>NC_068924.1:46177500-47427500 GCF_023091745.1 Budorcas taxicolor
GAGACCTAGCCTAGGGTTTTACCGTTCACCAAGGGACAGGCTCTTGAGCAGCACCTGCAGACAGTGACATGAATAAGCCTCCAGGTTCCAACATACATTTTGTGGCATGCTCTGTCCATTCCCTGAAGTCCACCATACAAACCCTCAGCGAGCACCATTTGTAGTATTTTTTTAAAAAACATTTTTTCTTTAAAAAATTTTAATTTATTTTTTATCTTATGCTGGAGTATAGTTGATTAACAATGTGATAGTTTTGGGCAAAGTGATTCAAATTATGTGTGTGTGCTGTGCTCAGTCATGTCTGACTCTTTCGCGACCTCATAGACAGTAGCCCACCAGGCTCCTCTGTCTGTAGGATTTTCCAGGCAAGAAAACTGGAGTGGGTTGCCATTTCCTGTTCCAGGGGATCTTCCTGACCCAGAGATCAAACCCATGTCTTTGGTGTTGCAGGCAGGTTCTTTAACACTGAGCCAATTCAAATTATACATATACATGCATCCTTTTTCAAATTCTTTCCCCATTTAGGTTGCTACATAATACAGAGCAAAGTTCCCTGTACTGCTGGGTAGGTCCTTGTTGGTTATCCATTTTAAATACAGCCACCATTTGTAGTATTGATCAGAGCTTCTCCTTTCCCCTCCTCCAAGTTCCTTCAGCACTGAAATCTTGGCTAATTCTCCACTTTCACTTGAAATTTTACCTCTGTGTAAAACACTAAGGTCCAGTATTTTTCAATAGGCTTTTGTTAAGAATCTATGGGGTGTTAGAGAATGTTGATGTGTATCAATGAAAAGTGCATGTTGTCAGTCCTCAGAGGGAGGGAGACAGAGAGGTACAAAATCTATGTGTAAAAAATTACAAAGAAATGATAATAGTAAAAAAAAAAAGTTGCTTTCTTAATAAACAACTACTTCAATTATCTTACTTTCCATCTGAATTTGTAATCTTTCCCCAAAGAGGCATGCTACGATATGTTTCATTCTTGTCTTGCCTTTTCCTCTGCCTGCAAGCTTGAATGAGCCTTTTAGCTATGTAGTCAGCCTTCTCTAGCTACACTTTCTCACTTACTGAATCTTCAGCTCCTTTCATTCTATTTTCTGTTGCCACCAGTCCAATGAATTACCCATGTTCAGGTCACTAATGACACCCTTTCAATAAAATTTAATGACCATTCATATTCTCATATTATTAGACTTTTGTTTAGCTGACAAGTTGATCCTATGCTCCTTAAAATTTTCATGGAGAAAGCAACTTCTCCTTTATACTATTATCATTTTGCTTTTCTTAAACTGGTACTACACTGACTTAATTTGTTGCACATTTTTAATGTTGTGAGGTTACTACCTATTGTTATTCTCTTTTCAAATCTTAGTGTTTACACTGATCCTTTTTTTCTCTTTCATAGACTGTAGCATTAATTGTCTGGAGAAGGAAATGGCAACCCACTCTAGTGTTCTTGCCTGGAGAATCCCAGGGACAAAGGAGCCTGGTGGGCTGCCATCTATAGGGTCGCACAGAGTCGGACATGACTGAAGTGACTTAGCAGCAGCAGCAGCAGCATTAATTGTCAAGTCCCACCACTCTATCTTTAGGATATTGCCTGGAATTTTCCTTCTTCTGTATATCATTAGCAACCTACAGAGCGAGAGCTATACTTTTGAAATCAATTAAACAAAATTACCTTTTGTATCTGACCAAGCAAATAGTCAAGACAAGACTTCTCAGCTCAGGATTCACTGGATGACCTCACCCAGCAACTATTCCACTCCTTCAGTCTCTGAATTCCTCCTCATCTGCTTCCCTAACTACCAGAGCTGGCAGCACTGGCTGTCCCTGTCCCTCAGTCTCCTCTTTCTTCTGGCCACGGGGGCCAACACCACCCTCCTGATCACCATCTGGCTGGAGGGCTCTCTGCATGAGCCCATGTACTACCTGCTCAGCCTCCTCTCCCTGCTGGACGTGGCGCTCTGCCTCACCGTCATCCCCAAGGTCCTGGCCATCTTCTGGTTTGATCTCAGGTCCATCAGCTTCTCTGCCTGCTTCCTCCAGATGTTCATCATGAACAGCTTCCTCCCCATGGAGTCCTGTGCATTCTTTGTCATGGCTATGACTGCTATGTGGCCATCTGCCACTCACTGAGGTACCCATCCATCTTCATTAACCATGCTGTGGCCAAGCTAGTACCTTCATTGCCGTACAAAATGCCCTTCTCACTCTACCCATTCCCATTCTTGCTGCCAGGCTTCATTACTGTGAGAAAATGTCATTGAGATCTGCATTTATGCCAACCTGTCTGTGTCCAGGATTTCCTGTGACAATTTCACCCTGAACACAATCTACCAGTTTGTGGCTGGTTGGACCTTACTAGGCTCAGATTTCATCCTCATCTTCATCTAAAGAGCTATGTTCAAGTTCAAGGCTGAGGGAGCTTCAGTCAAAACTCTGAGCACGTGTGGCTCTCACTTCATCCTCATTCTCTTTCTCAGCACCATCCTTCTGGTTGTGGTGTTGACATATGTGGTCAGAAAGAGGGTCCCCATGGACATCCTGATCCTGCTCAATATCCTTCATCACCTCATACCCTCTGCCTTAAACCCTATTGTATATGGGGTTCAGACTAAAGAGATAAAGCAAGGAATTCAGAAACTGCTGCAGAGAGGGGTGTGAATTTGTAAAGCAGATTTAGAATTCTATCTGCCCTTTCTTCTCAGTGATTTTCCCCCGACATGAGCTAGAGAAAACCCTGACCCTGGTTTCTTCCTTTGTTCTAGCCTGGTTCAGGAGAGGGTAGGCAAGAGGAAGAAACTCATTTTTCTTGGGCAACTGCTTTGGTCCTGGGCAGTTACAGTGAAGCAATTTAATCTTCACAACATTCATGTAGCTACTACTACTTCTATTTTACAAAAAAAATATGATTTTAAGAGAAAAAACTACTGGAGATCATATATATATATGTGTGTGTGTGTATATATATAATATATATATATTATATATATATATATGGCAGATATATGACAGAGCAGAGATTAAAATCCAGGCTCTAGAGCCTGGTGTCTTTCTACAGAAATGCCCCACCCTACTTTCCTTTGCCTGTGTTTTGTCCTTATGGATGTCCATGGGTATTTCCTGCTTGTATCTCCTATTTAGAGAGGGATGAATTCTCAGAGAAGACGGAGTCCTGTGACAAAGAACCTGCAGGACCACAGGAAAAGAGCACTCGTAATAATAATAAATCAATGCTAACCTCTTACTGTGTCCTCAACAGCCTCACTGCCCTCAGGGAGTCTAGAGAATGAGGAAACAGTTTGAGGCTGGGGGAGAGGCGATACCAACAGAGTAAGAAATTGGGGAACCAGGACAGGAAGTCGGCCACGTCCCCATGGGTTTAAGCAGCACGTGCAGTGAACTGAAAGGCAGGTCTTATTTGTTGATTCATCTCAGGAGCTCTAGTTGGAGGTGAAAAGACAGAGCGAAGTGTCACGTTTGTGGATAAAAGTGGGTCCATTCAGCAGAAAATGAATCTCACAGATTACTTTTAGAGAATTTAAAGTAAGCACTTGATTAAATAAGTATTGGACACATGAAAATTTTAAAAAAAAAGGAAAAAAGAGGGAGAGGATGCTGAAGTAACACAGGGAAAGTACCTGAGGGAAGAACCTTATACTTGGGAAGCGCTGGGGCGTTAGGAGCCAGCAGGTTGGCGGGGGGCTCCTTGAACTGGTTTCACAGCTCTGAGGAGGGAGCTGCCTCTGACTGGTAGTCGAGTCACAAGGGCTCAGCAGAGGTGCGCTTAGAGCTGGGACAGAGACCTCTGAGCAAGGACTCTATGCTGCTGCTGGTATCTCTGAGGGAGTTCAGAGAGGCTGACTTGATTCTGGGAATTCTGAAACTCTAACCCAAACAAAATCCAAAGCAACCAACCAACCAATCCTGGAAGCTGAAACCAATTTCACTGCCAGAATGAAGAGTCATTGCTGAGGGATACTAATGAAAGGGGAAGGAACAAGTATCCCCCTTCACCCCCCACCGCCTCCACCTTCCAGTCTTACTCTGTTGCTCTCTGTACGTAAAAACTGAGAAGGATCCAGCTGACCCAGAGTCCTAGAGTCTAAACCCCAGTATCACAAGATGTTTCGATGGGAGGGTGTAGCTCTGAGTGACAAGAGGTAATTACTGGCCCAGCTCCAAATGTTTGAGTCTGAAAACTTAGGACCACATGAAGGACAGTTATACAGTCCCTGCAGTATAGGATACCACCTAGTGGACTGGAGAGAGAGTCAAGTCCTACGGGGCAGACAGGTGAAGAGATGTGACGTGATGCTCTAGGGGCAGGTTTCAGTTGTGAAAGAATTTAGTATTAAGCTGGTAACAGGAATGGAGATCCACTGCGCCACCCTATGGGGATAAAAGTAACTGCAAGTCAATGCTGATACGGGCTCCAGGGGCAGATTCTTCCAAAACCACACTCAGTCTGAAAGGAAAAATGACATCCATTTCTCTGCAAGATAGTGCTCTCAATACCCCCAGACCTGGCTCTCATTTTCTCAAGCCAGAGCCACAGATGTGATTCAGTATTTGTCATTTTTTAAAAAGGAATTCTTTGGTAGGCCTTCTTTCCATCTCACGGTTGCCCAAATAATTTTTTCCGCCATCATCTCCTACTGTTCCTTAGAAGACAGAAGGGCCGACTTCGACACCTCTGGCCCAATATGATACTAGGAATTACAATGTCCAGATATACTGATAATAATGATAGTAATACTAATGAAATTAAAAGCTCAAATATTTTGAATGCTTGCAATATTCCAGTTTTTAGGCATGATAATATTTAATTTTCATAAGAGTCTTCTGTAGATGATTAAGGTTAAGAGGACCACAGTTTCTCAGAATTGTCAAGCCCAGTGCAAGTGGTTCAAGGAAGGAGACACAGTGGTACCAAGACAGGCTTTGGGGTGAATCTCCATGTAGATAAAGAGAATGGAGGAACAGGGTAACTCAAAGGGCCTGGTCTTGAAGGGCAGACACAACCCAGCTGTAAAGTAATCATAGCATTGCAAAGGTACTTAGTAGAAATCTTTGAGCTCTGTCTTGAGTGGATAGAATGAAGTGACATAAACTAGAGGAGTTTTAAACTGGTGGAGTATAAATGTCCAAACTTCCAGTTATAAATAAGTATTGGAGGTGCAATGTGCAATGTGATGACTATAGTTAATACTGCTCTGTGTTGTAGCTGCTTAGAAAACGAATCCTAAAATTTCTCATCACAAGGAAAAATTGTTTTTCATTTTTTTGGCTATCTATATGAGATGTTGGATGTTGACTAAAATTTTGTAGTAATCATTTCACAGTATAGTAAGTCACGTCATTTCTGTGTGCCTTCAACTTATACAGTGCTATATGTCAATTATATCTCAATAAAATTGAGAGAAAAAATTAAATAAAATGGAGGGATATAGATATTTTTTTTTCAGTTTAAATGAGAAGGTCTGTGAAGAGTCACTTTGCTAACTGTGGTCCAGTTGTACTAGAAGGGGGTGTACTAAGAACAAGAGGAGAGGGAGAAAATTGATCTGTCAAGGCCACTCAGGTTAGTCACACTTACATGAGGAACACAGAGTCTTTTGAGAAAGATCTGAAACCACTGAACACTGCTCTCTAGGAACAGAGCAGATTTAAATCAAGATTCAGCGGCAAGAGAAAGCAACAAGTTTCCTGGAATTAAATTATCTGGAGGAAAGAGAGTCTATGATGGTGATCAATGTTCAAAACAAAGACCTAAACATTGTTGAGAGAGCAAAACTACATTTCCACGATCATAAAGTGGAGTTTGGGAGCCTCTTAGCACATAGCCATTTGATACTGTAGTGTGCTTCGGGGTGTACTCTGAGCATGCGGGTGTTAACCGTGAAAGGTACGACCTCAAAGGCGGACTGTGGGACATCAAGACTGTGCAGCCAGCGAGTCTAAACGGGATAGCCTTACTGCAAGGAGTCAAGAAAATCTTCATTGTTGACATGTCAACGGTGCCCCTCTGTGGCTACAAGTAGGAATAGCAATATTGGATTGAATTTGGTTCTCCACCTCTTCTCATTCTTAAAAGGAAACTGACAACTCTGAAAAATTCCTGGGATCTCCAACACTCAGCGGGAGGGCTAGGGTAGATTTGAGACAAAAATACTGTACTTCCTGCTCAGAAGCCTGTGGGGGAGGGGTTGAAAAATTAAAAAAATTAAATGATATAATAATTTACATTCTGGTTTCCTTTATTTCAGTGACTTTTTTTTTTTTTTTTTTTTTACTTTATTTTGCTTTACAATACTGTATTGGTTTTGCCATACATTGACATGAATCAGCCACGGGTGTACATGAGTTCCCAATCCTGAACCCCCTTCCCACCTCCCACCCTTTATCATCTCTCTGGATCATCCCCGCGCACCAGCCCCAAGCATCCTAAGAACAATATCAAATCAATCACATGAATCAGATATTCATGTTGCTGGTTTACATCTTGGCTGTCTCTGCCCACTGAAGTCAAATAAAAAATATGGAGACTGAGTTTGGAGGAAATAGAAAGGTGGCTTTAATTCTTAGTCTGCCAAGAGGGGAACAGGGTAGGCTCACGCCTCAAGAACTGTGCCCCCTCTCCGTGAGAAGTCTAGGGGCTTATAGAAGATGAGAGCTCACAGTCAAGAGTCCGTGATGAGGAACAAAGGTGTTAGGATCGTGTTTCCTTCTTGCATTGTTTCAAAACTAGTCATAGGCAGGCGTCAGAAACCCAGTTATTGCGTCTCGCAGTTCAGTAGCTCGGCAGCCTTCTTTCTGGTAGGCAAAACAGAAGAACTACAAGGGGAAATTAAAGGATGCTTGCTCCTTGGAAGAAAAAGTATGACAAACCTAGACAGTGTACTAAAAAGCAGAGACATCACTTTGCTGATAAAGATCTGCAGAGTCAAAGCTATGGTTTTCCCAGTAGTTATGTATGGATGTGAGAGCTGGACCGTAAAGAAAGCCAAGCACTGAAGAACTGATTCTTTCAAATTGTGGTGCTAGAGAAGGCTCTTGAGAGTCCCTTGGACAGCAAGAAGACCAAGCCAGTCAATCCTAATGGAAATCAACCATGAATATTTACTAGAGGGACTGATGCTGGAGCTGAAGCTCCAATAATTTGGCCACCTGATGTGATGAGCCAACTCATTGGAAAAGACTCTGATGCTGGGAAAGATTGAGGGCAGGAGGAGAAGGGGCAACAGAGGAAAAGATGGTTGCATGGCATCACTGACTCAATGGACATGAGTTAGAGAAGCTCTGGGAGATACTGTAGGACAAGGAAGCCTGGCGTGCTGCAGTTCATAGGGTCACAAGACTTAGCGCCTGAACAACAACAAAGGAAAGAGATATTAGGTACAAATGTAGCTCTGACAGACCCATGCTTCTGTCATATCTGGGTATTTTGCTTTATAAGCCCTTAGAGACTTTCACAGATCCTTCTGCATCTGACTTTCACACAGTGAGGCTTACCAGGTAGCTCAGTGATAAAGAATCCATCTGCCAATGCAGGAGACACAAGAGCTGTGGGTTTGATCCCTGGGTTGGGAAGATCCCCTGGAGAAGAATACACTCCAGTATTCTTGCTTGGAGAATCCCATGGACAGAGGAGCTCGGTGGGCTACAGTCCATGGGGTCACCGAGTGTTGGACACGACTGAATGAGTGAGCATGGTCGTGTCACACAATGAAGGGAGACAGTGTGCAGATTCTTGTGGGATATTTTAGGGGCCAATCTGGGAGGGATTTACATCATTTTCTTTACCATTGCGTTGGCCAGAATCTTCACATAAATCTAGCTGCCTAGAGGAGAGGCCAGGTGACTAAATATTTATTTCTTAAGAGAAATGATATGAGAGACTCTCACATGTAACACATACTTGACTCTTTCCAAGCGAGGCTACCCAAACTCTCATTTAGTCACTGAATGCAGCACAGAGTCCAAGTTCACCAGGAATGTGTGGTCATCTTCATCAGTCCTGATGTGGCTCCTCCTGGACCATCATCTTCCTTGTTTCATCACATATTTACCGGTGGAGCAGAAACTGGGTACTAGCCATTAAGAGTCTAAGTTGAAAGTGAAGCATGGGATACATTTCACAGGAACTTGTCAATGGTAATGCTGGAATGCTTTGGGGGCAGGCATCGCATCTTAATCTCCTGACAGTTGGGGAAGATCCCTAACTAGATACCAGTTATGTTCTTTGGGAGAGTATCTCCTGACCATTGTTTTCTATGTCCCCTTGTTCTTTTTTTGGGGGGTTGTCCCCAGTGACATTAAATGAATCAGGCATTGGAGCACGTGACTTCTTTTGGAGGTACTGTATTCGTAGCCTGTTCCCTGCTCATAAAATATTAGGGTCAACAACTATTTTAATTGTTTACCAAAAGCTTTCTCTAAAAGCCAAGCTCATTTATGGCAATTGTTTTCTAAATGTTGTTTGTTTTAGTTACTAAGTCTTGTCTGACTCTTTTACGACCCCATGGACTGTAGCCTACCAGGTTCCTCTGTCCATAGGATTTCCCAGGCAAAAATATGGGAGTGGGTAGCCAATTCCTTCTCCAGGGGATCTTCCTGACCCAGGGATCAAGCCAGCGTCTCCTGCACCGCAGGCAGATTCTTTACCACTGAGTCACTGGGGAAGCCTATATAGGGAAGTGTATATGCTGGGTTGCTAAGTTGTGTCTGACTCTGTAGCCCACCAGGTTTCTCTGTCTATGGATTCTCCAGGCAAGAATACTGGAGTGGGTGGCCACATCCTCCTCCAGGGGGTCTTCCCAACCCAAGGATGGAACTCAGGTCTCCTGCACTGCGGGCAAGTTCTTTACCCACTGAGCCACCAGGGAATCCCAAGAAAACTGGAATGGGTAGCCTATGACTTCTCTGGGGGAACTTCCCAACCCAGGAATTGAACCGGGGTCTCCTGCATTGCAGGCGGGTTCTTTACCAGCTGAGCTACCCAGGGAAGCCCTCTGATATGTTAGTACTAGGTCAATTCCAGATGCTAGAATCACACTGTAATGTAAGCACCTGACAGGTAGCTTTTTTGATTATAATGTAAGTGCCTGACATTAGGCTTTTGATTGCTGAGGCATATGCTTTAAAAATATTCATCTCCTTCAAATAAAACTAAAATAAGATATTATCTCAGAGTGGTCAGAATGGCTATTATCAAAAATTTACAAACAATCAGTGCTGGAGAGGGTGTGGAGAAAAGGAAACCCTTCTATACTGTTGATAGGAATATAAATTGGTATAGCCTTTATGGAGATTATGTTATAAGCTGAATATAGAACAACCATATGATTACCAAGGGGGAACGTGGGGGTAGGGATAAATTGGGAGATTGGGATTGAGATAGGAGATAGAGGGGCTCCAAGTTGGACATTTACAATCAGCCAGCCTCCTTTTGCATTTCCTGGGGCAACAGATAGGTGGGCTCCAGTTGAGAAATTTACAATGAGCAAGCCTCTCATTTGTTCTCCAAAATGGAAGTAACACAGAAACAGAGTAAATAGCCAGTCTTTGTCTCCTGTAAACACGTCAAGGGAACAATCAAGGCAAGGACAAAGACAGGCAAAAACTGTCTGAGTAAAGGACTGAGGGATCTCCCCTTCCTCCTCTTTTGGGACAAGGGAGACACTATACATGTGCAGAAAGGCTCCCTGGAGTCAAAAGTCAGAGAATAATTCCAGACCATAATGAGTCTTCCTCTTCCCAGAAGCCTTCACTTTGAGATCCATCTTGGTAAAGGTGTGCATGCACACCCCAGGGGAGGGTCCTAAAACAGATTAACAGGGGCGGGGGGCAAAGCAAGATGGTTGGCCTGAGAGAGGACCAAGACCCAGAAAGCTGCCCCCTTATATGGGATTTAAACTTCTCAAAGGGGCGACTCTCTCTCTGAGCTCACCTGTGCCCCTTTCTGCAAGTACTTTTCAATGAACTTTTTACTTTACTCTTTAGCTTCTGCCTCCTCTCCTGAATTTGTTCTTGATGACGCAGGCAAAGACTAGGGATCCTGGCTCTAACTGCTGGCCCCATGTGGTTCAGTGATTAGGACTCCTGGTCTGGGAAACTAAGACCTTGCTTCTAACTACTGCTTGCTGCTGCTTGTTATAAGCTGATGTTCACTGCTGTGCACATCTGAAATCAGGGTTGACATATACACAGTACTATATGTAAAATGGGCTTCCCTGGTGGTCAGATGGTAAAGAATCTCTCTGTAATGTGGGAGACCTGGGTTGGGAAGATCCCCTGGAGGAGGGCGTGGCAACCCACTCCAGTATTCTTCCCTGGAGAATCCCATGGACAAGGAGCCTGGTGAGCTACAGTCCACGGGGTCGCAAAGAGTCAGACAGGACTGAGCGGCTAAACACCACATATGTAAAATACACAACTTAAACGATCTACTAGAGCACAGGGAAATCTACTCAATACTCTGTGATGACCAATATGGGAAAAACAATTAAAAAAAAGTGGATATATGTATATGTATATATATATATATATATATGACTAATTCACTTTGCTGCACAGCAGAAACTAACACAGCATTGTAAATCACCTATGTATACTCCAAACAAACAAAAAACAAAACAAAAACATTCATCTCAAATAAACATATCACCAGTGACATGACTAGGTAAAGAACCAGGATACCAGCCTGTGAAAGTTTAGAAAGCTCTGGTCCTGTAAATACATGGTCTGCTGATTATCCCTGCTTTCCTTTTCTTGTACTTTAATTCTCTCTCTTCTGTTTTAAATTCACCAATAAAGAGTTAAACTGAAAACCTTGGGACCTCACCCTTGGCCCCAATAAAAGCAGAACCTCAGGTCCATTCTCTGTCTCTCCCTCTTCAGTGCCCCTGACCTTCTTGTGTGGCTCAGGTATGCTCTTTACCCTATAGGACGTGTGAGCAATAAACCTTGTTTTCCCAAAGTTTCTTGATGTTTGTGGCTGAGGGGTATCTCGTAATCATAGTAAGAACTACAAGGACTGATTCAGCCTCAGCATTGGCTCTGGTTGGGAAAATATCTCTGGGGGTTTCCTGCAAGGAATAGGAACCCATAATTCCAGAAATGTGGGTTTGATCCCTGAGTTGGGAAGATCTCCTGGAGAAGGAACTGGCAACTGACTCCCAAGAATGCCTGGGAAATCCCATGGACAGAAGAGCCTGGCAGACTGCAGTCCATGAGATTGCAAAGAGTCAGCCACCACTTAGCAATTGAACACACATCCCAGACATTTTTAGCCAGCAGCATCACAAAACACATAAGAATTTTCTTTGGCATAATGTAACACTTTTCTTTCTTTTCTTTATTTCCTTTTCCCCTATGATGCTCCTTTTCTGCATAATTGTGTCTATCTAAGACTACCAGTGTTCTTGCCTGGAGAATCCCAGGGATGGGGGAGCCTGGTGGGCTGTCATCTCTGGGGTTGCACAGAGTTGGACACTACTGAAGCGACTTAGCAGCAGCAAGACTATCAGTCTTGAGAGGACAGCTATCCACATCATCTAGTCTCTTCTCAGTGGTGGTTTCTATGAGTCTTTGCTACTCAGTTCAGTTCAGTTGCTCAGTCATGTCTGACTTTTTGCAACCCCATGGACCATAGCATGCCACACTTCCCTGTCTTTCACCAACTCCTGGAGCTTACTCAGACTCATGTCCATAGAGTCTGTGATGTCATCCAACCATCTCATCCTCTGTCATTCCCTTCTTCACCTTCAATCTTTCCCAGCACCAGGGTCTTTTCCAATGAGTCAGTTCTTCACATCAGGTGGCCAAAGTATTGGAGTTTCAGCTTCAGCATCAGTCCTTCCAATGACTATTCAGGACTGATTTCCTGTAGGATTGACCGGTTTGAGCTCCTTGCAGTCTAAGGGACTCTCAAGAGTCTTTTCCAACACCACAGTTCAAAAGCATCAGGATAACTTGGCAGCTGCCAAAACAAAAAGTGAAGAGCCTCTTGATGAAAGTGAAAGAGGAGAGTGAAAAAGCTGGCTTAAAACTCAATATTCAGAAAATTAAGATCATGGCATCTGGCCCCATCACTTCCTGGCAGATAGATGGGGAAACAGTGGAAACAGTGACAGACTTTATTTTTTTTGGGCTCCAAAGTCACTGCAGATGTTGACTGCGGCCATGAAATTGAAAGATGCTTGCACCTTGGAAGAAAAGTTATGACCAACCTAGACAGTATATTAACAAGCAGAGACATTACTTTGCTAACAAAGGTCCGTCTAGTCAAGGCTATGGTTTTTCCAGTAGTCACGTATGGATGTGAGAGTTGGACTATAAAAAAAGATGAGTGCCAAAGAATTGATGCTTTTGAACTGTGTAGTTGGAGAAGACTCTTGAGAGTCCTTTGGACTGCAAGGAGATCCAACCAGTCCATCCTACAGGAAATCAGTCCTGAATATTCATTGGAAGGACTGATGCTGAAGCTGGAACTCCAATATTTTGATCCCCTCATGTGAAGAACTGACTCATTTGAAAAGACCCAAATGCTGGGAAAGATTGAAGGTGGGAGGAGAAGGGAATGACAGAGGATGAGATGGTTGGATGGCATCATCGACTCAATGGACATGAGTTCGAGCAAGCTCAGGAGTTGGTGATGGACAGGGAAACCTGGTGTGCTGCAGTCCATGGGGTCGCAAAGAGTTGGACATGACTAAGCGACGGAACTGAACTGAAGTGAACTGAGCTATCATTTATATATATTGATGACCAAGCAAAAATCCAACTGTGGCATGAGAAAGGTGAGACGTGGTAGGAGAATCTTTGGAAATTTCTATGGCTCTTCTGGTCTCTCTGAGACACTGTCTACCCTACACCCTGATCTACCTCTTGTTTGATTCTTCCAGATGATTTATTAAGTAATTCTCCATGTTTTATTTTAGACATAAGAGAGAGAAGCAGAGGGACACACTTAGATCCCTTCCATGGTTTTCTTCTCATCCCTATCACCTGTATTAGGAAGGAAGAGAAGGCACTGGGTGGAGCATAGGTAAGCTGCGTGCCAGGGATAGAAGTCCAATGGATGTGGTACAGAGATCCGAATCCCTCCCCAGACCCAGCCCCCAGCTCAGGACCATCTAAATGTTCTCCTGAGACCTTCCTTGCCACTCTGCCATGGTGACCTCAGGAGTTCAACATTTAATTAAAACAAATGATGATTTTCTGCTCAGTCTTTGAGTTCATGTAGTTTGTTGTCTGTCAGGAGACACTGTTGTTGGGACCTAACTGGGAAGGGGAACTAGAGGTGTTTATATCTAGGGAAGACAGACCTTGATGGATTTCCTCAACAAAGTCACTGAATTTGTTGCATTTACTTGGATGTTTATAATAGAATTAAGAACTGTGTCCTGTTTGAATTATAGGCTGAGAGTTTCCAAAGACCTATGATCACTCCTGTAAAAGTAAGTATTGATTTGTCTGCAGACTCAGCCAAAAGAGGAATATTTATGGGTCCATGTATCTTGTTTCCTCACGGGTGAGGTGGGTGCAGGCTCTCTGACTTCCTAGGTACGTTGATTACTTGAAAGAAGTCTGAGGAGCTCTATACTACATTATCCAGCTGACTAGTATTAGCTAGAAGACATTCTTGAGACTATAACTTTTCATTTATTTTTCCTGCTGTAGGGTAAATTCTGCCTTACTTAGAATCATAAACTTTGATTTTCTTCTGCACCAGTCTTTTTTCCTCAATTAAATGGATCGCATACTTTACCAAATAATAAACACAATATAGTGATCACCATGTCTCATTTTTCCTGCTCTTCACTGAGTGATGGAATGATCATTGTCCCATATACCCCTGAGAAAGAACCTCCTGACACTCACTTTTTTCTAAAGAGACTTGAATTTTAATGTTTGGAAATCACCTTTATTATCCTGCCTAGGCTATGGTTAGCTATATGAATTGGGTAGATAATTTAAACCTGCCATATTTTAGTTTCGTTTTCTCACAAACATGGACAAAATCAAATTTTTAACTGTGTGATTTTGTAAATTCAATTGTATACATAAAAACATTAACTACAATCATTCAATAGCTTTGTTATGTTTCCTTACTAAACTCCTGTCTTCTTCTTTCCTTCTCTCCCTTCCCTTTTTTCCTATCTTCCTCTCCTCTTTTTCTCTGCTCCTTTTTTTTCCTTCTGCCCTGATATCTCCTTCTCCAGCAGTTGTGTGTAGGAGAGTGTGAGACCTAGAACCAGACTCCACCTGGACTCCTCTCTCTGATTCTTGTGCACAAGGTCCCAAAGATCCTACATTTAGCCTGAGTGTCCCTATCCTAAGAAGCATTTGAAGACCTTCACAGGAGAGGCTATTTTTAGGCCTGATTTTCAGTTCAGAGTGGTGGCTGTATTGGTGGCAATCCCTCTTGTTTTCCCAAGAAAGCAATGCTAAGTGTTGCTCTGTATAAGATGTGTATTGTTAACAGTAGCATTTCCTACAACCACAGTGATGGTTCAGACAAAGAATAGTCATGAAGGTGAAATCTTGGACATGAGTCCATCCACTTGTAAAGAGGGCCACTCCCAGGTATTTGCTTGGATCCAAACCACTGATCCTCCCATTGCATGAGATGGGACACTTGGAAAGTGCTTCCTGGCCCCCACAGTTGCCTGTGGTCCATGCTCCTCTGAGATCCCTGCTCTTTTGATCACTGGGGGTATTCCTCTGTCACCTCCCTACACAGACTTACAGTTGCTGAGGGTAATTTATTCTGTCTTTCTCCACAGGTGCAACTATAGAAATTTTTTTCTGAGAAGGTTCTCATCCCTCAGTTTTCTTACACTTCTTTTCTTGGGTTTTTTTTTTTTTTTCTTTATTCAGACTCCCCAAGAGCTTTTGATCTCTTTCTCTCTCACTTCGCTCACAGTGCTGAATTAATCTACTCTATTGGGAAATAGACCACAGGGCCTTGGGGTACAGGTGTCTGACAAGGGCACCAACCCCTGTGAGTAATGGGGATGGAAGGGGCACAGTGAAGCCAGAGCCCATAAAATCAGCCTCTAGAGCCTTTGGAAGGCCCAGTTCAGGTACTTTCCCCAACAACCAGAAGGAGCAGCAGTGCAAAGTTCTGGAGGTGGTAAGTCCCAGCTGGGGCCAGGAAAATTGTGAAGAAGGAGGCAATGAAGAAAGGAGGTGAGTACAGGAATAAAAAGGAGATGGAATGCTTTCAAGAGGGCCTAGTACAGATGTTGATCCTGTGAAGATACTTAGATCCTTTGGCCATATAAACCTTGTATAAGGTTTATGGGCTTCAAACAACTCTAGGCTCAAAGCCCTTCACCCATATCATGGCTGGGAGACTAAGGCTGTGCGCCTGGCTGGATCAGAATCTTTCTTTCCGACCTAGTCTAAATCCATCTGTGAGCCAAGATGATCATTCCTTTTTCTAGGCAGCCATTTCTGGGCTTGGATATTCTATTATCAGTTCAGTTCAGTTCAGTCGCTCAGTCGTGTCCGACTCTTTGTGACCCCATGAATTGCAGCACGCCAGGCCTCCCTGTCCATCACCAATTCCCGGAGTTCACTCAGACTCACGTCCATCGAGTCAGTGATGCCATCCAGCCATCTCATCCTCTGTCATCCCCTTTTCCTCTTACCCCCAATCCCTCCCAGCATCAGAGTCTTTTCCAGTGAGTCAGCTCTTCGCATGAGATGTCCAAAGTACTGGAGTTTCAGCTTCAGCATCATTCCCTCCAAAGAAATCCCAGGCCTGATCTCCTTCAGAATGGACTGATACATTCTATTATATTTTTGGTTATTTAAGAGTTATCTGACCTTTCCAGATCCAATATATCATGGTGAGAGAACACGTTTTCTTTGTCAGTACCTGGAACAAAGAATCATAGCAGCCACTCCTTTATAAACATCAGCCTGTGAGTAAAAACTAATGGAATTGGAGTATTGGCGATCAAATCTATGCCCCAGATGGCCAACAAGTCCTCACTTCTTAGAATAAGAGGCTTTACTTTCAATGAGGAGAATACATATATAGAGAAAAAAAAAAATGGTTCCGGTTATTAAGGAATTTAAGAGAGACTATAAGATGGAGCTGAAAGTATATTGCTATACTATATCAGTGTTATTGGAGGTCTGAAAGGGACATTTCTTTCCCGTGTCACTTAAAAGACTTTTGATCATGTTCTTATCTCCAGTCTCCCTGCATCTCGTCTTTTCTTACACCAAATTCAAGAGTCCTCCTCATCCCTCTAATACATCCTTTTTTCTCCACCTACATGCCTGTGTTCAGATCTTGATCACTTTTCCTCTGAACTATTTGGGACTCTGCAAGTATCCTTTGTCTCGTCTGCAGCATGGCACTTCCCTGTGTGAAATTCTCTGTTGATTCCTTAGGATGTACCTGACAATGCCTACTGCCAGGTGGGCTGTGAATGGCTGCATATGCTCCTTCATGCCTGTAAAGTTTGTCTCCTGACACTCTTCTCCCCCATCTCCTCTCCCCAAAGAAATTGGGATCTACCAGCCCATTAAACCGTATCATTATTTATTACTGAGCACCCACCTAGGCAGACCTTTCTTCTCTTGCCATTACCTATAAGAGTGACCCTCTCCTCTCCCCAGGTGAATGTTATCCCTTTTTGTTTCCTATTCTGATGCTCTTAGCTTGTCATATCCCTGGGCTAACAGAATCTCAGGAAATGATCCTTTTTGTCCCCACAACAACACTGAAGCTAAATATCATTTATCTGTTTTATAAATGAGAAAACTATGTACCAAAGAGTTTAAATAGCTGTCAGGGTGGTACAATGAGTATAAAAGCCAGAATTGGAATTCATTTCCATCTAAGGTCCACATTTCAAGCATAACACATTGTTTCATTCATCTGTACTTCTGTCTCTTTCCAGTTGTTTGTAAGATCATCTTTACTAGAGCCACAACCATACTGCATTGTAAGTATTGATAGGTTAATTTTCCTCTATTAGTTAAGCTCTCAGAAGATAACTGTTTTTCCTTAATCCATGTTATACATTTGTATGCTTTACGATAAAACTGAGTACTGAGAATGCACTGACTCTTTTCTCATTTGCTCAAATAGATCAAGCCACTCTGAGGATTCAGAACTTGAAGTAACTGGAAAGGAGAAGCCTTTTCAGGAAAGGTGAATATGTTTACTATTCTTATTTCTCCGATTCACATAGGGTAATTTTCTTAATCACAAATGGGAATACAGGACAGAGTTGATACATACTTATTGCTGTTTTAATCCCAGAATCCTTGGTTTGTCTTAAAAGCCTTACAATCAGTAGAAATTGTGTGTGTGTGTATGGGTTATATTGATAAAATCTGCATTTGGGAAGTCTGAGACATTCAAAGTGAAAGTCCTTTTTCCAATTCTTATCTGACAGCAAAAGTCTGATACTTCCTTGCACCCACTTCACCCTCCTGCAGGAGACTTGTCAGACAGTACTCATAAGCATCATTAAGAACCTTAGCTCTGTTGACTATATACCGCCTGGGCTCCCGCCTTCATCCTGCCGTGATTCTCTGGCTCTTTCCTGTTCTTTGACTGGTGCGTCCATTGTTGTCATCCTTCTTAGTACTTGGTTCACCCTGATCTCTGTTTAGCAGTGAGGGGGATAAGACAGTACCCAATCCAAGAAACAAATGGAATCAAAGCAGGTGAGTTTACAGAACAGATTCCAAATGCTGGGATCATTGGGTCCGGCCACAAGAAATCACAGATAATTTTGCTAACCAGGTATATGAATTCCTATTGAAGTTCATATGCCTAAAACTCACTCTCTAACTAGTTTTCTATTTTATTTTTGGTAACCTCCTGGTATGCCTCAATACTGACAACCTCCTGGTATCCCTCAATACTGACTGTCTCTGTCACTAGGATAGGAAATTCACAGTCTTTTCTAAAGGACTCAAACCAAAGAAAGCACTCTTCCAATTTCACAAAGAGAAATAGCAGCAAATAATCCAGTAAGAGAATGATAAACATTATGCCTTGAAATAAAATCCTCTTTGAGGTTGGAAGAACATATTCTTCTTGGGTGAGGTCAAGGAATATTTACCTCTAATCTTTTATGAAAATAAGGAATCCTGAAGTCAGTCCCTGTCCAATTGTACAGAAATGGCTGGGCTTTTCTAAGACTTCCATGTGGTCAGCTGAACACAGCCCTCTGTGTAGCTGTCCCTTTTAAACTCTGAGGGAAGGAAAGCCTTAATTAAACTGTGCTTACTGAGGCTAAATATTGTGAAAGAGCTCTAGAGTCAAATTCCTTGGTTCTCAGTCATGGCTTCACATACTAACTTTTTAATTCTGATCAAAATATCTTGCTCCCCTTTATCTGTACACTTTCATTATCTGCAAAGTTAGAATAACAATATTAATTACATTTAAGTGCTTTTAAAAGGATGATATGAGTTAATGAATATAAACATTCAGCATAATATAGCATAAAGTTTGTTCAGGTAAATATCAGCAATGATTGGCGATGGTTTGAAAACTTCGTTGGGACAGGTTAAGAGCATATCTAGAATGCATACTTTCTGTGGTAATATATTCTGTCGTATATTTTAAGGACTGTGTGTTTTCAGCGTGATCAGAAAACATTACATGATATCACCCAGCAACTACTCCTCTCCCCCAGTCTCCGAATTCCTCCTCATCTGCTTCCCTAACTACCAGAGCTGGCAGCACTGGCTGTCCCTGCCCCTCAGTCTCCTCTTCCTCCTGGCCATGGGGGCCAATGCCACCCTCCTGATCACCATCCGGCTGGAGGCCTCTCTGCACGAGCCCATGTACTACCTGCTCAGCCTCCTCTCTCTGCTGGACATGGTGCTCTGTCTCACCGTCATCCCCAAGGTCCTGGCCATCTTCTGGTTTGACCTCAGGTCCATCAGCTTCTCAGCCTGCTTCCTCCAGATGTTCATCATGAATTGCTTCCTTGCCATGGAGTCCTGCACATTCATGGTCATGGCCTATGACCGCTATGTGGCCATCTGCCACCCACTACGGTACCCCTCCATCATCACTGATCAATTCGTAGCTAGGGCTGCCATCTTTGTAGTGGCCCGGAATGGCCTCTTTTTTCTCCCTGTTCCAATCCTTTCCGCCAGACTCAGATACTGTGCGGAGAACATCATCAAGAACTGCATCTGCACTAACCTGTCTGTGTCCAAACTCTCCTGTGATGACATCACCTTCAATCGGCTCTACCAGTTTGTGGCAGGCTGGACCCTACTGGGCTCTGACCTCATCCTTATCATTCTCTCCTACTCTTGTATCCTGAAAGCTGTGCTAAGGATTAAAGCTGAGGGAGCTGCTGCCAAGGCCCTGAGCACCTGCGGTTCCCACTTCATCCTCATCCTCTTCTTCAGCACAGTCCTGCTGGTGCTGGTCATCACTAACCTGGCCAGGAAGAGGATTCCCCCCGATGTCCCCATCCTGCTCAACATCCTGCACCACCTCATCCCCCCAGCTCTGAACCCCATTGTTTATGGTGTGAGAACCAAGGAGATCAAGCAGGGAATCCAGAAACTGCTCAAGAGGTTGTAAGGGGTAAAAAGAATCAGACCCAACTCCTGAAACTGTTAAAGAAAGTCAGGAATTATTTGTATACTGGAAAGGGAATTTCACTTTTTAATCCTGAAATGAATTCTGATTTTTCTTTGCCTTAATATCTTAGATAAGAATGAAAACATTCCTCCATTAATCTTTGTTTCCTGTTGCTTCAAAGGAATTCTTTCTTTGTTACATATTTTGGGGAATTTTTCTTGGCAGAATCTTTAAATGAGAGGCATGGCAAGCCTAGTCAATGGCGTAGGATTAGATTAGGAGTGTTTGACCACTTAAGACACAGAATATACATGATAACTTTAAAAAGATCTGCCTGTCCCCTGATTTACAAAGGATGTGGAAGCCTTCCTTCCCTGTCTCCAGTTTCAGCCTGACAGAGCCCCACACGACTTGTGCATTGTGAAGGGTGGATTGGGCTGGACTACAGACGTTACTCTGACTCTCAGCATCGAGCGCTTTGCCCTGAGCATTCCTGACATTCCTCTCTGGCACCTGTGGCAGAGGTGACATCTTCCGGCTCCTCAGATCATTTCAGACCTGATAAAATTTTCCATCTGTGCAACACCTCCATATATATATATATATATATATATATATATTTACCATCACTTTGCAGAATGAGTAAGTATGAACATTCTGCATGTTATTGTCATTTAGTCACTAAGTCAACTCTGACTCTTTGCAGCCCTATGAACTGTAACCCGCCAGACTCCTCTGTCCACGGAATTTCCCAGACAAGAATACTGGAGTGGGTTGCTATTTCCTTCACCAGGAGATCTTCCCAACTCAAGGATAGAACCTGTGTCTCCTGCATTGCAGGTGATTGTTTACCACTGAGCCATCAGGGAAGCCCACTTTGCATGTACATACATTAAATTATATAGACATTAAGTGAGTGGTTAATTATTACCATTTTCCTAAGCACACTGCTTCCTGCTGCACTCTGAATAGGAGGAAAATCGTTATCATACATCCCATCTACCTTGGGGTAGAAGACATCCATACCACTGTAGTGCTCCTCTGTCCCTACAGTCATTTCTACCATGAGTTTATTCTCTTGAGAAAATTTTACTTACATGAAGGCTCAAACCACTGGGCCCCAAAACGTTGAATGCCACTTAAAACTATGAATTGAGCATACTATATTCATATCCATTTCAGTCTGAATACGCCGTGAGGTTCCTACAAGCATATCTTCTCAAATTCCAAGAGGCTGTCTCCGGTGATAAGCGGCGGTGGTGCCACTCCAGTGCTCATAGCTTTTGAAGCTCTCTGGCTCCTAGCATTGCTTGGTTGCCCCAGTTCTCTCCACTTTCCCATCTGGTATAGTCAAGGGATCAAAACAGGCTCTGATGCACTAATCATGAAACAGCAATCTGCTTTCACCAGACCTAGGCAGCTACCTTAGTAAATTATCTTACTAATTTATGGCTACATAGTGTGTAGATACTTGACAGCTTTGCAAGCCCTGCCTAGGGCAGTACAAAAGAGTATACCTATCAGTTTATCTGTAAAATAACCAAAGAGATAAATAGAGCTCACAGTGCTATATATCATGTTTTCTTCAGATCCCATGAGTCCTTAATTTAGTGTAATTTTCCTTCTTAGGGAAGAATAGCCCCTGCAACTTCTCTCAGAACCATCTATGACTTGGTGCTTCCTCTGAGAAAAGCTGTTAAGATGTTATTCTTTGCTTGTGAAATGTTCTCAGTAAAAAAGAGTGACGGTATCATTCATTGCTGTTATCACTTTTGTCTGCCTCCATCCTGCCTGTCATGATTTCTCCTTTCTTTGATTGATTATCCTTCCTAGTTTAGACTCTTCCTGAGTGAGGATTTTGGTTCTGGCATGCTGACAATACATTAACCAGGTAGTAGCAGATGCCCCTGGGATCCCTGTTTCTGTTCAGAAAGAGGTGGCAAAGTTGGAAGAATAAAGTATAGCAGGGTTATCTCTACCCCTACACTTTACTTATGGTCAGTACTAGCATTGTCAGATAGGATGAAGCTGATATCCAATCCAAGGTTCCCTTCAGAAGACGTAGAGTTAGGTTCAAAGTACGAGACAGAGTATCTTGTCCAGCTATATCCGTCATCTGAAATACACAGTTGCAAGCATAGTCCTGGAATTCAGGTAAGGTGGGAAAGACAAATTGTGTCTCAGCATCCTCTCCAGCTCCCTCAGTCTTCTTGCTGGCACCCAGAAGCTTTCTAAGGCATTTCCCTTTTGTTTCTGAGTGTATTCAGATGAAGCTTATAGTCACCCAGTGAGTGCTGCTGCTGCTGCTGCTGCTAACTCGCTTCAGTCGTGTCTGACTCTGTGTGACCGCATAGACGGCAGCCCACCAGGCTTCCACATCCCTGGGATTCTCCAGGCAAGAACAATGGAGTGGGTTGCCATTTCCTTCTCCAATGCATGAAAGTGAAAAGTGAAAGTGAAGTCACTCAGTCGTGTCTGACTCTTAGCAACCTCATGGACTGCAGCCTACCAGGCTCCTCTGTCCATGGGATTTTCCAGGCAAGAGTACAGGAGTGGGTTGCCATTGCCTTCTCCAACCCAGTGAGTGAGTCAGATTTTAATGCCCATATTGTCCTATCATTAATACTAAATCTTTCATTTGTCCTTTCCTAGGACTGCCGTTTAAGCCACTGCACAGTAGGTAATAAGGGAAAGTAATACATCTGTAGCACATTACACTTCATGCCCATTTTGCATGCACTCACCATAAGGAAATGACCCTCTTTAACGGATAATAAGCCTTTGACTGTGTGGATCACAATCAACTGTGGAAAATTCTGAAAGAGATGGGAATACCAGACCACCTGACCTGCCTCTTGAGTAACCTGTATGCAGGCCAGGAAGCAACAGTTAGAACTGGACATGGAAAAACAGACTGGTTCCAAATAGGAAAAGGAGTATGTCAAGGCTGTATATTGTCACCCTGCTTTTTTAACTTATATGCAAAGTATATCTTGAGAAATGCTGGGCTGGAAGAATCACAAGCTGGAATCAAGATTGCCGGGAGAAGTATCGATAACCTCAGATATGCAGATGACATCACCCTTATGGCAGAAAGTGAAGAGGAACTAAAAAGCCTCTTGCTGAAAGTGAAAGAGGAGAGTGAAAAAGTTGGCTTAAAGCTCAACATTCAGAAAACGAAGATCATGGCATCTGGTCCCATCACTTCATGGGAAATAGATGGGGAAACAGTGGAAACAGTGTCAGACTATTTTTTAGGGCTCCAAAATCACTGCAGATGGTGACTGCAGCCATGAAATTAAAAGACGTTTACTCCTTGGAAGAAAAGTTACGACCAACTTAGATAGCATATTGAAAAGCAGAGACGTTACTTTGCCAACAAAGGTCCGTCTAGTCAAGGCTATGGTTTTTCCAGTGGTCATGCATGGATGTGAGAGTTGGATTGTGAAGAAAGCTGAGCACTGAAGAATTGATGCTTTTGAACTGTAATGTTGGAGAAGACTCTTGAGAGTCCCTTGGACTGCAAGGAGATCCAACCAGTCCATTCTGAAGGGGATTAGCTCTGGGATTTCTTTGGAGGGAATGATGCTAAAGCTGAAACTTCAGTACTTTGGACATCTCATGGGAAGAGTTGACTCATTGGAAAAGACTCTGCTGCTGGGAGGGATTGGGGGCAGGAGGAGAAGGGGACGACAGAGGATGAGATGGCTGGATGGCATCACTGACTCGATGGATGTGAGTCTGAGTGAACTCCGGGAGTTGGTGATGGAGAGGGAGGCCTGGCGTGCTGCAATTCATGGGGTCGCAAAGAGTCAGACATGACTGAGCGACTGAACTGAACTGAATGGATAATATTCCTACTCAATGGACATGAGTTTGAGCAAACTCTGGGAGATAGTGAAAGATAGGGAAGCCTGGTGTGCTACAGTCCATATGGACACAAATAGTTGGACACGACTTAGTGACTGAACAATGACAACAAAGTTAAATCCTCATCTAAATGTAACTTTTCTAAGAGTACACTTAATGTCTGAAATAAATTTATCTCTGTCCTCAGTCTTGAATATTTATTATTCAAACATTTATACTCCTTATGTAGACTGCCCCAGTTTCCCCACAAGTCTTCCTGGTTCAACTCTCTACCTATTTGTCACAACTTCCACATTGAATTTTTTTTGTGTGTGTGTTTTCTCCACTCCATGTTCTCCCCTTCCTTTTACCCCATTCCTCCTTCACCACTTTCTTTTTCTCCTCCTCTCCTTCCCTTCACAAGAAATGGGCCTATGCTCTAGGTTCAGATGTCTAAAATGGTCTTAGCTCCACTGTGGGCTGTGGGAAAGAAGGGACAGAGTAGAGATCATGGAGATAAAAATAGCCTCTGGATCCTCTGGAGGGCTGGACCAGAAGGTGCAGCAAACAGTCATAAATAACAGTAGCTCACAGATCAGTCTCCTCAAGCTTGTAGGTCTGGTTTGTATCCTGGAAAATAATTAAGATGGGAATGATGAGGCATGTAGAACTTCAGGTATTCATTATGAACAGAGAGAAGAAATTCTTCTAGCAGAACTAAAGCAGGTCTGGTTCTGCATAATCAGTCTACCACTTTCCAAAAATGTGGTACATCACAGCTTTCAAATGGGAGCAAAGTGTTTCTAGTGTAAGCTGTGTATTATCCACTGAGTTGTCTGAGTAAGTGTTCTTGAACTAAATTTATACATTCATTATTTCCTGTGGCAACTGGAGAGCAAGAGTTTATATTTTCAACTGTAATTCAGCCCCTGCTCTTGAAGATTGCTCTAGAAGCACCAGAAGAGAAAGTGCCAGTAATCTCAGCTGCCTTGATTACCCCTGCCTTGCCTTCCTGTTTCATCCTGCTGTGTCCCCCCAGTGCTTTTTCCTATTTCTCTAGCTAAGACAGAAGAGCTTTTCTATTGCTCGAGCCTTCATGCTCTCCAGAGGACTTGGCACTCTGTGAAGAGTCAATATTTTCAGTTCACTGATCCAGGGAAAAGAACACAATAACCAGCTGGAGAGAAAGCAGATGAGTTTGTAGAAATCTATGTATTTCCTTAAGGTGATTGGAATCTGGTAAGTTCGTATGGTCTGATGAACACAATAAAGAGTTTTTATCTGGATTTATGTCTGAAGTTATAGCCATTTTAAGGCTCCAATTTTACCTTTTGAACCTTAGCTCTTTTGCCACGCTTTGTTAACAAAACCTAGTTCCAGCTTCCAAATATATCTTATGTGAAAGAATGGTGTTCCTAGGACCAGATTTGGAGATATCTGGACATTTTGGCATTCTTTACTGAATAGTTACATTGATTCTAAAAAAATCAAATAACATCACTGGTTTAGGGAGGATGGGAGGAAGTTGATATCTAGTCTGAGTCAGGGAGGTTAGTGTTGCTGGGAAGCCCTAGTCTCTGGTATGTCTGTTTTATCTAAGATGAGAGCTCTGGAGGTGTGGATTATCTCTGTCTTAAAGGAGGTGTTCCCATCATGAAGCTGAAGGATCACTTTGCTAGGAAATTTCTAAAGGAAACTTGATGGGGTGTACTGAAAAAGAAAATAAAAACTATAATTTTGAGCTGACCCAGAAATAGAACCAAATGAAAGGAGTTCCCATATATAATACAGGAATCGTAAATGCCATGTGACCAACACCAAGAGCAAACCATAGTTCAAGCGAAAAAAAAAAAAAAAAAAAAAAGAGAGAGAGAGAGAAGGAGAAACATTCAGCTTTCCCCAAACTCTAGAGATTGATGCCCAATCCAGTAGCCAGTACCCAGTCAGAAGATGTGAGATGTGCTGTGAGCGTAAAATGCACACTTAATTTTAAATATTTCATACAAAAAACAAAGAATGTAAAACATCTCTTTAACAGTTTTTTATATTGATTACATGTTAAAGTAATAATATTTTGGATATGTTGAGTAAAATAACATATTATTAAAATTAACTTCACGTTTCCTTTAAATTTTTTAAGCTGGCTGCTAGAAATTTAAAATTGTGCATGTGGCCCACATTGTATTTCTGTTAGAAGTGCTGCTATAGGTGGTCTGGAAAGTGATAACATATGAGGCAAAGCAGAAGAGCAAATTTGTTTCTTCCAACTTTGAAATTTGCCTTCAGATATTCACACTTACTTCTTAGTTTGGAGGAACAGGCTTCTACTTTCTCAGAAAGGAGAAGGAAGTTGAATCTAGGAGGGTCCAAAACTCATTAGGACCACTGCCATTGTTGATAAAAATTGGCTGAGTTTGGGATTCCTCAGAGTATTAAAAACAGGGACTTCCCTGGCCATTAAATGGTTAAGACTCTGTGCTTACTGTAGGGGGGCGCAGCTTTCATCCCTGGACAGAGAATTACATAATTACATCCCTGGACACCTGCATGCTCTGTGGTACAGCCAAACAAACAAACAAACAAAAACAAAACAAAAACAAAATGTCACTGGGGCCCATCAACCAATGTTCTAAGTTTTAGTATGACAACCATTTATAAGGTGATTTCATAAGTATCTTAGATTTATTCATAAGTGGTTATAGTGAACCAGGCCAGGAACACGTGGAAATCTGTTTATCTGTGTTTGTGAATGATGGGGAATCCATGTGTGGTCAGATAAATACAGCACGAGCTGCTATCACTCACTCCTATAACAGTACCTGTAAACCCAAACTATTGACTCTTAAGGGGCTTCCCTGGTGGCTCAGCAGTGAAGAATCCACCTGCAATGCAGGAGCTGCAGAAGACCTGGGTTCCATCCTTGGGTTGGGAAAATCCCCTGGAGGTGGGCATGGCAACCCACTCCAGTATTCTTGCCTGGAAAATCCCTTGGACAGAGAGGACTGGAGTGCTACAGTCCATGGGGTCGCAAAGAGTCAGACACGACTGAAAGTACTTAGCGTGCACATACATTGACGCCTAAAATTTCTTTTTCTTCTCTCAACTGCTTGCATTAGGAGACTTTTCCATACATTCTTATTGCAAAATTTTTCTTTTTAGAACTCTCTAAGATGCTATTTTCTGTAAAATGATAGTCATAATTCTAAAGTCTGGTATTTTCTGGCGAGGCACATAGGCCTGGTTTCTGCTTTGCCTGTATTGTCCTCTCTTGCTGGAAGAACAACAATAGGCATTCATGTGGGGCCTATGCTGATACAGCATCAAGGCCTATATAAGTGTTTTTGTAAATAGAGGCAGAAATTTTAGTGGCTAAGAGCTTCAGCTGTAAATTCAGATTTGAGATTCAGAAGTTGGGAAACTGTGAACAGTGAGAAGGGGAATAAATGGGAATTATTCAAGCTAAAGCGGAAATATGGTCATTTTACTACCATTTTATTTGTAGAATTTTAATAGAATAAATGGGTTTATATTTTAAAAGTGATGTGTTTATACTTATGAAATATTCACTCCACTATTATCATTTTTCAGTGGTTCTTTGGAAAAAAGTTACTTTCCCATAGGTAGTCATGTTGTCGGAATGGATTTTTTTCTTGTCTTTCAGATTTTACAAAGGGTCAGCTGTGATCAAGATTACATGGGATCATTCAGCAACTACTCCTCTCCCCCAGTCTCCGAATTCCTCCTCATCTGCTTCCCTAACTACCAGAGCTGGCAGCACTGGCTGTCCTTGCCCCTCAGTCTCCTCTTCCTCCTGGCCATGGGGGCCAACGCCACCCTCCTGGTCACCATCCGGCTGGAGGCCTCTCTGCACGAGCCCATGTACTACCTGCTCAGCCTCCTCTCCCTGCTGGACGTGGTGCTCTGCCTCACCGTCATCCCCAAGGTCCTGGCCATCTTCTGGTTTGACGATAAAGCCATCAGTTTCTCAGGCTGCTTCCTCCAGATGTTCATCATGAATAGTTTCCTGACCATGGAGTCCTGCACATTCATGGTCATGGCCTATGACCGCTATGTGGCCATCTGCAACCCTCTGCATTACCCGTCTGTCATCACTAACCAATTTGTGGCTAGGGCTGCCATCTTTGTAGTGGCCCGGAATGGCCTTCTTACTATGCCTATCCCCATTCTTTCCTCCCAACTGAGATACTGTGCGGAGAACATCATCAAGAACTGCATCTGCACTAACCTGTCTGTGTCCAAACTCTCCTGTGATGACATCACCTTCAATCGGCTCTACCAGTTTGTGGCAGGCTGGACCCTACTGGGCTCTGACCTCATCCTTATCATTCTCTCCTACTCTTGTATCCTGAAAGCTGTGCTAAAGATCAAGGTTGAGGGAGCTGCTGCCAAGGCCCTGAGCACCTGCGGTTCCCACTTCATCCTCATCCTCTTCTTCAGCACAGTCCTGCTGGTGCTGGTCATCACTAACCTGGCCAGGAAGAGGATTCCCCCCGATGTCCCCATCCTGCTCAACATCCTGCACCACCTCATCCCCCCAGCTCTGAACCCCATTGTTTATGGTGTGAGAACCAAGGAGATCAAGCAGGGAATCCAGAAACTGCTCAGGAAGTTATAGGAGGTAAAATGCGAGAGTCCTAACCTTGGGAACAGAAATTGCTAATAGGCAATGATTTTCCTGAGGCATAACTGCAGGAATAAGTTTGGATGTTGCTTTCTCCAGTGTTAGAGTTGATTATGAAGATATCCATAACTTGCTTCCTACTTTCTATTTCACTTACTGGAAACTTAGTCTTTTGCATTCTGGAGTTGCCTGGATGTTTCCCCTGGCCTTATCTATGTAAGAGGGACTTATCAAGCCATAGTTACAAGAGCTTAACTAGAGTGATATTATTTTTCAAATAAAGAAAAACTGTTTCTATGAGTTTGCTTCTATTGTGTTTTGTTTGTTGGTCTTGCTTTTTAGATTTCATATATAAGTGAAATCATGTAGTATTTGTCCCTTCTCTGTCTAACTTCTTTCACTTAGCATGTCCTCTAGGTCTAATTTTGTTTCAAATGGCAAAATTTTATTCTTTTAAAAAATGCCTGCATAATAGTTGTTTATACATAACCACATTTTCTTTATCCATTTATGTATAGATGGACATTCAAGCTGCTTCCATATCTGGGCTATTGTAAATAATGCCTCAATGTACATAAGGGTGCATGTATCTTTTTGAATTAGTGTCTTCCTTTTCTTTGGATAAACACCCAGATGTGGAATTTCTGAATCATATGGTAGTTCTATTTTTAGTTTTTTTGAGAGGGACTTGTCAACTTTTGTACATTGTAGATGCAGCAATTGACATTCCCACCAATAGTGTGCAAGGGTCCCCTTTTCTCCACATCCTTGCCAACACCTGATTTTTGGTTACTGTCAGAAGGGATGAGCATTGTGTGTTGTGTGTGTTGCACGTGTGTATGTGTGTGTGTGTGAGGGTAGGAACAGGTGAGATAGATAAAGGGCATTAAGAAATAAAAAATTTCATCTATGAAATAAATGTAATGCACAGTGTAGGAAATAGAGCCAATAGTATTGTAATAAGTCTGCATGGTGACAGATGATACCTAGACTTACCATGGTGATCATTTTGTAATGTGTAAAAATAACAAATCACTATGTTGTATACCTAAAACTAATATTGTACTTCAGTTACAAGAAAAAAGAGAAGTAAATGTTACTGTAATCATTTTCAATGGCTCTCAGTTTCTTTAATTGCTTAATACTTTGCTATATGTTAGATCTCTTAGTTCCACCTGACACAGTTCAAATTGGTTTGTGCCATGGATGTATCTCTTGTGGTGATGTAGAAGCTGGCTCTGAAACTTCGATTCTTATAGTTGAGTGAATAGAGCTGTCTCCCTTAGCTCTGCCAGATCTCGTTACTTATCTAATGTCATTTCTCTGGAACATGAATGTCTCACAGTTCTTTCCTTCTTTTTAATGAATAAAAGAAAATTAACAATGACTCGTGTGTGTGTGTGTGTGTGTGTGTGTGTGTGTGTGTGTTAGTGTGTGTGTGTATGGGCATATTTTAAGCGAAAATAGGGAGTATTCTTTTTTCAGATGTACTTTGTTAACTTCTGACTTCATCTTGTCCTACCTGACTTTTCTATCATATTTCAGGTACCATGTGCATTCCCATTCTCTCCTGCTTATCTTCAGTCAGTCAGTTCAGTCGCTCAGTCATATCTGACTCTTGCGAACCCATGAATCGCAGCACGCCAGGCCTCCCCGTCCATCATCATCTCCTGGAGTTCACTCAAACTCATGTCCATCGAGTTGGTGATGCCATCCAGCCATCTCATCCTCTGTTGTCCCCTTATCCTCCTGCCCCTAATCCCTCCCAGCATCAGAGCCTTTTCCAATGAGTCAACTCTTCGCATGAGGTGGCCAAAGTACTGGAATTTCAGCTTTAGCATCATTCCTTCCAAAGAAATCCCAGGGCTGATATCCTTTAGAATGGACTGGTTGGATCTCCTTGCAGTCCAAGGGACTCTCAATAGTCTTCTCCAACACCACAGTTCAAAAGCATTAATTCTTCGGCACTCAGCTTTCTTCACAGTCCAACACTCACATCCATACGTGACCACTGGAAAAACCATAGCCTTGACTAGATGTACCTTTGTTGGCAAAGTAATGTCTCTGCTTTTTAATATGCTATCTAGGTTGGTCATAACTTTTCTTCCAAGGAGTAACCATCTTTTAATTTCATGGCTGCAATCACCATCTGCAGTGACTTTGGAGGCCCCCAAAATAAAGTCTGACACAGTTTCCACTGTTTCCCCATCTATTTCCCATGAAGTGATGGGACCAGATGCCATGATCTTCGTTTTCTGAATGTTGAGCTTTAAGCCAACTTTTTCACTCTCCTCTTTCACTTTTATCAAGAGGCTTTTGAGTTCCTCTTCACTTTCTGCCATAAGGGTGATGTCATCTGCATATCTGAGGTTATCGATACTTCTTCTGGCAATCTTGATTCCAGCTTGTGCTTCTTCCAGCCCAGCATTTCTCATGATGTACTCTGCATATAAGTTAAATAAGCAGGGTGACAATATACAGCCTTGACGTACTCCTTTTCCTATTTGGAACCAGTCTGTTGTTCCACGTCCAAGCAACATGTCTAACTGTTGCTTCCTGACCTGCATATAGGTTTCTCAACAGGCAGGTCAGGTGGTCTGGTATTCCCATCTCTTTCAGAATTTTCCACAGTTGATTGTGATCCACACAGTCAAAGGCTTTGGCATAGTCAATAAAGCAGAAATAGATGTTTTTCTGGAACTGTCTTGCTTTTTTGATGATCCAATGGATGTTGGCAATTTGATCTTCTGGTTCCTCTGCCTTTTCTAAAACCAGCTTGAACATCTGGAAGTTCACTTTACTATTGTGTGAGATGAGTGCAATTGTGCGGTAGCTTGAGCTTTCTTTGGCATTGCCTTTCTTTGGGATTGGAATGAAAACTGACCTTTTCCAGTCCTGTGGCCGCTGCTGAGTTTTCCAAATTTGCTGACATATTGAGTGCAGCACTTTCACAGCATCATCTTTCAGGATTTGAAATAGCTCAGCTGGAATTCCATCACCTCCACTAGCTTTGTTCGTAGTGCTGCTTTCTAAGACCCACTTGACTACACATTCCAGGATGTCTGGCTCTAGGTGAGTGATCATACCATCGTGATTATCTTGGTTGTGAAGATCTTTTTTGTACAGTTCTTCTGTGTATTCTTGCCACCTCTTAATATCTTCTGCTTCTGTTAGGTCCAGACCATTTCTGTCCTTTTTCGAACCCATCTTTGCTTGAAACGTTCCCTTGGTATCTCTAATTTTCTTGAAGAAATCTCTAGTCTTTCCCATTCTGTTGTTTTCCTCTATTTCTTTGCATTGATCTCTGAGGAAGGTTTTCTTATCTCTTCTTGCTATTCTTTGGAACTCTGCATTCAGATGCTTATATCTTTTCTTTTCTCCTTTGCTTTTAGCTTCTCTTCTTTTCACAGCTATTTGTAAGGCCTTCCCAGACAGCCATTTTGCTTTTTTTCATTTCTTTTCCATGGGGATGGTCTGGATCCCTGTCTCCTGTACAATGTCATGAACCTTCGCCATAGTTCATCAGGCACTCTATCAGATCTAGTCCTTTAGATCTATTTCTCACTTCCACTGTATAATCATAAGGGATTTGATTTAGGTCATACCTGAATGGTCTAGCGGTTTTCCCTACTTTCTTCAATTTAAGTCTGAATTTGGCAATAAGGAGTTCATGATCTGAGCCACAGTCAGCTCCTGGTCTTGTTTTTGCTGACTGTACAGAGCTTCTCCATCTTTGGCTGCAAAGAATATAATCAATCTGATTTTGGTGTTGACCATCTGGTGATGTCCATGTGTAGAGTCTTCTCTTGTGTTGTTGGGAGAGGGTGTTTGCTATGACCCGTGCATTCTCTTGGCAAAACTCTATTAGCCTTTACCCTGCTTCATTCTGTATTCCAAAGCCAAATTTGCCTGTTACTGCAGGTGTTTCTTGACTTCCTACTTTTGCATTCCAGTCCCCTATAATGAAAAGGACATCTTTTTTGGGTGTTAGTTCTCAAAGGTCTTGTAGGTCTTCATAGAACTGTTCAACTTCAGCTTCTTCAGCATTACTGGTTGGGGCATAGACTTGGATTACTGTGATATGAATGGTTTGCCTTGGAAATGAACAGAGATAATTCTTTCCTTCTTGAGATTGCATCCAAGAACTGCATTTCGGACTTTCATTGACCATGATGGCTACTCCATTTCTTCTAAGGGATTCCTGCCCACAGTAGTAGATATAATGGTCATCTGAGTTAAATTCACCCATTCCAGTCCATTTTAGTTCACTGATTCCTAGATTGTCAATGTTCATTCTTGCCATCTCCTGTTTGACCACTTCCAATTTGCCTTGATTCATGGACCTAACATTCCAGGTTCCTATGCAGTATTGCTCTTTACAGCATCAGACCTTGCTTCTCTCATCAGTCACATTCACAACTGGTATTTTTTGTTTGTTTGCTTGTTTGTTTTGGCTCCCTCCCTTCATTCTTTCTGGAGTTATTTCTCCACTAATCTTTAGTAGCATATTGGGCACCTACTGACCTAGGGAGTTCCTCTTTCAGTATCCTATCATTTTGCTTTTTCATACTGTTCATGGGGTTCTCAAGGCAAGAATACTGAAGTGGTTTGCCATTCCCTTCTCCAGTGGACCACCTTCTGTCAGACCTCTCCACCATGACCCACCCGTCTTGGGTGGCCCCACAGGGCATGGCTTAGTTTCATTGAGTTGAACAAGGCTGTGGTCCTAGTGTGATTAGACCTGCTTATCTTAGATATATAATTAAATTGACTTTCTCATTCTACTTTCAGCCTGGTTGTGTCAATTCTTACATCCTGTCCTGGTGCTACCTTGTCTTCCCATAGAATTCAGACTTACAAATTAGTGGATTAATTGAACAAAGATAAGTGGATTTTACTCTTTGCAATTCCTTCCATGATCACCCAAAAAATAGTGGAGACTTAGATTTTGGTCAGTATTCCTAGGATTAATTTGCTCCTTTTTGTGACCATACCCCTTTTTGAACAGTCCAGTATTCTTGCCTGGAGAATCCCGTGGACAAGGGAGCCTGGTGGGCTGCTGTCCATAGGGTCGCACAGAGTCGGACACGACTGAAGTGACTTAGCATGCATGCATGCATTGGAGAAGGAAATGGCAACCCACTCCAGTATTCTTGCCCAGAGAATCCCAGGGACAGGGCAGCCTGGTAGGCTGCCGTCTATGGGGTTGCACAGAGTCGGACACGACTGAAGTGACCTAGCAGCAGCAGCAGCAGTATATGTTATTTTATAAATCATTTGAGGATATTCTCTAGTATAGCTGGTCCATGTTGAAGCTGTGTGCTCAGTGGCTCAGTAATGTCCAACTCATTGCAACTCTGTGGACTATAGCCTGCAAGGCTTCTCTGTCCACTAAATTTTATAGACAAGAATACTGGAGTGGGTTGCCATTTCCTACTCCAGGGGATACTTCCCACCCAGGGGTCAAACCCACATTTGCTGTGTCTCCTACATTGGCAGGGGTGTTCTTTTACCACTGAGCCACCTGGGAAGCCCATGATGAAGTTAGTCATTCTTTAAAAAATTATTAAATAATTTACTTCCATGGTATTGTCTTTCATCAAAACAATAGCTTTAAACTGCTCTCTCTTCTCTGTTTCACAATTCCCAAAACGAATTCTAACCCAGTACAAAACTTCTCAAGTGCTCTCCTATATGACCACTTTTCCAGTTGTTCCGAGCTCATTATTTTCAGGATATGTCCTTCTATGTGTGCTTACAGATTTACTACACATCCCTACAATTATTCACCTTACTATTGCTGTTTCATTTTTTGGGTGAAATTTTGTGAAACTAGAGAATAGAAAGTTTCTATTTATCCATATATTTGTTTTTACTTAAGTGACATATTTTTTCCTGTGTAAAGATATTTCTAGGTTCAAGAGGGAGGGGATATATGTATACCTATGGCTGATTCATGTTGAGGTTTGACAGAAAACAACAAAATTCTGTAAAGAAATTATCCTTCAATTAAAATATAAATAAATTTAAAAAGATATTTATAAAATTTAATAACTAAAAATTAATAGTTTCCCTCATGGCTCAAATGGTAAACAATCTGCTTTTAATGCAGGAGACCTGGGTTAGGTCTCTGGGGTGGGAGGATTCCCTAGAAGAGGGCATGGCTACCCACTCCAGTATTCTTGCCTGGAGAATTACATGGACAGAGGAGCATGGCAGGTTATACAGTCCATGGGGTTGCCAAGAGTCAGACATGACTGAGCCACTAACACTTTCACTCAATAGTAAAATAAATCATCATAAAGTACTTATTTAAAAAAACAGTTTTTCTAGAATGTAGCTAATATGTAGGAGGAAGTCATTTCTTTTCTAATGACATTTGTCTTTTTAAAGGATCTCTTAAATACATCTTCCAAGTCTCTGAATGATACTTCTTTCCATCACCAATAATATCTCAGTTTATGTAACTCTCAGACATCTCAAGAGAAAATGCAAGCTGGTCACTGATTTCTCATTTCATCTGAGTTTAAATGCAAAATTCTCTCTTTTTATACTGAAAGTGTGTGTGTATCTGCAGGGAGGCAGGAACCCAAGGGAGCAGTATTCTTAAAGCAACTCTTCATGTTTCCAGCTGCATAACAGTGACTGTTATAGACACAGCATCTTCATCTGGGTAAAGCCAGAGTAGGAGGCCAAGTGGAGGAGTCACACATTGTCTGAAAGCAGCTGGGTTGTCGAACGGTTACTATTATTTGGCACAGACTCTCTCTGTAAGTATTTTTGGGAACAGTACAATGGAAAGCCAAGCATAAGTGACACTTGCAGTTTGGTCCTCAACTTTACTTACTGTTTACTTCAGAGAATGTTATTATAGCTGCAGCTGTTAGTATGTGAAGACCCTGAAGATCACTGATATCAGAAGAGCATGAGCACATTAGAGTGTGGGTCAACTGAGCTCATGGAAGTTTGGACTGGGAGTCTGACTAGAGAGTAGTCCTTCTTGAATTATTAGAGGCATATTGTTAATGTCTGAATTTGTGCCAACTACCATGAAGAAAAAAGATAGATATCAATTAGGTCTACCTGGTCCATTGTATCATTTAAAGTTTGTGTTTCTTTGCTAATTTTCTGTCCTTAGGGATAAATCTACCTAAAGAAACAAAATGCCTATATATAGAAAACTATAAAAGATGAAACTATAGACTATAGACTATATATAGAAAACTATAACTGATGAAAGAAACAAAAGATGACTCAAATAGATGGAGAAATATATCATGTTCATGGATTGGAAGAATCAATATAGTGAAAATAAGTATACTATCTAAAGCAATCCATAGATTCAGTGCAATCCCTATCAAGCTACCAACAGTATTTTTCACAGAACTAGAACAAATAATTTCACAATTTGTATGGAAACACAAAAAACCTTGACTAGCCAAAGCAATCTTGAGAAAGAAGAATGGAACTGGAGGAATCAACCTACTTGACTTCAGGCTGTACTGCAAAGCCACAGTCATCAAGACAGTATGGTACTGGCACAAAGACAGAAATATAGATCAATGGAACAAAATAGAAATCCCAGAGATAAATCCATGCACCTATGGACACCTTATCTTTGATAAAGGAGGCAAGAATATACAATGGAGTAAAGACAATCTCATTAACAAGTGGTGCTGGGAAAATTGGTCAACCACCTGTAAAAGAATGAAACTAGAACACTTTCTAGCAACAAATACAAAAATAAACTCAAAATGGATTAAAGAGCTAAGTGTAAGACCAGAAACTATAAAACTCCTAGAGGAGAACATAGGCAAAACACTCTCTGACTTAAATCACAGAAGGATTTTCTATGACCCACCTCCCAGAATAGTGGATATAAAAGCAAAAATAAACAAATGGGACCTAATTAAACTTAAAAACTTTTGCACAACGAAGGAAACTATAAGCAAGGTGAAAAGACAGCCTTCAGAATGGGAGAAAATAATAGCAAACAAAGCAACTGACAAAGAATTAATCTCAAAAATATACAAGCAGCTCAATATCAGAAAAATAAGCGACCCAATCAAAAAATGGACCAAAAAACTAAACAGACATTTCTCCAAAAAAGACATACAAACGACTAACAAACACACAAAAAGTTGCTCAACATCACTCATTATCAGAGAAATGCAAATCAAAACCACAATGAGGTAACATCTCAAGCCAGTCAGAATGGCTGTTATCAAAAAGTCTACAAACAATAAATGCTGGAGAGGGTGAGGAGAAAAGGAAACCTAACCCACTGTTGGTGGGAATGCAAATAAGTACAGCCACTATGGAGAACAGTGTGAAGATTCCTTAAAAAACTGGAAATAGAACTGCCATATGACCCAGCAATCCCACTGCTGAGCATACACATTGAGGAAACCAGAATTGAAAGAGACACGTGTACCCCAATGTTCATCGCAGAACTGTTTACAAAAGCTAAGACATGGAAGCAACCTAGATGTCCATCAGCAGATGAATGGATAAGAAAGCAGTGGTACATATACACAATGGAATATTACTCAGCTATTAAAAAGAACTCATTTGAATCAGTTTTAATGAGGTGGATGAAACTGGAGCTGAGTATACAAAGTGAAGTAAGTCAGAAAGAGAAACACCAGTTCAGTATATTAATGCACATATATGGAATTTTGAAAGATGGTAATGATGATCCTATATGCAAGACAGCAAAAGAGACACAGATTTAAAGAACAGACTTTTGGACTCTGTGGGAGAAGGCGAGGGTGGAATGATTTGAGGGAATAGAATTGAAACACGTATATTGCCATAAGTAAAATGTATCATCAATCCAAGTTTGATACATGAAACAGGGCACTCAAATCTGGTGCACTGGTACAACCCTGAGGGATGGGATGGGGAGCGAGGTGGGAGAGGGGTTCAGGATGGGGGACACATGTACACTCATGGCTGATTCATCTCAGTATATGGCAAAATCCACCACAATATTGTAAAATAATTAGCCTCCAATTAAAATAAATAAATTAATTAAAAAAATTGTCCCTGATCCTAATGACCTAAATGAACCACCAGGAGAGGTGGCTAAGAACTGTAGGTCCAGGAAGAGAGACAAAACCATTAAAAAAAACCTAGAGAATTCCCAGAGAGTCCATGGGAGGAAGGTAATTTTCAAATAGGGAGACTAGAGATTGGTCAGAATTGTACTTAAATGTCTAAAGTTAATGGGAGAAATAATCAGTTTGGTGTCTAAAGCTGAGCAGAGCTTCCCTGCAGATGGACCTAAAAAGTTGGTAACTCCGCAGACTATCCTCTGTGCGTCAGGCAACCTGTGCATCAACAAACTCTCCAGGTGATTCTGACGCACACTAGTATTGAGGAACTGCTGGTCTAGATAAAAGAGAGTCCTGATGAGATGCCCATACTACAGGGTCAAGAAAAATAAACATCTCCAAACCTTGATAGGGAGATTTAGTGTGTGTGTGCTCCAAAATCCATCTATTGCTTCAGGAGAGAGAACAGCCCAACCTGGAAACTACTTTACCAGCAGGATCCTGGATGGTTAAGAAGATACTCTAAAGGAATTGACCCTTCTGTCTGTGAGCTTTTATTCTGGGGCATGTTTAAGTATTCCTCAGTTCTTCCCTTTTCTTAGAACCTCATTTCTTTAATTTTTCTTTTTTTTCAGGAAATGATAAACAATTTGTTTGTTTTAAGCAGTTACTTACCAAAGACTCATGCAAATAAGACACTGCACAGCTGTCTTTTGTATTTACTGTTCTCTTTTTCCTCTCAGCACTAAAATATTTACCCATTTTGTTTTGTTCAGATTTTTAATGAGTGTTAAGCAACAGTGCCCGTGGTTAATGGTAGAGCAAGATGTGGAGATAGCATTAATAAGTTAAATGAGTGCAAGGTGTTATGATGCTTTCAACAGTCTATCAATCTCCTATCTTAATAGTACTTATTGAGTGCTTACTGTGTTACCAGATATGTGGTATTTTTATTTGTGCTATAATAAAGAGATAAGATTCCACTGCTGGCAGATGGAACCCAGAGTTTTTGGAAGACAAATAGGAAATGTGAAGGAATATGAGAAAGTTTTATTAATGCTTTAATAGTAGCATGCTCAGGATGTTTAAGGGTCACAGAGAACAAGAAGTGGAAACAGCATTTAATTATATATATATGTGCAAAGAGTAACAAGAAAAAACATTGTTTTTTTGTTAAATTTCTAAGAGGTGTAACTCATGGCACAGATAGAATGAGGCAAACAGAAGCTATTTATTTAAGGGCAAGAGAGTTAATTCTAGGAGAAGGATATGATATGTGCTAAAACACGGAGGTGAGAGAAAACAAAACATGCTCTATAAGGGGCTGTGTCTATACGTGTGGAGTTGGAGCATACTCATGTTAAGGGAGTTATTCTTGCTTCGTAAAGTCATGAATGCTAAGGAAAATGTTTTAACAAAGAGTGATTTTATCCAATTTAAATTTTAGACAGATTTTATGTCAATAGAATTATGGAGAAACTTGATGGCCTAGAATGAAGGCAGATAAATCAGTCAGGGGATTACTAATGTAACAATCAAACCCTGAATTCATATCTCTTTTCTTTCAGTCAGTTTCAGGCTTACCTGCCAGCCATGGTGCTATCTCTCAACCACACAGGAACCCAGGTGACTGAATTCCTGATGATCTGCTTTCCAGGAATGCAGGATACCCAGCACTGGTTGTCTCTAGTCCTGGCTCCTCTCCTAGTTTTGGCCCTTGGGGCCAACTTTCTGTTATTACTTGCCATCTGGCAGGAGGCATCTCTGCACGAGCCCATGTACTACCTGCTTGCCATCCTTTCTGTGCTAGATGTCATCCTCTGCCTCACAGTCATCCCTAAGGTCAGACCCTCCCTGGATTTAATCCTGGGTATTCAATCATCTTTCTCTAAACACTACCTTGCTTTGCAGATGTAAATACTCTTGTAAAATTTTCAATGAGTTGCCAACAGTATCATACTAGGTCTATCACAGCTTCCAGATATGTCTCCTCTCATTCTCAATGCCTATGATTTTTAAGGTTTCACATTTTTTTTTCAAACTGAGAAGCCCTCTCTCAATGTCTGAGTCAGTGATATTCCAAGTTTTGACTTTCTCTTTACTTCTAAGGAGATTCTCCTTGACTCTGAATCACCCCACCCTTATATTCAAGGGCTCAAGACTTTTCTTTCTAAAACATAACTAGGGACTTCCCTGGCAGTCCAGTGCTTATGACTTCACCTCCCAGTGCAGATGGTGTGGGTTTGATACCTGTTGGGGGAGCTAAGATCCCATGTGCCTCAAGGCCAAGAAACCAAAACATAAAACAGAAGCAGTATTGTAACAATACTTATTGTTCAATAAAGCCTTTAAAACTGATCAACATTTAAAAAACTTAAAAAATGTAACTAGATGTATATTTATGTCATATACTGAGGTAGGAGGCATAATTGGAAGATGTTTCTTATGTATAAGGAGAGGTTGGAGGGTGTCCAAATATAAGTATTAGGCTTATTGGATTTGACGTCCTTGTGATACATTTAGATGAGCAGATGTGTCCATATGAAGTTTGGGTAAGAACTATAGAGATCAAGAGAAGACAGACTAGAAATAAATTTTTTTAAACAAAATGGTGTGATCTATAGTTGAAAAGTGTATAAATCGGGCTCTGGAAGTTGGGATGCATGTAGAAGGTATTTAGAATTAGGACAATGTCCCCATTAGGATTATGAGACTGTGGTTTGGGGATATGAGTGGTTGAAGCCATCAAAGGATTATCCAAGGGTTAGGTACCCTAGGGTGGGAGTGAATGTACTGCTTTTGAAAATAATAATTCTGGCAGGTCCTGCTCATCTTCTGGTTCGACATGAAGCCCATCAGCTTTATGGGCTGCTTCCTGCAGATGTTCATCATGAATACATTCCTTCCCATGGAATCCTCCACCTTTCTGGTCATGGCTTATGACCGCTACGTGGCCATCTGCCACCCATTGCGCTACCCATCCATCATCACGGAACAGTTTGTCATCAATGCGGCCATCTTCATCATCTTCCGCAATTTGCTGGCCACGCTGCCTACACCAGTTCTGGCTGCGAGACTCAATTACTGTGCCAGCAATGTAGTGGAAAACTGTATCTGTGCCAACATTTCTGTAGCAAAGCTCTCCTGTGGAGACATTCACCTAAATAAGCTCTACCAATTTGTGAGTGTTTGGTGCCTACTGGGTTCTGATCTGATCCTTATCTTGCTATCCTACTGCTTCATCTTGAGTGCTGTTATGCATTTGCAGTCAGGAGGTGCATCCACCAAAGCCTTGAGTACTTGTGGTTCCCATCTCATTCTTATACTTTTCTTCTATACATTGCTGCTAGTCTTCATCTTCACAAATAAGGCAGGGAAAAAAGTGTCCCCAGAGGTACCCATTCTTCTCAATGTCTTGCACCATCTCATCCCACCAGCCCTGAACCCCATTGTTTATGGAGTACGAACCCAGGAAATCAAGCAAGGGATTATCAAGCTATTCAAGTACCAGTTCTGAGAGATGTGAGTCAAAGATCAAGGATTATGGAAATTTGAGTGTGTCAGTGATGGTTTCAACTGAAGACCACAAGGAACACCATGTAACATCCGTGCTGCTACCCTTATCTTTTATTTAAACCTTCCTCAACCACTATCACAATATTTACTCTCAGTAACCCTTTCCTGAAACCCTCATTGAATACATGTTTTGGTATCCATTATTTTCTTCATTCCGACCTCTTGCCATTGTGATAGCTCACTCATTCATTAAATAAGTATTTAGTGCCTTCCACATACTACTCAGTCTTTACATCCCATATCCCTTCACATGTAATTTCCAGAGCAGGGATGGAACAGTGCTTCCAATCGAACATGAGGAGTATGGGCAGGACTGGAAAAACCAATGAGGAGTTTACTTCAATAATCCAGGTAGGAAATGATAATGATTTGAACTAAGGTGGTGAGTGAAAATTGAAGTTATGGGTCACAAGATTTACTGAGAGTCCATAAGGAGGTTATAAAAGATTGAGAGGAATAAAGGGTGACACCAAAGTTTTTTTGCAAGAACAATTGGAAAAGCAGAATTGCCATCAATGGCAGAGCTTTTTTTTTACATATGCTATCAGAAGTTTGGCTTTAAAGACTGAACCCTATTTCCATACCAAATTTCTCCAAATGACTCTACTTTTGAAAAGATCTCCAGTATTCTGACAGGCCTACAATGATAGTCACCTTCTCATAGCCAATCTTCCTTTGTTTGTTTGGAGCCAGAAGTTCTGCTACTTGCGATCAGGTCTTCCCTGTCATCTCTGCCTTATCCTCCCCATGGCTGTATCCCCCCCTAGGACTTCTACTACTTCTTAGACTTCTGCTTTTTCTTTGCTTAGTACTCTGTACTAATTGCTCCAACTAACTGGAACAGTATTCTCCTTATGTTCAAATGATGAACTTTTCAACATTCATAATCTCAATTCAAAGACCACCTATACAGGGAATACTTCCTTAATAATTACATCCAAGGTAGCATACTTCCCATAGATCATGCTAACATGTTGTATTACCTTTTTTCTTTATAGCACTTATCATTTTCTGAATTTATTTATTTCTTTAATTTCCCTGTAAATATACTCAGATTTAAGTCTCTTTTGCTCATGACCTTATCCTCAAATCCTAGATCCTGATACATCTGACAATATTTCAGGTGTTGAATACATAGATAAGGGAACAACTGATCTCAAAATTTGGTGTGTATGGTCACTGTCATGTCCTGGAAACATTCTGAAATATATGCTTAGATCAATTTTCAGTGTCAGTTGGCATGTCCTCTAAGACAGGGGTCCCCAACCTCTGGGATCCAATGTCTGACGATCTGAGGTAGAGCTGATATAAATATAATAGAAATAAAGTGCAAAATAAATATAACGTACCTAAATCATTCTGAAACCATCTCCTATCCCTTAGTCCATGGAAAAATTGTCTTCCACAAAATCAGTTCCTGGTGCCAAAAAGGTTGGGGACTGATGCTCTAAGATATCCATTTGATACATATATCAGTATTGGGGAAGACTTTTAAATTATTAGTAATGTTAAAATTGCCAATATAGCCTTCATTTTAACATTACCTGGATATTTGTTCTAAGGTTCAAAGGACCTCATTTCCTATTTGTGTTTTTTCCAAGCATTAGATTGTAAAAAATTAAAATCAGCCAATTTCAAATACTGATGTATAAGATTATGAAAATCGGATGAAGCAAGATTTAAACGAGATAAAAATACATGTTTCCTTTACGAGAATTGTCTTTAAACATGAACAACCATTGCTTGCTGCTGCTAAGTAGCTTCAGTCATGTCCGACTCTGTGTGACCTCATAGGCGGAAGCCCATGAGGCTCCCTGGTCCCTGGGATTCTCCAGGCAAGAATACTGATTGTTATTTCCTTCTCCATTGCTTATCCTAATGTTAATAATCCTTATTATTCACCAATAAAAACTAATTAGGAATAACTGTCTCCTGGATTTATTTACAGCTTATCTTCAGCCTCAAGGCTGTCACTGCAGGATTTGGGCATGTCTGATATGCATAATGGTAATACAAAAGACTTTCCCTGTTTTAGTCTTTTCACTCTATTTTCTAATATTCTATCTTCTCTCATTATTTTAGCACAAAGAAGCCTGATTCCCTGGCTTCCTTTTCTATTTGTGGTAAAGCAAAAACAAATGACAGAAACTTCATTTATCATTATGGGTATTTTTTGAGAGTAAACTTTTCTTTGTCTGATTAGCTGACTTTTCCTATCCACTTCCCTGAGTTTCACATCAGTGACTGGAAAAAAAAAAATCTTAATTCATATTATGTATTTTGAATGGGATATAGCCATTCTTACTCTCTGTTGTGTTTTTCACAAAGAAATTTGGCATAGATTTCTTAAGCTATACAGAATTTCTTTTCTCACATTAAAATAATCTGTAAGTAGGTAAAATAAAGCAGAGTTTTAAATAAAACCAAAAAAATTTTTAAACTCTGTTTTGGTAGATATAGCTTGTGGTAAATTCTTCAGTTCTGTGAATCCATTTCATCTGTTTCAGTCTGCAATTTTATTGGGAAGTCTGTGTTTACTTTAAGTTGATGTGAGTCATAAAATCTCATAAATTTTTAGACCATCAGTGGGAAGATGTTGGAAAAAATCAGTTAGACGTTGCAAGCATTATCTATTTCATAATAGCTGCTAATTAAATTTGCTTTAGAAGTAGTTCTCCTTTTTCTTTTGAGAACCCTTCTCATTGATATTTAGTTAAAAACATGTTGAACTGAGACCTTCTTCTGAAATAGTAAAGTTTGTAAGAGTGAGACTTTAGTTAGTCATACTCGTTTATATAATAGAGAATGTATTGTAAAAATGGAATTTGAACCTAATAGCACCTGAAATTATTGTTTATTATTGTTTGTTATGCTTAGTCGTGTCCAACTCTTTGCAACCCTATGGACTGTAGCCCACCAGGCTCCTTTGTCTACGGAATTTTCCAGGCAAAAATGCTATAGTGGGTTGCCATTTCCTTCTCCAGGGAATCTTCCCTACACAGGGATTGAACCCCTTTCACTTGTGTCTCCTGCATTGGCAGGCCAATTCTTTACCACTGAACTACCTGGGAAGCCCAATTTAGGCTGATACAAACACATTTTAATTTTCAAATAGTTACTAATAGAAGTTCAAAAGTCATGAAACCAAAGGAAAAATTCAAGATTTATTTCTTTGCATCACTGGATGGAGGAGTCAAGAAATTGACAAAGTATTGAAAACTATACCTTAAATTGATCAGCGATTCATCTAATATTTTACCTCAAGCTAAATGGTCCAGACTTTGGAAACTGTACTGATAGTGCAATTTAAGCATTTTTATTTTGGGGTCAGGAAGCAGAAACCCATATTGGATTGAGTAGGACTTTCCCTGAATCAAATTGATATTTTCCTGTGTTGGTAATCTTGGGAACATGTCAGTCCTAAAGAAAAGATGAAGATTTACATAGTATGACTTGGGCTTTCAGAGGAAAATGCTCTTTGTTCCTTAGGGTCTCCTGGCTTTTAGACCAAAAAGTAAACATACATGGAGCTCTCCCAGTAGAGAAAGCCATAAGCTTCTCTGAGCAGGTGAATGTAGGCTGGGACCTATAAATGATGTGAATATATAAATGATCTTGGGTTTTGGCCTGATCATTTGACCTTATGATTTGAACAAAATCATATGTGATGGTATTTGGAAGTTACCCTTGATACAGATGTTTAAATTTCCCATTTCCTTTCAACTGTCATGAGGGTGTGTATGAAGGTCCATGCCAATAGCTTAAAGGGAAAAAGTGAAGAAAAGAGACTGGATAAGATGAGTGATAAGAGAGATGATGAGATGAAAATGATAAGATAAGTGCCTGTCTTAAAGCAGGGCATGGTTTCATAGACTCTTAGAGCTAGAACTTAGAACATTGGCACATTAGGGGACACTTTCTTTGCCACATGAGTGAGGACAAAGACCAGGAGGATGGTGCTGAAGAAGAGGATCAGGATAGAGTGGAAGCCACATGTGCTTAAGGCCTTTACAACAGCTCCTTCTGACTTCAGTCTCAGAATAGCCCTTAGTATGAGGGTGTAGGAGAGGAAGATGAGGATGAGGTCAGATCCCAGCAGAGTCCAGCCTCCAGCAAATTGGAGGAGACGATTGATAGTGACATCATCACAGGAGAGTCTGGAGACAGACGTATTCACACAGATGCAGTTCTCGATGACATTTCTCCCACAATAATGGAGTTGAGCAGAGAGGATGGGAACAGACATAGTCAGAAGTGCATTTCTGGCTAAGATAAAAATGGCCACCTTGGCTATAAATTACTCAGTGATGATGGATGGGTATCTTAGTGGATGGCAGATGGGCCACATAGCGGCCGTAGGCCATAACCATGAATGTGCAGGACTCCATGGCAAGAAAGTAATTCATGATATACATCGGAACAAAACTGGCAACAAAGCTGATGGACCTGAGGTCAAACCAGAATATGGCCAGGACCTCGGGGATGACGGTGAGGCAGATCACCATGTCCAGCAGGGAGAGGAGGCTGAGCAGGTAGTACATGAGCTCATGTGGAGAGACCTCCAGTCGGATGGTGATCAGGAGGGTGGCATTGGCCCCCATAGCCACAAGAAAAAAGAGGCCGAGGGGCAGGGACACCCAGAGCTGCCAGCTGGGGGACCTGACAAAGCAATTCAGGAGGAAGTCTGAAACCTCAGTGGAGCCATTTCTGTGAGATGTCATCTTGTGGATTTTGTTTCTACAGACTTCCTTTTATGATCTAAAAAGTTAAGATCAAAATTAGCCTCTGATTATACTAACAATGGGAGAAAAGTTCAGGAGCAAACTTATGGTTTCTAGCAGATTATTTTGCTTTAAATGAAGATTTTTTCATGTTGCACACAGAAAATAAATTCATTTCAATCTTCTGCAATTTTTGTGTCTCCTCATTTATGAAATAGTTCTATTTTTCAATGAAAATATCTTATAAAGTAGAATGAGTTATGAACAGTTAGCTATAAGGTGTTTTCTTACAACTGAGGATTGTTACAGATCAGGTCCCTTGATTTTAGCAGTGTGGAGGTCTTTAGTGATTCCTCTCTGAATCTCTTTGCCCAATTGACCAGATAATGTCTCCTACATTCATACCATATACCATCCAGTGCTGTCACTCCTTTCTTCTAATTTAGCTTTTTTTTTTTTTTTTAAAAAAAGCTCTTTATAAAGAGGGAACAAAAAGATTAAGTATTATCCTTGTTCTCAGGTGAAAATTCCCTTGGGATTGTCAGTTATAAGACAAAATGATAAGATAATAACAGAATAATGTGCAGAATATTTTGAGAGTAGATGAGGACTAATGGCAACCCACTCCAGTATTCTTGCCTGGAGAATCCCATGGATGGAGGAGCCTGGTGGGCTACAGTCCATGGAGTCATAAAGAGTTGGACACGACTGAGCGAGCTCACTAAACTTACATGAAGGTAAAGTGTTCCCAGGACTACTCTCCTGCTGAATTTTAAAGGCAAGTTCAAAGAAAGCTGCAAAAAATGAGCTGCTTGTTGCAGTGAGAAATGCCTACAAAATGTCTGATATTAGCATTTCTGGAGTCTTTAAAGTCATGCTGTATATAGTTCCTCCATCTGTCTACAAAGATTCTGCTCCAGTGTCATCCCATGGGTATAAATTGTTTCATAAATATATCAACTTCACTGTTTCACATATGTTTAGCTAGCTGGTAAAATGCAAATATTGTTTGCGGTGAATCAAGTGGACTTCGAATACTTACTAGACATTGTGCTAAAATACATGTGCGTGTGTGTGTGTGCTCAGAAGTATCTGACTCTTTGTGATCCAATGAATTGTAGTCTGCCATGCTCCTCTGTCCATGAGATTCTCCAGGCAAGAATACTGGAGAGGGTTGCCATTTCCTCCTCCAGGGGATCCTCTGGACCCAGGGATCAAACCTGTGTCTTGTGAGTCTGTTGTATTGGCAGGTGGGATTCTCTACCACTGAGCCAAACTGGAAAGCCCAGGATCAAACCCTTCTCTCTATATTAGGAGCATTATCTCAATTATTAAAATGACCCAGGAGGCATGTCTTATGTAACTTTACAAATGAGGGGGAAGGAGAGGCAGAAAGGTTGAGAAAATACCAAGACCACACAGACAGGAAAACTTTCAATCTAGATGCAAATTTCTACTTGATTTTCAACCCAGTTCTTAGCTGTACTACATCTAATTAGTTAAAGAACATTGGTTGGAAAGTCAGGATTCCTATTATAATAAGCCCTATAATGCTTCTGCTGCTGCTGCTGCTAAGTCTCTTCAGTCGTGTCCGACTCTGTGCGACCCCATTGACAGCAGCCCACCAGGCTCCGCAGCCTCTGGGATTCTCCAGACAAGAACACTGGAGTGAGTTGCCATTTCCTTCTCCAATGCATGAAAGTGAAAAGTGAAAGTGAAGTCACTCAGTTGTGTCCGACTCTGAGCAACCCCATGGACTGCAGCCCACCAGGCTCCTCCTCCATGGGATTTTCCAAGCAAGAGTACTGGAGTGGGTTGCCATTGCCTTCTCCACCTATAATGCTATGATAATGTATTTGGTTCCTCAATGTCCTCAAATAGAGCAACTATTCCTCTAGGATAATATAATTTTTGAAAGTTGAATATAGTAGTAGGTAATTTTGGAATGAGAGCTCAGTAGATAGGAATGGATTTTTAATAGAAGTATGAACCCAAAGCTGAAAAGATTTTTCAATCAAAAATACCTAATTTGATGTAACTGTTAAAAACACATATTAGTTTCCACCTATGCATGTCCTTGATCTCACACTTCCAATCCTGTTCACTTTGTTTTTTGTTAGACTTCAACCTTCTTACCAATTGGCCCTGGGAAATTTCTGGGTTAGCAAAGATACTGGACTTCATTCTCTGCTTCCTCAACTCTTCTCTTCATTCCTTTTTTATGTTCTGATTTAATATCAAGGGAGGTCTGTCTTAATAGGGTCTGCCAGGAGGTCTGTCCCTCTCTTTGGGGCAAAAGTAATTTCAAGATCCATTGGGAGTTTACATTAAATCTCAGTTCTTTTACAGCTTTTAAGAATAGCAATGCTTACACGATCTTGGTAAATTTCAAAGTGGTTTTAAAATGGTCTCATCTGTGCCTCTGAGACAGTACACAAAGCAAGAGTTGTATTTATACCAGTTAATTTTGTCACAACACATGCAAATTTCCACGTCAAATTCTGACACACTTTCCTTCAAACAGGACTTGTCATTTTGTACTGAATTTTGTGTTTTAGCTCTTCCTTTGCTCACACCTTCATGTAGTAACATTACAGCATTTTTATTCTTAACACAATCCCAAATCTCACCATAGTTAAACTACATTAAATACTCCTGCCTGATTTCTGGCGGATCTAGTCACATGAAAACATCTCAGCCACAGGGAACAAGGACCCATAAGGAAACCTACAAGAAATGCAATATTTTAAAAGTTCCTGGATAGTTTTAGAAAGATTATTTCTAGTACTACAATAGAATTTCTAGAGAGCAGAAATGAGGAATTGCCCATTTTATTTTCTATTCTTTCTTTTTAAAGATTTCTTGCCTTTTTTTCTCTCATTCTTTCTCTTTTTTCCCTTCAACCAATACTTTATTCAATAAGCACTGAGTATCTATCTACTCATCTATAGGACTAAAGTACTTGGATTACTTAGATATGCATATACCTTTTCCCTTTCTTCTTCAATTTCCTCTGTAATCAGAGATAGCCTATGGCAAGGATAGGATTGAGACCCCAGAGCTAATCATTTCTTGTCTCCATCAGGGTCAAGCTGAGGAAGCCCGCTGAAGCTGGAGACCAATGCAGGAAACTAACTCAAGTTTAGAGTCCAGGATGGAACTATGTCACAGCACCCTGGAAGCATAGACTTTGAAATTTGGAGAGGATGAAAAGGATTGCCCACTCCATATTATTTGGATAAATGTGAAATACTACCATCAGTCTGTCTTTTAAACTTATGGGCTGGATCTAGAGACAGAAAAGAAGTTACTAGATTTTCTAGTATTAGCATTTTAGCCTTTATAAATTCTTTTTTCACCGCTCAGCCCTCAAGCAGCAGGATCTTAGTTCCCTCACCTTAGTTCCCCGATTAGGGATCGAACCTATACCCCCGCAGGAGAATCATGGAGTCTTAACCACTCTTTGGATTGAACTGAGATATGTAATTCTCCCTCTACTCCTTCTCATACACACCCTTGTTTTCTGGTCTGTCGCTGTGTAGAGTATCTTTCTCCCCTCTGATTAATCAAGTATTTATGCACAGATTTTCTCTTGTCGGGTTTCTAGATTTCCAGACTTCAGACTGAAAACAGCTGAATTGTTCTACTAGGTCCTATTTGTTAGCTGCTGCTGCTGCTAAGTCACTTCAGTCGTGTCCGACTCTGTGCGACCCCATGGACTGCAGCCTACCAGGCTCCTTCGTTCATAGGATTTTCCAGGCAAGAATACTGGAGCGGGGTGCCATTGCCTTCTCCGATTTGTTAGCTATTCGAGACATTAGTTAATTTTCCATGGACAAGATCCAGCTTACATTCATCCTTAGGCTATGAAGCCCCCAGATGTGCCAAGGCAGTTATAAAGGTCCTCTTGTCACACAGGACACAGTTTCACTACCTCTGTTCAAACCCCTCAAGCACTCTTGACTCAGGGAAGGACAGGAATACACACCTGGACTGAAGACATAGGGCCCCTCTGCCTTTTGGCCGATCTTGGTGTCCATGCCTCTCAGCCCCCCTCCAGGTTTGCTTCCCAGACTCACTTTCAGAGGATGTACGATCATGGGTTCTGGCTCCGCTGACGTTGGGACTCTAACCAAATACAATTTGAGACTGTTATAACCACACTGGCTCAGGGACTCTACCTTGGAGTAACTGTCCATTCCTTTTCCCTTGAGGTGGAGGTAGAAATCAAGACAAGCAAGCTCATAAGGCCCTCCAGGACAGATAGGAACGCAGTTAAGGAAGATAATGTTTCTGTCTCAGCCTGAGAAAAAGAGCCTGTGGGAGCTCAGACCTACTGGCTATGTTGTATATAAGACATACTATGAGTTATTTCTCTGAATATCAAGAACTCACATATTTACATTCATATATTCACACATTTATATATAGGAATGCTCTCATTCCTTTCCAGAGATGCAATAAGTTCATTCACAAGTCACTGTGGGCTTCAAGTTCATTCTCAGTAGAGAATAAGTACTGTCCATAAATGTTACTGAAGGCTTCCCGGGTGGCTCAGACAGTAAGGAATATGCCTGCAATGTGGGAGACTTGGGTTCAATCCCTGGATTGGAAAGATCCCCTGGAGGAGGGCATGGCAACCCACTCCAGTATTCTTGCCTGGGGAATCCCCACAGAGAGAGGAGTTCTTGGGGTTGCAAAGAGTCAGACATAACTGAGCAACTAAGCACACATATAAACGCTGTTGAATGGATAGATGATTTCTTATTATGACCTTAACTATAATGTTACAATGAAAAAAGTGAAATGAAACAAATGAAAACTTAGTTATTGAGAAATAAGATGCATTCTCCAGAGAAGACTCTCATTGCATTTTTACTGAAACGAAAGATTACAAAATGCAATACAATATTTTTAATTGCAAGTTTTTTTTTCTTTTTGCTATGCTTGACACTTACAGGTTATTAGTTCCACAACCAGGAATTGAACCCAGGCCACGTCAGCGAAAGTGCAGAGTTGTAACCACTGGACTGCAAGGAACTCTGGTGATTTGATTTTAACTCTATAATTGTTATGGAAAATGAAGTTTTCCTTTATTTATTTATTTGTTTTCCTTTGGGATTTCTGGGTCCCAGAGTTGAGGATCTCTTCACATTGTGAGACACTAATATTATGACCTTGATTTAGCTTTATGCTAATGTTTTTGCTTTTTAATATTAATAATGAAACACTTTATTTTACTTTCATCATGCAATCTCAATCCTAATTTCTGCTCCCTTCAAAAGACATAAGGCTTATTTAATACATGTCCTTGCTCATTCAGCTTCATTGTTTATTTATCTATAAGTTATCCATAAGAAAGAACTTTTCTCAGTGGTGATGTTTAATTTTTATATATTGTATTATAAATCTCATCCTGTTCCTTATTTTTTCATTCAACTATGTAAAAAAAAACTATGAAAAGTAAAATATGCAAATCTAAATAATTTCTTTTAACTCTGAGTAGTATTCTACTGTATATATACTTTTTATTAACAAGCCAACATTTAGATTGGGGCCTTTCTATCACTGCATGACAACGAATATTGTCTTTACCATTTTTAAAAAATGTATGTGTGAAAATTTTCCTGTGGTATAAACCTAGGAGACCAGATTTCTCTATGATGTCTGTGCACTCCTTTCAGAATTGGATTGAGTTCCTTGATTTCTTATAGCCACAGCAGTATTAGCTGTTGTCCAATTAAAAAAAGATAAAATGTTGAAAAGAGTCCTCACTATTTTAATTTAACTTTTTGGATTGTTAAGCTTTTATAAACAAAAATTTAAATCATTCTGGTGTTCTTTCTCATATATTCTTTACCTTTTTTGCTCTTTTTTTTTTTCTTGATGGTTCCTGTATATTTTAAGACTGAAGATTTAGAACACTTAATTCTATCTTTAGAGATTGCTAATAGCCTCTCCTGATCAGCAGTCTAATTTTGAATACAATATTTTTGTTAAATAGAAATCTTCAATTTCTATATAGGCAATCTTAACTAGAGCTTTCCTAGTAGTTTCTACTGTTGGATGATTAGTTAAAACTCTCTTCCATCAAGTTTGCAAAGTTGTTTTTCTATATTTTCTATAAGCTCTCAAGTCTTATCTTTAATTTTTATGTCTTTATTTATGGTTTATATTGTATATCATGAGGCTGATACTCACTTGCCTACTCTAGTACAGTCATTTCTTTTTGTTCATTAAGATATCATTTGTTTACAAATCACTGCCATTCAAAGGCCCATGAGAGAGACTATCCCTCTCCCACTTCCTACCACCACTGTCCTACCCCACTCCAGTACTCTTGCCTGGAAAATCCCATGGATGGAGGAGCTTGGTGGGCTGCAGTCCATGGGGTCGCTAAGAGTTGGACATGACTGAGCGACTTCACTTTCACTTTTCACTTTCATGCATTGGAGAAGGAAATGGCAACCCACTCCAGTATTCTTGCCTGGAGAATCCCAGGGAAGGGGGAGCTTGGTGGGCTGTCGTCTATGGGGTCTCACAGAGTTGGACACGACTGACGTGACCACTGTCCTACTAACCTGTTTATTTAAGATCAAGCTGCTGCTGCTGCTGCTAAGTCGCTTCAGTTGTGTCCGACTCTTTGCGACCCCATGGACTGCAGCCTACCAGGCTCCTCTGTCCATGGGATCTTCCAAGCAAGAGTACTGGAGTGGGATTCCATTGCCTGGTTAAGGGTTAAATATTTGGCAAGCAGATGGCCTTTAGTTATGTAAATGCTTATTCACTCTGGTCTGTTAGCGTTCACACTGTATGCACTACTCATATGAAACGAGTCGCCAGCCCAGGTTCAATGCATGACACTGGATCCTTGGTACTGGTGCGCTGGGACGACCCAGAGGGATGGTACAGGGAGGGAGGAGGGAGGGGGGTTCAGGATGGGGAACACGTGTATACCTGTGGCGGATACATGTTGATGCATGGCAAAACCAATACAATATTGTAAAGTAATTAACCTCCAATTAAAATAAATAAATTTATTTAAAAAAAAAGAATGCAAAAAAAAAAAAGATTTTGAATATTGCCTCTGTGGTTATTCTAACATATATAACCAGCTTCATTTTCTGCAAATGAGGATGTGATTTTATCAACACAATATACTAAGTAATAAATATCTACAGTAGTGATTTATGTTGTCAGTGATGACATTTGCTATATTCTTACATACAAGAATCTCATGTCCAAAATTTCCTCTAAGTTGAAGTATCTGGTCACATTTGAATCAGTTCTACAATGTTTTGCTACAATTGCTTTGTGATTTATACTAATATCTGGCAAGGTTAATTGAATTTCACTCTGTTTTTCAAAATTGTTTTAGTTTAATTCAAATAATTACAATGAATGATTTTTGAATGTTAAGTCAATATTGCATTCCTAGGCCAACTTTTGCTTGGTCATACTATATTACCCTTTAAATATACTACTTGTTTTATTTGCTAAGATTCTATATGTACATTTATGAATGAAATTGATTTGAAATGCTCTTACAATATTTCTTCCTCATTTTGTTGTCAGAGTAATTCTGGTCTCATAAAATGACTAAACTTATTTCCTTTGGTCTATTTTTATGAGTTTTTGGAAATTAATATTATTTCTTCCTTAAATGTTTATTAGAATTCATCATGGAAGTATTTGTGACTAGAATTTTCTTTATGGAAAGGTTATAAAATAGAACTTCTTTAGTAGGTGTTATTCTATTCAGATTTTCTATTCTTGTATCAGTGTATGGGTATGTATATATGCATATATATGTGTGTATGTATATATATATACTTTTATATATGTAAAAGAATTGGCTCATATCAATATGGAGGCTGGAAAGTTCAAAGTTGGCAGAGTGAGCAGGTAGGTTGGAGACCCAGGAGAGGTAATGCTCCAGTTTTAATCTGAAGGACATCTGCTGCAGAACCAGGAAGAGCTGATGTTTCAGAAGAAGTCTGAACAGTCAGCTGGAGAATTTTCTCTTGCTTAGAGTGACACCATCTTTCTGTTCTATTCAGGCCTTCAACTGATTGAATGAGGCCCACCCACATTATGAATGGCTTTACTCAAAGTCCACTGATTTAAATGTTAATCTCATTCAAAACTCCCTCATAGAAACATCCAGAATGATAGCCAGAATAACATTTGACCAACTATCTGTGCATCTCATGGCCCAGCTAATTTGACATATAATATTAATTATCAATCTCAGTTTTAATAACTTGTGTCACTAAGAAATCTGTTCATTTTGTTTAGTTGTCAAATGTCTGTCAAATTTATTTGCACAAAACTGTTTATAATGTTCTCTCTGCAAGTGGCCATGGCTTTGTACCCATATCTTATGTTCTCCTTGGCTATATTCTTCCTACCTATTGATATTTCTCACTACTTCTTGAACTTCTGTTTCTTCCAAATTCAGAGACTTTGCTCTTATACATATGGACCTTGCCAATTTGCTCATTACTGAAACCTTAGCACCATAACAAGGGTTTGACTAAATTAGGCATAAATGCATATTTGATAGGTGATGTGATGTTAAAATGTTGGCCTGAAGGGCCATCACCATTGTCTGTATGCCCTCTGCATTGTTCTCCCAGCTCAAGATCAATATCCTGTGTCAGTTGGGTCTGGTCTCAAATATCTATCTCACTCTTTCTGGATATATGAGGAAAGGTCTAACTATGGATAATGTGTAAGCAAACTGCAAGTTCTCATCAACAAAATCTGAGCTTTGAATTTTATGGATAATGCTTATTTGAAGAGACAGGTTTCCCGTTCATACTCAGTTCAGATCAATTCAGTTGCTCAGTCATGTCTGACTCTTTGTGACCCCATGAATTGTAGCATGCCAGGCCTGCAATCACCAACTCCCAGAGTTCACTCAAACTCACGTTCATCAAGTCGGTGATGCCATCCAGCCATCTCATCCTCTGTCGTCCCCTTCTCCTCCTGCCCCCAATCCCTCCCAGCATCAGAGTCTTTTCCAATGAGTCAACTCTTTGCATGAGGTGGCGAAAGAATTAGAGTTTCAGCTTTAGCATCAGTCCTTCCAATGAACACTTAGGACTGATCTCCTTTAGAATGGACTGGTTGAATCTCCTTTCAGTCCAAGGGACTCTCAAGAGTCTTCTCCAACACCACAGTTCAAAAGCATCAATTCTTCAGCGCTCAGCTTTCTTCTCAGTCCAACTCTCACATCCATACATGACCACTGGAAAAACCATAGCCTTGACTAGATGGACCTTTGTTGGCAAAGTAATGTCTCTGCTTTTGAATATGCTACCTAGGTTGGTCATACTTTCCTTTCAAAGAGTAGGCGTCTTCTAATTTCATGGCTGCAATCACCATCTGCAGTGCTGCAGTGATTAGAATAAATAATAAATTATAATATTTTCACTATTAAACATTTCATAGAAAATATATTTATTAAAATAATAAAACACAAAATAGCTAATTTAAAAAATATATACATAAGCATGTGTAAACAGTATAAAGTTTAGAAATTACAAATGATAATGCTTATCATCTACCTTCTGATATATCTTTGATATTTACATCTATTGCTTATTCTAGCACTAATGTTTTTTACTTATCATGAGTAAATAGTAAAATTTCTATTTACATTTTTCATTAGGTTCTGTGACTTCCAAATTTTATGCATGGCTCCATTTCAACTCTGTCATTGCCGATTTTGAGGATTTGAGGACTATGTGTTGTAAATAGCAAACAAATGAGTATTCTCTTATTTTAATCTTCACACATTGATGCCTGTTATTTGGGTTCATGTCATCCAGCATTTTAAGATGAAGACGTCATCATGTATCTTCTAAAATCCTGGCTTCCTTTTTCTCCACATGGCAAAACATAATAAAGAAAGAAAAACCATAGCCAAAAGAAAGAATATAGCTGTAATTCTTTTCAAAGAAAGACAAATTCCCCCAACTCAACTGCTCTCCTACACATTTTTCATTTGCCTTTAAAAGCAAATTGTTCTGATCAATACGGTAGCTATTGGCCACACGTGGTTATCTCAAAATACAGATAGTCCCAACTGAAATATTCTTTGGGTGTAAAATATACTGGATTTCAAAGATCCAGATCATAGCAAAAGAATGTTCATTATTAAATTATATATTTTATTTGTAGAAATATTTATTTGTAGATATATTGGATTAAAAAGTACATTATTAAAATTAACGTAACTTTCCATTTTTATTTTAATTTGGCCACATGAAAGTTTAAAATTATGTGTTTTTAGTATTTTCAGTTCAATTCAGTTCAGTCGCTCAGTTGTGTCCGACTCTTTGTGACCCCATGAGCTGCAGCATGCCAGGCCTCCGTGTGCATCACCAATCCCTGGAGTCCACCCAAACCCATATCAATCAAGTCAGTGATGCAATCTAACCATCTCATCCTCTGTCGTTCTCTTCTCCTCCTGCCCTCAGTGTTTCTCAGCGTCAGGGTCTTTTCAAATGAGTCAGTTCTTCATATCAGGTGGTCAAAGTATTGGAGTTTCAGCTTCAACATCAGGCCCTAAAATGAACACCCAGGACTGATCTCCTTTAAGATGGACTGGTTGAATCTCCTTGCAGTCCAAGGGACTCTAAATCGTTTTCTGCAACACCACAGTTCAAAAGCATCAGTTCTTCTGCACTCAGCTTTCTTTATAGTCCAACTCTCACATCCATACATGACTACTGGAAAAACCATAGCCTTGGCTAGATGGACCTCTGTCGGCAAAGTAATGTCTCTGCTTTTTAATATGCTCTCTAGGTTGGTCATAACTTTTCTCCCAAGGAGTGTCTTAATTTCATGGCTGCCGTCACCATCTGCAGTGATTTTGGAGCCCCCAAAAATAAAGTCTGACACAGTTTCCACTGTTTCCCCATCTATTTCCCATGAAATGATGGTACCAGATGCCATGATCTTCATTTTCTGAAATTTGAGCTTTAAGCCAGCTTTTTCACTCTCCTCTTTCACTTTCATCAAGAGGCTCTTTAGTTCTTCACTTTCTGCCATAAGGGTGGTGTCAAATGCATATCTGAGGTTATTGATATTTCCCCTGGCAATCTTGATTCCAGCTTGTGCTTCTTCCAGCCCAGTGTTTCTCATGATGTACTCTTTTTCCTATTTGGAACCAGTCTGTTGTTCCATGTCCAGTTCTAACTGTTGCTTCCTGACCTGCATACAGATTTCTCAAGAGGCAAGTCAGGTGGTCTGGTATTCCCATCTCTTTCAGAATTTTCCACATTTTATTGTGATCCACACAGTCAAAGGCTTTGGCATAGTCAATAAAGCAGAAATAGATGTTTTTTTCTGGAACTCTCTTGCTTTTTCCATGATCCAGCGGAAGCTGGCAATTTGATCTCTGGTTCCTCTGCCTTGTCTAAAACCAGTTTGAACACCTGGAAATTCAAGGTTGATGTATTTTTGAAGCCTGGCTTGGAGAATTTTGAGCATTACTTTACTAGTGTGTGACATGAGTGCAATTGTACAGTAGTTTGAGCATTCTTTGGCATTGCCTTTCTTAAGGATTGGAATGAAATCAAATCTTTTCCAGTCCTGTGGCCACTGCTGAGTTTCCCAAATTTGCTGGCATATTGAGTGCAGCACTTTCACAGCATCATCTTTCAGGATTTGAAATAGCTCAACAACAGACTGGTTCCAAATAGGAAAAGGAGTACAGCAAGGTTGTGTATTGTCACCCTGCTTATTTAGCTTATATGCAGACTACATCATGAGAAATGCTGGGCTGAAAGTAGCACAAGCTGGAATCAAGATTGCCGGGAGAAATATCAAGAACCTCAGATATGCAGATGACACCACCCTTATGGCAGAAAGTGAAGAAGGGCTTTTTAGTGAAAGAGGAGAGTGAAAATGTTGAGCTGAAAGCTCAACTTTCAGAAAATGAAGATCATGGCATTTGGTCCCATCACTTCATGGGAAATAGATGGGGAAACAGTGGAAACAGTCTCAGACTTTATTTTTTTGGGCTCCAAAATCACTGCAGATGGTGATTGCAGCCATGAAATTAAAAGATGCTTACTTCTTGGAAGAAAAGTTATGACCAACCTAGACAGCATAATGAAAAGCAGAGACATTACTTTGTCAACAGAGGTCCATCTAGTCAAGGCTATGGTTTTTTCATTGGTCATGTATGTGAGAGTTGGACTGTGAAGAAAGCTGAGTGCAGAACTGATGCTTTTGAAGTGTGGTGTTGGAGAAGACTCTTGAGAGTCCCTTGGACTGCAAGGAGATCCAACCAGTCCATTCTGAATGAAATCAGCCCTGGAATTTCTTTGGAGGGAATGATGCTGAAGCTGAAACTCCAGTACTTTGGCCACCTCATGTGAACAGTTGACTCATTGGAAAAGACTCTGATGCTGGGAGGGATTGGGGGCAGGAGGAGAAGGGGATGACAGGGGAGGAGATGGCTGGATGGCATCATGGACTTGAGTCTGAGTGAACTCTGGGAGTTGATGATGGACAGGGAGGCCTGGTGTGCTGCAATTCATGGGGTTGCAAAAAGTCGGACATGACTGAGCGACTGAACTGAAGTGAACTGAACTGAACTGAAATTCCATCACCACCACTAGCTTTGTTCGTAGTGATGCTTCCTAAGGCCCGTTTGACTTCACATTTCAGGACGTCTGGCTCTAGGTGAGTGATTATGCCATCATGATTACCTGGGTCGTGAAGATCTTTTTTGTACAGTTCTTTTGTGTATTCTTGCCCCCTCTTAATGTCTTCTGCTTCTGTTAGGTCCATACCATTTATGTCCTTTATCAAGCCCATCTTTGCATGAAATGTTCCCTTGGTATCTCTAATTTTCTTGAAGAGATCTCTAGGCTTTCGCATTGTATTGTTTTCCTCTATTTCTTTGCACTGATGGCTGAGGAAGGCGTTCTTATCTCTCCTTGCTATTCTTTGGAACTCTGCATTCAAATGGGTATATCTTTCCTTTTCTCCTTTGCTTTTCACTTCTCTTCTTTTCTCAGCTATTTGTGCGGCCTCCCCAGAGAGCCATTTTGCTTTTTTGCATTTCTTTTTCTTGGGGATGGTCTTGGTCCCTGTCTCCTGTACAAAGTCACGAACCTCCATCCATAGTTCATCAGGCACTCTGTCTATCAGATCTAGTCCCTTAAATCTATTTCTCACTTCTACTGTATGATCATTAGGGATTTGATTTGGGTCATAGTTGAATGGTCTAGTGGTTTTCCCTATTTTCTTCAATTTCAGTCTGAATTTGCCAATAAGGAGTTCATAATCTGAGCCACAGTCACTTTCTTGTCTTGTTTTGCTGACAGCATAGAGCTTCTCCATCTTTGGGTGCAAAGAAAATAATCAATCAGAGTTCAGTGTTGACCACCAACTGTTCAGTGTGTACTTGAAAGATTGTGTATTGTACTGATGTTCTTGGCTTGAAAGTTATTTTTTCTGGTATTAATATAATCACTCAATTTTTCTTTAGATTAGCATTTATATAGTATATATTTCAATTTCTTTACTTTTAAACTATTTGTGTTTATATCTGAAGTGTATTTTGTGTAGGCAGCATTTAATTGGGTCTTTAAAAAAATTAATTCAATAAGTTCTGCATTAATTGAAATTTAAGGTGTTTAGTCTGCTCATTTGTACTTAATGTGACTATGGCTATGCTTGGGTTTATCCTTTTGGCATTTATTCTTTGTTCCTTCTTCCTTCTTTTGGGTTGAGCACAGTAATAAAAAAAAAAAAAATCAGTCTATTTTTTTCCCCATATGAGTTATACCCATTATTTTTGGCAGTACTTCAGAGATCATCACATACATCTCTAACTAATTACAATCTACCATCAAGTGATATATCATTATATATATATATATAAAATATATATAACATAATAACTTTACAATAATATCCTTTCATTTCTCCCTTTTTTTTGTACTATTACTGGTATACATTTTGCTCTTTCATGTCTTATAGACAGCAAACTCCATTTCTATTATTTTTCTTTAAACAGAGAATTTTAAACAAAATATCCTTATAGAATAAAAATATAAAGTGCTTATCCATGTAGTAGCAAAATTTGATGCTCATTGTTCCTTTGTGTAAATCCATATTTACATTTGACATCATTTTCTTCTGCCTAAAGAAACTATTTTAAGAAATAAATTTTAGAGAATGTAATCAGAATAAATAAATGAATGAATAAAATTTGTGATAGTGATAAGCATTATGCAGAAGAGTGAAACAGAGGGCAATAGGAAATCATTTGTGTCTTGGGGGAATATTGTTGGATACTATTTTAAATACTGTGGTCAAGGAAACTGAATGGGCCTGAGGGGAAGAGCCATGTGAACAAAGGATCAAAAGTAAGAAGTCTCAAAGGCAGGATGTAGTTCATTTTTTTGAGAAAGTGCTTGGGAAGCAGTTTAGATGGTGTGGATTGAAAGAGGAGGTCACAGAGGTAGATCAGTGTCACCTAGAGAAATGAAAACCTCTTTTGGTCTTCTAAAGTGCCTTATTTGTTTGTGTGTTTTAATCAAACTTTTGTAACATTGCAGTATAATTAATTTTACATATTTTTCCTTTTCCCTCTAGGCCATGTACTTTTAGTATTGAGATAGAGATTTATTTTGTTAGTTTCCCATTTTCTAGTACTACACTGAGTATAAAATGAATGACTTTCAATAAATATTTTTTAATGTGTGAAAAAAATGCTTGCAGGAAGTTATTCATAATGAACATCTGGAGGAAGTAGCAAAGAAACTGATAGACCTGAGGTCAAACCAGAAGATGGCCAGGACCTTGGGGATGATGGTGAGGCAGAGCACCATGTCCAGCAGGGAGAGGAGACTGAGCAGGTAGTACATGGGCTCGTGCAGAGAGGCCGCCAGCTGGATGGTGATCAGGAGGGTGGCGTTGGCCCCCATGGCCAGGAGGAAGAGGAGGCTAAGGGGCAGGGACAGACAGAGATGTCAGCTGGGGGACCTGACAAAACAGTTCAGGAGGAACTCAGAGACTTCAGTAGAGAGGGAGCTGTTGCTATAAGGCAGCTTTGGCAGTGACTTCAGGGAGGAAGATGTCTTTAAGGAGCTAAAAAAGACAGAAGGTGTTAATTCTACCACAGACTCTGAGGAATGTGGATTTAGCTTATAAGATCCATGAAGATATGGACATAAGCCACTTGCTCCACCCTCATCCCTCGTGCCTAGCACATTTTGACACATAGAGATGGCTAACAAATTTTTGTTGAATGTGTAAATTAATGTTTCCTGCTATTTTTTCATCTATGTATCATCTTTCATTTTCTCATGTGTGAATATATTTTTTCAGTCTGTTTGCTTAGTGGATATTTAATGAATCAGAAATTGAGTATCCAACAAAATCAAAGGCCAAGAAAACAATTAAGTTTAAAGTTTAAACACATATAAATGCATTAAAATGGCTAGATGGCATTGACAATCAATTTTTTAAGAGAGTAAAAGATGAGAGTTTTGCAGAGGTATGATGGACTGGTTACATAGAGCAATTTTCTGATCAAAATTAATGAAAATATTTCTAATGTTATGTTTATGGTGAATCTTTATCAATACCCATCATCCATACCCATATCTATATCCTTACCTACACTGATATGTGTATTTGATATAAATACACGAGTAGATATTAATACATAATATTGTTAAAACTCACAGACTTAATATTTCCTAAAAGATAGTAGCTTAAATTTACCTCGGAAGCATATTACATCTTTATATTTGTAGACACTTCTGTTGGCATCCAGTTATGCACCTTTAAACCAAGCCATTCTTCTTATATTGAAAGGGATATGAGATTTCGGGGAGTTCCTCTTGAAATAACAAAGAAAAAAGTTATATATTGTATGAACTTAGCTGGATCTCCACAGATTGCTTTTTTACTTTTGAGAAATGTATTATTCCCAGTTAAAATGTTGATTATTATTGTCTTCTATTATGTAAGTGCGTGCTTTTGTTTAAATAGTAGTTCCCAATGTTGTGAAGGAACAGGGGAATTAAATCTCAATTTATTGTTCTTTACTGTGAGATGAAGAAGAAAAAGAAATGGACAGAGCTTTGTAAAGTGAAATCTCAAGTAGGTCAAGGAAGCAGGTGCTTCCAGTGAAAACTAAGAGGCTCAGACTTTGGGGACAGTATTGACATTGTATTATGGGGAGATTTTCCTTCTGTGATCAAAACAAAGTAACACACAAGTTGTTATTGAGGCACAAAAGCTTATATTTATAAGAGATCAAAAACAAATTTTTCGCTCTCCTCAGGTTATAGATGATGAGTAGCATCAGGATAGACTGGAGCCTGGAACTCTTTGCTGCAGCACTGCAATGCTGGCACCTGGACAAATGTCTCCTTGAGCAATAAAATACAAAGAAACTATAAGAGACTACAAATAACTGCATGCATGCACAGTTGGGGTAAATTCAGAATGAAAAGATACAAAAAGACCAAAAAACCCAACTGTCACTTCTGGAGAGTTGGGAGCAAAAACAGGGTGTCAGGAGTAAAAGCAAGGTACTGCACATGACCTGTGCACTCAGCACCGCTAATGGAGTGGTCAAAACACCTAAGCCACTCTCCACGCCAACCCTGGACATATGCTTACCCTCATTCCATGTAAGAAACCAGCTAACTGGAGATTCATAATAAAGGATGAGAGAAAGGAACTCTTAAAATCAAACTGTTTGATTAAAGAAGACCCAATATCCAGTTTACCCAGTTCATAGATATAAAATTCAGTCTATTCATCCACTATTTTTTCCTTTTATTTTTTTTTAATTGAAGTGTACCTATGAACTTTCCTCTTAGCACTGCTTTTATAGTGTCCCACAGGTTTTGGGTTGCTGTGTTTTCATTTTCACTCGTTTTTATGCATATTTTGATTTCTTTTTTGATTTCTTCTGTGATTTGTTGGTTACTCAGAAGCGTGTTGTTCAGCCTCCATATGTTGGAATTTTTAATAGTTTTTCTCCTGGAATTGAGATCTAATCTTAATGCATTATGGTCAGAAAAGATGCTTGGAATGATTTCGATTTTTTTGAATTTATCAAGGTTAGATTTATGGCCCAGGATGTGATCTATCCTGGAGAAGGTTCCATGAGCACTTGAGAAAAAGGTGAAATTCATTGTTTTGGGGTGAAATGTCCTATAGATATCAATTAGGTCTAACTGGTCTATTGTATCATTTAAAGTTTGCCTTTCTTTGTTAATTTTCTGTTTAGTTCATCTGTCCATAGGTGTGAGTGGGGTATTTAAGTCTCCCACTATTATTGTGCTGTTGTTAATTTCCCCTTTCATAGTTGTTAGCATTTGTCTTATATATTGTGGTGCTCCTATGTTGGGTGCATATATATTTATAATTGTTATATCTTCTTCTTGGATTGATCCTTTGATCATTATGTAGTGGCCTTCTTTGTCTCTTTTCACAGCCTTTGTTTTAAAGTCTATTTTATTGGATATGAGTATTGCCACTCCTGCTTTCTTTTGGTCTCTATTTGTGTGATATATCTTTTTCCAGCCCTTCACTTTCAGTCAGTATGTGTCCCTTGTTTTGAGGTGGGTCTTTTGTAGGCAGCATGTATAGGGGTCTTATTTTTGTATCCATTCAGCTAGTCTTTGCCTTTTGGTTGGGGCATTCAACCCATTTACGTTTAAGGTAATTATTGATAAGTATGATCCCATTGCCATTTACTTTATTATTTTGGGTTTGGGATAATATACCCTTTTTGTGTTTCCTGTCTAGAAAATATCCTTTAGCATTTGTTGGAGAGCTGGCTTCAGTTCAGTTCAGTTCAGTCGCTCAGTTGTGTCCAACTCTTTGCAACCCCATGAATCGCAGTATGCCAGGCCTCCCTGTCCATCACCATCTCCCAGAGTTCACTCAGATCCACTTCCATAGAGTCCATGATGCCATCCAGCCATCTCATCCTTGGTCGTCCCCTTCTCCTCCTGCCCCCAATCCCTCCCAGCATCAGAGTCTTTTCCAATGAATCAACTCTTCTCATGAGGTGGCCAAAGTACTGGAGCTTCAGCTTTAGCATCATTCCTTCCAAAGAAATCCCAGGGTTGATCTCCTTCAGAATGGACTGGTTGGATCTCCTTGCAGTCCAAGGGACTCTCAAGAGTCTTCTCCAACACCACAGTTCAAACACATCAATTCTTTGGCACTCAGGCTTCTTCACAGTCCAACTCTCACATCCATAGGTGACCACAGGAAAAACCATAGCCTTGACTAGATGGACCTTAGTTGGCAAAGTAATGTCTCTGCTTTTGAATATACTATCTAGGTTGGTCATAACTTTTCTTCCAAGGAGTAAGGATCTTTTAATTTCATGGCTGAAGTCACCATCTGCAGTGATTTTGGAGCCTCAAAAAATAAAGTCTGACACTGTTTCCACTGTTTCCCCATCTATTTCCCATGAAGTGATGGGACCAGATGCCATGATCTTCATTTTTTGAATGCTGAGCTTTAAGCCAACTTTTTCACTCTCCTCTTTCACTTTCATCAAGAGGCTTTTTAGTTCCTCTTCACTTTCTGCCATAAGGGTGGTGTCAAATGCATATCTGAGGTTATTGATATTTTTCCCGGCAATCTTGATTCCAGCTTGTGTTTCTTCTATTCCAGCATTTCTCATGATGTACTCTGCATAGAAGTTAAATAAGCAGGGTGACAATATACAGCCTTGACGTACTCTTTTTCCTATTTGGAACCAGTCTGTTGTTCCATGTCCAGTTCTAACTGTTGCTTCCTGACCTGCATACACATTTCTCAAGAGGCAGGTTAGGTGGTCTGGTATTCCCATCTCTTTCAGAATTTTCCACAGTTGATTGTGATCCACACAGTCAAAGGCTTTGGCATAGTCAATAAGGCAGAAATAGATGTTTTTCTGGAACTCTCTTGCTTTTTCAATGATCCAGCGGATGTTGGCTATTTGATCTCTGGTTCCTCTGTCTTTCCTAAAACCAGGTTGAACATCAGGGAGTTCACGGTTCACGTATTTTTGAAGTCTGGCTTGGAGAATTTTGAGCACTACTTTACTAGTGTGTGAGATGAGTGCAATTGTGTGGTAGTTTGAGCATTCTTTGGCATTGCCTTTCTTTGGGATTGGAATGAAAACTGACCTTTTCCAGTCCAGTGGCCACTGCTGAGTTTTCCAAATTTGCTGGCATATTGAGTGCAGCACTTTCACAGCATCATCTTTCAGGATTTGAAATAGCTCCACTGGAATTCCATCACCTCCACCAGCTTTGTTCTTAGTGATGCTTTCTAAGGCCCACTTGACTTCACATTCCAAGATGTCTGGCTCTAGATTAGTGATCACATCATCGTGATTATCTGGGTCATGAAGATCTACTTTGTACAGTTCTTCCGTGTATTCTTGCCACCTCTTCTTAATATCTTCTGCTTCTGTTAGGTCCAGACCATTTCTGTCCTTTATCAAGCCCATCTTTGCATGAAATGTTCCCTTGGTATCTCTAATTTTCTTGAAGAGATCTCTGGTCTTTCCCATTGTATTGTTTTCCTCTATTTCTTTGCACTGATGACTGAGGAAGGCTTTCTTATCTCTCCTTGCTATTCTTTGGAACTCTGCATTCAAATGGGTATATCTTTCCTTTTCTCCTTCACTTTTCACTTCTCTTCTTTTCTCAGCTATTTGTATGGCCTCCCCAGAGAGTCAGTTTGCTTTTTTGCATTTCTTTTTCTTGGGGATGGTCTTGAACCCTGTCTCCTGTACAATGTCACGAACCTCATTCCATAGTTCATCAGGCACTCTATCTCTCAGATTTAGACCCTTAAATCTATTTCTCACTTCCACTGTATAATCATAAGGGATTTGATTTAGGTCATACCTGAATGGTCTGGCGGTTTTCCCTATTTTCTTCAATTTAAGTCTGAATTTGGTAATAAGGAGTTCGTGATCTGAGCCACAGTCAGCTCCTGGTCTTGCTTTTGTTGACTGTATAGAGCTTCTCCATCTTTGGCTGCAAAGAATAGAATCAATCTGATTTCGGTGTTGACCATCTGGTGATGTCCATGTGTAGTCTTCTCTTGTGTTGTTGGAAGAGCGTGTTTGCTATGAGCAGTGCATTTTCTTGGCAAAACTCTATTAGTCTTTGCCCTGCTTCATTCTGCATTCCAAGGCCAAATTTACCTGTTACTGCAGGTGTTTCTTGACTTCCTACATTTGTGTTCCAGTCCCCTATAATGATAAGGACATCTTTTTTGGGTGTTACTTCTAAAAGATCTTGTAGGTCTTCATAAAACCATTCAACTTTAATTTCTTCAGCGTTACTGGTTGGGGCATAGACTTGGATAACTGTGATATTGAATGGTTTGCCTTGGAGATGAACAGAGATCATTCTGTCATTTTTGAGATTGCATCCAAGTACTGCATTTTGGACTCTTTTGTTGACCATGATGGCTACTCCATTTTCTGAGGAATTCCTGCCCGTAGTAGTAGATGTAATGGTCATCTGAGTTTAATTCTCCCATTCCAGTCCATTTTAGTTCGCTGATTCCTAGAATGTTGACGTTCACCGTTGCCATCTCTTGTTTGACCACTTCCAACTTACCTTGATTCATGGACCTGACATTCCAGGTTCCTATGCAATATTGCTCTTTACAGCATCGGATCTTGCTTCTATCACCAGTCACATCCACAACTGGGTATTGTTTTTGCTTTGGCTCCATCCCTCCATTCTTTCTGGAGTTATTTCTCCAGTGATCCCCAGTAGCATATTGGGTACCTAATGACCTGGGGAGTTCCTCTTTTGGTATCCTATCATTTTGCCTTTTCATGCTGTTTATGGGGTTCTGAAGGCAAGGGTGCTGAATTATCTCAGTTTTGCCTGTCTGTAAAGCTTTTGATTTCTCCTTCGTATTTGAATGAGATCCTTGCTGGGTACAGTAATCTGGGCTGTAGGTTATTTTCTTTCATCACTTTAAATATGTCTTGCCATTCCCTCCTGGCCTGCAGAGTTTCTATTGAAAGATCAGCTGTTATCCTTATGGGAATCCCCTTGTGTGTTCTTTGTTGTTTTTCCCTTGCTGCTTTTAATATTTGTTCTTTGTGTTTGATCTTTGTTAATTTGATTAGTATGTGTCTTGGGGTGTTTTGCCTTGGGTTTATCCTATTTGAAACTCTCTGGGTTTCTTGGACTTGGATGATTATTTCCTTCCCCATTTTAGGGAAGTTTTCAACTATTATCTCCTGAAGGATTTAGATAAGGGGTGGGAGGTGGGAGGGGGGTTCATGTTTGGGAACTCATGTACATCCGTGGTGGATTCATGTCAATGCATGGTAAAACCAATACAGTATTGTAAAGTAAAAATAAAAATTAAAAAAAAAATCAAAGTATAGTTGACTTACAGTATATTTATTTCAGGTCTATAGCTCAGAGATTCAGCTATACATATTAACATATATCTATTCTTTTTCAGACTTTTCCCTAACTATAAACTTTTCCCTATTATAAAGACTGAGTATAAGTCTCTGTGTAATACAGTTGGTATCAATTTTATGTATAATAGTGTATATATATTAATTCCAAACTGTTAATTTATCCCCATTGGTAACCATAAGTATACTTTCTAAGAGAAATAAACCAGACAAAGACAAGTATCATATTCTATCACTTATATGTGGAATCTAAAAAAAGAAAAAGATACAAATGAATTTATTGACAAAACAAATAGATCCACAGACATAGAAAGCCTTTCACCCATTATTGACTTAAAATCATCCTACTTTAAGAAAGCAGAGACCCAGTTACCCTAATTACCATCCTTTCTGCAGTAACCTCTAGATTCCTTGCTTGATTTCCTGGGTTTGCACCCCATAGACAATGGAGTTGAGGGCTGCAGGAATGATATGTTGGAAGATGTTGAGCAACACTGGCACATCAGGGGAAACCTTCGTCTTTGCCACAAGAGTGAGGACAAAAACCAGAAAGATGGTGCTGAAGAAGAGGGTAAGGAAAAAGTGGGAGCCACATGTGCTTAGGGGCTTGGCCACAGCTTCTTCTGCTTTGAGTCTCAGCACAGCCCACAGTATGAGACCGTAGGAGAGGAAGATGAGGAAGATGTAAGACCCCAGCTTAAACCAAACTTGTAGAGACGATTGATGGTAACATCATTGTAGGAGACCCTGGACACAGACATATTGGCACAGAGGCAGTTCTCATGACATTTCCCCAACAATGATGGAGGTGGGCAGAGAGGACAGGGATGTGCCCTATGAAAAGGGCATTTCTGGCCAAAATAAAAATGGCTGCCTTGATGACAAATTGAACGGTGATGATGGATGTGTACCTTAGTGGATGGCAGATAGCCACATAGTGGTCGTAGGCCATGACCATGAATGTGCAGGACTCCATGGCAAAGAAACTATTCGTGATGAACATCTGAAAGAAGCAGGCAAAGAAGCTGAAGGACCTGAGGTCAAACCAGAAGATGGCAAGCACCTTGGGGATGACAGTGAGGCAGAGCACAATGTCCAGTAGGGCAATGAGGCTGAGCAGGTAGTACCTGGGCTCATGCAGAGAGCCCTTCAGCTGAATGGTGATCAGGAGGGTAGTGCTGGCCCCCAGCGCCAGAAGAAAAAGGAGGCTGAGGGGAAGGGACAGCCAGTGCTGCCAGCTGGGGGATGGCTAAACAATTCAAGAGGAAACCTGAAACCTCATTGGGGGTGGTGCCATTTTTGTGTGCTGTCATGTTTTATCATGTATTTCTGTGGATTCCTTTTAGTGCTCTGTAAAATTAAGATAAAAGTTAGCAACTGATGCAAGATACATGAAGATAGAACAAGCTACTTAAGTGACTTGTGGATTTTGGGAGATTCTGCAGAGCTAAGCAAATTTATGTGTATATCCTTTGTGCCTTTGCTGGGATATTCTTATTACTTTTATTCTTATTACTTTTAACAATACATAAGGATGAGGTAGATTTGATTTCTTTATAAATGTTTGATATGTGCAAGGTTTTTTTTTGTTTAAAAAGAACTGTGAAGTCTCTATAGAAACTAAACAGTCTCTTCCAAGAAGTGGTTCAATGTTGCCACTGTTCTCTTATCACTTGAACTTTCCTCTTGGCTTTCTCTTAGGAACCAAAACTAGGATCACAAAATTGAATAATGAATTGTCCTTACTCTGAAGGAGTAAAACTAAAGACATTCTAAGGATAAAGGATAAAAATAAGTCCTATGAGAACTGAAAGGGTCTTGCATAAGCTATTATGAGAGTATAGGGGAGAGCTAACTAATGGGCATGGGGAGTAGGCTGGAAAAAAAAGAATTGTAGAGAAAGTGATGTGGTATGTTCCTTTACATTAGAGATAAGGACTCTAAAGCTCTCCCTGAATTGAGATAGAGAGTCCAAAGAAGGTAGTAACTTAGCAAAATATATAGGTCATGTCTTTCCGGGGTCCTTTAAATCATGCAGTCTATTAAATTTTAATCTGTCTACTCAGAGTTTTCAGATAAAGTTTTTTTTATGGATTAGAAACCTTTTAATCAGGTGTTTACAAACTACTTTGGAGTCTAACATACATAAAATTGCAAATTAATTAATTTTAGAACTCTTCCCATTTGCTCAGACTGCTCAGATATTCTAGGGCCTCCTCCATTTAATCCTTCACCATCCTGAGAGATGTTTCATTATGCCACATTACAAACAAGGGGACTGATTCTAAAAATCTTACCCTCCCATACAGTAATAGGTTAATCCCAATGTTGTGTAGTACAGTGGGTTGGATGCGAATAATTTCTAGGATTCCTCTGGTCTTAATAAAGACTTCTATGATAACGTACTTACCTCATCAACATTATAAAAAAGAAAAAAATTTTATCCATAATACAATTAATAGTTCTGAAAACAGAACTGATAGAGGAGAAATAACTTTGGAGTGGGGGCAGGATGACAAGGTAAAGGACATTTAAATCAAATTGGAAACCCAGAATGGAACAATATTTTCATTTCATTAGAAACCTACTTTTGTATTTGTAGTGGTTCAAGTATTGTTTTTGTTTCCAGTTACGAATTCTAGTCTTCAAATGCAGTACCAGTCCTCCTCAGCTGACTCCTCCCAGACTGTCCTCACCAGAGAGTCCCTGTTAGCGACCAGGGCTTGCTCTCAGAGGAGGGAGAAGGGGCATGCCCTCCCAGGGCTCCTCTCTTCACTCTTCCTGGTCCTCTGCTTCCCCAAAGGGTGCTGTCTAGCTGATGTTTGCTAGGCATGGCCTTCCCACCTGATTTGTAGAAGAGATTTACATGACCTAATTCTCATTTTTTTATTGCTAATAACAAAACACATTAGAAATTATTTTGATAACATTGGATTGGATTTTAAACATATTATGTCCTTTAGGACTCATAATACTCTGAGTAAGGTCTTCCCAGGTAGCTCAGTGGTAAAGAATTCACCTGCCAATGCAGGAGACACACAAGACCTGAGTTCAATCCCTGAGTCAGGAAGATCCCCTGGAGAAGGAAATGGCCACCCACTCCAGTATTCTTGCCTGGAAAATCCCATGGACAGAAGAGCCTGGTGGGCTACAATATAGTCCATAGGGTTGCAGGAGTTGAACACAACTGAACATGCACGCCATACTCTGAGTAGGTGGGGAAGGTTGATGATCTTAATAATTTATCCTGTCAAAGGGACAGATTGCTTCGGTGGTATTACAAGTCTTTTCTGTAGCTTAACTGGCAGGACTTGAATGGGGAAGAAGTCAGTCAGGTCCAAAGCCACTGAATATATGCATACAGCTGTCACCACAGTGAGGTAGAATTCATATCCTATTTGCCATATTGTTTTATAGGCTTGGAGGTCTCTCACTGGACCATCCTAAGGGCACTTTTCCAGGTATCTGAAATCTCTCTTTTTCTTCCATTTGCTATTCTGACTCCTGCTTCCCACTGCTCATTGAATCCAATTTCCTTCTTAGTCTCCCTTTATCTTGTGCCTCTTATTACTGTTTTCCTGGGTTTGCCCTTCAAGTATTTGATAAAGATTCTGAAACAATTTTTATAGCCGTATTCTGTTTTGTTTTTTTTTTTCTATTTCAAAACCATACACACTTCACTTCTACTCAGTGACTCTTGTCTAGCAGTTCAGTGCTTTTCCAGGTTGAGTTGCCCCCAAAGAATGAGATACTGGAAGTACAGGATGTCATTAAGAGGAAAGTCCATAGAAATACAACTTTCAGTTTGGAGCTGTAACCAAAGGACCTTCTTCATGTTCTATGTTCTTCTTCATAGTTCTTCTGAACTATGTTTATTCAGCTCTGCCTTTCTCTTCCTCTTTCTCTTCGAATGCATTCATTCACTTACAAATTTGTGGCAAAAAAAAATGTACCATGTGCACCAGTTGCCACAGTGACCCAGTTCCTATTAGGTTTGCTTGTATCCACCGCTTGTACAACCCAGCCTGCCAAATTCCCTCTAAACACCATCTCTGATTTTGCTGAGATGAGAGAGGGTGCGAATCACATCCAAGAGATTCCGAGAGAGAGACAGAGAGAGAGAGAGAACAGGGCGGGGGGGCACTGAGAGAGAGAAAACAAAATGAGTTGCTTAGTCATGTCTGACTCTTTGCGACCCCATGGACTGTAGCCCACCAGGCTCCTCTGTCCATGGAATTCTCCAGGCAGGAGTACTAGAGTGGGTAGCCATTCCCTTCTCCAGGGAATCTTCCCAGGGCCAAGTCTCCCGCACTGCAACCAAATTCTTTACCATATGAGGCACCACAGAAGCCCTTAATTTTCTTTTATTTTCCTTTCCTCTTGCCATCACTCCTGGCCCTCCCTGCCCCCTGCTCCTGGCCCCACCACATAGTCCTTCCTCTCCCAGCCCAGCTCTCTCCTTCCCAGTTCCCAGTGGCTGGTACGTGTGCACAAGGTTAATTTTTTTTTTTTAATGAGTCAGTCAGTCACATATTGTATTATATCTAAAATACACACGCACACACACACATACACACACACACACACAAGCGACCTTAGTTTGCATGTTAATTTGATCAATCAGTGTATTCAGAAACCCACAAGGCAAATGTTGAACCAATCAATGAGTCTTTGGAAGGCTTCTCTCTTCCCCACCACCACTGGGTCACCTGCCTTCAAAAAAACCCCCACTACTTCTACCCTTCAGGTTTTGTCATTTGATCTTTGTACATGTCATCTGACATCACTCTGCAAAATTTTCACATTTAAGTTTCACATGTCACAGTCTCAAATCTCAGTATCTTCAGAAAGCTTTTCTTATCTAGGGATTTCAAAGTATTTCCTTAAAGAATTAAGAAATCCCTACAAGGAAGCAGGAAACATTTTGAAATGATCTTCAGAAAGTATAGTCAACTGGAACAACTGATAATTTAAAAGTGAGCGTACAAAGGGAACCTGAAGGAAGAAGCACAATCTTGTTTCCTGAAGAACTCTGGGTTAATTATTATTAGCAGTAGGATGATTTTTTTTTTTAAAGACTAATGTAAGAAGACTATTTCTTCTGTTTCCCCCATTCACTGACCCTTCTGTTCTTCTCTTTTCCCTGGAATATATGTTCCTACGTGTTCTTCAGTTCAGTTCAGTTCAGTTGAGTCGTTCAATTGTGTCCGACTCTGCGATCCCATGAATTGCAGCACGCCAGGCCTCCCTATCCATCACCAACTCCCGGAGTTCACTCAGATTCACGTCCATTGAGTCAGTGATGCCATCCAGCCATCTCATCCTCTGTCGTCCCCTTCTCCTCCTGCCCCCAATACCTCCCAGCATCAGAGTCTTTTCCAATGAGTCAACTCTTCTCATGAGGTGGCCAAAGTACTGGAGTTTCAGCTTCAGCATCATTCCCTCCAAGGAAATTCCAGGGCTGATCTCCTTCAGAATGGACTGGTTGGATCTTCCTGCAGTCCAAGGGACTCTCAAGAGTCTTCTCCAAAACCACAGTTCAAAAGCATCAATTCTTCTGTGCTCAGCTTTGTTCACAATCCAACTCTCACATCCATACATGACCACTGGGAAAACCACAGCCTTGACTATATGGACCTTAGTCGGCAAAGTAATGTCTCTGCTTTTAAATATGTTATCTAGGTTGGTCATAACTTTTCTTCCAAGCAGTAACTGTCTTTTAATTTTATGGCTGCAGTCACCATTTGCAGTGATTTTGGACCCCCAAAAATAAAGTCTGACACTGTTTCCACTGTTTCCCCATCTATTTCCCATGAAGTGATGGGACCAGATGCCATGATCTTCGTTTTCTGAATGTTGAGCTTTAAGCCAACTTTTTCACTCTCCTCTTTCACTTTCATCAAGAGGCTGTTTAGTTCCTCTTCACTTTCTGCCATAAGGGTGGTGTCATCTGCATATCTGAGGTTGTTGATAATTTTCCCGGCAATCTTGATTCCAGCTTGTGCTTCTTCCAGTCCAGCATTTCTCATGATGTTTTCTGCATATAAGTTAAATAAGCAGGGTGACAATAAATATACAGTCTTGACATACTCCTTTTCCTATTTAGAACCAGTCTGTTGTTCCACGTCCTATTCTAACTGTTGCTTCCTGACCTGCATAGAGGTTTCTCAAGAGGCAGGTCAGGTAGTCTGGTATTCCTAACTCTCAGAATTTTCCACAGTTGATTGTGATCCACACAGTCAAAGGCTTTGGCATAGTTAATAAGGCAGAAATAGATGTTTTTCTGGAACTCTCTTGCTTTTTCCATGATCCAGCGGATGTTGGCAATTTGATCTCTGGTTCCTCTGTCTTTCCTAAAACCAGTTTGAACATCTGGAAGTTCACGGTTCACATAATGCTGAAGTCTGGCTTGGAGAATTTTGAGCATTACTTTACTAGCGTGTGAGATGAGTGCAATTGTGTGGTAGTTTGAGCATTCTTTGGCATTGCCTTTCTTTGGGATTGGAATGAAAACTGACCTTTTCCAGTCCAGTGGCCACTGCTGAGTTTTCCAAATTTGCTGGCATATTGAGTGCAGCACTTTCACAGCATCATCTTTCAGGATTTAAAATAGCTCTAGTGGAATTCCATCATCTCCACTAGCTTTGTTCATAGTGATGCTTTCTAAGGCCCACTTGACTTCACGTTCCAGGATATCTGGCTCTAGGTGAGTGGTCTCACCATCGTGATTATCTTGGTTGTGAAGAACTTTTTGTACAGTTCTTCCGTGTATTCCTGCCACCTCTTCTTAATATCTTCTGCTTCTGTTAGGTCCATCCCATTTCTGTCCTTTATCGAGCCCATCTTTGCATGAAATGTTCCCTTGGTATCTCTAATTTTCTTGAAGAGATCTCTAGGCTTTCTCATTGTGTTGTTTTCCTCTATTTCTTCGCATTGATCGCTGAGGAAGGCTTTCTCATCCCTTCTTGCTATTCTTTGGAACTCTGCATTCAGATGCTTATATCTTTCCTTTTCTCCTTTGCTTTTAGCTTCTCTTCTTTTCACAGCTATTTGTAAGGTTCCCCAGACAGCCATTTTGCTTTTTTGCATTTCTTTTCCATGGGGATGGTCTTGAACCCTGTTTCCTGTACAATGACACGAACCTCATTCCATAGTTCATCAGGCACTCTATCTATCAGATTTAGCCCCTTAGATCTATTTCTCACTTCCACTGTATAATCATTAGGGATTTGATTTAGGTCGTACCTGAATGGTCTAGTGGTTTTCCCTAGTTTCTTCAGTTAAAGTCTGTATTTGGCAATAAGGAGTTCATGATCTGAGCCACAGTCAGCTCCTGGTCTTGCTTTTGTTGACTGTATAGAGCTTCTCCATCTTTGGCTGCAAAGAATATAATCAACCTGATTTCGGTGTTGACCATCTGGTGATGTCCATGTGTAGAGTCTTCTCTTGTATTGTTGGAAGAGGGTGTTTGCTATGACCAGTGCATATTCTTGGCAAAAGTCTATTAGTCTTTGCTCTGCTTCATTCTGCATTCCAAGGCCAAATTTGCCTGTTACTGCAGGTGTTTCTTGACTTCCTACTTTTGCATTCCAGTCCCCTATAATGAAAAGGACATCTTTTTTGGGTGTTAGTTCTAAAAGGTCTTTTAGGTCTTCATAGCACCATTCAACTTCAGCTTCTTCATCATTACTGGTTGGGGCATAGACTTGGATTACTGTGATATTTAATGGTTTGCTTTGGAGAAAAAGGCAATCTTCAGTGCAAATGCCTCTCCAAAAGCCCTGAATAAGCAATACAGCCTTAGAAGTATAGAAGCCTCACCTTCTTCTACTCTACTGTTTCCATCTTTTTTTTTTTTTTTTTTTTCAATCAGAAACTTTCCAAATGCAGCACTAGGGCTGAGGACCTGGGGCTAATGGTTACTGGCACCAGCCAGGGATAGGAAGAAGCCAGAAAAGTTGAAGGTCCAAGGCTAACATGCAAACCTAGCCACCCAAGCTTTTTCCCAAACTGCAGTATAGGCCACAGTGCAGCACCACTGAAGTTCTGTTTGAGAAGTGGAAGAGTTGTTAGGGATCACCTAATTCTACAAAACTCAGGCAGAGCTGTAAGACATCTCTCCAAAGTGCAGTTACAGGTATTGTGGAGGGTAACCAGTGAGATATCTCATTCATTTTCAGATATAATTTTCTGGTTTTGGCAGCCACGTGAAAGCGAAAGTCACTCAGTCGTGTCTGACTCTTTGTGACCCCATGGACTACACAGCCCATGGAATTCTCCAGGCCAGAATACTGGGGTGGGTAGCCTTTCCCTTTAGCAGGGGATCTTCCCAATCCAGGGACCGAAACCAGGTCTCCTGCATTGCAGGCGAATTCTTTACCAGCTGAGCCACAAGGGAGGCACATAGCTTTTAAAAATTATTTAGATTGACCCAAAATCTGAGGAACTTGTTTTTGACACCCCCCACTCATTCCCCAGTTTTCGTTCCAATTCCAAAGAAAGGCATTGCCAAAGAATGCTCAAACTACTGCACAATTGCACTCATCTCACATGCTAGTAAAGTAATGCTCAAAATTCTCCAAGCCAGGCTTCAGCAATACGTGAACTGTGAACTTCCTGATGTTCAAGCTGGTTTTAGAAAAGGCAGAGGAACCAGAGATCAAATTGCCAACATCTGCTGGATCATGGAAAAAGCAAGAGAGTTCCAGAAAAACATCTATTTCTGCTTTATTCACTTACAGATGTGAAAATACAGTCTGGTTCCACTGATATTGGAACCTTGAATATTTCCCAAGTACCTGGGCTAGCTATAACTCTAGGGCTCAGAGACTCTGCCCTCTGGGAGCTTCTCCATAGCTGCTCCCTTTGGACAAAAAGGTCATTTTGGAACAGGAAGGCAGTAAGATATGAGAAGCGATGGTTTTCTTTCTCTGTAAAAGAGGGGGAATTGGAATCCAAACTTCCATTGATATGTGCTCTATAGATAGTTTCCGGCTATGGGTCTTACATTCATCCTTATGTGTTCATATCATTTTGCATATACACTTCTGGCACTTTCCATAGATTCTATAAACTCACTCAGAAGTTCTCATGGAATTCCTGAAATATGTTTAATATACAGGGACTTCCAAAATCATGCTATTGAATGGATCGATGTAAATTTATCATGGCATAATAATGATAAAAACACAAAAGAAAATTAAGAAAATATTATCTAGAAAACACAATGTATTTTTCAGAGAGAAAATACAACAATAGTCTTTGGTGCATAAAATATTCTTAAATGGTATTTGTAGACAACTGGTTATTAGGAAGCATGATTTGCTCCTTTATTTTTATTTTCATTTTTAACCTCACTTATATTATTCCTGCTTTTCAAATTATGGAAGCAAGCATCATCCATTTCCTTACGGTACTTCTTTGTTTTATTTTTATTTCACTTTCTTCTGCTTATCTCAATATCCTATTTCTTTTCCCTTCTGAAAAGTGAAATCTCCATTTTACTTAAAATATGTCTTATTCATTAATCTCCAGTATGTTTATTTAGGGCTTCCCAGGTGGTTCAATGGGGTATCTCCTCGCTGCTGCTCCTGCACCATGCAGCCACCGCTCCTAAGCCATGCAGCTGCCTGTGAAATTGCTGCACTCAATATGCCAGCAAATTTGGAAAACTCAGCAGTGGCCACAGGACTGGAAAAGGTCAGTTTTCATTCCAATCCCAAAGAAAGGCAATGCCAAAGAATGCTCAAACTACTGCACAAATGCACTCATCTCACACACTAGTAAAGTAATGCTCAAAATTCTCCAAGCCAGGCTTCAGCAATGCATGAACTGTGAATTTCTAGATGTTCAAGCTGGTTTTAGAAAAGGCAGAGGAACCAGAGATCAAATTGCCAACCTCCTCTGGATCATCGAAAAAGCAAGAGAGTTCCAGAAAGAAAAAATCTATTTCTGCTTTACTGACTATGCCAAAGCCTTTGACTGTGTGGATCACAATCAACTGTGGAAAATTCTGAAAGAGATGGGAATACCAACTGACCTGCCTCTTGAGAAATGTGTATGCAGGTCAGGAAGCAGCAGATAGAACTGGACATGGAACAACAGACTGGTTCCAAATAGGAAAAGGAGTATGTCAAGGCTGTATATTGTCACCCTGCTTATTTAACTTATATGCAGAATACATCATGAGAAACGCTGGGCTGGAAGAAGCACGGGCTGGAATCAAGTTTACTGGGAGAAATATCAATAACCTCAGATATGCAGATGACCCCACTCTTATGGCAGAAAATGAAGAGGAACTAAAGAGCCTCTTGATGAACATGATAGAGGAGAGTGAAAAAGCTGGCTTAAAGCTCAACATTCAGAAAACGAAGATCATGGCATCCAGTCCCATCACTTCTTGGCAAATAGATGGGGAAACATTGGAAACAGTGTCACAGTTTATTTTTATGGGCTCCAATATCACTGCAAATGGTGACTGCAGCCATGAAATTAAAAGACACTTACTCCTTAGAAGGAAAGCTATGACCAACCTAGACAGCATATTAAAAAGCACAGAGATTACGTTGTCAATAAAGGTTCGTCTAGTCAAGGCTATGGTTTTCCAGTGGTCATGTATGGATGTGACAGTTGGACTATAAAGAAAGCTGAGTGCTGAAAAATTGATGCTTTTGAACTATGGTGTTGGAGAAGACTCTTGAGAGTCACTTGGACTGCAAGGAGATCCAACCAGTCTGTCTTAAAGGAGATCAGTCCTGGGTGTTCATTGGAAGGACTGATGTTGAAGCTGAAACTCCAGTACTTTGGCCACCTGATGCGAAGAGCTGACTCATTTGAAAAGACCTTGATGCTGGGAAAGATTGTGGACAGGAGGAGAAGGGGACAACAGAGGATGAGATAGTTGGATGACATTACCGACTCAATGGACATGAGTTTTGGTAAACTCCAGGAGTTGGTGATGGACAGGGAGGCCTGGTGTGCATGGTTCATGGGGTCGCAAAGAGTCGGACACAACTGAGCGACTGAACTGAACTGAACTGAGGTGGCTCAGTGGTAAAGAATCTGCCTGTCAATGCAACAGATTCAGGAGATGCAGGTTTGATCCCTGGGTTGGGAAGATCCCCTGGAGGAGGAAATGGCAACCCTTTCTAGCATTCTTGCCTGGAAATTCCATGGACAGAAGGGCAGTCCATGGGCTCACAAAGAATCAGGCCCCACTGGGCATGCAAACACACACACACTTCACTGCTTGTATCTAAAAAAAACATAAGTGCTGAAATTTTTTTTTAGTTACGGCTTATAAACATACTTTAAATTTTTTTAAATGGACCTATAGTTGATTTGCAATAATATGTAAGTTTTAGGTGATCCACTTAGTGATTCACAATTTTTAAATATTATACTCTGTTTTAGTTTGTTATCTATATCTACGGGTCTGTTGCTATCTTGCTATATTCACTAGTTTTACTTTTTAGGTTTCACATACACATGATATCACATGATATTTGTCTTGCTCTATCTCAGTTATTTTTCTATGCATAATACCCTACCAAGTCCATTCAATTTTGTTGCCATCTATCTAACTATCTATCTATATATCACATCTTCTTTATCCATTCATCTTTTTTTGATTGGTCTAACAATAAAATATAATTTGATCTAGTTATTTATATCAACAAAGTAGAGGGAAAATATACAATGATCTTAATTAAATCAGAAAAAACATTTAACAAAATTCAATATCTTTTCATAATGTGTGTGCTGTGTGTGCACCCTTTGCAGCTAACATCGTACTGGATTTACTAAGCAATGCAATAAATGAAAGGAAAAACGCATATAGTTTGGGGAGAATGAAGCAAAATTGTCTTATTTAAAGAACACCATATCAAGTATGTGGAAAGTCTTTCAAATTCAATTTTTAAAACTGCAAAAATCTCAGAATACAAAATCAACAGATAAAATCAATATTTTTATGTACTAGAAGCAAACCATTGGAAAATGAACTTGAAAAATTGAAAATAGTATTACATTATAATACTTAGGAAAACTTTTAAAAAATATATGTGAGATCTGTAAAAATATTGCTATGATAATTAAGAAAATGTAAAAAATATGAATTCATGAGTTCTAAGTAGCTTCATCGTGTCCAACTCTTTGCAGCCCTATGGACTGTAGTTCACCAGGCTCCTCTGTCCATGGGATTCTCCAGGCAAGAACACTGGAGTGGGTTGCCATGCCTGCCCCAGGGATTGAACCCATATCTGTTATGTCTCCTGCGTTGACAGGCAGGTTCTTTAGCCCTACTGGCATCTGGAAACCCTTAAAAAATGTAAATATATGATATTTGCATGAGTTTGAAGGTGCAATATTTTCAGGACATTAATGTTCATCAAACTGATCTGTAGATTCAATATAATCCTAAATAAAAATCATAGCAGACTTTTTGTAGAAATTGGAAAGTTTTTTTCTAAAATTTGTATGAAAACAAAAAGGACATAAAAGAGTAAGGACAATTTTAACAAGGAACAACTTTGGAGCACTCACATTATTTCATTTCATTACACAAAATGTGGTAAAGTAATCAAGACATTATGTTTTCTGTGTAAGTATACATAGAATAATGGAAAAGAATGGAGGGTCCAGAAATAGACCTATACATTAATGAATATTGCCTTTTGACTAAGGGCCTAAGGTAATTCAATGGGAGAAATTATAGTCTTTTCAGCAAATGCTGCTGGAACGACGTATTTCCATTTGAAAAAAAAAAAAAAAGCAGCAGTCATTATCCAATACCACATACAAACCTTAGGCTACAGACTTACAACTAAAATCTTAAAGTAAAAATTATTAGAAACTGTTGGAGAAGTCTTTATAAACTTAAGATAGGTCACATGTGCGTGCTCAGTCATGTCTGACTTTTTGCAACTCTGTGGACTGTAGCCTGCCAGGTTCCTCTGTCCATGGAATTTCCCAGGTGAGAATATTGGAGCGGTTGTTATTTCCTTCTCCAGGAGATCTTCTGACCCAGGGATCTTGCATCTCCTGCATTGATGGATGGATTCCTTACCACTGAGTCACCTGGGAAGCCCCAAGACTGGTCATATTTCTTAGTTAGGACAAAAAGTGCATCAAAAAACTTAATGCTGCTGCTGCTGCTAAGTCACTTCAGTCGTGTCCGACTCTGTGCGACCCCATAGACAGCAGCCCACCAGGCACCCTCATCCCTGGGATTCTCCAGGCAAGAACACTGTAGTGGGTTGCCATTTCCTTCTCCAATGCATGAAAGTGAAAAGTGAAAGTGAAGCTGCTCAGTCGGGTCCGACTCTGAGTGACCCCATGGACTGCAGCCCACCAGGCTCCTCCCTCCATGGGATCTTCCAGGCAAGAGTACTGGAGTGAGTTGCCATTGCCTTCTCCTAAAGACTTAATAATGATGTTATATTTCATCAAAATTTAAAACAACAGCTCTTTAAAAAATAAAACATGGGAAAATGAGAAAGCAAGCAAACCATAGGTTGTGAGAAATTTTCATAATGGATATTTCTACAAAGTATTCTTTTCTAAATTTATAATGCTATTATTTATGTATAAAATAAATAACCCAATTTAAAAATAAAAGACTTCAATAGACTGTTTTCAAAACAAGCCATTTAAACAGCCAACTAGAACAACACAAAAACCAGATTTTTGAGCAAACTCCAGGAGATGGTGAAGGACAGGGAAGCCTCACATGCTGCAGTCCATGGGATCTTAAAGGGTCAGACAGGATGGGGCTACTGAACAACAACAAAGAGATGCCACTGCACAGCTACTAGAAGGGTTGAATTTTAAAGAGACTGAAAACACCAAGTGTTGGCATGGATGTTGGCATGGGTGAGAAACCCAGTAAGAACCGGTTTCTCACTGTTGGTGGGAATGTAAAATGGAACAAAGATATTCAAAGCAGCTTGGCAATCTGCTGGAAATTTAATCATACCCTTACTATACAATCTTTGCAATCTACTTGTAACACCAAGGAGACATAAAACATATATCCACACAAAGTCTTGACTTACATGTTCATAATGATTTCATTAATAATATGTAAAATGTTATATTTAAGTTAAATGATATTATATCTATATTTGTAAGACCTTCACCTTGGTATCCAGCTATACAATTTTAAACCATGACATTTTTAAATATTGAAATCTTTGAGTGAATGGGTTTTGTGGGAGATCTTCAAGTAATAATGAAAAAGTTATCTACAGTATGAACCAAGTAGTATCTTGACAGATTGCTTTCTACTTTTGAGAATGCATTTTCACCAATAAAATACTGATATATGCTTATACTTATTGCTTCTTATATAAGTGCATGCTTGTTTTTAAAATATTTGCTCCCAGTGCTAAAGAGGAGCAAATAAATCAAATAGTAATTTTTTCTTTTACATTATGAGAGGAAGAAGAAAAAAATTTCTATAGATGTTTGCAGAATGAAAGTTTAAGTAGGTCAAGAGATGTATTCTGATGCTCTCAGCGGTGATTGAAAGAACCAGATTTTGGGGATAGTGCTAAGCTTTGTGAGATTTTCCTTCTATGGTGAAAATGATATAACACACTTACATGTTGTCACTGATGCACAAATCTTATATGTAGAAATGATCTTTTAAACAAATTATTCACTATTTTCAAGTAATAGAATAACATGAAACACAGTGAGACCAACTCATTTGTTCCCAGGAAATTGTGTGTGTGTGTGTTGTTGTGCAAAGCTTACAACTCAGACCTTCTAACTCTGTCTGGTGCTTTCCTATGTTGCCCAGCACCTTAATGCCCATCAGTCAGTCAGTTAGTTCAGTCACTCAGTCGTGTCCGACTCTTTGCGACCCCATGAATCTCGGCATGCCAGGCCTCCCTGTCTATCACCAACTCCCGTAGTTCACTCAGACTCATATCCATCAAGTCAGTGATGCCATCCAGCCATCTCATCCTCTGTCGTCCCCTTCTCCTCCCGCCCCCAATCCCTCCCAGCATCAGAGTCTTTTCCAATGAGTCAACTCTTCACATGAGGTGGCCGAAGTACTGGACTTTCAGCTTTAGCATCATTCTTTCCAAAGAAATGCCCATAGAAGCACATGATTCCATTCCTCAGCCTCCTCTTCATTTGAGAAGAATATGTTTCTGGAATTATTATTTGTATTCTTCCTAGTCCAACTTTGAACTCCCAAAAGCAATACTAATGTTTGATTTATTTTTGTATCTTAATAGTTAACAGAATTTCCAGGACACAAATGTGCTTAGAAACTGTAAAATTAATAAGAAATAATTTCCATATAATTTGTTATATCTGCAAGTATTATTACTGAATCATATATTATATTGCTTAACAATTCTTTAACTCATTCACATAGCTGTGTTTGCATATCATTCACATAGCTGTCTTTGCATATCTTTTGGATTCAAGAGATACATGTCCAAAGCACAGACACTTTGGGGAAAAAATTTAGTAGTCTCTTTAAACTGCTAAAACTTTATGATAATTGTTACACACAAGAGTATTCAGAAAAAAATTGTGTCCCCTTGCAATGCACAATCCTGGAGAAGAGAAGAGGAGAGACAGTAAGGCAGTGAGAAAGAAGCTTGTGATATGGTTGGAGATTGAGAGAAAAAGACCCATTTACCTACCAGTTAGAGTAGGAAGTGGCAACCTACTCCAGTATTCTTGCCAGGATAATTCCATGGTCAGAAAAACCTGTGGGCTACAGTATATGAAGTTGGAAAGAGTTGGACATGACTGAACTGACTGAATAAGCACACAGAGACCAATAGCAACCTTTCACTATTCAGGGCTAAAGTTTCAGCTTCTATGTCTTTGTCTCTAATATGTTATATTTAGTGGAAATAAGAATAAGAACACCTTACAAATTATATAATATAGCCCACAGAACATCCACAATTGTTTACACCAGAATATGAAATATATGGCATATTAAAAGTTATTTTTTCAGGGCTTCCCTGGTGGCTCAGATGGTAAAGAATCTGCCTGCAATGTCTGAAAACCTGGGTTCAATCCCTGGGTCAGGTAGATCCCCTGAAGGAGGGAATGGCTACCCACTCCAGTATTTTTGCCTGGAGAATCCCATGGACAGAGGAGCTTGGCAGGCTATAGTCCATGCAGCTGCAAAGAGAGGGACATGACTGAGTGACTAACACTTTCACTTTCATTCAGGAACATAAATCTCTCCCTTTAGAATCTGCTTAAGGGCATTTATTATTTTGCACATTTGGATAAAAAGTGTGGGAAAAGGGGAGAAATGATCATGAAGATTTATTTTTGAGAAGTGAGAGAAAGAGAAACTCTAAAAGAAATTAAAGCTTTATTAAAAGGAAAAACAAAGACAATTTGTATAGTTTGAGATTAAAATTCATAGATACAAATTTCAATCCCCTCATCCACTATTGACTCAAAGCCATCCTATTTTAGGAATGCAGAGATCCAGTTGTCCTAGTTACCAACCTTTTTTCAGTAATCTCTGGATTCCTTGCTTGATCTCTTGGGTTCGCACCCCATAGACAATGGGGTTGAGGGCTGGAGGGATGACGTGGTGGAGGATATTGAGCAAGACGGGCACATCAGAGGACACTTTCTTTTCTACCACAAGCGTGAAGACAAAAACCAGAAGGACAGTGCTAAAGAAGAGGATCAGGATGAAGTGGGAGCCACATGTGCTTAGGGCCTTGGCCACAGCTCCTTCTGACTTGAGTCTCAGAACAGCCCTTAGAATGAGGGTGTAGGAGAGGAAGATGAGAATGAGGTCCAGTCCCAGCAGAGTCCATCCACAAGCAAATTGGTAGAGACGATTGATGATAATATCACCACAGGAGAGCCTGGACACAGACATATTGGCACAGAGGCAGTTCTCAATGACATTTTCCCGACAATAATGGAGACGTCCTGAGAGAATTGGGATTGGTACTGTCAAGAAGATGCTTCTGGCCAAAATAAAAATGGCTGCTTTGACTACAAATTGGTCAGTAATGATGGACAGGTATCGGAGAGGATGGCAGATGGCCACATAGCGGTCATAGGCCATGACCATGAATGTGCAGGACTCCATGGCAAAAATACTATTCATGGTAAACATCTGGAGGAAACAGGCAAAGAAGCTGATAGACCTGAGATCAAACCAAAAGATGGCCAGGACCTTGGGGATGACAGTGAGACAGAGCGCCATGTCCAGCAGGGAGAGGAGGCTGAGCAGGTAGTACATGGGCTCGTGCAGAGAGGCCTCCAACCGGATGGTGATCAGGAGGGTCGCGTTGGCCCCCATGGCCAGAAGAAAGAGGAGACTGAGGGGCAGGGACAGCCAGTGCTGCCAGCTGGGGGACCGGACAAAACAGTTCAGAAAGAAGTCTGAAAACTCAGTGGAGATGCTGCCATTTTGTTGTGCTGTCATATTTTGTCAAACGTTCCTGCACCTTCCTTTTAGTGATCTGTAAAATTGGGAAAAAAATTAGCTACTGATTCAAGATACATGGAGACAGAACAAATTGCTTTACTTAAGTAACTTATGCATCCTGGCAGATTATCCATCACTAAGTGAATTTTTATGTATATCTTATGTACACAGTATGATATTCATATTACTTTAAACAATTCAGAAGGCTGAGATGCTATGATTTCTCTGTAGTGTTTGATTTGTTCAAGGTTTATTTATAATATTTTAACAGAGTATATATTTGCTTTATAATATTTTGTTAGTTTCTTCTGTACAATAAAATGAATCAGCTGTATGTACACATATATCTTCTCCCTCTTGAATCTCCTTCCCCCTCACCACTGCTACTGCCATCTTACCTAAGTCATCACAGAGCACTGAGCTGAGCTCCCTGCACTATCCTGCATGTTCCCACTAGCTATCTATTTTAAACATGGTAGAGTATATATGTCAATCCAATCTCCCACTTCATCCACCCATAGCACTCTTGTATCTACATATCTGTTCTCTCTGACTAGATCTTTATCCATGCCATGCAAATAGGTTCAGCTGTACTGTTTCACCAAGTTTCACATATGTGTATTAATATATGATATTTCTTTTTCTCTTTCTGACTCACTTCATTTTGTATTTTTAATAGAGCTGTTAAATCTTTATAGAAATTAAGAGGAGAAAATTACTTAGGAAGCTTCTTTATAACAGGTGAGTCTCTAAATTCATACTCATGTTTCTTCACTATTTAAAAATGATTACACGGACTACAAGATCTACAATTTAATTTGAACAATACATGCTAATAAGCAGCAGAATGTGGCACAACTTAGAGACTCAGATAAATGACTGTAGACCACTAGCTACCATAATTTGACCTTTCAGCTGTATTTATTATGCTTTAATTGAAGAGGAATTAAAAAGCCTCTTGATGAAAGTGAAAGTGGAGAGTGAAAAAGTTGGCTTAAAGATCAACATTCAGAAAACGAAGATCATGGCATCTGATCCCATAACTTCATGGGAAATAGATGGGGAAACAGTGGAAACAGTGTCAGGCTTTATTTTGGGGGGCTCCAAAATCACTGCAGATGGTGACCACAGCCAAGAAATTAAAAGACGCTTACTCCTTGGAAGAAAAGTTATGACCAACCTAGATGGCATATTGAAAAGCAGAGACATTACTTTGCCAACAAAGGTCCATATAGTCAAGGCTATGGTTTTTCTTGTGGTCATGTATGGATGTGAGAGCTGGACTGTGAAGAAGGCTGAGCACTGAAGAATTGATGGTTTTGAACTGTGGTGTTGGAGAAGACTCTTGAGAGTCCCTTGGACTGCAAGCAGATCCAACCAGTTCATTCTGAAGGAGATCAGCCCTGGAATTTCTTTGGAAGGAATGATGCTGAAGCTGAAACTCCAATACTTTGGCTACCTCAAGGGAAGAGTTGACTCATTGGAAAAGACTCTGATGCTGGGAGGGATTGGGGGCAGGAGGAGAAGGGGACGACCCAGGATGAGATGGCTGGATGGCATCACTGACACGATGGAAGCGAGTCTGAGTGAACTCTGGGAGTTGGTTATGGACAGGGAGGCCTGGCGTGCTGCGATTCATGGGGTTGCAAAGAGTGGGACACGACTGAGCGACTGAACTGAACTGAATTATAGATTTTAAAAATTAGGCACTGCAAATAATGTTTGTGAATTTATATTTGTCTAAAAAGTCATTTTGATTTGGATTATTTGTAAAAATTGCTTTTTGTTTACTCTATTTCTTAGTTTTTCATATTAGTTCAGTTCAGTCGCTCAGTCGTGTCCCACTCTTTGCGACCCCATGAATCGCAGCAAGCCGGGCCTCCCTGTCCATCACCGTCTCCCCGAGTCCACTCAGACTCGCGTCCGTCGAGTCCATGATGCGATCCAGCCATCTTATCCTCGGTTGTCCCCTTCTCCTCCTGCCCCCAATCCCTCTCAGCATGAGTCTTTTCCAATGAGTCAACTCTTCGCATGAGGTGGCCAAAGTATTGGAGCTTCAGCTTTAGCATCATTCCTTCCAAAGAAATCCCAGGGTTGATCTCCTTCAGAATGGACTGGTTGGAGCTCCTTAAAGTCCAAGGGACTCTCAAGAGTCTTCTCCAGTACCACAGTTCAAAAGCATCAATTCTTCAGCACTCTGCCTTCTTCACAGTCCAACTCTCACATCCATACATGACCACTGGAAAAACCATAGCCTTGACTAGACGGACCTTAGTCGGCAAAGTAATGTCTGCTTTTCAATATACTATCTAGGTTGGTCATAGCTTTTCTTCCAAGGAGTAAGTGTCTTTTAATTTCATGGCTGTGGTCACCATCTGCAGTGATTTTGGAGCCCCCCAAAATAAAGTCTGACACTGTTTCCACTGTTTCCCCATCTATTTCCCATTTAGGATTCCTAAATTCTGGAAGAAACAACTTTCATTCTTCTGATTGCATTAGTGTAAGGGTGATGAGATCTACCTTTAAAATCTTTCCATCTCCTTTCTGTTTCTGTTTTTCGTCTTCAGTGCAATAATCCAGGTGCACATTCCCTCTTTCCTCCCAGCTAGTTCAATGCTGCCATTGTTGTCTCATCATTTAAAGTTTCTCCTTGGCATGCTGTTAGATACTAGGGTCACCAAATTGAGTTCGAAACCATCCCTATTCTGAAGTAGGGAGAACTAAAACCATTCTGGGACAACAGTAATACTAATAAGTGCTATGAGCAATGACATGGTCTTGCATAAACTATTATGAGAGAGTAGGGGAGGGCTGCTTGGAGAAGGGATATAGGTTATTTACTCCAGTAATCTTGGGCTTTCCTGGTGGCTCAGATGGTAAAGAATCCGCCTGCACTGTAGGACACCTGTGTTTGATCCCTGGGTTGGGAAGATCTTCTAGAGGAGGGCATAGCAACCTAATCCAGTGTTCTTGCCTGGAGAACCCCCATGGATAGAGGAGCTTGGTGGCTTACAGTCCATGGGGTCGCAAAGAGTTGGACACTACTGTGTGACTAACCACACCATAGCTCAGGGGAGCGCTGACTAACAGGCATAGGGAATAGGCTGGAGAAAGAGAATTGTGAGTAAAGTGATGTGGTACCCTCATGGCACTAATGACAGAGGACCTGCTTGCCAATGTAAGAGATATAAGTGACATGGGTTTGATCCCTGGGTTGGGAAGATCCCCTGGAGGAGGGCACAGCAAGCCACTCCAGATAGAGGAGCGTGGTGGACCACAGTCCATGGGGTCACCAGGAATTGGATAAAACTGAAACAGTTTAGCACCCATCTTCATTTACATTGCAGATGAAGAATTCTAAGGTTCTCCTCCACCTGAATTGTGACAGGGAATCAAAAGAAGTCTGTAACATGGCAAAATGTATAGGTTAGGACTTTCCGGTAGCCTTTAAATCATGCAGTCCATTGTAGTCAAATCTGTCTTCATAAACAGAGTCTCATATAAAGAGTTATCATGTGGGTTTACAAACTTTTTTCCAGGAGTTTTTAAAATTCTCTCTCAATTTCTCACTAGGCTTTCTAACATAATATAAAATTTCATACTGTTTAGTTGTTAAACTCTTGTCACTTGCTGAGAATGGTGCTCCAATATCTAGGACTTCATCTCATTTTCTCTTTCACTCTCTTGTGGAATATGTTTTATTATCATCACATTACAAACAAGGGAAATGATTCTCAAAATCTTAACCATCTACCCAGTACTAGGCTAATCCTATTCCTATCTAATTCTAATCAAGTGTGTTAGATTCAAACAACTTCCAGTTTCTCTCTGACCCTAAAAAACAATTCTATGATAATGTACTTTCCTCATCAATACTATAAAAGAGTAATCAAAAATCACCAATGATACAATTAGTAGTGCTGAAAACAGAACTGATAGACGAGAAATAGCTTTGGGATGGGGGCAGAGTAGCAGGGGAAAGGAAGATTTAATCAAACTGTGAACCCAGAACTAAGCAGTATTTTCATATCAATAGAAACCAACTTTTGATTCTGTACTGTTTCAAGTCGTGTTCTTGTTTCCAGTTATGAATTCTAACCTCCGAATGCAGTTTCAGTCCTCCTCAGCTCCCCAGTTCTCCTCACCAGAGACTCCCTGTTAGTGACCAGGGATGACTCTCAGGGGAAGGAGAAGGGATGTCTCCTCCCAGTCTCCTCTCTCTACTCCTCTTGGTCCTCTGCTTCCCCAGACAAAGGGTCCTGTCTAGCTGGGACATGCCAGGCATGGCCTTTCCACCTGTTTCCACCTGATACGTAGACGAGATTAAATGATCTTCCAATTTTTTTCCTCTCGCTAATAACAGAATATATTAGTAGTAATATTGACAATTGGGGGATGAATTGTCCACATATCATGTCATATAATAGTAACCACACTCTGAAGAAAGTGAGTCAGGTTGACTATCTTAATAATTTACGTCTTCAAATGGAAAAATTGTTTCAGTGGTGTTATATGTCTTTTCCTCAGTTTAACCGCTAGGGTTTGGATGTGAAAGAAACAAACGTCAGGCCCAAAGCCATTGAATATATGCATACAGCTGTGTCCTGTGTCATCACAGTGAGGTAGAAATGCATATCTTATTTGTCATATTATTTTATATATTTAAATGTTAAGGTTGTTAGGGTTCACCTAAATCCACAGAACTCAGACAGACCTTTAAGACATCTCCTTAAAATGCAGTTACAGACATTATTGATTATCTTTGGGCATCATTTTCTGGTTTTGGCAGCTGTAGTTTTTAGATATTATTTAGATTGAACTGATATCTGAGGAGCTACTTTCTGACACCCTCTGACCCCCAACTGTGATCTCCGTTCTCATCTCTTAAGTTATATAGAATAAATATTATTCCTACCCCATGATTACAGTACTTTTGCATGAATACTTTGTGCCCAGTGTCCATACTCCTTGTTGAAATGTTTGAAATTTTCATAAGTGGGATCCAGATGATGTACTTTCAAGCTCCCCACCAACTGTCTCCTATGGACAAACTTCACCCCCTCTGCATCTCTGTCATCACCAAGCAAAAGAAATCATAGAAAAGAAGGGCATACAGGGTCATCATTACCATCTTTCTAAATTCCGTATATATGTGTCAGTATACTGTATTGGTGTTTTTCTTTCTGGCTTACTTCACTCTGTATAATCAGCTCCAGTTTCATCCATCTCATCAGAACTGATTCAAATGAATTCTTTTTAATGGCTGAGTAATACTCCATTGTGTATAGGTACCACAGCTTTCTTATCCATTCGTCTGCTGATGGACATCTAGATTGTTTCCATGTCCTGGCTATTATAAACAGTGCTGCGATGAACATTGGGGTACATGTGTCTCTTTCAATTCTGGTTTCCTCGGTGTGTATGCCCAGCAGTGGGATTGCTGGGTCATAAGGCAGCTCTATTTGCAGTTTTTTAAGGAATCTCCACACTGTTCTCCATAGTGGCTGTACTAGTTTGCATTCTCACCAACAGTGTAAGAGGGTTCCCTTTTCTCCACATCCTCTCCAGCATTTATTGCTTGTAGACTTTTGGATCGCAGCACACAGATGTATAAAACGGACTTTTGGACTCTGAGGGAGAGGGAGAGGGTGGGATGATTTGGGAGAATGGCATTGAAACATGTATACTATCATGTAAGAAACGAAGTGCCAGTCCATGTTCGATACAGGATACAGGATGCTTGGGGCTGGTGCATGGGGATGATCCAGAGAGATGATACGGGATGGGAGGTGGGAGGGGGATTCAGGATTGGGAGCTTGTATACACCCGTGGTGGATTCATGTCAATGTATGGCAAAACCAATACAGTATTGTAAAGTAAAATAAAGTAAAAATAAAAAATAAATACAAAAAATTAAAAAAAAGAAAAGAAAAGAAGGGCAAAGGAGAGAACAAGGTTCCAGAGCAGAGCTTTCACTTGCACTTACTCGCCTGACACAGAAGGCTACTGGTTTTCAGACTTCTTCAGCAGCACTAGCCCAGGAATGGAAACGAACACAGACCCCCGATGAAGAGATAAGTCTTTCCTGTCTTCTGGTTAATGCTGGTATATCTTTCTTCACTCAGCCATGGATGATGTTAAGCATGGGTTCTGGTTCCACTGATACTGAAGCCTTGGATAGTTCCCCAGTACCTGGGGTAGGTATACCTCTGGAGCTTTAGGGACTCTGCCCTCTGGGAACTCCTCCATCCCTGCTCCCTTTGGCCCTTAAGGCCATTCTGGGAAAGGAAGGCAGGCAGATGAGAGAATAAATTATTTTCTTTCTCTGTAAAAGGAAGGACCTCTGGGAATCCAGTCCTACACTGCCATGTGTCTACTGGCAGTTAGTCAGTCTCCTAAATGTGAGTGTCTTACATACATGCTTACATGTCCATTTGTATTTGTATATACACTTTGGATGTCTTCTATCGATCCTGTAAACTCACTCAGAAACTCTCATGGAATTCCTGAACATGCTTAATAGATAGTGACATCCAAAATTGTGTTATTGAATGAATTGATGTTAATATATCATCACTTTTATCACAGCATAATAATGATAAAAGTGCAAGAGGAAGTGAAGAAAATATTATTGAGAAAACACAATGTATTTTTCAGAGAGAAAAGCAACAGTAATTTTTGCTGCTTCAAATTTTTTAAAATGGGATTTATATGCTAGGAAAGATGATTTGCTCCTTTATTTTTTATTCATTTTTAACCTCATATGAATTATTCATACTTTTCAAGTTATACAAGCATCATCCATTTTCTTCAGGTCCTTCTTTTGTTTCATTTTTTTTTATGCTTTTAGTTTTTTATTTTTTTAATTTTAAAATCTTTAATTCTTACATGTGTTCTTTCACTTTTTTTTTCATATCTCAACATTCTTCCTAGTTCTCCTGCCTTCCAAAATGTGAAATCTCTAGTGTATTTAAAATATGTGCTACTAATTAATTTCCAGTATGCTTATTTAGCTATATATTTGCGTAAGGAAGACAGTTGGATATTGAATTTTCATAAAATTCATTGTGTTATAAATATGATGTTAGTTTTAATTTTCCTCACACTAAATCTTAAAAATATGTCATATGTTGCTTTGGGTGAGTTGACTTCATTATTTTTGAGTGGGGCTCAGTTTCCATTGTGCCCATTATCCCCTTTGGCTCACACCTATGTGATCTGTAATAATTACTCAAATCAGTTGCTTCGTCATGTCTGATATTTTGCGACCCCTTCGACTGCAACATGCCAGGCTTCCCTGTCCATCACCAACTCCTGGAGCTTGTTCAAACGTCTGGCCATCGAGTTGGTGATGCCATCCAACCATCTCATCCACTGTTGTCCCCTTCTCCTCCCGCCTTCAATCTTTCCCAGCATCAAGGTCTTTTCCAATGAGTCAGTTCTTCACATCAGGTGGCCAAAGTATTGGAGATTCAGTTTCGGCATCAGTCCTTCCAATGAATATTCAGGAATGATTTCCTTTAGGTTGGACTAGTTTCATCTCCTTGTAGTCCAAGGGACTCTCAAGAGTCTTCTCCAACACCACAGTTCAAAAGCATCAATTCTTCAGCGCCCAGCTTTTATTATAGTCCAACTCCCACATCCATACATGACTACTGGAAAAATCATAGCTTTGACTAGATGGACCTTTGTCAGCAAAGTAATGTCTCTGCTTTTTAATATGCTGTCTAGGTTGGTCATAGCTTTTCTTTCAAGGAGAAAGTGTCTTTTAATTTCATGGCTGCAGTCACCATCTGCAGTGATTTTGGAGTCCCCCAAAATAAAGTCTCTCATGGTTTCCATTGCTTCCCCATCTATTTGCCATGAAGTGATGGGACCAGATGCCATGATCTTAGTTTTGTGAATACTGAGTTTTAGGTCAGCTTTTTCACTCTCCTCTTTCACTTTCATCAAGAGGCTCTTTAGTTCCTCTTCACTTTTTGCTGTAAGGATGGTTTCATCTGCATATCTGAGCTTATTGATATTTCTCCTAGCAGTCTTGATTTCAGCTTGTGCTTCATCCAGCCTGGCATTTCACATGATGTACTCTGCACGTAAGTTAAACAAGCAGGGTGACAATATACAGCCTTGATGTACTCCTTTCCCAATTTGGAACCCGTCCATTGTTCCATGTTTGGTTCTAACTGTTGCTTCTTGACCTGCATGCAGATTTCCCAGGAGGTAGGTAAGGTGGTCTGGTAATCCCACTTCTTAAAGAATTTTCCAGTTTGTTGATATCCACACAGTCAAAGGATTTAATGTAGTCAATGAAGCAGAAGTAGATGTTTTTCTGGAATTCCCTAGGTTTTTCTATGAACCAATGGATGTTGGCAATTTAATCTCTGGTTTTCTGTTTTCTCTAAACTCAGTTTGAACATCTGGAAGTTCTTGGTTCATGTACTGTTGAAGCCTAGCTTGGAGCATTTCAAGCATTACTTTTTAGCTTGTGAAGTGGGTGTAATTATGTGGTAGTTTGAGCATTCTTTGGCATTGCCTTTCTTTGGGATTGGAATGAAAACTGACCTTTTCCAGTCCGATGGCCACTGCTAGGTTTTCCAAATTTGCTGGCATATTGAGTGCACCACTTTAGCAGCAACATCTTTTAGGATATGAAATATGTCAGCTGGAATTCCATCATCTCCACTAGGTTGGTTCATAGTAATGCTTCCTAAGGCCCACAAAACTTTACACTCCAGATGTCTGGCTCTAGGTGAACGATCACACCATCATGGTTATCTGGGTCATGAAGATCTTTTTTGTATAGTTCTTCTGTGTATTTTTGCCACCTCTTCCTAATATCTTCTGCTTCTGTTGGTCCACACCATTTCTGTCCTTTATTGGGCCCATATTTGCATGAAATATTCTCTTGGTATCTCTGATTTTCTTGAAGAGATCTCTAGTCTTTCCCATTCTATTGTTTTCCTCTATTTCTTTGCATTGATCACTGTCGAAGGCTTTCTTATCTCTCCTTGCTTTCTTTGGAACTCTGTATTCAGATGGGTATATCTTTCCTTTCCTCCTTTGCCTTTAGCTTCTCTCCTTTTCTCGGTTATTTGTAAGGTCTCCTCAGGCAATCATTTTGTCCTTTTGCATTTCTTTTTCCTGGGGATGGTCTCGATTACTGCCTCCTGTACAATGTCATGAACCTCCATCCATAGTTCTTCAGGCACTCTGTCTCTATTTGTCACTTCCACTGTATAATCATAAGGTATTTGATTCAGATCGTACCTGAATGGTCTAATGGTTTTTCCTACTTTCTTCAATTTAAGTCTGAATTTTTCAATAAGAAGTTCATGATCTGTGCCACAGTCAGCTCCTGGTTTTGCTTTTGCTGCCTATATAGAACTTCTCCATCTTCAGTTGCAAAGAATATAAACAATCTGATATCAATATTGACTGTCTGGTGATGTCTATGTATAGAGTCTTCTCGTGTGTTGTTGGAAGAGTGTGTTTGCTATGACTGGTGCATTCTCTTGGCAAAACTCTGTTAGCCTTTGCTTCATTTTGTACTCGGAGGCCAAACTTGCCTGTTATTCCAGGCATCTCTTGACTTCCTATTTTTGAATTCTAGTCCCCTATAATGAAAAGAACATATTTTTTTGGTGTTAGTTCTAGAAGGTGTTGTAGGTCTTCATAAAATGGTTCAACTTCAGCTTCTTTGGTAATAATTGTTACCAAGTAGTAAAAGAATCTGCCTGCCAATGTAAGAGGCTCAGATAGGAGACATGGGTTCAATCCCTTGTTCAGGAGATCCCCAGGAGGAGGATATGGAAAACAGCTCCATTATTCTTGCCTGGAAAACCCCATGAATAGAGGAGCCTGGTGGGCTACAGTCCATGGGGTTGCAAAGAGTTGGACACAAAATAGTGCCTGAACACACACACACAAATACTACTACTGTTTATATCCTTGTACACATTTCTTTTCTTCAAGGCTTCCCTTGTGGCTCAGTTGGTAAAGAATCTGCCTGCAATGCAGGAGACCTGGGTTTGATCCCTGGGTTGGGAAAGTCCCCTGGAGAAGGGAAAGGCTACCCATTCTAGAATTTTGGCGTAGTGAATTCCATGGACTGTATAGTCCAGAGGGTTGCTAAGAGTTGGACAGGACTGAGTGACTTGCACTTTCACACATTTCTTTGAGGATCTAGAAAAAATAGAGCAAGTTTTTTTTTTTTTTTTTTAGTTATGGCTTAAAAACTTATTTAAAAATTTTTCATGGTTGTAGGTTTTAGGTGATTCACATAGAAATTCTCAATTTTAAAATAAAAGTTTTACTCTATTTATAGTTTGTTATCTATAAATATGAGTTTGTTATATTTACTAGCTTGTTTTATTTTTGAGATTTCACATAGACTTGATAGCCACAATATTTATCTTGCTCAGTCTGACTTATTTCTCCAAGCATAATGCCCTAAAGTCCATCCAATGTTGTTGCCATATATAAATACACACACACACACACACACACACACACACATATACACACACACGCACACACACACACAGATATATATATACCACATGTTCTTTATCCATTCATCTGTTGTAGTTTGACTTCATAATAAAATATAAATTGACCTTGTTATTTATATCAACAATATAGAGTGAAAATTATATAAGTATCTCAATCAAATTGGAAAAATATCTAACAAAATTCAATATCATTCATAATAATACTAAAGGAAAAAGGAAAGAAGGAAACTTTTTCAAATTGATGCTGAAGAGCTGAGGTAGTACTTAATGATGTTTTTCTCAGTGTAAGAGAAAAGATAAGGATATCCACTCTCACTCAGCATTTTCAGTTAACATTGCACTGGATTTCCTAAGCAGTGCAATAAATTAAAGGAATAAAACAACATAGTTTGGGAAGAATGAAGGAGCAAAATTGTCTTTATTTAAAGAAAATATTTTTCACAGAACTAGAACAAATAATTTCAAGATTTATTTGGAAATACAAAAAACCTTGAACAGCCAAAGCAATCTTGAGAAAGAAGAATGGAACTGGAGGAATCAGCTTGCCTGACTTCAGGCTCTACTACAAAGCCACAGTCATCAAGACAGTATGGTACTGGCACAAAGACAGAAATATAGATCAATGGAACAAAATAGAAAGCCCAGAGATAAATCCACACACCTATGGACACCTTATCTCTGACAAAGAAGGCAAGAATATACAATGGAGTAAAGACAATCTCTTTAACAAGTGGTGCTGGGAAAACTGGTCAACCACTTGCAAAAGAATGAAACTAGATCACTTTCTAACACCGCACATGAAAATAAACTCAAAATGGATTAAAGTCTAAATGTAAGACCAGAAACTATAAAACTCCTAGAGGAGAAGATAGGAAAAACACTCTCAGACATAAATCACAGCAGGATCCTCTATGATCCACCGCCCAGAATTCTGGAAATAAAAGCAAAAATAAACAAATGGGATCTAATTAAAATTAAAAGCTTCTGCACAACAAAGGCAAATATAAGCAAGGTGAAAAGACAGCCTTCTGAATGGGAGAAAATAATAGCAAATGAAACAACTGACAAACAACTAATCTCAAAAATATACAAGCAACTTATGCAGCTCAATTCCAGAAAAATAAATGACCCAATCAAAAAATGGGCCAAAGAACTAAATAGACATTTCTCCAAAGAAGACATACAGATGGCTAACAAACAGCTCAACATCACTCATTATTAAAGAAATGCAAATCATAACCACAATGAGGTACCACTTCACACCAGTCAGAATGTCTGCGATCCAAAAATCTGCAAGCAATAAATGCTGGAGAGGGTGTGGAGAAAAGGGAACCCTCTTACACTGTTGGTGAGAATGCAAACTAGTAAAACCACTATGGGAAACAGTGTGGAGATTCCTTAAAAAATTGCAAATAGAGCTGCCTTATGACCCAGCAATCCCACTGCTGGGCATACACACCAAGGAAACCAGAATTGAAAGAGACACATGTACCCCAATGTTCATCGCAGCACTGTTTATAATAGCCAGGACATGGAAACAATCTAGATGTCCATCAGCAGATGAATGGATAAGAAAGCTGTGGTACATATACACAATGGAGTATTACTCAGCCATTAAAAAGAATACATTTGAATCAGTTCTAATGAGATGGATGAAACTGGAGCCGATTATACAGAGTGAAGTAAGCCAGAAAGAAAAACACCAATACAGTATACTAACACATATATATGGAATTTAGAAAGATGGCAATGATGACCCTGTATGCAAGACAGCAAAAAAGACACAGATGTGTATAGCAGACTTTTGGACTCAGAGGGAGAGGGAGAGGGTGGGATGATTTGGGAGAATGGCATTGAAACATGTATACTATCATGTAAGAATCAAATCACCAGTCTATGTCCAATGCAGGATACAGCGTGCTTGGGGCTGGTGCACGGGGATGACCCAGAGGGATGTTGTGGGGAGGGAGGTGGGAGGGGGGTTCATGTTTTGGGATCGCATGTACACCCGTGGTGGATTCATGTCAATGTATGGTAAAACCAATGCAGTATTGTAAAGTAAAATAAAGTAAAAATAAAAATTAAAAAAAATAAAGAAAATCAAGTATGTGGAAAGTCTTACAAATTCAATTTTTAAAACTGCACAAGCTAATTTGTCAATATCTCAGAATATAAGATCAACAGATAAAAATCGATATTTTCATATATTAGAAATAAGTCATTGGAAAATGAACTGGAAAAATGTTGAAAATAGTATTAAATAAGTAGAAATACTTTTATTTATTTATTTATTTATTTTTATTTTTTATTTATTTATTTTTTTTAATTTTAAAATCTTTAATTCTTACATGTGTTCCCAAACATGAACCCCCTCCCACCTCCCTCCCCATAACATCTCTGTGGGTCATCCCCATGCACCAGCCCCAAGCATGCTGTATCCTGCGTCAGACATAGACTGGCGATTCAATTCTTACATGATAGTATACATGATAGAATGCCATTCTCCCAAATCATCCCACCCTCTCCCTCTCCCTCTGAGTCCAAAAGTCCGTTATACACAGCTGTGTCTTTTTTCCTGTCTTGCATACAGGGTCTAAAAATATGTGAAAGATCTATACATGGGAATGAGAAGTATTGCTGAGATAAATTAAGAAAATGTAAAAAATGTAAATAAGTGTTATTTGCACATGTCTGAAGGGGTAATATTATCGGGACGTTGATGGTGGTAGTTTAGCCGCTAAGTCATGTCTGACACTTGTAATCCCATGGACTGTAGCCTTCCAGGTTCCTGTGTCCTGGGATTCTCCAGGCAAGAATACTAGAGTGGGTTGCCATTTCCTTCTCCAGGGGATCTTCCCAATTCAGGGATAGAACCCATGTCTCTTGCATTAGCAGGCAGATCCACCAGGGAGCCTTTCAGAACATTAATTCTCATTGAATTGATCTGTAGATTCAATGTCATCCTAATTAAAATCCCAGCAGTCTTTTCTGGAGAAATTGACAAACTGCTTCTAAAATTTATATGAAAATGAAAGGGATGTAAAGGCAATTTTAAGAAAAAACAACTTTAGAGCACTCACATTATCTCATTTCATTACATAAAATGTGATAAAGTAATCAAGACATTGTGTTTTCTGTGTAAGTAAGTATACACAGACTGGTATAATGGAAAAGAAGAGAGGGTCCAGAAATAGACCTATGCATGAACAAATACTGCATTTTGACTAAGGACCCAAAGTAATTCAACAGGAGAAATGATAGTCTTTTCAGCAAATGCTGCTGGAAACTTCCAACTGTATTTCTACTTGGAAAAAAACAATAACAACAACCTCTAGTAATTATCCAACACCACAAACAAACCTTAGGTTATAGACTTATACCTAAAATAAAAAATAAAAAATTATTAGAAGTTGTTGGAAAAAATATTTATAAGCTTAAGACAGGTCAGTATTTCTTAATTAGGACAAAACGAGTATGCCTTAAAGGACTTAATAATGATGTTAGATTTTATCAAAATTTAAAATAACTTCTCTTTAAAAAATAAAAATGGAAAAATGAGAATGCAAGCAAGACACAGATTGTGAGAAATTTTCATGATGCATATTTCTGCAAAGTACTGTTTTCTAGAATACATAATGCTATCACTTAACTATAAAATAAGTAACTCAGTTACAAAAATAAAAGAATGAATATTTTTTTTTCAGAAAGAGCCACTTAAATGGCCAATTGAAGCAATGCAAATTAAAATTATAATGAGATGCCACTGCGCAGCTATAAGAATGGCTGACATTTAAAAAGATGACACCAAGTGGTGGCATGGATGTGGAGGAAGAAAGAACTGGAATTCTTACTCCTGGAAGGAAAGTAAAATAAGGTAAGCACTGTTCAAACCGTGATATTCTGCTAGAAATTTAAGCATACCCATACTCTACAATCTTGCAATCTACTTCTAACATTTACCAAGGAAAATTTACAACATATATTCACACAAATTCTTGACCTGCTTGTTCATAACAGTTTCATTCATAACAGATAAAAACTTATATTTATATTAGATGGCTATTATATCTGTATTTTTAAGACCTTTACATTTGTATCCAGTTATACAATTTTATGCAGTTTTGAGCCAAGACAATTTTTTTATATTGAAATCTTTAAATGAATAAGCTTTTCGGGAGACTTCTTCAAGTAATAAATAAAACTGTTATTTATGGTGTGAACCAAGCAATCTGAACAGATTGCTTTTTACTTTTGAGAAGTGCTTTTTCTCAATAAAATATGTGTCTGACTCTGTGACCCCACGGACTATAGCCTACCAGGCTCCTCCATCCATGGGATTTTCCAGGCAATAGTACTGGAGTGGGTTGCCATTTCCTTCTCCAGGGGATCTTCCTGACCCAGGGATCGAACCTGGGTCTCCTGCACTGCAGGCAGACCCTTTACCCTCTGAGCCATCAGGAAAGTCCTATATTAATATACACTTTCACCTATTTCTTTTTATGTGAGTACATGCTTATTTTTCAAATAGTAGTTCATAGTACTATACAGGAATAGAGAAATCAAATAGTAATATATTTATTCTTTTTCACCGTGAGTGGACGAAGAAAAAGGAATGGATAGATCTTTGCAGGATGAAAGCTTACATAAGGCAAGAGATGTGTTCCTGATGCTTTCAGTAAAGACTGAAAGAACCAGATGTTGAGAATAGTACTGAACTTTTGGTAGATTTTTCCTTTCACGGTGAAAATAACACAATTATATGTTGTCACTGAGGCACAGGTCTTATGTGTAGAAGGGATCTTCTAAACAAATTGTTCACTATTTTCAGATAACAGAGTAACATGAAACACAATAATACCAACTCACTTGTTTCCAGGAAACTAAGTTGTATGTGTGTGTGGTTGTGCAAGGCTTGCAACTCATACCTTCTAACTCCATCTGGTGCTTTCCTATGTTTCTCAGCATCTTAGTTCCCATAGAGACACATTGTTTAATTCCTCAACTTCTTCATATGAGAATAATATATTTTTGAAATTATCATTGAAAGGTTGTTCTTATGAGCCATGAACAACAAGAACCAGGATTCTTGGCCTCTGGAGGAGAGAAATTCAATCCGGGGTCACGATGAGGCTTGATTGTTTAGAGCTTTTGTGTAGTAAACTTTTATTAAAGTATAAAAGAGATAGAGAAAGCTTCTGACATAGACATCAGAAGGGGGCAGAAAGAGTGCTCCTTTATTAGTTTATAGCAAGAAGTTATACACCTATTAGCAAGCTGCTAATTAGAGAAAGGGAATGTCTCAAAATGGGAGCGTTGCACTAGGCCCCTCACCCACAAAGTGCATTTTAAGAAAGCATTGGCACAAGGTGAGTCATCCCAGGCCATAAAACAATTGACATGAATCTCGAAGAAAGGCAGGTTTCCAAGCAAATACATAGTTTCTTTAAAACAACTTAAGAGAACATTTCCATGAGTAAAACATACTGGTTTGTTGAGCCATTATCAGTACTCAGTCTTAGGTGGAACCGACTTGAAGAAAGGCAGATTCTAAAGTAAATACACAGTTCATTAAAATAGTTTAAGAAAAACATTTCCATAAGAAAAACACATTGGTTAACTCAAGGTTTGAGAAAAGTTCAGTTCAGGCAGAACCAGATGTTCTCATGGTAACACAGAGTTTTAAAAGAAACCTCCTTTTAATTTTGTATAGAGAAGAAAATAAACACGTGACTTTGGTAGTTTATTTCCTCCTGCCTCTTAAGAGAGAGGAAAAAAAGTCTGACATTTGCAGTCTATTTCCTCCACTTGGGGACCCCAGTCTTCCTGCCTGTTACCACTCATTATTTATATTCTTCCTAATCCAACTTTTGGAAAAGAGAATAGCAACCCACTCCAGTATTCTTGTCTGGAGAGTCCCACGGGCAGAGGAGCCTGGTGGCCTTCAGTCCATGGGGTTGCAAAGAGTTGGACATGACTGAATAAGTAACACACACACTTTCTAAACCAACTTTGAGCTCCTGAAAACTGGTGGCAGTGGTTTAGTGGCTCATTTGTGTCCAACTCTTGCAACCCCAAGGACTGCAGCCTGCCAGGCTCCTCTGTCCATGGGATTTCCCAGGCAAGAATACAGGGGTGGGTTGCCATTTCCTTCTCCAGGCAATCTTCCTGACCCAGGGACTGAACCTACATCTCCTGCTTTGCAGGCAGTTTCTTTACCGACTGAGCCACCAGGGAAGGCTGAAAGCAATTCTAATGTTCTATTTATTTTTGTACTTTAATAGCTAATGGAATCTGCAGAACCCAAGTGTACTTAGAAACTAAAAATTAACAAGAAATAACGTTCATATAGTCTATTGTATATTTGAGGATTATTACTGAATCGTATATTATGTTGCTTAAATTCTTCAACTCGTTAGCATACCATGTATTTGCATATCATTCACCATGGAACCCTGGATCCAAAAGATATGTGTCCAATGCTCAGACACTTTGGGTCATACATTCGATAGTCCCTTAAATCTACTAAAACTTTATGATAATTGTTACACACAGGAGCATTCAGGGAAAAAAACCTGCCCTTTTCTAATGCACATTGATAGAGAAAAGAAGTGAAGAGAGGAAAAGAGAGACAGAGAGTTGAATAATGCCTGTGCTATCATTGAAAGTTGAGAGAAAAAGACAATTACAGAATATTAGTAACTTTCCAGCATTCAGAGTTGAAGTTTCAACTTCTATTATCTTTGGGCTTCCCTGGTGGCTCAGCTAGTAAAGTATCTGCCTGCAACGCAGGAGAAGCAGTTTCAATCTGTGGGTGGGAAGATTCCCCTAAAGAAGGTAATGGCAGCCTACTCCAAGAGATTCTTGCCTGGCAAATCCCATGGACAGAGGAGCCTGGTGGGCTACAGTCCATATGGTCACGAAGAGTCAGACACGACTGTGCGACTGAGATGACTACTACTATCTTAGTCTCCAATGTACTTCCTTCAGTGGAAATAAGAATAAGAACACGTTACAAATTACACAACTCAGCCCACCAAATAGATGCAGTTGTATCCCCAAGATAAGAAATGTATAATATATTAACAGTTGTCTGTTCAGGAACATAAATCTCTCACTTTAAAACTTGCTTAAGGAATCTTAGTATTTTGGACAAAATAGGATAAGAAGTGTGGGAAAAGGAGACAAGTGGGTCAAGGAGATTCCTTTTTTCTTATTTTTAATTGTTTATAAGGAGATTCCTTTTGAAGTGTGAGAGAAAGAGGAACTCTAAATGAGACTGAAGCTTTATTAAAGGGAACACAAAAACAGTTTACACAGTTTGAGATTAAAATTCATCGATATGAACTTCAGTCCACTCATTGATTCAATAATTGATTGAATAATCCATGCAAATACCATCCAATTTTAGGAAAGAAGAGATCCAGTTATTCTAGTTACCGTCCTTTCTTCAGTAATCTCTGGATTCCTTGCTTGATCTCCTGGGTTCGCACCCCATAGACAATAGGGTTGAGGGCTGGAGGGATGACATGGTGGAGGACATTGAGCAAGATGGGCACGTCAGAGGACATTTTCTTTTCTACCACAAGCGTGAAGACAAAAACCAGGAGGATGGTGCTGAAGAAGAGGATCAGGATGAAGTGGGAGCCACATGTGCTTAGGGCCTTGGCCACAGCTCCCTGTGCCTTGAGTCTCAGCACAGCCCTCAGTATGAAGGTGTAGGAGAGGAAGATGAGGAGGAGGTCAGATCCCAGCAGAGTCCATCCACAAACAAATCGGTAGAGACGATTGATGGTAATATCACCACAGGAGAGCCTGGACACAGACATATTGGCACAGATGCAGTTCTCAATGACGTTTCTCCCACAATAATGCAGACGTCCTGAGAGAATGGGGATGGGCAGTGTTAAAAAGACACTTCTGGCCAAAATGAAAATGGCTGCCTTGGCTATAAATTGGTCAGTGATGATGGATGGGTACCTCAATGGATGGCAGATGGCCACATAGCGGTCATAGGCCATGACCATGAATGTGCAGGACTCCATGGCAAAGAAACTATTCATGATGAACATCTGAAAGAAGCAGGCAAAGAAGCTGATGGGCCTGAGGTCAAACCAAAAGATGGCCAGGACCTTGGGGATGACAGTGAGAGAGACCACTGTGTCCAGCGAAGAGAGCAGGCTGAGCAGGTAGTACATGGGCTCATGCAGAGAGGCCTCCAGCCAGATAGTGATCAGGAGGGTGATGTTGGCACCCAGGGCCAGGAGCAAGAGGAAGCTAAGAGGTAGGGATAGCCAGAGCTGCCAGCTGGGGGACCTGACAAAACAGTTCAGAAGGAAGTCTGAAAACTCAGTGGAGATGCTGCCATTTTGGTGTGTTGTCATATTTTGTCATATAGTTCTGCAGCTTCCTTTTGTTGAGCTATAATTTTAGGATAAAATTAGTTACTAATTCAAGATATATTGCAACAGAAGAAATTGCTTTACTTAAGGGACTTGTGGACCCTGGCAATTTATCCAAGCCTAGTGAATTTACATGTGCATCTTTTGTGCCCTCCTGGGAATAGTCACATTACTTTAAACAATACAAGAGGATATGATACGATTTCTTTGTAAATGTTTGATTTGTTCAAAGCTTATTTTCAAAGTTTTATTGGGGTATAGTTGTTTCACAATATTGTGTAAGTTTCTACTGTACAACAGAATTAATCATCCCTATGTAAACATATATGCCCTCCCTTTTGAGCCTTCCTTCGACTCTACCCCTCCATACCACTCTAATAATAGTAATCTGACTAATAGTAAACAGGATGAAACTCGACTCTTCTGATTGCATTAGTGTGAAGGTGGTGAGATTCACCTTTAGATTCTTTCCATCTCTGATTTCCCTTTTTTGATATAATAATCCAGATATACATTCCCTCTTTCCTCCAGGCTAGTTCAAAGTTGCCATTGTTGTCTCATCATTTAAAGTTTCTCCTTGGCATGGAAATACTAGGGTAACTAGTGTGATACTAGGGTCACAGAATTGAATTAGAAACCATCCCTACTCTGAAGCAGGGAAAACTAAAGCCATTCTGGGGACAACAGAAAATAAGTGCTATAAGCAACGACAGGGTCTTATGCAAACTATCAGGAGAGAGTAGGAAAGGGCTGACTAATGGGCATGGGAACTAGGTTGGGGAAAGAGAATTGTGAATAAAGTGATGTACCCTCATTTACATTATAGATAAATGATTTTAAGATTCTCCTCTCCTTGAATTGTGAAAGTGAAAGTCGCTCTGTCACGTCCAACTCTTTGCGAGCCCATGGAATGTATGTATAGTCCACGGAATTCTCCAGGCCAGAATACTGGAGTGGGTGGCCTTTCCCTTCTTCAAGGTATCTTTCCAGCCCAGGGATTGAACCCAGGTCCCCCACATTGCAGGTGGATTCTTTACCAGCTGAGCCACAAGGGAAGCCCAAGAATACTGGAATGGATAGCCGATCCCTTCTCCAGCAGATTTTCCTAACCCAGGAATTGGACCAGAGAGTCAAAAGAAGTCTGTAACTTGGAACAATGTGTACAAGTCAGGATTTTCTGGAGACCTTTAGAGCATTGCATTTAAATCTGTCTACACAGTCTCATATAGAGTGTTATCATGTGGGTTTAGAAAGTTTTTATCAGGAGTTTATGAAATTCCCTCTTTTTTCTCACTAGGCTCACTAACATAATATAACATTACATATTGTTTAGCTGTTAAACTCTTACCACTTTTTGGGAAATGTGCTCAAATATTTAGGGATTCATCTCATTTAATTTTTCACCCTCCTGTGAGATATGTTTTATTATTATCACATTACGAAGGAGGGGACTGATTTTCAAAATCATAACCATCTTCACAGTATTAGGCTAGTCCTATTCCTGTCTAATCCTAATCTAATGCTTTAGATTCAAATACTTTCTAGATTCCCTCTGGCCTTAATAAGGAATTCTATGATAATGTACAGACCTCATCAACATTTTGGAAATATAAGCAAATTTCACTCGTGATACAATTAATAGTTCTGAAAACAGAACTGATACAGGGGAAGGACATTTGGAGTGGGGGCAGGGTGGCAAGGTAAAGGGTGTTTTAATCGAACTGTGAAGCTAGAAATGAAAAGTGTTTTCATACTATTAGAAACCTACCGTTGTTTCTGTAGTGGTTCAAATAGTGTTTTTGTTTCCAGTTATGAATTCTAGTCTCCAAATGCAGTTCCAATCCTCCTCAGCTGGCTCCTCCCAGAGTCCCTGTTAGTGAGCAGGGCTGGTTTCCAGAGAAGGGCGGAGGGGTGGTCCCTTCCCAGGACTCCTCTCTTTGCTCTTCCTGGTCCTCTGCTTCCCCTTAAAAATGGTCCTGTCCAGTTGGAGTTTGCCAGGCATGACCTTCCCACCAGATACATAGAAAAAATTAAAAGATCTTCCAATTCGTTTTCTCTTGCTATTAACAGAATACATTAGGAGAGACACTAACAATTTGGGGATGAAGTGTACACATATCATGTCATATAATAGTGGCCATACTCTGAAGAAAGCGGGTCAAGTTGACTATCTTAGTAATTTACCTTTTCAAATCGACAAAGGTTTCAGCAGTATTATGTGTCTTTTCTGCAGCTTAATTGCTAGGGTTTAGATATAGATGAATCAAGTCAGATCCAAAGCTGTCGAATATATGCACAGCTGGGTCCTGTGTCACTACAGTGAGGTAGAAATGCATATCTTATTGGCTATATTATTTTCATATTTTCAGTCTCTCTCCCTAATCGTAAGGGCACTTTCGCAGCTGTCTGGCATCCTCTTTTTCCTTTCCGTTGCAACTCTGACTCCTGCTTCCCACTGCTCATGGACTCCCATTTCGTTCTTAATTAGTATCATACTGTGACTCTTGTTATTGGTTTCCTGAGTTTGTCCTCTAAGTGGCAAATGCCTAAGGATTTAATAAAGATTATAAAACAATTTCTATAGCCATATTCTCTTTTTTGAAAAAAAAAAATGTCATAACCACACACTCTTCACTTCTACTCAGTTCATCTTGTCTGGTACTTCAAGGCTTTGCCTGATGGAGTTGCTCACAGGATCAGAGAGATACTGGAAGCATAGGATGTCCTTAAGAGGTACATCCTTATAAATATAACTTCCAGTGTTGTTGTTGTTTAATAGCTCAGTCGTGTCCGACTCTTTGTGACGCCATGGACTGTAACATGCTAGGCTTCCGTGTCCTTCACTATCTCTCAGAGTTTGCTCAAACTCATGTTCATTGAGTCAATGATGCCATCAAACCATGTCATCCTTTGTTGCCCCCTCCTCCTCCTGCCCTCAATCCTTCCCAGGATCAGAGTCTTTTCCAATGAATTGGCTCTTTGCATCAGGTGGCAGAGTATTGGAGCTTCAATTTCAGCATCAGTTTTCTCAATGAATATTCAGGGTTGATTTCCTGTAGTATTTACTGTTTTGATCACCTATTGTTTAAGGGACTTTCAAGAGTCTTCTCCAGCAACAAAGTTCAAAAGCATCAATTCTTTGGCACTTAGCCTTCTTTGTGGTCCAACTCTCATATCTGTACATGTTGAGTTGTAAGGACCTTCTACATGTTCTGGGCACTACATTCAATCAACTCTGCCTCTCTCTGCCTCTTTCTCTTAGAATACACTCATTCACTTATAAGTCTGAGGCAAAAAGAAAAATCTAACAAGCATATGATTGTGACAATGACTGAGGTCCTGTTAACTCTGCTTGTACCACACAGTGTAGAACTCCAGGCTGTTCAGTTCCAAATGTCCCCTCTAAATACCACCTCCATTCTTCAGATTTTTTCATCTGATCCTTTCTCCTTTCTTCCTCTGAAACAGTTTTATAATAAGTTTTACAAGTCACAGCCCCAAATCTCACTATCTTCAGGAAGTATTTTTTAGGTAGAGATTTCAAAGTGCTCCCTTAAAGAATTAAGAAATCCATGCATGGAAACAGAAAAATTGTTGAAATAGCCTTAAGGGGGTACAGCTAACTGGAACAACTGGTGATTCAGACATGAGTGTCCATGGGGAACCTGAGGAAAGATGCATGGTTTATTTTTTCTCCTCAAGAGATTTGGAATGATTATTTCTAGAAGTAGGATGAAATTTCTAAGAAAGAAGCAAGATTTATTTGTCTCTTTTTTCCACTCTCTGACCTTTATTTTCTCTGGAATATTTGTTCCTATGCATTCTTCAATGCATATGTCATTCAAGAAACATTGAAAAACCCACTAAGCCTTAAATATAAAGAAGCATTAATTTCTACTCTTGTTCTCTTTCGGACTTTGCCATTAGAACTTGCCAGTAAGAGCACTAGGGCTGAGAACCTGGAGCTAATGTTTACTGGTCCCAGCCAGGGGTAGGAAGAAGCAGGGAAAGTAGAGTGTCCAAGTCTAAAGTGGATATGAAACCACCCAAACTTTTTCCCAAGCAGCAGGAGAGGCCACAGATAACACTATGGGAGCCCTGTTTCATGAAGTGTTAAGGTTGTTAGCATTCATGTAACTCCACAGAACTCAGACAGACCTGTAAGATATGTCTCTGAAATGCAGTTACAGACATTATTAACAATATCCAGTGGCAGATACCTCTTTGATCTTTGGACATCATTTTCTTGTTTTGGCAGCTGTAGTTTTAGATATTATTTAGATTGAACTGACATCTGAAGGGCTACTTTCTGATACCCCCCCTAACTCCCAATTGTGATCTCTGTTCTCACCTTCTGAAGTTATATAGAATAAATTTAACTCCTACCCCATGATTCCAGTACTTTTGCATGAATACTTTGTGCCCAGTGTCCATACTCCCAGTTTTCACGAGTGGGGTCCAGATGATGTGCGTTCAAGCTCCCCACCAGCTGTTAATGTCCCATGGACAAACTTCACCTCCTCTGCATCTCTATCACCTCCAAGGAAAAAAAAATTCCTAGATGAGAGGGGCGAAAGAGAGAACAAGGTCCCAGGCAGAGCTTTCACCTGCACCTACTCTCCCGACACAGGAAGCAGTGTCTACTACCTGGTTTCAGATTACTTCAGCAGTACCACCCCAGGAATGGAAGGGAGCACAGACCTCCAGTGAAGAGATAGGTCTTTACTATCTTCTGGTTAATGCTGGTATATCTTTCTTCACGCAGACTCACTGAAGACGTAAGCATGGGGTCTGACTCCATTGATATTGGAGCCTTGTATACTTCCCAAATACCTGGGGTAGGTATACCTCTTGGGCCCTCAGAGATTCTGCCCTCTGGGAACTCCTCCATAGCTGCTCTCTTTGGGTGTTGAGGTCATTCTGAGACAGGAAAGTCGGGAGATGGTAGAAGAAATTATTTGCCTTCTCTGTTGAAGAAAAGACCTCTGGGAACCTAGCCCCACATTGGCATGTGCTCTGTTGGTAGTTAGTCTGTCTCCTGCATATGGGTCTTATGTACATCCTTACCTGTTTATATGTGTTTGCATATTCACATTTGACATATTCCATTTGATCCTATAAACTCACTCAGAACTTCTCCTGGGAATCCTACACATGCTTAATAGATAGGGACATTCAAAATTATGCCTCTAAATGGATAGGTGTTACCTTATGGTGATGTTTATCATGTTATTTATACAATTGCAAGACAAATTTGAAGAACATATTACTGAGAAAATACCATGTGTTTTTCAGAGGGTTAATATGACAGTAACATTTCCTTCTCAGTTCTGTAATAATCTAAATAGGAAGGAATTTGAAAAAGAATAGATTACACATGAAACTAACAGAACATTGCCAATCAACTATGCTCCAATATAAAATTTAAAAAAGCTGCTGCTCTGTGTGAATTGACTTCATTATTTTTCACTGTGGTTCAATTTCCATTGTACTCATTATCCTTTTTGATGTAAATAAACAACACTCACATGACATGCAATTAATTTACCAAATATCCTGCTACTATCGACATCCTGTACACCACTCTTTATGGACCTAGAAAGAATGTATAGGTAGGAATGTTTTTTCACTTATGACATATAGACATATTTATTTTTAAATTTTTGTTCTTTCCAAGTATAGTTGATTTATAATTCTATGTAAGTTTCAGTTATACAATTAATGATTCACAAATTTTAGAAGTTATAGTCCACTTATAATAAAATATTGGCTATATTACCTGTGCTATAAAATATGTCCTTATAGCTTATTTATTTTGTACATAGAAGTTTGTATCTCTTAATTTGCTTCCATATTTCCCCTCCTCCTCCTTTCCCTCTCCTCACTGGTAACCACTAGTTTGTTCTCTATGTTGGTTGGTCTGTTTCCTTTTTGTTATAGTGAGCAGTTCCTTTTATTTCTTAGTTTTCATATATAAATGATATTATACAGTGTTTTTCTTCTTTCTCTGACTTATTTCACCAAGGATAATACCCTCTAAGTCCATGTATGTTGTTGCAAATGATAAAATTTCATTCTTTTTTAATAGAGAGTAATATACATTGAAAGTGAAAGTTGCTCAGTCGTATCCGACTCTTTGCGACCCCGTGGACTGTAGCCTACCAGGCTCCTCTGTCCATGAGATTTTCCAGGCAATAGCACATGAGAAATAGTACATTACATAATGAGAAACGCTGGGCTGGAAGAAGCACAAGCTGGAGTCAAGATTGCCAGGAGAAATATCAATAACCTCAGATATGCAGATGACACCACCCTTATGACAGAAAGTGAAGAGCAACTAAAAAGCCTCTAGATGAAAGTGAAAGAGGAGAGTGAAAAAGTTGGCTTAAAGCTCAACATTCAGAAAACCAGATGGCATCTGGTCCCATCACTTCATGGGAAATAGATGGGGAAACAGTGGAAACAGTGTCAGACTTTATTTTTGGGGGCTCCAAAATCACTGCAGATGGAGACTGCAGCCATGAAATTAAAAGATGCTTACTCCTTGGAAGAAAAGGTATGACCAAACTAGATAGCATATTCAAAAGCAGAGACATTACTTTGCCAACTAAGGTCCGTCTAGTCAAGACAGCGGTTTTTCCAGTGATCACGTATGGATGGGAGAGTTGGACTGTGAAGAAGGCAGAGCACCAAAGAATTGATGCTTCTGAACTGTGGTGTTGGAGAAGACTCTTGAGAGTCCCTTGGACTGCAAGGAGATCCAACCATTTCATTCTGAAAGAGATCAGTCCTGGGTGTTCATTTGAAGGACTGATGCTAAAGCTGAAACTCCAGTACTTTGGCTACCTCTTGCGAAGAGTTGCCTCATTGGAAAAGACTCTGATGCTGGGAGGGATTGGGGGCAGGAGGAGAAGGGGACGACAGAGGATGAGATGGCTAGATGGCATCACTGACTAGATGGACATGAGTCTGAGTGAACTCTAGGAGTTGGTGATGGACAGAGAGGCCTGGCGTGCTGCAGTCCATAGGGTCACAAAGAGTCAGACACGACTGAGCGACTGAACTGAACTGAATATTACATTTGTATATACATCTTTATTTAATTAAGGTATCAGTGATGTACAGTGCATTTCCCATAGGTGTACAATATAGTGACTCTGAATTTTTAATTTTTATACTTTATAGTTATTATAAAATAATGACTATATTTTATGTGTTGTACAATACATCCTTGTAGCTTATTTGTTTTCTATATAGTAGACTGTACCTTTTAATCCCCTACTCCTATCTTGCTCCTCCCCACTGGCAACCAGTAGTTAGTTCTCTATATCAGCGAGTCTGTTTCTTTGTGATATTCAATAGTTTGCTGTACTTTTTACATTCCATATAGAAGTGATATCATACACCATTTTTCTTTCTCTAACTTATCTCACTAAACATAATATCCTCCAAATGCACTCATGTTGCTTCAGATTAGACATTTTCATTCTTTTTTATAGCTGAGTAGTATGCCAAGGTACATATAGATACAGATAGTGATATAGTGAAGGGCAGGGAGGCCTGGTGTGCTGCAGTCCATGGGGTTACAAAGAGTCAGACATGACTTAGTGAGTGAACAACAACTATATATATATATGTGTGTGTGTGTGTGTTTGTGTGTGTTTGTAGATAGATAGATAGATATAGGGCTTCCTTGGTAGCTCAGCTTGTAAAGTATCTGCAATGCAGGAGACCACTGTTTGATTCCTGGGCTGGGAAGGTCCCCCAGAGAAGGCATAGGCTACCCACTCGACACTCCAGTGTTCTTGGGCAACAGCTATATATATATATATATATATATATATATCACACACACGTGTATATCTTTCCAGGTCGCTCTAGCAGTAAAGATTCTGCCTGCAATGCAGGAGCTGCAAAAGACCTTGGCTTGATCCCTGGGTCAGGAAGATCCCCTGGAGGAGGACATGGCAGTATACTCCAGTATTCTGGAGAATCCCATGGACAAAGGTGGGCTACTGTCCATGTGGTTGCAAAAAGTTGGACATGACTAAAGTGACTTAGCACAGCACAGCTCACACACACACACATTTTCTTTATGCATTTATCTGCTGAAGGACACTAGAGTGTCCATCATCTTCTTTATTCTTTTTCTGTTGATGGACCCTTGGATTGCTTCCATATCTTAGCTATTGTGAATAATGCTGCTGTAAGTGTTGGGGTGCATGTATCTTCTTGAATTAGTGTTTTCCTTTTTTTTTTTTTCTCCCCAGACATATACCTGGGGGTGGAATTGCTGAATCATATAGTAGTTCTGTTTTTTCAGTGTTTCAGACACCTCCATACTGTTTCCAACTGTGACTTCACACATTTACATTCCCTCCAACAGGGTACATGGATTCCTTTTCTCTACATCTTTGCCAACATTTGTAATTTGTGTTCTTTTTGGTGATAGTCATTTTTGGAGATGTAAAGTGATATTTCATCACTGTGGTTTATGATTTGCATTTCCCCTGTGATAGCCGTATGAAGCATTTTTTCATATTCTTGTTGACTATTTGCATTGACCATTTGCATTTCCTCTTTGGAAAATTGTCTACTCAGGTCTTCTGTCCATTTTTATTTTTTAATATAAATTTATTTATTTTAATTGGAGGTTAATTACTTTACAATATTGTATTGGTTTTGCCATACATCAACATTAATCTGCCACAGGTATACATGTGTTCCCCATCCTGAACCCTCCTCCCACCTCCCTCCCTGTACCATCCCTCTGGGTCATCTCTGTGCACCAGCCTCAGGCATCCAGTATCATGCATTGAACCTGGACTGGCAATTCGTTTCATATATGATATTATACGTGTTTCAATGCCATTCTCCCAAATCATCCCACCCTCTCCCTCTCCCAGAGTCCAAAAGACTGTTCTATGCATCTGTGTCTCTTTTGCTGTCTCGCATACAGGGTTATCGTTACCATCTTTCTAAATTCCATATATATGTGTTAGTATACTGCATTGGTGTTTTTCTTTCTGGCTTACTTCACTCTATATAAATGGCTCCAGTTTCATCCACCTCATTAGAACTGATTCAAATATATTCTTTTTAATGGCTGAGTAATACTCCATTGTGTATATTAAAATTAAGGTTTTTTTGATATTGAGTTGTATGAGTTGTTTATATATATTAGATATTAATTACTTTTTTATCATATCATTTCAAATATTTTCTCCCATTCAGGGAGTTGTCTTTTAATTTTATTGATGATTTCTTTTGCTGTGCAAAAGCATATTTGTTTATCTTTGCTTTTATTTCTTTTACTTTAGGAGACAAATCCGAAAAACTATTGTTGTGATTTATGTTAGAGTGTTCTGACTATGTTTTCCCTGGGAATTCTATAGTATCCAGTCTTACATTTAGAAACTTTGTATTTCTAAGGTACACATTTAGTGTTGTGTATAGTGTGATGTATATCTCTCCAAGTATGACTTTAATGGCATTTCAAAGATTTTGATATGTTGTATTTTAATTTTTTTGGTTAAAAATCATCTGTTTTTTCCACTTCAATTTCTGCTTCTCATAAGAGTGTATTGTTTAGTTTTCCTATATTTTGTTATTTTTTCAGATGTCATTTTGTTATTGGTATTAATTTAGTTTCATTGTGATCAGAGAACACACATTGTACAGCCTGAATTCTTTTAATTATATGGGACTCATTTTATGGCCTAGAATAAGGTAACTGTCATAAATGTTCAGTGTACACTTGAAATGATGTGTATTCTATTGCTGTTTTTGGCTTTGAAACTATATTTTTCTGGGTATTAATATAACCATTCAATTTTTCTTTTGATTAGGGTTGATATAGAATATATTTCCATTTCTTTACTTTTAGCCAGTTTTTGTTTACATTTGAAGTGTATTTCATGTAAGCAGCATTTAATTGGGTCTTCCTTTTTGTAATTCAATCTGATAAACTCTGAATTTTAATTGGATGTTTGGTCTACTTATTTAGAATTAATGTGACTATGGCTATGGTTGGGCTTTTTTATCTGGTTGGGCTTAAATCTATCATTTTGAATTTGTTCTCTATTCCTTCATCCCAATTGAATATTCAAAAAATGTTTGTTCTATCTTTTTTTTGTGTCCAAGTGAGTTAATGCAATTTCATTTTGGAGGTTAGTTTAGAGATTATCCTACCCATTTCTAACTAATGGCAGTATGCCTTCAGGTGATAGTATATCATTTTGAATATAACAGAAGACCCTTACAATAATATACTTTCATTTCTTCCTTTCTAATTTGCACTATTACTTGTATATATTTTACAAAACTCCATTTTATTGTTTTTTTAAATCACAATTATTTAAAAATACATTTATATAATAAAAAATCTAATCTATTTACACATGTAGTAACAAATTTTGATGCTCTTTGTTCATTCATATAGATTCATGTTTACATTTGACATCATTTTCTTCTGACTAAAGAAACTTCTTTTTAAAAAGTTACTTGTTTTAATTGGAGGCTAATTTCACAATTTGTATGGAAATACAAAAAACCTCGAATAGCTAAAGCAATCTTGAGAAAGAAGAATGGAACTGGAGGAATCAACCTGCCTGACTTCAGGCTCTACTACAAAGCCACAGTCATCAAGACAGTATGGTATTGGCACAAAGACAGAAATATAGATTAATAGAACAAAATAGAAAGCCCAGAGATAAATCCACGCACCTATGGACACCATATCTCTGGCAAAGGAGGCAAGAATATACAATGGATTAAGGACAATCTCTTTAAAAAGTGGTGCTGGGAAAACTGGTCAACCACTTGTAAAAGAATGAAACTAGAACACTTTTTAACACCATACACAAAAGTAAACTCAAAATGGATTAAAGATCTAAATGTAAGACCAGAAACTATAAAACTCCTAGAGGAGAACATAGGCAAAATGCTCTCCAACATAAATCACAGCAGGATCCTCTATGACCCACCTCCCAGAATATTGGAAATAAAAGCAAAAATAAACAAATGGGACCTAATTAAACTTAAAAGCTCCTGCACAACAAAGGAAACTGTAAGCAAGGTGAAAAGACAGCCTTCAGAATGGGAGAAAATAATAGGAAATGAAGCAATTGACAAAGGACTAATCTCAAAAATATACAAGCAACTCCTGCAGCTCAATTCCAGAAAAATAAATGACCCAATAAAAAAATGGGCCAAAGAACTAAACAGACATTCCTCCAAAGAAGACATGCAGATGGCTGACAAACACATGAAAAGATGCTCAACATCACTCGTTATCAGAGAAATGCAAATCAAAACCACAATGAGGTACCATTTCATGCCAGGCAGAATGGCTGTGATCCAAAAGTCTACAAGCAATAAATGCTGGAGAGGGTGTGAAGAAAAGGGAACCCTCTTACACTGTTGATGGGAATGCAAACTAGTACAGCCACTATGGAGAACAGTGTGGAGATTCCTTAAAAAACTGTTAACAGAACTGCCTTATGACCCAGCAATCCCACTGCTGGGCATACACACCAAGGAAACCAGAATTGAAAGAGACACGTGTACCCCAAATGTTCATTGCAGCACTGTTTATAATAGCAGAACATGGAAGCAACCTAGATGTCCATCAGCAGAAGAATGGATAAGAAAGCTGTGGTACATATACACAATGGAGCATTACTCAGCCATTAAAAAGAATATATTTGAATCAGTTCTAATGAGGTGGATGAAACTGGAGCCGATTATACAGAGTGAAGTAAGTCAGAAAGAAAAACACCAATATGGTATGCTAACACATATATATGGAATTTAGAAAGATGGTAATGATAACCCTGTATGTGAGACAGCAAAAGAGACACAGATGTATAGAACAGTCTTTTGGACTCTGTGGGAGAGGGAGAGGGTGGGATGATTTGGGAGAATGGCATTGAAACATGTATAATATCATATATGAAATGAATCGCTAGTCCAGGTTCGATACATGATACAGGATGCTTGGGGTTAGTGCACAGAGATGACCCAGAGGGATGGTATGGGGAGGGAGGTGGGAGGGGGGTTCAGGATGGGGAACACGTGTATACCCGTGGCGGATTCATGTTGATGTATGGCAAAAGCAATACAATATTGTAAAGTTAAAAAAAAAAAATACAATAGCCACTGCGGCCAGATCAGAGTGACTTAAGGTGAATCAAGAACAAACATTAAGGGTTAGATAACACCAGACTTGGTACAATTTGTTTTTTTTCTTAGTGGATACTATTTTAAATATTGTGGTCAAGGAAACTGAATGGACCTGAGGGAAAGACCTTTGTGGACAGAGCAACAAAATGTAAGAAGTCCCAAAGGCAGGATGTAGTTTATGTTTTTGAGTAAGTGCCTGGGAGGTAATTTAGATGGTGTGGATTAAAAGAGGACATCACGGAGGTAAATGAATTCCACCTAGAGATATAAATGTCTCTCTCTTCTGGGCTACCAAAGTGCCTTATTCATGTGTTTCAATAAAACTCTTGTGACATTGCAGTACAATTAATTTTACATATTTTTGTCTTTCTCAGTAGGTCATGTTCTTTCAAATAACAGGCCAAGATTTATTTAGTTAGTTTTCCATTTTCTAATACTATGTTGAATATAAAATAATTTGTACAAATATTTTTGAATGCCTAAAGAAAAATGTTAAAATGTAACAGCTATTTTAAACACTTTTAAGCAGTTGCTTTTTAATTTTATATTTACTCTTCCAAAGTTAAAGCACAGTCTTTAAGAGCTATTTTGCTTTGGCCACACATTTTTAAGTGAGCATAGATTTTTTTCATCTCCACTAGTTCTACTTGGGAGATAATTAGAAGCAGACAATTAGATCAAATTGGAGGTCAAATTCATGACCCCAGGTCTTGCTAGCATGATGAAAGATTATATACATCTTTATCCTTTGTCTCTGCCAGGATACTATGGAATGATAAGAACTAGGATGTGACTGAGTAAGAGGAAACTGCACAGTTCATATCATTAGGCAAGAACAGGAAGAAGATTAGAACTTTATTTCTACATTCCAGTCCTTGATTTTCAATTGTGATTTTGAGTATTCTTCATGGAGAGCAGCAAGAACATAATTACTTTCTGCTGTCACTACCCTTCCTCAGTAATTTCCAAATCCCCTGCTTAATTTCCTGAGTTCTAACACCATAGACAATGGGGTTGAGAGCTGCAGGAATGACATGGTGGAGGACATTAAGTAAGACAGGAACGTCAGGCGAAACCTTTTCCTTGGCCAAATGGGTAAAAACCAAAACGAGCAGGATGGTGCTGAAGAAGAGGATAAGGATAAAGTGAGAGCCACAGGTGCTCAGAGCTTTAGCGGCTGCCCCTTTTGTATTGAGTCTAAGGACAGCTCGGAGGATGAAGATATAGGAGAGGAAGATGAGGATGAGGTCAGAGCCCAGCAGAGTCCAGGCTAAAATTAACTGGTAGATTTTGTTAAGGGTGATGTTACCACAAGAGAGCTTGGACACGGAGAGGTTGGCACAGATACAGTTCTCAATTATATTTCTTCCACAATAATGGAGCCGCGCAGAGAGAGGATGGGAATAGGTGCAGTAAGAAATGTGTTTCGGGCCAAGATGAAGACAAGAGCTCTTGCCACAAATTGGTCTGTGATGATGGATGGGTAGTGCAGAGGCTTGCAGATGGCCACATAGCGATCATAGGCCATGACTAAGAAGGTGCATGATTCCATGGGCAGGAAGTTATTCATGATGAACATTTGGAGGAAGCAGGCAGAAAAGCTGATGGGCCTGAGATCAAACCAGAAGATGGCCAGGACCTTGGGGATGACAGTGAGGCAGAGCGCCATGTCCAGCAGGGAGAGCAGGCTGAGCAGGTAGTACATGGGCTCGTGCAGAGAGGCCTCCAGCCGGATGGTGACCAGGAGGGTGGCATTGGCCCCCATGGCCAGGAGGAAGAGGAGGCTAAGGGGCAGGGACAGCCAGAGCTGCCAGCTGGGGGACCTGACAAAACAGTTCAGGAGGAACTCAGAGACTTCAGTAGAGAGGGAGCTGTTGCTATAAGGCAGCTTTGGCAGTGACTTCAGGGAGGAAGATGTCTTTAGGCAGCTGAAGAAGAGAGAAGGTGTTAATTCTACCACAGACTCTCACGAGTGTGGATTTAGCTTATAAGATCCTTGAAGATATGGACACAAGCCACCTCTGCCACTCTCATTCCTTGTGTCTAGAACATTTTTGACACACAGAAGTGGCTAACACATTTTCATTGAATATATAAATAAATGCTTCCATGTGTATAAATGCATTCTAAAGTGTAGATGGCATCCACAATCAAGTTTTTAAGGGAGTAAAAATTGAGAGTATGCAGAGGTATGATAGACTGTGTACATACAGCAACTCCCTGATGATAATTAATAGAAACATTTTTAATATTATGTCTAAGTCAAATCAATGCCCATCATCCATACCCACACCCATATCCTTACTTATACCTATACCCATAAATACTTGTGTTTATATGTGTCTTCAAATGCCTTGAATGGATCCTTGAACAGACAGAAAAGAAAGATTTATCGGATTAAGGACCGAGTGAAATTCAGACATTGAAATGAAACATCAATGTTGGCTTTCAACCTGCGGACACTGGTGGCATTTCATGAACATCAGCACCAGTTTTCTTACTTAATGGAGCTCAGGGACAGAAGATAAAATCCAGGTTCAAGCAGGGTGGGAATCTATTATGTGATCTCCCATATGGTAGGACTTTACAACACTACATCCTGTATGGTGTTGTACACTAGAAATAAATCCCCACCTTCATCTCCATTCCTCATCTGCACTGGGAACTTCTAAGGAAATAAACTACTTCAAATCTCATTACTTGGGAAAAATCTTCCCTGTAAATTCTGATGTACAAGCTGATCCTATGTGACTTTGCATCCTGAGTTCACACCAGCTCTTTGGCTCAAAAGATACTTAAAGTTATTCTCATTATGGGCAGTGGCATCAGAAAACAACAGGATCAAATCAAAATATTTTTTGAGGAACAAATTTTTTCTCAAAGAATTTCAATATAGACTTCTGAAGAAATTGTTTGCAGTAAAAAATTATTGAAAAGAAAAAAGATTAGGAGTAAAACCCTAGAAAACAATAGATCATAGAATTCAACCTACAAAATCTTGAGATATTTGATATTAATATTGAACCATTTTTTCCAATGGCTTTTAAAAAAAGAAATGAGAGATAGTCTTGAAAATATAAGCAAAGATAATGTTTAAAATAAGAATCAGTTATACCTCCTAGAAATAAAAATATAATAATTAAAATATAAAATTTAAGAGATAAGCTTAATAGCATATAAGCCACAATTTGAAACATAATTAGTGAACTAGAAGATGGGGCTTCCCTTGTAGCTCAGTCAGTAAAGGATCTGCCTGCAATGCAGGAATCTGCCTGCAATACAGGAGACCCGGGTTCAATTCCTGGGTCTGGAAGACCCCATGGAGAAGGAAATGGCAGCCCACTCCAGGATTCTTGCCTAGAAAATCCCATGGACAGAGGAACCTGGTGGGCTACAGTCCATGGGGTTGGAAAATGCTGAAGAAAGTGTAAGAGGAATTGAGGATAGAGTAAGAAGGTCTACAAATAAAATCCAAGTTCCAGATTTAAGAAAAGAGAAAAAGGGATAGAGGCTTTGAGCCTTTCAGAAATGATGAAATATATCAATAACCAGAACCAAGAGGTCCACTAAATCAAATGGGATTTAAAAAATACACCTAGATATATCAAGATATAACTAAATGTAGACACCTAGATAACATGGTCTAACTTCCAACACCAGAGATGAAAAGATGATCATAATGGTGAGTATGACTATTTTAATAAGAAGAATCCATGAGTGTCATACCACTAGAACTAGAAGTCCATCTTCCGAGTTGCACATTAACTCGAAGCTTCTTAGCCTCTATTTTGAAGAGTATCTCTTCTCTACAGTGCCCTCATGCCTCTCCTCCTTAACTCTCTGTGTTCATATCATTCATCCCTGTTTTCCCCCTATTGTTAGGTTACATTGCATAGGTTAATAAGACTTCATTGTTCATTTTGTTGTTTCAACAAGCCTGTAGACAGCTTCCTTGGAGCAGCAACTGTGATCTCTTAGGCCATTACACCAGGGACCCTTCTTAATGATTTGTCCTGTAAGATTATTGCTCTTGGTCTACAGAGCCACACCTGTGCAGAGACTTTTATCAATATCATTTTGGGGTACTAAATTAAAGTATATAGAAGGTATAGGAATTTTCATTAATATTAAAAAAGTATTGAGTCTGTTGTCACATTTTTTCAAAGGGACCTGAGTGAAGCAAGAAAGAGGGATAAGGAGTAATAAATAATAATGATGAGAGTGAGAAGAGCATTGAGTGGAAATGGTACTCTAAGCTTGCTTCCCCTGGGGATCTATGTGGGTCTGGAGAAAGCTGTGCATGGTGAAGTGACTCTAGTCCAAGTGATTGGAAGAGAGAGAGAGTAGAAGAAGTGGGGGAGAACAGAAACATATGTGCCCCAAAATATAGATGGTGGAGAGAAGATGCAAAAAGAGAATTCTGAAATTACAACAAAATAGATTGGATTGAGAAGAAAGAAGACAAAGGGAGTCAGAGAAATGAAGGAGAGACAGAAAGTGGACCAGGTATTTTATGAAATGAGAAAGGCAGTAAAAGGCAAACTAGTGAAGATTCCTAAGTAACGGTAATCAAGGGAGTGTGATAGGAAATGCTTTTTCCCTTTCAAATCTGCATTCTCCCATGTGTTCTCAGAAGAATTCAACCAAGGATTGTCAAGCTCTCGCCAACATGATACTCTGGTGCAAATTCATGAACTCCCACAAGGACCAAACCTCTCCCCAGCACACACAGACTCTGGGCTCAGCTTCGGCATGATCATCTTCATCTGGCTCCGTGCCACTTCTCTTTCTCATGTCCCTTCAAGGCCTGTCCTCAAATGCCTTTCCTAAAACCTACTTCCAACTGCAAACCCAGTTTTATTACCAGTGCAGTCCCTGCTTTAGCGAGGGGTCCACTATCTTGCCTTCGTTTTCTGCTGGAGCAGACTTACTGGATGGAGTCAGTGATCTCTGCCACGGAGGGAGAATTTGTCTCTGTCTGGCTCTTCTACACTCTGGCTTTCAAAAAGGAGAGTTTGTACTTGAGTTTTTACTTCCCCAGGAAAAGACTGCCTTGCTGGCCCTTCAGAGAATCAAGAGCCCAGCATCTTCTTATCCCATTGGGAGAAAGATTTACTCTCTGTTCTTCAAGATCTGTTTTCCCTAAGCAGAATCAATAATGCCCCCAAAGCATAGCAAGAGTCTCAGAGTTAATTTTACGGGACCAGTTAAATGGATAAAATGGGATACTTAGGAAATAAAGGCATGATTAATTTTAGAACACAGAACTCTAGGGCTAGAAGGGTCAAGGCAAATAGCTTTGATATCAATGAGTATCAAGTTCTGATTTTTCAGAAATGTATTGATAAAAATATATTTTTCATCAAAAAAGTCTTTTTCTTTTCCAGAAATGTATATTCCAACAATACAAGAGAAGACTCACACATGGACATAACCAGATGGTCAATACCAAAATCAGATTGATTATATTATTTGCAGCCAAAGATGGAGATATCTTCTGTCTATAGAGTCAGCAAAAACAAGATGGGGAGCTGTCTGTAGTGCAGGTCATAAACTCCTTATTGAAAAATTCAGACTTATATTGAAGAAAGTAGGGAAAAACAAAGAACATTCAAGTGTGACCTAAATCAAATCCCTTATGATTATGCAGTAGAAGTGACAAATAGATTCAAGGGATTAGATCTGATAGACAGAGTGCCTGAAGAACTATGGGTGGAGGTTCGTGACATTGTACAGGAGTCAGTGATCAAGACCATCTCCAAGAAAAAGAAATGCAAAAAGGCAAAATGGTCGTCTGAAGAGACCTCACAAATACCTGAGAAAAGAAGAGAAGTGAAAGGCAAAGGAGAAAAGGAAAGATATACCCATTTGAATGCAGAGTTCCAAAGAATAGCAAGGAGAGAAAAGAAAGCCTTCCTCAGAGATCAATGAAAAGAAATTGGAAAACAATAGAATGGGAAAGACTAGAGATCTCTTCAAAAAAGTTAGAGATACCAAGGGAACATTCTATGCAAAGATGGGCAAAATTAAGGACAGAAATTGTATGGACCTAACAGAAGCAGAAGATATTAAGAAGAGGTGGCAAGAATACACGGAAAAACTATACAAAAAAGATCTTCACGACACAGATAACCATGATGGTGTGATCACTCACCTAGGGCCAGACATCCTGGAATGTGAAGTCAAGTGGGCCTTAGGAAGCATCACTATGAACAAAGCTAGTGGAGGCGATAGAATTCCAATTTCTGTATTTCAAATCCTAAAAGATGATGCTGTGAAAGTGCTGCACTCAATATGCCAGCAAATTAGCAAAACTCAGCAGTGGCCACAGGACTGGAAACAGTCAGTTTTCATTCCAATCCCAAAGAAGGGCAATTCCAAAGAATGTTCAAACTACCACACAGTTGTGCTCATCTCACATGCTAGCAAAGTAATGTCTCAATTCTCCAAGCCAGGCTTCAACAGTAAGTGAACTGTAACTTCCAGATGTTCAAGTTGGCTTTAGAAAAAACAGAGGAACCAGAGATCAAGTTGCCAACATTTGTTGGATCATCAAAAATGCAAGAGAATTCCAGAAAAATATGTACTTGTGCTTTATTGACTATGCCAAAGCCTTTGACTGTGTGGATCACAACAAATTGTGGAAAATTCTTAAAGAGATGAGAATTCCAGACCACCTTTCTTACTTCCTGGGAAATCTGTATGCAGGTGAGGAAGCAACAGTTAGAACCAAAAATGAAAAATGAACTGGTTCCAAATCGGGAAAGGAGTATGTCAAGGCTGTATATTGTCACTCTGCTTATTTAACTTATATGCAGAATACATCATGTGAAATGCCAGGCTGGATGAAGCACAAGCTGGAATCAAGATTGCCAAGAGAAATATCAATAACCTCATATATGTAGATGACACTACCCTTATGGCAGAAAGTGAGGAAGAACTAAAGAGCCTCTTGATGAAAATGAAAGAGGAGAGTGACAAGTTGGCTTAAAGCTCGACATTCAGAAAACTAAGATCATGGCATCCGGTCCCATCACTTAATGGCAAATAGATGGGGAAACAGTGGAAACAGTGGCCAATTTTATTTTGGGGGCTCCAAAATCACTGTAGATGGTGATTGCAGCCATGAAATTAAAAGATGCTTGCTCCTTGGAAGGAAAACTACGACCAACCTAGATAGCATATTAAAAAGAAGAGACACAATGTATGGCAAAACCAATACAGTTTTGTAAAGTAAAATAAAGTAAAAATAAAAATTAAAAAAAAATAAAAAAATAAAAAGAAGAGACATTACTTTGCTGACAAAGGTCCATCTAGTCAAAGCTATGATTTTTCCAGTAGTAATGTATGGATGTGAGAGTTGGACTATAAAGAAAGCTGAGCACCGAAGAATTGATGCTTTTGAACTGTGGTGTTGGAGAAGACTCTTGAGAGTCCCTTGGACTGCAAGAAGATTCAACCAGTCAATCCTAAAGGAAATCAGTCCTGAATATTCGTTGGAAGGACTGATGCTGAAGCTGACACTCCAATACTTCAGCCACCTGATGTGAAGAACTGACTCATTTGAAAAGATCCTGATGCTGGGCAAGATTGAAGGCAAGAGGAGAAGGGGATGACAGAGGATGAGATGGTTGGATGGCATCACCGACTCTATGGACATGAGTTTGAGCAAGTTCCAGGAGTTGGTGAAGGACAGCAAAGCCTTGAATGCTGCCGTCCATGGGGTCGCAAGGAGTCGGACACAACTTAGCAACTGAACTGAATTTTGATACAAATATGCCTTGTGCTTAAATGTAATCCTGTGCGTTTCTATGTTGACAGTTTCTAGTGACTGTAAAACACTCAGATCCACTCCCTAATCTTTTCATGTGTGTGACCAATAGTTCTACTTGAGTGAAGCTTTCAAGAAGCCCTACGCTTGTGACACTTTTAATGTAAAAAAGATAATTTCTTTATCTGATTTCTTACTTAGCAATATACTGCAATTAATGTGTGGCTGTTCAAAAGGATGGTTCATCTTCTGTTACTGAATTTTTCTAACTGGCTCCTGTTCCTGTGACCAAGTGTCCTGGGCTGAAGTTTAGATAGAAGAAAATTCATTTTCCAGCTCTTTCATGTGACAAGTTCCTTAAATTATCTATCTCATATTCCTAATTTGCATACTTGTTGTGAGGAATAAATGTGAGCATGTTAGGAGCACTTGACTGTTATTACACTGTCATTGTTATTACTACTACTATAAAATTTGGCTCCCTAGTATCTTTCCTATTGGAAAGCCATTAGTCAACATAAAACTTGAAATAACCACTGCTTCTTACCTTGGAGCCTGTTCCACAGAATTGTCTATATCAGAATCAGTTTGATCTTAGATTTGTGCCTACCATTTGGAGCACTTTTACTTACACTTGTTGCTTTGTGCTTATTTTCTTTTTTGTAGTTTTATTTGCTCATAGCATCTTAATAAACAGTGGTATCACCAGAAGTTACATGTGCTTCTGACAGTAAGGCAGGGTCATCACTTCTGAATTACCACCTATCTCTTGGAGCTTACCTTCTCATGCACCACCTCTTCCAGTCAATTTTTACAAGTTATACAGGTAGCTTTTAAAGTTGGACATTCCCAAATCTGTTCACATCTTTTCATTTGATTGATAACCAAGATATACTTAATTTAATAATATTTAAGTGACATACGGCTCTTTTTTATCCTGTTAGATTGTTAGGAGTGAGAGCACTTTTCATGCCAATAACTCTCTATCAAAGTCAGTTCCAGGAAAACAAATGACCACTTGCATTTCCAAAACTATTTTGTAATCATCATGTCCTTCACTTAAGATTCTTTCTTACATAAATTGCAGTTTATGTGATTTTAAAACATTTATCATTGGCACTCATAAAAGTAAGGTTAATTTAGTATTTTTTGAGAGTTTTTGGATATCATTTCTTGACATGTGGAAATTGCAAGATGTCAAACCAATCTTGCTAAGGACCAGTGAGTTAAAAAGCTAACAGAGTGATTTCCCTTTAAAGAAATGCCTTGCATAATTGGCAAGCTGTTCCTTTTTAGACCCTTTCCACTGGAGATTCTTACTTGCTATATGACATCAGAAAGACACTAAGAGGCTCAGTTTTATTATTTGTTAAGAAGGGGTAAAGAAGAGGTGGCATAAATAATGGCTCCTTCTACCATCATCGTTTTCAGTTGCTAAGTCGTGTCCAACTATGGGACAGCATGAACTGCAGCAGACCAGGCTTCTCTGTCCTTCACTGTCTCCTGGAGTTTGCTACCAACATTACTTGAATACTTTTTAAACTTAACTAGCATTTTTTCCCCTCTTTTTTATCTTCATAAGAACACTATGAAATAGGTTATATGACCTGACCCATTAAATACTAATAGTCAAAGGGGCTAAGTAAATTGCTCAACATTGAAAAACTATAGCTGGAAAAGACAAGGTTAGAAAGCAGATCAATGAATTCAGACCAGAGCTCTCTCCAGATTAGATTCCAGACCAGAAGCAAGTCATCATGGAAAAAAATCCAAGAAAGGGCAGAGCTCCATTATCTGTAGGTACTTATACATAAACCACACAGGATAAATAGTAGTGGTTTTTGAATCTATTTTATTTAAAAATGTATACACGTTTGCATGCACACTTGCGTGCTAAGTTGCTTCAGCACTGTCCAACTTTTTGCAACCCTACTGACAGTAGCCCACCAGGTTCATGGGATTCTCCAGGCAAGAATACTGGAGTGGGTTGCCATGCCCTCCTCCAGAGGATCTTCCTGACCCAGGGATCAAACCTCTTTCTCTTATGTCTTCTGCATTGGCAGGTGGGTTCTTTACTACTAGTGCCACCTGGGAAGCCATATACATGTGTACATCCCCTTAAACATTTAGGAGATAATTGTTATAAAACTAAACACATAATATTAGAGTTATAGAGCTGGTACAATTTGAGAGTCACTCACCTAAGACTCAAATAACAGAATTTAATAACAGTAAAATTTAGGTGGGCTTCCCAGGTGGTTCAGTGGGGAGACCCAGGAGATGTGGGTTCCATCCCTGGGTTGGGAAAATAGTCTGGAGGAGGAAATGGCAACCCACTCCAGTATTCTTGGCTGAAAAATCTCATGGACAAAGAAGCCCGGTGGGCTACTGTTCATGGGATCACAAAAAGTCAGACATGATTGAGCATGCACCCAAGATTTAGCCTTCCTTGAGGTATATGTGAAAGTCACGCAGTTGTGTCTGACTCTGTGACCCCATGGACTATGTAGTCCATGAAATTCACCAGGCCAGAATACTGGAGTAGGTAGTCTTTCTCTTCTCCAGGGGATCTTCCCAACCCAGGGATCAAACCCAGGTCTCCCACATTGCAGGTGGATTCTTTACCAGATGAGCCACAAGGGAAGCCCAAGAAGACTGGAGTGAGTAGCCTATCTCTTCTCCAGGGGATCTTCCAGACCCAGGAATCAAACCAGGGTCTTCTGCACGGTAGGTGAATTCTTTACCAACTGAGCTATCAGGGAAGCTATCAAATAATACAAGTCACATGTGTGTTAGTCTTTCAATCGTGTCTGACTCTTTGTGACCCCATGGACTGCAGCCCGCCAGGCTCCTCTGTCCAGGGGATTTCCCAGGCAAGAATACTGGAGTGGGTTGCCATTCCCTTCTCAAGGGGATCTTCCCAACCCAGGAATCCAACCTGGATCTCCTGCACTGCAGGCAGATTCTTTACCATTTGAGCCACCAAGGAAGCCCCCTTGAGGTATATGGAGGGCACAAATTACACTAGCTAAGCCTTTTGCTGTGTGGCACTCCAAAGAGTTTTAATGTATGTTCTGATTTGCAAACAATTAACTTGACTATATTTTATTAGTTTTGGTTATACATTCATTATTTAATTAAAACTATTTGAATATAATATATGTATTAGGCAAAGTGCTGAGTATTGGTGATAAAGGAATAAATGCAAATTGGTGGTGAATCAATTTCTTGAATCAAGAAACAGAGGTACAGCTCCAAATTGATGCGATGAGTTTAATGCTACATGGGAACTGTAGAAACTGGTATCTATGCATGCACATTTTAAATAAGACATTATTCTTAGATTGAAATCTTTGAGTCAATGAGTTTTTTGGGAAGATATTCTTTAAGTAATAAAGAAAAAGATTAGCTATGATGTGAACATATTTGGATCTTAAAATTGATTTTACTTTTGAGAAATGTATTATTCTTGATTAAAATATTGAACATGCTTTTTGCTTTTTATGTGAGTACATGCTTACTTTTCAAGTAGTCATTCATAGAAGGAACTAAGAATGCAAATACCAATTTATTGTTTCTCACTGGGGCGAAGAAGAAAAGGAAATGAATATAGCTTTGCAGAAAGCATGCTTAAATAGGTCAAGGGATGTATTCCTGGTGCTTTCAGTGAAGACTGAAAGAACTAGACTTTGGGGATAGTTTTGAACTCTTTGGGGAGATTTTCTGTTTGTGGTCAGAACAATACATGTTGAAGTTTTCATTGAGCATACAGGTTTTTATCTAGAAAGGATCTTCTAAAACTGTTCACTGTTATCAGATAATAAAATACTGTTAAGCACAGTGACATCACCTCATTTGTTCCCCTGAAACTACTTTTTTTGTGTGGTTGTGCAAGGCTTACAACTCAGACCTTCTAACACTATCCAGTGCTTTCCTTGTTTGCCCAGCATCTTAATACCCATAGAGGCACATCATTTCATTTCTCAGCCTCTTCATTTAAGAAGAATATATTCCTGGAATTAATATTTATATTCCTCCAAATCAAACTTTAAGCTCCTGAAAGCAATAATAAAATCCCATTTACTTTTGTAGCTTAATAGTTAACAGAATTGCCAGACACAGGAGATGTGTGCTCAGAAGATATCTAAATCATAGGAAACAATAATCATATAATCTGTTTTATATTTCAGTATTATTACTAAATCATACATTATAATGCTTACAAATCTTTAACTTATTAGCAAAGGTATATTTGCATGCCTTACACTGTAACACTCTGAATCACAAAGATAAGTGGTCAAGTGTAGATTCATGGGGATAAAAATTAGGCATCTCTTAATATAAGAAAGTGGTTTAGCCACTCAGTTGTGCCTGACTCTTTGCAATACCATGGACTGTAGTCTGCCAGGCTCCTCTGTTCATGGGATTCTCCAGGCAAGAATACTGGGGTGTATTGACGTTCCCTTCTCCAGAGGATCTTACTGACTCAGGGATTGAACCTTGGTCTCCTGAATTGCAGGCAGATTCTTTACGATTTGAACTACAGGGAAGTCCTAAAAGAAGTATAAGAAAACTCTGATCATTGTTACAAACATGAACAATAGAGGCATAAATCTTGTCCTTTCGTAATGTGGTTTGGTTTAGTCTCTTTGCAATCCCATGGACTGTGGTCTGCCAGGTGTCTCTGTCCATGGGATTCTCCAGACAAGAATACCAGAGTAGATGGCCATTCCCTTCTCCAGAGAATCTTCCTGACTCAGGGAACGAACCCTGGTCTTCTGCATTGCAGGCAGATTCTTTATCATTTGAGCTACAGGGAAGTCCTTTCTGCAAGACACATTGCAAAGAAAACCTTGTCTGCTAGAAGAGAAGAGACAGAATGACAAAGGAAGTCAGCAGTGGGCTTGCAGGTTGAGAGAGAACACTCAGTTACAGAAAAGCCAGTAATGAGGTTGAAGATTCAGAGAAAATACCCAATTACAGACTAGCAATAACCTTCTAACATTAAGGCCTGAAATTCATGTCTTTGTCTCCAATATGCTGACTTCTGTGGGTATAAGAATAAGAAGGCAGTACACATTATGTCACAGCTCACAAAGCATCCACAGTTTTATTCTCAAGAATATAAAATTTATGTCAAGTTAACAGTTATATATTTATGAACATAAATTTCTCATTAGAACCTGCCTAAGAAAACTCAACATTTTGGGCAAAATAAGATAAGTGTGGGACAAAAGGAGAAGGGCCAAGGAGATTTCTGATGAGGAGTGAAAGAAAGAGAAACTCTAAATGCAACTGGAGCTTTATTAAAGGGGACACAGTCAGTTCATCCAGTTTGAGAGTAAAACTTACAGATATGAACTTCAGTCCATTCATTTATTATTGACTTAAAAACCATCCTACCTGGTTGTCTTAATTACCATCTTTTCTTCAGTAATCTCTGGATTCCTTTCTTGATTTCCTGGGTTCATACCCCATAAACAATGGGGTTGAGTGCTGCAGGAATGACCTTCTTCTTTGCCACATGAGTGAGGACAAAGACCAGGAGGATGGTGCTGAAGAAGAGGATAAGGATGAAGTAGGATCTACATATGCTTACGGCCTTGGCCACAGCTCCTTCTGACTTGAGTCCCAGCACAGCCCGCAGTATGAGGGTATAGGAGAGGAAGATGAGGATTAGGTCAGATCCCAGCAGTGCCCAGCCAAATGCAAACTGATAGAGATGATTGATGGTAATATCATCACAAGAGAGCCTGGACACAGACATATTGGCACAGATGCAGTTCTCAATGACATTTCTCCCACAATAATGGAGTCGTCCTGAGAGAATAGTGATGGGCAGAATAGTAAGGGAATTTCTTGCAAAATAAAAATGGCTGCCTTGATAACAGATTGGTCAGTGATGATGGGTGGGTACCTCAGTGGATGGCAGATGGCCACATAGTGGTCATAGGTCATGACCATGAACGTGCAGGACTCCATGGCAAGGAAGGAATTCATGTTTAACATCTGAAAGAAGCAGGCAAAGAAGCTGATGGACCTGGGGTCAAGCCAGAAAATGGCCAGGGCCCTGGGGATGACAGTGAGGCAGAGTACCATGTCCAGCAGGGAGAGGAGGCTGAGCAGGTAGTACATGGGCTCATGTAGTGAGGCCTCCAGCCGGATAGTGTTCAAGAAGGTGGTGTAGGCCCCTATGGCTAGTAAAAAGAGGAGGCTGAGGGATAGGGACAACCAGAGTTGCCAGCTTGGGGACCTAGCAAAACAACTGAGGAGGAAATATGAAGCCTCAGTGGAGATATTGCCATTTTGGTGTGCTGTCGTATTTTGTCATTTATTTCTATAGCTTTCTTTTAGTGATCTGTAAAACTAAGATTAAAAAATAGCTATTGATTTGAGGTATATGAAAATAGAACTTGCTTTACCTAGTGATATGTGGGTCTTAGCAGGCTCTCTTGGAATCAGGAGAATTTATCTGTTATCCTTTTTGATGCTCTATTCGATTATTCCTATTACTTTGGAGAATGTAAGGGGATGAAGTTATATGACTTGTTTATACATGTTTCATTTATTCAAGGTTATTTTTTAATTAATTAAGTCTTTACAGAAACTAAAAGACATAGAAAATTACTTAGAAAATTATTAAATTTTGTGACAAATTATTGTTCAAGTTTGTACCTGCAAGTTTCTTCCTGCTTTTAAAAAGACCATACAGAATGTGTCGCATCCACAGTTTAACTATAACAATGCATGCAAAAAAAAGAAAAAAGAAAAAAGAAATAGCAGAGACTGTCACAAACTAAGGACTCACATAAATAGCTGTAAACTTCCATCCACCCCCATCTGACCTTTCAGCCACATTTATTTTGAGCTATATATTTAAAAATATTATACTGCAAAAATAGAGTTGGTTAACTGGATTCTACCTTAAAAATAATTTTAATTTGTTTCCTATGGATTCTTCCTAAAATTGCTTTTTTTTTCTATTTCTTAACCTTTATATCAGTAGAATTCCTAACTTATTGAAGAAACAACCTTAACATGAAATTGAGTAATTCCTCCAAGCTATGCTGGACTGATTGTTGCTGTTGTTGTTTAATCTTCAAGCCATGTCCAAGTCTTTGCAAACCCAATGTCTGTAGCCTGCAAGGACCCTCTGTCCATGGGATTTACCAGGCAAGAATACTGGAGTGGTTTGCCATTCCTTTTTCCAGGAGATCTTCCAGACCCAGATATTGAACCGGAGTCCCTTCTATTGGCAGGTGGATTCTCTACTGCTGAGTCACCAGGGAAGCCCCAATGCTGGGCTGATGAAAAATGATTCTTCTGACTGCAAAAATGTGAGAGTGATGACGTTCACCTTTAAAGCCCTTCCATCTCCTTTGGATTTCCTCTTTCCATCTTCAATATAGTAATCCACATATAAGTCCCCATCCTCCCCACCCCACCACCATACACTTCTAGGCACTTGTTCAATGTTGATATTGCTTTCTTGTCATTTAAACATTCCCTCATCATGCTGTTAAGGACTAGTGTCACAAAACTTAATTAAGAAATGTCCTCAAGTTTGAAAGAGGGAAAACGTAAGCCATTCTAAGGACAATGGATAATACAAGAAAAAGTGCTATAAGCAATGGCAGAGTCTTGCATAAACTATTATGATTATATAGGGAAAGACTGACTAACATACACGGGAAATAGGCTGGAGAAAAAAATTATGAAAAAAGTAATCTGGTATCCTCTTTTACATTAGTGATAAAGATTCTAAGATTCTCCTTCTCCTGAATTGTGACTGAGAGTGCAGAGAAGACTGTAGCTGGGCTAAATGTACAGGTCTGTTCTTTCAGATCATGTAGTCCATTGCACATATTTTTTTTAATTTTTAAAAATTTAATTTGCTTTATTCCAGGCTTTTTGAACACCAAAAAAGAGTTCAGCGTGTGGAAAAGCAATATGTATGAATATGTTTCTTGAAGCATTGTTTATACCAGGAAACATTGGGAAATAATTTAAATGTCTCATAGGTGAATAGTTAAAAAAATTATGAGACTCAACTCAATGACCATTTGAAATAGTTTAGCTCATTGCCTTTAAATCTGTCAACATAGACAGATGTCTCTGTTAAAGTGTTATCTTGTGGGTTTAGAAACTTTATATCAGTAATTTAAGAACATCCCTCTTCATTTCTCACTAGGCTCACTAACATAAAATCACATGTTGTTTAGTTTTTGAACTCATACTACTACTGGGAACTGTGATCAAATATCTAGGGTTTCATCTCACTGAATCATTCACCCTCCTGTGAGATATACTTTATTATCACCACAGTACAAACAGGAAACTGATTCTCAAAATCTTAACCATTCTCACAGTATTAGGCTAATCCTACTCCTGTCTAATCCTAGCCCGATGTGTTAGATTTTAATAATTTCTAAGTTACCTTTGGTTCTAATGAATAATTCTGTGATAATGTATTTACCTCATCAATACTGTTGAAAAGTTCACCCATGATAAAATTAATAGTTTTGAAACTAGAAATGATAGAGGAGAAACAGCTTTGGAGTAGGGGCAGGGTGGCAAGCAAAAGGAACATTTAACCAAACTGTGAGCCTTATTTTCATACTGTGAACAATATTTTCATAAAGATAGAAACATACTTTGTGTTTTAATGGTTCACATAGTGGTTTTGCTTCCAGCTATGAATTCTAGTCTTCAAATGCAGTTCCAGTCCTCCTCAGCTGTCTCCTCCCAGATTCTCCTCATCAGAGGGTCCCTGTTAGTGGCCAGGGCTCTCAGAGGGGGAAGGAGGAGCACCTTCTCCCAGGGTTCCTGTCTTCACTCCTCCTGGTCCTTTGCTTTCCCGGACTAAAGGTCCTGTCTAGCTAGTGTCTGCTAGGCATGGCCTTCCCACTTGATATGTAGATGAGATTAAATGATCTTCCAATTCTTCTCTTGCTGATAACAGAATACACTAGTAGTGACTCAGACAATTTTGGAATTAATTTTAAGCATATTATATCATTTACTAAATTAAAGTATATAAATGATGAATAGGAATTAGTATTAATCTTGGAAAAGTATTGGTCTATTGTCAATATTGTTCAACAAGATCTGGAGACAAGAGAAGGGGATAAGGAGAGATAAGTAATAATGATAGGAGTGAGAAAAGCATTGAGTGGACATGGTGCTCTAAGCTTGCTTTCCCTGGGGGTCTCTGTTGGTCTGGAGGAAGTTGCACATGGTGGAGTGACTTTTGGCCAAATGAATGGAAGAGAAAGAGCAGAAGTGGGGAGAACACAAGCATATGTGCCCAGAAAATAGATGATGGAGAGAAGATGCAAAAAGAGAATTCTGAAATCACAACAGAATAGATTGGATTGAGAAGAGAGAAGACAAAGGGAGTCAGAGAAATAAAGGAGAGAGCAGAAAGTGGATCAGATATTTTTATGAAATGGGAATGGCGATAAAGGGCAAACTAGTGAAGATTTCTAAGTAATGATAACCAAGGGAGTGTGATAGGGAATCTTCTTTCTTTTCTAAATCTGTGTTGTTCCTCATGTTCCCAGAAGAGTTCAATGAAAGATGTTCAAGACCTCTTCAACATGATACTCTGGTGCAGATTTGTGAACTCCCACATGGACCAAACCTTTCCCCAGCACGCACAGAATCTGGACCCAACTTTGGCATGCTCATCTTCATCTGGCCTTATACCACTTTTTGCTCTCACACCCCTTCAACTCCTATCCTCAAACTTCAACCCTGCAGCTCTTCCATCTGCAAGCGCAGTTTTATTCCCAGTGCAGTCCCTGCTCTAGCGAGGGGTCCACTATCGCAGTGGTGACTTGGTTTCTTCATTTTCTGCTGGAGCCAGACTTACTGGATGGAGACAGTGATCTCTGCCAGGGAGGGAGAGTTCTGCCTCTGTCTGGCTCTTCTACACTCTGGCTTTCAGAACAGAGAGTTTAAGCTTGAGTTTCTACTTCCTCGGGGAAAGACTGCCTTGCTGGCCCTTCAGGGACCAGAGACTCAAGAGCCCAATATCTTCTTATCCCAATGGGAGAAAGACCTCCTATCAGTTCTTCAAAATCTGTTTTCCCTAAGCAGAGTCAATATTGCCCTAAAGGAGTCTCACAGTCAATTGTTGGACCAGTTAAACGGGTAAAATGCAATGTGTACTGTGCTTAGTTGTGTCTGACTATTTGCGACCCTATGGACTGCAGTCTGCCGGGCTCCTCAGTCCATGGGGTTTCTCCAGAATACTGGAGTGGGTTGCCATGCCCTCCTTCAGGGTATTTTCCCAAACCGGTGATTGAACCCAAGTCTCCTGCATTGCAGGCAGATTCTTTACCAGCTGAGCTACCAGGGAAAATGCAATACTTGAAAAATAAAAACATGATTAAATCTAGGCTTCACTTTCACTTTTCACTTTCATGCATTGGAGAAGGAAATGGCAGCCCACTGCAGTGTTCTTGCCTGGAGAATCCCAGAGACGGGGGAGCCTGGTGGGCTGTCGTCTATGGGGTCGCACAGAGTCAGACACGACTGAAGTGACTTAGAAGTGACATCAGAGCAAGAAGGTTGAAGGCTAAACGCTTTGATACCAGTGAGTATCAAGTTCTGATTTTCCTTGATAAAACATAGGCCTTTTGCGTAAATCCAATCTTGTTTACTGTTATGCTGACTGCTTATAGTAACTGTAAAACACACAGATCCACTCCCTAATCTTTTCACATAGAACCAGTGGCTCTACTTGAGTGAAGTTTTCAAGAAGCCCTACTCTTGTGATACTTTTGATGTAAAATTTCAAGATAACAGCTTATATTACTTATATTACTTATATTACTGCATTACTGGCTGGAAGGTCAAAATATGGTTGATCCTCTGTTATTCAATTTTTCTAACTATTTCCCATTCCTGTGACCAACTGTCCTAGGCTAAAGTTTAGATACTAACAGAACAAAATTCACCTCTTGGCTCTGCCACTTGACAAGATGCTTAAATTATGTCTTTTATTCCTAATTTGTATATTTGCTATGAGGAGTAAGTGTGAGCATGTTAGGAACATTTGACTGTTATTGTATGGTTATTATTATTACTATTATTAATATTATAAAGTTTGGGTTCTTAGTAATTTTTTTTTTTGAAAACCATTCACTAACACAAACATTGAAATAAGTGCTGGTTCTCACCCAGCATCTTAATAAACATGGTTGTCTCACTGGAAGTCATGTGCACCTGGACTGTTACTCAGGGCCCTCTCTGGTAGATTACTACCTATCTCCTGGAAATTACCCTCTCATGCACCACTTTCCCCAGTCAATTTTTACATGCCATATACCTAGCTTTTTAAGCCAGACATTCCAAAATTTGTTCAGATCTTTTCATTTGGTTCATAGCCATAACTTAATTTAACAATATTTAAGCCACATAGGCCTCCTTTTATCCTGTTGCATTGATTAATGTTGGTTGTTATGAGATAGAGTGTTTTTAGGCCAATAACACCCAGTAAAGGCCAAACTGAGATAAACAGTGACTATGGGCTTCCCTGGTGGCTCAGAGGTTAAAGCATCTGCCCGCAATGCAGGAGACCCAGGTTCCTGGGTTCAATCTGTCAATCCCTGGGTCGGGAAGATCCCCTGGAGAAGGAAATGGCAACCCACTCCAGTGTTCTTGCCTGGAGAATCCCATGGATGGAGGAGCTTGGTAAGCTACAGTCCACAGGGTCGCAAAGAGTTGGACACGACTGAGTGACTTCGCTTCACTTGCACTTAAATCGTTTTATAATCAGCATGTTCTTCATTTAATACTCTTTCTACATATTCAGTTGCAAAGTTTATGTGATTTTAAAATATTTATCATTGATACTCACTTTAAAGCAAGATCAACTGAGTATTTTTCGAGAGTTTTTGAATGGAGAAAAGCATTACCTGGCATCTGGAAATTGCAAGATGTCAAGCCAATCTTGTTACAAACCAGTGAGTTAGAAAGATAGCAGAGGATTTCTCCTTATGGAAATACCTCTTATAACCTGTAAACTCTTCCTTTTAGACCCTTTCCACTGTAGATTCTCATTTGCTTATAACATCAGAAAAACATTCAGAGGCTCAGTTTTATTATTTGTTAAGGAGGGGTAGAAGAGAGTTAACAAAAAGAATGATTCTTTCTACCAACATTTATTGAATAATTTTAATGTGACTTGCATTTTTTTCTTTTAATTTTCATAAAACACTATGAAATAGGTTATATTACATGACCCATTTTACAGATTTGGATACTAATGCTCAAAGGAATTAAGCAAATTTTTAACGTCAAAAGGCTACGGTTGGAAAAGACAGGGTTAGAAAGCAGATCAATGAGATTCCAGAGCAGAGCTCTCTGCAGTAACATTATATCATCTTAGTATTAGTTTTGTTGTTGTTTAGTCACTAAGTTGTATCTGACTCTTGCAACCCCATGGACTGCAGGCGGTCAGGTTCCTCTGTCATGGGATTTCACAGGCAAGAATACTGGAGTGGGTTGCCGTTTTCTTCACCAGGGAATCTTCCCAACTCAGGGATAAAACTCATGTCTCCTAATCATCTCCTGCATTACAGGCAGGTTCTTCATGGCTTCATGGAGTTACTGGTGAAGCACAAATTGCCTGATATATGGTCCTTTGTAAATACTATTATCTGTCACTATTATTAAGGAGTCCTATTGTGTAAAGGAAATGGTAGGCACTAAATTCAGGTGTGGTTATTCTCAAAGAAAGGGACTTTGAGGGTTATAAAAACCAGTAATAATGGGGCTCAACTATTAGTTAGTCTAATAGTTTTGAAGGTCAGGTAAAGGCAACTTAAGTAAACCTAGAGATTGAACAAGAAGGAGAAGTAGGAACCAGCTAAGCAAAGAGGATGAAAGAGTATCTCAGAAAGTGACAGCTGCAACATAGAGAGGCTGTGTGTCATGTTCTAGACATCCAGGAAAGAAAAATAAAGCTCAGTAAAAACTGAGATATATTCCATTATTTAATTGAAATCATTTAAAATCTCAATTGCAATCCTCATCCATCAGAATAGAGATTTATTAAAATGTATTGTTCTTGATTAGAATATTGAGAGTCCCTTGGACTGCAAGGAGATCCAACAAATCCATTCTGAAGATCAGCCCTGGGATTCCTTTGGAAGGAATGATGGTAAAGCTGAAACTCCAGTACTTTGGCCACCTCATGCGAAGAGTTGACTCATTGGAAAAGACTCTGATGCTGGGAGGGATTGGGGGCAGGAGGAGAAGGGGACGACCGAGGATGAGATGGCTGGATGGCATCACGGACTCGATGGACATGAGTCTGAGTGAACTCTGGGAGTTGGTGATGAACAGGGAGGCCTGGCGTGCTGCGATTCATGGGGTCGCAAAGAGTCAGATACAACTGAGCGACTGAACTGAACTGAACTGAACTGATATGCTTTTACTTATTGTTTTTATGTGAGTGCATACTTACTTTTCATATAGTAGCTCACAGTGCTATGCAGGAGCAGAGAAATCAATGGTCAATTTATTGTTCTTCACTGTGAGATGAAGAAGAAAAAGTGCAGGACAGAAGGACAGAATTTTGCAGGGTGAAAGTTTAAGTAGATTATGGGATGTATCCTTGGTACTTTCAGTGAAGCCTGAAAGAACCAGAGTTTGGGGGAAGTGGTGAACTTTTGGAAGATTTTCCGTCCATGGTCAAAACAACATAATACATGTATAAGTTGTCATTGAGGCACACAAGCTTACATCTAGAAAGGATCTCCTAAAACAAACCGCCCACTCATCTCAAGTAATGGAGTGACATGAAACACAGTGAGAATACCTCATTTCTTCCCAGGAATTTTTTTTTTTTTTGGTGGTTGTGCAAGGCTCACAGCTCAGAATATCTAACTCTACCCAGTGCTTTCTTATGTTGCCAAGTACTTTAATGCCATTCAGTTCAGTTTAGTTCAGTCGCTCAGTCGTGTCTGACTTGTTGCGGCCCCGTGAATTACAGCACGCCAGGCCTCCCTGTCCATCACCAACTCCCGGAGTTCACTCAAACTCATGTCCATTGAGTTGGTGATGCCATCCAGTCATCTCATCTTCTGTCATCCTCTTCTCCTCCTGAGCCCAATGAGATCTCTAGTCTTTCCCATTCTGTTGTTTCCCTCTATTTCTTTGCATTGATACCTGAAGAAGGCTTTCTTATCTCTTCTTGCTATTCTTTGGAACTCTGCATTCTGATGCTTATATCTTTCCCTTTACAGGTACATTATTCCATCCCTAACCCTCTTCATTTAAGAAGAATATATTCCTGGAATTAATACTTGTATTGTTTCTAATCAAACTTTAAGCTCTTGAAAGCAATAGTAATGTTCTGTTTCTTTTGTACCTTAATAGCCAACGGAAAATTCCCAGGACACCAAGTGTGCTTACAAATTGTCCAATCAATTGGAAGCAATGTCCAAATAGTCTATTTTGTATTTCACTCTTATTGTATTGTTGTTTAGTGGCTAAGTCATGTCCAAATCTTTTGCGACCCCATGGATTGTAGCCCACCAGGCTCCTCTGTTCATAGTATTTCCCAGGCAAGAATACTGGAGAGGGTTGCCATTTCCCTATCCAGAAGATCTTCCCGACCCAGGGATTGAACCCACATCTACTGCTTGGCAGGTGGATTCATTACCACTGGGCCACCAGGGAAGCCCAGTGGAGTACTATTTACCCATGAAATGTGAACTACTGAAGCACACAGTCCTGTAGATGAAACTCCAAAACATTATATTAACAAAAGAAGCTGTTGACCTTAAAAATAAAAGAGTCAGAAACAAATTAATAAGCAGAACAAAATAGAGACAGACTTACAAATACAGAGAACAACTTTTGGTTCCTGAAGAGGAAGGTACTTAGGGCTTTGGATGAAAGAGGTGAAGAGGATTAAGGGGGATAGCCTTCTAGTTATAAAAGAAATGTCAGTGGGAAGTAATGCACAGCATAGGGAGTAGAGTCAATAATATTGTGATAACTTTGTATATTGACAGATGATTACTAGACTTATTGTGAGGATCAATTTCTAAAGTATAAAAATGTCAGATAGCTCTATTGTATAGCTGAACCAATATAATGCTGCATATAAACTATACTTCAATAAAACCAAAGAAAATGCATATAAAGGCCAGTCAGTTTACTTTACCGGCAAAATATGGGTTTATTTAGATATAGCGGAGAAACTGCAATTCATCACAAGCAAGCTATATATAGCAAAAACCACAGGCAAGACCAACAAACAAAAGTTATTTTGGAGAAACAGAAGAAAATTAGGAAGGATTGTTTTGAATGAAAGTCAATTGGAGAAAAGTGAAAGTTCAGGGCAATGATGGTTTCTCACTGGTTGAGTTGCTGGGGGTAGTGGATTTCTTATAGGAGTTGCACTGTACATCTTTCACTGTTGAGCCTACGTTGTTGTTCAGTCACTTCAGTCATGTCCGGCTCTTTGCAACCCCATGGACTGTTTCACGCCAGGCTTCCCTGTCTTTTACCATCTCCTGGAGTTTGCTCAAACTCACGTCCACTGAGTCAGTGTTGCCATCCATTCTGTCATCCCCTTCTCCTCCTGCCTTCAATCTTTCCCCAAATCAGGGTCTTTTCCAATGAGTCAGCTATTTGCATCAGGTGGCCAATGTATTGGAGCTTCAGATTCAGCATCAGTCCTTCCAATGAATATTCATTGGTTGATTTTCAATCAATCATTGGTTAATTCAAAGGTTGATTTCCTTTAGGATTGACTGGTTTGATCTCCTTGCAGTCTAAGGGACTCTCAAGAGCCTTCTCCAGTACCACAGTTTGAAGGCATCAGTTCCTTGGCACTCAGTCTTTTTTATTGTACGGATCTCACATCCGTGAATGATGTTTTTCCAGTAGTCGTATCGATGCCTGTAGTTGATGGATATTTCCTATTGATGTCTCTTCAGTTGGAGTCTATAATAGAAGATTCTTCCTGTAAACTGAATTCCAGTAGTACTGTATGAGAGTTCCTCCTTCTGGCATCTTGACTCCATTTCAGTGAGTTCTCCCTTTGATAACTGTCACAAAGCCAAGCACAGAATACATCTTGCCTGATTCTATTATATGAAACTGCAAAATATGGAAAGCTAATGCAGAGATGCGTTAAATAATCACTGCTTGACTAAGGCCAGGGGTAGAGGAAAAGTTCAACTGCAAGTAAACTGAGGCAACTTTTTTTCAGTGTTGGAAATAGTCTTTTTCTGATTTTGGTGGTTGTTAAAATGATGCACACTGTATAAAAACTCTTTATTTCAGATGCATCTTTTTATATATAAACACTATCTTAATAAAAAAGATAGAAAAAATACAAACTCAAAAAGACCAATGAGAAATAAGGATGTCACTTTATATTTAATCAAGTTTAAATGTTAAAATATTACAATGTGCTATAATTAGTTGTGCCTGTGGGAGGAGATGAGCTCAAGGTCTTCCTACTTTGCCATCTTGCCCACTTCTCCAGTGCTGTTCACTGAAGGCCTCTCTGGTTTTGTAGTTAAAATAAACATTGTAGATAGTGCATGAGATGAGCCTCGTTTTGTGCTTTTCCAATCTCATCTGTCTGTTTTTGCCTTTTATTTGGATTATTTAGGCTAGAGTTTCTCAAGTAGCATTGGCATTTTTGTCAGACAACTCTTGTATGTGTGGATCCAGTGTGTGTGCTGCATTCCTGGCCTCCTCTCGCTATTTGTTATTAGCACCACTCTTTTCTTCACTTCTGGTCCCCACAATTGTAACATACAAAAATATTTCTGGACAAAAAATGTCAAATTTGTTCTGGGTGTCAAAATGGACATCTCTTCCTTCATCAATAATACTGATTTTAAACAACACACATTTACGCTATGGATATGATCAGTCTATCTACACCCATACTTGGTTTCTTTTATTATACATGGAAGAGTATTTGGATTAGAGACCACATGCCTTTAAAACCTCGATCTTAAAAATCTGGGCTTTTTAAAGACCATGTTGGCTATGTTCTGCTCTATGGTTTTAAATATGCATCTTTTGGTTTTCACAGTCAATGTTCAAATAATAGTACGTTACTTCACATGCAAAATAAGAAATCATAAATATCTATTTCTATTTTACCTCTCCATATATTTCTTCTATTTTACCATACAGTTTATTTTAAAATATTTTATAAATCCCTGTATATTGTCACTATATTTTTCTTCCCTATTTCCTTTTTTTTCTATTTTCATACCATTTTATATAACTCATAAAACAGTGCTTGTATAAAAATTCACACAAAATTGCCAGAGAGCATATAATTATCTCCAAATGACAGTAAGAGCCTCTCCATTCCCCACCTTCCTGGTTCCCACTCCTTTTTTGGGAGGGTGCACAGCATGTGGGATCTTGGTTCCATGACCAAGGATCAAACCCATGCACCTGCAGTGGAAGCACAGAGTCTTAACCACTGGACCACCAGGGAATTGCCTCTACTTCATATCATCTATCTACTCAGCACAAGCTGGAATCAAGATCGCTGGGAGAAATATCAAGAACATCAGATATGCAGATGACACCACCTTATGGCAGAACGGTAAGAGGAACTAAAGAGCCTCTTGATGGATGTGAAAGAGAAGAGTGAAAAAGCTGGTTTAAAACTCAACATTCAAAGCACAAAGATCATAGCAACTGGTCCCATCACTTCATGGCAAATAGATGGGAAAAAATGGACAATGGAAACAGTGAAGACTTTATTTTCTTGGGCTCCAAAATCACTGCAGGTGGTGACTGCAGCCATGAAATTAAAAGATGTTTGCTCCTTGGAAGAAAAGCTGTGACAAACCTAGACAGCATATTAAAAGACAGAGACATTACTCTGCTGACAACGGTCTGTCTAGTCAAAACTATGGTTTTTCCAGTAGTCATGTATGGATGTGAGAGTTGGACCATATAGAAAGCTGAGTGCCAAAGAATTGATGCTTTTGAACTGTGGTGTTGGAGAAAACTTTGAGAGTCCCTTGGATTGCAAGGAGATCTGAAGATCTGATGCTGAAGCTGAAGCTCCAATACTTTGGTCACCTGATGTGAAGAACTGACTCATTGGAAAAGACTCTGATGCTGGAAAAGATTGAGGGCAGAAGGAGAAGGGGACAACAGAGGATGAGATGGTTGGATGGCATCACTGACTCAATGGACATGAGTTTGGGTAAACTTCGGGAGTTGGTGATGGACAGGAAGGCCTGGCGTGCTACGACTCATGGGTTTGCAAGGATTCAGATATGACTGAGTGACTGAACTGAACTGAAATGAGCTGATCTACTCAGTGAGGCAGAATAAGAACTCAATGATCTCCAATTCGGGGTCTTGAGGTCCTCTGCTTCAATCAGGCAAGAAATAACCATGTGGGGGCAAAGTGGAAACTGAAGCCATCTCTGCAGGAACCGGAGTGGCCATGTGGTGGTGTGGTCAGAACAGTGACTCAGCATTTAAACAGCTAGTCCATTTACCACTAAGTAGATACCATTGGTGGGGCTTCCCTGGTGGCTCAGCAGGTAAAGAATCGGCCTGCAATGCAGGAAACTCAGGTCCAGTCCCTGGGTTGGGAAGATCTTCTGAAGAAGGGAATGCTTCCCACTCAGTATTCTTGCCTGAAGAATTCCATGGACAGAAGAGCCTGGTGGGCCCCAGTCCACGGGGTTGGACATGACTAACACTTTCACTTTTTTCAGATCCCATTGGTTGGTTGATGATTGCTGTTGATGTGGTGCTTCCTCCCCTTAAATATAAAAAAGAAGGGAATCTTCGGGGCCAACACTGAAGAGGGAGAGACACAATAACATCCATGACACTGGACACAGCTTTGTTCCCTGTCAGCCATGTGTTGTCATGTAGACATAGCCAAAGTGGACCGAAGCAGGTGTTGAACACTTAGTACATTAGTGACTATTTTCATACATTCCTTTAAAACTGTGTTGTTATTTAGTCACTCAGTCATGTTTGATTCTTTTGCCACTTCATGGACTGTAGCCCACCAGACATCTCTGTCCATGGATTTCCCAGGCAAGAATACTGGAGTGGGTTGTCATTTCCTTCTCCAAGGAGTCTTCCCAATCCAGAGATCAAATCCACGTTTCCTGCATTGTTAGGCGGATTCTTTAGCACTGAGCCAGCAGGAAAGCCCTCTTTTAAAACTCACTAACAGAGGAAAATGAGGGACACTACCACCTACTGTGACTTGCTATTTTACTCAGCATCAGAATGTGTCTGTGCTGCTTCTTCAGTCCTCTGGATATGAGAGGGGAAATAATCCCAAAAACCCACAAACAAGTAAACATTAAATAATTAGATGGGGAGGGAGAAGGGGTTTTGCCATCAGATTTTATGGAAAATATTAAATTTTGAAAAAAAATGTACTTTGTATTTCTATTACTTCATGTAAAAAAACCCAAAAAACAAAACTGCCCCTGGAGCCCACTTTATGGCAGGAGCTCTGAGGACACCACCCAGACAGATATAGGGCTTGCAGGTGGTTCTTATAAATCAGTCCAGAGAGACAAGAAACAGCTCACAGAGTGCATCCACCTCTCTTCACTGGACCCTTTGTCCATTTTTTTGTCTATACCTTCAGTTACCAAGTTTAGAACATGAATACCAGACTGGTTAATATTGTCTCATATTTTTTTCTTTGTACATTTTGTCTCTATATCTCTTCTGCATTATTTCTCTCATTCTTTAATTTAAATAAGCTGCATTTCTGTACCTTTATCTACATAAGTTTTTTTCTTTTTTTCCTGCAATGTCAAATCTGCTATAAATCCATTCAGTGACTTTTAATTTTTGTTCAGATAGTATTTATTTTTACTCTAGAAATTCCATTAATTTCTTCTTTAACTTTCCTTTTCTTTGCTTTTTCTCTCTCCTTTAACATATTTATAATATTGTTTTAATATTTTTAGCTTTATAATTGCATCATTTCCATAAATTTCTGAGCCTGCTTGTGCTAACTAGCTTTTCTCCTGGTTATGGGTCACATTTTTCTAGCATCTTAGTATGGATATTGGTTTTTTGTTAGATGTTGAGAATCTTACAGTATTAGAAATCTAGCTTTTTGTTGGAGAAGGAAATGGCAACGCACTCCAGTGTTCTTGCCTGGAGAATCCCAGGGATGGGGGAGCCTGGTGGGCTGCTGTCCATGGGGTCGCACAGAGTCGGACACGACTGAAGCGACTTAGCAGCAGCAGCAACAGCCTTTTGATAGTTGTTTTGGTTTAAAGAGTGTTTTAGTTCATTTGGGCTGCTGAAACAAAATATTACAGGCTTGTAATATTATCTTGTAAACAATGGAAATTTCTTTCTCATAATTCTGGAGACTGAAAGTCCAAGATCAAGACACCAGCAGAGTTGCTTTCTAGAGTGGCCCTTCTTCCTTGTTCATTACTGGTGACTTCTAGCTCTGACCTGACATAATGGAAAGGTGAGAGGTGCTTGTGGGGTCTCGTTTATAAGAACAGTAAACCTGTTCATGAGGCCTCTACTCTCATTTGACCTTAGCACCTCCCAAAGGTCCTAGTTCCTGATAGCATCATCAGTAGGGTTTGGATTTCAACAGATCAGTGAGGGAGGGCACAACAGTTCACACCAAAGAAAGGAGTATGTGAGTTTGTTTTGGCAAGCCAGTAAGGTATGTTTTGATCAGGCTGTCCCTCTCAGGATTTGTTTTTAGTTTCTTAAGGTAGATCTCGAGTAACCTTATCTCCAGGGCTACTTTAGTATCACTAATTATATATGGCTATCCTGGAGATCCTCCTGAATACCAGGTATTGAATATAGTCTCTCCACTCTGGCTGGCTATGACAGTGTTAGTCACTCAGTCGTGTTCTACTCTGTGTGATCTCATTGACTGTTGCCTGGCAGGCTCCTATGTCCATGGGATTTTTCATGCAAGCATAATGGAGTGAGTTGCCATTTCCCCCTCCAGGGGATCTTCCTAACCCAGGAACTGAACATATCTCCTGCATTGGCAGTCAGATTTTTTACCACTGAGCTACCTGGGAAGCCCCTGTTTCGGCTACATGAGCTTTCAAACCCACATTTACCTGTCTTTACCTGTCTCTCTTACTGTACTGTGAGCTCTTTTTGACCAGGGACAGTGTGTAATTCATCTGTTTTCTTGGAATTATGGTATAGGGCCTGGCACATAGGAAAGAAAAACAAAAATTAATGTTTTATCTTTTTTTAATTTCCAGTAACCAACATCTAGGTTATGGAGTTCTATTATAAAAGTAAGTACAACTTTGACAACAATAAAAACATACACTAAAGTAATACATCACAAGTAATCTTATCTTCATATACACAAAATAGGGCATACAACCATACATAAGATTTACAATTATGCAAAAAGAAAAATATAACTAAGTATTTCATTAGTCACTAGTATTAGAAAGTCCTCATTGACAAAAGACAATGTGTCCCTGGTCTTGGAATTAGATTCTCACTCTTGTTTTAGGTTCTACTGTAAGCAGCTAGATGTGTGGATTTTCTGCTACTTTTCTTAGCTTTAACCCACACAGCACTTCATCTAGAAGGGTTGGAGTAAAAATATAAATATTGATTTACTGTTCTGGAGAACAGGGGTCTTACTGTTGAGCTATTATCACTGCTAGATTACTAGACTGTGGTGTGTTTTCTCTGGTTTGTGCCTGATTCTGATAATGGGCCTCCTTTTTCAGTTTTAATTTCTTCTGTATGTTTACAGTTTAGAGGATTATGTTTCTGTTTTGGCTCAAACTCAAGTTGAGCTGAGACCAAGCTCAAGTTCTGCTTAGACCTTCAAATCCTAACTTAGATTTAGGTCTGGACTTTCTGCCAAGTGGCCATGGCCTTGAACCCCTACCTTAGGTTCTTCTTGGCTATTGTTTCCCACTGCTTCTTGAACTACTGCTTCTTCCAGGTTCAGAGACTTAGCACTTACACACATGGACCTTGCCTATTTACTCATTTTTGCAACCTTAACACCATATCAAGGGTTTGTTTATGTTAGGGATAATGCATATTTGATAGATGATTGTTGTTAAATGTTGGCCCTGAATGTGCTCTACATTGTTCTCCCAACTCAATATCCTATGTCCGCTGGGTCTGCTCTCAAATATGTCTCATTCTTTTTGGATAGAGGAGGAAGGATGTAACTATGGGTAATGTGTGACCAAACTGCAAGGTCTCACCAACAAAATCTGAGCTTTAACATTTTAATAATAATGGCTATCAGGTTTGAAGAGACAGGTTTCCTGCTCATATGGTAGTAAATTTTAATAATCTCACTATTAAATGTTTCATAGAAAATATATTCTATTAAAATAATTCAGTTAATTTAAAATACATACACGTGTGTAAATAGTGTAAAAAGAAACTTAAAGAATTATAAATTATGATTATTATCATCTACCTTCTGGTAAACCTTTGATAATAACACTTATTTACTGTAGCAGTAAGCACTAATATTCCCTACTTATGATGAGTAAAACTTTTATTACATTTTTTCTTGGGCTCTATAACTTTGAAGATTTATACAGGGCTCATTTTCAACTTTGTCATTGCAAGATTTGAAGACTATATGTTGTAAAAAGCCAGTATATAAGCCATCTTTTATTTTAATCTTTACACATTGAAAGAGAAATCGCTCAATCCTGTTCGACTCTTTGCGACCCCATGGACTGTAGCCTACCAGTCTCCTCAGTCTATAGAATTTTCCAAGCAAGAATACTGGAGTGGGTTGCCATTTCCTTCTCCGTGGGATCTTCCTGACCCAGGAATCGAACCCAGGTCTCCCACATTGCGGGCAGATGCTTTACCGTCTGAGCCACTAGGGAAGCCCTCTTTACATATTTGTTCCTAGGAATTAGCATTCTTAATATGCACCTTTTAATACAAGAAATCATCATTTAACGTCTAAAATCCTGGCTTCCTTTTCTCCATGCGGCAAAGCAAAGAAAAAGAAAAATTACAACAAAGAAGAAAGAAGATAGCTGTACCTCTTTTCCAAAAAAGATTCATTTATCCCCAATTCATTTGGTCTCCTCCCCATTTGGAGTCTAGAGCTGCATTAATTAATACAGTAGCCACAAATCACATGTGTCTATTGAGCACTTGAAATGTAAATAGTTCCAACTGAAAAATGCTTTAAATATAAAATACACACTGGGTTTCCAAGTTGTTGTTGTTGCTTAGTCACTCAGTTGTATTCAACTTTTTTGTGACCTTGTGGACTGTAGCCGGCTAGACTCCTCTGTGCAGGTGATCTCCCAGGCAAGAATATTGGAGCAGGTTGCCATTTCCTCCTCCAGGGGATCTTTCTGACCCAGAGATCAAACTTGGGTTTCCTGTGTCTCTTGCATTGCAGGCAGATTCTTTACCATTGAGCCACCACGGATTTCAAAGACGTAGCACATAAGAAGAATGTACACCATTTCACTATTAAATTGTTTTATATTCATTATGTACTGTAATGATAATGCTTAGATTATATTGGAGTAAATAAAATACACTATTATAATTAACATTTTAATTTTTGATTTGGCTACCAAAAACCCAAAATTAAATATGTAGTTCAAATGGAGAGAAATATTCTAGAAGACATCTTCCTTTGTATCATCCATTTTATTTTATATTATTTTGTATCATCCATTTTAGAGAAATAAAGCCATTGCTAACTCTGTTTACCTTGTTTATCAAATAAGTCTGTCAATACTGCTTTGATATGGGCCACAAATGTGTAAATGCATATAAACAAAACAATGTAAAGCTTTCAGACATATATTTTAAAAATGTGAACCTTGTACTGGTCTATTTTGGGACACAAAGTTGTGTAAAATTTCCTTAGTCTTGGGAAAGTATGTGCTCTAAATCTCACAATGTAGCTCATTGAAAAAATTTTTTTACATTCAAGTTTTTTCTATTGGAGAGATCTGAGCTTGATATACAAACACTGTTACCCTAATACAGATCTGTCCATAAAGTTTTAAGTTAGTATATTAATGTAATATTGTTAAAACTTGAAGACTTCAATATTTTCTAAGAGTGGCTTAAATTTAATTTAGAGGAATATTATATCTATATTCGTAAGACCTTCCCATTTGGCATCCAGTTATGCACATTTTAGACTAGATAAGTTTTTTGTTATGCTAAAATCTTTGGGAAAATGAAATTTTGGGGAGATCTTTCATTTGAGAATTGTTATTCCTGGAATTAATGTTTGTATTCCTCCAAACAAAACTTTGAGCCACTGAAAACAGGAATAATGTTTTAATATCTTTGTACTTTAATAGCTAACAGAATTTCCAGAGATACAAGAAACTCTGGGAATGAAACTGTCCAAAGAAAAGAAAACATTGTCCATCTAGTCTGTTTCATATTTCAGAATTATTACTAGATCGTATTTATAATGCTTACAGTTCTTCAACTCATTAGCAGAGCTCTATTTGCATACCAGATACAGTGACACTCTGGATTCCAATGACAGGTGGTCATGAGAATTTAGAAGTCTCTTAAATCTAATAAAACTCATTGATAACTCATGAGCAATTCAGAAGAACATCTTGCTTTTTTGCAATGTACATTGCCAGAAATCACCTTGCTTTCTAGAAGAGAAGATAGAGACAAAGGCCCAGACAAGAACAGAGCAGGGACCAGAAACAGAATCACTGGCAAAGAAAGACAATCACGTGGTTCAAGGATGAGAGATAAAGACCCAATTAAAGACTGGTAGCAATTCTCCACTATTCAGGACTGAAATGTCAACTCTTATTTTTATTCTCCAGTATATTCCTTACCATGGAATAATAAGACATTACACATTATACAACACAATCCACCAAATATCCACAGTTGTATACTTCACATTATAAATTTTTGCCGCGGCCAGCACAAGCAAGAGTTGCACCTGCACAGGGAGAGAACGGAGTGTCCCCGCTAAGAAAAATAAGAGATAGAGACAAAAGATGGGGTTGAGAGGATCAGACCACAAATGGCTGATGCCTTTCTTTATTAGGCTACAATATTTATAGGATAAAATACGTGACTTAAGACATGCACAGGATTATTTTTTAACCTCAGGATACAATCACCAGACCCTTACCATTGTGTACAGAGCACTATAAGATTATCTGTCTTACATGTTGCAGAAACAAGACATCTTGGGGCTTTAAGGGCTATAAAAATTCTTGAGGGTGGCGGGACAGGGAGCTTAGGAACGTGCCTAAGGCTCTGCATATCTGCCGAGCAGCTCCCAAGACTTAACCCTTTACGGGCAGTCCCCCGCAGCTCCCCTCTCTTTATTATTTAAAAGTTCCATAAGATGTCGGTGTTGCAACATGTTTTTATGTATCAGAATTTTCACATGTAAAAATTCTTTAACAATACTACGAATAAAACAAGGAGCCAAACAAATCACGATAAGTACAACAGTCAAAACCACGCCCACAGCAATTATGCTTTGCCACAGTGAATGCAGACTAGGGAAGTTAGAAAATAAATTTTGTAAAAAATTGTTGACAGTATCAGCTATATTTAAAGTAGCCTTAGGAGAATTTTCAATATTAAGGATTTCATTATGTAATTGCAATAGATCTAGAGAAACATTAGTATTAAACCAAATTCCTTGTAGATGTTTCTTTACCTTATCCCACGGAAAGTCAGATGCATTATAGGCCTTTTTAGTAACACAAATCCATTTATAATTAGCATGACATTGAATTTTCATACAAAAGTTAATGCTCTGAACTTGTTCTCCTAGAACTCTAACCACATCATATAAAGCTGATAATCTATCTTTTATTTTTTTATCTATATCTTTTTGTGTTCCCATTACTTTAGTAACGTTATATGACAAGGAATCTACAGTATGAGCAGCTTGAATGGATTGTGCTAGAGATACAGAAGCGGTAACAGCAGTTGCTATAAGGGTGATTAAGGATACTATACCCAGAACAATCAGGCTCACACTTTTTTTAGTGCGGCTAAGAGCCGTGTTAATGCGTTGTAGCAATTCTAAAGCAGTCTCGTCATACCAAGCTTCAGTTATTTTAACTGGTAACATTACAAAAGCAGGTTGTTTTACTATTATAACTTGTTCTCCTTTTTCAACACCTCTTATGCAATTGGTAAGTATGCAATTAGGACAATTTAAATGATAAATATTTAATGACAATGTTATTTCTATATGGCCTTGTATCAACATGAATGGGTAAGGGACACAAGCTCGGGGATATAAAAACCCCGTAACTCCTACATTACCATATTTACTCCCACTGATATTGGGTTGCAAATATAGACTATTACCATGACCAAAGGCAGCCAAAAGTTTCCACAGTTCTGTTTGATATACATTAGCAGTGTTTACAGAGAGAATGGGTGGATGCTGTCCTCGATTTTCAGGAAAATCAGGTTTTCCCCCAGGTGCCCAATCCCACAAAAAGGTGGTATTTGCATTGTTGATGTTGTACACCGACGCAACCCGGGCTCGACATAAAGTCCAAGGAGTGTCTATTCCTATGTGGATGCTTAGATGTTTGTCACAAAACGGAATGTCGAGAGGTCCAGTTCCGTCACGGTGCGATCTTTTTCTGGTTTTTTCATCAATGCCAGAAATAGTCACTCGAGGATAGGATATATCAGCTGACACCTGTATACAGTGAGGATGTTGTAATTGATAAGAAAAGCATATAGGATATTGCATAGTAAGACCATAAAAGGAGATATTGGCTTGCTGAGGGGAAATATGAGTGTCTGATTTTCCTCCTAAAAGACTTGTGTCGTTGACATAGACAGGTACTATTTCTTTATCTCATCCTAATGATTGAATCATAGGCGGGTCAGGAATGTATGCCCAAAAAGCTGTAGCCTCTCCGTTTTGTATCCGCTGTAACAATAATAATAACATGATCAATATATTTGTAGGTGTCACTGGAGGTTTGTATACCTTGCTGCCGATTAACATCGGCTATACGAGCACACTGTTCAAAATATTTAGATTTCCACAATAAATAATCTCCCCCCGAAAGACAAGCTCTAGCTATTTGTTTCCAATCATTTGGGGGTAGATTCTGAGTACCCAAATTTTCTATCATAGCAACAGTGAATGGAGCGGTAGGACCGTATTGTGAGCAAGCAATCTTTAACTCTTTTAATTGTTTGAAAGGCAGCGCTTCATAGAAACGCTGGTTGTTATGTTCAAAGACAGGAAAAGCAAGAGAAAAATCGGAGACAACCTCACCAAGTCGTTGTGCTTGTCTTAATGCCTTTTGTAGCGGAGACACAATTTCAGATGACGGAGGAGGAGGAGGCCCCGGAGGGGGATCAAGACCCGCAACAACAGAAGGAGCATAGGCAGGGGGAAGAGGTGGAGCAGAAGCGAATTTTAAATTGTTATTAGGAAACTTAATTCCTGAGTTCTGTAAAGCAACAGTGAGATTTTTTAAACATTCAACCAATTCATCTTTAGATGTTAACGCCCCCTTTTCTTGTGCTAAAAAACCCCAGTCTTCTTGATGGTATTTAGCAGCCCCTTCGTCTAATTCCGCCTCATCTGTGGAGGAAAGTGAATCATCATTATCCGAAGGACGCGATAAGTTACAAAATGGAGGGTCACCTTTAATTCCCTCGGGAACAGCATACTTGGGCTCCGAATCAGGAACATGAAGAGGATTTTCTTCCTGTTTTAAAAAATTTCCTAAACGTTTTAATTCATCATTATCAAAGTCCAAGCAATCACGAATTAGTGTCCAAAAAGATAAAGTTTCTACAGGAACCTTTTCAGGGCCATGTAAAGTATAATGAGTCCGAATTTGTTCCCCTACCTTTTTCCACGTCTCTAAACTTACTGTGCCTTCTCTGGGGAACCAAGGGCAGACTTCTTCAATAAATGAAAGAAAATTGATTAATTTAGGTTTGGAAATAGTAATTCCCCGGTGTTTTAACATTACAGATAACATATGTGCAAACAATTGACGACTATGCGTCTGTCCCATATTTATACTCTCAACTATATACCTTACTACTCCTCCTTAATTTAAATCACTTGTATACTTATATACTCACTCTTTTCAGCTTAATAAGAGTAGTGGCGAGGAAAACTGTCGTTCTGCCTCACGTTGGGCGCCACCTGCCGCGGCCAGCACAAGCAAGAGTTGCACCTGCACAGGGAGAGAACGGAGTGTCCCCGCTAAGAAAAATAAGAGATAGAGACAAAAGATGGGGTTGAGAGGATCAGACCACAAATGGCTGATGCCTTTCTTTATTAGGCTACAATATTTATAGGATAAAATACGTGACTTAAGACATGCACAGGATTATTTTTTAACCTCAGGATACAATCACCAGACCCTTACCATTGTGTACAGAGCACTATAAGATTATCTGTCTTACATGTTGCAGAAACAAGACATCTTGGGGCTTTAAGGGCTATAAAAATTCTTGAGGGTGGCGGGACAGGGAGCTTAGGAACGTGCCTAAGGCTCTGCATATCTGCCGAGCAGCTCCCAAGACTTAACCCTTTACGGGCAGTCCCCCGCAAATTTTATGTCATATTAACAGTTGGCTATTCAGGAAAGTAAATCTCTCACTTTAGAGCCTTCCTTAAGGAAGCATAGTATTTTATACAAAATAGGATAATAGGTGTGGGGAAAAAAGGAGAAAGGGCCAAGAAAATTCCTGATTGAGGAGTGAGAGAAAGAGAAACTCTAAATGAAACTTCAGCATTAGTAAAGGGAGACACATAGACAGTTCATCCAATTTGAGAGTAAAACTTATGAACTTCAGTCCACTCATCCATTATTGATTCAAAAATCATCCTATTTTAGTATGCAGAGATCCAGGTTGTCTTAATTACCAATCTTTTTTCAGTAACCTCTGGATTCCTTGCTTGATTTCCTGGGTTCGCACCCCATAGACAATGGGGTTGAGGGCCGCAGGAATAACATGGTGGAGGACATTGAGCAAGACTGGCACATCAGGGGACACCTTCTTCTTTGCCACATGAGTGAGGACAAAGACCAGGAGGATGGTGCTGAAGAAGAGGATCAGGATGAAGTGGGAGCCACATGTGCTTAGGGCCTTGGCCACAGCTCCTTCTGCCTTGAGTCTCAGAACAGCCTGCAGTATGAGGGTGTAGGAGAGGAAGATGAGGATGAGGTCAGATCCCAGCAGAGTCCAGCCTCCAGCAAACTGGTAGACACTATTGATGGTGACATCATCACAGGAGAGCCTGGACACAGACATATTAGCACAGATGCAGTTCTCAATGACATTTCTCCCACAATAATGGAGTCGTACAGAGAGGATGGGGATGGGCACTGTGAAAAGGACATTTCTGGCTACAATAAAGATGGTTGCCTTTGCAACAAATTGGTCCGTGATGATGGATGGGTACCTCAATGGTTGGCAGATGGCCACGTAGCGGTCATAGGCCATGACCATGAATGTGCAGGACTCCATGGCAAGGAAGCAATTCATGATGTACATCTGAAGGAAACAGTTAAAGAAGCTGATTGATCTGAGGTCAAACCAAAAGATGGCCAGGACCTTGGGGATGACAGTGAGACAGAGCGCCATGTCCAGCATGGAGAGCAGGCTGAGCAGGTAGTACATGGGCTCGTGCAGAGAGGCCTCTAGCCGGATGGTGATGAGGAGGGTGGCGTTGGCCCCCATGGCCAGGAGGAAGAGGAGACTGAGGGGCAGGGACAGCCAGTGCTGCCAGCTGGGGGACCTGACAAAACAGTTCAGGAGGAAGTCTGAAATTTCAGTGGAGATGCTGCCATTTTGGTGTGCTGTCATATTTTGTCATATATTTCTTTCAGTGATCTGTAAAATTAGGATAAAATTTAGCTACTGATTCAAGGTGCATGAAGATATTGTAGAATAAGTTGCTTTAATTAAATGAAACTATTGCATCCTAGCAGATTTTCCAGAGCCAAAGAAATTTATTTGTATATCCTTTGTGCCATACTACTGGTATATTCCTTTTATGTTAAAAAAATAGAACTGGAGTGATATGATTTGTCTATATATGCTGGATTTATTCAAGATTATTAGAGCTTTTAAGTCTTTATAGAAACTAAAAGAAGGGAAAAATAACTTAGAAAACTACTTTGTGAGAGGTGAATCTCCAAATTTGTACTCCTAAGTTTCTTCCTCTTTTTTGCTTTTATGGACTACATAGATTACCATACATATGATTGAACTATAGCAGAGACATTACTTTGCCAACAAAGGTCCATCTAGTCAAGGCTATGGTTTTCCAGTGGTCATGTATGGATGTGAGAGTTGGACTGTGAAGAAGGCTGAGCACCGAAGAATTGATGCTTTTGAACTGTGGTGTTGGAGAAGCCTCCTGAGAATCCCTTGGACTGCAAGGAGATCCAACCAGTCCATTCTGAAGGAGATCAGCCCTGGGGTTTCTTTGGAAGGAATGATGCTAAAGCTGAAACTCCCGTATTTTGGCCACCTCATGCGGAGAGTTGACTCAGTGGAAAAGACTTTGATGTTGGGATGGATTGGGGGCAGGAGGAGAAGGGGATGACAGAGGATGAGATGGCTGGATGGCATCAGTGACTCGATGGACGTGAGTCTGAGTGAACTCTGGGAGTTGGTGATGGACAGGGAGGCCTGGCATGCTGCGATTCATGGGGTCGCAAAGAGTCAGACATGGCTGAGCGACTGAACTGAACTGATAGCAGTAAAACCAAGTAAGCAGCAGATCCTGGCACAAACTAGGGCAAAAGAAAATGACTCTAACTCCTCAGCTTCCCCAAGCTGACAATTCATTTATACTTATTTTTCTTTAATTAGGTAATTTAAAAACTATACACTGAAAATAAAGTTAGTTAATCTGCTTTTTGCCTAAAAATTCATTTTCATTTGATAGGTACAGATCCTGACAAGAATTGCTTTTTTTCTCTTTGTCAGATTTTCATATTAGTAGGATTCCTAATCTTTGGAAGAAACAACCTTAAAAGGAGAGTGAGAAAAATCTCATAGCTATGGGGGAGCAATACCTGTCATTAAAGATGAAAAGCTGATTCTTCTGATTACAATAGTGTGAGGGTGTTGAAGTCCGCCTCTAGAGTCCTTCCATCTCCAATCTGCTTCCCTTTTCCATCTTACAAACTATAACCCCAAATCTCGCCATCTCCAGGATACTTTTCTTATCTGAGGATTTTAAAGTAATTCTCGAAAGAATTCATAATTCCCTGCATAGAAGCAGGGAAAATCTTGAAATGATCTTCAGAGGGTACTGGAATAATTAGCAATTCAGACAAGAATATCCACGGGGAAACCTAGTGGAAGAAGCATGATTTTCATCTCCTAAAGTGCTTTGGGATAATTATTTCTAGTAATAAGATGACATTTCTGAGAACAATGCAAAAAGATTATTTTGTCTCTTTTCCTACTAATTGACCATTCTTTTCTCCTCTTTATTTCTGGAAGGTTTGTTCCTACATGTTCTTCAATCCATGTCATTCAAAAAGCACTGAAAAACCTGTTTAACCTTAGAAGTAAAGAAGCATCAGTTTCTCACCCTCTCCTTTTCCATCTTTGCTTGCATTCAAAACTTGCCAGTTAAGCGCTAGGGCTGAGGACCTGGGGCTAATGGATACTGGTTCTAGCCAGGAGTAAGAAAAAGCCAGGAAAGTTGAAGGTTCAAGACTAAAGTGGAGACATAGACACCCAAACTTTCTCCTAAGCTGCAGGTTAAGCCACAGCATAGCACTATGGAAGCCCTGTTTCATGAAGTGGAAAGGTTGTTAGGGATCACCTAACTCCACAAAGGGCTTTCCTGGTGGCTCAGTGGTAAAGAATCCACCTGCCAGTGCAGAAGAAATGGGTTGGATCCCTGGGTTGAGAAAATCCCCTGGAGAAGGAAATGGCAACCCACTCCAGTATCTTTGCCTGGGAAATCCTATGGACAGAGGAGCCTGGCAGGCTACAGTTCATCAGGTCGTGAAAAGTCAGACATGACTTACTTACATGACAACAAAACTGCACAAAACTCGGATAGACTGTAAGGCATCTCTCCAAAATTATAGACATTATTGAGGGTATCCAGTGCCAGATACTTCACTGATCTTTGAGCATTATTTTCTCGTTTTGGCAGCCACAGCTTTTTGAAACTGTTTAATCTGAAAATCAATCTGATTTGAAAACTGAGGAACTATTTTCAGATCCCCACTGACCCCTAGTTGTGGTCTCTGTCCTCAGTTTGTGAAGTTATATAGACTAGGTTAAATTCCTGTTCCATGACTGAAGCGTTTGTGGGCAGAAGGTTTGCCTTAGGGCACCTAAATGACCATATTTATAGTTGTAAATACCCCCATTTTTACCAATGGGCTCTAGATGATGCATTTTCCAACTCTTCCACTATTTATTAATCTCCTATGGGCAAACTCCAGCTTCTCTGCCTCTCTATTGCCACCAAGAGATGCCACCAAAGAAGAGAAGGACAAAGGAGGGAAGGAGGTCCCAGAGCAGAGGATCTCACCTGTGCTTACTCACCTGAGACAGGAGGCAGCATCTACCACCTGGTTTTCTGACTACTTCAGCAGTACTGACTCAGGAATAGTGAGGAACACAGATCACCAATGAAGATATAGGTCTTTCCTGTCTTCTGGTTAATCTTGGTACAGCTGCCTCTCAGGCACCCTTCACCCAGACTTGCTTGCCAAAGATGTGAAGATGGGGTCTGGCTCCCTGGATACTGGAGCCTTAGATAGTTCCTGAAGTACCTGGGGTAGTTATACCTCTGGAGCCTAAGGGACTCTGCCCCTTGGGAACTTCTCCATTGTTGCTCCCTTTGGAGCAAAAAGCCATTCTGAAATAGGAAGGCAGGCAGATGGGAGAAAAATTATCTTTTTGCTTTTCAAAAGAAAGTACTTCTAATGATGGAGTCATATATACACAGGGTGCTCTGTAGGCAATTAGTTCATTTCCTGGGTTTGCGTATCTTACATACATCCCTACATGTTCATACTAATTTGTACATGCACACTTGATACTTCCATAGATCCAGTAACTTCACTCAGAAGTTCTCTTGGATTTCCTGCACCTGCTATTAGATAGGTACATCCTGAATCATGCTATTGAATAGATCAATGTTATCTTATCGTGAATTTATCATGACATTATAATGATAAAAGTGTAAGAGAAAACTGAACAAAACATTATTGAGAAAATGCAATGCGTTTTTCAGAAAGAAAATTCTACATTAATTTTTGCTTTAAAAGATTCTTAAATGGGATTTGATTACAACTGATTTTTAGGAAACATAATTTGTTGTTTATTTTTTATTTTTGTTAATAAGTTTATAGGAATTAATCATTTATCTCAAGTTATGGGGACATGTTTCTCTAAGGCCCTTTGCTTTATTTTTATTTCTCTTCTGCATGCTTTAACATTCCTCCTTGTTGTCTCCCTTTTGGAAAAGTAAAAACTCAAGTGCACTTAAAATGTCTTTCTAAGCAGTCACTAGTATGCTTATTTAGTTCTATGCTCATTTATGGGAGGATAGTTTGGTGGTGAATTTATACAAAGGTCATAGGGTTGTAAGTCTGCTGCTACTTAATTTTCCATCAACCCTAAATATTAAAAATATGTATACATGCTCTAATATTTTCATATATGTGATTCATTATTTTAAACTGCTGTTCAGTTTCTTTTATGTGCATTTGCCCTTTTTCATATAGGTAGCCAACACCCATGTGACCTATAATTAATTGTTCAGTTCAGTTCATTTCAGTTCAGCCGCTCAGTCGTGTCTGACTCTTTGTGACCCCATGAATCACAGCACTCCAGGCCTCCCTGTCCATCACCATCTCCTGGAGTTCACTCAAACTCACATCTATCAAGTCGGTGATGCCATCCAGCCATCTCATCCTCTGTCGTCCCCTTCTCCTCCTGCCCCCAATCCCTCCCAGCATCAGTCCTTTCCAATGAGTCAACTCTTCCCATGAGGTGGCCAAAATCCTGGAGTTTCAGCTTTAGCATCATTCTTTCCAAAGAACACCCAGGACTGATCTACTTTAGGGTGGACTGGTTGGATCTCCTTGCAGTCCAAGGGACTCTCAAGAGTCTTCTCCAACACCACAGTTCAAAAGCATCAATTCTTTGGCGCTCAGCTTTCTTCACAGTCCAACTCTCACATCCATACATGACCACAGGAAAAACCATAGCCTTGACTAGATGGACCTTTGTTGGCAAAGTAATGTCTCTGCTTTTGAATATGCTATCTAGGTTGGTCATAACTTTTCCTCTAAGAAGTAAGTGTCTTTTAATTTCATGGCTGCAGTCACCATCTGCAGTGATTTTGGAGCCCAAATAAAAAAGTCTGACACTGTTTCCACTGTTTCCCCCTCTATTTCCCATGAAAGGGTGGGTCCAGATGCCATGATCTTTGTTTTCTGAATGTTGAGCTTTAAGCCAACTTTTTCACTCTCCTCTTTCACTTTCATCAAGAGGATTTTTAGTTCCTCTTCACTTTCTGCCATAAGGGTGGTGTCATCTGCATATCTGAGGTTATTGAGATTTCTCCCGGCAATCTTGATTCCAATTTGTGCTTCTTCCAGCCCAGCATTTCTCATGATGTACTCTGCATAGAAGTTAAATAAGCAGGGTGACAACATACAGCCTTGACGTACTCCTTCTCCTATTTGGAACCAGTCTATGGTTCTATGTCCAGTTCTAACTGTTGCTTCTTGACCTGCATACAGATTTCTCAAGAGGCAGGTCAGGTGGTCTGGTATTCCCATCTTTTTCTGAATTTTCCACAGATTATTGTGATCCACACAGTCAAAGGCTTTGGCATAGTCAATAAAGCAGAAATAGATGTTTTTCTGGAACTCTCTTGCTTTTTCAATGATCCAGCAGATGTTGGCAACTTGATCTCTGGTTCCTCTGCCTTTTCTGAAACCAGCTTGAACATCTGGAATTTCACGGTTCACATATTGCTGAAGCCTGGCTTGGAGAATTTTGAGCATTACTTTACTAGTGTGTGAGATGAGTGCAATTGTGCGGTAGTTTGAGCATTCTTTGGCATTGCCTTTCTTTGGGATTGGAATGAAAACTGACCTTTTCCAGTCAGTCCTGTGGCCGCTGCTGAGTTTTCCAAATTTGCTGGCGTATTTAACGCAGCACTTTCACACCATCATCTTCCAGGGTTTGAAATAGCTCAACTGGAATTCCATCACCTCCACTAGCTTTGTTCATAGTGATGCTTTCGAAGGCCCACTTGACTTCACATTCCAGGATGTCTGGCTCTAGGTGAGTGATCACACCATCATGATTATCTTGGTCGTGAAGATTTTTTTTGTACAGTTCCTCTGTGTATTCTTGCCACCTCTTCCTAATATCTTCTGCTTCTGTCTGCTCATAGCAAACACCCTCTTCCAACAACACAAGAGAGGACTCTACAAATGGACATTACCAGACGGTAAATACCCAAATCAGATTGATTATATTCTTTGCAGTCAAAGATGGAGAAGCTCTATGCAGTCAGCAAAAGCAAGACTGGGAGCTGACTGTGGCTCAGATTATGAACTCCTTATTGCCAAATTCAGACTTAAATTGAAGAAACTAGGGAAAAGCACTAGACCATTCAGGTATGACCTAAATCAAATCCCTTATGATTATACAGTGGAAGTGAGAAATAGATTTAAGGGACTAGATCTGATAGATAGAATGCCTGATGAACTATGGATGAGGTTCATGACATTGTACAGGAGATAGAGATCAAGACCATCCCCATGGAAAAGAAATGAAAAAAGGCAAAATGGCTGTCTGAGGAGGCCTTACAAATAGCTGTGAAAAGAAGAGAAGTGAAAAGCAAAGGAGAAAAAGAAAGATATAAGCATGAATGCAGAGTTCCAAAGAATAGCAAGAAGAGATAAGAAAGCCTTCTTCAGTGATCAATGCAAAGAAATAGAGGAAAAGAACAGAATGGGAAAGACTAGAGATCTCTTCAAGAAAATTAGAGATACCAAGCGAACATTTCATGCAAAGATGGGCTCAATAAAGGACAGAAATAATTAATTGTTAACATAAATTAATTACCTCTACTGTCAATATCATTGTACAACTCTCTTTATGGACTCAGTAACTGTATATATGATTTTTTCAGTTATAAAAATATAAACATATTTAAATATAAATATCAGGTTTTCCTGATGGGTCAGACAGTAAAAAATTTTCAGGCAATGCTGGAGACTCAGGTTTGATCCCTGAGTCATGAAGATCTCCTGGAGAAAGGAATGGCTACGCACTCCACTATTCTTGCCTGGAGAATTCCATGGACAGAGGAGCTAATTTGACTAGGAATTACCAAATTTCTCTCCAAAATATTTACAAAATCCCAGAAGAAATTCCTGACATTTTTTGTATTTTTCACATTCTTTACACCATTTGATACTTTTTTGGAAAACTCAATGGATGTAAAATATCTCATTATTTAAAATTTATTTTCTTCTGATAATTGAGCTTTCTTTATGTATATTTATCCATTTGTTAGTTTTATAGTATGAATTACATATTCACATCCTGTGCCTTCTGTTTCTGTTAATTGCTGTTTTCCTTTCATATTAAAAATTTTTTCTTGTGTAATTATATATTAAAGCCCCTGTTGACTAGATGTTGTTAATATCCTCTCTGGTCTGTCATACGGCTGTCAATTTTAGTGCATGCTGTCCATTACTTAATGAAAATCTTTAAATTTGATCAAGTGAAGCTATTTTTCTATAAATAGATTTTCTTTGAGGATTGTATTTCCAGAACATTCCACAAAATCACAAAGTTTTGTTTAATTTTTTGGTTTGTCTTAATGTTTAATTTAAACATGATATCTTATGTTTCTTACTGATATATTGACATCTACTTGTGGTTTATATTGTCAAGAGTTAGAAGTATTATTTAGTATGCACTGCTATAGTCATATGAGGTGTGAAAATACAAATAATACTGCTTGTTATTTTTATAACTGTTTTCTACTGCGAGCCAGTCTCAACCATGGCCCCTTTTTGGTATCTAGACCTCCCCATGATCCATCAAGTAGTGGGTTAATGCCTGAAGAGCAGGGTCTACCAGTGCCTAGCTTTAGAGCAAGGCCTAAGTATCTTCTGTTTTGTTGGTGGAAGTGCTTTACTAGTTACTAAGTATTTTTTGAATACCACTCCTGTTTATAGTGTTAGATATGACTCTACCTTTATTATTCTCCACATAGGGACAATTGATCCTGTTTCCACTGATTTAAGTTCAGTTCAGTTGCTCAGTCGTGTCCGACTCTGCCACCCCATGAACTGCATCATGCCAGGCCTCCCCATCACCAACTGCCAGAGTCTACCCAAGCCCATGTCCATTGAGTCTGTGATGCCATCCAACCATCTCACCCTCTGTCGTCCCCTTCTCCTCAGCTTTATTACATACCAGATTCTAATTCATACAGGTCTCTGTTTCTGTTCCATCACTGGTGTGTCCGACTTTACTTAAAAGCAGTGACACAATATTTTTATTACTAATGCTTTGTAAGTCATACTATTATATAGCAAAGTGAGTTCCTATTAGAATTCTATCTAAAAAATTTTAGGGATTTTTATTTATTATTATTATTTTTTTATAGTTTTTAATTTTTTTAATTTTAAAATCTTTAATTTTTACATGTGTTCCCAAACATGAACCCCCCTCCCACCTCCCTCCCCATAACATCTCTCTGGGTCATCTCCATGCACCAGCCCCAAGCATGCTGTATCCTGCGTCAGACGTAGACTGGCGATTCAATTCTTACATGATAGTATACATGATAGAATGCCATTCTCCCAAATCATCCCACCCTCTCCCTCTCCCTCTGAGTCCAAAAGTCCGTTATACACAGCTGTGTCTTTTTTCCTGTCTTGCATACAGGGTCGTCATTGCCATCTTTCTAAATTCCATATATATGTGTTAGTATACTGTATTGGTGTTTTTCTTTCTGGCTTACTTCACTCTGTATAATCGGCTCCAGTTTCATCCATCTCATCAGAACTGATTCAAATGAATTCTTTTTAATGGCTGAGTAATACTCCATTGTGTATAGGTACCACAGCTTTCTTATCCATTCATCTGCTGATGGACATCTCGGTTGTTTCCATGTCCTGGCTATTATAAACAGTGTTGCAATGAACATTGGGGTACATGTGTCTCTTTCAATTCTGGTTTCCTCGGTGTGTATGCCCAGCAGTGGGATTGCTGGGTCATAAGGGAGTTCTATTTGCAATTTTTTAAGGAATCTCCACACTGTTCTCCATAGTGGCTGTACTAGTTTGCATTCCCACCAACAGTGTAGGAGGGTTCCCTTTTCTCCACACCCTCTCCAGCATTTATTGCTTGCAGATTTTTGGATCGCAGCCATTCTGACTGGTGTGAAGTGGTACCTCATTGTGGTTTTGATTTGCATTTCTCTGATAATGAGTGATGTTGAGCATCTTTTCATGTGTTTGTTAGCCATCCGTATGTCTTCTTTGGAGAAATGTCTATTTAGTCCTTTGGCCCATTTTTTGATTGGGTCGTTTATTTTTCTGGAATTGAGCTGCATAAGTTGCTTGTATATTTTTGAGATTAGTTGTTTGTCAGTTGCTTCATTTGCTATTATTTTCTCCCATTCAGAAGGCTGTCTTTTCACCTTGCTTATAGTTTCCTTTGTTGTGCAGAAGCTTTTAATTTTAATTAGATCCCATTTGTTTATTTTTGCTTTTATTTCCAGAATTCTGGGAGGTGGATCATAGAGGATCCTGCTGTGATTTATGTCTGAGAGTGTTTTGCCTATGTTCTCTTCTAGGAGTTTTATAGTTTCTGGTCTTACATTTAGATCTTTAATCCATTTTGAGTTTATTTTTGTGTGCGGTGTTAGAAAGTGATCTAGTTTCATTCTTTTACAAGTGGTTGACCAGTTTTCCCAGCACCACTTGTTAAAGAGATTGTCTTTAATCCATTGTATATTCTTGCCTCCTTTGTCAAAGATAAGGTGTCCATAGGTGTGTGGATTTATCTCTGGGCTTTCTATTTTGTTCCATTGATCTATATGTCTGTCTTTGTGCCAGTACCATACTGTTTTGGTGACTGTGGCTTTGTAGTAGAGCCTGAAGTCAGGCAAGTTGATTCCTTCAGTTCCATTCTTCTTTCTCAAGATTGCTTTGGCAATTTGAGGTTTTTTGTATTTCCATACAAATCTTGAAATTATTTGTTCTAGTTCTGTGAAAAATATGGCTGGTAGCTTGATAGGGATTGCATTGAATTTGTAAATTGCTTTGGGCAGTATACTCATTTTCACTATATTGATTCTTCCGATCCATGAACATGGTATATTTCTCCATCTATTAGTGTCCTCTTTGATTTCTTTCATCAGTGTTTTATAGTTTTCTATATATAGGTCTTTAGTTTCTTTGGGTAGATATATTCCTAAGTATTTTATTCTTTTCGTTGCAATGGTGAATGGAATTGTTTCCTTAATTTCTTTTTCTACTGTCTCATTATTGGTGTATAGGAATGCAAGGGATTTCTGTGTGTTGATTTTATATCCTGCAACTTTACTATATTCATTGATGAACTCTAGTAATTTTCTGGTGGAGTCTTTAGGGTTTTCCATGTAAAGTATCATGTCATCTGCAAACAGTGAGAGTTTTACTTCTTCTTTTCCAATTTGGATTCCTTTTATTTCTTTTTCTGCTCTGATTGCTGTGGCCAAAACTTCCAGAACTATGTTGAATAGTAGTGGTGAAAGTGGACACCCTTGTCTTGTTCCTGACTTTAGGGGAAATGCTTTCAATTTTTCACCATTGAGGATAATGTTTGCTGTGGGTTTGTCATATATAGCTTTTATTATGTTGAGGTATGTTCCTTCTATTCCTGCTTTCTGGAGAGTTTTTATCATAAATGGATGTTGAATTTTGTCAAAGGCCTTCTCTGCATATATTGAGATAATCATATGGTTTTTATTTTTCAATTTGTTAATGTGGTGAATTACATTGATTGATTTGCAGATATTGAAGAATCCTTGCATCCCTGGGATAAAGCCCACTTGGTCATGGTGTATGATCTTTTTAATGTGTTGTTGGATTCTGATAGCTAGAATTTTGTTGAGGATTTTTGCATCTATGTTCATCAGTGATATTGGCCTGTAGTTTTCTTTTTTTGTGACATCTTTGTCAGGTTTTGGTATTAGGGTGATGGTGGCCTCATAGAATGAGTTTGGAAGTTTACCTTCCTCTGCAATTTTCTGGAAGAGTTTGAGTAGGATAGGTGTATTTAAATTTATTTAATTGGAGGCTAATTAATTTACAATACTGTATTGGTTTTGCCATATATCAACATGAATCTGCCACAGGTGTACACGTATTCCCAATCCTGAACCCCCCTCCTACCTCCTTCCCCGTACCATCCCTCTGGGTCATCCCAGTGCACCAGCCCCAAGCATCCTGTATCCTGCATTGAACCTAGACTGGTGATTCGTTTCTTATATGATAATATACATGTTTCAATGCCATTCTCCCAAATCATCCCACCCTCTCCCTCTCTCACAGAGTCCAAAAGACTGTTCTATACATCTGTGTCTCTTTTGCTGTCTTGCATACAGGGTTATCATTACCATCTTTCTAAATTTCATATATATGCGTTAGTATGCAGTATTGGTGTAGGGATTTTTAGATTTTTATTCTCTACACATCTTTTCTAATCAGCATCACTTCTGCCATATTCTTTTGATTATGAGTGAATCACTAAAGCCAACCCAGATTCACAAGGAGGGACAGTAAACAACTTCATGGAGAAGTATGAAACAATTTGTGGTCATCTATAAAACTTTCACAGGTAATGTTAATTTTTCTGCTTGGTGATTTTCTTTCTTTATTACTAAAATTGCTACTTTGATTTACTTATGTTTCTCTGTCCTTTTATCTTTAATGTCAACTCTCCCAAATGCCAACAAATATCAGAATCCCCGAGCTTGTTTAGGAATCTATCTAATCACATGCCGTCTTAAGAGTTTATTCTTTTCCTCTGATATCACCATCAGGGTTCACAAGGGTCTCATGGCATATAGTTAAAATATGGTCTATTGTGGTGACCTGACAAACAAGGGGTGAAGTCACAGTGGCCACATCCTGTTTTTCCCTAAGGTGATATCCTATTTTTCCCTGCTGGTGCTAGTTTTTCAAGACTACATGACCACCCGACCCATGAGACCCCTTCAACTACTTGACCACAAGATCCCAGCTGCGGACCAAAGATAAACTGAGGCCCCCTCCCTCTGGGGCATAATTTCCCATTGATAGGGTATAAGAAGGGTCGGCTGTAAAAAGAGAGCACTAGTTTTACTCTAAAGCCAGTCACTTTCATTCTTTCTATAATAAATCTTTCTCTGCATGAATGTCTGGCTTGCTCTCTTTTTCTCCATGCTTGCCTTACAATCACCATAGTATATGTAGGAGCTTTCTTTATTAGGATCTAATTTGTCTCTTTGCAACACCTTTCAGTCTTACATTTTAAAAATATAGGAGCAATTCTTCATTTCTATTCAGGTGCTTCTCTTCCATTCATTTATTTCCTTATGTAATTTTTTATTAGACCAAATTTACATTTTGGCCCCTTTGCACAAAGTCTTTTAATCATTCTCTCTTCCTTATTTCTGCATCTTCTTACCATTATTTACTATGACTGGGAAGTTTTTTTTTTTGGTTACAGACAGTTCATTAATTCAGCTCTCAGCTCTTCAACTCATCCACTGGATGCCTCATATCAACTATTTTGTTCCTAAATTTATATTTCCAATATCTTCCATTAATTCTCTGAGGGCATCAATGCTTTTACTTACCAAATAATTGCTTATTTTGTACTTACATGCTAAATATAGCCAACTTGTCTGCAATAGTTATTTTTTCTAACTATTAATTCTGATGCCTACAATGTGTGTTGTTTAGTTCATTGCCTTTATTTCATAGTGTTTGTTATTTTCTTATTTTTTTAAATCTTGTTCTCATATTTCCTTAAGATATGAATACTTTGTTTAGTCAAGTGCACCTAGGGGTAGAGGGAATCAGGGATAAAAGAGCAAGTTCCAGGCTGTGAATCCTCCAGGTGAGCTTTGTGATTGTCAGAGAAATGCTTCCTTGCCTCCTGGGCATTAATATTTCTTGTTTTCTACAACTGAGGCAAACAGGCCTCTTAGTTAATCACCAATTATATCTTCCCCAGCACTGCTCTTTTCAGGGTCTACTATTAAGTAAGACTATACAGACCTCAGTTGAAACTACAGAGGTCCTGTTCTGTGCTTACATATAGCACAGCCATGACAAACACTCCGCAGCTTTCTTCCCTCTCAACAACTTCAGAAATGGCACAACAATCTCATGTGAATGCATGGGCGAAGTAAAGATTGCCATAAAGTTTATCTCTTTCACCTAGTTTCCTCTAAGGCTGATCCTCTCTTCTTTCAAGTGCTAGGGATGAAAATGACTTCAAAATGTTCATAGGTTTTATATTGTATTCTGTGATTCAAAACTTCTCTGATATCATTAGCATATTAAAGATCTGGGATAAGATGTAGGTTGCATTTTGTTAGATGTTTTTCTGTATGTACTGAGGTGATTATAGGGGCTTTTGTTTGTTAATATAGTGAAATATTTTAATTGATGTTTGAATGTTAAATCAACTCTGTATTCCTGGAATTATCCAAACTGGATCTTACCTAGTTCCGTTTGATCAGTTGTGTCTGACTCTTTGCGACCCCATGAATTGCAGCACGCCAGGCCTCCCTGTCCATCACCAACTTCCAGAGTCTCCCCAAACCCATGTCCATTGACATGGTGATGCCATCCAAACATCTGATCCTTTGTCTTCCCCTTCTACTTCTGCTACCAATCTTTCCCAGCATCAGGGTTTTTTCAAAAGGGTAAGTTCTTCGCATCAGCTGGCCAAAGTATTGGAGTTTCAGCTTCAGCATCAGTCCTTCCAATGAACACCCAGAACTGATCTCCTTTAGAATGGACTGGTTGGATCTCCTTGCAGTCCAAGGGACTCTCAAGAGTCTTCTCCAAAACCACAGTTCAAAAGCATCAGTTCTTCAGTGCTCAGCTTTCTTCACAGTCCAACACTCACATCCATACATGACCACTGGAAAAACCATAGCCTTGACTAGACGGACCTTGGTTGGCAAAGTAATGTCTCTGCTGTTCAATATGTTATCTAGGTTGGTCATAACTTTCCTTCCAAGGAATAAGCTTCTTTTAAATTCATTGCTGCGATCACCATCTGCAGTGATTTTGGAGCCCAGAAAAATAAAGTCAGCCACTGTTTCCACTGTTTCCCCCTCTATTTCCCATGAAGTGATGGGACTGGATGCCATGATCTTCGTTTTCTGAATGTTGAGCTTTAAGCCAACTTTTTCACTCTCTTCTTTCACTTTCATCAAGAGGCTTTTTAGTTCCTCTTCACTTTCTGCCATAAGGGTGGTGTCATCTGCATATCTGAGGTTATTGATATTTCTCCCAGCAATTTTGATTCTAGCCTGTGCTACCTACAGCCCAGCTGACATTCCCATCTCTTTCAGAATCTTCCACAGTTTATTGTGACCCACACAGTCAAAGGCTCTGGCATAGTCAATAAAGCAGAAATAGATGTGTTTCTGGAACTCTCTTGCTTTTTTAATGATCCAGCGGATGTTGGCAATTTGATCTCTGGTTCCTCTGCCTTTTCTAAAATCAGCTTGAACATCTGGAAGTTCACGGTTCACTTATTGCTGAAGCCTGGCTTGGAGAATTTTGAGCATTACTTTACCAGTGTGTGAGACGAGTGCAATTGTGCGGTAGTATGAGCATTCTTTGGCATTGCCTTTCTTTGGGATTGGAATGAAAACTGACCTTTTCCAGTCCTGTGGTCACTGCTGAGTTTTCCAAATTTGCTGGCATATGGAGTGCAGCACTTTCACAGCATCATCTTTTAGGATTTGAAATAGCTCAACTGGGATTTCATCATCTCCACTAGCTTTATACATAGTGATGCTTCCTAAGGCCCACCTGACTTCACATTCCAGGATGTCTGGCTCTAGGTGAGTGATCACACCATCGTGATTACCTGGGTCATGAAGCTCAGCTCTTTTTTGTACAGTTCTGTGTTCTTGCCACCTCTTCTTAATATTTTCTGCTTCTATTAGGTCCCTATCATTTCTGTCCTTTCTTGAGCCCATCTTTGCATAAAGCTCAAGATTCAGAAAACTAAGATCATGGTATCTCGTTCCATCACTTCATGGCAGGTAGATGGGGAAACAGTGGAAACAGTGTCAGACTTTATTTTTTGGGCTCCAAAATCACTGCAGATGGTGACTGCAGCTATGAAATTAAAAGATGCTTACTCCTTGGAAGGAAAGTTATGACCAACCTAGATAACATATTGAAAAGCAGAGATATTACATTGCCAGCAAAGTTCTGTCTAGTCAAGGCTATGGTTTTTTCAATGGTCATGTATGGATGTGAGAGTTGGACCATGAAGAAAGCTGAGTGCCAAAGAATTGATGCTTTTGAAGTGTAGTGTTGGAGAAGACTCTTGAGAGTCCCTTGGACTGCAAGGAGATCCAACCAGTCCATCCTAAAGATCAGTCCTGGGTTCATTGGAAGGACTGATGCTGAAGCTGAAACTCCAAAACTTTGGCCACCTGATGAGAAGAGTTGACTCATTGGAAAAGACTCTGATGCTGGGTGGATTGGAGGCAGGAGAAGGGGATGACAGAGGATGAGATGGCTGGATGGCATCACTGACTCGATGGATGTGAGTCTGAGTGAACTCCGGGAGTTGGTGATGGACAGGGAGGCCTGACGTGCTGCGATTCATGGGGTCGCAAAGAGTCGGACATGACCACGTGACTGAACAGAACTGAACTTGCATGAAATGTTACCTTGGTAGGCATTGCAGTAGCCCATTCCAACAGGACTGTATTTTGGGAATTTCCTAGGTCAGGGGTCTCCAAACTTCGGGATCTAACACCTGATGATATGAGGTGGAGTTGATGTAATAATAATAGAAATAAAATGCACAATAAATTTAATGCACTTGAATATTCCTGAAACCATCCTCACCCTCAGTCTGTGGAAAAAATTATCTTCCACAAAACTGGTTGGGGACCACTGGTTAGAGCAAACATAGGGGCATAAATTATACAGTCGGTTGTCCCAGACCTTGTTTTGCCTACCTCATTTAAATGACTTTCCTTCTCTTCACGTCAATGGCCTTTAGGAGGTTCCAGGCCTAGTAATGAATATTACTATGTTGTGTAAGCTAAAATGTTGTCACATTACAGCGTTAAGTCATGAGTGAACTACAAAGATGGAGGGAGAACTTTAAGCAGTGTATGTGGTCATCAACTTGATGTACAGGGAGAATTAGCAAGACTTGACAATCAGAGGCAAAGATGTTTTGGGGAAGAAGCATGTGAATACTCCCATGGGATTTGGCAAAAAACATGCAAATCTAATGGTTCATATTAATGACCACCAAGGAGCTTATATCAGGGAAGAGGAGGTGAGGAACAATGGGGCAGCTAGAGGTTTAACAACATAACCAAGGCTGCTTAGTCGAGACCTCAGTTCAGTCACTCAGTCATATCCAACTCTTTGCAACCCCATGGACTGCAGCATGCCAGGCTTCCCTTTCCGTCATCACTTCCTGGAGCTTGCTCAAGCTCATGCCCATTGAGTCAGTGATGCCATCCAACCATATCATCCTCTGTCATCCTTTTCTCCTCCTGCTTTCAATCTTTCCCAGTATCAGGGTCTTTTCAAATGAGTCAGCTCTTTGCACACTCACTGATTGAGTGTGAGCAGAATCTAGAATGAATGGTAAAGGAGGAGGTGAAGAATGAAGGGACCAGCTGCAGTGGCAGTAATATACCTCCCTGTCTTGAATCCTTCCTTAGAAAAATTGTGAGAGGCCACTGTATGAAGAAGTAGTGACAGGTCAGCACGAATGAACACAGAGACAGTACAGGACAGGACAGTACAGGAGTGGCTGTAGCGGAAGCTCTCAGTGCCCTGTCCCTGCTGCTCCTGCACTTTAACACCTACACAAGGGTACTCTTCTCATGATATATAGCTTGTGGGAAACTGTTGCGTAGTGCAGGGAGCTCAGCTCCCTGCTCTCTGATGACCTAGAAGGGCTGGAGGAGGGCTGGGATGGAGGCTTAAAAGGGAGGGAATATATGGATACATATGGTTGATTCAGTTTGTTCTGCATCAGAAACTAACAACATTGTAAAGCATTTTCACTCCAACTGAAACAAACATCCACGCAGTTCTATTGCAAACTCCTGGGACTCTGCCTAGGAGTGCCCTCTAACTGTGGAAGTATGATAGACTCATGGTTGGGACCCTGCTGAAGTGAGGTGTCAGGGGGGATTAAAGCCTTGTGGAGCATTTTTTAGGTTGTGGTGGGCAGAATTTTGACAAGATCTTTCCAGTTCTTTTGATCATCACTTGGGACTGTTCACTATCATAGGCATATCCTGATTTATTCTGGTGGCCGTCATTTTAGTTTCAGTGCCAGAAGCAAACTATGTTATGTAAGATCCATGCTTATGTGCTGGAGATACCTGATGTTACTGGGATCTCATTGGGTCCAAAATTTACCTCTATGGTTATTGTGGTATGTAGATAACTAGAGAGGACTCAAGGAAAGTCAGAGGCCAGATGTAAGACAATATTATTTAAGATTTTATTTGCTTAGGATATGAGGTTATCTTTACAGTTATTTTCTTTTAGAAAGTAGCACAGAACCCTTTATGTTGCCTCAATGCATTTTTTTAGTATAAACAGTACATAACTTATGAAAAGTCTTCTGGCATCAAAGTTTCCATTTATCTTTTTAGCTTTCTTGGTGAACTGATTAACTCTTTTAGATTTCAAATTCCAAAATGATCTGATAGAAATTTAACAACATAACCAAGGCTGCTTAATCGAGACCTCTGTTCAGTCACTCAGTTGTGTCCAACTCTTTGCAATCTCATGGACTGCAGCATGCCAGGCTTCCCTTTCCGTCATCACTTCCTGGAGCTTGCTCAAGCTCATGCCCATTGAGTCAGTGATGCCATCCAACCATATCATCCTCTGTCATCCCTTTCTCCTCCTGCTTTCAATCTTTCCCAGTATCAGGGTCTTTTCAAATGAGTCAGCTCTTTGCATCATGTGGCCAAAGTGTTGGAGTTTCAGCTTCAACATCAGTCCTTCCGATGAAATTATTGCCTGTTAGCAATTTCTGTTCCCAATTTTTTGGCCTGTTGCATTTTACCTCTTATAACCTCCTGAGCAGTTTCTGGATTCCCTGCTTGATCTCCTTGGTTCTCACACCATAAACAATGGGGTTTAGAGCTGGGGGGATGAGGTGGTGCAGGATGTTGAGCAGGATGGGGACATCGGGGGGAATCCTCTTCCTGGCCAGGTTAGTGATGACCAGCACCAGCAGGACTGTGCTGAAGAAGAGGATGAGGATGAAGTGAGAACCACAGGTGCTCAAGGCCTTGGCAGCAGCTCCTTCAACCTTGATCTTTAGCACAGCTTTCAGGATACAAGCGTAGGAGAGAATGATAAGGATGAGGTCAGAGCCCAGTAGGGTCCAGCCTGCCACAAACTGGTAGAGCCGATTGAAGGTGATGTCATCACAGGAGAGTTTGGACACAGACAGGTTAGTGCAGATGCAGTTCTTGATGATGTTCTCTGCACAGTAGCTGCGTCTGGCGGAAAGGACTGGAACTGGCAGTGACGCAAGGGCATTCCGGGCCACTACAAAGATGGTGGCTCTGGCCACAAATTGGTTAGTGATGATAGACGAGTAATGCAGAGGGTGGCAGATGGCCACATAGCGGTCAAAGGCCATGACCATGAATGTGCAGGACTCCATGGTCAAGAAACTGTTCATGATGAACATCTGGAGGAAGCAGGGAAAAAACCCAATAGACCTGAGGTCAAACCAGAAGATGGCCAGGACCTTGGGGATGACGGTGAGACAGAGCACCATGTCCAGCAGGGAGAGGAGGCTGAGCAGGTAGTACATGGGCTCGTGCAGAGAGGCCTCCAGCCGGATGGTGATCAGGAGGGTGGCATTGGCCCCCATGGCCAGGAGGAAGAGGAGACTGAGGGGCAGGGACAGCCAGTGCTGCCAGCTCTGGTAGTTAGGGAAGCAGATGAGGAGGAATTCGGAGACTGGGGGAGAGGAGTAGTTGCTGGGTGATGCCATGCAGCATATCCTGATCACACTGGAAATCCAGAGTCCTTAAAATGTAGAACAGAATGTAGCACCATGGAAAGTGTATGTTATAATTGTAGTAAAACTTGGGTTTTCACTAGAGCTTTGAAACTGTCTCAGTGATGATTTCAAGTCATCCTCATCATTGTTAATCATTGCTGACATTTAACTAAAAACTTACCATGCATGTGGTATCATGCCAAATACTTTATATGCATTATATCACTTCCTCTTTTAAAAACACGAAAAAGTAACTAATATTATTATTTTCATAAATAATGAAGGAAACAAGAAAAGGGAGGCTGAGCACTTTGATCAAAATTGGAAAGCTAGAACATAAGCCACATTCCCTGGTGGCTCAGATGGTAAAGAATCTGCCTGTAATTCAGGAGACTTGGAGTCAATCCCTGAAGAAAAGAATGGCAACCCACTCCAGCATTCTTGCCTGGAGAACTCCATGGACAGAGGAGCCTTGTGGGCTACAGTTCATGGTGTCACAGAGTCAGACATGACTGAGTGACTAACAGACACACAGACACACACTCAGACACACACGTGGCAAAACCAAACTGAAAACCAAGGAATCTGATTCTAGAGCCTGTGCTTTCAGCCCCTGTATAAGATTTAGCCTCATTCAGCACAATTACTTAACTCAGCTTTTCCTTTCCTCAGAGTTTACAAGGAAGAGAGCTCTGTTCAGCTGATTCTAAAGGAGCCAAGCCCTTTGCTCCATACAACTGGACAGGGATTGACTTCAGGATTCTTTATTTTCAGTATTCAGGAAATATTGGATTAGAGGTGGAGCAGCCCTTTGCACCATCCCAGGACAATTTCATCCAGCTCCAAAGAGGATTTCACTTCAAGGTATAATGTTTATCATTCTTTTACTGGATTAACTACTATTGCTTCTCTTTGTGACATTTCAAGAGTGCTTTATTAGATTTGAGTCCTTTAGAAAAGACTGTGAATTTCCTATTCTCGTGACAGAAACAGTATCGCCAGGTACACCGGGAGGTTACCAAAGGTGAAATAGAAGTTTTCAATAGTTAGTGAGTAAGTTTTCAGCATATAAACTCAAATAGGGCTTGCTTACCTGGTGAGCAAAATTATCCATGAATCCTTGGGACCAGGATCCAATTATTTCAGCATATGGAATCTGTGTTCTGAAAATTTACCTGCTGTGATTCTAGTTGGGATTTTCTTTTTTCTTGGTGTTGGGTTCTGGCTTAACTCCCTCACTGCTATACAAAGAGCAGACTGACCAACAATAAGAAGAGTGGCGACAATGACTCCAGCACCTGAAGACTGGGAAAGAGCCAGGGAGTCATGCGGGGATGAGAGAAGCAGCCCAGGAGACATACACTCAGTAGACTTGGGGCTACTGATGCTGCTCATGTATCCCACCTGAGCCGCCGCCTCCAGGAGAGTGATGTGTGTATGAGAAGGTATCAGATGCTGGCTGCCAGAGAAGGAAATGAAGGATTTTTCTTGATCCAAAGAATTTCACTTTCAATATCCTAGACTTTCCAAATACAGACTATGCAATAAACAAACACAACTTTCTACTCAGTGTAGGGCTTTAGGAAACCAAAGATTCAGGGGCTCAAGGGTCAAATCTGGGGTAGGGACAGCTATGTATTAGCTCAGTTCTGTATTTCCATTTGTTTTTTTTTTTATTTTTTACTTTTACTTTATTTTACTTTACAATACTGTATTGGTTTTGCCATACATCAACATGAATCCACCACGGGTGTACATGAGTTCCCAATCCTGAATCCCCCTCGCATCTCCCTCCCTATACCATCTCTCTGGGTCATTCCAATGCACCAGCCCCAAGCATCCTGTATCCTGCATTGAACCTAGACTGGCGATTCGTTTCTTACATGATATTATACATGTTTCAATGCCATTCTCCCAAATCATCCCACCCTCTCCCTCTCCCACAGAGTCCAAAAATCTGTTCTATACATCTGTGCCTCTTTTTGTATTTCCATTTGCGATTAGAGAATTTATTCTCAGTATGAATCAGAGAAATAAGGAGGATAGAAAACATACCTATCTCTTCTAAAAAGCCTTCTCCTTCTCATTAATCAAGTTCTAGATTCTCAGAGTGACTCAAACTATTTGAAAAGTCAAGAAAATGATCAGTGCCTTTTCAGATCTGATCTTGTTTGGCATATAGATGTATAACGTGGATTAAGTAAAAATGATTATTTTCAGGGAAATTGACTAATAGAGAAAACTTGACTTATAAACATATATAACACATCTTATAATTGTGGTTATAGTAAAAATTATCTTACAAGCAGTGGAAAAGAGATAAAAGTACAGGTGAATGAAGCAATGTTATGTAGTTGAAAATCTGAGTTCCAGCTCTGGCTCTCATACTCATTACATGACCCTGAAGGCTATTTAAACTCTTTGGTGCCTGATTTTCTCATATGTGAAACAGATAAATGATACTTAGCTTTGCTGTTGTTGTGGGGACAGAAAGGATTATTTCCTGAGACCCTATTAGCCCAGGGACATAACAAGCTTAAAGCATCTGAGAAGGACACATAAAATGGTTATATTCATCTGGGGAGAGGGGAGGGTTACTCTTGTAGGCAATGGCAAGAGAAGAAAGGTCTGCCTAGCTGGATGTTCAGTAATGATTAATGATGAGTATTAGGGGCCAGTAGATCTTAAGGTCTTTGTGGGGGAGGAGGTAGGTGAGCAGAGTATCAGGAGACAAGGTTTAAATGTGAGCAGGAACATATGCAGCCATTCACAGCCCACCTGGCAATAGGCATTGTCAGGTACATCCTAAGGAATCAACAGAGAATTTGACACAGGGAAGTGCCATGCTACAGATGGGACAAAGGAGAATCACACACCAGCCTTTTAGAGAATCCTGAAGAGTCCAGAGGAAAAGTGATCAATATCTGAACACAGGCAGGTAGCTGGAGAAGGAAGGATATATTAATATTTGAGAGGTGAGAAGGACACCTAGATTTAGTGTAAAGAAGACTGAAGGCACAGAGAAACTGGAGTCAAGAACATCATCAAAAGTCTTTTAACAGACACAGGGAAGAAATGTCCTTTTCAGACCTCATATAACACTGATATAGTATAGCAATATACTTTTAGTCCCATCTTAGAATCCTTTTAAATTCCTCAATAGCTGGGAACATTTTTTCTCTATATATATATTCTCCTCAATGAAACTCAAGCCTGTTAATATGAGAAATGAGGACTTGTTGGCCATCTGCAGCATTGCTTTGATCTTCAATACTCCAATTTCATTAATTACTCCACTAATTCTATTAGTTACACTCACAGACTGATATTTACAAAGGAGTGGTCATAATGGTTCCTTATTCCAAGTGCTAAAGAACAGGACATGATCCCTGACCATGAAATGTTGAGAGTCTGGAAAGGACAGATAAGTCTTAAATAAGCCAAATGATAACAGAAAGTCTGAACCTAGCTATGATTGACTAGAAACAGAGTGATCACTTTGGCTCACAGATGTGTTTAAGACAAGAGAAGAAAGGAAGGTCCTGACCCAGCCAGGCACACCACCTTGGTCTTCTAGCCGTGATATGGATGGGGGCTTTGAGTCTACAGTTGTTTGGGGTCAACAGCTTTGTATGGATCTAAGTGTGTTGACAGAGTCGACATCTATATCAGGCCCTATTGAAAGATTTCATCTCCTTTTCATTCCAGGCTCCTGGACTCACCTTTCTTCATTGTCTCCTTCCTCACAATTTTCCTGGCCTCAACTAGGACTTACCAGCTTCCAAAGTTTGCACTGCCTCTATTTCTGGTTGTTGGAAAAAACACCTGAACTGGCCTCTTCAAAGGCTCTAGAGGCTGATTTTATGGCCTCTGGCTCCTCTGTGCTCCTTCCATCTCCATTACTTTCAATGGTTGGTGCCCTTGTTAGACACCTGGACCCCGAGGCCCTATGGTCTGTTTCCCAGGAGAGTGTATTGTCAAAGACTTAATTCAACACTGTGTACAGAGTGAGAGAGATCAAAGGCTCTTGGGGAGTCTGAATAAAGGAAAAACACCCCAAGCAAAGAAGGGTAAGAAAGCTGAGTGATGAGAATCTTTTTGGGAAAAATTTCTATGGTTGCACCAGTGGGGAAGGAACTGAATAAATTACCCTCGGAAGGAGATGACAAAGTTACATCCTTGGTAACCAAAGGAACAGGGGCCTCCAAGCAGCTTGGACTGTGGGCAACTTTGGGGGCCAGGAAGTCAGAAATGTTCTTTACAGGGAGGAAGGACTTATTTCCTCTTATAATGGTGTGAAATAATCTTCAGTGTGCAACATGAGAAAAAGACACTAAGTAGCAAATGTTTGCCCTCTAAAATTTTGTTAGCTTTATTCATGTAATTATTTTCTCTCCTTCTGGATTTAGCTGGGCAGATAATTAAGCTGGTTACCTGTACTTTATCTACCTGAGTTCAAAACACGTACTAGATTATCCAAAGTAATTGATTGATCTTGAAAGTAAGTTTTAATGGTGACCCACTTTGGAGGAAGAGAGTATGAAAAAACCAAGATAGTCTTGGGGTCACAATCAAGAGCAGAATAATTTACCTGAGATTCTTATGAAACAAAGGAGGAGAGAATAAAGAAGAAAATGGGTGAAATAGAGAGGAAAGGAGCTATGGAAAATAACAAAAAAATAGAAGAAAAAGACAGGGAAGGAGAGGAAGGAAGACAGTTTATAAGAAAGAAAAAAGCACAAAGATAGTGAATTAATGTTTTTACATGCATATATAATTGAATGAAAAAAGTCAGTAAAATAATTACTCTTTTCAGTGTTTTAGACAATGAAAGGGCTTCCCTGGTGGCTCAGACGGTAAAGTGTCTGCCTGAAATATTCGATTCCTGGGTCGGGAAGATCCCCTGGAGAAGGAAATAGCAATCCACTCCAGCACTCTTGCCTGGAAAACCCTACGGATGGAGGAGCCTGATAGGCTACAGTCCATGGGGTCGCAGAGTCGAACACGACTGAGCAACTTCACTTTTAGACAATGAAACAGAAATATGGGGAGTTTAAATTAATTGCTTATTTTGTGTAGCTGGCAATAGCCTAGCTAATCCAGAATATTAAACCTGGCTTTCACACTTAAAATCCAGGGATTTTTTACACTGAAAGTGAATGTCAGGAAGTTATTTCTTAAGAGTATATGGCCTACTGACCAATCTGTCACTCATAGAGCATAGGAAGAATCAGCCATGGTGATCAATATAACATGTGCATTATTTGGTGAACTAAGCAGTCCTGTTCTCTAAGAAAAGAAAATTGGTGCAAGAGGAATATGAAGTGACGACACTAAGCAAGGCAGTATTATCCCACAACAGGAAAAAAAAAATCTCAGAAATATCTTCTCACTGATATTAGTTGCCTGGATAAATGTACAATAACTTCTCAGACATCTCTTAAGTCAGCAGAGTACCTAAAGTCAGGCAGCCTGCTCTCACCTCAGCTGTGAGGAAACAAGATACTCAGACCCATAAATAACATCCCCTCCCCCCACCTTTTGGCTCAATCTACAGACAAATCATATTTACTTTTACGGGAGTTAGCTCAGGTCTTGGGAAACTCTCAGCCTAATTCTCAAATAGGACACAATTCTTAATTCTATTATAAGCATCCAAGCAAATGTAAATTCAATTATTTTGTTGAGGAAATCCATCAAGTTCTGTCTTCCTTAGATATTAACTCCTCTAGAGCCCCTTCCCAATTATATCCCAACAATCGTGTCTGACAGACAACAAACTGTGTAAACCCAAAGAGAATCCTCATTTGTTTGAATTAAATGTTGAACTCCTGATGTCCCCCTGGCAAAATGGCAAAGCAGGTCTCCGGAGAATATTTAGATGGTCCTGGGCTGGGGGCTGCGTCTGGGGAGGAATTCAAAGCCCGGTACCCAGTCTGTTGAACTTCCGTCTCTGACACGCAGTTTACCCCTACTCCACCCAGCGCCTTCTCTTCCCTCCTACCACAGGTGAGGGGGATGATGGGAAAACATGGAAGGGATCTAAATGTGTCCCTCTGCTTCTCTCTCTTTTGTCTAAAATAAACATGGGGGATTATTTAATGAAGCATCTGGAGAAAGGAATCAAGAAGTAGATCGGGCTGTAGGACAGACAGTGTCTCAGTGAGATCAGAAGGGCCATAGACGTATTGGAGGTTCTCCTACCGCTTCTCACCATTTTCGCCGCATGGTTGGATTTTAGCTTGGCAATCAGTGTATATAAATGACAGAGACAAGGCTAACTTTTCCAAGCAGAGTTCTTTTTCCTCCTAAATACAAGTAAATTTACATTTTCCAGGCATACTTGCCATTGCACGTGTGCTCAGTTGCATCTGACTCTTTGCAACCCTATGGACTCTAGCCCACCAAGCTCCTCTGTCCATGGGATACTCCAGGCAAGAATAGGGCAGTAGGTTGCCATGCCCTCCTCCAGGGGATCTCTCCTACCCAGGAATCGAACCCTTGGGTCCTGTGTCTCCTGCATTATAGGAAGATTCTTTACCCACTGAGCAAACTGGGAAGCTCATACTTGCAGTTGTGTGGGGCTTTATGACTAAGTCTGGCCAAGGGAATGACATGCACCTCTTCCAGGAATGGCTTTTACAACCTCCTTGATGTCCTCAGCATTCTATCTCTTCCTCCTCTTCTGGCTCATTGCAGATAATTCACTGGAAGACACAAACCCATAGAAAGTAGTGGAACCACACAGTGAACAAGGCTAGGACCCTGAATGATTGGAAGGAATCATTTTCACCTTTTGCATACACTGAATTCAATGTCATTAAAAAGTATAAAATTGCATTGTGCTAATTCACTGGTAAATTGGAATTGTTTGTTTTGACAGCTGTCAAATTATGGTGCAGTGGTAAAGAATCTGCTGGTCAGTACATGGGAGGTGGAAAAGACGTGGATTTGATCCCCGGGTTGGGACGATATCCTGGAGAAGGAACTGGCAACCCACTCCAGTATCCTTGCTTGGAAAATACCATAGACAGAGAAGCTTGTTGGGCCACAGTCCATGGGGTACAAAGAGTTGAACATGCCTGAGTGACATGCCTGACTGAATACACACACACACACACACACACACACACAAGTTGGTAATTCTAGGGGAAAGGTTTAAAGAATTCAAAATAATAGTGTGTGTTTGCAGTTGTTTTAATTTGATAAGTTGTTATGAGTAATATATGAGCTTAACAGAAAGTTAGCTGGTTTCCAAGAAGACCACGATAGATAAAGTTTGTAAGTATAAAGTCTTGAAGAATGTTCCTAGTACTTGGGAAGTCAAAGGTTAAGAGAAAGATTTAGAATGTCTTTGAGTAGCAAAGACTCATAGAAAATGACCCTGAGAAAAGACTAGATTATGTGAATCGCTGTCCTCTCAAGTCTGATAGCCTTAGATAGACACCATTATGTATAAAAGCAGTTGCTTGGGGAAAGCAAAAATACATAAAAAAGGAAAGAAAGTTTACCTAAGAAAAATCTTGTTAAATTTTTAAGGGGATTCATTGCTAAAGGAACATGATCTAGGCTTTTAAAAAGTTTTTGATTAAAAATTAAAACACAATGGAGTATTATTCAGCCATCAAAAAGAATACATTTGAATCAGTTCTAATGAGGTGGATGAAACTGGAGCCTATTATACAGAGTGAAGTAAGCCAGAAAGAAAAACACCAATACAGTATACTAACACATATATATAGAATTTAGAAAGATGGTAATGATAACCCTGTATGCGAGACAGCAAAAGAGACGCAGATGTATAGAACAGACTATTTAACTCTGTGGGAGAGGGAGAGGGTGGGATGATTTGGGAGAATGGCATTGAAACATGTATAATATCATATGAGAAATGAATCGCCAGTCTAGGTTCAATGCAGGATACAGGATGCTTGGGGCTGGTGCACTGGGATGACCCAGAGGGATGGTATGGGGAGGGAGGTGGGAGGGGGGTTCAGGAGTGGGAACTTATGTACACCCGTGGCAGATTCTTGTTGATGTATGGAAAAACCAATACAATATTTTAAAGTAAAAAAAAATTTAAAACAATCATTGATTTTAATACTTGACAGACACAAAACAGTCTCCAAATGCAATATCTGCAAAATAAGTCACATTTTCCATTGCCTGCTTCATAAAAGGCAGTGGGGGAACATTAAAGAAGACACAACCCCACAGATGCAGAAAAAGGACATGGAAAGCAATGGCCAGGAGAGTTTCTCCCAGAATCATATAAAGTGGGAGGTCAAGAGAACTTACCCAACTGTTAAGGAGATAAAAGTATTGCAGTGCCTGCCCCAAAGCACTTCAGAATTACCACTGACAAGTTCCTGCTAAATGTATTGCACGCTTCAGTTCAACTGGGAATCTTTTTGGTTTATGCTCCACTATTAGATATATGGTAGGAGGAGGAAGATGACTCATCCAAGAGGGACTACATCAGGACCTGATGGAGATGACCACACACCCCTGGAGACCTTGGACTCTTTGAGGATACAGTGCCTAGGTGAGGGTTCTGGTAGTCTCATTTGGGAAGAGATTATATATGCTTTACATGTGAGGGTCTCTCATATCACTTTTCTTATTGTTATTCAGTCACTAACTAACTCTTTGTGATTAAATAACATCTAACTCTTTGGAACCCCATGGAGTGCAGCACACTAGGCTTTCTTGTCCTCCACCATCTCCCAGAGTCCACTCAAATCCCTATCCATTGAATCAGTAATCCCATCCAACCATCTCATGCTCTGCTGCCCCATTCTCCTCTCACCCTCAAGCTTTCCCAGCCTTACATGCTTTTCCAATGAGTCTGCTCTTTGAAACAGGTGACCAAAATATTGGAACTTCAGCATCAGTCCTTCCAATGAATATTCAGGGTTGATTTCCTTTAGGATTGACTAGTTTGACCTTATTTCTCTTAAGAAATAAATATTTAATCACCAGCCCTCTCCAGCTAGATTTATGTAAAGATTCTGGCCAAGGGAATGACAGAAAAAATGGTGTAAATCTCTCTTAAATTGAGTCCCTAAAATACTTACAAAATCCTGCTCACTCTCCCCGTTTATTTGCCTGACATATTTAGAAGCACCAGTGGCAGTCTGTAAGGGATTAGAACATGAAGGAGTCAACTAATCAAAGAAGCATGGGTCTCTAAATGCTGACGTGAAACAAAGGCCACACGTATTGGAATGATAAGTGGATGAGAATAAACTGAAATTGTTAAGTGTGTTAAGTTACTGTGATATCTTTGATGGAGAAATCAACTTTACTTACACTGAACAATTCACTATATGTTGGGTTATACAGTGGTCTGCCTTTGCTATTTATAATATGGACCATGAAAAAGTCCACAAAACTGCAAAACTATCCAGTTGAAGTCTAACAATTCAACTTGCTCTTCAAAAATGTAATAGGAAAAGCAGATTTATTTATGTAGCAGATGTGCTTAACTCGCTCTTGACTCTGGCCACTATTAATTAAATGATCATTAGGAATTTATCATTTTGCTTAATTGCCTAATTGGCAAGGTTGGAAATAATGATGTCATGGGCTGTTTTGAACGTAAGCTTTCTTAAAGTAGCTTTTTTCTTGGTAACTGTCTGTACTAACCACTATTTTGTGAATCATACATATGGCACACTTGATAAATATTTTTTTAGTTGAAAAATAAATAAATGTTATTTTTATGTATAGCCTCTAGTCAAATATTGCTAATGTAACATCTTATAAAATGCTGAGATATATTCTATTTATGAATACTTGACTTATGTCATTGATTTGATATTGACTTTTCAATGTCAAAGGAGAAAAGGAAATCAGAGTATAAATTGTCATATATATCTTTTATTTTTTAAATGAATCATTAAAATTCCCGTTGGCTTATGATCATGAAGTACAGTATTTTCCTCTTTAATCTATCCACAGTCCTTCCCCTACTGTTGGAGATCCCAGAAATTTTGATTTCAAAGTTGTCAATCTCCTTTCAAACACCAAGCAGACTTAAGTGGAATCACTCCAGTGTTGCTATTCTGGTTAATAGCCACAAGGAGACACTGTTGAGTTGCCAGCAATGAAGCCTTTGATGGGTTCTTTTGGAGAGTTCTGACAAAACGTGGTCCACTGGAGAAGGGAATGGCAAAACACTTCAGCATTCTTGCCTTGAAAACCCCATGAACAGTATGAAGAGACAAAAAGATCTGACACTGAAAGACAAACTCCTCTGGTTGGTAGGTGCCCAATATGCTGCTGGAGAAGAGTGGAGAAATAGCTCCAGAAGGAATGAAGAAGCTGAGCCAAAGTGTGAGTGTGTCTGGTGGTAAACGTAGTCTGATGCTATAAAGGACAATGTTGCTTAGGAACCTGGAGTGTTAGGTCCATGAATCAAAGTAAATTGGAAGTGGTCAAACAGGAGACGACAAGAGTGAACATCGACATTTTAGGAATCAGTGAACTAAAATGGACCGGAATGGGCGAATTTAATAAAGATAACCATTACATACACAACTGTGGGTAAGAATCCCTTAGAAGAAATGGAGTAGCCATCATAGTCAACAAAAGAGTCCAAAATGCAATACTTGGGTGCAATCTCAAAAATGACAGAATGATCTCCGTTCGTTTCCAAGACAAACCACTCAATATCACAGTAATCCAAGTCTATGCCCCAACCACTAGTACAAAGAAGCTAAAGTTGAATGGGTCTATGAAGACCTACCAGATCTTCTAGAACTAACACCAAAAACTGATGTTCTTTTCATCATAGGTGATTGGAATGCAAAAGTAGAAGTCAAGAGATACCTGGAGGAACAGGCAAGTTTGGCCTTGGAATACAAAATGAAGCAGCGCAAAGGCTAACAGAATTTTGCCAAGAAAATGCGCAGGTCATAGCAAACACCTTCTTCCAACAACACAAGAGATGACTCTACACATGGACATCACCAGATTGTAAATACCAAAATCAGATAATTATATTTTTTACAGGCAAAATGGAGAAGCAATATATAGTCAGCAAAAACAAAACTGGGAGCTGACTGTGGCTCAGATTGTAAACTCATTATAGCAAAATTCAGACTTGAATTGAATAAAGTAGGGAAAACCACTAGGCCAGTCAGGTATGATCTAAATCAAATCCCTTGCAATTATGCAGTGGAAGTGACAAATAGCTTCAAAGGATATGATCTGATAGACAGAGTGGCTGAAGAATGGTGGATGGAGGTGTACAATATTGTACAGGAGGCAGTGACCAAAACCGTCTCCAAGAAGAAGAAGCACAAAAAGGCAGAATGGCTGCCTGAGGAGGCCTTACAAATAGCTGAGAAAAGAAGACAAGCGAAAGGCAAAGGAGAAAAGGAAAGATATATCATCAGAATTCAGAGTTTCAAAGAATAGCAAGGAGAGATAAGAAAGCCTTCTTAAGAGATTAGTGAAAGAAACAGAGGAAAGCAATAGAATGGGAAAGACTAGAAAGATCTCTTCAAGAAAATTAGAGATGCCAAGGGAATATTTCATGCAAAGATGGGCACAATAAAGGACAGAAATGAAAGGGACTTAACAGAAGCAGAAGGTATTAAGAAAAGGTGGCAAGAATACACAGAGGGACTTTACAAAAGAGATCTTAATGACCCAGATAACCATGATGGTGTGATCACTCATCTAGAGCCAGACATCCTGGAATGTGAAGTCAAGTGGGTCTTAGGAAGTATCACTATGAACAAAGCTAGAGGAGGTGATGGAATTCCTGTTGAGCTATTTCAAATCCTAAAAGATGATACTGTTAAAGTGCTGCACTCAATATGCCAGCAAATTTGGAAAACTTAGCAGTGGCTCCAGGACTGGAAAAGGTCAGTTTTCATTCCAATCCCAAAGAAAGGCAATGCCAATGAATGTTCAAACTACCACACAACTGCACTCATCTCACATGCTAGCAAAGTAATGCTCAAAATTCTCCAAGTGAGGCTTCAGCAGTACATGAACCGAGAACTTCCAAATGTTCAGCTGGATTTAGAAAAGGCAGAGGAACCAGAGATCAAATTGTCAACATCTGTTAGATCATAGAAAAAGCAAGAGAATTCCAGAAAAAGCATCTATTTCTACTTCATTGCCTACACTAAAGCCTTTGACTGTGTAGATCACAATGAACTCTGGCAAATTCTAAGAGATGGGAATACCAGACCACCTGACCTGCCTCCTGAGAAATCTGTATGCGTGTCAAGAAGCAATAGTTAGAACTGAACAAGGAACGATGGACTGGTTTCAAACTGGGAAAGGAGTACATCAAGGTTGAATGTTGTCACCTTGCTTCTTTTTTTTTTAATTTTTATTTTTACTTTATTTTACTTTACAATACTGTATTGGTACTTATATGCAATGTACATTAGGCAAAATGCTGGGCTGGATGAAGTACAAGCCGGCATCAAGATTGCTAGGGAAAATATCAATAACTTCATATATATTGATTACACCATCCTTATAGCAGAAAGTGAAGAGGCATTAAAGAACCTCTTGTTGAAAGTGAAAGAGGAGAGTGAAAAGGCTGGCTTAAAACTCAACATTCAAGGAAACTAAAATCATGGCATCTGGTCCTATCACTTTATGGCAAATAGATGGGGAGACCATGGAAACTGTGACAGACTTTATTTTCTTGGTCTCCAAAACTGCTGCAGATGGTGACTGCAGTCATGAAATTAAAAGACGCTTGCCTTTTGGAGAGAAAAAAAAAAAAAAACTTTGAAAAACCTAGGCAGCATATTAAAAAGCAGAGACATTACTTTGTTAGCAAAGGTCTGTCTAGTCAAAACTATGGTTTTTCCAGTAGTCATGTATGGATATGAGAGTTGGACCATAAAGAAGACTGAGCACCAAAGAATTGATGCTTTTGGATTGTGGTGTTGGAGAAGACTCTTGAGAGTCCCTTGGACAGCAAGGAGATCAAACTAGTCAGTCTTAAAGGAAATCCATCCTGAATATTCATTAAAAGGACTAATGATGAAGCTCTAATACTTTAGCCACCTGATGTGAAGAGCTGAGTCATCAGAAAAGACCCTGATGCTGGGGAAGATTGGTAGGAGGAAACGCGGAGGATAGAGGATGAGATGGTTGGATGACATCACCGATTCAATGGACATGAGTTTGAGCACGATCCAGGATATGGTGAAGGACAGGGAAGCCTGGCATGCTGCAGTCCATGGGGTTGCAAAGAGTCAGACATGACTGAGCAACCGACCAAACAACAACAAATGCTGTTTAGACTCCCAGATTCCCTGTCTTGATGTCCCACTCTCGGTCTCTGAGGTCACAGTTGTCATCATTAGCACTCACATGCTTGGAATATATCATAAGCAAAATATAGCATCAGATGTACTAAGAGGCTTTCAAACTCCACTTTATGATATATGGAATGCATAGTTTTATTTCCTCAACAATATTTAGCTGTTTGTTTTGAGTCTTGGTCACTAGATAGATTCTGTTTTCCTCTAGATATTTAATTCCCAGGTAACCTGTTGCTCTCTCTTGCTACTGGATCTTGATTAAAATTTTCTCTTGTTTCTCAGTACTGTTCAATGGTTTCAGATCTTTATTTCTCGAAAGGATCTGTGTTGCTCATGTAAATTTCTCATGCAAATATGACAAACCTGCAAACCATGGAGTGAAGTGAGTGGCTTTGATAGGTCCCATCTTACCCTTCTCTGTTTCTTAATACAACTTCTTCCAGAATAGCTGAACCATAGACTATAATAGCAAAGCGACTCTTCATAGATTTTCCCAGTTAAATTGACAAAAACAACTACAGTCTACAATTTAAAATACATTTAGTTAATACTAAATCTGGCCAACTAAGACTGTGCTAAGAGGACTTTTTTTTTTTTTTTTTTTAATATTATTGAAACATCTTGGCAGTGTTGGATCTGCCCTTTAAGACCTGGTTCTTAGAGTAATCCTGGCCCCCTATTCCCATTCCCTTTACCTGTATGTAGAGTCACCCGAAACCTTGTCTTAGGACCATTTTTTCCAGTTTCTTGAACCACCTTCCCTGGTTTTGACAGTTCTGTGAGAATCTGTGGTCTTCTTTAACCTCTCGCCTTAGAACCAGAGCACAAAGACACTCATATTTAGGGACTGACTTCTGTAGAACTAGAGATCCATTGTAGACACTATTTGTCAACTCTACATTTATACACTTCAGTATTGTAAGTAAAGAAATGTTTTCTAAGCCCCTTCATGTGCCAAAATTGTGCTAGTTATCATGAGGAATGAGAACTGGTATATGGAATCCTACATCCTTTACAAATCCTTACAACAAATTGGTAGTATTTATCCCTGTGAACACTGACTTTGAGTCAAATTTCTCATAATTGTGTTGCTATTTGCATTGATTTAAAGACTCTGTATTTTCTTCTCTATTTTCTGATTTTGTCATCAGAATAACATTAATTTTCTAAATGATTTTGAAAGATTTGCAAATTTGTTAATATTGCAAAACAGTTAATATAGTATTAATATGCAAAACATATGATAAGTTATCATGGCTTCTTACCATCTTACCGGGGCTTCCCTGATGGCTCAGTGGTAAAGAATCCACCTGCAATGCAGGAGATGTGGGTTCAGTCCCTGGGTAGGGAAGATCCCCTGGAGAAGGAAGTGGAAACCCACTTCAGTATTCTTGCCTAGAAAATCCCATAGACAGAGGAGCCAAGGGGTAGCAAAGAGTTGGATCAGACTGAGCACACACACCATCGTACTTGGATGAAAATCTGCAATAACCTTTTTTATCATCTCCCTTCATCATTTTGATCTGTTTAGTCTTTTAAAATCTTGTTTGTGTCAATATTATAATTTCTATGTAGAGACTGATCATTTGGTCATTTTTTTAAAATAAATTTATAAAGAGTATCATTTTTTTTTAAGTTCCCCACCTCTCTTTGTTTGCATTACCGTAGTCCCATTCTCTGTTTATTCCTGCTCACTCTCTCTTGAATTTTAACCAGGGTCCCATTTCCAATTAGAAGCCAACTAAATGTTTCTGCAGTTCCTAGAATACCCAAAAAATCAGTTATACTGTCTAGCTTCCATACTCAGATGGGAATGACTTTATGTTAGTAGCCACTCTCATGCATTCTGCCCTAAAGCTAACCATTCTGCCTCCTGCCCTAATCAGGACTATAGGGCAAGTAGTTTCACTGAGTCCTCAAGCCCAGAGAAAGCACTCTTAACTCTTTAGGCATTATAGCCTTCTGACTAGGCTTTGACCAAGGTCAGGGTTGAGTCCCTGAAGACCCCCAAGCACCAGGGTCATCTGCAGCTGGAATCAGTGACCGTAGAGTAGGATTGAAATTAGTAAATTTATCTATATGCACCAGAAGTAACAACCACACCAGAAACGCATGTGTTTATTTTCAATGTGTCTTTGTTCTTAGAAGCTGCAAAGATGTTTACAACAGCTTTTTTTTTCAGTTATTTTATTAGCGAGTATACTGACACTCAAAGAGTTCTAAGTGACAAACTCAGGTAAACCTTCCAGTCAAGGACAAAGCCTGAGTTTAAACCTGAATCTCATGACTCGTGTATGTCCCTTACCACTGTGTCCTTCTTGACTTTCATGAAATTCATCATTTTTATAGTCATGAACTTCAGCTTCTGACCTGTGAATAACAAGACCATAAGAAAGAAAATTATTTTGAAGGTACCGGGGGCATGACTTTTCCAAACCTTTTCCTCCGTTTAGAAATTTTGTAGTATCAGTGGGATTTCAGTGTGAGAATTTTTAATGTACTTTTCCTGTGGCAAAAAATAGAGTGATTATTTTGGAATCTTTGAGCCATGCCTTCCAGTGGGAATATACAGATTATGACTGATAGGCAAAAAAGTAGTGTGACTGGCTTGTGTGGAAATGCCAGAGGAGTTTAATGAAAATATTTCCAGTGTTTACTACTGCTTTGATCTTATTATTATCCCACTGATGGTGAAGAGGAACTAAAAAGTTTCTTGATGGAAGTGAAAGAGGAGAGTGAAAAAGTTGGCTTAAAGCTCAACATTCAGAAAACAAAGATCATGGCATCTGGTCCCATCACTTCATGGGAAATAGATGGGGAAACAGTGGAAACAGTGTCAGACTTTATTTTTCTGGGCTCCAAAATCACTGCAGATGGTGACTGCAGCCATGAAATTAAAAGACGCTTACTCCTTGGAAGAAAAGTTATGACCAACCTAGACAGCATATTCAAAAGCAGAGACATTACTTTGCTGACTAAAGTCTGTCTAGTCAAGGCTATGGTTTTTCCAGTGGTCATGTATGTATGTGAGAGTTGGACTGTGAAGAAGGCTGAGCGCCAAAGAATTAACGCTTTTGAACTGTGGTGTTGGAGAAGACTCTTGAGAGTCCCTTGGACTGCAAGGAGATCCACCCAGTCCATTCTGAAGGAGATCAGCCCTGGGATTTCTTTGGAAGGAATGATGCTAAAGCTGAAACTCCAGTACTTTGGCCACCTCATGTGAAGAGTTGACTCATTGGAAAAGACTCTGATTCTGGGAGGGATTGGGGGCAAGAGGAGAAGGGGACAACAGAGGATGAGATGGGTGGATGGCATCACTGACTTGATGGACGTGAGTCTGGGTGAACTCCGGGAGTTGGTGATGGACAGGGAGGCCTGGCGTGCTGCTATTCATGGCGTCTCAAAGAGTCAGACACGACTGAGCGACTGAACTGAACTGAACTGATGATCATGGAAGATTTTCTTGGGGCTAAACATCAATAGCTTTTTGGGTTCAGCATCCTAAGTACTCGTTCTCTTATCTGCTTTGTCCTGACCCCATAGATGATAGGGTTAAGGGCAGGAGGTACAACCACATATAGATTGGCCAGAAGTATGTGGATGTAGTGAGGGACATTGTGGCCAAAGCGGTGGGTCATGAAGGAGAAGAGTGCTGGCAGGTAGAAGGCCAACATGACGCAGACATGGGATCCACAGGTGCTGAGTGCCTTGAGCCGTGCATCCCAGGACGGGAGGTGGAAGACTGCTCTGAGGATTTGGACATATGAAAATCCAATCACAGAAAGATCAATGTATCCCACAGAGAAAGCAATCAAGCCATAGATAACATTGACCCTAATACTGGCACAAGACAACTTTGCCAAACCCATGTGTTCACAATAGGTGTGGGGGATGATCCGGACTTCACAGAAAGGCAGTCTCAGGATAAGGAAGATAAATGGAGTCACAAATACCAAAGTCCTAAATATGATGACTATGCCAAGGATAGCTATTACCTTACTGGTGAGGACCATGCTATATCTCAGGGGGTTGCAGATGGCAATGTATCGGTCTATGGCCATGACTGTCAGCACCACAGACTCCAGGCCAGTGCATATGTGAATTGTGTACATCTGTGTGATGCAAGCACCAAACACAATCTCCCTGAGATTGAACCAGAAGATGCCCAGCATCTTGGGGATGGTGGCTGTGGACAGGCCAAGGTCAGTGAAGGCCAACATGGCCAGGAAGTAAAACATAGGTTGGTGGAGGCTGCGTTCAGTCTGGATCACGAACAGGATGGTAATGTTTCCCAGGAGAGCTATTAGATAGACTGCAAGGAAGGGGAAGCCGATCCAGATGTGCAAGTCTTCCAGCCCTGGAATCCCCATCAGAAGAAAGGAAGAAGGATGGAGCTGTGTCTTATTGGGGTGCAGCATATCTGGTTGGAGTGGTTATAGATACATTTTTTGCAGTTTTCTTGCTTCCAGGGAGAGACCATAACCTCTTTCAGAGCATGTCACCTGTTTTCTGGAATCTTTAATTTCATAATACAGCTGAGGAGACCTAGAGATGGACTATGAGGCAGAATTAAAAAGACATTCTCACTTCAAAGTATTTACCTCACCAACATAGAAAACTACGTGGAAAATTTCCCCAAAAAAGCCATTTTGCACTTGTATCTTTTTCCCTTCACTCTTTAAGGAAGAAACTGCTATAAAATAGCAAATATTGATTGTTAATTATATCTGTTAATCATCATGTAAAGCCTAAACAAAATGGTCTGTGTGTGTGCATGTAAAATTACAGGATTTGTATTGATATAGATGGTTTAGGAGAATGATATATTCTTTCAAGAGAGGCCTGAAAAGAAGATGGTATGTGGATATATAAGCAACAAGGTCTTACTGTATATCACAGATAGCTATATTTAGTATCCTATAATAAATGATAATGGAAAAGAATACAAAAAAGACAACATTATAAATCAACTATACTTTAATAAAAATTTTTTATAAAAGAACAAGGAATTGCTAAATGAAAAGAGAAAATGGTGTGTGGTAGGGAACTTAGTTATGGTGGAGGGGTGGACAGCTAGTGTTTAGATCTGAGCTAAGGAATGGAATTAAGAAATTTTGACATATCAGGAGACTAATGTATAATTCCAGCAAAATAATAAACCTTCTCAGAGCTATAAATTCTTCTAAGTCCCATCACCAAAATAATTCTTAGTCTAGATTTAATGAAACACTATCCACAGAGCCTTCCCCAGCTGGCTTATTTCATGATTATTTATTATTTTTGTTATTTTCTAGAAGTCTATTTATCTTGCTGTTATGCTAGTCATTATTGATTATTAGTGGTTTTTAAAGTGTAGTACCTGGGCCGTGGGTATCAGCATCATCTAGTAATTTGTTATAAATGCTAATTACTGGACACTACCCCAGACTCAATTGATGCTTTTGAACTGTGGTGTTGGAGAAGATTCTTGAGAGTCCCTTGGACTGCAAGGAGATCCAACCAGTCCATTCTGAAGGAGATCAGCCCTGGGATTTCTTTGGAAGGAATGATGCTGAAGCTGAAATTCCAGTATTTTGGCCACCTCATGCGAAGAGTTGACTCATTGGAAAAGACTCTGATGCTGGGAGGGATTAGGGGCAGGAGGAGAAGGGAACGACAGAGGATGAGATGGCTGGATGGCATCACTGACTTGATGGACGTGAGTCTGGGTCAACTCCGGGAGTTGGTGATGCACAGGGAGGCCTGGTGTGCTGCAATTCACGGGGTCACAGAGTCGGACACGACTGAGTGTCTGAACTGAACTGAACCCCAGACTCTCTAAATCAGAATCTCTGGGATTGAGACCTATTAATAATGCTAATTAAACCCTCTAGGCAATTCTAATGCTCATTCTAGCTTAAAGAAACACTGCTAGCTTTTTACCACTAGGGTATAATGTCTTTGATGTCAAAATCTGTGCCAGATTTATGTTCATGGTATAAAGTATCTTTATACTTTACATAGTGATAGTCAGAAATCAGCAATAATTAGCAAATAAAAGTTAAAGGTTTAGTGGAAATAATCTTTCCAATTATCATATGAATATGATATCCTAGATAAACACAAACTGAGTAATAGAGTGGCATGCAGAGGGATTTTGGAGAGCTCTCAGAAATTATGTTTCTAAAAAAGCTAGTAAAGTAGGACTGGGTCGAAGGAGAAGCTGACTCACCATGAGACTGCATCTGGGGCCTCCAGTGATATTATGGGAAGCTCTGGAGCAGGAATGGCCCTTCTATGTTGTCCCACGACGATGCAAGGAAGTCAGTTATTTGCATTCCACGGTGTCCTGCCATTGGCTGTGTGTTATCCTGAGTGATGGGACAAAACTTTGGTTGAGATAGTTTCTTGGGTTGGATGACAGTTCCAGAAAGGGGTGCAGATGTGAGCTCCCAGTATCTGATATTCCTAGTAGCTGGGAGGTAGATGCATATTTCCTAAAAAGCAGATCTGGAAAGCGTGTCACAGGGCATACCACAGATGGCATTGTGTTTCTGCTCATTCTTGGCTGTATTTCTCTTTCAGTCTCAGGAAACTTACTCTTTCCTTACTTACTTGTCTGCATTTGAACTTCACATCTTACTTTTTCTTCTTTCTCTACTTGCCAATATTCTTTGTATTTCTTGCATCAGGGGCAAAACTTTAATTTGCTTCTGGACATGGCTTGGACTAAAATTCACATTTGTGTGTATGATAAGTTGCTTCAGTTGTGTATGATTCTTTGTGACCTTATGGACTATAGCCTGCTAGGCTCCTCTGTCCATGGAATTCTTCAGACAAGAATACTGGAGTGGATTGCCAGGCCCTTCTCCAGGAGATTTTTCTGACCCAGGGATCGAACCTGGGTCTCCTGCATTGCAGGCAGATTCTTTATGATCTGAGCCACCAAGTACTTTAATAGTGTTAGTCTTCAGAAATAGCTATCAAATCTATTTTTCTTCTCCCTCACAACTACTGAGCTAATTAAGACTTCTATAATATTTTATCTTTATTTTTCAATAATTCATCCCTCTTCACCAATGACTCTCAGTAATTTTCCTTTTGAAAAACATATGACTGATCAATATAATACTATCAATAAAATGTGATTGAGATGCTGTGACTCATATCCTGTTCAAAGGGAGTAGGGGGTTCAAAGATTCATGTCCTGCTCAATAAGATTGTCCAGTGTTTCCAATGTTTACTATTGTTTTGATCTTATGATCATCCCCCGGAATGATCATGGAAGATTTTATTGGGGCTAAATATCAATAGAAGCATATTGTCATTGGCAAAAATGCTGTCTGTTTAGGTCAATATGTTGCAACCATTGTCTTTACTGGGCTTCCCCGGTGGCTTTAGTGGTAAAGAACCCACTTGCCAATGCAGGAGATTTGAGAGATGCGGGTTCAGTTCCTGAGTTGGGAAGATCCCCTGGAGGAGGGCATGGCAACCCACTCTAGTATTCTTGCCTGGAGAATCCCATGGACAGAGGAGCCTAGTGGGCTACAGACCATAGGGTCACAAAGAGTCAGATATGACTGAGCGACTGGGCGTGCACACACGCATTACCATTACTATGGCCACTACTGATGTGGTCATCTTCACCTTTTGTGTGCTTAATATTATTTTCTGTTTAATAAACACTTCTATGCATATTTTTAAAGTTTATATTCACCATAACTCTCCGATGCTCTTTCTTTTTCTTTTGGAACCTTTCTTTCCTTTCAGATACACAGTTCCCCAAGTAAACTGTGGTGAGCTTCTCCCAGGGACTGGCTTCCATCTTTGCAGCAGAATTGAATAATATCTTTGCCCAGGTTTCCAGGCTTCCCATCTCTCAACCCCTCTGTGCCTCATTTTCAGAAATGCTGTAACCTCCCACTAGGATGACCATGCCCAGTGTAAGGGGTTCTCTTCTGAGATGACAAAATAGAAGGCTGTAGAGAAGGAAGGAGTTCATTTGTTCCAGCCAATGAGTTACCATTAGTATTTTCCCCTCCTGTTTGCATATCACATTCTTTGTTCATATATTTGAATCTATCTGTTTAATATCTATCTACCTATCTGCTGATTTTTTGATAGCAGTTTGCATATTTAGTCCTGTGTTTGCTATGTGATTTTGTGTTAGTGACCGATGTGCATCTATAAATTCAGGTTTTTCTCAACACAATTTCTTGCTGCTCTGCTCGGAGATGGCCTTCTCTACAGAGACTCTGATGGAGCCACTGGAATGCCATCATTCCATGAATCACTTTAGTTACTGTCATTGTGATCCCTCTTCCAGCATAACCAGAAACTGACTCACCTACCTCTGGCTGGCATCTGAGAAATCATTTGTGAAGAACTGGATGCCACAGACTGCAGCCTGCACATGTCTGAGTTCTCAATAGCCAAGGCCAAGGAGTTATATGAGAACGCTACCCCCCTCCCCCCCCGCCCGGAAGGGCTTTCCCACTGCGGGTTGTGTCCTTGGATGTAATATGGCATGGAAAATTTCCATATCCCTGAGGACAACCTTAAAATTTTCTGGTCAGAAATTCCCTCTGGTTACAGATCTATAGTCTGCATCCTCCAGTGAGTACCCTCAGGAGTCTAGTCAGTCAGAGGAATAATGGCCTCCCACCAAACTGGCAGGCTGCAGACCATGGGTCACAAAGAGTCAGACATGACTGAGCGACTTTCAACTTCACCTTTTTTTTTTTCACCAACATCTTAAACCTCACTGTGGAGCAGGTGAAGTTACTTTTGGCAGACAGGGAAGACAGTGAAAGAGCACTATAGAAAAAACCCCAGCATTTCTCAAACTCAGTGCAAAAATATATGCACATTAAATAAAGGCCAGAGCCAGAATTCTTATGTAAGTTTACAAACTTTGAGCTATATTTCTTTTAAGATTTACACTAAATGATTTTCGTGAGAGTATAGCACCTCTAACACTAGATATAATAGCAATTATGTATCATGTATATTAGGAACATGGTCCCTTTGCCCATCCCTTTGTTCTGTGATTTATGTCCATTCAATTTACCTTTTGAACTTTGGTTTTCTCACAGGGAAATAAGGAAAGAAAACCAACTTAACAGGATTGTTGTAATGATATAATGAGATAATGCCTAGAAAGGACTCTATCACTGTTTATTAGAAATTAATTGATATTAAACACTGGTTATTTAATTAATTTATGGCATTATCCCTGGAATCAACATTTTAGAGTCAGAAAACTTAAGTTTAAATCTTTTTTCTACAATACAATAACTTAGAAACATTGAGCATAATTCTTTACATCTATAAGCCTCACATTCTGTCTTATAAATAAATAAAATATTTTAAAAGGGGTGAAAATGACAATTCACATCACATGTTTTTTTCTGAATTAAGATAATGCAATGAGAAAGAAGTGTTTGACAATAGATCCAAGCTATTACTAAAATGGATATTGTCTGTACTAAAAGGACTCATTTAATTAAGAAATGCATTTAGCTTGACCACTAGGTGTCAGTAATGCTCATATGACAAGCAAACATTCTTGATTCAACCTATTATTTACTAAGCTCTTATTAGACAACACATTATTTAGGTGTTCAATAAATATAGGATAAATCAATAAAACTTTATTTGTAATTTTACCTTTATATATATGCAATGGCATAATCAACTGCTTTTTGAGCAAGTAAGAAAAGATCTCTTGTGAGCTATCAGGTAAATAACTGTAATTTTTCAAGATATTTTACATATAGCGTTACTTATATGACTCCAAAGTGAATCACCATCTTCTCTTCAGAAAGCTTTGATTTATTTTATGGTAAAAGAGCATAAAGGATAAAAAAAGTTTTCGACTCTTCTTCATCACTTACAGTATTCTCCACAAAATGTGTTATATCTGGCTATACATTTTCATATCATTTTTTTGAATTTCAGTGCTAGTTAAAGCTTTAGAAAGCTCAAAGTTTTCTTCAATACCCATGGATTTTATAAAACATGTAAAAGAATACTCCTGGCATTTCAGTTTTCCTTACATCTCACTTTAGACCTTAGGGAAAGAGTAATATAAAATTACTTGAGAACATATAGGGATACAGACATAGGACATGCATGGCAGTGACATGATTATCCATTCCTTCTTTTTAAAAAATTTTGACCCTCCAGGTAAACATGGTACATTTAATTTCAGAGTGAATTCATAACATGAGTTTTGAAAATCGGAAGTATTTTGCATAACTCTTGAGTGGTCTAAGAGGATAAAAAGAAATCCAAATCTGTTCTAAGGGGACTCTGAGAATGAATAGCATGTGTGCATGCCTGCTAAGTCGTTTTAGTCGTGTCTGACTTAGTGTGACCCTATGGACTGTATCCCACCAGGCTCCTCTGTCCATGGGGATTCTCAAGGCAAGAATACTGGAGTGGGTAGCCATCCCCTCCTCCAGGGGGATCTTCCCAACCCAGGGATTGAACCTACATCTCTTGTATCTTCTGCATTGGCAGGCAGGTTCTTTACCTATAGCACCAGCTGGGAAGCCTGAGAACAATGAGAGACAGTATCAAATATCACAGACACAATCCTGAAAAAATAATATAGTACTTGAAAGGAGAATACATACAAATGCTGGTCTTCGAGCTTTTGTTCTGAATTTTTTTTTTAGCTCTTCGTTTATGTGGGCCAATGTGCTGCATATCTTCTCTGCCTCTCTAGGACCACTTCATACACTGTATCCTGGAGGACCCACACAAATGTACTGCACTGATTGCTTCCTTTGTGCTTTGACACCTGGTTGTATTCAGAATATAGAAAACACCAGCAGGAGGGTAGCAGGGAGGAAAGTCAGGGTATTCTCTCTGGTTTCCAAGTGCCCACTCCTTGTAGATGAACTGAAAGTCATCATGTGCTGAGTAAGTCCCTCAAAATAAATCCCAGCTCCTGCCAGGTAGATTCCTTCACTGTGTCTTTGAATCTAGATTTTAGGAACCACACTGTGCCTATAGCTTGCCATAGTTTAAGGGCACCAGCTTGAGTTTGCCAAATATTTTTTTCTGAAATTTTCATAGTCAGTAAGCAACTTTATCTTTCACTGAAGATCTCTCTATTTAAATTTACTTTTAGTTTATACAATAATGTACAATATATAACATATCTTATATATATGTATGTTTTACTGGTCCTACTTTTAACATAGGCAGTTTTATCTTTAACCTTGATTTTCCAAAGGCTTTTGAACTGCATTCAAATATATATTAAAGGAGCTAGTTTTGTAGTTATTGGAAAAGACTGGTACAAACTCAGGCTTCCCAGGTGGCTCAGTGATAAAGAATCTGCCTGCCAATCCCTGAGCTGAGAACATCCCCTGGAGAAGGAAATGACAATCCATTCCAGTATTTTTGCCTGGGAAATCCCATGGACAGAGGAGTCATAGGGTTGCAAAGAGTGGGACACAACTTAGTGACTAAACAACAGCAACAACACAAACTTTATAAAGGAAGATTTAAAAATGGCCCATAAGTGCCAAAAGTATAATCAATGTCACTAGCTATCAGGGAAATGAAAATGAAAACTACAGTGAGATACTGTTTCTCACACACTAGAACAACTAAAATTCAAAAGATCAAAACCCCCTCAACATTGGTGAAAATGCGAAACAGTTGAAGCTCTCATACTTGTTGGTCAGTTCAGTTCAGTTCAGTTCAGTCGCTCAGTCGTGTCCCACTCTTTGCGACCCCATGAATCGCAGCACGCCAGGCCTCCCTGTCCATCACCAACTCCCGGAATTCACTCAGACTCACGTCCATCGAGTCAGTGATGCCATCCAGCCATCTCATCCTCTGTTGTCCCCTTCTCCTCCTGCCCCCAATCCCTCCCAGCATCAGAGTCTTTTCCAATGAGTCAACTCTTCGCATGAGGTGGCCAAAGTACTGGAGTTTCAGCTTTAGCATCATTCCTTCCAAAGAAATCCCAGGGTTGATATCCTTCAGAATGGACTGGTTGGATCTCCTTGCAGTCCAAGGGACTCTCAAGAGTCTCCTCCAACACCATAGTTCAAAAGCATCAATTCTTCGGCACTCAGCCTTCTTCACAGTCCAACTCTCACATACATACATGACCACTGGAAAAACCATAGCCTTGACTAGACGGACCTTAGTTGGCAAAGTAATGTCTCTGCTTTTGAATATGCTGTCTAGGTTGGTCATAACTTTTCTTCCAAGGAGTAAGCATCTTTTAATTTCATGGCTGCAGTCACCATCTGCAGTGGTTTTGGAGCCCCCCAAAATAAAGTCTGACACTTTCCACTGTTTCCCCATCTATTTCCCATGAAGTGATGGGACCAGATGCCATGATCTTCATTTTCTGAATGTTGAGCTTTAAGCCAACTTTTTCACTCTCCTCTTTCACTTTCATCAAGAGGCGTTTTAGCTCCTCTTCACTTTCTGCCATAAGGGTGGTATCATCTGCATATCTGAGGTTCTTGATATTTCTCCCAGCATTCTGGATTCCAGCTTGTGTTTCTTCCAGTCCAGTGTTTCTCATGATGTACTCTGCATAGAAGTTAAATAAGCAGGGTGACAATATACAGCCTTGATGTACTCCTTTTCCTATTTGGAACCAGTCTGTTGTTCCATGTCCAGTTCTAACTGTTGCTTCCTGACCTGCATACAGATTTCTCAAGAGGAATCGGTAGGAGTACAAAATCATGAAACCACCTTGGAAAACTATTGGTAATTTTCTTCAAAATTTCCGAGTTGGCACCTGGAAAATGGAAGTGTCTGCAAGGAATTTTCCAAGTTTTTAAAGATACCCCTGAATATAGGTGGGGACTTCCCTGGTGGCTCAGATGGTAAAGCATCTGTCTACAATGTGGGAGACCTGGGTTCGATCCCTGCGTCGGAAAGATCCCTTGGAGAAGGAAATGGCATCCGACTCCAGTACTATTGCCTGGAAAATCCCATGGAAGGAGGAACCTGGTAGGCTACGGTTCATGGGGTTGCAAAGAGTTGGACATGACCGAGCAACTTCACTTCACTTCCTTTTGGCTTAGCTGGTAAAGAATCTGCTGGCAACGAGGGAGATCTGGGTTTGATCTCTGGCTTGGGAAAATCCCCTGGAGAAGGGAAAGGCTACCCACTCCAGTATTCTGGCCTGGAGAATTCCATGGACTGTATAGTCCATGGGGTCGCAAAGATTCTGGTTGCAAATGAAGCACAAACTGGTATCAAGATTGCTAGGAAAACGATCAATAACCTCATATATGCAGATGACACCACCCTAATGGCAGAAAGTGAAGAAGAACTAAAGAGCCTCTTGATGAAAGTGAAAGAGGAGAGTGAAAAAGTTGGCTTAAACTCAGCATTCAGAAAACTAAGATCATGGCATCTGGTTCATCTATCCCTAAATATACTCCATATGTCTACACTATGGAAACAATACTTTATATTTAAAATATTTGAATAGCTCTATAATACAAAGTGCTTTTAATAAAAGTACAAACTAGAGGAAATAAATCAATTAGACTGAGTTATGACCACTCTCAAGGTGCTGGTGAATAATATAGATAGAAACAATGCTAATATTTTATGAACTAGATGGGTTTCTGTATTCTGTGAAGTACCCCATGATGTATAAAGGGTTCCCATAAAGGAGGGGTATCTGGGAGTATAAGGGTGGCTTAAGACAAAAGGCATTGTTTTGGAGCATTTAATCTGATAGAATATAATTAAAACTGGAGTCATTTTTCTCTTGTCACCATTTCCTTAACTATTTTTATGTTTATATATTTTTTCTTCTTCTCATATTGTTCAGTGTTAGTCACTCAGTCATGTCTGACTGTGACCCCATGGATTGTAGCCCACCAGGTTCCTCTGTCTATGTAATCTCCAGGCAAGAATACTGGAGTGGGTTGCCATTTCCTTCTCCTATCATATTGCATATCTTTGCTATTAAGTCTGTATGTAAAGCATTTAACGTTCAGACCCTAGCAAATTCATGTCATGTGTAACACAAACATAAGCATGTGTGCACACATACACTTACACACAGCATTGTCCATAAACCAATAGTCAAACTGCATACATATTATTCTGAGAACACTGGGATCCTGTTCAGGTCCAGGATGGTGTTACCTTGGCACAGATCATAGGAATGAAATGGGATGTTAGAAGTTTGGTTCACAGACGCTGAATGTAAAAATGTATGGAGGACTTGACCTATCCCTATATCTGGTGCCTGGGGCAAATATGTTCTTTGGGTCCTGAACATACAAACAATTTGCCTAAAAAATGTATGATAAACATCATGTGGTATATAGTAATTTATCAATGAGCATTTAAGATAATGAGTAGAGAAGAATTAATTATATATTTGGTTATTGTCTAATCACTGCAAGTAAAAGATTCTTTGTAGTTTCCAGGTACTTTTTTCTTCCTGTTCAGCTCCATGTACTACTTGTTTTTTAATTGAGAAGACAGGCCACTTCTGGCCATTTCAAGCCTCCTGCTACAAAAGAAGATTCTGATGTGGTTATTATTTACTATGACATGGCTGTTCAGAACAATATAGACCATCTTATTCCTAGCATTTCCAAATTCCATTTGTTTAATTCTGATTGCGTCATTAGAAGGCTGCTGCATTCTCCTTTGTATTACCCATGGATAATAGCTTCCAATGACTCTTCAAAAGTTCTTTCTGTGTTTCATTGATGATGACTACAAATGCCAGGTTTAACCAGATCCTTCAGGAAAATGTGATTTTTTTTTTTACTGTTTATATTCCATTTATTTTTTTGGACTTTATAGCATTAATGTAGAAAAACACATCTTTTGCCACCTAAAATATTTAATCCCTAATGACTGCACGTCTAGAAGATGATCTCTTTCAGTTCTTACTGCGTTGTTTCCTTTCACAGTGTCACCAGCTTGTAGCATAGGTGCGGTGTCTGTAGTAAAATGCGAAGGGCATTCTCACTCCTGTAAGGAATACCCCTACCTCATCTGGTGCTATTTAACATTGACTCAGGGTGGTATGTCATCATATCAGTTGGCTCTAATGGTCACAAATCCTTTGTAGTACACAGATGTAATCACTTAGCTGACAGGTGGTATGGAGCTTGCAGAGAGAGTGGGATGGTCAGTCACTGTGGGTACTAGGGCCATGGTGAGGAAGGCAGTAAGGTAAAGGAGGTCTCGGCTCCCGCTTCTACCTTCAAGTGCTGTAGCTAGGAAGCAGCTTGAAAGTGTAAATGGAGACAGTTGAAAGACAGTGAACAGATCTAACACATAGTTCAAGCCCAGCATTTCAGAATGGACCATTGGTAGCCTAGAGCCCTGAACTCATCCTATGTCTGTCATGAGTGATGAGTGAGAAACACCTCCAATCAGCATGTCACAACCCTTCTGGTGGCTTCATCTCATGTGATTCCATGAAAGAAAGTCTATGCTGTCCAGAAAGACAAAACTGCTGACCAGGCCACTCTCCTGAAACCAGGTCCTAGGATTCAGCAATGAGGTCCCAAGACAACCTGATAGTCATGGGTCATAGAGCTCCTTAGGGCAAATGTCTGACTCCATAAGGTGGTGGGTGTTGCAAAAAGAATCAGAGGCCTCTGAAGAGGAGAATTAATGATTAGGCGTATGTGTGCTTGGTTGAAGTTCAAGGCACCCTGCACAGATAATTTTGCTATCTCAAGCTGACCCCAAGCAGCAGAAGTGAACTTAGAACAATTTGGGGAAGCTACTCCAAAGCATACGAGCTTCCCTGGGGGCTCAGACAGTAAAGCGTTTGCCTACAGTGTAGGAGACCCAGGTTCAATCCCTGGGTTGGAAAGATCTCTTGGAGAAGGAAATGGCAACCCATTCCAGTATTCTTGCCTGGAAAATCCCATGGATGGAGGAACCTGGTAGGCTACAGTCTGTGGGGTTGCAAAGAGCTGGGCACGACTGAGCGACTTCACTTCACTCCAAAGCACAGAGTTGCCTTGAGAATGGAGCTTAGGGCGGGAACTCTGCTCAGCCACATCCAAGCATAGCACTGCAGTTTGATTGTGAACCATTTCGGGGCCAGGACTACTGTTCACTTCAATCTACATTGTGTACACTGTTATTTTTACATTTAATTTTCCCCAATATCATAAGTAGATTTAATCATAAAGTTGCTTTTTATATGTCACAGGCCACTTAGTATCATTGACAGAGAAATGGGAAAGCATTGTCTTTATTTAGCCTGTTTATGTGTGGATAAATATGAATGACCAGGGAGCTAGTCAGTCCTCACCACTCAGGATTTATAGACCATAGTAATGAGGACGGTATTAACTTCAGTCACTGTTTGCTACTATTCTGCTTGCACCTGCAGCAGAGTTTCTGTAGTCTCGTTTTCCTCATTACCAACACCAATCCTAGGTTACTTGCTCTGTCTTCCACTTTCCTAGCTATCTCTACCTGGAACTGTTATTGGACTGTCACTTATATACACCAAGTATTTTCTATCCAGATGTCCTGCAAGAGTTAAGAGTTTGTGGTCAAAATGATTATCTGAGTGATCATTCCTTGTTACCTCTGTGCATGCATGCTTAGTTGCTTCAGTCATGTCGAACTATGTGCAACCCTATGAACTGTAGCCCCAGGCTCCTCTGCCCATGGGATTCTCCAGGCAAGGATACTGTAGTGGGTTGCCGTATCCTCCCCCAGGGCATATTGCTGACCCAGGGGTCAAACTTGTGTCTTTTATGTCTCCTGCATTGGTAGGAGTGTACTTTACCACTAGAGCCACCTTGTTACCTCTAAATGATGCTAAATGCAGATATGCTTTATGCACAAATTTCCTGCCTTTCTTTGAATTTTGGTTTTCTTATTTGTAAAATACAGGAGGTAGATTAGCTCTCTCCATCTTTAAAATTCTAAGTTCACATAAAATTTTAGGGACATGAGGAAGAGGCCTAAACAAAACAAAACAATTTATAACTCATGCAGACAGGCCTAAGGAAATTCCATAAAGTGTTATAGGATACAAGAATTGTACTTAGCCAGTGTTAAATTTCAGATCAAGAGCTGACAGATTTACCGAATTTGCCACTGCAGTATTCTTGCCTGGAGAATCCCAGGGACAGAGGAGCCTGGTGGGCTGCCGTCTATGGGGTCGCACAGAGTCGGACACGACTGAAGTGACTTAGCAGCAGCAGCAGCAGCAACATATGTTGTTGCTTTCCTTGTCTTATTGGCTATATCTTTCCTAATTTCCAGATATCTAACTCTGAAGAGCTTTGAATATTTTGCCTATCTTCATTAAACCTAGAGAGTGGTTCTAAAACACAGGATATGATAGAGACTTTTGATTTCTACACAAGAGTGTCGTGGTCAGTCACAAATTTCAAATCAGTGCTCTTTTTACCTAGTTTAAGCAAACCACACTTTCCAACTGTATCTAGAGTTTGCAGATAAGACTATATATGTGAAATCTACATTGTTAATAAATTACAGTGAGATAATTTTGGACTTGACACCAAGACTGGTCTTCTTCTTAAACCATAGAATGATCCTGATTCCTTTTAAAGTGTTCTGAAGTCCTGTATATCTCAAGGTACGTGGTATAGAAAACAAGAAAAATTGTAAGTAGAACTCGATTGGAATTAGACGTAGTACAGATGATTAGTCACATCGAAAATGACTTTTTTGGCTGGCCGCCGCCTGCCTCCCTGGGGGTGCGGTGTGGCCCACTCTGCCGAGCATGGGGACGGGGGTCCAGTGTGGGAAGCCCTACTTCCTGGGACACTGGGGCGAGGCCAGAAAGGTGGATATCCCCTCGCCAGTCACACACCTGCACTTTCGTGGGGAACCTGGTGCTAACCCATTCATGGAGGACCTGCTTCTTCACTGGGGTTTCCTAGGTAGCAGAGCAGCTCCCTCGCTGCAATCTATTGCAAGTCAGCCCTGAACTCAAGGGTTTGAAAAGAAAATTAAAATATAAAAAATAAAATGACTTTGCTTCAGGAGGGAAAACAATATTATGTATTCTTAATGCTCACACTGCAGATTCTCTTATTCTTTAATTCCCCAAAGCTTGATCTGTTAGAGAAAGAAAGAAGAAAGAATCAGAGAGAGGAACTAAAAGGAATAGTAAAGACAAAAAGGAGCAAATGAAAAGACTGAGGGATCAGAAAAATAAAAATGAGTCTAGGATTCTAGAGTAGGGAGACAAAATTCAGGGATTGTTATAAAGAACATAGTTCTATGGAACACGATATTCTAATTCAGACGTCACTACCCACCCATGGTTTGAACTTTATTTTCTTGATCTATATAATGAGATCAGTGTTCTATCAGATTTTAAACTTACCCAAAGAGAAGACATGGAGAAATGAGGGAAATCTCACCCTTTTCCATCAGGCATTCTATCCAAGACCACTGCTGCCTCCAGAATATTGAGAGTCAATTCCTAGGCAGGTTGATAAGAAGTCCAGGGTACTGGAGGAGGAGAGAGGGGTCTGGGGCTCTCAAGGAGGAGATAGGGGTCTGGAATTCTCAAGGAGGAGGAAAGGACAAATCTTTTTGATCCTCTACATTCCTTAGTCTTAGTCACATAAAATGTTTTTTTCTTTAAGCCTAGAACTGATGATTACACAACAAACAACTCAGTTTAAACTCTGTAGTAAGGATTATATAACAACAATGTCCAGCTCGAGAACAGTTTCTCCTTCTTGAAAAGTTTCTGATTAATCCTGAAATCTCAGAATGTATATTATGGGAGTGGGCCTAGTAAGATCTTTACAACTTTGAGACAGTCTTTTGATTTACTGTAATAACCAATTAAAAAAGTATATAGCTCCTTTGCTAACATTGACAATGGGGGCACTCTCCGGCCCCCTTTTTACATCTATGTCAGAAGCTTTCACTGTCTCTTTCATACTTTAATAAAACTCTGATACACAAAAGCTCTTGAGTAATCAAGACTGGTCCCTGGTCCCAAAGCTAAATCTTCTTCAGAGATCTAGAATCTGACACCATTCATCGTAAGCTGTCATCTTGGAAGCTCATCCAGGATCTTCAGGAGGAGGTAAGAACACTCAGAGCTCTAGCCTCTCTGCTTTCTCAGTATACACGTTTTCTACTTTACTTTACTAACTCTATGGTGTGCTTGTGTGAATGAATGACACACCCTGATACTGTTTACCATAAGCTATCAATATCTTCCTGTTTTGTTAGTCTTTGGGGGAGGTGAGCAAAGTGGATAAATATGGTAGTTTGCTTTATCTGGTGGCTCAGACAGTAAAGTGTCTGCCCGCAATGCGGGAGACCTGGGTTCAATCCCTGGGTTGGGAAGATCCCCTGGAGAAGGAAATGGCAACCCACTCCAGTACTCTTGCCTGGAAAATTCCATGGACAAAGGAACCTGTAAACTACAGTCCACAGGGTCGCAGAGATGGGCACGACTGAGCGACGTCACTTCATTTGCTTTATCTGTTTACCCAAGTGGAGTCGCTCAGTCGTGCTCGACTCTTTGCAAACCCATGGACTGTAGCCCACCAGGCTCCTCCATCCATGGAGTTTACTAGGCAAGAGTACTGGAGTGGGTTGCCATTTCATTCTCCAGGGGATCTTCCTGACCCAGGAATCGAACCAAGGTCTCTGGCATTGCAGGCAGACGCTTTACTGTCTGAGCCACCAGAGAATCCCGTTTACCCTAAACCATTTCTAATAAAAATGAAAAATCTGGAGAGTACTATACAATATAATGAAAGACTTAAATCTTAGATTATTAAAATTTGTGCATATATTTCCCAGTCATTTCACAGAGCTATTATTTCTATACAAATATTTTTACAACCTGCTCTCGGATTTGCTTTGTCTTGACTCCATAGATGACTGGGTTAAGGGCAGGTGGGACAATCACATATAGATTAGCCAAAAGAATGTGAATGCAGTGGGGAATATTACGACCAAAGCGGTGTGTCATAAAAGAAAAAAATGCCTGTGTGTAAAAGCACAGCACGACACAGACGTGAGAACCACAGGTATTGAGAGCCTTCAGTTGGGCATCCTGACAGGGGAGATGGAAAACAGTTTGAAAGATCAGTACATAGGAAGAGGCAATCAGAATCACATCTACAATAATATTAGAAATCACCATGAGCCCATAGATAACATTGATCTTAATGGGTGCACAGGCCAATCAGGCAAGACCCATGTGCTCACAGTATGTATGCGGAACAATGTGGTGCCCACAGAAGGGCAGCCTCAGAATGAGAAACACAAATGGAGTCACAAGAAGTAAATTTCTGCCCACAACAACAGAGGCTAAAATGCCGATGGTTTTACTGGTGAGGATGGTGGTCTACTGGAGGGGGTTGCAGATGGCAACAAAGCGGTCATAAGCCATGGCCACCAGTAGAACAGTCTCCATTCCTGTAAACATGTGGATAAAGAACATCTGAGCAAGGCAGCCTCCAAAGCTGATCTCTTGGAGGTTGAACCAGAAGATACCCAGCATTTGGGGGATGGTGGAGGTGGACAGACCCAGATCAATCATGGACAACATGGCCAGAAAGTAAAACATGGGCTGGTGGAGACTGTGTTCGGTCTTGATCACATATAGAACAGTGATGCTCCCCACAAGGGCAATCAGATACACAACACAGAATGGGAAAGCAACCCAGATATGTACATTCTCCAGCCCTGGTATTCCTAGCAGGAGAAAGAAGGGAGGATGGAACTGGGTGTCATTGATAGCAGGCATTTTTCTAGAGGTGTCATTGAATTCTTGTCAGAAAGTAGGATCACAGTGTTTTTCTTATCAATGAGTCCTGGAAAGATGAAAGACTTTCAATCAGCACTGGAGGTTATGGTAAAAGTAGTTAATTTATAAATATTAGATATTCTCCTATTTCCTGAGAGTAGTCAACAACTCTCTCAATAGAAGTTATTGTTCTGAGATTCATCAGTTCAGTTCAGTCCCTCAGTCATGTCCAACTCTTTGTGACCCCATGGACTGCAGCATACCAGGCTTCAGTGTCCATCATCAACACCCAGAGCTTACTCAAACTCAAGTCCATTGAGTCAGGGATGCCATCAACTATCTCATCATCTGTTGTTCCCTTCTCCTCCCACCTTCAATCTTTCCCAGCATCATGGTCTTTTTAAATGAGTCAGTTCTTAGCACGAGGTGGCCAAAGTATTGGAGTTTCAGCTTCAGCATCAGTCCTTCCAATGAATATTCAGGACTGATTTCCTTTATGATAGTCTGGTTCGATCTCCTTGCTGTCTAATGGGCTCTCAATAGTCTTCTCCAACACCATAGTTCAAAAGCATCAATTCTTCAGCACTCAGCTTTACAGGCAATATTACTTTTTGTTACATATGAGAATTTTGAAGGAACTGGCCATATTTCAAAAAAGAGTGCATACTATTTTTTATGGTATTCTTTTCCTTTCCTTTTCCAAGAAGTTTTTTGGTTACTTTTGAGAAATTATTATACCTAGTGTTTTTCAAAGTGTGGTCTGGTGTTAAAGAATCCTAGGTCTAAATGAAAACTGCTGACTTATACCACTGTTTGTGTTTGACATTATACAAATATAGGGATTTCTCTCATGGATCTGTTGCAGCCAAATTATGGGAAGCAGGGCTTCCCTCATAGCTCAGTTGGTAAAGAATCTGCCTCCAGTGCAGGAAACCCGGGTTCTATCCCTGGGTCAGGAAGATCCCCTGGAGAAGGAAATGGCAATCCACTCCAGTATTCTTGCATGGAGAATCCCACAGAGGAGCCTGGCGGGCTACAGTCCATGGTGTTACAAGAGTCAGACATGACTTAGCAACTAAACCACCACCAGTCAGATGGTCTCTCTTAGAATTTTCTTCTTTCTCTTTATACTAGAAAGCCATTGCTATTTTTGATGCGTGCTAATCTTATGGAATTAACAAGCATCATAAATCTAATCTAAGCTGCTAATCTTACTTTGGCCACCTGATGTGAAGAGCCAGTTCATTGGAAAAAACCCTGATGCTGGGACAGGTTGAGAGCAGGAGAAAGAGGTGACAGAGGATGAAATGGTTGGATGGCATCACTGACGCAATGGACATGAGTTTGAGCAAACTCTGAGAGATATTGAAGGACAGGGAAGCCTGGCATACTGTAGTTAATGAGGTTGCAGAGTCAGACATGACAAGCAACTGAACAACAACTGCAACAAATCTTATGAAAAGGTTTGGTTTCTGATCTGATACCTACAGATTCCTGTTTATTCTGTAAACTCTTGATGTTCTTACAATAAGTACAGTAATTTGCTTTTTGTTTATCAGCTAAATCATGTTCATATGCCTTACATGTCTTAACATCACAAATTAATATGAAAAGTTGCACTCATGTCCTGAAATTATGCTTAGCTTCAGGTTTATATAGATAAAATGCCTAGCAAATTTAAGTGACACTAAAATTAAAGCATTGTGAATGAATCTTTCCTTATGCTTAAAAGTAATAAAGTTATATTTTTTTTAAGTTTTGGCATCTCTAGGATATTATCCAACTCTGCAGCATCTAACATAGCATGATTTTATTTATATATTTTTCTATTCCCTACCAACATAAGTGCTGCTACTGGAGGTAACAAACCAGGAGTATTTACTTTAGTATCCCTAACATTGCTATATGAGGATATGGCTCCCAGTTTTTCAGAATGTAGCTGTTGAATAGAATAAGGATTTGTGTATGTGTATGTTTATATTTATGTATGGGTGAGAGAGAGAAAGTATGTGTGAATGTATGTGTAAAGGAGAGAGAAAGAGCAGAAATATTCTGTGTATAACTCAGTGACATATTACTGTTTTCTCACCTGTGGTCATCTGCTTTAATCCCATATGCTATGTCATGTTTTGTTTGTGTGGTGAGAATATAAAATGGTTACTTTGGATAACTTCTCAGCAAAGGGGAGGCTGCTGTCCCATTCTCTCCTCATTTGCCTCTTCTCCTCCTTTCTGTAGCATCTCATTTCCCTCTTTCATGTATCCTTACCTTTCCAATATTTCCTCCTCCAGGCCTTCCTTGGAACAGCGCGTCACAGTATAAACCCTGGAGCTAAAAATGGTGATGAGAACCCCAAGAAACCTCTGGGTTTCAGTCTGTCCTATCACATGGAGAAAAACTTTATAGTGAATGAGAGTGTCTCTAAGTCTAAGCAAGTCCCAGAATCCCCGAGCTTAGCCTTAAAAGTCCTCTGGGCATAAACATGGGCTTATGGGTCATTAAACCCAGCTAACTCTTTGTTCTTCCATCTGCAGAGACACATCACCATACCAGACATAATTCCTTAGCTCACAGGAAGGGATGTCTCTTGTGCTATTAGGAAGGAAAACATCCAAAAGGGGGAGGAATCAGCATAGGGGATTGCACTGACTCTGTCCATTTCAAAAGGCATGAAAGTATTAAATGTAGACCATTAAGTTTTCAAAGTGTGACTTCCTAGGGATCTATCCTTAGCAAGTCTTTTGCTTTGTTGAATATAAATATGTGAATCCTGATGCAGTTTGACAATGCTACAAGTGAATTTCAAAAGTTAAAGAAGATCTGTCAGGTAGATGCATTGGACTCTGTAACAGTAAATTTTGGTTTGAGGTGGTGCTCATCATACCTGTAGAAAATGGCATCAACTTTCTTCCAACCCAGTAAGACTCTCCTTCCTAAATTATAACTAATGGTAACAGGTAAAATCTTCAGAGAGGGGCTTTCTTATGTTTCAGTTCTCTGGGCAGGAGGCAAAAGAAACTCCCCAATCTCCCGAGAAGACAGAATTCAGCTAGAGCTCAAATTCTAGAGTTTACTTAGAATTTCTCCTCCTGGGTGGTGATGGAGTTGACCTGAGAGTACCAGGGTGCGCCATAGATCATGCTTTTCCTGAGTGCCAACAGAAAAAGACTGACACAAAATTGAATATACTAGACAATCAGTTTTTCTTTTTTATCTTCCAAGTTCAGACAATTTTGTGTTATTATGCAGAAGATAATGTTTGTGATAAAAAAGATTCTGGTTCAATCTCAAACGTTCCTGTTTTTTCACTGCTTCTCTTTTTGATTAATGAGACCTGTACTTCCAGTCTCCCCCATCACTTTCTCATGTTATCCATCCTCACCATTGTGTCAATATTTACCTCTCCAAATCAAGTCTGACTTTGTCAAATCTCCTGTTAGAATTCCTCCCCATGACTTTCATTTCTCTGGTGTGTATTATAGACTTTATTTGGTAAAGCATACTCAACATTGTTGCTAAAACCTTCAGTCAATACCTAATCAGCATTTTAAACTTTAACTCTACATCATGAATCTTCAAAACACTATGCTATTTGGTGATCAAAAGTTCTCTTTACGAAACCATTTATTTCAGTTTTCCTTCAGCCCTCCCTTATTTACCATGTCCTTTATGAAGAGTCTGTATGAAGCAGATATGATATGTATGTCTCCAGTATCAGTTTGTGATACTATTATAACATGAACAAATTATTTTATTTGATTCTGTGTTTACTCCCTTTCCCATTTCCCCCAATATTTTATTGTGATAGAAACACTTTACACAAAATTTTCTGTCTTAACTATTTTTAAGTATATTTCAGTAGTACTAATGTCACGCGAGTGTATGCTCCTCGGTTCTGTCTCGTCACAACAAAGATTTGGAGTGACGGACATTAAAGCCTCCTTGGCGTGTCACAGCTCTCAAGTCTTGGACAGACCGTGTTATAGCTCTTAGACAAATCAATGTTGCAGCTCAGTGTTACAGCTCTATTTTATTTAGAAGAGAGCAGGAAAATCCTTCGAGGTGTGAGGGCACGTCGATCCAAAGACGTGAAGAGAAGAGCGCTCCAGTACACGGGAGAGAGAGAGCTAGCTTTGGCTCCTCTTTTTATATGTTCCCCTCCCCCTCCAACCCCCGGGCCTGTCCTATGTAAATTGGGCCAGCCAGCAGTGTTGTTTGTTTTACCTGAGGTCCTCACTCCGGTCCTTGGACTTCCTGTGTTCTATTTTTGCTAGCTTTTCACTTCCTTATCTTTTAGCCACCGCCATTCTGGACTCCTTTTTCCCTATTCTAACTACTTAACACTAAGTACGAGGTCAGGGGCAGTGGCCAAGTGTGCCAGGCTGCGACGGCGCAGGAACGGCCGAGAGGAGCCACCCCGCATCTGAGGTCAGGGGTGGCAGCTGGGAAGATCAACCCACATCCAAGGAGTGGTGGCTGCACTGGCGCAGGAAGGCCTAGAGGAGCCATCCCACGTTGAAGGTCAGGAAGGGCGGCGGTAAGGAGATACCCCTCGTCAAAGGTAAGGAGCAATGGCTGCGCTTTGCTGGAGCAGCTGTGAAGAGATACCTCACAAACAAGGTAAGAGAAACCCAAGTAAGATGGTAGGTGTTGCAAGAGGGCATCAGAGGGCCGACACACTGAAACCATACTCACAGAAAACTAGTCAATCTAATCACACTAGGACCACAGCCTTGCCTAACTCAATGAAACCAAGCCATGCCCATGGGGCAACCCAAGACAGGCGGGTTATGGTGGAGAGGCCTGACAGAATGTGGTCCACTGGAGAAGGGAATGGCAAACCACTTCAGTATTCTTGCCTTGAAATCCCCATGAACAGTATGAAAAGGCAAAATAATAGGATACTGATTGAGGAACTCCCCAGATCAGTAGGTGTCCAATATGCTACTGGAGATCCGTGGAAAAATAACTCCAGAAAGAAAGAAGGGATGGAGCAAAGCAAAAACAGTACCCAGCTGTGGATGTGACTGGTGATAGAAACAAAGTCCGATGCTGTAAAGAGCAATATTGCATAGGAATCTGGAATGCAGGCCCATGAATCAAGACAAATTGGAAGTGGTCAAATAACAGATGGCAAGGGTGAACGTTGACATTCTAGGAATCAGTGAACTAAAATGGACTGGAATGGGTGAATTTAACTCAGATGACCATTACATCTATTACTGTGGGCAGGAATCCCTCAGAAGAAATGGAGTAGCCATCATGGTCAGCAAAAGAGTCCGAAATGCAGTACTTGGATGCAATCTCAAAAGCGACAGAATGATCTCTGTTCGTTTCCAAGGCAAACCATTCAATATCACAGTAATCCAAGTCTGTGCTGCAACCAGTAATGCTGAAGAAGCTGAAGTTGAACGGTTCTATGAAGACCTACAAGACCTTGTAGAACTAACACCCCAAAAAGATGTCCTTTTCATTATAGGGGACTGGAATGCAAAAGTAGGAAGTCAAGAAACACCTGGAGTAACAGGCAAATTTGGCCTTGGAATGCAGAATGAAGCAGGGCAAAGACTAACAGAGTTTTGCCAAGAGAATGCACTGGTCATAGCAAACACCCTCTTCCAACAACACAAGAGAAGACTCTACACATGGACATCACCAGATGGTCGATACCGAAATCAGACTGATAATATTCTTTGCAGCCAAAGATGGAGAAGCTCTATACAGTCAACAAAAAAAAAAGACCAGGAGCTGACTGTGGCACAGATCATGAACTCCTTATTGCCAAATTCAGACTTAAATTGAAGAAAGTAGGGAAAACCTCTAGACCATTTAGGTATGACCTAAAATCAAATCCCTTATGATTATATAGTGGAAGTGAGAAATAGATTTAAGGGCCTAGATCTGATAGATAGAGTGCCTGATGAACTATGGAATGAGGTTTGTGACATTGTACAGGAGACAGGGATCAAGACCATCCCGATGGAAAAGAAATGCAAAAAACCAAAATGGCTGTCTGGGTAGGCCTTACAAATAGCTGTGAAAAGAAGAGAAGTGAAAAGCAAAGGAGAAAAGGAAAGATATAAGCATCTGAATGCAGAGTTCCAAAGAATAGCAAGAAGAGATAAGAAAGCCTTCTTCAGCGATCAGTGCAAAGAAATAGAGGAAAAGAACAGAATGGGAAAGACTAGAGATCTCTTCAAGAAAATTAGAGATACCAAGGGAACATTTCATGCAAAGATGGGCTCGATAAAGGACAGAAATGGTCTAGCCCTAACAGAAGCAGAAGATATTAAGAAGAGGTGGCAAGAATACATGGAAGAACTGTACAAAAAGGATCTTCACGACCCGGATAATCACGATGGTGTGATCACTCATCTAGAGCCAGACATCACGGAAAGTGAAGTCACGTGGGCCTTAGAAAGCATCACTACGAACAAAGCTAGTGGAGGTGATGGAATTCCAGTGGAGCTATTTCAAATCCTAAAAGATGATGCTGTGAAAGTGCTGCACTCAGTATGCCAGCAAATGTGGAAAACTCAGCAGTGGCCACAGGACTGGAAAAGGTCAGTTTTCATTCCAATTCCAAAGAAAGGCAATGCCAAAGAATGCTCAAACTACCGCACAATTGCATTCATCTCACACGCTAGTAAAGTAATGCTCAAAATTCTCCAAGCCAGGCTTCAACAATATGTCAACCGTGAACTTCCTGATGTTCAAGCCAATTTTAGAAAAGGCAGAGGAACCAGAGATCAAATTGCCAACATCCGCTACATCATGGAAAAAGCAAGAGAGTTCCAGAAAAACATCTATTTCTGCTTTATTGATTATGCCAAAGCCTTTGACTGTGTGGATCATGATAAACTGTGGAAAATTCTGAGAGAGATGGGAATACCAGACCACCTGACCTGCTTCTTGAGAAATCTGTATGCAGGTCAGGAAGCAACAGTTAGAACTGGACATGGAATAACAGACTGGTTCCAGATAGGAAAAGGAGTACGTCAAGGCTGTATATTGTCACCCTGCTTATTTAAATTCTATGCAGAGTACATCATGAGAAACACTGGACTGGAAGAAGCACAGCTGGAATCAAGATTGCCGGGAGAAATATCAAGAACCTCAGATATGCAGATGACACCACCCTTATGGCAGAAAGTGAAGAGGAACTAAAAAGTCTCTTGAAGAAAGTGAAAGAGGAGAGTGAAAAAGTTGGCTTAAAGCTCAGCATTCAGAAAACGAAGATTATGGCATCTGGTCCCATCACTTCATGGGAAATAGATGAGGAAACAGTGGAAACAGTGTCAGACTTTATTTTTGGGGGCCCCAAAATCACCGCAGATGGTGATTGCAGCCATGAAATTAAAAGACGCTTACTCCTTGGAAGAAAAGTTATGACCAACCTAGACAGCATATTCAAAAGCAGAGACATTACTTTGCCTAATAAGGTCTGTCTAGTCAAGGCTAAGGTTTTTCCAGTGGTCATGTATGGATGTGAGAGTTGGACTGTGAAGAAGGCAGAGCACCGAAGAATTGATGCTTTTGAACTGTGATGTTGGAGAAGACTCTTGAGAGTCCCTTGGACTGCAAGGAGATCCAACTAGTCCATTCTGAAGGAGATCAGCCCTGGGATTTCTTTGGAAGAAATGATGGTAAAGCTGAAATCCAGTGCTTTGGCCACCTCATGCGAAGAGTTGACTCATTGGAAAAGACTCTGATGCTGGGAGGGATTGGGGGCAGGAGGAGAAGGGGATGACAGAGGATGAGATGGCTGGATGGCATCACTGACTCAATGGACGCGAGTCTGAGTGAACTCTAGGAGATGGTGATGGACAGGGAGGCCTGGCGTCCTGCAAGTCATGGGGTTGCAAAGAGTTGGACACGACTGAGCGACTGAACTGAACACTAAGTATATTCATATTGTTTCACTTTGTTAAAATAAAATCTATATCCACTAAACAATAACTCCTGATGATCTACTCCCTTCATTCCTTGACAACTACCTTTAACTTTTTAAATAATCTTTTTTCTCCTAAGCCTCAGCATGTGGTAATTGCCATTCTACTCTCTGTTACTATGAGTTTGAGTTCTTTTAATAAAGATGCCACATAAAACCAAGATCATGTGATGTTTGTCTATGTGGCTGGTTTATTTCACTTGGCATAACTTCCTGTTAACTTCCATGTTTTTGCAATGATGGGATTTCCTTCTTTTCTAAGGCTGAATAATATTCCATTTTATATATAAAACTAACTTTAAAATGTCTGCATTGAAGTTTTCAGTTCAGTCATTATATTCTTTAGTTCCAGTATTGCTGTTTAGTTCATTTTTATAGTATTTATTTGTTAGCCTTCTTATTTTATTCCCCATGTGCTGTAGCCCACCAGGCTCCTCCATCCATGGAATTTTCTAGGCAAGAGTACTGGAGTGGGTTGTCATTTCCTTCTCCAGGGGATCTTCCCAACCCATGGATTGAACCCAGGTCTCCCGCACTGTGGGCAGATACTTTATCATCTGACCCATCGGGGAATCCCTTATTTTATTCATGTATTGTTTTCCTGATTGCATGTAGTTGTATATTTTCTCTTGTAGTACACTGAGCTTCTTTAAGATAATTATTCTGAATGATTTGTCAAGCAGTTCATGGATCTCCATCTCTTTAGGAACAGTCATTGGCGCTTTATTAGTTACCTTCATTGGTATTTGTCTGATTCCTTGTGGTCTATCTAGCCTTGAGTTGATATGCACATTTGAAGAAACAAACATGCCTTCCAAGATTTAGATTGGTTTTAGCAGGTAATGTTATTCTCCTGCTAGGATCCTGGGTTGATGGGACCATCGCTGAGATCATTGTTGGATAAAAGTGGAACTGCTATTATCTGGTCTATAGTCAGGTCTGCAATTGGCAGGATAGTTGCCAGGTTGCAAGGTGGGGTGCTTTCCACTGGTTCTCTGAGAGTGCTCTCATTGGGTCACTGGGCTGGTCTCTATTTGGGAAGAATTGCCCCTAGTCTGTGCTAGAGTGGAATGGCATTGGGGGTCATGGCTAGGTCTGAAGCTGCCATATCTATCACATGGGGAACAGATAGGCTTGGTTCTTCATAGGCCCCTTGGCAGCAGTAGCTAGTGATAGAACTACATACAAGAGGGACTGGAGTTGAACTCAAAGGGGACAGGGGTGTTTCCAGTAGGCAGTCAGAACCACAACATCAGGCCTGATACTGATGTGCTGGTTTGCATTCCCATAACAATTCTCTTTAATCATAAGCTCTACCTGGATTCCAAGCTCCCTCAAAGACATTATTTTTCTTCATGGATGGCTGCCAAATATTTGTTTCTCTGGGTGGACATAAGCTGGAGTATTCTTGGTTGAAAGTTTTTTCTTTTTAGCATTTTAAATACATCCTGCCACTTCTGATCTGCAAACTTTCTGCTGAAAAATCCGCTGAAAGTTTTACTGGGTTTCCCTTGGGTGTTAACAAGTTGTTTTTCTCTTGCTTCTAAGATTTTCTTTATCTTTAACTTTTGACATTTTAATTGTAATTGTGTCTTGGTGTGAATCTCTTTAGGTTCATCTGATATGGAATTCTCTATGCTTCCTGGGGGCTTCCCAGGTGGCTCAGTAGGTAAAGAATCTGCCTGCAATGCAGGGGAAGCAGGAGACATGGCTTTGATCCCTGGGTTGGGAAGATACCCTGGAGGAAGACATGGCAACCCACTCCAGTATTACTGCCTGGAGCATCTCATGGTCAGAGGAGTCTGTGGGCTATAGTCCATAGTGTTTCTGGACTTGGATATATGTTTCCTTCCTCAAATTAGAAAAAAATCTTCAGGCATTATTTCTTCAAATAAGTGTTTCATCTATTTCTCCTTCTGGGACTCCTACAGTGCAAATATTATTCTGCTTAATGACATATATTCTATTTCCCAATAATGCTATCTATTTATTATTTTATTTCTAGATTATCATTAATTTCAGCATGTTTTTGAAGGAGAGCAGAAATGAGTATTTATGCTCAAAATATATCTTGACAGAGAAATGTAGGCAGAACTTTTTGAAAAAAATTCAGTTATAAAATGTGTAAATTAAGTGTGTATTTGTCCCTCATTACTTTAAGGCATAAAGAATATTTATCAATGTTTCTGGAATTTAATGTATGATTATGAAAACCTGTGGGCATGTTATTTTTTGCTCTTCTCTCCTGTCACCTCAATATTAACTCTTCTGAGATTGAAATATCATTAATAATATATTTTTCAATGTTGATTTTGTATATTAAATTAATAAGAATCACTAGGATAGGAATGTCATAGAATTAGATGAATTGATTGCTGTGGTAATTTTCAAAGTCAAATTTGAGCTTGGAGAATATTCTATTGATACTTAGGTCAGTCATCCTTTAAAAGTTTTATTTTAAATTATCATTTTTTCTTTTCTATTGACATTTTTGTAAACCAGAAATACATTGTTTATACCTACTTCATCCATTTTATATATTCCTCTTATATTTACTTTTTCACATTCCAAAATTTTTAAGGTCCTTTACAATCCAATTTCTTTATTTGTGTTTTGAAGTTCATAAATAAGTTTCTTTTTTTCTTCTTATATATTTCAACATTTGAAGTCATCTAGTTAAAAACCAATGAACAAAATAAATATTAACCCTTGCTCTCTCTTGCTACTGTGTGGCTAAGTTGTGCCCCATGTCTCCCTCTTGTATCTCATACCTGATATCTTCGCTTTACTTGCATTATAATTATTCAAATTACAGTTCTCCTTGAGTCATAAAATTATCAGAAATCAACTTTGTGTTTCACTAATTGTCTATGTCCTATCTTTCCTAAATGCTAATGTGACATAAGACTTTCTAAACTCCCACATAATCATTTTACTCACTAGTTTACAAACTTCAATTTCTAAATGAATAAACTTCAGGCCACTAAACACACCTTTTCAATCTTTTCAAAGTATTACTCAGTTGTTCCGTAACATTTTGCTATATTCAGTCGCTCAGTCATGTCCAGCTCTTTGCAACCCCATGGACTATAACCCGCTAAGCTCTTCTGTCCATGGAAATTTCTAGGCAAGAATATTGGAGTGGGTTGCCACTTCCTTCTCCAGGGGATCTTCCTGACTCAGGGATCAAACCCATGTCTCCTGCATTGGCAGGTGGATTGTTTACCAGTCTGCCACCTGGGAAGAAACATATTCTTTTATTATCTCTGTTTTTAACTAAATTGCTTTATCAATTGCTAAAACATATGTCTTATAATGATTTTCATTCTTTCCACAGCATTTTTAAACTCCAAGAAGGAAGAACGTTTCATTGTCACAAAATACATAGTGCTAAATTTAACATTTCATGAATGAAAGTGTTTATAGGAGGTTAGGCTTATGAAGAACTTCATAGAATCAGAAACTTGAGAGCATGGAAAGGGAACAAAACACTACAAAAATGTCAATAGAAAAGAAAGAATGATAATTTAAAATAAAACTTTTAAAGGATGACTGACATAAGTATCAACAGAATAGTCTCCAAGCTCAAATTTGACTCAAGCTCAAAAAAATTAGTCTAATTTTTATCATTTGCTTGATTATTCTTTGGTAAAAATTTTACTATTTACTTTTAGGCAGTACTTTATTTTCAAAATTAAAAAAAAAATATATGGGAGAATAGTTGCTTTACAATGTTGTGTTACTATCTGCTGTACAGCAAAGTGAATCTACATATTTACATATATCCCCTTTTATGGATTTCCTTTCCATTTAGGTCCATTTAGGTCTCTGTGTTATACAGTAGGATTTCACTAGTTATCTATTTTATGCCTAGTATCAATAGTGCATATATGTCAATCCCAATCTCCCGATTTATCCCACTCCCTTCTTCCACCTTTGTATCCAAATGTTTGTTCTGTTGACTTAGACTATATTCACAACTTAAAAGTTCAGAGTTATGTTTTATTTGGCAGGAATTTTTAGGACTTCAAGCCCAGTAGGCAGTATCTCAAGTAACCCTAATAGAACGGATTCAAGGAAGCAAGCAGGGGAGGGGAGTCAGGAGATATAGGAGTTTTGAAACAAAGGTAGTCTGATCACCGAAAGATTGTTGTTAATTTAAAAAATAACAGATATCGAAAGTTAAGAAATTTAGTGCTTTTCTGTTTTTCTATGTATGGGAAGGTGCAAGAGTCTAGGCTAACTGAAATCATTCTTTTGGTATGCACCTTAGTCATCTGGGGCCTGTAACCTGTGTTTTCACAGTCAGAATTTCTTCATGGCTCACTCTGAGGAGTGGCTGCAGTCTGATGGCTGCTAGACAACAGGTATTCTTTTCCTTCCTGAGTTCCCTCAAGGCTCACCAGCTCATTTATAAAAACTTTGCATTTTACTTCCTACTCGTCGTGTGATCTCATTGAATATCCTTATGAAAGAAATCTTATTACTATCTGAAAGAGATCTAGAGCACCTTACAGTTTTAACAGAAAGCTATTTCTTCAGTGAATAAAATCTCTCCTCCTTGAGATTTACTCTTGCATAGCATATTCTATGCCTGGGTCAATAGTGAATATCATTGCAAGTATACATTGAGACATACACAAACACACATGCCTGCAACAATTACAACCAGTATTTCTTTTCTATGTCTACATATAATCTATATGGTACTTAGACAACTTTAAGGGACTTCCCTGATGACTCAGTGGCTAAGAATCCACCTGGAGTGCAGCAGACGCAGGAGAGTACAATCCCTGGATCAGAAAGATACCCTGGAGGATGAAATGGCAACTCACTCCAGTATTCTTGCCTGGGAAATCCCATGAACAGAAGAGCCTGGTGGGCTGCAGTCTATGGGGTCTTAAAGAGCCTAAGTGACTAAGTTCAAGCCTATATATATATATATATATATATATATAATTAATTTGGGTGAAATACATTGCTTTATTAATTTAATCACAAGTGTCAGTCTTCCTAGACTTTATACCTTTATAAGCTGAATGAATTACCTCTAATCCAATCTTTTTTTTACCAAATATACTCTGTATATGCTCCTGGATTTGCTTGGTCCTGATTCCATAAATGACTGGGTTGAGGGCAGGGGGGACAACTACATAGAGATTAGCCAGAAGGATATGGATATACTGGGGGATGCTATGACCAAAACGATGAGTGAGGAAGGAGAAGAGAGCTGGACCAAAGAAGGCTAAGATAATACAGATATGAGAACTACAGGTATTTATAGCCTTTAGGCGGGCATCTTGGGAAGGGAGATGAAAGACAGTATTCAATATCCTAGCATAGGAGATAATGATAAGAATCACATCCAGAAACAATATGGAAATATCCCCAAGACCATAGTAGACATTAGCACTAAGGCTGGCACAAGCCAGACGCGCCACTCCCATGTGCTCACAATAGGTATGAGGAATGATTCTGTGTCCACAGTAAGGCAGTCGCAGGAGGAGAAAAATGATGGGGGCATTCATGCATACACTTCTTAGAACTACCACCATACCAATCACACCAATAACTCTATTGGTGAGGATCATGCTGTACCTGAGGGGATTGAAAATAGCCACATAGTGATCAAAACCCATGGCAAGAAGTACAATACTCTCCATGACTGTAAAAAAGTGGATAAAAAAGACTTGAGCAATACAGCACCCAAAGCACAGCTCCTGAAGGTTGAACCCGAAGATACCCAGCATCTTGGGAATGGTAGCAGTAGAAAGACTCAGATCAATCACTGACAGCATGGCCAGAAAGTAGAACATGGGTTGGTGAAGGCTACGATCTGTCCAGATAACAAGCAGAATAATAATATTCCCAATGAGAGCAATCAGATACACGACGCAGAAGGGAAAGCCAAGCCAGATCTGTGCAACTTCCAACCCTGGAATCCCCAGCAACAGGAACGAAGAAGGATGTGGCTCAGTGACATTGGGAGAAGACATTCTTCGGCAGGTGGCATGATTTTTAAAAATTATTGATGATTACCATTGGACAATCCATAGTTAACTGATATCTATAAAGATTAAAAATAAGAAATTCCCAAACAAAGGATTGGTATTAGGAATAAATTTCTCTAAATGTCTTTATTTTTTTTCTTTTCCAGTAGTCCATACATAATCCTAGTGACTCTTCTCACTTGTACCATAAGTATAAGAGTTGAAGTGTCAAATAGAAGTTAACACCATTTTCTCTTAAAATCATGGGTTCAGAGTAGTTAAATGCACTCTGTCTTGTTCTCCAAGACAATAGCAATAACCACCAGAATAATAACATCTATCTTGAATTGGTTACCTACTATTTTTCAGACATTATTCTTAATGTTATGTGCTTATATTATCTCATTCAGTTCTCTCCACAATTTTATGACACAAGTTGTACTGGTCTCTGGTTTATGAAACTAAAAGGTTTTGAGATGTTGGTTAACTTATACCATTGCTTACAGAGCTAATAATCATCAGAATCAAGATTTGAAATTAGTTTGGAAGTAGGCTTTGTGACATGGGTCTGGACCTATATTTGCAAACTTGTCAGTAGAGGTAGTGAAAGAGGGTATAAAGGAAAACAAGACATGAGGAAAAATAAAAGGAGTTGGTTCAGTCAAAAATATCTCAGAAAGAATAAATCTGAAATATTTATACTATCAGATATTGAAATTTTCCATAAAGCTATATCACAGTGTTACTGGCAAAGTGAAAAAGGTAGAAAAGGAGACAGTGGAACAGAACTGAGAACCTAGAAGCAGATCCACACAATCCTTGGGGTCCAGATATCTAAATCTCAGACATCTCCAAGTAGGAATTTAAGGTAAATCGTCAAGTGGGGAATGATACTCCATGAAGTTTCCTCTCAGAATGAAGTTCATTTTTAAGAACCTGTCGACTCCTTTAACTGTTGAGAGAAATGTGACATCAGATCTGAGATAGCTAAGCTGTAAAGTTAAGGCACAGTTCCTAAGACTGTCCTTCCTTCTGACACAAACTTCAAGTATATGGGTTTTCCCAAACTATATCTGGGTTCAATAATTTACTAGAAGGGCGCATAGAGCTTCTAGAGAAAGATTAAAACCAGATAAAGGAAGAAATGCTTAGCGAAGAGGGGGAGGTTTCCAAACATGAAACATCTATTGTCCTTTCACGTAAAGTCAGGATGAATTACCCTTCTGGCATTGATATGTGGCAGTGTGCATTGAGCCAGTGTGCCAACCAGGAAAGCTCACTTGACCTCTTGTTTGGACTTTATATTGAGGTTTCATTACATATACTTGATAGATTTTTTGCACACATGGTTGGACACCCATTGACTGATGCCGCATGACCAAAATCTCCCATCCTATTATATTGTTGGTCTTTATGGCGTGGTCAACCCCCACACTCAGGTCTGGTTTAGCCAGCCCTCACCTTAAATAAAGACACTGCTATCAGATATGACATAGATTACTTCATGGAAGCCAAGAGCAAAGGCCAGATCTTTCTCTGGGCAAAGCCAAATTCTTTACTCACATCTATTCATTTAGTTCCAAAGATATTTTTTTACTATTGCTATAGTTATGCTTTCCATGTCATGCTTCATATTGGGCCATGCCATCAAATTGTTAATTCAGGTCTCCAAATAATCAAATTTGAATTCAGTTTAATCCCTTTGGAATATAAATCAGGAGAAAAAAAATCAACAGCTGATCATATTGTACGCTTTTTATTTTTTTTAACATTTTGGTATGTAGGGAGTCACTAAGCATAAGGGGATTCAAGTTCATCACTCTAGTCTTATTTGCCTACTCAGCTCTTTTTTCACATTGTGTTTCACTCATTATCATGGTAGTATGCATAGGAAAAAGAAGCAAAAGCATATAATATTTAATATTATTCATCTTATGGCACGAAATAGAGTCCTGAGTCTATTCTTACTGGCCTTGTGATCTTACATAAGTTGCACTATGTTCTGTGCTTTAATTTTATTTAGAAATAAGCATAGTCATATTTACCTCATATTATTATTGAGTGGGATAAATAAGGGTATATAAGCCTAAAATATTATAGGTGTCCAGCAGGTACTTTCTCTCCAGTTTCTTCCCATGTTAGTCCTGCCGGTATCTCTCGCCAGACCGACAATATGTGCCATTTTATTCCTTACCCCAATACTCAAAGTCTTAACTTGATTTCTGTGAATCAGAATCCCAATCTTAGGCACGCATTATTCAGATTTATCACAGGCACTTACCAGATACTCTGTCCTCTGTCATTTTCATGTAGCAACTGAAAATTCAGTTATTAACATTTTTTAGATCAAAGCCTTGATACATCCCAGGAGTGGTTAACAAATGTTTTCGTGCCTGTGTGCTGAGGAGGATTTGCAATGTCATCTCTAGATGCCAGACAGTCTGAGGCATTGGAATTAAAATGAATAGGAATTCCCTTTGGTCATTGCTCCAGCTAAAGAGAAGCTCTAGGGAAATCTTAGTGACCTTGCTGCTTGTTATTTGGTCAACTGTCAGTTCTTGCTATTTTACATAGTATTAGTGATCCATCATATTTAATCATTTTTCCTCCCTTATGTCTTCTTATCCTGTACTCTTTTAAGTCATAAAATGCCGGGACTAATTCTTTGGACTCTGTTGGGCATCTATATAACCAGAAATTCTTTTTTTAAATTGTAAAATACACATAACATAGAAATTGACCATTTTAACCACACCAGTTCAATTCCTGGATCAGGAAGATCCGCTGGAGAAGGGATAGGCTACTCACTCTAGTGTTCTTGGGCTTCCCTTGTGGCTCAGCTGGTAAACAATCTGTCCTTAATGTGGGAGGCCCGGGGTTCGATCCCTGGATTGGGAAGATCCCCTGGAGAAGGGAAAGGCCACCCACTTCAGTATTCTGGCCTGGAGAATTCCATGGACTGTATAGTCCTTGGGGTCGCAAAAAGTCGGACACGACTGAGAGACTTTCGCTTCACTTCACTTCACCCATTTAAAATATGCAATTCAGTGGCACTTAATACATTCACAGTGGCAACTATCACTATCTAGTTTTTGTACAATTTTCATCACTCTAAAAGAAAGCCTTGCACTCATCAAGCAACCACTCCATGTTCTCCCCTTTCTCCAGACTGTGGAAGCCACTAATCTGCTTTCTGTGTGCTCACACGTGCTAAGTCGCTTCAGTCATGTCTGACTCTTTGCGACCCTATGGACTGTAGCCCATCAGGCTCATCCATCCATGGGAATCTCCAGGCAAGAATACTGGAGTGGCTTGCCATGCTCTCCTTGAGGGGATCTTCCTGACCCAGGGATCGAACTGGTGTCTCTTTAATCTCTTGCACTGACAGATGGGTTCTTTACCATTGAGCCCAATCTGCTTTCTAGCTCTATGAATTTTCTCCAGGAATTAATTCTAGATATTTCATATAAATGGAATCATATATATGAGGCTTTTGTGCCTAGCTTTTTTTGCTTAAAAGCGTAATACTTTTAAGTTGAACACTTGTTGCAGTGTATATAAGTACTTCATTCCCTTTTTATGGCTAAACAATGTTCCGTTGTATGCATATACCAATTTTGTTTAAACACTCATAGTTTGGCTATTGTCAATAGTGCTGCTACATACATTCTTATATAAGATTTGTTTGAATACCTGTTTCAAATTCTTTAAAGTATATACCAAAGAATGGAATATTGGGGTCTTATGATAATCCTATGTTGTCATTTAGTTGCTAAGTCATGTCCAACTCTGCAACTCCATGCACTGTAACCCTTTGTCCAAGGGATTTTCCAGGCAAGAATACTGGAGTGGGTTGCCATTTCCTTCTCCAGGGGATCTTCCCAGCTCAAGGATACAACTTGCGTCTCTTGCTGCAGCTGCATTGGCAGGTGGATTGTTTACCACTGTACCACCTGGGAAGTCCAATTCTATGCTTAACTTTTTAAAATTGGAATACAGTTGATTTACAAAATGATATTAGTTGTAGGTGTACAACATAGTGATTAAAAAATCCTATAGATTATACTCCATTTATACTTCTTTAAAATATTGGCTGAATTTCTTCTGTTGTACAATATGTCCTTATAAAGCTTGGTTATTTTATCCATAGCAGTTTGTAGCTCTTAATCGTCTACCCTTATCTTGTCTGTCTCCTCTCTTCCCACTGATAAATACTAATTTATTTTCCATATCTGTGGGTCTCTCTCTTTTTTAAAATATTTGCTATTTTATTTTTTAGATTCCACATATGTGATAGCAACAGTATTTGTCTTTTTCTGACTTATTTCACTCAACATAAAACCCCCTAAGAACACTCTCAAATAGTCTTTGACATAAATTGTAGCAAAATTTTTTTGATTCTGCCTCCTAAGGCAAAGGAAACAAAGGCAAAAATAAAAAAATGGGACCTAATTAAACTTAAAGGCTTTTGCATAGCAAGGGAAACTGTTGACAAAACGAAAACACAACTTACAGAATGGGAGAAAATATTTTCAGATTATATGACTGATAAGGAGTTAATATCCAAATTATATAAACAGCTCATACAATTTAATATAAAAAATAAATAATTGGATTAAAAGATGGGTAGAAGACCTCAAGATATTTTTCTAAAGAAGATATACAAATGGCCAATAGGCACATTAAAAGAAATATTCTTTTCATCATTACTTAGCATCATTAATTATTATAGAATTGCAAACCAAAACCAGAAAGAGATATCACCTCTCAGTTGTGATTTACTGAAAGTTTTCACTTTCGTCTCAGGTTCAAAGGATTTGTCAACAAAATAACCCACTCGTTATCTGCAAATAAATAGTACAAATATTTATTAGAGAATTATCTAGCTTACTTTCAATATACTAACATTAAAAGAAAAGAGAAATAGAACAGAGGATACATCACCAAATTGGGTTTTGACCAGCATCCAGACTTAATCAGTGCTGGGAAGTCCCATGTCACAGCACATCTGGAGTCCCAATTAGGAAAGGGTCCCAAGCAGTGCATCAGCTCATCCTCTGTAGTCCCCTTCTCCTCCTGTCTTCAAACTTTCCCAGCATCAGAGTCTTTTCAAATGAATCAGTTCTTTGCATCAGGTGGCCAAAGTATTGGAGTTTCAGCTTCAGCATCAGCCTCATTCCTTCCAGGGAATATTCAGAACTGATTTTCTTCAGGATGGACTGGTTGCAAGCCTGGTTTCATGTTAATGCTGTTTGTTTTGTTTAGTAAAACTGGGAATGTTGCTAAGCCTGGGGTTTGGTTGGCTAGGCCCCCTTCATGGGGTCAACAATCTCAAGATTCCTCCCCTAATTTATCTAAGGTGCTGCAAGTCTTACACTCTCAGCAGGCAGTCAAACACAGTCACTCCCAGTCAAGGCAGTGTCCAGGCAGATTAGAAGCTAGGTTCAGTTCAGTTCGGTCGCTCAGTCGTGTCCAACTTTTTGCGACCCCATGAATCGCAGCACTCCAGGCCTCCCTGTCCATCACCAACTCCCGGAGTTCACTCAGACTCACGTCCATCGAGTCCGTGATGCCATCCAGCCATCTCATCCTTGGTCGTCCCCTTCTCCTCCTGCCCCCAATCCCTCCCAGCATCAGAGTCTTTTCCAATGAGTCAACTCTTTGCATGAGGTGGCCAAAGTACTGGAGCTTCAGCTTTAGCATCATTTCTTCCAAAGAAATCCCAGGGCTGATCTCCTTCAGAATGGACTGGTTGGATCTCCTTGCAGTCCAAGGGACTCTCAAGAATCTTCTCCAACACCACAGTTCAAAAGCATCAATTCTTTGGCACTCAGCCTTCTTCACAGTCCAACTCTCACATCCATACATGACCACAGGAAAAACTTCATAGCCTTGACTAGACGGACCTTATTAGGCAAAGTAATGTCTCTGCTTTTGAATATACTATCTAGGTTGGTCATAACTTCTCTTCCAAGGAGTAAGCATCTTTAAATTTCATGGCTGCAGTCAAAATCTGCAGTGACTTTGGAGCCCCCAAAAATAAAGTCTGACACTGTTTCCACTGTTTCCCCATCTATTTCCCATGAAGTGATGGGACCAGATGCCATGATCTTCGTTTTCTGAATGCTGAGCTTTAAGCCAACTTTTTCACTCTCCTCTTTCACTTTCATCAAGAGGCTTTTTAGTTCCTCTTCACTTTCTGCCATAAGGGTGGTGTCGTCTGCATATCTGAGGTTCTTGATATTTTTCCCGGCAATTTTGATTCCAGCTTGCATTTCTTCCAGTCCAGTGTTTCTCATGATGTACTCTGCATAGAAGTTAAATAAGCAGGGTGACGATATACAGCCTTGATGTACTTCTTTTCCAACTTGGAACCAGTCTGTTGTTCCATGTCCAGTTCTAACTGTTGCTTCCTGACCTGCATACACATTTCTCAAGAGGCAGGTCAGGTGGTCTGGTATTCCCATCTCTCTCAAAATTTTCCACAGTTTATTGTGATCCACATTCAAAGGCTTTGGCATAGTCAATAAAGCAGAGATAGATGTTTTTCTGGAACTCTCTTGCTTTTTCCATGATCCAGTGGATGTTGGCAATTTGATCTCTGGTTCCTCTGCCTTTTCTAAAACCAGCTTGAACATCAGGAAGCTCAAGTTTCACGTATTGCTGAAGCCTGGCTTGGAGAATTTTGAGCATTTCTTTACTAGCCTGTGAGATGAGTGCAACTGTGTGGTAGTTTGAGCATTCTTTGGCATTGCCTTTCTTTGGAATTGGAATGAAAACTGACCTTTTCCATTCCTGTGGCCACTGATGAGTTTTCCAAATTTGCTGGCATATTGAGTGCAACACTTTCACAGAATCATCTTTTAGGATTTGAAATAGCTCAACTGGAATTCCATCACCTCCACTAGCTTTGTTCGTAGTGATGCTTTCTAAGGCCCACTTGACTTCACTTTCCAAGATGTCTGGCTCTAGACTAGTGATCACATCATCACGATTATCTGGGTGATGAAGATCTTTTTTGTACAGTTCTTCCATGTATTCTTGCCACCTCTTCTTAATATCTTCTGCTTCTGTTAGGTCCATCCCATTTCTGTCCTTTATCGAGCCCATCTTTGCATGAAATGTTCCCTTGGTATCTCTAATTTTCTTAAAGAGATCTCTAGTCTTTCCCATTCTGTTGTTTTCCTCTGTTTCTTTGCATTGATCGCTGAAGAAGGCTTTCTTATCTCTTCTTGCTATTCTTTGAACTCTGCATTCAGATGCTTATATCTTTCCTTTTCTCCTTTCCTTTCACCTCTCTTCATAGCTATTTGTAAGGCCTCCCCAGACAGCCATTTTGCCAAGCCATGCCTGCAGGGCAACCCAAGATGGGCGGGTCATGGTGGAGAGATCTGACAGAATGTGGTCCACTGGAGAAGGGAATGGCAAGCCACTTCAGTATTCTTGCCTTGAGAACCCCATGAACAGTATGAAAAGGCAAAATAATAGGATACCAAAAGAGGAACTCCCCAGGTCATTTAGTGCCCAATATGCTACTGGAGATCAATGGAGAAATAACTTCAGAAGCAAGGTTAGAGACCTGTTTTGCCTTGTCTCTGAAGTCTGAAGGAGACTATTTTTTTAAATTTCAATAACAACTTGTCAGAATAGTTATCATCAAAACCCCACAAATAACAAGTGTTGACTAGGATGTAGAGAAAAGGGGACCCTGGTACACTGTTGGTGGGAATGTAAATTGGTGCAGCCACTATGGAAAACACATTGGAGATCCTTTGAAAAATTAAAAATAGAATTGCCATATGAGTCACCAATTCATTTATGAATATTTACCTGAATAAAACAAAAACCTTAATTCAAATATTATATACACTCTAAATTTCATTCCTGAACATGGAACAACTGACTGGTTCCAAATCAGGAAAGGAGTACATCAAGGCTGTATATTGTCACCCTGTTTATGTAACTTATAGGCAGAGTACCTCATGTGAAATGTCGGGCTGGATGAAGTGTAAGCTGGAATCAAGATGCTGGGAGAAATAATATCAATAACCTCATATATGCAGATGACACCACCCTTATGGCAGAAAGTGAAGAGGAATAAAAAGCCTCTTGATGAAAGTGAAAGAGGAGAGTGAAAATGTTGGGTTAAAACTCAACATTCAGAAAACTAAGATCATGGCATCCAGTCCCATCACTTCATGGCAAAGAGATGGGGAAACAATGGAAACAGTGAGAGACTTTATGTTTTGTTGGGCTCCCAAATCACTGTAGATGGTGACTGCAGCCATGAAATTAAAAGATGCCTGCTCCTTGGAAGAAAAACTATGAACAACCTAAACAGCATATTAAAAAGCAGAGACATTGCTTTGCTGACAAAGATCTGTATAGTCAAAGCTATGGTCTTTCTAGTTGTCATGTATGAATGTGAGCGTTGGACTATAAGGAAAGCTGAGCGCTGAAGAATTGATGCTTTTGAATTGTGGTGTTGGAGAAGACTCTCGAGAGGACAGCAAGGAGATCCAACCAGTCCATCCTAAAGGAACTCAGTCCTGAATATTCATCAGAAAGACTGATGCTGAAGCTGAAACTCCAATACTTTGGCCACCTGATGGGAAGAACTGACTCATTTGAAAAGACCCTGATGCTGGGAAAGACTGAAGATGGGAGGAGAAGGGGACAACAGAGGATGAGATGATTGGATGGCATCACTGACTTGATGCACATGAGTTTGAGAAATCTTCAGGAGTTGGTGATGGACACAGAAGCCTGGTATGCTGCAGTCCATGGGTTGCAAAGAGTCAGACACAACTGAGCAACTGAACTGAACTGAATTGGACTTTCATTCCAACATTATTTATGATAGGCAAGATTTTGAAGCCATCTCAGTGTCTATGGATAGATGAATGGTAAAGAAGATATGGTATACATATACAATGGAATGCTGCTGAGCCATAAAAAATTGAAGTCTTTTCATTTGTGACAACGTGGATGTATCTAGGATTTGTTATATTAAGTGAAGTAAGTCAGATAAAGAAAGATAAACACAGTATCCTCTCACTTGTATGTGGAATCTAAAAACAAAACCAAGCAAAATGAAAACAGACTCATAGATACAAATAACAATTATTTGTATTAGTTTAGTTTAAACTATTAGATTAGTTACCAGAGGGGGATAATGTTGCAAGGGTTGAAACAAGTGGAGGGGATTAAGTACAAATCTCTGTTATAAAATAAGCCTTATGCTATATATAACATAAAGAATATGGTCAATAATATTGTAGCAACTTTGTATGGGGACAGATGTTTACTAGACTTATTGCAGTGATTATATCATAATGTTGCAAATTTCAAATCACTATGTAGTGTAGGATACCTAACACTAAGATAATACTGTATGTCAAGTGTATTTCAATAATAGTAATAATAAAGAATTCTTTGGAGCCTATTAACTGCATCAAATTCCCTAAGATACTATTGGGACCCATCCCAGGGGATGTGGGTTTTAAGAAAAGTATAAATACCTCCCACTTACCCTGTTTCTTAGAGACCATGGTAAGTTGTATAATGGTTAGGCTGTGAAAATATGAAGATGAATGGGGAAAGAGCTTATGCCAAAATAGTACGAAGAGTTGAAGGAAAAGTGAAGGTAAAAAAAAAAACAAGATGAAATGAGAATGCACACTCACAACCTCCTGAGGCTACACTTTTACCTACATGTTCTTATACCTATGATTGTGCAAAATCTCATTTGGAAAATGTGGAAGGAGATGCACCAATATAGCCTGCATTGATTTAGCTATTGTTTCTGATCTAGTTTGCAATTGTATGTATGTGAATAGCAAGAGGACAAGGACTAGTTTTCTCTGTTTTCTAGAACTGCTTTTGAATTCATGGATTTGTTAATAAATGAATCTTGAAGCATAGCTCTGGAGAACAGATTTGATGAAAATAAGACTTAGGGCTAGGTTGATGAAGCATCTGAGAAAGGAAATAGTAGGATTACCATGAGGTTACAAAATTAGGCCAGGACAAGAAGAAGGTATACATGCTCCTTGTGCTCATCAGTTCCAGGAAATGGGAATGTGGATAGTTGGGGTCTGCTGGTGGTTGGTGGAATAGGGCAGAGTAAGTAGATACCATGTCAGAGAGCTGCTGGAGAGCTAAATATACTCTCATGTAGAACTTTAAAGTTAGAAGGTAAATGAGGGATTGGGACCGGTCTTAATTCTGAACCCAGAGAAACTGAAAGATATATGAATATTTATTGAAATAATAGGCCAGTATACAGTATAAAATGATTAAATGATTTGTTGATTTGTTAAGTCTTGACAGACTGGAAATGATGTTGACTTTGAGAGGAGGTAAGCATCCATTTTCAAGTCCACTTGGAAAATTCACAGAAATAAGTGGAATTATTGGTTTTCTTGGGATGTAACTATTTATTTTCTAAAGTTTTGCTCTGTGGTGCCCTTCCGAGAGACTAGGACATCAGATGATTAAGAATTTGGTCATTAATCTACTGGATTTCTGGATAAGGTCATTGAGAGAATCTGTTATTCCTTTCTGATGTTCTTTCTGTCCACTGTGCTTTCATCTTCACTTTATTCTTACTCTTCACTCCATTTAAAATAAAACACATTTTGTTCTTTGGCTGAAGAACAGTTCTGTGAATCTTAGCCTAAGCCTAACCACCTCCATGGAATTTTTCTGACCCATTTCTATACTAAAGCATTCTGTGCATACTTCTAAATTGAACTTACAATACAATTTCCAAATTTCATCTTTGGAGTTTTATCTCCCTTACTGCTCAGTGGTCTCACTGAAGGTATGTGGTTAATTTTATACAAACTTGTATTCAAATTCCCTAATCTAGGTAGGTACACAGAGGACCTCTTAGGTACCTGATGGACTAAATTGAGAGAGTATGTCTCCACTTGGGCTTCCCAGGTGGCCCAGTGGTAAATCCACCTGCCAAGTAAGGAGATTCAGGAGATGTGGGTTTGATCCCTGGGTCAGGAATATCTCCTGGAGAAGGAAATGCCAACCCACTCCAGTGTTCTTGGCTGAAAAATCCCACTGACAGAGGATTCTGGAGGGCTACAGTCCATGGGGTCATACAGAGTTGGACACGACTGAGCACGGACGCACCTCCCCACTTACCTTATATATTCTCACTAATGAAAGACAGTAGCTGTCTCTGAAAGCTTAACATGACAAAACTGAGAACTTCAACTGTCTTCTCAGCCCTAGCAGTCCAATTTTACCCCACAGGTATAGTATATAACATAGCATATAAATATATATATATATTTCCTGAGAGGATTTCCCAAAGTATCAAATTATCTCTCATTTTTACTAGTCTTCATAGGCTTTAAAGGACACAGCAAATCTTGACATGGGTCAAAGTCAACAGATGTATTTACCTTCTTGTGCATTTATCTCTGATGGACGCTTCTTAGCTTTGACTTCCCTCAATATTTGAATATTCTTAAATTTGAATCAAAACTTTCCATACAATTGCACACATCAAACTTCCACATTTTCTATACAACTAGTTTTTCCCACAAAATCTTCCTTTTTTGCTTCAAATATTTATTTATTATAACTAAGTTCGGAATTCCCATGTATTCTGGATGAGTGCTATGAAACAAAATCACTTGATGATTCTTTTCAATGTCATTATAGGGAAGGTATCCATAAAGACATGACCGCCAGGATAGAATCCTGTTAGAAAGTAAGATTTAGGGTATCTAAAATGCTCTGCCCTCTCCCCATGGTTACAAGGTAGACATATACTTGAAAGTTGCCTAGTCCAGAATATTTAATCTCTGCTCCCTCAGCCGGACTGTATCTGGACAATGTCTTTACTGAATGTGTTGACTTATGAACTATCTAAATGATAGGCTTATTTAGATTAGTATGATCTCTCAATTCATGTTTCATCATAACTAGAATACTCTGTCAAGTATTTTCCTCCCTTTTATATTATCTATTTTCCAAAATTGATGGGTACTTTAAAAAAAAATTATGATGAGAACTGAGTTGTTCATTTTCTAAAATAAGACATAGAAATTTCTTGTTCTGTTTCTTCTTCAGCAATTCATCTATTTGTGAAGTTTTAATATTAATTTTTATGTGGTAGAATTTTTCATTCATATGTGTAAATAAAAATAAATTGTTTCTTCTGCCCTAAAAAACCAGACCATCTATTATTCACAAACACCACAAAAATGCATAAACATACACACAGGATTATGCACATTATATTTTGAGGGGTTTTTAGATTCCCTAATATGGCAATAGTTGAGATTACAAACACCAAAGAAATCGCCATACACCCTAAGCAAAAAATATATGGAACACTATCACATACATAGACTCTGGAATTTTATTCTTTCCACTTATTTCTGGCTATACTCTAGATTTTTAATTTTCACTGTGCAGAGGATATTATTCTGCCCTCTCTTGTTTATTTAAGTTTTTTATTAGGGAAAGCGGCAATAAAGTAAGGTAATTTCTATTCCTGGTACCATATGATGCTCAGGAGAGGCTAGCAAAAAATAAGGAATGGGAGTGTACTTAACCTTGTTTCCTCTTTCAAAAATTTGATATAATTGATACATAGCGTTGTGTTATGTTCACGGTATACAAAGTGTTGATTTGATACATTTGTATATCACAATATGACTACTGCCATAGCTTTAGCTATCACTTCCCTCACATCACATAGACTTTTTTGTGTGTGATGAGAACATTCAGTCTGTTAGCAATTTTGGTGTAATCAGTATTGTTGACACAAATTATTTATATTATTTTTTAAATAGAAACAAAGGATGATTAAAATGTTCTTTTTCATCTTAACAGGAATCTGAAAAAATGGAGACATGGAGGAGGTATCACTGACTGGAAGCCAACAATTGTTTCTGATATGGACAACAGAAAAATTGTGGCAGAAACGATGGGGCAGAATAACTGTGGCAGAAAAAATGTCTATGCCTAATGACACCCAGTTCCATCCTTCTTCATTCTTTTTGTTGGGCATCCCCGGGCTAGAAGACATGCACATCTGGATTGGGTTTCCCTTTTTCTTTGTGTATCTTGTTGCACTCCTGGGGAACGCTGCTGTCCTATTTGTGATCCAGACTGAGCATAGTCTCCACCAGCCCATGTACTACTTCCTGGCCATATTGGACTCCGTTGACCTGGGTTTATCCACGGCCACCATTCCCAAAATGCTGGGCGTCTTCTGGTTCAGCCTCAAAGATATATCCTTTGGAAGCTGCCTTTCCCAGATGTTCTTTATCCACTTCTTCACTGCCATGGAGAGCATTGTGTTGGTGGGCATGGCCTTTGACCGGTACATTGCCATTTGTAAACCCCTTCAGTACACCACGATTCTCACCAGCAAAATCATTGGCGTTATTGCAGGCATTGCTTTTCTGCGGAGCCTGTGCATGGTGGCTCCACTGATATTTCTTCTCCTGAGACTACCCTTCTGTGGGCACCATATCATCTCTCATACCTACTGTGAGCACATGAGCATTGCCCGTCTGGCCTGTGCTAGCATCAAAGTCAACATATTATTTGGTCTTGGGGATATGGCTATCTTATTATTGGATGTACTTCTTATCATTCTTTCCTATATCAGGATCCTCTATACTGTCTTCCACCTGCCTTCCTGGGAAGCCCGGTTCAAAGCTCTCAATACCTGTGGCTCCCACATTGGTGTTATCTTAACCTTTTTCACACCAGCATTTTTCTCTTTCTTAACACACCGTTTTGGCCACAACATTCCTCAGTTTATCCATATCCTCTTAGCCAATCTATATGTGATTGTTCCACCAGCCCTTAATCCTGTAATCTATGGAATCAGGACTAAACAAATTAGGGAACGAGTTTTGAGGAACTTGTTTTTTTTTTTAAAAAAAGGTTAACCATCAATCGCCTTCGAATGTTTAACAGTTCATATTTTTTCCATATGCTTATTAGATGGGGGTTATTGTCCAAAAAGATAGAGGGCAGGGAGCCTCAACAGTGACAGTAACGACATTCCTTTGTCCATAATTCTTTTAGTTTAAAGATAATAGTGAGTTTATTGATGATAATATAATCATCTGTAAGGATTATATCTTTTGAAAACTGTTTATAGTTAGATTGTTGGATCAAGATTGCCCTGTGAAACAGTTACCCTATTTGAAAGTTTTCAAATGAATAGTTGAATATTCATCTGAAAATTCAGTTGATAATGGAAGGTAGATTGCTAAGGCAGGTAGCTTTAAAATTATAGTAGTTTCTGGATCACCAGAGGAAATGTGAAAGCAATAGAATAAAATCAGTAGCAGGATTTTAGAAATAATAATAATGATATTACTTAGAATCATTAGTACTTATTGTTCTAGAAAATTTACTTATATTAACACATTTCCTATGTGAGTTCTATGATGTGGTTGCTTTTTAAATTTGCATTTTTATATGAGTAAATGATGGGTCATAAAATTCTCCATAACAAATTATGATCATGATTTTCACCATAGGGAAACATGAGAAACCATGCATTAGAAATGAAATAGGGAATTCCCTGGTTGTCCAGTGGTTAGAAGTCTGTGCTTTCACTGTCAAGGGCATGGGTTTGATCCCTGGTTTGGGGACTAAGGTTCTGCAAGTCTTGGGGCAACATATAATAATAATAATAAGAAGAAAAATGATACATAAAGAATGCTTCTGCTGCTGCTAGGTCACTTCAGTCGTGTCTGACTCTGTGAGACCCCATAGACGGCAGCCCATCAGGCTCCCCTGTCCCTGGGATTCTCCAGGCAAGAACACTGGAGTGGGTTGCCATTTCCTTCTCCAGTGCGTGAAAGTGAAGTTGCTCAGTCATGTCTGACTCTTCGCGACCCCATGGACTGCAGCCTACCAGGCTCCTCCATCCATGGGATTTTCCAGGCAAGAGTACTGGAGTGGGATGCCATTGCCTTCTCCCACATAAAGAATAACAGTGCATAATTATGAAAAATAATACATTCAGTACTATGAAATTAAAAGGCATTTACTCCTTGGAAGGAAAGTTATAACCAATCTAGACAGCATAATAAAAAGCAGAGATATTACTTTGCCAAAAAAGGTCCATTTCGTCAAGGGTATGGTTTTTCCAGTAGTCATGTATGGATGTGAGAGTTGGGCTATAAAGAAAGCTCAGTGCAGAAGAATTGATGCTTTTAAACTGTGGTGTTGGGGAAGACTCTTGAGAGTCCTTTGGACTGTGAGATCCAAACAGTCCATCCTAAAGGAAATCAGTCCTGGATGTTCATTGGAAGGACTGATGCTGAAGCTGAAACTCCAATATTTTGGCCATCTGATGCGAAGAGCTGACTCATTTGTAAACACCCTGATGTTGGGAAAGATTGAAGGCAGGAGGAGAAGGGGATGACAGAGAACAGATGGTTGGATGGCATCACCTACTCAATGGACATGAATTTGGGCAAACTCTGGGGGTTGGTGATGGACAGGGAGGCCTGGCGTGCTGTGGTTCATGGGGTCACAAAGAGTTGGACATGACTGAGTGACTGAAGTGAACTGAAATAAATATTTATGAACTTCAACACATGCTAAGTTGTATGTGACTATTGGTGATAGACATATGGAAAGGGAGAGTCTTACGTCCTGAGAATCCCATGGTAGGAAAGTTAGGCTATTAAGGCTAAGAACATTCTATTATAGGGTTGTATATTACTTTATTTTAGGAGGAGCCTTTTAGAAAATTTGCAATAATATCCAATAAATATTACAAATATTGCACCAATATATTGAAGAATACCAAGCAAAGCTAGAAATATATTTGGCTTTTTTCACTTTCTAGAATAATCATACAAAAGTTATTGACTTAGTCCATAAAGGAGGTGTCATATGAAACTGCATTGAAGAGGGTCTTCCACAGTTATCTCTTTTACTTCAGTTACTTCAGAAATTTTTACTTCTGATTCTTCATCAGCTTACGAGCATGGACATTTTACTGCATGACGAGAAACCATCATAGAGAAATTTAAAAAATATATATTGTCTTCTAAATCTTAAAGCTAATTTTAGCAAAACTGTTGTAAACAGGACAACATAGGTATGCATATATCATACTTGCTAAAAAAAACTCCATAGCAACTGATAAATCTTTTGTATTTAGAAAATTTAACAAACCAAAAGAACATACTCAGGCAAATTAATAAACAGATATCAGATAAACTGAGTCAAGCTAGCCTATATATTCAGAATCTTCTGACTCTAGACAGGCAAGAAACTTTTAGTCATCCAAATAGACATCAGAGGAGCTCACATTAAAAAGCAAAAATAATATTATCATATTCAGATATAAGTAAATATAAAAAAAATTTAGAACACTTTATATAGCAAATTGAGCCTTTGGATAAAATCATCACAGTAAGAAAAATACTCTCGAAGCCTTTGGATAAAATCATCACAGTAAGAAAAAAACTCTCGAAGATATTGAGGAAGAACATATAGCTACCCAAATTGTTTTTCAGTAGTCAAAGGATGAAAATTAAAAAATATTTTTTGACACATTTAAGTTAGGCATTCCTTCTGCTTACCGACACTTCCAAGTTTTCTTTTTCTTCCAGGATCATGGGGGGTTTTACGTGTGTAAATCTTGCCTGGAGAATCTCAGAGATGGGGGAGCCTGGTGAGCTGCCCTCTATGGGGTCACACAGAGTCGGACACGACTAAAGTGACTTAGCAGCAGCATGTGTGTAAAACTTCTTGCAGTAGACTTGGCCGTGGGACTTGCTATGGCAAAATATTTGTAGAAATGACCTTTGTCAATTCTTAGTGAAATATTTAAGACTAATTATGTACTTTTTCATTTTCTCTCTCCCACCTCTTGTGTTCACTGAAGGCTTTTGTTCAGATGTCATGTCATAAAATTATGACCTTTGTCAGAATAACTCCCTGAGTGACTACAATAGAGCCCCTCCCCACTCCCAAAGCTTGTATTAGTCATGTAGTAGGAATAAGAATTAAACCTTTTATTTCTTTATGCACTGAAATTTGGGAGGGAGTGGGTATTATCTCAGCATTATCTACACTATCTTGAATAGTATCATATTTATGAAAAGTGTCCAAGAATAGCCAATTTTCTTCCTAAAGAACTATATTGGAAGACATACAGACAAACAACAAGACCTGTTCTAAAGCTATAGTAGTGAAGACCTATAATAAAGCATAGTAATTTGGAGAGTATTGTTTTGGTGCAAGTATAGAGGCATTGAAACATGTATAATATCATATATGAAAGGAAACGCCAGTCCAGGTTTGATGCATGATACTGGATGCTTGGGGCTGGTGCACTGAGACGACCCAGAGGGGTGGTACGGGGAAGGAGGAGGGAGGGGGTTCAGGTTGGGGAACACGTGTATACCTGTGGCGGATTCATGTTGATGTATGGCAAAACCAATACAATATTGTAAAGTAATTAGCCTCCAATTAAAATAAATAAATTTATATTAAAAAAAAGAAAACCAGTCCAATGAAACTGAATAGAGAAATCAGAAACAGACCCACAGATACATGTTTGCAAGAATTATAGGAGAGATAACATTGTAGTACAGTAACAAAGATGATATTTTTAATAAAAGATATTGGATAAATTGGAGAGTCACAGAAAGGAACAGTGAATTTTGATGTTTATCTTACATTATACAAAAAATCCTTTCCAAATGAATTGTGCATGTAAACTTGAAAGGGAAAACCATACAACTTCTGGACAGATAACTTTCCAAAAAGGAGGGATTATAAAGACACAATACATACACATATATGTGCTAACAATATGAGAAATATATTCTTAAAATTAAGAACATCTTTTATCAAATAAAGCATATCAAACATATATATTTTATCAAATAAATAACAAGGAGAATAGACAAACCAAATGCCTCAAATTAAATAATATATACATGATGCTTATGAATTGATAAGAAAATGGAACACTACCACCTAGAAAACTTAGCAAAGTGTTTGTATGGGGCTTTTGCAAAGGAAGATGTCCAAATTTCTAGTGAGCATGAAAATATGCACTGTTTTCTTAGTCACAAAGGAAATACATATAAAATCACAAAGCAATTCCACTATATACTGACCATAATGGATAAAGTGAAAGGATCGCAAGAGTCAGACATGGCTTAGCGACTAAACCACCAAAGTACCAAATATGCGCAACTAGAATCCGCAAACCTTGCTGGTGAGACGGTAAATTGGTAAAATCATTTTAGAAAACTATTTGGCAGTATCTCAGGAAGCTATCCTTTGCACCCTAGTTCACTCCATCATCACAAACATAGAGTGATTTTGTCTGATGTTCATATCTTGAAAAGTTGTTTATGTTAAGTGGGTATTGTCATGGTCAAGATATTGCTGCCAGTCCAGTGAGCCCATGACAACTGTTAGAACTGCTTTATTCTGTCTCTGAAGAGTCTCTGAAGAGTCAGCTTCATAATTCTATACTTATCCAGGCTAGACACAGTGCCTAAAACTTCTGTGATGTCCACAAGTAATGTAAGTTTATGTTTTCCTTTGTAGTTTTATTGTGCCACCTTCCAAGCCCTTTCTAAAGGAAATTAGGTTAGAAAGCATAGAAAACATACAAGTTCTCTGAGTTTCTGTAGCTCTAAATTTAACACTGTCAACTTAAACTTAATTATTTGCACATTTATGAGTTGTTAGTGGGGCTTCCCTGGTAGTTCAGGGAGAAAGAATCTGCCTGCACAACAGGAGACAATGGATTCAATCCCTGGGTAGGGAAGAGCCCCTGGAGAACGAAATAGCAACACACTCCAGTATTTTTGCCTGGAAAATCTCATGGACAGAGAAGCCAGATAGGTTACAATCCCTGGGTTTGCAAAAGAGTCAGACATGATTTAGCAACTAAACAACATCTTGTGGTTAGTATTGTCTATGCAACCAGAATATAGGCCTCATGGGGAAAAGATTTACAGATTAAAGCAATCTGGCCACATACTTAATCATTTTTTTGCCATGTGGCAAAAGGATCTTAGTTCCCTAACCAGGCATGGAACCCATACCCCTTACAGTGGAAGCATGGAGTCAACCACTGGACCACCAAGAAGTATAGACATTCTTAATTTTAAATAAGTGTTCAATGGCTACTTGACTTCTAGATCATGGCAAAGATATTTACTGGAAAAAAAAGTGTCACAATAATTAGAGAATATAACAGCCTTGGGGGACCAGATAGAAAAATCATAGGTTGCTTCAGGTATTATTCTTATAGGACTGATGGCAAGGGAATAATTAGAACTATTGGGTTCTTAGAGAATTAGAAATACTTTGAAATTGGGAACCTACAGGGAGAAACTTGAAAGTCCCAAAGGCTTCCTTTGCCCATGTCCTTTTTTATGCCTTCAAACCTGTGGTAAGAACTTGTGAATTCATTTTCTTTGATGCTTCTGGAGCCCCAGAAGAGCAGCTACTCCCAGTCTGGGAGAAAAATTTTCCATCCTCGTAAGCTTTTATCTTTAGACCACAGTTACAGTGCTGAGACATGCTTAGCACATTTATTAGTCTGGATTGTACATTTTTTTTAATGTTGGCTATTCCTGAAGCTGGTAAGTTGGTGGAGGCTTAGCTGTGGCTATATGCATTTGAATATATAGATTAGGAAAGTTTGGACTTGAATCTGTTGATTTAACCCCCTCACTAACTTTACATATGAAATTAATTTGGAGGAGATGAACCAAAATATTTTACATTCTTATTTCTAGTTGATAGAATTGCAGGTAATTCTGTGTATTTTAGTGTTTTTTTTTTTTACTTTTTTGTACAAGTATTTCTAATTTTCATGAAAAGAGGACTAAAAAGAAGAAGCTAAGCAGTCAACTAAGCAACTCATTATGATATTGCTCAACTAAGCAACTCGTTATGATATTGCTAAATTCTCTCTCTTCCTCTTCGATCTTTTCTGTACCTTTCCCTCACATATTCTGACTTCTTTGTTTCTTTCTGTATCTCTTTCTCCCTCCCTCCCATTTCTAATTCTCTCTTTTAGTTTAATTCTACTGAACTTTTTCATGCTACAGGTAGGTTATTTTGGAATATTACTTTGTATTTAATATCCAAAAATAGACATTCTAAAATTTTTTTCAAATCAAACCAACATATGATAAAGAGCCTCAATATGTTTAATTACGTTCAGATTCCAAATAGTTTGTAGTTTCTTAAAAGCATACAATGAAATTTCCATGCTGATTTATATACATAAGACTCCTTGTTTACAAATATATTCATTCTTGATTTAGTCTTCCATATTATCAAGCAAGTTTAGTGTTAAATGGACTTAACCTGGTGGCTCAGCTGGTAAAGAATCCACCTGCAATGATGGAGACATGGGTTCAATCCCTGGGTTGGGAAGATCCCCAGGAGAAGGGGATGACTACCCACTCCATTATTCTGGCCTGGAGAATTCCACGGAGTGTATAGTCCATGGGGTTGCAAAGAGTCAGACATAACTGAACCACTTTCACTTTTTACTTTAGCATTAAATATATAAGCTGTACAGAAAACACACAACACTAACAGGTGGTGCCACTGGTAAAGAATCTGCCTGCCAATTCAGTAGATACAAGAGACATGGGTTTGATCCCTGGGCTGGGAAGATCCCCTGGAGAAGGAAATGGCAAACCATGCCAGTATTCGCCTGGAAAATCCCATGAGCCTGGTGGGTTACAGTCCATTGGATCACAAAGAATTGGACACGACTGAGCAACAGAGCACACCAAAACACATAATAGTTGAAAAATAGTCAGTTTTTAAAATCATATCTCTTCTTTCCTGTAAAAGTAGCTATTTGTAGAACTCAATCATTACTTGCTCTTCCAGTTTATTTATTATTTAAAAAAATATTAGAGTCTCCTTTGATGCCCTGTACATACACACAGACATTAAGAACACACTTTCGAACTTTGTGGGAGGAGAGGCTGGGATGATTTGAGAGAGTAGCATTGAAACATATACATTATCTTATTTAAAATAGATAGCTGGTGGGAGTTTAATGTATCACGCAGGGCACCCAAAGTTGGTGTTCCATGACAACTTGGAGGGATGGAGTGGGGAGAGACTTGGGAGGGGGCTTTGGGAGGAAGGGGACACATGTGTGCCTACGGCCAATTCATGTTGATGTATGCAAAGCCATCACAATATTGTAAAGTGATTATCCTCCACTTAAAATTAAAAAACATTTTAGAGTCAAATCTAGAAAAAGTAAGATGATAGTCTCTTTCCCAAATTATGAACATGTATTTATTTATTTATTTAGCTATCCACCTGTTCTATTTGGTATAGAATGGAAAGGCGAATCTCATTTGAGTTGAAATATATCTGATATATAACAGTTGCTTCTGAATTAGGCTGGTTCACTGTTGTGCAAAAGAACAATTTTGATCTTACAGACAGGTACTCCTTTATCCAGGACTGCAGAATATCTGTGTGAACATCTTTCTGGTTTTAGCACTGTTATTGAGTTTTGTTGTTCATTGTATATAGGAATAAAGATCTTTTAGAGTGAATAAGTATCTTTTAGATAGGTGACATGCAGGATGAGACTGTTTTGCAGTAATTTCCCCCCTATTTTTACTTTTAATTTATTTCTGTTGCTTTATTCATAAAGTTTTGATTTAAGGTCTCACAAGTCTTTGGCATCACGTTTTGCCTCTTGTACAATTCTGTTTAGGCACTCTAATTTAGAATAAATGATGACTTTATGTTGAAAACAAGTTGACGTTGCAAAAGACTGATTAAGTTTGATTTTTGAAAATGTACCACTATGAAACTATATTATTGATGTTTTACTGATGTATTTGAGTAGCCAAATAGTCAGGAGGTCCCATGAGAGAACAAGTAATGCATGAACAAATCTACCAGTTACGTTTTACTTCCTATTTTTGATTGCCATGATCACCTGCTTTTATAACTTTTATAAAATTCTCTCTAGAATGTCCTCCTTGTATTTTCTTTTTATTACATCACAGGCCCATTGATAGTTTCCTTGTCAGGAAAGCCTCTGATCAGAGTGCTCTTTCTTATGTACTCAGAGTACCGTTTTTTGAGGATTATGGTTTTCTTTTTCATTTCTCTATCTTTAACTGCCAGATATACTGTGTGATATCTGTTACCATTCTTCTAACATGAGGACTTTTCACCAGGAGTCAAAATTAATAATTACCTACTCATTCAGTCTTTTTATAAAATAAATGTTTTGAGTCACAGCTTTCCACCAAATCCTGTGCTAGAGAAATAATGATGAACAAAACCACTTCCTGGCCTCTGATGCAACTCTGCATGAAGCTTACAATTACATGGGGACTTGGACATTGATTAAATAACCATACAGAGAGCTATGGAGTAGAATTAAGGGTCCTGGGGGAGAAATATAACAAGTCAACACTGAGTTCCATGAAGCCTTTCTGAGCATGAGTAACTAAAAGACCTGGGAGATTAATGGGAGGATGATGCTGGTTCTTCTTTCTCTTCCTCATATCAGCCTTGATGCATATACCTTACAACAGATATATTTAGATATTTAGAGACTTTAGCTTCCTATCTTTTCTCTTAAAGGATCATGCTTCTTTTATTCTTAGAATCTTCTACATAGATTTCCTAAAACCTTAAGGGAACAGTGTACTGTGATGTCCCCTAACTTCCTTAGCTTCAAAGAAAAGGTCAAGTCTCTTATTATTAATACTATTTCATTCTCTTCAAAGAGAGAAGAGAATATGTCTTTCACGGATCATAATTAAGAACACACTCATATTTGGTTCCCTCTTCTTTAGAAATGTGTATTTAGACCAATTATGTTAAAATTTGCAAGAGGTAGTATGGAACAAGGAAGAGTAATTGGAAGAAACTGGAGATTGCTAACCACAAATTTAATGTAGCACAAGAAAAAGAATGAAGAACTGACTGCTTAGTTCTAAAATAAGCACATTTGGGCAGAACGCTGGGAATACCAGAAGGTCAGAGAGCTGGCTGACTGGAACAAAGCAGTTTTGTTTTGAGAATTAAGACCTGCACCTGCGATTCAGACTAAAAAAATCACAATGAGGTACCATCTCACACTGACCAGAATGGTTGCTATCAAAAAGTCTACAAACAATAAATGCTGGAGAGGATGCAGAGAAAAGGAACCCTCTTACACTGTTGGTGGGAATGCAAACTCAAGTTTGTATTTGAGTACAGCTACTATGAACAGTGTGGAGATTCCTTAAAAAACTGGAAATAGAACTACTGTATGACCCAGGAATTCCGAGGAAACCAGAATTGAAAGAGACATTTGTACCCCAATGTTCATCACAGCACTGTTTACAATAGCTAGGAGATGGAAGCAATGTGACTGTCCATTGGCAGATGAATGGATAAGAAAGTTGTGGTACATACACACAATGGAATATTACTCAGCTATTAAAAAGAATGCATTTGGATCAGTTCAAATAAGGTGGATGAAACTGGAGTCTACTATACAGAGTGAAGTAAGTCAGAAAGTAAAACACCAATACAGTATATTAATGCATATATATGGAATTTAGAAAGATGGTAACAATGACCCAATATGTGAGACAGCAAAAGAGACACAGTAAAGAACAGACTTTTGGACTCTGTGGGAGAAGGCAAGGGTGCGGTGAGTTGAGAGAATAGAACTCAAACATGTGTATTACCATATGTGAAACAGATTGCCAGTCCAGGTTTGATGCATGAGACAGGGCGCTCAGGACCGGGGCACTGGGATGACCCTGAGGGATGGGATGGGGAGGGAGGTGAGAGTGGGGTTCAGGATGTGGAACACATGAACACCCATGGCTGATTTATGTCAATGTATGGCAAAAATCAGTGCAATATTTTAAAGTAATTAGCCCCCAATTAAAAAAAAAAAAAAAGAAATTCACTTACTCAGGAACCAGAATCAGTCTTGATTTCCCGTGTCTGAATACCAAGTAATATAATTTATTTGAAATTTCCCTGTGAGACTGAGATAAATAATTTTAAATACTTGTATAATGTTATTATTTTAGAATTATTCTCTTCCTTCTTATAACAATGACAATATAATAATGATATAGGTGTTTTAGAAATGAAGTAAGACCAGGTTGTTGGTGCAAGAAAATAGGGGAAAAATGGGGAGCCTGAAGCGTTGTCAGAGTTTTAAACTTGAGTCAACCTTGCTAAAAGAGAGATGGTTTTATATCTAAAATTAATTTTGTAGCATTGAATTTTGTGAAGTCAGTGACCTTATAAGGTAAGGTTCTATTTCAAAGAATAAAGCACATGTCTTCATACATTGATGACAAAAGTAAGAAATAACACAAATTTAGAAGCAAAAAATATATATGCTTATATATGCTGCAGCTTCCCACCAGTTATCTATTTTACACATGGTAGAAGGCAATGGCAACCCACTTCAGTACTCTTGCCTGGAAAATCCCATGGATGGAGGAGCCTGGTAGGCTGCAGTCCATGGGGTTGGGAAGAGTCGGACACGACTGAGAGACTTCACTTTCACTTTTCACTTTCACTTTTCACTTTCATGCATTGGAGAAGGCAATGGCAATCCACTCCAGTGTTCTTGCCTGGAGAATCCCAGGGACGGGGGAGCCTGGTGGGCTGCCGTCCGTGGGGTCGCACAGAGTCGGACACGACTGAAGGGACTTGGCAGGAGCAGCAGCAGTGTACCTATGTCAGTGCTACTTTCATAGCATGTTGAGAAAGAAATATATGTCCTAGTAAGTACTGGGGGGAAAAGCTCATTGATTTCAACTGGAAACTCCCAAGGGCATATGTTAGAGTAATATTTCTAGTTAAGCAAATGGTTTTAAAGGCTGCTTCTGAAATCTATAATAATGCCAATGCTCACAAACTGTAATAATTTATCAGTGGGATATGAATGTGTGTATCTTCTCTCAATTTATAATTAACATTTCAAAAAGTTAGAGCCTAGTATAGAATCTTATATTAACTGACTTGGTCTAATTTCTCACTAAAACTAATTTAGATTATCTTGTTCAATGTCTCAATATCCATTCATTTCTTAAGGAATATTCTCCTTCACGTGCCATATATAACAATGAAAGTAAATGAGAGGAAGAGAAGTCTGTGGAATAACATGCTCTTTCTTCTATATTTCTAGAGAAAGTGTACATACTTATATCTTATTGTTCTTCTGCAGTATTAGCAATATTGATGAGGCACTGGGAAGCCTTATGTAGAACTAAAGATTCCTTCAAATGAGTGGAGCGTGCCCATCAAAAGCCTTTGCCAATATGTCTCCAGCCAATAACTCATGGATTCACCCCTCATCTTTCCTGTTGTTCGGAATTCCAGGACTGGAAAATATGCAAGTCTGGCTTGGCTTTCCATTTGGTATAGTGTATCTGATTGCCCTCCTTGGGAATGTTACCATCCTCTTTGTCATCCAGACTGAACACAGTCTTCACCAGCCCATGTTCTATTTTTTAGCCATCTTGGCTCTCACAGACCTGGGCCTGTCCACAGCTACTATTCCCAAAATGCTAGGCATCTTCTGGTTTAACCTCGGTATGATTTCCTTTGGGGGATGCTTAACTCAAATGTTCTTCATACATCTGTTTACAGGATTTGAAACATTCATGCTTGTAGCCATGGCTTTTGATCGCTACGTTGCCATTTGCCACCCTCTTCGATATAACACAATCCTCACCAACAAAAATACCTGTATTATTGTGGAAATAGGAATGCTGAAAAATTTGGTTTTTGTTTTTCCACTTATATCCCTCCTTCTAAGGCTTTCATTCTGTGGACATAATACTATACCCCACACCTACTGTGAGCACATGGGCATTGCCCGTTTGGCCTGTGTCAGCATAAAGGTCAATATATTGTTTGGATTAATCCTTATTTCTATGATACTTTTGGATGTTATTTTGATTGCTATATCTTATGTGAAGATTCTACATGCTGTCTTCAGACTCCCATCCCAGGAGGCCAGACTGAAAGCTCTTCATACCTGTGGTTCCCATGTGTGTGTCATTTTGGCTTTCTTCACTCCAGCCTTTTTCTCCTTTATGACTCATCGATTTGGACACAATATTCCATGTTATATCCACATCCTCCTGGCTAATTTATATGTGGTCATCCCCCCTGCTCTTAACCCCATTATTTATGGGGTGAGAACAAAGCAGATCCGAAATCAGGTGGTGACAATGTTTCATTTTAAAGAAGCTTGACTCTGAACATTTGATTTGAAAACAGCCTTAAAATAATTTTCTTTTCCATCCTTTAAAATTAAAGTGTCCTTAAGATTTAATGGAAAATATGCTTTACAGAATATGATATTAATATCATATTGAGAGAGTTAATTCCTAAGCAGGTTAATAAGTCCAGGGTTCCTGAGGAGGATAAAGGGGTCTGGGGCTCTCAAGGAGGAGATAGGGTTCTGGAATTCTCAAGGAGGAGGAAAGGACAAATTTTTTTTTCCTCTCTACATTCCTGAGTCTTAGTCACATAAAACGTTTTTTCTTTAAGCCTGGAACTGATGATTACACAAAAAACAACTCAGTTTAAACTCTGTACTAAGGATTATATAACAACAATGTATCCCACCTGAGGACAGTTTCTCTTTCCTGAAAATCTTTTGGCTAATCCTGTTATCTTAAAATGTAAATTATGGGAGTGGGTCTAGTAAGATCTTTGTAGCCTTGAGACATTTTTTTGATTTATTGTAATAACTGATTAAAAAGTATACAACTCCCTTGCTAACACTAGCAAGGGGGGCATTCTCCTTCTCCCTTCTGATGTCTATGTCAGAAGCTTTCTCATCCCTTTTCTTACTTTAATAAAACTCTGATACACAAAAGCTCTTGAGTGATCAAACCTGGTCCCTGGTCCTGAAGCTAAATTTTCTTCAGAGATCATGAATCCTACATCGTTCACTGTAAGCTATCAGTATTTCCTTATTTATATGCAGTATCAAATTGGAATTAAATTTACAGAGCAATTAATAGTCCCTAGACAAAATTTAAGTTTTATTGTTAAATAGGTAGGTATAATTTATTCCTGTAACAGATATTAAAATCAGCATTTGAAAATTAAGTCTTAATGCAACTCAAGTAGTATTAAATAGTCTTTCTATACAGAATTCATTAATTATGATAGAGGAGCGCTGTGCTGCCAAGAACTGTCTTAGCTGTAATGGGTCTAACTAGACAATGCTGCAAGATACAAGTTCCAGAAAAACTAATCAAAGAATCTGAACACAGACCTTTTTGCTTCCCTGGTAGAGTTGGTTCCCATGAAAAAAATAATTATAATGTAGAAAAAAAAATCAACGAACAACATAGACATAATTTTTTATTAAATTTCATGCTTTGTAATAGTAACTGAAGCAATTACACAGAAGTAAAACAACTCAAAGGGCTTATAAGGCTTTACAGGATACACTCATTTTATGCTGTAATTAAGATCAAGGTAAATAAAGTACAGCGGTAGAAAGAAACAGATATAGCAGGCAAGCATAGAAAGAAATTGAAAATGTTTAGGCACAACTCCTGGGATGCTTTATCAATTGTGTATAATGAACTTCATCTTTGTTGTGAACCACCAGAAAATGTTCAGACAACTTGTGTATGTGTGCTCAGTGGTGTCTGACTCTTTGCAACCCCATGGTTAATGTTAGTTCACAAGGCTCCTCTGTCCACAGACTTTTCCAGGCAAGAATACTGAAGAGGGTTGCCATTTCCTTCTCTCGGGGATCTTTGCAACGCAGGGACTGAGCCTATGTCTCCTGCATCTCCTGCATTGGCAGACAGATTCTTTATCACCTTGCCACCTGGGAAGCCCATAGTTTTACCCAAGCTGAGGGCACATATTTACTGAGAATCTTTTAAACATTACTGTTTGCATAGAGAAATCTGGGATTTCCAAAGTATGGATGGACATTATTGAATCAATTGAAGGCTTAGATAGAACAAAAGACTGACCTTCCTTGAAGAAGTTCTGCCAGCTGCTAAGTATATCTATCCCAATTACGCATTCTGGAAAAAACCACATAAGAGTTTCAGAGACCGAGTGGGCCAGTGTGAGATGGGCCTATGTTAAAATTTCATTGCTCCTCTGACTTCCAAAAGTCCCTTTCTGACTGTATGGACTTTATAACATATATATAGATATAATATTTTTTCACAATATACTACTAAGAAAATAAAAAACCCAAGCTCCAGACTAAGAGAAAATACTTGCAACATATATATCAGACAATGGATTTGCATGCAGGCTATACGAAGAACTTTTTCAGGCCAATAATGAAAAGACAGCTCAATTTTAAAAATGAAGATAAAGTTCTAATAACTATTTTGCAAAAAGATTATGAATGCTCAATAAGCAGATGAAAACATGCTCACTACCACTGGTCATTAGGGAAATGCAAATTGAAGCCACACAAGATATGATTATAATCAAAATTGTTAAAATTTAAAAGACTAGCCATACCAAATATTATCAAGGATGTGAAGCAATCAGAACTCTCATATGTTGCTGTGCATGTGTGCTAAGTCGCCCAGTCCTTTCTGACTTTTTGTGATCCCATGGACTGCAGCCCACCAAGCTCCTCTGTCCATGGTGATTCTCCAGGCAAGAGTACTGGAGTGGATGGCCACATCCTCCTGCAGGGGATCTTCTAGACCCAGGGATCAAACCAAAGTCTCTTATGTCTCTTTCATTGGCAAGTGGGTTCTTTACCACCAGTGCCACCTGGGAAGCCCCTGCTACCTTGATGTAAAATGGAAGACTTTGGAAAACAGTTTTGTAGTTTTAAAAATATTGTTTAGCATATGCCTATCATATGACCCAAACAATATACTCCTAGGTGTTTACCAAAAATAAATTAAAAAAAATTTTTTTACTAAAAAAAAATGGCTGCACACAGATATTCATAGAAGCTTTATCTGTAATAGCTTCGATCTGAAAACAAGCTATTGAACCTACAAGATTTTAATTTTCTAACATAATGGCATAAGGGCAAACAACCTTTAAATATACAATACTGCACGAGTTTTACAACACCTATTCAGCATACTTTGGTTAATCAAGAGATGAACTAAAAATAAGAACACAAGATGGTGCAAAATCAATGAGCACTAACTAAAGCAAAATGAATAATTGCATTTACATAAAGATAGTCATCATAAATATTACTAGACATTGGATATATTTCCTAAAATGTATATACATATTTAATATTATGATCCAAAAATATTTAAATGTAAATAAATAATTACAAATAAATAAATGTATCCACTGAACATACTTAGTGGGTTAATATTTAATGTGTTAATATGTATCTTTGTAGGTATTTGGAAAGTTCTGGTACAACATCCTATTCTAGATCATCAATTTGATCTTTAAATACTTACTGGTTGTGCCTGGAGACTAGACTTTGCTATGCATATTTGTTGTCACCTTTTATAGTATTATCTAAAACATAAATAAATAATCCAGAAGAAATAAAAATAAAACTTTTCCTTTCCAATTGGAGAAAATAAAAGCAACTGGTATTAATATTCTAAAGGACTGCTTAATATATTTTAACAAGTTAAAATAATAACACAAGAACTGTATTTTTAGTAGTCTATTATTTATTTAAATTAAAGTATAGACTCTTGAGAGTCCCATGGATTGCAAGGAGATCCAACCAGTCCATTCTGAAGATCAGCCCTGGGATTTCTTTGGAAGGAATGATGCTAAAGCTGAAACTCCAGTACTTTGGCCACCTCATGTGAAGAATTGACTCATTGGAAAAGACTCTGATGCTGGGAGGGATTGGGGGCAGGAGGAGAAGGGGACGACCGAGATGAGATGGCTGGATGGCATCACTGACTCGATGGACATGAGTCTGAGTGAACTCCGGGAGTTGGTGATAGACAGGGAGGCCTGGCGTGCTGCAATTCATGGGGTCTCAAAGAGTCGGACACGACTGAGCGACTGAACTGAACTGATAGTTGATCTACAATGTTGTGTTAGTTTCAGGCGTACAGTAAGGTGATTCAGTTATATAGACATGTATCAATATATCTAATTTTTTCAGATTCTCTTCCCTTATATGTTACTGCAAAATATTGAGAGTATATTCCCTGAGTTATACATTAGTTCCTTGTAGAGCATATTTTTTGGAAAAGTTTTAGATTCATGAAAAAATTGAGTGGAAGATACAGAGATCTTTCTTATATCCTCTGTCCCCACATGGGCATAGTCTCCTCCAACATCACTCACCAAACTAATAACATTTGCTACCACTGATGAACCTATATTGACACATCATTATTATCCAGAGTGAGTGAAGTTTATGTTAGGATTCACTCTTAGTACTGGTATTTGTCATGAGTTTGGACAAATGTATAATGACATATATTCACCACTGCAGTATCAAATAGGGTCTTTCCCTGCCCTAAAAATCCTCTGTGCTCCTGTGCTGTTCAGCCCTTTCCTAGCCCTCAACTACTGGAAACCACTGACCTTTTTACTGTTGTCATACCTTTTCCAGGATGTCATATAGTTGGAACCATACAGTATGAAGCCATTTTATATTGGTTTCTCTCTCTTAGTTATATGCATTTAAATTCCCCCCATGTTTTTTCATGGCCTAATAGCTCATTTCTTTCAATGCTAGCCAATAATCTGTTATTTAAATGTACATCATCTTTCATCCATTGAAGGACACCTTGGCTGTTTCCAAAATTTGGCAGTTATGAATAAACTTGCTGTAAACATCTGAATGCAGGCTTTTCTATGAATATAATTTTCTACTCCTTTGGGTAAATATCAGCAAGCATGACTGATTTATGGATTATATGGTATTACTGCATTTAATTTTGTAAGACTACCAAATGTCTTCCAAAGTGGCTGTACAATTTCATTCTCACCAGCTATGCAGAAAAGTTTTCTGTGAGTATGGGTTCAGTGTGTTTGCCCTCTGATGCCCTCTTGCAACACCTACCATCTTTCTTGGGTTTCACTTACCATGGGTGTGGGGTATCTCTAGCAAAGCACAGCCGCTGCTCCTTACCTTGGACGATGGGTATCTCCTCATCAACACCCTTCCTGACCTTCAACGTGGGATAGCTCCTCTAGGCTCTCCTGCGCCCGCGCAGCCACTGCTCCTTGGATGTGGGGTTGCTCCTCCCAGCTGCCGCCCCTGGCCTCGGACGTGGGGTAGCTCCCCTCCGCCGCTGCCCCTGGCTTCGGACGTGGGATTTGGGGCTTCAAAATCATTGCAGATGGTGACTGCAGCCATGAAATTAAAAGACGCTTACTCCTTGGAAGAAAAGTTATGACCAACCTAGATAGCATATTCAAAAGCAGAGACATTACTTTGGCGACTAAGGTCCATCTAATCAAGGCTATGGTTTTTCCTGTGGTCATGTATGGATGTGAGAGTTGGACTGTGAAGAAAGCTGAGTGCCAAAGAATTGATGCTTTTGAACTGTGGTGTTGGGGAAGACTCTTGAGAGTCCCTTGGACTGCAAGGAGATCCAACCAGTCCATTCTGAAGGAGATCAGCCCTGGGATTTCTTTGGAAGAAATGATGCTAAAGCTGAAACTCCAGTACTTTGGCCACCTCATGTGAAGAGTTGACTCATTGGAAAAGACTCTGATGCTGGGAGGGATTGGGGGCAGGAGGAGAGGGGATGACAGAGGATGAGATGGCTGGATGGCATCACGGACTCAATGGACGTGAGTCTGAGTGAACTCCAGGAGTTGGTGATGGACAGGGAAGCCTGGGGTGCTGTGATTCATGGGGTCGCAAAGAGTCGGACATGACTGAGTGACTGAACTGAACTGAACTGATGCAGAAAAGGCAAAGGAACCAGAAATCAAATTGCCAAAATCTGTTGGATCATCAAGAAAGCAACAGAATTCCACAAAAACATCTACTTATGGTTTATTGACTACACCAAAGCCTTTGATTGTGTGGATCATAACAAATGGGAAAGTTTTCAAAGAGATGGGAATACCAGACCACCTGACCTGCCTCCTGGGAAATCTGTATGCAGGTCAAGAAGCAACTGTTAGAACTGAACATGAAGCAACAGACTGGTTCCAAATAGGGAAAGGAGTGAGTCAAGGCTGTATATTGTCATCCTGCTTATTTAACTTCTGTGCAGAATGCATCATGCGAAATGCAAGGCTGGATGAAGCACAAGCTGGAATCAAGATTGCCGGGAGAAATATCAATTACCTCAGATAGGCAGATGATACCACCCTTATGACAGAAAGTGATAAAGAACTAAAGAGCCTCTTGTTTACAGTGAAAGAGGAGAGTGAAAATTTTGGCTTAAAACTCAACATTCAGAAAACTAAGATCATGGCATCTGGTTCCATCACTTCATGGCAAATAGATAGGGAAACAATGGAAACAGTGAGAGACTTTATTTTGGGGGGCTCCAAAACCACTGTGGATGGTGACTGCAGCCATGAGATTAAAAGATGCTTGCTCATTGGAAGAAAAGCTATGGCCAATCTAGACAGCATATTAAAAAGCAGAGACGTTACTTTGCCAACAAAGGTCTGTCTAGTCAAAGCTGGTTTTTTATAATTTTTTTCCAGTAGTCATATATGGATGTGAGAGTTGGACTATAAAGAAAGCTGAGCACTGAAGAATTGATGCTTTTGAACTGTGGTGTTGGAGAAGACTGTTGAGAGTCCCTTAGACAGCCAGGAGATTCAACCAGCCTATCCTAAAGGAAATCAGTCCTGAATATCCATTGGAAGGACTGATGTTGAAGCTGAAACTCCAATACTTTGGCCATCTGATGCTAAGAAATGACTCATTAGAAAAGACCCTGATGCTGGAAAGGATTGAAAGCAGAAGGAGAAGGGGGCAACAGAGGATGAGATGGTTGAATGGCATTACTGATTTGATGGACATGAATTTGAGCAAGCTCTGGGAGGTGGTGATGGACAGGGAAGCCTGGTGTGCTGCAGTCCATGGGTTTGCGAAGAGTTGGACATGACTGAGAGACTGAACTGAACTGAGCAATGCTTTTTCCTTTTCCTAGTCTTTCTCATTTCCTGTTCAGTTAACTTCAGTAGTTTTCATAACCCTCGGCAATAAAAATCTGGAAAGATTTCAAGCTTTTTCCACTGATCACTTTGTTTTGATGCTTTGGTAGGCCTACTTATCTGTAATATGGCTTGATATCTAGAATATTCTTTTGTTTTGATCTGAACTCCTAGATATGAGATATAGGCCTTGTGCTGTGTGTTAAGTCACTTCAGTTGTTTCCAACTCCTTGCAACTGTATGGGCTGTAGTCTGCTAGGCTCCTCTGTCCATGGGATTCTCCAGGCAAGAATACTGAAGTGGTTTGCCATGCCCTTCTCCTGCAGGGGATCTTCCTGACCAGGGATTGAGCCCTTTCCTCTTGTCTCCTGCATTGGCAGGCAGTTTCTTTACTGCTAGTGCCACCTGGGAAAGCCATATAGGCCTTACCAGAAACCTATATTTACTATTATAAAAGGCAATGGCACCCTACTCCAGTACTCTTGCCTGGAAAATCCCACTGGACAGAGGAGCCTGGTAGGCTGCAGTCCATGGGGTCGCTAAAAGTTGGACACGACTGAGCGACTTCACTTTCACTTTTCACTTTCATGCACTGGAGAAGGAAATGGCAACTCACTCCAGTGTTTTTGCCTGGAGAATCCCAGGGACGGGGAGCCTGGTGGGCTTCCGTCTATGGGGTTGCACAGAGTCGGACATGACTGAAGTGACTTAGCAAAAGCAGCAGCAGTATTGGCACATGGATAGAAAAGTGGATGAGTAAATCAAGAAATAGACCTATCTCTATATTAGAATCTGACTTACTCCAGAAGTGTCCTGAAATACAGTGCAGAAAAGATGGACTTTTCAATAAATGGTTCAGAATTAATTGGGATATCATATAGCAAACTCGGTCTTAATTTCACCTTAGACACAAAAATCAATTCTAGATGGGTCATAGAGCTAAATGTAAAAGTAAAATAATAAAGCATATCGAAGGTGTTGTTTTTTAGTCACTAGGTGATGGCTAACTCTTTTGAGACCCCATGGACAGTAGCCCAACAGGCTCCTCTGTTCATGGGATTTTTAAGGCAAAATACTGGAATGGGTTGCCATTTCATTCTTCAGGAGATCTTTCCAACCCTGGGATTGAACTTGTGTCTCCTGCATTGGCAGGCAGATTCTTTATCACTGAGCCACCAGGGAAGCCCATATTGAAGGTAACATAAGAGAATATCTTAATGTTATTGAGTTCAGCAGAAATTTCTTCAACAGGACTAAAGAACAATAGCTTTATTGAAAAATATTTATAAATTGAACTACATTGAACATGACAAATTTAATTTCTCAAAAAACACCACCTAAAGGGTTAAAAGCTAGATAATATAGTGGAAGAAGATACCTGCAGGATATACATATCTGAGAAAGAACTCAAATACAGGCCATAAAAAGAACTTTCATGATGTCACTGGAAACAATTCTGCAAAAATGAGCACAGATTTTACAAAGTGTTCTGAATAAAACATCCAAATGGCAAATAGCCATAGTTTTTATGACACCATGAATGATCAAGAAAATGTATACTGATGCATCACATATCCCACATAATGGTAACAAAATGGTAACATCAACACCCACCCACAAGCATACATAAAAAAGAAATAGTGCTGGTGCGGATGCACAGCAATTGGCTGACATGTAACTGCTAAAAATGTAAAATGATGTATAGTTCTGGAAAACTGTAACTTTCTATTAATACAAAAATAATCACTCAGCAGTCATACCCTTAGAAGTTATAACTGCCTGCAAGTATCTCCCAAACAACATGTAAAGAAATATTTAAAAAACTTTATTGAAAATAACCCAAAATAGGATAAAGCCTAAATGCCCATTCAGAATGGATAATTAAATTTTGTACATTCATAAAATGGAATTCTATACAACAATAGAAAGTAACAAGTTTCACCATATGCAATCACATGAATTCATCTCATAGATATAATTTTGAATAAAATCAGCCACCACAAAGGATGCATATTATATGACTTAATTAGTATTAAAACTAGAAACTAATTGATAGTACCAGATGTGAAAAAATGATGAACTCTGAAAGTTACTGACTAGCAGTGGCATGAAGGCTCCTTATGAGTTGTTGGCAGTGCCACATATTTTGATATAACTAGTAGGTTACTAAGCTTCTGTGCTGTCCTTAAGAAGCACAGGTACTCGAACAAACGCTTTCTGCTTAGTCCTCACTCCATAGATAACAGGATTAAGGGCAGGTGGAACAACAACATACAGATTAGCCAGGAGAATATGAATGTATATGGGGACATTCCTGCCAAACCGATGGGTCATGAAGGAGAAAAATGCTGGAGTGAAGAAGACTAGAATAACACAGATATGGGAGCCACAGGTATTAAGGGCTTTTCGTCTGGCCTCCCGAGAAGGAAGGCAGAAGACAGCTTGGAGTATTCTCACGTAGGAGATGATGATTAGAAGCACATCAACAAATACCATGGATATGAGAATCAATCCAAATATTATGTTCACGTTTATGTTGGCACAGGCAAGTCGAGCGATTCCCATGTGCTCACAGTAAGTGTGGGGGATTATATGGTGTCCACAGAAGGGAAGCCTCAAGATGAGAAACACCAGAGGGAAAACCAAAATGAAATTAACACCAAACACCACAATGAGGATGAAACCAATAGTTCTGTTAGTGAGAATCAGACTATACCGCAAAGGATTGCAGATGGCAACATAGCGGTCAAAGGCCATGGCAACCAGCACGACAGTCTCCATAGCAGTGAATATATGAATGAAGAACATCTGGGTGACACAACCCCCAAAGCTGATTTCCCTTAAGTTAAACCAGAATATGCCCAACATCTTAGGGATGGTGGATGTAGACAGACCCAGGTCAATGCAGGCTAACATAGCCAAGAAGTAAAACATAGGCTGATGAAGACTTTGCTCATTCTTGATCACAAACAGGATAGTGTTGTTCCCCATAAGGGCAATCAAATATACAGAACAAAAAGGAAATCCAATCCAAACGTGCATCTCTTCAAGGCCTGGTACTCCCAGTAGGAGCAAAGAGGAGGGGTGGAAGTCAGTGGCATTTGAGGGGAACATCTTCTCCCTGTTCTCTTGGAATCCCACAGAAGACAAAAAAATGATCAAATAATTTAAAAAGTCAAACTATCTCAAAGGAAAGAATATAATAAATTGTGAGCTCTAATCAGTAGAAAATTGTGAAAGAGATTAGATGCTAGCTTTTAAAGTATGGATTTACTCAGATCTTCAAAAACAATAATTTTTCTAAGTGTAGAAAACAAAGTCTTTGGTTTCATAATATTACTAGTTCAGGAGAGAGACAGTAGCCAAATAACAGATATGTACATATATACATGTGTATACATATATGTATATATATATAATGCACATATACATTTATATATACACATGTACAGCAGGTAGATGGTATAAAAATAAGTGCCTTGAAGTAAAACAAAACATGACAAGTAGATGAAGCTGGTGTCATTTTAAATTTATCATGAAGAAAGTCCTCTCTAACAAAGTGACATATAAGAGGTTACATGAATGCAGTATGAGGATGATTCAGCTTAATGTTAGTAATGAACACTAAAGACCTTTGACATGGGATGACACTTCAGTTTTAATTCTAGAAAGAAAAATTTTTAGAGCTGTGGAGTATAAGCTGAAAGCAGTGATAATTGTTCTCTAATAAAGCTATGAAATAATGGCTTCAGGAAACTCAGTAACACTCTCTGGGGGATGAAGAAGCAGGTTTGTGAGGAGTAGTAAAGAAGAAATTGAATCCTCCCTCCTTGTTTTATTTTCCTGGGCTTCCCTGGTGGTGCAGAGGTTAAAGCGTCTGCCTGCAACGTGGGAGACCTGGGTTCAGTCCCTGGGTCAGGAAGATCCCCTGGAGAAGGAAATGGCAACCCGCTCCAGTATTCTTGCCTGGAGAATCCCGTGGACGGAGGAGCTTGGTGGGCTATAGTCCACGGGTTGCAAAGAGTTGGACATGACTGAGCGACTTCACTTTCTGTTATAAGTGGCTGGTATGGCAAATTGGAGCTAGGGGTATCTCTGCTTGGGAGGTTCTCTGAACACCTCAGCTAAGTGAGACTCACTTAAGATGGACAGACAAAGAACGTCATTACATTACATCTTTTTTTTTTTTAATCAAACTTTCTATTGAAACATCTGTAGAAATTGACTAAAAATTCTAGACAGGAGGAAAGAGATTGTGTCTTATTTTAAAATATCCTTTTTGGTCTATGCTTTTAAGAAAAACTGAGATTAACAAAAAACAAAGTGGAAGACTTTACCCTACCCCTACCAAAAATATTCCAGCAACACATACCTTATGCTTCTCTGTTCCTTATAGCCCCAGTCCTATTCAGGGGGTCATTGTTTGTCAATATTTGTCAGAACTCATGTCCCTCATGTCTGGCAATTCCTTACTCCTAGAGCCCAGCCTTGAGCAGCACCACCTGCCTTAACCATGTCCGTGCTTCATATGCATAATCCTTTCAGGATCAGATTACAGCAATATCTCCCCATCTGACTTTATATAATTGTCATAACTATAGAGAAAATTTATTCTTGTGCTGCAATTAGTCCCAACCCCCAATCCATCTCACACAGAACCATTAATCCCTAGGGTCTAGAAGGTCCCTCTTCTGAAAAACAATAGTTAATCCTCCTATGACTGTATTTTTGTACCATGAGGTCTATGGTTACCACCATAGTGTCCACTCTACCCAGTTCCACAGACTCTATCACTAAATTTTGCCTAGCAGCATTAAACTCTTAAAACTGTTGGTTTCGATTTACAAAAACAGAAGGAAGATGATATAATTAGAATGTATGATATAGCCTGGAATAATAATGAATATAAAAATGCTAATGCCATGGCTTGTAAACATGGTACTGAATTCTGTGAGCAGGAGTCCAGGCCTTCTGGAGTACACATGCCAAATCTTCTAGAATTGTGCTAATTCATGGAATTTCAAGGAGATTGGAGCAGTAATAGTTTCTTTACTATACACACTCTGAACTCACAGAGATCCACCATTCCCTTCCCCTTGGGATCTAACATCATTGTGACTGAAAGTAGCAGCCTTAGTCTTTCATGTCGGTATTCAAACATGCCATCTCATGATGTCTAAGCTCCTTGTCCTTTTTTGTTGAGATGACCAACAAAGCACCAGAAGACTCTGGTGCTTCCAGAGTCTAGATTACAACATGGATGAGTAGATTCACCCAATCAGGACAAAAGAGTGGTTGGCGTAAAAAGGCTAGAAATCCTCCCACATGTGAGTGGATACAGGTAAATAAATGTGAAATGGAAATTTGAGAAGTCAGTGAACAGGGAAAAATAGCTTAGGGGGAAGGAATAGCAGAGAACAAAATAACTTACTGTCAAAGATGGGGGAGGAACAGGTGGACACGGAGTATATCTCTCTCCATGATACATTAGGAATACACCTTCATACACAGAAGTGCATGAGGAACACCAGCTGAGAGCAGACAGGAGTACCTGACCAATGGAGAAGTATATATAGAACCAAAGTAGGATGAAGGAACTAGGGGGGGAAAACAGGAATGTTAGTAGGACTGGACCTGCCCTCAGCAGGTGGGGGAACTGAAGCAGGGGTCCAATAACCACATTGGGGCAATTCTCTGAGTAAGAAGAGAAACAGGCTGAGAGTGAAACAGCTGATCTGTGGCACCCTAAATAGAATGAGAATCAGACAGTCCTTGCTGCAGCCACACTTACTTCAGACAGGGATGCAGGTTCCCTAGAAGGCACAGCAGCTGGGAGCTGGATTTTAGGGATTGTGGAGCAATCCTAGGGTGAGGGCTGCTGTTGACTGCAGAGAGACAGATTGAGGGGATGTGAGGGAGGAGACTGTGGTAGAAAATGCCTGTGGAGAAAAGCCAGGAAGCCATGGAAGCAAGGGAATACTGCTGAGTCATGTGTAGGGGGTGAAGTCATCACCATAGACTCTCTCTCCACAACTGCACCACGTCCACACCTGGCCTTCACTTGGGCAAACCCAAGTCCTCCAGGGCAGCCTCAGGAGCAAACTCAGTGGACAACCCACATGCAGAGGTGGAAATAAAACCACAGTTGAAAGCCAGGGGCAGTGTGGCTAAGGAAGAAGACTCAAAACCTTCCAACCAGCTGTACAAGCTGCAGATTAAATCCACACAATCAACGAGGCAGACTCTGTGTCTATGGAATATATAAAAAGGACACTGTGAGAGCCCACAAAAGAAAACGCACTAGTTCTGATAGCTGTGGACATTGGAGGCAAGAACACACAGGAGTAGGGCTAGATTAGAATCTGAGCAGCCCCCACAGCAGGTCCCAAGACCAGCCCAGTGTTGGAGGGCATCCTGGGGAGGTGAGGTGGACTGACTCCCAGCGAGGGAAAGGACTCTGACAGAAGTAACTCAAGAAAAATTTTTATTATTCTTATGTTTTGACTTGTTCTGTAGATTCTTTGGGATTTTTTTTTCTTTCTTTTTTCCCCTCTCACCACCTCTTTTTAGTTGTTGATTTTATTGGCACTATGAAATCTAATTAAGCTTTTGAGCTTTTTTTTTTTTTTTTTTTTTGCTCAGTCACATTTTTTATTGTTATAAACCTCTGCCTCTACATTGGGCTTTTGCAGATCTGTGGAGTTTTCCTTTTTTTACTCCCCTTTTTTTACTTCTTCATTTTTAATTTTTAATTTTAATTTTTAAACTTATTACTATTTTTTTCTACATTTGTTTCTTTATTTGCTTTTCCTACTGTTCTTTTCCCCTTGCAGTTAAACTTTAATATATACAAATCTTTATCTACCTCTATTTAACTTTGCATATCTGATCTTTCTTTCTTTTCTTTGTTTCCTTTCCTCTCAACATATTTCTTACTTCTGTTTTCATTGCTTTATTTCCCACTTGGCATCTTTCTTTAGTTTTGTTTTTCAGTTTGTGCTTTAATTAGTTTTGTTCTTAACTGGTAGATATAAATGTTGGTTTCCTTTGTTTGCTGGGTCAAGCTATTGTACTTTATTTTTGTTGGACTGTTTTGATTTTGCTTATGGGTGTATATGCATATGTGGATATTCCATTATTCTAATTATTACTTGCCTGATTTTGTAACTGCCATTTGTTTTAATCTCACTTAATGCCATAATTAAAAGACGCTTATTCCTTGGAAGAAAAGTTATGACCAACCTAGATAGCATATTCAAAAGCAGAGATGTTACTTTGCCAACAAAAGTCCGTCTGATCAAGGCTATGGTTTTTCCAGTGGTCATGTATGGATGTGAGAGTTGGACTGTGAAGAAAGCTGAGTGCCAAAGAATTGATGCTTTTGAACTGTGGTGTTGGAGAAGACTCTTGAGAGTCTCTTGGACTGCAAGGAGATCCAACCAGTCCATTCTGAAGGAGATCAGCCCTGGGATTTCTTTGGAAGGACTGATGCTAAAGCTGAAGCTCCAGTACTTTGGCCACCTCATGTGAAGCGTTGACTCATTGGAAAAGACTCTGATGCTGGGAGGGATTGGGGGCAGAGGAGAAGGGGACGACAGAGGATGAGTTGGCTGGATGGCATCACGGACTCGATGGACGTGAATCTGAGTAAACTCCGGGAGTTGGTGATGGACAGGAAAGCTTGGCATGCTGCGATTCATGGGGTCGCAAAGAGTCGGACACGACTGAGCGACTGAACTGAACTGAACGTCATAACAAAACACTTGTGGAGTATTCATTCCTGACCAGAGATCAAGCCCTGAGCCTTTGGACTAGGAGCACTGACTCCAAGACCCTAGACTACCAAAGAACTAACCCTGGGGAGTATCAAATTGTGAGAACTCACACAAAGGAAACCACTTGAATACTAGACCCTGCATCACCCAACCACCAGTAGCACCTTGTGCAGGACGCCTCATCTAAACAACTAAGGAAGGAAAACTAAAAACCCAATCATCAGCAGACAGGATTACCACCTCACTAAGCCTTTCCCATCAGAGGAAAAGCAAACAAAAACAAAAACTCAACACAAATCTCACCCAATAGTAAGCTTACACAAACCACTGGACTATTCTTAGAAGGGCAGAAACCAAAAGGAAGAAAGAATTTGACCTTGAGGCCTGGGAAAATGAGACCTCAAACACAATAAGTTAAAAAATAATAATAATGAAAAGGTAGAGAAATACTACACAAATGAAGGAAGAAACACAGAAGTCCAAATAAATAAAGCAGAAATAGGTAAACTATCTGAAAAAGAATTCAGAATCATGATAGTAAAATTGATCAAAAACCTTGAAAGCAAAAGGGAGAAAATACAAAGATCAAATAAGAAAGACCTGGAAGAATTAAGAGTAAACCTACAGAGACAAACAATTACTGAAATTAAAAATACTCTAGAAGGAATCAGTAGCAGAATATCTGAAGCAGAAGAACGAATCAGTGAACTGGAAGATAAAATGGTGGAAATAACTTCTGAAGAGCAGAATAAAGTAAGAAGAATGAAAAGAACTTAGGATAATCTCAGAGACCTCTGGGACACTATCAAACACACCAACATTTGAATTATAGAGGTTCCATAAGAAGAAGAGAAAAAGAAAGGGTATGAGAAATTTTTTAAAGAGATTATAGTTGAAAATATCCCCAACATGGAAAAAGAAATAGTCAATGAAGTCCAAGAGGCACAAAGTGTCCAATACAGGATAAACCCAAGGAGAAACACTCCAAGATACATACTAATCAAACTAACAAAGACTAAACACAAAGAAAGAATATTAAAAACAGCAAGGGAGAAGCAACAAGTTACATACAAGGGAAACCCCATATGTTTAACAGCTGATCTTTCAGCAGAAACTCAGCAGACTGGAAGGGAAATGGCAGGATATATTTATATATATATAAGTACTGGAAGGGAAAAAACTACAACCAAGATTACTGTACCAGGCAAGGATCTCATTCAAAATGATGGAGAAATAAAAAGCTTTTCAGACAAGCAAACGTCAAGAGAATTCAGTACCACCAAACCAACTTTACAACAAATGTTAAAGGACTTCTATAGTCAAGAAATGCAACAGAAAATACTATCTACAAAATCAACCCCAAACAATAAAGAAAATGGCAATAGGAACTTATATATCAAATAATTACTTTTAATCTAAATGGATTAAATACTTGAACCAAAAGACACAGACTAGCTGAATGGATACAAAAACAAGACCCATATATATGCTGTCTACAAGAAACCCACTTCAGACTTCAAGACACATATAGACTGAAAGTGAGAGGATGGAAAATATATATTCCATGTAAATGGGAAGCAAAAGAAAGCTGGAGTAGCAATCCTCATATCAGAGAAAATAGACCTTAAAATAAAGAAGATTATAAGAAATAAGAAAGGACACTACATAATGATCGAGGGATCAGTCCAAAAGGAAGACTTAACAATTGTAAATATTTATGCACCCAACATAGGAGCACATCAATACATAAGAAAAACACTAACAGACATAAAAAGAGAAATTGATAGTAACATCATAAGAGTAGGAGACTTTAACATCCCACTCACACCAATGTACAGATCATCAAAACAGAAAGTTAATAAGGAAACATAAGTTTTAAATGATACATTAGATGGGATGGCTTTCATTGATATCTTCAGGACTTTCCATCTAAATACAGAAGAATACACCTTCTTCTCAAGTGCACATAGAACATCCTCCAGGATGGACTACTTCTTGGGTCAGAAATCAAGCATCAGTAAATTTAAGAAAATTGAAATTGTATCAAGCATCTTCTCTGATCACAATGTTATGAGACTAGGTTTCAATTACAAGAAAAAACTGTAAGAAACACAAACACATGGAGATTAACATACATTTTAAAATAACCAACAGGTTACTGAAGAAATCAAAAGGGAAATGAAAAAATTTCTAAAAACAAATGACAATGAAAACATGACAACTCAAAACCTATGAAATGCAGCAAAAGCAGTTCTAAGAGCAAAGTTTATAGAAATACAATTCTACCTCAAGAAACAAGAAAAACATTGAATAGACAACCTAACTTTACAGCGAAAACAACTGAAGAAAGAAGAACAAAAAACCCCAAAATTAGTAGAAGGAAAGAAATCATAAAGATCTGAGCAGGTATAAATGAAAAAGAGTGAAAGAAGCAATAGTAAAGATTAATAAAATTAAAAGCTGGTTCTTTCAGATGATAAACAAAATGGACAAACCTTAGCCAAACTCATCAAGAAAAAAAGAGAGAAGAATCAACAGAATTAAAGTTGAGAAAGGAGAGGTTACAACAGACATTGCAGAAATACAAAGAATTACAAGAGACCATTGTGAACAACTACAAGGCAATAAAATGGATAACCTGGAAGAAATGGACAGATTCTTAGAAAAGTTCAATCTTCCAAGACTGAACCAGGAAGAAATAGAAATTATGAACAACATAACTACAATAACTGAAATTGAAACTGTGATCAAAAATCTCCCAAGAAACAAAAGCCCAGGACAAGATGGTTTCACAGGAGAATTCTATCAAACATTTAGAGAAGAGTTAATGCCTATCAGTCTAAAATTTTTTTCAAAAAATTGCAGAGGAAGGAACACTTCCAAACTCATTCTATGAGGCCACCATCACCCTGATACCAAAAGCACACAAAGGCAACACAATAAAAGAAAACTAATCAGTTTTCACTGATCAATATAGATGCAAAAATTCTCAACAGAATTTTAGCAAACAGAATTCAGCGACACATCAAAAAGCTCATACACCATGATCAAGTTGGGTTTATTCCACAGATGCAAGGATTCCTCAGTATGTGCAAATCAATCAATGAGATACACCATATTAACAATTTGAAAGATAAAAAACATATGATAATCTCAATAGATGCAGAAAAAGCCTTAGACAAAATTCAGCACCCATTTGTTATTAAAACTCTTCAAAAAATGGGCATAGAAGGAACCTATTTCAACATGCTGCTGCTGCTAGGTCGCTTCAGTCATGTCCAACTCTGTGAGACCCCATAGATGGCAGCCCACCAGGCTCCCCCATCCCTGGGATTCTCCAGGCAAGAACACTGGAGTGGGTTGCCATTTCCTTCTCCACTGTTTCAACATAGTAAAGGCCATAGTAAAGGCCATGTATGATAAGTCTCCAGTTCAGTTCAGTGACACAGTCATGTCTGACTCTGTGCAACCCCATGGACTGCTGCACACCAGGCTTCCCTGTCCATCACCAACTCCTGGAGCTTACTCAAACTCATGTCCATTGAATTGGTGATGCCATCCAACCATCTCATCTTCAGTCATCCCTTCCTCCTCCCACCTTCAATCTTTCCCAGCATCAGGGTCTTTTCAAATGAGTCAGCTCTTCACATAAGCCCACAGCAAACATTATTCTCAGTGATAAAAACTGAAGGCATTCCCCCTAAGATCAGGAACAAGACAAGGATTTCTGCTTTCACCACTGTTATTCATCATAGTTCTGTAATTCCTAGCTACAGCAATCAGAGAAGAAAAATGAATAAAAAGAATCCAGATTGGAAAAGAAGAAGTAAAGCTCTCACTGTCTGCAGCAGACATGATACTGTACATCAGTCCAGTTCAGTCACTCAGTCATGTCCGACTCTTTGTGACCCCGTGAATCACAGCACGCCAGGCCTCCCTGTTCATCACCAACTCTTGGAGTTCACTCAAACTCACATCCCTTGAGTTGGTGATACCATCCAGCCATCTCATCCTCTGTCGTCCCCTTCTCCTTCTGCCCCTCAGTCCCTCCCAGCATCAGAGTCTTTTCCAATGAGTCAACTCTTCCCATGACGTGGCCAAAGTACTGGAGTTTCAGCTTTAGCATCATTCCTTCCAAAGAATACCCAGAACTGATCTTTAGAATGGACTGGTTGGATCTCCTTGCAGTCCAAGGGACTCTCAAGAGTCTTCTCTAACACCACAGTTCAAAAGCATCAATTCTACAGCACTCAGCTTTCTTCATAGTCCAACTCTCACATCCATACATGACTACTGGAAAAATCATAGCCTTGATCAGATGGACCTTTGTTGGCAAAGTAGTGTCTCTGCTTTTGAATATGCCATCTAGGTTGGTCATAACTTTCCTTCCAAGGATTAAGCGTCTTTTAATTTCATGGTTGCAGTAACCATCTTTAGTGATTTTGGAGCCCCCCAAAGTGAAGTTCTACACTCTTTCCCCATCTATTTCCCATGAAGTGATGGGACCAGATGCCATGATCTTCATTTTCTGAATGTTGAGCTTTAAGACAACTTTTTCACTCTCCTCTTTCACTTTCATCAAGAGGCTTTTTAGTTCCTCTTCACTTTCTGCCAAAGGGTGGTGTCATCTGCATATCTGAGGTTCTTGATATTTCTCCCGGCAATCTTGATTGCAGCTTGTGCTTCTTCCAGCCCAGTGTTTTTCATGATGTACTCTTCATATAAGTTAAATAAGCAGGGTGACAATATACATGGCATCTGGTCCCATCACTTCATGGGAAATAGATGGGGAAACAGTGAAAACAGTGTCAGACTTTATTTTGGAGGGCTCCAAAATCACTGCAGATGGTGATTGCAGCCATGAAATTAAAAGACACTTACTCCTTGGAAGAAAAGTTATGACCAACCTAGATAGCATATTAAATAGCAGAGACATTATTTTGCCAACGAAAGTCCATCTAGTCAAGGCTATGGTTTTTCCAGTGGTCATGTATGGATGTGAGAGTTGGACTGTGAAGAAGGCTGAGCGCCGAAGAGTTGATGCTTTTGAACTGTCGTGTTGGAGAAGACTCTTGAGACTCCCTTGGACTGCAAGGAGATCCAACCAGTCCATTCTGAAGGAGATCAGCCCTGGGATTTCTTTGGAGGGAATGGTGCTGAAGTTGAAACTCCAGTACTTTGGCCACGTCATGGGAAGAGTTGACTCACTGGAAAAGACTCTGATGGGAGGGATTGAGGGGCAGAAGGAGAAGGGGACGACAGAGGATGAGATGGCTGGATGGCATCACCGACTCAAGGGACATGAGTTTGAGTGAACTCCAGGAGTTGGTGATGAACAGGGAGGCCTGGCATGCTGTGATTCACGGGGTTGCAAAGAGTCACACATGACTGAGCGACTGAACTGAACTGAACTGATGTTGTAAGAATTATTCCACTGAACAGAACAATGATGTATTTATAGTGATTTTCCCCCCTGCTATTCAACAAATTCTGTACTTGATGCTAAAGTCCCTGCTCAAAAAATTATTTTCCTGTTTATTTGACATGAATTAATTTCTTAACATTGACTTTATGTTTTATACCTTTTTTCTTTTTAAGATTTATTATAAAGTTTATTTTTTTAATTTTTATTTTTACTTTATTTTACTTTACAGTGCTGTATTGATTTTGCCATACATTGACATGAATTCGCCATGGGTGTACATGAATTCCCAATCCTGAACCGCCCTCCCACCTTCCACCCCATATCATCTCTCTGTATCTTCCCTGTGCACCAGCCCCAAGCATCCTGTATCCTGTATTGAACCTGGACTGGTGATTTGTTTCTTACATGATAGTATACATGTTTCAATGCCATTCTCCCACATCATCCAAAGAATGTAGACTGTCAACTGAGCACTACTCTAATTATTGTATACCAATGGAATGGCTTTCAAAAGAAACGAGAAAACGTGCACAAACCGAAGTCAGTAAGTATCATTTATAAGCTCATCTGTTATCTTTTTAATTAGTGATCTTTTTTTAACCTCTAAATTGAAGCATGATTGACATAAAAAAAATGCTGTGCATACTTAATTTCTATGACTTAATGAGTTTGGGGATAAATATATACACATGAAACTATCACAACAATAATGCAATGAGCATATCGGTCACTTCTAAAATTTTCCTTTGGGCCTCTGTCTTTGTTCCTTCCTCCCTTCCTTACTTTCTTCCTTTTTTCTGTCCTTTCTTCCTTTGGTTTCTTCTTTTCTTAGTTTCATTCAACAAATGTGCTGAAGGTTTGCTAAAGCTATGCCAAAGGCATAAGTCCCTTCAACTTATGATGCTAGAATAATTAGATAGTCATACACAAAAACCAGCAAAACAAAGAAATAAAAATGCAAACTTTCATCCTTATCCTTCATTATTTAAAAAATTATGCCAAGTATCACAAAAATAAATGTGAAATATGCTATAAAATGTCTAAAAGAAATCATAGGGAAAAGTTAGAGACATTGAGTTTGGCAAAGAACTTGAAATTATACTATAAAAACAAGATAATGAACTGTTAAATCTGGCTCATTCAAATAAAAATAAATTGTTTTTCAAATATTGTTGTTTCCAAAAGAAAGGCAAGACTTAGATCAAGACAAAGCATTTGCAAAACCTATCCTGGTTTGCATTCAGAATATATAAAGAACTTTGCAAGTTAATAATAAGGAGGCAAATAGCCCAATTTAAAAGTAACAAAATATTTAAACAGATATTTCAAAAGCACAGATGTACAGATGACAAGCAGAGGTAAAGATGCTCAACATCTTTAGATAAATGCTAAAATAAAAAGCCAGTAAAATACCAACAAACTCTTACTAAAATGACTAAAAAATAATAATAATAAAGCTGGCCATACTAAATGTTTGTGAGGATGTGGAACAAGTAGAACTTTTGTATATTACTTGTGGGAATGTAACAGAGAACTATTGTGGAATAATTTTAACAGTTTTTTAATTTTTAAGTTTCATGTATACCTGCTATTCTACTGTTAAGTATTTATTCAAGAGAAATGAAAATACATCCTTGACCAAAGACTTGCATATGAATGTTCATAAAACCTTTTTTGTAATATACTGGAATATATTGTAAATAAACTGGAAGCAAACCAAATGTCAAACAATAGATAAATGGATAAGCAAATTTTCATGTATCCATGAAATAGAATACAACTCAGCAGGGAAAATATTTGCATAATTAACCCAAACAATAACTTGAGACTCAAAGTGACTGGGAGTGAAAACGACCAGACTAAAAAGATTGCATTCAATAATATTTCACTTATATAACATTTAAGAATTTTATACAGCTAATCTATAGTGACAGAAAGGATGTCAGTGGTGTCATGTTTGGACAATGCATGGATCACTAAGTACAGGGAATTTTGAAAGTTATGATTTGTTAATTAACTTGACTCTAGTGATAGCTTCATGTGTGTATATATATGTAGCAATGTTTTGTTTTTATTAGTCTTTGTACTAAAAATTCATAAGACACAAGGTATTTAAAGATATTTATGTTATGTATGGGAGAAGGCAATGGCAACCCACTCCAGTACTCTTGCCTGGCAAATCCTCTGGACAGAGGAGCCTGGTGGGCTGTAGTCCATGGGGTCGCTAGGAGTCAGACATGACTGAGCAACTTCACTTTCACTTTTCACTTTCACGCATTGGAGAAGGAAATGGCAACCCACTCCAGTGTTCTTGCCTGGAGAATCCCAGGGACGGCGGGGCCTGGTGGGCTGCCATCTCTGGGGTCACACAGAGTCGAACACAACTGAAGCAACTTAGCAGCAGCAGCAGCATGGTATGTATGAATAGATCAATGGGCAGCATTGAACTTTATTCCTTAATAAATAATACATTTTCTAGTTTAATGAAAATATACAGTTCAAGAAGCAGTGGTTTCACTATACATTATCAGTATTTTCGATTAACTGGCATGGTGCCTTTTCTCAGTTTTATCTATTAGTGGAGAAGTTTTTGCTTAGGAACAAAACTCCTATATACTACTTCCAAATAGCATCAAATTCAGTACTAGGACTAATGGAAAGGCTAGCGATAGTGTTATTAGATTTAATTAAATTGATTTGTGGGTCTTTTTAAAAGGAAAGGTTCTAAGTTTTCTATATAAGGTCCTAGAGAAGTATAAGAATGATCTGTTAACATTCATGGATTGAAAAATGAATAGATGCTGTCAAATCATGTATACACAGCCTGGTACAAATGTCTTCATCTATGAAGATGTTTTGCTCTCATTTTGTTGGGATTTACTTTTTTCTTTCTTCAGTGCTCTTTTGCTAAAAAAGGTTTGATCATTCCTTCCTGTATTTGCTTAGTCTTTATTCCATAGATAAAATTCAGAGTAGGTGGCATAAACAGGTATATGTTAGTCACAAAAGTTTGAATGCTGTAAGAGATTGTATGACTCCCAAATCAGTGGGTACAAAAGGTGAAGAAGGCTGGGACATAGGTAATTATGATGGCACAGATGTGGGCAGTGCAGGTACTGAAGTTCTGCTGAGCCTATGCTGAGGACAGGCTGACCACTGCCTCGAGGATCATGCTGTAGGAGACTGTGATGCACAGATGTCAAAGCCCCCAGTCAGGAGGGCAACCATTAGACCATAGATGGCATTGACCTTGATATTTCCACAAGGCAACTTGACCAAAGACATGTGGTCAAAGTAGGTATGGAAAATCATATTGCCTTTGCAATAGAGCAGTCTTTTGGTGAGTACTGTAAAAGGAATGACAAGTATCATGCCTCAAAGGAAGGTGAGAAACCCATCTTGGCAATGACAGAACTGGCAAGGATAGTAGCAAAGCATAGAGTGTAGCAGATGGCCACATAGCGGTCCAGGGCCATGAGCATGAGCACTCCTGATTTCATCCCTTTGAAGGAGTGGAGAAAGAACATCTGCACCAGGCAAGCACTGAAGCTAAGCTCTTTGAGATCAAACTGGAAAATGCAGAGCATTTTGGTTACAATACTTTGTACACTGAACAATGTCTGTGAAGGAAAGTAAGGCTAAGAAATACTACATGGCCCAAGATAGGGACTCCTCAAGATAACTGAGTTAGTTCAGTTCCGTTCAGTTCAGTCGCTCAGTCATGTCCGACTCTTTGCGACTCCATGAATCGCAGCACGCCAGGCCTTCCTGTCCATCACCATCTCCCGGAGTTCACTCAGACTCATGTCCATCGAGTCAGTGATGCCATACAGCCATCTCATCCTCAGTCGTCCCCTTCTCCTCCTGCCCTCTATCCCTCCCAGCATCAGAGTCTTTTCCAATGAGTCAACTCTTCCCATGAGGTAGCCAAAGTACTGGAGTTTCAGCTTCAGCATCATTCCTTCCAAAGAAATCCCAGGGCTGATCTCCTTCAGAATGGACTGGTTGGATCTCCTTGCAGTCAAAGGGATTCTCAAGAGTCTTCTCTAACACCACAGTTCAAAAGCATCAATTCTTTGGGGCTCAGCCTTCTTCACAGTCCAACTCTCATATCCATACATGACCACTGGAAAAACCATAGCCTTGACTAGATGGACCTTAGTCGGCAAAGTAATGTCTCTGCTTTTGAATATGCTATCTAGGTTGGTCATAACTTTTCTTCCAAGGAGCAAGCGTCTTTTAATTTCATGGCTGCAATCACCATCTGCAGTGATTTTGGAGCCCCCCAAAATAAAGTCTGACACTGTTTCCACTGTTTCCCCATCTATTTCCCATGAAGTGATGGGACCAGATGCCATGATCTTCGTTTTCTGAATGTTGAGCTTTAGGCCAACTTTTTCACTCTCCACTTTCACTTTCATCAAGAGGCTTTTTAGTTCCTCTTCACTTTCTGCCATAAGGGTATGGCATATCTGAGATCTTTTTTTGTACACTTCTTCTGTGTATTCTTGCCACCTCTTCATAATATCTTCTGCTTCTGTTAGGTCCATACCATTTCTGTCCTTTATCAAGCCCATCTTTGCATGAAATGTTCCCTTGGTATCTCTAATTTTCTTGAAGAGATCTCTAGTCTTCCCGATTCTGTTGTTTTCCTCTATTTCTTTGCACTGATCGCTGAAGAAGGCTTTCTTATCTCTTCTTGCTATTCTTTGGAATTCTACATTCAGATGCTTATATCTTTCCTTTTCTCCTTTGCTTTTCACTTCTCTTCTTTTCACAGCTATTTGTAAGGCCTCCCCAGACAGCCATTTTGCTCTTTTGCATTTCTTTTCCATCGGGATGGTCTTGAACCCTGTCTCCTGTACAATGTCACAAACCTCATTCCATAGTTCATCAGGCACTCTATCTATCAGATCTAGGCCCTTAAATCTATTTCTCACTTCCACTGTATAATCGTAAGGGATTTGATTGAGGTCATACCTGAATGGTCTAGCGGTTTTCCCTACTTTCTTCAATTTAAGTCTGAATTTGGTAATAAGGAGTTCATGATCTGTGCCACAGTCAGCTCCTGGTCTTGTTTTTGTTTACTGTATAGAGCTTCTCCATCTCTGGCTGCAAAGAATATAATCAATCTGATTTCAGTGTTGACCATCTGGTGATATCCATGTGTAGAGTCTTCTCTTGAGCCCACAATTCCCCAGTAGAGTCACAAGGTACATGGAGCAAAATGAGAGGGAGATCAAATGTGTGTACCTTCTAGCCCAGGTATCCCATTCAATATAAATGATTCTGGAGTCAGTCTAGTACAGTTGTAACCATGCATAGTGGCCAATAGCAGATAGGTTACTCCCTTCAATTTTGATGCATCTCTGAAAAGAAAGAGTTAGGAAATGTATATTAATGTGTTAGTTATTATTTTAACATTTTTGCATAAATCATCTCAATGATATCAATTACCCATAGACAGAAATTATTGTATCATAGTTAAAAAAATTGATATTAGTGAGGTACCATTGACTGTAAGTCTTGGCTTTTTTACCATTTAGAATGTGTGTGTGTGTGCGTGTGTGTGTGTGTGTGCGTATATATATATATATATAATAATTTTTCTACTCTTAATCCCTTTAAGATCTCAAATTCAATGTTATTACCTAATCATTAGTGTAATTTTGACCAATGATAATGTGTCAACTAGTGAGCATTAAGGTGGTTACCAAATTCTTTTCCAGGAAATTGTGAAGTGAGTTGTAAGAATTTTTCTACTTTCTAACTGTGGACATGGATGAGGAGATCTTCTTACCAGCATGAGTATCAGCTATTCTTCAGGTTCTGAGATAGGAGATTTCAAAACATTGTCAGTTATTTTCTTGGTTATTCTCCTCTTCGTAATCTAGACAGGCTGATCAGCAGTAGATAATGAAAATGGACTCATTAATAAGAGACAGCACTAATGTCTTTATGTGGCTAAAAAATGATACTAAACCTTCAGCACAAATACACTGGCACCACATCAGAATGCACGTTACTCTTTCAGGTTGCTGTTCGTTTCTTTATCTTTGAAACTAAGTCCCCCAAGAACTGAGTTCCCCTGCTAAATTTATGATTAACCTCTCTATCCAAATCTTTATTCCCTTTTTTTGCCCCCCACCACTCATTCCCCTCAAGGTTGAGGTGAATAAAAGAAAAGGGTGAATTGAAACCAAGCAGGACCCTATGGGATATCCCAGGCACAAGCCCTTTTGTGTCCACCTCTTGTTTGTGGAATAAAATTTAGTCCCCTAGGTCTCCCCAAGTTCCAAAGAACAGGCTCAAACAGTTAATCATTCAAAAAGGGGTAAAATGGGAACGAAGAAGGTGCAGTCAAACAAGGAAGGAGGTAAGAATAACTTAAGAAATACGTCAAACTATGGGATAGCATCATAAGAACATACTTTTCCTTGAGGAAAGCAGATACCAATGTATGACACAAATTCTTCAGTTGTTTTAACAAAAGCCAGACCCCTGCCCTGTCCTCTTCCCCCATCCCCAATCAGGTGGAAACTGCTGACCTCAAACATGTGGACCCTGGACTGGAATCAAAAGATTGATGATGTTAATTCCTGAAACACCACCACCACCCTACTACTTCACCTAATCAGAAAATAGTCTATGAACTGATCACACATCGCATGAGCCTCTTCCCTAACACTGTCTTTAAAAATGCTTACTTAAAAGACACCAGGGAATTTGAGGCTTTTGACAATGAGCTGCTCATTTTCCTTGCTTGGCACCACTGCAATAAACACTGTACTTTTCTTCATCACAACTCAGTGTTAGTAGACTGGCTTTGCTGCATGTCAGGCAAGCAGATCCAAATTCAGTTTGGTAGAATCTTAGTCTCCAGCTGTATGTCAGGCTTCTAATATTATTAAAGAACCCTATTTTAGTCTTTTAGATCTGGCTCCAAGACTTATTATGGAGTGAGGCAAAACATGTTGCTCACTAAATACCTTTTGACTTAATTGAAAATTTCGACTTCCACTCCTATTTTCAGTCTCAAGTACTTCTCTGTGTCTATATATTTTTTTTCTCCCGTGGGTAATGTAACAAGGTATATATTAAAGAAAGAGCCTCCGACTGGTAAATCTGCTTTAGTAGATCTGGCATAATTATATATGTACCAGAAGTATAAAGAAAGGACAATGTCCTAGGAATCCAATGACAGTGATGTATATGCTATCCACAAATTACTCACCAATGTTCTTCCTCTTCTATGACCTAGGTTAGTCATACTAACTTTAGCCTCTCAGGGTGCACTGATTCCTAGAATTTTTGATAAAGTATCAAGGATATTGACCATCCTATTTACTTGTTACAACCTCATATATGTTCTATTTCTTCTTTCAGTCACAAACCGCATTAAAAGTCAAGACAGAAGAAGTAGAGCAGGGGATTATTTTTTGGAATAATACATGGAAAAGTTAATGAAACTCAGTTTCCTCTTCTAGGGCTCTGCTATGTTGCCACAGCCTTTCCCATTGTTTTCTCATTCTTACCAAGAAATTACTTACCAGTTTCCAGCTTTTCTCTTCAAACAGAACTCTAATTCTCTACCTGTTATATGATCACCACATACATCTGTTTTTACACTCTTCTGGGCCTATGTCTATTTTCGTACTTCAGAGGCAAATATGTAAGATGAATAGCATTCTGTATTTTATTTCTTAAATATAAATTTATTTATTTTAATTGGAGGTTAATTACTTTACAATGTTGTATTGGTTTTGCCGTAAATCAACATGAATCTGCCACAGGTGTACAAGTGTTCCCTATCCTGAATGCCCCTCCCACCTCCCTCCTTGTACCATCCCTCTGGGTCATCCCAGTGCACCAGCCCCAAGCATCCTGTATCCTGCATCAAACCTGGACTGGCAATTCATTTCATATATGATATTATACATGTTTCAATGCCATTCTCCCAAATCATCCTACCCGCTCCCTCTCCCACAGAGTCCAAAAGACTGTTCTATACATCTGTGTCTCTTTTGCTGTCTCGCATACAGGGTTATCGGTACCATCTTTCTAAATTCCATACATATGTGTTAGTATACTGTATTGGTGTTTTTCTTTCTGACTTACTTCACTCTGTATAATAGGCTCCAGTTTCATCCACCTCATTAGAACTGATTCAAATGCGTTCTTTTTAATGGCTGAGTAATACTCCATTGTGTATATATACCACAGCTTTCTTATCCATTCATCTGCTGATGGACATCTAGGTTGCTTCCATGTCCTGGCTACTATAAACAGTGCTATGATGAACATTGGGGTGCACATGTCTCTTTCAATTCTGGTTTCCTCGGTGTGTATGCCCAGCAGTGGGATTGCTGGGTCATAAGGCAGTTCTATTTGCAATTTTTTAAGGAATCTCCACACTGTTCTCCATAGTGGCTGTACTAGTTTGTGTTCCCACCAACAGTGTAAGAGGGTTCCCTTTTCTCCACACCCTCTCCAGCATTTATTGCTTGTAGACTTTTGGATAGTAGCCATTCTGACTGGCGTGAAATGGTACCTCATTGTGGTTTTGATTTGCATTTCTCTGATAATGAGTGATGTTGATCATCTTTTCATGTGTTTGTTAGCCATCTGTATGTCTTCTTTGGAGAAATGTCTGTATAGTTCTTTGGCCCATTTTTTGATTGGGTCATTTATTTTTCTGGAATTGAGCTGCCGGAGTTGCTTATATATTTTTGAGATTAGTTCTTTGTCAGTTGCTTCATTTGCTATTATTTTCTCCCATTCTGAAGGCTGTCTTTTCATCTTGCTTATAGTTTCCTTTGTTGTGCAGAATCTTTTAAGTTTAATTAGGTCTCATTTGTTTATTTTTGCCTTTATTTCCAGTATTCTGGGAGGTGGGTCATAGAGGATCCTGCTGTGATTTATGTCGGAGAGTGTGTTGCCTATGTTCTCCTCTAGGAGTTTTATAGTTTCTGGTCTTATGTTTAGATCTTTAATCCATTTTGAGTTTACTTTTGTGTATGGTGTTAGAAAGTGTTCTAGTTTCATTCTTTTACAAGTGGTTGACCAGTTTTCCCAGCACCACTTGTTAAAGAGATTGTCTTTAATCCATTGTATATTCTTGCCTCCTTTGTCAAAGATAAGGTGTCCACAGGTGCGTGGGTTTATCTCTGGGTTTTCTATTTTGTTCCATTGATCTACATTTCTGTCTTTGTGCCAGTACCAAAGCATTCAGTGTTTTAGACTCAGAGTTTATAACTCCAGGGACTCCAAATCCTCTCTCATGACACCATTTACCATATAGACACTTAAGTTATATGACTGCATGGAAAATACGCCATCTCAAACTTAATGCAAGTCAATGAGTTCTAGGTTTCAGAGCTGTGACTTGGTGTAAAAGGCATAATATGTGAATATTAGCATCATTATGTAAATTTAGCCTAGTGTGTAGAGAGCTGACTGGATATATCTAAGCAGGAGAAAAGAGAATTATAATTAGAAACTAAAATTCCCAAGTCTTGTCCCAGATAAATCACATTTTATGACCCTGAAGAAAATAAATGCACATGGGATTAAGTTTAAGAAATGCATGTATTTTAATCATTGTATGACAGAATTAACATACTCACCCATGTTTATAATGGATTGTGAGTGAAATTACTAGGGAGAAGTGAACAATTTTACCACTTTAAAAATATGGTTATAATTATTCATTGTGAAAAATATGCATTTTAATAATTGAGTTGATGTATACAGAATGCTGACAATAGACAATTTCCTATCCCACATATATTATCTTTTCCATTTCAGAACTCCAAACTCATCACTATCCTCTGTCTAGAAGAAGTGGGATGAGGATTAGGTGGATTTTAAAAATACCAGTATTAAAAAAAAATTACAAGATACATAGGGGACAGGAAACTTGATGATTTCTGAGAATAGAATAGGGCTTTCTGAAAATGGAGAAAGGAGTTAAAGAAAATTAGCATCTAACCTTCAGTTGAAAGTGATTGATTTTTAATATAGTGAAATGCTAAAAGGTAAAGATCAACATTAAAATCTAACTCGATTCTACAAGTGCCTTTCCAAGTGATAAATATGCTCCATTAAAATTGTGTGCTAAGAAACTTATATCAGTATTTGATGGTATCTATCTTTGTAAAAGAACTTTTCAAATCTCATAAATCATCTTTAACAGATGATCATTTACAATCAATTTTGTTGAGTGGAAGCAGTAATCTTGAACCTTATGTAACTGCAATGTTACCACAGAAACAGAACTCTCTTTCTTCACTAGCAGATCTAAATTACCAACAAAATGTACTACATAATTTTTACTGTTTTGAATTTTGTCAGTAAAAATTGTAGACATTTGTTTTCTATTTTGTATAGTTAACTACATAATATTCTTACATCTTGCTTGAAGAACCTAAATTAAGTACTATATTGACATTTATAGAAAATTTTGCCAACCTTTGGTTTAGAAAACTATGTAGAAAAAATTTCCTTTAATTTTGGAATCCTAATTTTTTATTTCCTTTCTTCAGATGTTAATCTAATATTAGTATTTATTCTGTGATTTCAAAAGTAATCTATGCTTATTTCTTTATTCACATTTGCATGTATTAGTCGTTCAGTCATGTCTAGCTATTTGTGATCCCATGGACTGTAGCCTGCCAGGCCGAATTTTCCAGGCAACAATACCTGAGTGGGCAGCCATTCCCTTCTCCAGGAGACCTTCCTGACCCAGTGATCGAACCTGGGTCTCTTGCATTGCAGGCAGATTCTTTACTATCTGAGCCACCACGGAAACCTACTCACATTTTATGCTTTATAATTTTTAGTTTTTTGATTTAAAAATTTTATTTCAAAGAATCTTTATTTAATAGTTGTCTAAGTTATGCCTAGCCGTTGCTAATGCAAAAATTAGGCAATGAATAATTTAGAATGAAAATTCACCTAAATTCAAGGGAATTCTTGGCTATTAAAGAGAAAAATGAAAACTCATTGATCTCTAAAATCTCATCATACAGAAGGCTAATAAGTCTGCAGTAAGCGGTTCACATGGGTAGGACTCCGTTTTGTTCACTAAAATATCTTGTTGGCTTGTAACAGTATGTGATATCTCATAAGTATGCAACATCTATTTGTCGAGTGGACAAACAAATCTGTAGGGGTGGAAAACTTTTTCCCTCTTCCCTAATAGATTCTTTGACTGGTCTAGCAATTAAATTGACATAGGACAAGTGAATAGGATGGAAACAAATTTTGTAAGTATAGGAGCCTCACAAAAATATGAAACTCAAAGGCAGTTAACCAACTGAGGCTTATATACTATCTTGAGATTAAGAATAGGCTAGAGAAAGTCTTTTCTCCACTGGATATCTTTCCCCCTTTGTTATAGATTAATTGATCATAAGTGTGTAGGTTTATTACTGGGTTCTCTGTTCTGTTCCATTGATTTATATTTCTGTTTTTGTGCTAGTATTATAGTGGTTTGATTACTGTAGCTTTGTAGTGTAGCTTGGGCTTCCCTGGTGGCTCAGAGGTTAAAGCGTCTGCCTGCAATGCGGGAGACCTGGGTTCGATTCCTGGGTCGGGAAGTTCCCCTGGAGAAGGAAAAGGCAACCCACTCCAGTATTCTTGCCTGAAGAATCCCAAGGATGGAGGAGCCTGGTGGGCCCCAGTTCACGGGGTCGCAAAGAGTCGGACACGACTGAGCGACTTCACTTTCTTTCTTTCACTTTCTTTGAAGTCAAGAAGCATGATTCCTCCAGCTCTGTTCTTCTTTCTCAAGATCATTTTGGCTATTTAGGGCCTTATGTGTTTCCACACAAATTTTAAAGTTATTTGTTCTAGTTCTTTGAAAAATGCTTTTGGTATTTTGATAGGGATTGCCTTGAATCTGTGGCTTGCCTTGAGTGGCATGATTATTTTAACGATACTGATTCTTTCAATCCAATAGTATGGTACATCTTTTCATCTCTTTGCATTGTTTTCAGTTGCTTTCATTCATGTCTTATAGTTTTCCAAGTATAGGTCTTTTATTTCCTTAGATAGGTTTATTCCTAGGTACTTTATCCTTTTGATGTGATGGTAAATGGGATTATTTCTGAATTTCTATTTCTTATAGTTTGTTATTAGTATATAGAAATGCAACAGATTCTCTTCAATAAGTGGTGATGGGAAAATTGGATAGCTACATATAAAAGAATTAAATTAGAACATCTACTAGCATCATATACAAAAATAAACTCAAAATTCATTAAAGATCTAAATGTAAGACTAGAAATAATGAAACTCCTAGAGGAAAACATAGGCAGAACACTCTTTGACATAAATTGTAGCAATATTTTCTTCTATCTGTCTCCAAAGCAAAAGAAATAAAAGCATTACAAATAAAAAAATGGGGCCTACCTAGACTTAAAAGTTTTTGCAAAGCAAAGAAAACCATTGACAAATTAAAAGACAATCTACTGAATGGGAAAAATATTTGATATGACCTATAAGGGATTAACATCCAAAATATATAAACATGTCATACAACTCAATGTCCCCTCTCCAAAAAAATAATTTAAAAAAGATCAGAAGACCTGAATAGACATTTTTTCAAAGAGGAAATGAAGATGGCCAACAGACTCATGAAACAATGCTCAACACTGTAATTCATTAGGGAAATGCAAATCAAAATCACAATGAGATATCACTATAAACTATTAGAATGTCTATCATCAAAAAGACACAAATAGCAGATATTGGTGAGGATATGATGAAAAGGCAACCCTTGTACATTGTGTGTGGAGATGTAAATTGGTTCAGTCACTATGGAAACCTTGTAAATGAGCTCTGTTGAGCTGGCTTAAAGAAAATTTAGTTTTAATTCCCACATAAATGTTCAAGAAAAAATAAAAAGCTAACCCAAATGAATTTCAGGTTCATGTGATCAGAGAAAAATTCAATATTGTATGAAAACTTGTATTAGATTTAGTTTAAGTTTGTTGGTTTGATTAATACAGACCTATCTGTATAGTCATCAATATTAAGTGTAATAATTTTATTATCCCTAGACTTACTGTAAGCCAGTGAGATCTTATTATTTCTATTATAAAAGTTTGTCAGCAAGAAAAATAACTTGGTCTGATGAAATTTTAAGTAAATTAAATGTAAATGAAATATGAGTTTTTAGGCAAATGTTTTAAGAATAATTATGTTTTAGGTTTGTCTATCTAAAAATAATTTCTACAGACTTTTGGTAACTTGCAACTTTAGAGTTTTTGTAAGTTAAGTTAAATAATGTTAATTCATTGAATAACAGTTATCATTTCCAAAAAGATAAAGCACTGAAATATTAATCTCTAAACAAGTCTTAAGTTTACCTACCTTTGTCTTATTAGAGAAAAACTAAAGATGTTTAAGTTGCCTGGACACACATCTTGTACTACATTGAGGAAAAAGTTATACTATGAGAAAATGAATATTTCTAGAGTTTACAGAATATATTCATAAGTTTGTCAATTGGGAAATACTGATATGACAAACATTTCACAGTTACCTGCTTCTTGGTTTTTGCTAAAGTTTAAGGTTTTAAGGTTAAAGATTGAAATATATATAGATATATGTCACTAAAGTTATAAAGAAATAATAAAAATATTTCAGTATGCAAATAAAGTAGGATGTATGTTTTCAGTAAAATAAGGTATGAGAATAAGGTATAAGAGTGGAAATGTATCTTAAGGGAAGAAAAAGTAATTTTATCCCAAATTTGGCCGTTTTTCAATATGAAAAAAATAAGGGGAAAATTAATGTGAATACAGGAAATTTTGGGAATTTTTGGAAAAAGAACCCTGAGAAAGAAATTTAGTGTATGATAAGGACTAACTTGGTAACACACTCCAGTATTCTTGCCTGGAGAATCCCCATGGACAGAGGAGCCTGGTGGGCTATAGTCCATGGGGTCGCAAAGAGTCAGACACGACCGAACAACTAAGAACAAGGACTGGCTAAAATTAGGTTGAATTTAATTGAGTAAATGACTTTTGTTATTAAAAATAATTTGGAGCAAAATCCGAATTTGATTTTCTGTCTTTGTTAAGAGAACAAAGTTTTCTTGGAATGCTGATCTGCTTTCAGTTCAGTTCAGTCGCTCAGCCGTGTCCGACTCTTTGCGACCCCATAAATCGCAGCACGCCAGGCCTCCCTGTCCATCACCGACCCCTGGAGTTCACTCAGACTCACATTCATCGAGTTGGTGATGCCATCCAGCCATCTCATCCTCTGTCGTCCCCTTCTCCTCCTGCCCCCAATCCCTCCCAGCATCAGAGTCTTTTCCAATGAGTCAACTCTTTGCATGAGGTGGCCAAAGTACTGGAGTTTCAGCTTTAGCATCATTCCTTCCAAAAAACACCCCGGGCTGATCTGCTTTAGATAATGGATTATAAATTTCTTCAGCTTTAAGTAATCTGTTATAACTTTCTGCATTTGCCTTTAAAATTTTTATTGTCATTTTGATTAAGTGAATAAGTGCTGTTTCACAATAGCCTATGATCCTTCTTGACCAAGTGTTTTAAAATCTCTTGAAGACTGTTTTGTATACTTCTCACAAACTTTCCAAAGTCAGGTTTTAATTAAATTTCTTCTGATATCTAAATAGCTTTGGAATGCTTTGGAGGGGTTCTCAAATGTGTTAAAGAGATATTAAATTAATTAGGGTTACTTGGTATATTAAATTACATGGAAACACTGTTAAGTGAGTGGTGCTAAACTTCATTAGGTTATATTATATGAGTAAATGTCATAATTTAAATGTCCTAGAAATTATATAATATTAAATTTCTAAAATTTGTGTATGTCCTAGCATATTATCTTTCATAATTCTAGTTATTATCATAAAGTATTATATGTCACAAAAATAACCACATTTCTTTCTCACTTGCATTGTAATCAGATCTTTAACCATGACCTGCAAAGTCTTTGTCATTTATTGACAATTATTGTTGTCTCCGATGTTTTTGCAAAATGCTTCATTTTCAAGAAGATTCATACAAAGGACTTTTAGACAATGACACATTTCTGATAAATTTTAGATCATAACACTGAATTGGGCAAGAAATTAAAGAATTCTAATGGAAACTCTGATGATTTCATAAAAAACTGTTGACGAAAGATTAAGATCAAGAATTAATTACATAGGACTGTGTGAACTAATGAAGAAGGTCATAAGTTTTATGTCTTTTGCCTAAAGTATTGCTGAATTAATTTTTGCTTTCTGTATATTAGGAAATCTTTCCCCTTAAACTAATTATGACTTACAGAAATTTAGTAAATTGTACTTTTATAAGTAGAATTGAAATATTTATTTTTCCTATCTACCTAATTCAGCCAGAATTTGGAAACTCTTAGTGAGCATTTTTATTTTTAGTAATATAGTTACATGCATAAGTTCAATAAGGGTGTCTCCTTGTAACAGACATAACTGGAAACATTGGTTATATTACTATGATGTTGACTGGAATATTATATTTGTGAATATCCATAAAATCAGATATGATCAAACTGCTTTAAAAAACTAAAGTAAATTTATGGACCTGTGAAAACTCTTGGAAAAATGACTTGGTATTTTGCTTACAAAACCCAATACCAAACCCTGCTTACAGGGTTTCCCAGCAGCCTTACCAGTTTACCACAGTAATCTACCTTTAGATGAAGATTAGATGCCCCATGATCTGAAACCTGGAGATTATGCACATTGGAAAAGATATCAGGTAAAAGACATTTTACAGCCACATTGAAAGGAATCATATTAGGACTCCTTTCCTGCCGGGGTCCAGCCCCAGCAGGATCCAGGGGAACCTGAAGGAAAAATGGCATCGGGAATGATTTAGAGAGCGATAAGGAAAGAATATTGTAGATAAGAAAATAGAGGAGAGAAAGAGGCTGATATTCCTTGGTTTACATAGAAAGCCAATAAAACTTTGAGACAAGAAGTTTGCCCTGTTCACGGAGGCCACAGGTGCCTTCCCGGTCTCCGGAGGGAGTGAAGACGCAGAACGTCTTCCTGTTCAGGTCTTAGAAACCCGGGCAGATAAGTGAATGCAGGGAGCCTCTATGCTCCAAGGGATCAGCCTGAAAAAGAAAGTAAGAGAGAAAAAAAGAGAAAAAAGAAAAACACGGGGTGACCAAGCTTCTTCGAGTGAAGCCCCATAGCTTTATTTTTAAAAGGTACTTGTATACCTTGTCTTATACACAGAGGGAAATGAAAGATGCAAAGTCTTACAGAGTAAGCCCAAACATTACATCTGTTTTGTCTTATCTTTTTTTTTTTTTTTCAGGAAAATTGAGTTTTTTTTTTTTTTATTAACTTACTGTTGTTAACACAACACATTCAAAAATATATATGAATGAGGGTATCTCATGTCTAATATACTTGAAATTCTATTAGATCGGCTGTTTAACTGCTAAGTCATATCCAACTCTTTCGTAGACCACCAAGCTTCTCTATCCATGGGATTTCCCAGACAAGAACACCAGGGTGGTTTGCCACTTCCTTCTCCAGGAGATCTTCCCAACCCAGGGATAGAACCCGCGTTTCCTGCATTGGAAGGCAGTAACATCTAAATTTCATTATCGAAACCAGGGTTTTTTCTGCAAACCTTTCCCATAAACAATGTGTGTACATTATCTTCTGGCCTTGGAGGCCTGTGAACATTTTATGACCCTCTTTTGATAAAGGCTCTCAACCAGAAAACTTATTTTCCCTTGAAATGTTTTTTCTTATATTTCCAGTCTATGTCAGCCTCAAAAAAGTATTAAACAGAGTTACATTCTCACGAAGAAAAGGTGCAGTGAGTTACAAGAAAGAACCAATTAGCTCAAAAGTCTGATGTGGTTAATTTCAAGGCTACACTTGTTTTTCTTACTTTCCAACTATGTTAACTGATGCACTCCCAGGTGCACAGTGGATAAGAGATATGGGAGCTTAGCAACAAGCATTGGCCCAATAATGAAGTCCTATGCCTAGCCCTACTCTAATAACTTTTAACTCTTTAAAAGGCTCTATGTTTTAGGCTTTCCATGCCTCTCACAGTTGGGAGGATGTAAATAATCATATGCGTAGCTGCAAGAGTCTGCATATACCTGCCAAGCAAGCTATAATGCTAACAGAGGGGTTTTGATTGGAAATATTCCTCTCATGTCCAGGAGACTTATTAGCTATAGCCCTAAGTTAATTTTCTCCAACGAAAGGTGGTCAGGAATAGCCCCCTGTTAATGTCAGAGGAGTTGGTGAAAGTCATGAAATAGTAAAACAGACAGATTCTGGTTTTGGGGTAGATGCTCGAGAAAGCCTAGGGAGCCCATTGAGTCCTGAAGCCTTGCTTAACAGTTCTCTTCCACATGAGCTTGTCATGGGTGGGATCTCCCGTGGTGGCTCCCGGCTCTCTCCTGAATAGATTGCAATTCATAGACAAGAAGAATAGAACATCTGAAGTAGACAGCTGACCCAAAATGCTGGACCGGGTCTGTATATGATTATCTTGATGATTGTTCACACTTTTGCTCATAAATAAATGTACTTCTCTCTTGGGATCAATCGTATTCAACTATGAAAAACCAGTTCAACTTTAGTTTAGTGGCCAATTTCTAGTACTCCTAGGTTACCTAGTTTGATCTGTCCTCTTCACTGTTCTAGTTGGATGGCCCTTTAGGAAGTTTAACAGAAGGAAGTTATAGTTCTGTTCTGATCACTATTGATATTACTAGGTAAGACCCTTTTGTGTTGTTGATCAATCACAGTTGCCATAAATGGGAGCTTTCTTTAAAGTTACACAGACTCCGTTAGAGCAAAGAGCTAAATCACAGTCAAAGAATATAACTTCCCTGTTATTAGAATATAACTTTCCCAATTATGAAATGAATTTACATGGCTAACAACAAGCAATGGTCATTTAAGTTTAAAGGTCCTCATGTTGGGAATAGTTAAATCATTTTAAGGATAATCAGCCTAATAACACTAGGAAATTGAGCTGTGTGCCTTATGAACACAGGATATATCATTACCTTTCAGATTCAATAATTGTTTTGTAACTGATTGAGATGACCAGGAAAATACTCGGTAGCTTTTAACAGGACCCAGTGGATTTGTGGAACAAACTTATGGTCTTGGCTCACCCCAGGTTGGTAGGAAGATGCACAATTGGTTTCCTTTGGACTCAGGTTTGCCTGATAGAGCTTCCCTGATGGCTCAGTTGGTAAAGAATCTGCCTGCAATGCAGGAGACCCTGGTTTGATTCCCATCTCCACTGGAGAAGGGATAGGCTACCCACTCCAGTATTCTTGGGCTTCCCTTGTGGCTCAGCTGATAAAGAACCTGCCTGCAATTCAGGAGACCTGGGTTCAATCCTTGGGTTGGGAAGATCCCCTGGAGAAGGGAAAGGCTACCCACTCCAGTATTCTGGCCTGGAGAATTCCAAAGACTAGTCCATGGAGTCACAAGGAGTTGGACATGACTGAGCAACTTTCACTCACTCACTCAGGTTTGCCTACGGGTAGCCTTGAAAGTGACCCTGCCAATCTACTTTTAAAGTAGCACACTGGGTCCAATAAGTTTTCTAGTGGTAAGGTCATGGGGCTGCTTAACGTGGAATGAAGGATGTCATTAATCACATAGAGGCTTTAACAAAATTTACTCAGCAAGCTTTGAATGATAGTAATCAAGCCATTAACTTGGTAAATTGAAGTCTCCATGATGACAAAAGTGGTCCTACAGAATCACATGTCACTCAGCTTCCAATGGTGGGCCTTATGCTATAATATGTACTGAATGTTGTGTCTTTAAAGCTGATGAGTCTTCTAATACAACCAATCTTATGATACATAAGAAGAGTCAGATTTCTACTCTGAATGATCCTTTTCTCAGTTTAGGCAAAATACTAGTAAAATAGTTTGGTTAAGGAGAATCTGGCTTAAATCTTTACTAATGACATTGTTACTCTTATTGGCAACTTGGATTACTTGTGTAAGATAATATCTAAAAAAGTTGAACTACTGGTCACATCTGCAGTTGTTTATAAATTAATGAGCATGAACAATGTACTTACAAGGTAGAATTGGCATAAGTCTTACTGGACAACTTGAAATTGACTGTCAGCCCTTCTAGACATCTTGTCAATATAGCCTATATAAGAGTAAAGAAATAACTAGACTATTAAGACCTGGCATTGAGGGACATGGTGGATTCAGAACAGGAAAGCAACCATGCTGGCATCAATGGATGAAATAATTAATCACCTAATTCTTAAATTAATGAAATAAAATTATTTTTATGGCATAAAAAGAAAAATTCTACATAAAATTTTCTCTGTCATTTAAGCCACTACCATCATTTGATAAAAAGCATGGAAGCTGAGATTTAGAGAGATTAAAGTCTGTCAAAGTCTTGTAATTAGACATTAAGACACAAAATTTATACTTTGGAACTCTTCAAATCCAAAGTTAATGTGTTCCCCAACTCTTCTGCACTGATTTTTTTCTCTCTCCATATTGAATCCACTTTCTATCATGTCTTCTCTTTCACGTTTGTTTTCTCACGATCCCTGGCTAAAATCTAGCTTCCAAGTACCTTGAGGCCAGGGATTACATCATACTCAGCTCTGCCTTACTTTCGTTAAACTCAAGGTGTGACCCACAATATGACCTTAATAAGCATCTTGAAAAAAAATGAGTGAGTGAATGAATTATTACATATACTAGAAATTAAACAAGTGCCTTTGCTTGCTTGACTGATAATATCACAATTATATTCTTAGGTGTATTTTAAATGGAAGGTTCCAAACTGATGAAATGAAAAAAATAGAAAACTTAGATATGTATAAAATGAAAAATATTTTAAAATATTTAGTTGATAGTTAAAATTGGGAGATTTCACAAAACATTTGAATTTAGCTTGCTTAAAAAAATACTGGAAAGTACTTAATACTTGGCCCATATAACCCTATAGCAATAATGTGCTTGATTTGAGTAGAATCTGTCCTTTATGGAGAGGATATGCTTGCTACACACCACCACAGCTTCTTGTTCTTACACACAATGCTTGTATTGACATTAGGCCTGTGTTTTTCATTTTCTTACCTATCTGTTCACATGTCATGAGTCTATTAACCCTTATGTAAAATATAAAATCTATAAGAAATGAGTATGTTACTTCTCTATTCTGCATTTTCTTTTTTGGTAGAACTCTACACAGAAAAAAATTCCATAATGTATACTTGAAAAGGTTTCAGAGAATCTATCTACAGGAGGACTTAATCTTTAATACTATTTTTTTTACAAACATATCACAGCTTTTACAAATTTCTTGCTTTTTTTACAAATTTACTCACATCTTTTACAAATTTCTTCTTCATTCTATTTTACCCCCCTCATCACCCACCCCAATCAATGTGTCTATTTTAAGATTTATGTGTCTTGGGTAAAAACAAACTTCTCTCCAAGTAAAAGTTTGATCACACCCTCACGAATCTGTTTGGTCTTGATACCATAAACAATTGGGTTCATTGTAGGAGGCAGTAGCAGATAAAGGTTGGCCACAATGATGTGTATGTGGTGAGGGATACTGTGTCCTCCAAAACGGTGGGTGAAAAAAGTGAAAAAAGCTGGGATATAGGTGATCACAATAGCACAGATATGTGATGTACAGGTGCTGAAGGCTTTGTGACGAGCATCTGTGGATGACAGGCTCACCACAGCTCGCAAGATCATAGTGTAAGACACTGCAATACAGCTCATGTCAAACACACCAATGAGGAGAGCAACCATCAGACCATAAATAGCATTGACCTTGACTTTGCCACAGGACACCTTGGCCACAGACATGTGGTCACAGTACGTGTGGGGAATGAAGTTGCCTCGACAATAAGGCAGGCGCTTGGTAAGGAAAGTGAATGGAAAGATGAGCATCACACCCCTCAGCAGAGTGGCAAGACCAGCCTTGGCAATGACAGCACTGGTGAGGATGCTGGCGTAGCGTAAGGGGTAGCAGATGGCCACATAGCGGTCCAGCGCCATGAGCATGAGCACCCCAGACTCCATCCCAGTCAACATGTGGACAAAAAACATCTGAGCCAGGCAGCCATTGAAGTCAATCTCCTTAAGGTTGAACCAAAATATGCACAGCATGTTGGGTACCGTGGTGGTGCACAGGGTGACATCTGTGAAGGAGAGCAGGGCCAGAAAGTAGTACATGGGGCGATGCAGGGCCTCCTCATGGCTGATGAGGTAGATGAGTCCACAGTTGCCCACAAGAGCAATGATGTACATGGAACAGAATGGCAGGGAGATCCAGATGTGCGTGGTTTCCAGCCCAGGAACGCCATTCAAGATAAAGAATTTTGGGGTTAGACTGGACCTGTTGGCTCCAAACATAATGGCTGACAGGAGGAGGGCATATTACATTCTTTAAAAGTGGTCCTTTCCTGGACAAGAAAATAACTCAGAGGTGAGCAGAGGACTTGAAAACAAAATGTAAAAACAACAATGACCAAAATGACTTCTCAAATGAGAAGTATTGATTAAGTTCCTTGGGGTCACCTTATCTAAATTCATATTCCATCTCTGGTTCTTACCTAGGATATGATATTGATGAGTTATTTAGCCATTTTATATCTGTTTTCTCAATACAAAATGAAAACAATAATTGTGCCTGGCTCAGAAAGTTGTCAATATTGCTCAGTAAGATAATCTATGTGTTGTGCTAAACCTGTGTATAACACATAGTGTTATACAAAAAATATTAGCAGTAGTATTGCTGTTGTTATCACTATTATTATAATTTCTTGCATGTGTGCTGAGTTGCTTGTCATGTCTGATTCTTTGCGACCCTATGGACTTCAGCCCACTAGGCTCCTCTTCCCTGGGATTTTCCAGGCAAGAGTAGTCGAGTGTGTTGCCATGCCCTCCTCCAGGGGATCTTTCTGACCCAGGCATTAAACCTGCATCTCTTATGTCTCCTACACCTCAGGTAAGGTAAGGTGAGGTAAGAGTGCCCCTTACCCCAGGATAAACATCACATGTGATCAAAATTGCCCTGATTAAAATAGTAAATTCAATCAGAGCTGCTCAGCTCTGCTGTAATTCAAGTGCCATTGTGCTCTTTAGGATAGGACAGGTAATATGAGATTTTGAAAAACCTCAATTATATTGAGATGATTGAGAGGTGAATTTTAGATAGCAAGTGCTAGTAACTAGGAACTCCAAGGTTAAAATATATTCTCATATCTTAGAAAAATAATTATAAATGTCTCAACTCAAAAGAAATCTAGGGATATCTCATCCAGCTAAATCCCTGCAAGTTCTTGCTGATTCCAGGTAGCAGGTAAGCATGTAGCAATTGGAACTTCTGCAAAGAGAACTGGCATACATGAGATTCCACCTCTGATATCTGCCTCCTTCTAAGATAGCTTGAAGGCACTAAAGCCACAAGATGGAAAAGAAAAGACCAAGATATTAAGATATCAGAGAAGGAAAAACTTTTGGCTCTGCTCATCTGGCTTGTAAACTAAAACTGATTATGGCAAATTCTCAGGCTCTTCCGAACATCAACACCATATAACTAAATAATCTATCCACACTTATTAAATCATAAACAGATGAACAGATCTGTTCGGTGCCAGTTCTTTTCCTCTTACCTTAAGTAAGATTTATCTTTATATCTTCCCTGCCAGATGATTCTGCTATAACATGAGCTATTTTAAAACTTAAAATATATTTGTAAAACGAAAAGTAGATGGATCTCTGAAAATATGAGAGCAAAGTTTTATTGTATGCTTATTTATAGAGACATAGATACCCAGACTCCATGATGGACTTGAACAAGTCTCATATCTTCCTTTTTAAAATTTTTGTGACTTTTAAAGAAGGAGGAAGGTGATAAAAGCACATAATTAGAGGTGTTAGAATGGGTAAATGGAAGTTAATCCTCCAACTGGTGTCTAATAAGTCATTAATGTACATTAAAAATTATAATAATAAAAATAACTCTCTGGCTATATGCTAATATATATATTTAACAGAGGCTTATTGATATCATTCTAGTTTCTAGAGATATATTCATGACTGAGATAGGAAAAAACCTCTCCATTCGTGGAGCTAAGATTCCAATGGAGGTTGACTTCTACCTTCAAATTTGTATCAATGGCTAGGGTGTATTTTACCATCCTCATTTTATATATGAGGAAATGTAAGTTCAAGGTAACTTGATGAGAAGTATGTCAGCAAAAATTTAGAAACTGGTAAAGCCAGGATTCAAATCCAGATTTGTTTGACCTTGAAGCTGTGTGTTTAATCATTCTATATCTGTTGCCTAAACTGAAGAACTACATTAACTGGACATAACTAGCTTAATTTGTGATGACAGAAGAAGAAAGAAAAAGCTTGCTCTTATTACTATCTTAGAGAAGAGATAGAATAAATGTGTAAAGTTATATAGAAAGTTAGTCTTTATGTAAAGGACCTATCTACAGAGAGAGAACTTACTTATCTGTGAAATAGCCAGATTCCTATTCCTGGACTTATTGACATAGACACTGTATAAAACCTGGCAGGGGGGTTGCATGAGATTTCTGCTTCCCTGGTGGCTCAGTGGTAAAGAATCCACCTGCAATGCAGGAGACAAGGGTTCGATCCCTGGGTTGGAAAGATCCTCTGGAGATGGAAATGGCAACCCACTCTAGTATTCTTGTCTGGAGAAGACCATGGACAGAGGAGCCTGGCAGGCTACTTCTGTGGGATTCCAAAAAGAGTCAGGCATCACTCGGCGACTGAACAACAAGAAGAAAATATCTACAGGGAAGCCACTCAGGAATTCCTCTCACTACCTTCCAAGATTCAAGTATACTCATCAACTACTTTCCACAAAATCCATTCTCCTGGAAGCAGTTTAGAGTATAGATCTCTATTGATGAAGGCAAAACCTTTTGCTTTCCTCCCTTTCAAGTCCACTGTTGTCTGTAGCTCATCGTTAGTGAACCATGAGGTAGTTTTAAACATATTTCACAATTAGGGGAACGCTGTTTCTTTCCTTAGTCCCCAGAGAAATAGTCATCTATTATGCTTAGAGTCAAAAAGAAATACTGAGTTTCTAATTAACAATAACTCAAAGAAATTGCATTTCTTGTACGAAAAACTTTACATCTGGGGAAAGTGCAAGTCTTTGGGAATCTCTGAAACTCACCTCAGTGTGGGCAAAGACCAGACTTATGGGCATGACTGAGACTTCTGAGTGTCAGACTTCAACAACCAGTTTCCACCTCTACATAGAATTTCTGTGTCTTTTGAGGATTCCACATGCTTGAGTGTTTACAGCTGATTGGATCTCCACATTAATATGTCAGAGGGCTCAGGTTAGAATAAAATTCCTTTGGGACTTTCAAAATTATTTCTATATTTATCAGCTTTTATATTCATAATTATCAGCAGGAGGGATGTTGATGAGAGTATTAAAGTTAAATATCTTCCCCCAGGTGTGGTTTCTAACCAAGAGTTCAGATAATCATAAGAATTATTTGCTTTTCACTTATCTTGCTTTATAAAATAATGATCTAACTATGTAATCATAAAATTTCAAAAATATACTGAAACATATTCAATGCATATAACCTATGTTGCGTATATGTTCATTATATATTTCCTTGGAAATATACATATACTATTTATTTTATATTTTATATTTAGAGAGAGAGGCAGAAATTGAAAGTGACAGATACAGAGAATAAAATATATCATATAAGAATAATAGAAATATTTTGTGCCTACTTTGTGGTTTGTCCTGAGTTTATTAGATATGCTAATAAATACACAAACCTGCACATGTGAGCATATTATATGTATGTGTATATATTGTGGCAAAATAGTTTTACATTTATCTTACATTTTATTACCTGAGTTTACCCTGTACTGTTTTATTATGAAGAAGACTAATTCTGGAATGACTGAAAAGCAAATTGAAATCATTTTTGTCATTCTCAGTGGTGAATATGTAAAGATTCCTGTTAAACAGAGAAAATGTTGGAATTGTCTCAATTAACCATTTGAAAGTGTGTCGCAAAACTCCCCTGATACTGTGATACTCTAACACAATATTGGGAAAAGTTTAAAGTTGTATGACTATTTTGCAGAAAAGCTGAAATACTTATATACTGGGAACTATAAAATATTGATACAGAAAATTGTAGATGATTCAGAGATATGGAAAGATATGTCTTGCTCTTGAGTTGGAAAAATCAATATTGTTAAATGACAAAACTATCCAAGGCAACCTACAAATTCAATGCAATACCTCTCAAATTACCAATAGTGTTTTTTCAGAGAACTAGAACAAATCATTATAAAATGTGTGTGGGAACACAAAAGACTTTGAATAGCCACCGAAATCCTGAGAAAGAGCAAGAGCTGGAGACAGCATGCACTGGAACTTCAGGCTATACTATAAAACTATTGTCATCAAAATAGAATAGAGAACCTGGAAATCAACCCATGCAATTATGGTCAATTAATCTACAACAGCGGAGAATGCAATGGCACCCCACTCCAGTACTCTTGTCTGGCAAATCCCATGGGCAGAGGACCCTGGTAGGCTGCAGTCCATGGGGTCGCTAACAGTTGGACACGACTGAACGACTTCACTTTTAATTTTCACTTTCATGCATTGGAGAAGGAAATGGCAACCCACTCCAGTGTTCTTGCCTGGAGAATCCCAGGGATGGGGGAGCCTGATGGGCTGCGGTCTATGGGATCGCACAGAGTCAGACACGACTGAAGCGACTTAGCAGCAGCAGCAATCTACAACAGAGGAGGCAAAAACTTACAATGGAGAAAAGACAGTATCTTAATATATGGACAGTTTATGAGTAAGAGAATAAAATAACTGGACAGCTCCATGTAAGAGAACAAAATTTAGAACATTCTCTAATACCATATAAAACAGTAAACTCAATAACACCTCTGCCTTTGCCACCCCAGTTCAGCCAGTTCTATCAGAGGCAAGGAAGTTAGCATCAAAATATCAACAATTTTATGACACATATCTGGGAAAATTAAGCTTTAGATCTTCAGTCAAAAAGGCCTATTTATATTTTGCCCCCAATTTAGGTGAATTTGCTCACTCAGGCAGCATAGACAAACGAAAATCTCAATGGGAGGGGCTGGCCACTAACCACACCAATGTGGATAGATCAGAATGTATGGTCTATTTAGAGAGAGGTTGACTAGTGTGAGGGAACAGGGCTCAAGTCATAACTCACTAATATCAGATGCCCAACCAAAGCTTCTTATTCAGATGAATGAGTTAGAACAAAAAGTTAAGAATTTTAGTCTAAATAAGGCCCCTATACTTTAAGTAATGATTGAGAAGAATAATTGTCCCCCACCCCAAGTCTCCTTTTTTTTTTCCCTTTGCTTACAAACATTACTATTTGTTCTTTCCATTGTACCATGTCTTGTACAATATTCAGATTGTAATAACCTCCCTTAAAATTTCTTTTTCTCTCTCCTCCTTTTCCTTTTCTTCTGTAATGCTTTCATTTCTCTTTCTTTCCATTTTGCTTGATTTTCTTCTTTTATGGCCTTAGAATTCCAGATTTAAGTGCAACCTAAGTGCTTATCACTTCTCTGCTGCTGCTGCTAAGTCGCTTCAGTCGTGTCCGACTCTGTGCGACCCCATAGACGGCAGCCCACCAGGCTCCTCTTTCTCTGGGATTCTCCAGGCAAGAACACTGGAGTGGGTTGCCATTTCCTTCCCCAATGCATGAAAGTGAAAAGTGAAGGTGAAGTCGCTCAGCTGTGTCCGACTCTTGGCCATCCCATGGACCGCAGCCCACCAGGTTCCTCCATCCATGGGATTTTCCAGGCAAGAGTACTGGAGTGGGGTGCCATTGCTTTCTCCGTATCACTACTCTAGGGTGCAATATTTTACTCTCGAGAACTGTGCTTAGCAAAATGTCCCACTTGATACACACAACTCTCTCCACAGAACATTCAGCACCGCTTGCACACAATCCCATACACAGTAGCCTACAAACTGTGTGTGTGCTGTTGTTACCTGGGGGCTTAGGGTGTGTTTGGGTGCATGAAGATAGTATTGATTATATGAAAAAATCTGTGCCTTTGATCTTTTAACATAAAATATCCAAAGGTAAATAGATAAGCACAGTTGTCTAGTATCTCTATAGATATTTATTGTTCCAAAGGAACTGGGGGAAAATACCAGACTAATATTAAACTTCTTTTCTGTTGACTGAGATGCCTTTGACTTCTGAGCTCAAACATAGAAATGGTAAACTCAAAATCTCTAATTATCCTGCAAAATAATTGGGCCATCTCTATGCCATCGTGTTCAATTTTTAGCATTCTATAAAAATGCTTTGGAAATAGCTTAAAGTTACTTTGAAAGACAAGGTAGGTGTATGGTGTTTTTCATTTCAAAGGGAACAAATAAATTTGCTATTCATGGATTCTGAGAGACAGAACTCAGGGAAAGAGGGAGATAAGATTCTAGTTATAATTTTGGCCTAACGTTTCCAGCTCATTAAAACACAAAACCATACTGTTGGCAGAGTCTTGTGAAAAGGTCATGTGGAAAGCTCCCTGAGCTTTGTGTTCTCCTAGTTGTACTGTTTTGTTGTTCTATTTTCTTTATATCTGTATATCTACCCATGTGTCCATATAGACGTGGCCAAATGATTCTGGAGATTCTGCAGGAGGAAGATAAGTTTCACTGCTCTGGCATCCCCTGGCAATTTCTTTATCCTTCCGTTCTTTTGGAAATATATCATACTTTAAAGGAATTATTTAATTAAACTGAAATATGTGTGGAAGTTCTTTGTACTTAATACATTGGTTCTAGATCTAATCAAACTATGTGAGGTTGAATGTGGGAAGACTGTCTTTTTCATGAAGCCACTGAGCCTAGCCTCACAACTTTGTTACTAGTGCACGAAATAGAATTTGAAATTCCATCCACTTTTCTTTCCATTTCTTTACTTCTCTCCTTCTCTCTCATTTTCCTCTTTCTATGCTTTTCTCTTTCTTCCTTCTCATAAATACTGAGTAGAATATTCTTTCATCATCATTTATTTTATAATTATTTAAAAATTACTCAATGATTCAGGCTGCTTGCTCTAATTTTTTAGTTGTAAGTCATAATTCAGAATTATATTGTTGTTGTTGTATTTATTTTCTGTGAAACCAATTTTGTGTTAATAAAGGGGAAGATAACATAAAAGTAATTGGGAACTCTTACTCAGTGCCTCAGATATATGTCATTTATTGCATTTTATTTTTTCAGATTTTTAAAAAATTTATGTTCTTGCTTCACTTTTTATTGTTGTGGCCTCCCATACACTCTCCCCACAATGCAGCTTATTTACATTATTGTATTTAAACTTTAATTTTAATATTCTGAGATATAAGAAGTCTAGGAATATATATATTCCTTTATATATAAAATGAGGCTAATAATAGCTATGTTATAATTTTGAAGTAAAAATTCAATGAAATATATATATATATATATATATATATATATATATATATATATATATATGTTTCAAATGGCAGTTTAGATAAATTTCTTGATCTGTTTCCTAGTGTGTGGATATGATTTAAGTGAGAATACATGATGGGCAAAATTTACCAAATCCAAAAACAGAAGTTCAGAAGAGAGAATTTTCTCTGATTATCAGTTTATAATTTTTATTACATGCAAACACTTAAATTATTTTATTTTTTTAAAAATTCATTTTAAATTTTTTAGAAATTCAGGTTTTTCTTCCAAGCATCAGAATTAATCTCGCAAAAATACATGGAATTTTCATTATAGTTCACAATTATTTTATCATATATTTGTTGTTGTTCAGTTGCCAAGTTGTGTCCAACTCTTTATGACCTCATAGATTGTAGCTCTCCTGTCCTTATAACATTATACTAAAATATATTATCCATATTAGCAAATGATGAGTATAATCTTAATCTAATATTTCTAACTCTTCTTCTGTTTGTAACCATTTCCTGATCCCATTCTATTTCTTCAGTTTTCCCTTGAATTATGCCCTTATTTTCTTCACTTTTCATTCACTATCACTGTTTCTGAATACCACATTTATGATTCCTCTTTCATCTCTTTTATTATTCATATTTCCAGATGTCTAAATAAGATGCTCTTCTCTTTATTGTCCCTGATGATTAATTGTTGCTCTTTCAATGTTAAAATTAAGGAAAGTAGTTAGCTCAGACATCTTTAATTGGCTGAGTACATAGATTTTCTTCAAGTCTGCTTTCCTGTACTTATAAATCCTTTCCTCACATAGCCATCAAATATTATCCTGTGTGCTTTTCAAGATTCTGTTTGAAATAAACTCAAAGGAGTACATTCCAGATTATGAGCAGCTCTAGTAATCATATCTACTCCCACTTCATTTGTATTTACACTGATACAGTCAAAGGCATCCAATAATTTCCTAGGAACAAAAAAATCAGAAATAAACAGTCAAGGTTTTTTACTCCTCTTAAGTTATGCAAGTGTCACATAAATATTGAACAAAAAGGTTGACAAAGACCCTTGGAAATCAGCACATTCAGGAAAGTGTTTCTTGCTTCCCTGTAACACACATGACAGTTCACTTAGGTGCCTTCCTCAAACCTCCAGAGTTTCTCCAGGCTACCAGATCTTCTTTATTCTTTGCTATATACTCCCTCACAGTGTTTGGATCAAAGTGCATTCATCATCAAGCATTTGCTTCAAGTTGTGTATTCTATTATTTCATTCTGTGTGTCCATTCCACAAGATCTAACTAAAGTTAAACTGCAGGGGAATACAACAGTTTCTTGTCAATTTTATTTTTTCTATCAAATTAGAGTTCTCAGATTATAAATTTTGTGATTGTTTCAATAAATCTCATAAGAGTATATTGACAGGTATTTTCTTTTGACCTCAAGGTTATTGAGTTTTATGCTTGTTCTCTTCCTTTCTATATATTTCTTTATAATTATGCTAAATCCAGATTCTATGTATTAGATTTGCCTTACATTCAAAGTGTCTTTCTCTCTAAAAAACAGCTTGATCACTCCTTTACAGATCTGCTTGGTCTTCACACCATAAACAATTGGATTCAAGGTGGGGGGGCGGGGACAGTAGATAGAGGTTGGCTATTAAAATGTTGATATGGTGAAGTATGCTGTGTTCCCCAAAGCAATGAGTGAAGAAGGCTGGGACATAGATGATGACAATAGTACATATATGTGATGTACAGGTGCTGAAGTCTTTGTGATGAGCATCTGCAGAAGATAGATTTCTACAGCATGGATAAATATGATATGACATTAAAATGCAGAAAATATCAAACCCTCAAATCAACGTGGCAGCTATGAGACCATCGATGGCATTATTCTTGATGTTGCCACAGGATAGTCTGGCAGAGACATATGTTCACAATAAGTGTGTTGAATAAGTTTGCCTTTGCAGTAGGGAAGACGCTTGATCAGGAAAGTGAATGGTATCATAAGCAACACACTTCAAGGTGACAAGGTCAACTTCGGTAATTATGGTGTTGGTGAGGATGGAAGAATATCATGGTGTGTGTTAGTTGCTCAGTTGTGTCCAACTCTTTGCGACCACATGGACTGTAGCCTGCCAGGCTCCTCTGTCCATGGGGTTTTCCAGGCAAGAATCCTGGAGTGGGTTGCCATTTCCTTTTCCAGGGGATCTTCCTAACCCAGAGATTGAAACCCAGTCTCCTGCATTGCAGCCAGATTCTCTACCATCTTAGCTACCAGGTAAGAATAGCACAGAGGGTAGCAAATGGTCACATAGCAATCCAGAGTTATAAACATGAGCACTCCAGACCCCATGCCTGTCAGCATGTGGATGAAAACATCTGCACAAGGCAGGCATTAAAGTCAATCTCTCTGAGACTGAGCCAAAAGATACACAACATATTGGGAACAAATGAAGGGCACCCACTAGCATCTGTAAGGGACAGTAAGGCTAGGAAGTAATACATGGGCTAGTGAAGGGCCTCCTCATGGCAGATAAGATAGATAAGCCCACAGTTCCCCATGACAGCAATGATGTACATGAGTCAGAATGGCATTGAGATCCACATGTGTGGAGGTTCCAGTCCAGGAATCCCACTGAGGATAAAGTATTTTGGTGTCACACTGGAGGTTTTGACTCCATGCATGATGGCCAGTTGCAAAATATTTTACTTTTGGTATCAATAAATGTGTCCTATAAAAGAAGGGAGTAGTTTTTCAGTAAGAGTCAAAAGATAGACAAGTATTTGCACAATATAAAGTATATTTAGAGGAAAAATCATCTTTTTGTACCCTGATTGTGCTATTTGATCCTACTGAACAGTCTCGAATCTGCTACCAAATCAAAAGAATTCAAACAGTGCAAATATAGTAACAAAGACCTGGTCTTGCTTGGCTTTATACTGTTAACTCTTTCTATAAGTATCTGTTCCTATTCCTAGGCCATTCACTAGCCGTTGCTTTTGTTTCATCTACAAATTTCCAAATGTTGGACTCAATTTTAATAAAACTTATTCTCTTAAGTCATATAATTTCCCTTCTTCCAAGAAGTCTTTTCTGTTGTGTCCACTGGATTATAGTCAAATTTTGTGAGCACCTAATTATTGCACTGAAAGATGAACTCCCCAGGTGGGTAGATGCCCAATAAGCTACTGTAGATCAGTGGAGAAATAACTCCAGAAAGAATTAAGGGATGGAGCAAAAAACAACACCCAGTTGTGGATGTGACTGGTGATAGAAGCAAGGTCTGATGCTGTAAAGAGCAATATTGCATAGGAACCTGGAATGTTAGGTCCATGAATCAAGGCAAATTGGAAGTGGTCAAACAGGAGATGGCAAGAAAGAATGTTGACATTCTAGGAATCAGCGAACTAAAATGGATTGGAATGGGTGAATTTAACTCAGATGACCATTATATCTACTACTGCTGGCAGGAATCCCTTAGAAGAAATGGAGTAGCCATCATAGTCAACAAAAGAGTCCAAAATGCAGTACTTGGATGCAATCTCAAAAATGACAGAATGATCTCTGTTCGTTTCCAAGGCAAACCATTCAATATCATGGTAATCCAAGTCTATGCCCCAACCAGTAATGCTGAAAAAGCTGAAGTTGAATGGTTCTATGAAGACCTACAAGACCTTTTAGAACTAACACCCCCAAAAGATTTCCTTTTCCATATAGGGGACTGGAATGCAAAAGTAGGAAGTCAGAAACACCTGGAGTAACAGGCAAATTTGGCCTTGGAATACGGAATGAAGCAGGGCAAAGGCTAATAGAGTTTTGCCAAGAGAACACACTGGTCATAGCAAACACCCTCGTCCAACAACACAAGAGAAGACTCTACACATGGACATCACCAGATGGTCAACACTAAAATCAGATTGATAATATTCTTTTTGCCATATATGGAGAAGTTCTATACAGTCAGCAAAAACAAGACGGGGAGCTGACTGTGGCTCAGGTCATGAACTCCTTATAGCCAAGGGGTGGAGGAGGGGGGAAAGTCGCTCAGTCGTGTCTGACTCTTTGCGACCCCATGGACTGTAGCCTACCAGGCTTCTCAGTCCATGGGATTTTCCAGGCAAGAGTACTGGAGAGGGTTGCTATTTCCTTCTCCAGGGGATCTTCCCAACTCAGGGATCAAACCTGGGTCTCCCGCACTGTAGGCAGACACTTTACCCACTGAGCCTTATTGCCAAATTCAGACTTAAATTGAAGAAAGTAGGGAAAACCATTAGACCATTCAGGTATGACCTAAATCAAATCCCTTACGATTATACAGTCAAAGTGAGAAATAGATTTATGGGACTAGATCTGACAGACAGTGCCTGATGAACTATGGATAGAGGTTCATGAGATTGTACAGGAGACAGGGATCAAGACAATCCCTAAGAAAAAGAAATGAAAAATGCAAAAATGCAAAATGGCTGTCTGAGGAGGCCTTGCAAATAGCTGTGAAAAGAAGAGAAGTGAAAAGCAAAGGAAAAAAGGGAAGATATACCCATCTGAATGCAGAGTTCCAAAGAATAGCGAGGACAGATAAGAAAGCCTTCCTCAGTGGTCAGTGCAAAGAAATAGAGGAAAATAATAGAATGGGAAAGCCTAGAGATCTCTTCAAGAAAATTGGAGATATCAAGGGAACATTTCTTGCAAAGATGGGCTCAATGAAGGACATAAATGCTATGGACTGAACAGAAGCAGAAGATATTAAGAAGAGGTGGCAAGAATACACAGAAGTATATAAAAAAGATCTTCACCACCCAGATAATCATGATAGCGTGATTGCTCACCTAGAGAGAGACATCCTGGAATGTAAAATCAAGTGGGCCTTAGGAAGCAGCACTATGTCAAAGCTAGTGGAGGTGATGAAATTCTAGTTGAGCTGCTTCAAATCCTAAAAGATAATGCTGTGGAAGTGCTGCACTCAATATGCCAGCAAGTTTGGAAAACTCAGCAGTGGCCCCAGGCCTGGAAAAGTCAGTTTTCATTTCAATTCCTAAGAAAGGCAATGCCAAAGAATGCTCAAACTACTGCATAATTGCACTCATCTCACACGCTAATAAAGTAATGCGCAAAATTCTCCAAGCCAGGCTTCAGCAATATGTGAACCGTGAACTTCCAGATGTTCAAGCTGGCTTTAGAAAAGGCAGAGAAACCAGAGATCAAATTGCCAACATCTGCTGGATCATCAAAAAAGCAAGAGAATTCAAGAAAAGCATCTATTTCTGTTTTATTGACTATGCCAAAGCCTTTGACTGTGTGGATAACAACAAACTGTGGAAAATTCTGAAAGAGATGGGAATACCAGACCACCTGACCTGCCTCTTGAGGAATCGGTATGCAGGTCAGGAAGCAACAGTTAGAGCTGGATATGGAACAGCAGATTGGTTACAAATAGGAAAAGGAGTACATCAACGCTGTATATTGTCACTGTGCTTGTTTAACTTATATGCAGAGTACATCATGAGAAACGCTGGACTGGAAGAAACACAAGCTGGAATCAAGATTGCTGGGATAAATATCAGTAACATCAGATATGCAGATGACACCACCCTTATGGCAGAAAGTGAAGAAGAGCTAAAGAGCGTCTTGATGAAAGTAAAAGAGGAGAGTGAAAAGTTGGCTTCAATGTCAACATTCAGAAAACTAAGATCATGGCATCTGGTCCCATTACTTCATGGCAAATAGATGGGGAAACAGTGGAAACAGTGGCAGACTTTATTTGGGGGGAGGTTCAAAATCACTGCAGATTGTGACTGCAGCCATGAAATTAAAAGACGTTTACTCTGGAAAGAAAGTTATGACCAACCTAGACAGCATATTAAAAAGCAGAGACATCACATTGCCAACAAAGGTCCATCTAGTCAAGGCTATGGTTTTTCCAGTGGTAATGTTTGGATGTGAGATTTGGGCTATAAAGAAAGCTGAGTGCGAAAGAATTGATGGTTTTGAAATGTGGTGCTGGAGAAAACTTTTGAGAATTCCTTGGACTGCAAGGAGATCCAACCAGTCCATCCTAAAAGAGATCAGTCCTGAGTATTCATTGGAAGGACTGATGTTGAAGCTGAAACTCCAATACTTTGGCTGCCTGATGCGAAGAACTGACTCATTTGAAAAGACCCTCATGCTGGGAAAGATTGAGGGCAGGAGGAGAAGGGGACAACAGAGGATGAGATGGTTTGATGGCATCACCAACTCATTGTACATGAGTCTAAGTGAACTCCAGAAGTTGGTGATGGACAGGGAGGCCTGGCGTGCTGCGATTCATGGGGTCGCAAAGAGTCAGATGCGACTGAGAGACTGAACTGAACTTAACTGAACTGTCTATTGGTGCTTTTTTTAAACCATTAGTTTAACTGGTGGAAAATTTTTGAAATAACGCTATATAAATAATATCAATAAATAAAACAGGATAAAAGCAAAATTTTCTAGCAAGAAAAAAGGATTAGAACTGTAAACTTTTAAAGCAATCTTCTCCACTGTGAATTCTTTTAGCATTAAGATAACCATGGAGATTTTGACCACAGGCCAGGACATTTTCAACAAAATATATAAAACTATCACAATTACATTTAGTATTACTACCATTATTTGGCTCTATAAAATAAATGTAAGTAAAGCCATGCCTAGCCATCATTTAAGCCTCTATATTGGTTTCAGGTGTATAGCATAGTGACTCAGTATATTTACAGGTTGTACAGCATTAAACTTTATTGCAAGATGATGACTAGAATTCCCTGTGCTATATAATATATACTTTGGTGAAAATCTTACCATTTCCTAAGAAAGATTCCTCTGCCTTTGGAGAGCAGAGAACTTTTTCTATTATTGTACAGAAATATGCTTGTTTGCAATACTATCTTTGGTCCTTGTCATATCAACATCACACAATATCCTTTCTCTAATGCTTAACCTACATTTAAATTTTCCTGCATTTCTACTTTCTCTTCATGGCAGTTGGCAAATCCCATGGGTTTCAGAAGACCAAAAGTAAGATAATTTAGTCTTCCTTATTCAACCATCCTATGATTCAAATCCTTCCTCTTTAGTAGTGTCTGTGTACCACTTGGTTTTTCTTCTGAATCACTCAAACTCAAACTTTTTCTTTCACCTGATGCCAAATGTTTTAAAATCCCTATTCATGATTGATCTTGCTTAGAATGACTGTACTGCATTGGTTAGTGGCTTCTCTGGGGATTTTCCTAGGAAAGGGGAAACATTTGTTTAGAACTTCACAGGTAGATATTCTTTAGGTCTCTAATGAGAGAGGAGGTAATTTTAGCTTTGTTGAAACTAAGTCTATATTTAGAACATATTTGAAAATGGGGGGACCTCAATAATTACCATATAATTTTAACATTTTTTCTTTGGTAGGACATATGAACTGTGTATATGTATAAACTATACATATACACTGAAGTATAAACTATAATTATATATGAGTTCCCAGAGTGCTTCAATTCCTGCCTTATAATTTTTGTCGTAACTTTATCAGCATAGTATGTATGGGGCTCAAAGCTGTCTCAAAAATATTGAGTAAACAATAATAACAATATTTTCAAGTCATTAAAGATGGAAGTCACCAGTTAGTAGAAAATATATGGCAACATATGTAACTGTGAGGTTTCCAAAATACATAAAGAAATCCTATATACCATATGAAAACAATATTCTAAAGCAAAATGGGCAAAAGTTTTAGCTTCCACCTGCCTCCTTGAAAAAAAGTGTTCAATAAACTAGGATTTATGAAAGTGTATTCCATCCTTATCATCACTGGGAAAGTGCAAATTAAGATCCTATTGTTGTTGCTCAGCTAGTTGTGTCTGTCTCTTTGTGGTCCCATGGACTGAAGCGTGCCAGGCTTCCCTGTCCTTCACTATCTCCTTGAATATTCTCAAACTCATGTCCATTCAATCGGGGATGCCATCCAGCCATCTCATCCACTGTCACCCACTTCTCCCCCTGCCCTCAATCTTCCCCAGCATCAGGGTCTTTTCCAGTGAGTCAGCTCTTTGCAACAGGGGACCAAAGTATTGGAGCTTCAGCTTCAATATCAGTCCTTCCAATGACTATTCTGGTTTGATTTCCTTTAGAATTGACTGGTTTGATCTCCTTGCTGTCCAAGGGACTCTCAAGAGTCTTCTCCAGCATCACAATTCAGTTCAGTTCAGTTCAGTCACTCAGTCATGTCCGACTCTTTGCGACCCCATGAATCACAGCACGCCAGGCCTCCCTGTCCATCATCAACTCCCAGAGTTTACCCAAACTCATTTCCATCGAGTCAGTGATGCCATCCAACCATCTCATCCTCGGTCGTCCCCTTCTCCTCCTGTCCCCAATCCTTCCCAGCATCAGAGTCTTTTCCAATGAGTCAACACTTTGCACGAGGTGGCCAAAGTACTGGAGTTTCAGCTTCAGCATCGGTCCTTCCAAAGAAATCCCAGGGCTGATCACCTTCAGAATGGACTGGTTGGATCTCCTTGCAGTCCAAGGGACTCTCAAGAGTCCTCTCCAACACCACAGTTCAAAAGCATCAATTCTGTGGTGCTCAGCTTTCTTCACAGTCCAGCTCACATCCATACATGACCACTGGAAAAACCATAGCCTTGACTAGATGGACCTTAGTCGGCAGGTCGGCAAAGTATTGTCTCTGCTTTTGAATATGCTGTCTAGGTTGGTCATAACTTTTCTTCCAAGGAGTAAGCATCTTTCAATTTCATGGCTGCAGTCACCATCTGCAGTGATTTTGGAGTCCCCCAAAATAAAGTCTGACACTGTTTCCACTGTTTCCCCATCTATTTCCCATAAGTGATGGGACCAGATGCTATAATCTTTGTTTTCTGAATGTTGAGCTTTAAGCCAACTTTTTGACTCTCCACTTTCACTTTCATCAAGAGGCTTTTTAGTTCCTCTTGACTTTCTGCCAAGATGGAGCAGCTCTATACAGTCAACAAAAACAAGACCAGGAGCTGACTGTGGCTCAGATCATGAACTCCTTATTGCCAAATTCAGACTTAAATTGAAGAAAGTAGGGAAATCCACTAGACCATTCAGGTACGACCTAAAATAAATCAAATCCGTTATGATACTACAGTGGAAGTGAGAAATAGATTTAAGGGACTAGATCTGACAGATAGAGTGCCTGATGAACTATGGAATGAGGTTTGTGACATTGTACAGGAGACGGTGATCAAGACCATCCCCATGGAAAAGAAATGCAAAAAAGCAAAATGGCTGTCTGAGGAGGCCTTACAAAATAGCTGTGAAAAGAAGAGAAGCATCACAGTTAGAAAGGGTCAATTCTTCAGCTCTCAGCCTTCTTTATGGTCCAACTCTCACCTTTGTACATGACTTCTGGAAGAACCATTGCTTTGACTATATGAACCTTTGTCAGCAAAATGTTGTCTCTGCTAATGAAATACCACAGTTCTGACAATCTGTGGATAAGAGTTTAAACTAGTGCAACCATCTTGGAATATAGTTGATGCCATATGGTGACTGCAGCCATGAAATTAAAAGATGCTTACTCCTTGGAAGAAAAGTTATGACCAACCTAGATAGCATATTCAAAAGCAGAGACATTACTTTGCCGACTAAGGTCCACCTAGTCAAGGCTATGACTTTTCCAGTGGTCATGTATAGTGTGAGAGTTGGACTGTGAAGAAGGCTGAGCGCCAAAGAATTGATGCTTTTGAACTGTGGTGTTGGAGAAGACTCTTGCGAGTCCCTTGGACTGCAAGGAGATCCAACCAGTCCATTCTGAAGGAGATCAGCCCTGGGATTTCTTTGGAAGGAATGATGCTAAAGCTGAAACTCCAGTACTTTGGCCACCTCATGCAAAGAGTTGACTCATTGGAAAAGACTCTGATGCTGGGAAGGATTGGGGACAGGAGGAGAAGGGGACGACAGAGGATGAGATGGCTGGATGGCATCACTGACTCGATGGATGTGAATCTGAGTGAACTCCAGGAGTTGGTGATGGACAGCGAGGCCTGGCGTGCTGCAATTCATGGGGTCACAAAGAGTCAGACACGAATGAGCGACTGAACTGAACTGAACTGAACTGAGCTGATATACCAATAACTAAGCTAAAAATACCATATGATCCAGAAATCCCACCCTGCGGTTGTAAACCAAAGAAATGCACAGATATTTGTTGCAAAAATGTATACAGAAGATATATACAATATTGCTCATAGGAGTGTGATTAACAGGAGTACATCAAAAAAGTCTTCAAGAGTACAATAAGTAATTGTATATTCACAAGTCACAATATTACTTAGGAATGAAAGTGATCAAAATAATGCTTCACAAATCACCATGGATAATTTTAAATACAATCACTGTAATTTTTAAGGCTCAGAAGTGATGTAAGCCAAAAAGAAATACACTAATAACAGTATACTAATGCATATATATGGAATTTAGAAAGATGGTAACGATAACTCTGTATGTGAGACAGCAAAAGAGACAGATGTAGAGAACAGTCGTTTGGACTCTGTGGGAAAGGGAGAGGGTGGGATGATTTGGGAGAATGGCATTGAAACATGTGTAATATCATATAAGAAACGAATCGCCAGTCTAGGTTTGATGCAGGATACAGGATGCTTGGGGCTGGTGTACTGGGATGACCCAGAGGGATTGTATAGGGAGGGAGGTGGGAGAGGGGTTCAGGATGGGGAACACGTGTACACCCGTGGTGGAATAATGTTAATGTATGGCAAAACCAATACACTATTGTAATTAGCTTCCAATTAAAATAAATCAATTTAAATTAAAAAAAAGAACTGAGATTCTGAAACTTGGAGTTGCAAGATAGTACATAATAATTACATAATAATAATAATAATTATTGCATAACAATAATTGCATAATAATTGCAAAAATACATCTATATTTCTTTTTCATTCTGTCTCCTCCCATTTATTTCCCTTCCCTCTTCTCTCTCTTTCTCCCCTCTTCTCTTGTTTCTCTTTTACCATACCTAGTTTCTCTTTTGTTTTCTTTACATGTAACCTGCCTAAATCTGAAATGAATTTTGTTTTTAATCATTATTGTAGTGCTAATATTTTTAACCTGTCTATTGTAATCTCTTGAAGTGCTTTTTCTTTGTATGTGGCACACTCTTTGAACTTTCATGTGTGCTGCTGCTGCTGCTGCTGCGAAGTCACTTCAGTCGTGTCCGACTCTGTGCGACCCCATAGGCTCCCTCGTCCATTCCGGGCAAGAACACTGGAGTGGGTTGCCATTTCCTTCTCCAATGCATGAAACTGAAAAGTGAAAGTGAAGTCACTCAGTCGTGTCTGACTCTTAGCGACCCCATGGACTGCAGTCTACCAGGCTCCTCCGTCCATGGTATTTTCCAGGCAAGAGCACTGGAGTGCGGTGCCATTGCTCATGTGTGCCATTGCTCATGTGTGCATCCAATATTAACTTTAATCCGTTATTTTCTTTATGGCTTTGAATATTGTCTGTAATATTCAAAATTCAGTAATTCTGATCACTGCTTCATTATCCCCAGGTATATTTATTTTATTCTTCATTTTCTGTCCTTTATCTTCCTCAGCATTATCACCTCATTATATTTATCTACTGTCTTCTATTACAGCTTATAGAGTTTTCTAAATACTAATTTTTAATTATCACTAATTTAAAAGCATAGATTTTAATGTTTGCAATTTTTTATTTTCCTAATTAAACTTACTCTCATTTATCATTTTTGTTACTATCCCATTATTTTATTATCTCTCTGTCTAATCTGGCCATTCATTGTATCTCTGTTCTATGATTTTTTTTCCTTCCCCTTTAATAGATTATATAAAATCATTCCCATTTTTTAAAACTATAGTCTTTTTTATCTAATAGTAAACATTTCATATACCCACAATAGTCTTTTCATTGTCCTGCATGCTATATCTTGTCTCTCCTTTATCAAGACATTATCGTAGGCTCAATATAATGATTGTGGTGGTATTGTTTTCCGTTTATATTCATTTTTAACCAGAGTTAGATTTGTCTATTTTGAGTGTTTTTCAGCAAATACGGAACATTCGTATGTATGTTCCTTTCACTATTATCCTTGCTGTACTTAGACATGGATGGAAGTGCAGTATATAGTTTCGTATAGCACTGTCAGTTTTTGGCAAAGTTTGATCAGCTTCTCTCTTCTTGAGGAATTGTTCTTCTTCTACCATGGCTATTAGTGTACAATGTATAAATCTGAGAAACTTCTTAAATCAAGATTTATCCTATCAATACCCCCACCTATAGTAATTATTAGTAAAAACTTATGGGCTAAATTACTAGTGCATATTTCATGCTACATTTTAATTCTTACTTGTTGTTTAATTGTTTTCTATACTTGCAGCTTTCCCCAGTCTGTTGAAGGTAGTGTGGTGTGGTGAATTATCTGTGTAGTGTGGGGAATTAAGAGAGTTGCATAAAATGTCAGGATATACTCTGATTACTTCACTGTATAGAGAAAATAATTGAATGTAGAGAGAAAGATTATTGCCAGAAAATGTCTTTACTGCAATAATCTTTGTCTTCTTGATCCATCTATAATAAAATGTGTTGCATTAGTGTTTCCAAAAATTATGACAGTTTTAACATTTTTTCTCTATCTTTGGGCTAATGGGCATAGATTTTAGTTCCCCAGAACAGTATGTTGATTTAAGATTCTAGGATTAATGCTTATCTAACTTTTACACATGAGCAATAGATGATCAATTCTGAAGTTGTTTGAGTAAAAGTTTTATATAGGTACTAAATTTTCATCTCTTCCATTGTTTTTGTGATTTCTCTTTTCATTTCTAATTTTTTTTTTGCTTTTAGTTTTTCCTCTCTATAATTTCAGAAACATATTTAATGTAGTATTTTTATATATATTTAGAATGTCAGGGGAAATTGTGTTCTTGTTGGCATTTATACTACCATCCTTGCTGGAAATCATCAAAACATCAACTCAAGATGATCTAGTAGCAAGTATACTAGCATTTTTGGTGTAACATATCTTCAGAAATCTCTATGTTACATATCATAGTGTTCAAAATTTTTAGCAGACATATAGCATACTTTCCTAGTTACTTTCAATGATACCCTTCAATATTAATAAATGTATATTTAAAATGTGCATTTCACAACTACCTGTCACGATACATGGTTTGGATTGACAATAAAATTCATAAAACTCAGAAAACTTTCATCTAGAACTGCATTTCCTCAGTGTACAGACAGATCTAGGTAATGGAAATCAGTATACAGTGTATTTTCATGCTTAAGTGGCCAGCAATGATCCACGTGCAGTTTCCTAGCTTTCCAAATTTTGCAGTTCGTAATAAGGCCTGTTACAAGAAACAAGGGCAATCAGTATTTGTGAACACTTAGCCATTATGCAAGTTTGCTTTAAGTGATCAACCTCACCTTGGAGTCAAAAATCTAGATTTTCAGCTTTCTGGTAGCTGAACTTAAAGAAAACAAAACTATACAGTCAGCCAAACCCAGAAGATTATAGATTTTGCTGGTGAATTTCACCTATTTCCTACTACCACTTCACAATTATTTCAAAGACTTATTCTATGTCTGCTTCAAAAACCTTCCAGAGTTATCCTTAAGAAATGATTTGTTCTAAGTTTCTATGACTCTATTTCCTTGCTTACCTTCATAGTTTTAATTTAGATCTCATCAATTCAAATATTTGAATATTATTCTCCTTAATAGGGGAAATTCAATACAGCTTACGTAGACATGGGATAGTTTAAAAAACTAAACCCAGTAATACAAAATGATGTGATAAGAGGAATAGTGAAGTAAATGAAGTCATTAGAATAAGTGAAGGGCCTTATGAAACAGACTCAGATTTCTTTTTCTATGGATTTCCCCCAAGAATGGATGAATCTCCAACTCAGGATCAGTAAATCTTTTATTCTTTTATGATGCACACCCTGTTAGAGGTTTGTTCAACATACAAATCATTAGGACTCTATGCAATGCGTTATTTAAAATAGTTTTAAAATTACTGTGGAAGTACTTTTAGGAAAAAGTCCTCAAATTCAGAGGCATATTTCTTATTTAATTTTAACTATTGATGAGTTCTACAAAAAGGTCAGTTAATATTATAGCAGATATTCAATGAAACAATGAGATCAATTGGTTTAAAATTTACACTCAAGAATCTCATCTAAAATGTTTGTCCTTCCTTGCTTTTAAATATTAATGCTTTAATCTATTTCACAGCTAAGATATCTTTCTCCTTAAAAAGTAACTTGATGACACCTTCCCGGATTTGCTTGGTCTTGACTCCATATACAACTGGGTTCAGGGTAGGAGGCAACATCAAATAGAGATTAGCAATTATGATATGGACATGAGGAGAAATGATTTTTTCCCCAAAGCGGTGAGTAAAAATGGTGAATAAGGCTGGAACATATGTAATGACAATAGCACATATGTGAGACGTACAGGTGCTGAAGGCTTTCTGACGAGCATCTGCAGAAGACAGACTCACCACTGCTCGCAAGATCATAGTGTAAGACATAGAAATACAGAAAATATCAAAGCCCCCAATCAGGAGGGCTGCCAAGAGACCATAGATGGCGTTGACCTTGACTTTGCCACAGGACACCTTGGCCACAGACATGTGGTCACAGTACGTGTGGGGAATGAAGTTGCCTCGACAATAAGGCAGGCACTTGGTAAGGAAAGTGAATGGAAAGATGAGCATCACACCCCTCAGCAGAGTGGCAAGACCAGCCTTGGCAATGACAGCACTGGTGAGGATGCTGGCATAGCGTAAGGGGTGGCAGATGGCCACATAGCGGTCCAGCGCCATGAGCATGAGCACCCCAGACTCCATCCCAGTCAACATGTGAACAAAAAACATCTGAGCCAGGCAGCCATTGAAGTCAATCTCCTTAAGGTTGAACCAGAATATGCACAGCATGTTGGGTACCGTGGTGGTGCACAGGGTGACATCTGTGAAGGAGAGCAGGGCCAGAAAGTAGTACATGGGGCAATGCAGGGCCTCCTCATGGCCGATGAGGTAGATGAGTCCACAGTTGCCCACAAAAGCAATGATGTACATGAAGCAGAATGGCAGGGAGATCCAGATGTGTGCAGTTTCCAGCCCAGGAACACCATTCAAGATAAAGAATCCTGGTGTCAGGCTGGAGATATTGGCTCCAGACATAAAGCCTGACATGTGGGGGGCATTTTATATTCTTTGTCAGCAATTGCTCTCTGACCAGGAGACAGAGGTGGGGTTAGAGACCAAATATGAGATAGGTTTGTAGAATGATAACAATGAAAGCCATGAACATTCATCTTGTTAGGATAATCAGGATGGTTTTTTATTTCCCAAGCTCTAGCAAAAGAATTTTTGAACTATGTTATCTAAAAATAAACAGTAGAGTCTTACTTTGTTTAATGTCCAGCAGCAAACTTTCTGCTTAGAAAGTTAGAAAGGATACTTTCTACTATCCTTACTGTCTCTGTCTTACAGCTCTTGCCTTGAAGATTATAAGGAAAGCAAGTTATATATGCAAAATTGTTCTGGATATCTTGCTAATGATAACATACTGTAGAAACTCAATAAAATTTTTGAAGTAGTAAGGATTTAATATGATTGGCATTCAAACTCTGATGTCAATATCATGCTTTTCCATGTTGTGAAAATTCAGGTGTTCTTGAGAAGAAAAAAAAACAGTAATTACATTTCTAAATCATTAATAAGTTTTATCACATTTTGGTAAAATTTTAAAAAAAATTTGAATTCATTCAGATACAGAATTCTTTTCTTTTGGCTTCTCTGTCTCTATACCTAAAACAATTTCTTTATTTTTAATACAAACTAACACTCAAGAAACCTTTGAATTTCTGAAGATTATTGATTGCCTGTACTGCTGTCATTTAAATAATATTTTATTATAACTGTACAGGTAATCAGTACAACAGACAATACCATATCTTTGGATTGCTATTTCTTGTAGGGCAGTAGAAATGACTGAAAGATATTTGAAGAAATTTATAGATTCAGGGATATTTGAGTAAAATTGAAGGTTCCAAATGGTTAAAATTGTTCTTTTATTTGAAAAAAAAAAATAATGTTTAAGCTGTGGCATAAACCTGAGTTCTCATGAAGCAAAGTCAGTGTCAAACACACCCATCATTCAGCAGACTTAAGTAGATACTTGTAGTGTGATGGCATGTATTACACAGCAGTGAAGCCACAAGGTACAGATTCTTTTCACCTAAATATTCAAGAAATTACCATTATGTCTACTTCTACTGGCCAGACTACATAGAAACTACCATGGAAAGAAGAAATACAAAGATACAAGTTTCAGAGGCTCATGCTGCTTCCTAAGCTGACTTCATCTTATGTGAACCATCTCTTCTAATAAAAAAGGCTCTCCCAAACCTCTCCTGAAATGTCACTACCTAGAGAAACTATCATTTCATGGACCTGGATTAGAAACACTTAAAGATAAAAACCTCCAGTGTCCACCATCTTTTATGTATACACCATGAGGAAATGAATAAAGTGGAAATGAGGTTTATAAAGACAAAAACCATTGTCTCTTAAGAAGTGAAAGGGAAAGAGAAATACATTGCTTCTTTCTAATGTTGTCTTTTGGTAATTGTGCCCATATTCTTAGCCATTGTATTATTATCCAGTAATATCTCTATCTTTTTCAAATGGCAATTTTTAAAAATTACCCAAACTTACCTCAATGTTAGGCACAAACAAGTTCTTATTCATGGCTGAGAATTCTTAGGAGTTTTTCAAAATCTGGGCTGGCATCTTCTTACATAGGAATTTTAGTTTCCCTGGAGAATCTTCAGCAAGTTATCCCAAGTGATTGACTCTCCACAATTAGATGTCTCAGAAGAATCTATTTGAAAGAGAAAGAACTTTAGGCTTATGGTACTACATAGGCATTTAGAAGCTTTTGAAGAGAAAAAGGAACAACAAAAACAAAAACATATTAAAGTTTAATGCTTTATTCCCAAGTGAGAAATATGACCACCAAGACTGGTGGAGACAAATATCATTTAAAATTTTCTTCTCGTATTGAAAAATAAATGCATTTTTTAATGTAGAAAAAATCTAAAAAGAAACTATAGAAAAGCATAATAAAAACTTGGAAAATCACTTGTAATTATTTTTTAAAAAATTTTATAATTATAACCTTTATTTTATTTTTTTAAAATTTTTACTTTATTTTGCTTTACAATACTGTATTGGTTTTGTCATACATTGACATGAATCCACCACGGGTGTACATGAGTTCCCAATCCTGAACCCCCCTTCCACCTCCCACCCCATATCATCTCTCTGGATCATCTTCATGCACCAGCCCCAAGCATCCTATATCCTGTATCGAACATAGACTGGTGATTCATTTCTTACATGATAGTATACATGTTTCAATGCCATTCTCCCCAATCATCCCATCCTCTCCCTCTCCCACAGAGTCCAAAAGTCTGTTCTATACATCTGTGTCTCTTTTGCTGTCTCGCATACAGGGTTATCATTACCATCTTTCTAAATTCCATATATATGTGTGTTAATATACTGTATTGGTGTTTTTCTTTCTGGCTTACTTCACTCTGTATAATAGGCTCCAGTTTCATCCACCTCATTAGAACTGATTCAAATGTATTCTTTTTATTTTTTTATTTTTTTTATTTTTTTTTTTAGACTGGCGATTTGATTCTTACATGATAGTATACATGTTTCAATGCCATTCTCCCAAATCATCCCACCCTCTCCCTCTCCCTCTGAGTCCAAAAGTCCGTTATACATAGCTGTGTCTTTTTTGCTGTCTTGCATACAGGGTCGTCATTGCCATCTTTCTAAATTCCATATATATGTGTTAGTATACTGTATTGGTGTTTTTCTTTCTGGCTTACTTCACTCTGTATAATCAGCTCCAGTTTCATCCATCTCATCAGAACTGATTCAAATGTATTCTTTTTAATGGCTGAGTAATACTCCATTGTGTGTATGTACCACAGCTTTCTTATCCATTCATCTGCTGATGGACATCTAGGTTGTTTCCATGCCCTGTTTATTATCAACAGTGCTGCAATGAACATTGGGGTACACATGTCTCTTTCAATTCTGGTTTCCTCTGTGTGTATGCCCACCAGTGGGATTGCTGGGTCATAAGGCAGTTCTATTTGCAATTTTTAAAGGAATCTCCACACTGTTCTCCAAAGTGGCTGTACTAGTTTGCATTCCCACCAACAGTGTAAGAGGGTTCCCTTTTCTCCACACCCTCTCCAGCATTTATTGCTTGTAGACTTTTGGATCTCAGCCATTCTAACTGGTGTGAAATGGTACCTCATTGTGGTCTTGATTTGCATTTCTCTGATAATGAGTGATGTTGAGCATCTTTTCATGTGTTTGTTAGCCATCCGTATGTCTTCTTTGGAGAGATGTCTATGTAGTTCTTTGGCCCATTTTTTGATTGGATCATTTATTTATAAATACATTTTTTAATGTAGAAAAAATCTAAAAAGAAACTATAGAAAAGCATGATAAAAATTTGGAAAATCACTTGTAATTCTAACGAAGAAATGACCATTTTAAAATGCCTTCTCTATTTGTCCAATAATTTTGGAATTATTATGTATAATATTCTCTTTCACATAAACTTCATACTGTATGAAGTTTTGCACTTTTCCCCCTATTTAATATAGTGTACATTTCTCATGTCATTCTAAATGACTTGCAACTGAAATTTTAGAGCTAAACTTTCCATTCAATAGTTGAAGCAAAATTAAACATTTTATTACTCTTGAATGTTTAAACTGTTTCTAATTTTTGCTATCAAAGAGAATTATTTTATGGATATCCTAATCTGTTTGTACTGTTGATTTTCCCCTCTTAGAATTATTAGAAATAGATTTAAAATTTGTTGAATAAAAAGGCCTAGACAATTTAATTATGTTGATAAAAAGTTGGAAAAAATCATCTTCATAAAAAAATCATCTTCATATGGGACTTTCACTCCCATACACAATTAGTATGCTATCCCTCTAAAGTACTATTATATGTTTGCTCTCTTTTCCCCAGCTGAATTTGTGAGAATACTCTGATATTTTAGCTTGACTTAAAATCAACTTTGTTAGTAGTGACTATGAACATTCTTTTCAAGTGTTTTTTGGTCAGTTCTTTTCTAATATTTGGATTATTCATGTTTCTCCTTATCCATCTCAGTAGAGGTGTTAGCTTTGATTTTATTGCTTGCTGGGCACTTTCAGTACTAAAATATGAACACATCTTCTGTCATAGTTTGCAACCATTTTCAAAGGTAGTGTTGTCACTAAACTGAACTGGAATCCACTTGCCAGATTCAAGGCAAATCAATCTACTGACATCAACTTGTGGTGAGGGGAAGCATAGCATTTATTGCAGGGAACCAAGCAAGGAAAAGAGGAAGATGGTAAAGAACCCACCTGTCAGTGTTGGAGATGTAAGAGACACAGATTCAATCCCTAGGTCTGGAAGATCCCCTGGAGGAGGGCATGGCAATCCACTCTAGTATTGTACTCCACAGGGTCACAAAGAGTCAGATACTGCTGTAACAACTTAGCACACACATATGAATGCATGCTCAAAAGATCCAAGCCTCTCATGTCTTTTAAGGAAGGGTTTTCAAAGACAGTGAGAAGAATAGAATCGTAAGATGTGTGATCAGTTTTGCACAAATCTCTGATTGTCGGTGAGGATATATCAAGGTGAAGTTTCAGGAATCAACATCAACAGTCTTCTGACTACAACTAGTCTGGTGTCTGTGTGATTGTGGTGAGCAGTATCCATTGGTGGGGCTCTGGTTTTTGCAAAACAACTGAGGAATACACATGAGACCTTTACCTATATCTTCCAAAAGGAACTGGGAGTTCTTTGTGGCTGACATTGTTTAAGTTATTATTACTTTTCTTGTCTGACTGCTTTTACTTTGTACTTTGCCTCTACATTCCCTTCCTTCTCTAATGTTAATTCCTGTGCTTCCCTTTGGAATTTGGAGAAGGATTAGGAGACTAAAGCTTTTACTATAAACAATAAGCAGGGGAACACAGAGGGGTCTTGTCACCAAGAAGGTCCCTTGGGGTCCTGCCCAGTTTCAATTCCCTCTTTTCTTTGGTGCTCCTCCATCCTGAGGGGAACAGGGGTGATGACGGCTTTGGCTACTTCCTGATGGATGGGGGCAACATCAATTTTTCAGGATTAGAGGAGTGATAATCATAGACTTTCATTTCAGAGAATTCTCAAGTTCTAGGATTGGCATCAACATTTTGCATTAGGAAGACATTACTCCTTTTTGACTGCCTTGTCAAGGCACCTAATCATTTGAAAATTAGTAGATGTATTACAATGAAGATGATGATCAAGACACATCTTTGTAGAATTCCTGAGAAAACCCTCCCATCCCAGACAGCAACCAGGAAAATAAATCTTGGAGTGGGTCCTCTTTTCATTCATCTTATAACCAAGTGGCCTTTTGAAATGATCTATTCATTAGGCTTTCCAGTTCATCTGAGGTATTTGTATATGTACAGCCTGTGGCAAGTACACATACCCCTCTGTGTTTGGTCAAAATGAAATCCAAGGAAATTCTGTTATCAAGGACCACCAGAACCAAAGAATCTAGAAATACCTGTTGGGGAATGATGTTTTTGGGCAATCTGTCCAATTGTGGTAGACAGGTTGCTTATCATATCTATTGGTATATTGACATACACTCTAGCAGTTGTGATGAGGATACCAAGAATACTTTGTCCTACTATTCTACCAACATCTTCTTAAGGTGTATGCTATTTATAGGAAGAGATGGAAGGCTTTCTGAGCCATGCACACACACACAAAAAGAGTTAGAAAATATTCAGTATAAGCAGGACCCTTCATGTCGCCAGCTCTCCAGGCAGTAGTATAACTACCCTTGTGTCAATGGGTCACTTTCTATACCACAGACAAAAATATAACTGGCCAGGGGACACAAATTATCCTTACCATTGTGGTGTCATTAATTCATTAATGTCTTCATTTTTAGAAAGTACAGAGATTGCCTTATGAAGCCAAATTTTCCATATTCCATTTACATGACATTCAATCTGTGTGACTTTTGTGTATTATCTGTCGACATTTCTACTTTTTGTACATGGATCAGTTGTACATTAGGGATAGGTGGCACATTTTTTCAAATGTGAAATGCAAGGGATTGCAAGGGACCGATAATTACCTTTTCTTCAATGGAGATTATTTCAGATAAGTTGAGAGGGGACCAGACATTCTGAAGTTCCCTGGTTAATTAAACCTGGAAAGAGAATTTTCAAGGAAGAAGATTATAAAAAGTCTTGAGCTCTAATAGTGCATCAAAACTGACTACGGGGACCACTGAAGGGAGATACTGCCTATGGAAGGTCTGGGGAATTCTATGGTAAATCCAACAATCACGTCAACTTTCCCCTCTGGCTGCACTTTGTGACAGTTTGATTTAAAATATCAATATTTTCCCTCTAGGAATTGGCAGACCAAGTGAGTTAATAAAGAAAATGGAGAGAAAAGGCCATCGTCATTTTAATAGCAACTTTCAAAGTTATCTATTACTAACAGATCTGGCCAGGTACCAAACGTTTCTAAGAAAATTAGATAGGCCCATAGTCAAGCAAGGGAATACCGATAGGTCAGAAAAATGCTCCAGTCAATCACAGACGTTACTATGAAAAGCCGTAATCAATACACTACTTATTTAAAATACTTAATAAATTTTCAATCTGAGTCCTAGTCCAGGTTCACAAGACTATCAATTTTGAGCCAGTATGATGGCCATTTCTCCAGTACTTGTTGAAGGCTGTGGAGCTGCAGTCAGGTCAGAAGCTGACTTTACTTAAGTGTGGTGGACCCACGGACGAATTCCTGCTAATACGGAAGAAAAATGAGTTTTTAGCACAATCTGACAAGGTTCCGCTCATCAGGTCTGTAAATGATTCTCCACATGTGCCTCTTTCCAAGTTTTAGGGGTATCCAGTCCCTAGTATAATGCAGTGCAGAGGGACATTCAGGGAGCTTTCCTTATTAGCAAATGTGTGAAGTGCATTCAGAACCACTGCCAGGTTTGTACGTACCTCACAGGGTCTAGTTTCCTACCCTCTGATCAGATGCTTGAACCCTTAAATGCTCAGAATAGGAAAAGGGTTTCTTACATGAAATTTCAGAAGAACTCAGTGGGAACTTGTTTCTAGGAGCCACTCTAATCCTAAGTAGCACAACTAGCAGCACTTTATACTAAGCTAAATTAGTCTCTGGACAGATTTTTGCGATGGTCTTCTTTAAAGTATGGTTCATTATCTCTGTCTTTCCAGCTGACTGAGGCCTCTATGATTCATGTAAAGTACACTTTATTTCCAGTTATTTAGATAACTCTGGTATCACATTGGCAACAGAGGCTTACTCCTGTTATCATTCTGGATTGAACCAGGGAAGTTTACCCAAATCTGAGTATTGTTTCTTTGAGCAGAGCCTTTACTATTTCACTCCCATGGGGAAATGCCTCTATCCAGGTTGTGAAAGTATCCACCATCACCAGTAAATAGCAGAAATGGAAATTTCCCTTGTCTTTAGGCCACACTGTAGACTCTACTTGCTAGCCCTTTCCTGGTCATTCTCCTTAGCCTGGATCCTCATGCAAGGTGAGGCAACCAGCCCTTGAAGTTGTGTTCTTTTTTTTCTTTGCATTTTTAAAATTAATTTAATTGGAGGCTAATTACTTTACAATATTGTGGTGGTTTTTCCATACATTGACATTAATCAGCCACAGGTATACGTGTCTCCCATCCTGAATCCCCCTTCCACCTTCCTCCCTATCCCATCCCTCTGGGTTGTCCCATGCATCAGCTTTGAGTGCCCTGTTTCATACATTGAACTTGGACTGGTCATCTACTTCACATATGATATACATATGTTGAAGTTGCTTGTTTGCATAGATCATGCATTTTTGTACCACCTTCTGAACTGTTTTGTTCAATATAATGTTGAATCCACTGGAGAGTGTTCTATTTTCTTTATCTCTGTACATTTACACATGTGACAAGTTACACGTGATTGGTTAAAGTGTTCTCAAGATTATGTAAGAGCAAGATAACTTTCACTACATTTGGTATCATCTTGCAATTTCATTCCCCTAACTTTCCCTTGGTAATAATATTCCATACAGGAAATGTGATTTAAATAAATTGAAATATGACTGGGAGTTGCTTATACACAATACCTTGGTTCTAGATCTAATCAAATTATGTGAGGTTGATGTGGAAAGATTGGACCATTGCACTGAGGTCTGCCTCACAACTTGGTCTCCAGACAGGAGATGGAATTTGAAATTCTATCCACCTTTTTATCTTGTCCTCACCTCTCTTCTCCTGTTCTTCCCCCTCCATCTCTAACTACCCCCTCCCATGAACACTGAGTAGAATTTTCTTCCATCACTGCTTCATAACTGTCTAAGAATTTGTCAATGATTCTGGCCTCCTGGCTCTAATTCAGTGGTGAGTCTTAGTTTTCCCAATTATGTTGTTGTTCATTTCTTTCTGTGAAACTCATCTTTGGTTTTGAAATGGGGAAGATGATATAAAATTAATTGGAGATTGTTACTTGAGTGTGTCAAAATTTTTATTCGCTACGTTTTATTTTTCCAGGTTTCTGTGTTATGCTCTGCCTTTATTGTGGTTGTTGCCTCTCACCCACTCTTCCCACAGCATATGCCTATTCACATTATGGTATTTAAATTTAAGTATTCCTAGATTCACCCAGCTGGCTGTTTGTATTTCTCATATTCCTCAACTATCAAATGAGAGGGACTTCCCACAGGGTGCTAGTGGTAAAGAATCCACCTGCCAATGTAGGAGACACAGGAGATGTGGGTTTGATCCCCGGGTCAGAAAGATCCCCATGGGTACAAAATGGTACCTCACTCCAGTATTCTTGCCTTGAAAATTATGCTATAGTTTTGAAATAAATGTTTGCATATTTTGTATAAAACATCATTATAATGCATGATAAAATATATGTGTTTAAAACTGACAGTAGGGAAAAGTGCTATGTTTTGGTATGGTTTAAAAGAGAATACTTTATGAGTAAAGTTTGCCAAATCCAAAAACACAATTTCAAGAGAGAACAACTTTACTGATTATAAGCTTACAAGTAGCATTACAGAGAAGCACTTTTGTATTGATAATATATTTTTAAAATTCAGGTTTTGCTTCGAAGCAGGAAAATTATCTTGCAAAAATATGTTGAGTGGTAAGCATATTTCATAATCATTTGACTATATATAATATGATATAGGGCTTCCCTCATAGCTCAGTCAGTAAAGAATCTGCCTGAAATGCACGAGACCTGGGTTCAGTTCCAGGGTCAGGAAGATCCCTTGTAGAAGGAAATGGCAACCCATTCCAGTATTCTTGCCTAGAGAATCCCATGAGCAGAGGAGCCTGGAAAGCTATAGTCCATGGGGTCACAAGAGTCAGACACAACTTAGTGACTAAACCACCAACACGATATTAAACTATGTTCTTCATATTAGCAGCCTATAGGAGAATATGGGGCTCCCCAGGTGGCCCAGTGGTGAAGAATCTGCCAATCAACACAGGAGTCCTTCTGCCAATGCAGAAGACTCAAGCATCTTGGGTTCAATTCTTGATTCAGGAAGATCCGCTGGAGGAGGGAATGGCAACCCACTCAAGTACTCTTGCCTAGAAAATTCCATGGATGAAGGAGAGTGGCAGGCTGCAGTTCATGGGATCACAGAGTTGGACATGACTGAGCACACGCAAACACACACATAGAAGAATATACTCTTAATCAATATCACTAATTTCTCTATTTCTTTATATGCTTCATTCTGTGCCCATTCCAGAAAGTCTAAATAAAGTAAAAGTCTGTGGGAATATAATTATTTCCTGTCAATTTTTTCTATAAAATTTAGGTCTCAGAGTAGAAATTTTGTGATTTTATCATAAATCTTTGAGCAGAATACTGACAGGTAATTTTTCTGACTTCATGGCTAATGAATTTTACATTTATTTTTTTCTTTTACATACTTTTATTAATTTTTGTACTAAATACAGAATTCTATATCCCAGACTTATCTCACACTCAAAATGTCTTTCTCTCCAAAAAGCAGTTTGATCACCCTTTCATGGATCTGCTTGGTCCTCACTCCATAGACAATTGGATTCAAGGTGGGAGGCAGCAATAGGTAGAGACTGGCTATTAAAATGTGGACATTGTGAGGTATGTTGCATCCCCCAAAGTGGAGAGTAAAGAAATGGAAGAAGGGTGGGACTTAGGTGATGACAGTAGCACATATGTGTGATGTACAGGTGCTGAAGGCTCTGTGAGGAGCATCTGCAGAGGACAGATTTACTACAACAGGGACAATCATGGTGTAAAAGAGGGAAACACGGATGATATCAGACCCTCCATTCAATACAGCAGTTATGAGACCATAGATGGCATTAATCTTGATATTGCCACAGGATAATTTGGCCAGAGACATATGGTCACAAAGGTGTGTTGAACAAGGTTTGTCCCTGCAATAGGGAAGATGCTTGATCAGGAAAGTGAACGGTATCACCATCAACACACTTCAAGTCAAGGTGACAAGGCCAGCCATGATAACTGTGGTGTTGGTGAGGATGTAGAATAGCATAGAGGGTAGCAAATGGCCACATAGTGATCCAGAGTGATAAGCATGAGCACACCAGACTCCATGCCTGTCAGCATGTGGATGAAAAACATCTGCACAAGTCAGGCATTAAAGTCAATCTCTTTGAGGCTGAGCTGAAAGATACACAACATACTGGGAACAAATGAAGTGCACCCACTAATATCTGTAAGGGGCAGTAAGGCTAGGAAGTAGTACATGGGCAGATGCAGGGCTTCCTCACGGCTGATGATATATATGAGCCTACAGTTCCCCACGACAGCAATGATGTACACGAAGCAGAATGGCAAGGAGATCCAGATGTGTGCAGCTTCCAGCCCAGGAATCCCGTTGAGGATGAAGGATTTAGGTGTCACGCTGGAGCTGTTGACTCTATGCATGATGGTCAGTGGCAAAGCATGTTACTTTTGGTTCTAATGAATATGTCCTGCACAAGAGACAGTAGTAGGTTGTTTTCAGTCAGAGACAAAAGACAAATGAAAAATTTTCACAACATAAATAATACATTTCGGTGAAAATTTGCTTTTTACTCCCAGGCTGTGTTGTTTTATCTTGTCGAGGGGTCTTGAGTCTGTTACTGAATCAAAAGAATGCACAGTGCAAGCATAGCAAAGACCTGGTCTTTCTTATTTTCATACTGTGAGCTCTTTCTGTATGTTCCCAGCCATATTGCCAGACCATTCACTAGTACTTGCTTCTGTCCCATTGATCAGTTTCTGGATAACGGACCCTGTTGTAATAACACCGATTCTATCAACTTCTCATATAAGTTCCCTTCTTCCAAAAAGTCCTTCCAGGTATGTCCACTGGATCATAGCCATTTAAATTCTGTGGGACTTTACTTATTATACACATATGTTATGAGGTGAACATAATCTCTCTACAAGTCTGAATATTCCAAGTTAGAATAATCAGGGACAAATATTTGGCAGGCTTAAAATTACATAATAAGTTGCAATGTACAATGCCCAGCCACATGCATTTTCCCTTAAACATCTAATTGTTTCTTCTTGATAAACGTGAAAGCTTTTCTTTTGACATTTAATCAGTGACATTTTAAGCTAAAATTATTAATAGTTCTTGTGGATTCTTAAATCTCTGAGTAGGTAAAGAAAAAATATATATGTATAAATAATCATACTTAAATTTTTGTATTTATTATTTTCAGCCCTTAATAAATATGAAGAATGATGTTTAATAGGGTAAAATATTTATTAGTCAATTTAGTTAGCTTTCCACCTCTCTCTGTTCTGAGACTTGGATAGCTTTTGATTAATATCATAAGACTTCAGGATCTTTTAAAATTTTTTTGCAAAAATTTTTTTGCTATGTTTTTAAAAGCTCTCGCTTAAGTTTGTATTAGATTATAAAATTGATTCATTCATTAAATCAGATATCTATTATATGTTTTCTTTCATTAAGGATTGTTATATATATATATATATATATATATATATGTTCTATTATATTTTAATCTCCCCATATAGTAGATGTTAAAAGTTCTAATTTTGATTGCTACCATTCTCTCTTTTTCTCTTTCTGTCTCTTTGAGATTCTGTCTAGGGGTTTCTATGTAAGTATGTGTCTTTTTTAATCTTTATCTTTAATCAGTGGAAAATTTTTAAATAATGTTGGATAAATTATATCAATACATAAAAAAGATAAAAGCAAAGCTTTTCAGAAAATAGGAGCAAGTTAAAACCAAAAACTTTTAAAAGCAATTTTCTCAACTGTAAATTTTTTACTGTTCAGAAGAGTAAAATCATGGAGATTTTTACCACAACCTGGAACGTTATCAGCAAAATATATAGTACCACTACAATTATTATTAGTGTCATTACCATTATTTTGTTTTGTACAATGCATGTAAGTAAAGTCATCTCTGCTGCTGCTGCTAAGTCTCTTCAGTCATGTCCAACACTGTGTGACCCCATAGACGGCAACCCACCAGGCTCCCCCATCCCTGGGATTCTCCAGGCAAGAACACTGGAGTGGGTTGCCATTTCCTTCTCCAATGCATGAAAGTGAAAAGTGAAAGTGAAGTCGCTCAGTCATGCCCGACTCTTAGCGACCCTATGGACTGCAGCCTACCAGGCTCCTCCATCCATGGGATTTTCCAGGCAAGAGTACTGGAGTGGGGTGCCATTGCCTTCTCCGAAAGTCATCTCTAGTTTTCCCTTAAACCTTCAGTATCTTTACATCTCAGATCAAAAGCCAACATCCTTATTTTATTTACAAAATCCTACACAATTAGAATCTCTTTAAATCTCTGAATATATCTCTCATTACTTGTATTCCTTCAATCCATCCATACTTACTAGAGGTTTCTCAAGTTCAAAAAATGTGCACAATCTGGGGCACTTCCAGTTTTCATTTTCATTGTTTGCTAAGCTCTTTCTCAGGCAATATCAGCATATACCCTTCATAATTTCAGATCTTTGGTTACTGTCAAGGCAAATCTAAAGCTTTTCCTTACTTCACAGTTTAAAGTTGCAATCCCCAGACCCTTGCTAATAAATGCCTTGTGTATTATACTTACACACCCTAAGGACATACATGGGTTTTCCAGGAAGTGCAGTGGTAAAGAATCTGCCTGCAGGAGATGCTAGAGACCCGGGTTTGATCCCTGGGTTGGCAGATCCTCTGGAGTAGGAAATGGCAATTCACTCCAGTATTCTTGCCTGGAAAATTCCATGGACAGAGGAGCCTGGAGGGCTATAGTCCATGAGATCACAAAGAGTCGGACATAACTGAGCTACTGAGCACACAGCAGAAAGACGTATGTTGAATATGAATATGTTGAATAGGGAAAGTTAAAAGAAAGTAGACTTGAGTTTGATGATATTGGTCATTCATGCTGATATAAATTTTAGTTAGATAACAGGATAACTGTCATCAGATGTATTCAATCAAAAGGAGAATGAGACGATTCATTAATGTCATTGTCAGGAAGTTGGGATAGATGGTCACTGGAATTCCTTCCAACTCTTGCACTAATTTTTTTGGCAAAGACTTCCCACTTTCTCAGTAACACTCTTACATTTATGCAGAACATTACATTATGGAGAACAGAGGAGTTTTCCTATTATTGTACAGAAATGTACTTACCTGTAATATTATCTCTTTGGTCCTTGTTATATTAGCATCATACAATCTTCTTCCTCCAGTACCTAAATTATTTTTAATTCTCCCCACATTTTGCTTTCTCTTCATGATTATTTGAAAATCCCTTTGGCTTCAAATATAAAGAGATAATTTAGTCTTCCTTATTTGTCTACTCTCTGATTCAAATCCCCCATATTTAGCAATATCTATGCTTCTTATATATTTTTTCTTGAGTCACCCAATCTCACCCTGAGTTTGGGTGGTTTGCCAGATGTTTCTATGGTTTGCCAGATGTTTCGAAATCTCTATTTAAAAATTGCTCAGTAATATTGTGCTGCATTAGTTTAGAAAGCCCCTCTAAAATACTTCCCTGGGGATTTTCCAAGAAAAAGGTTTATAGGTTCCAAGAGAAATGTTCCCACGGGTCTCTAATGAGAAAGGAGGTAAATTTAGCTTTGTTGAAACTAGATATACATTTAGAAAATATTTGAGCAGAGAGGAAAATCTCAATAACTACATTTAAATTTTAACAACTTTTCTCTGATGGGGCGTATGGACTGTACCTGATATTCATTGAAGTATAAACCTGGATTTATTAATATATCTGACTTCCTAGAGTGATTCAATTCCAGCTTCATAACTTTGGTTATAGCTTTATCTACATGGTACTTATGGGGTTCAAAGCTTTCTAGAAAATATTGAGTGAACAATTTCAGAATTTTATGGGATAAAGACTTGTTAAAAAAAGATCTTCATGACCCAGATAATCATGATGATGTGATCACTAATCTAGAGCCAGACATCTTGGAAAGTGAAGTCAAGTGGGCCTTAGAAAGCATCACTATGAACAAAGCTAGTGGAGGTGATGGAATTCCAGTTGAGCTGTTTCAAATCCTGAAAGATGATGCCGTGAAAGTGCTGCACTCAATATGCCAGCACATGTCGAAAACTCAGCAGTGTCCACAGGACTGGAAAAGGTCAGTTTTCATTCCAATCCCAAAGAAAGGAAATGCAAAAGAATGCTCAAACTACTGCACAATTGCACTCATCTCACATGCTAGTAAAGTAATGGTCAAAATTCTCCAAACCAGGCTTCAGCAATACGTGAACTGTGAACTCCCTGATGTTCAAGCTGGTTTTAGAAAAGCAGAAGAACCAGAGATCAAATTGCCAACATCCGCTGGATCATGGAAAAAGCAAGAGAGTTCCAGAAAAATACTACTTCTGCTTTATTGACTATGCCAAAGCCTTTGACTGTGGATCACAATCAACTGTGGAAAATTCTGAAAGAGATGGGAATACCAGACCACCTGACCTGCCTCTTGAGAAATCTGTATGCAGGTCAGGAAGCAACAGTTAGAATTGGACATGGAACAACAGACTGGTTCCAAATAGGAAAAGGAATACGTCAAGGCTGTATATTGTCACCCTGCTTATTTAACTTCTATGCAGAGTACATCATGAAAAACGCTGAACTGGAAGAAACACAAGCTGGAATCAAGATTGCCAGGAGAAATATCAAGAACCTCAGATATGCAGATGACACCACCTTTATGGCAGAAAGTGAAGAGGAGCTAAAAAGCCTCTTGATGAAAATGAAACAGGAGAGCGAAAAAGTTGGCTTAAAGCTCAACATTCTTTCCCGACTAAGGTCCATCTAGTCAAGGCTAGTGAGAGTTGAACTGTGAAGAAGGCTGAGTGCCAAAGAATTGATGCTTTTGAACTGTGGTGTTGGAGAAGACTCTTGAGAGTCCCTTGGACTGCAAGGAGATGCTACCTGTCCATTCTGAAGGAGATCAGCCCTGGGATTTCTTTGGAAGGAATGATGCTAAAGCTGAAGCTCCAGTACTTTGGCCACCTCATGCGAAGAGTTGACTCATTGGAAAAGACTCTGATGCTGGGAGGGATTGGGGTCAGGAGGAGAAGCGGACGACCGAGATGAGATGGCTGGATGGCATCACGGACTCGATGGATGTGAGTCTGAGTGAACTCCGGGAGATGGTGATGAACAGGGAGGCCTGGCGTGCTGCGATTCATGGGGTCGCAATGAGTCGGACACGACTGAGTGACTGAACCTAACTGAACTGAACTGAAAATTTATTTTATGTACTAAGGTTGTATGCTCATTTGGAACACTACAGTCTTCTTCCGTTGTCAAGTTGTGTCCAACTCTTGGAGACCCGATGGACTGCATGCACCACTCCAGGCTTCCGTGTCCTTCAGCATCTCCTAGAGCTTCCTCAAACTGATGTCCAGTGGGTCAGTCATGCCATTCAACCATCTTATCCTCTATCACCCCCTTCTCCTCCCGCCTTCTTTACATGCTTTTTTTCATTCCTGCTCCTCTCTACCTCACTACAACATTCTTTAAAGTTTCAATTTCATTTAACAGATCTTGATCAAATCTAAGGAATCACAGAAGACTGAAATTCTACCAACAGTGAAGGAATTTCTGGGTACATGTAGCAGAGTATATCATGACCACAATTTAATATCATACCTGGGGTTTGCAGAAGTAAGTGCAGGCTAATGGAGAGTGAAAACAGGAAGTAATCTGGCACAACAGTATACCTTTCTTCTAGAATAGGAAGCAACAAGGGGCAGACACACATAAATTGAGATTTTTGGTTGGCAGTGAAAAAATTCACTTTGTAAAACACGTTAAGAAAAAACAAAACTCTCACCACAGATCTCCTGGCCAGAGTGGAAGTTTTCAGTTATAAGAGATTCGTGAAGCATGGCTTCATTCCAGAACAGATAGCTATGATACATGAAAAGTCTAGAAGCAAACCTTCCTTTGATATATGCTGAGTTACAATATTGATTGCATTAGGTAAAGTAGTATTTACATGCTACATATTTAAAATAAATAATAGTCTAACAGATGGCACATATACTCCCCAGTTCCTAAGTTCTGCAAAGTAATTCTTCAAGGAACAAATCTTGAATGAAAACATATCTGCTTAAAGTCTGTTTTGCTTTTTCTGGTTAAAACTATATTAAGCAGGTCTATGTGCTTATAAATATTATGCATGTATTTTAACATATCATATACTTATGAAATAAATAATACATAGGCATAAAAGTTTAAATGAAGCCTGTTTATCCACATGTGGTTTATAGTTTGTAGAACAGTTGGCAGGGTATGATAGTGTGTGCCAAGATGTCTAGTAAAGATCATTCTTGTATGTTTATGAGTGAATATGGAAGTGAAGAGGGCTTCCCAGGTGGTGCTAGTGGTAAAGAACTCACCTGCCAATGCAGGAGACTTAAGTGATGGAAGTTGATTTCTGGGTTGGGAAGATCCCCTGAAAGAGGGCATGGCAACACACTCCAGTATTCTTGCCTGGCGAGTCCCATGGTCAGAGGAGCCCAGCAGGCTACAGTCTACAACCCACAGGGTTGCACAGAGTCGGACATGACTGAAGCGACATGGTCATTGCACGACATGGCTCAGCACATAGAAGTGAAGAAACGGACAAGAGTTCTCGTTGATAAGAGGAAATTAGAAAGTTCTTTGGTTTTTCTCATCATATAACTGAAAATATTTTTAATATTAGGTCAGTTCAGTTCAGTTCAGTCGCTCAGTTGTGTCTGACTCTTTGTGACCCCATGAATTGCAGTACGCCAGGCCTCCCTGTCCATCACCAACTCCCAGAGTTCACTCAGACTCACGTTAAACAAATATTAACAGGTCAAAAGTTTATGTTAATATTCTATTCCTTCCTTTGAGAAAACCTCTCTGAGTTAAGCTTAGTCCAAACTACTACCTAAAAAACATGAAAAATTTTCAAGAGGTTCTCCTAAGATCGTGTTAGGAAAAAGTTCCCTGATATAAAGGACGTACAAGGTGATTTTTGTAGGAATGATAGTAAGGATAATATTAGTTATGACACAATAGCAGGCAGAAAGCTAATGTGTAAAACTCAGTGCAATGCAGCTGCGAATAAGTCTTTGGAGATTGATGTGTGTGCTTTGTTGCTTCAGTTGTGTCGACTCCTTGAGACCCTATGGACTTAACAATAAGTTGTTAAGGTTTTAGTATTGGGGTTCTGTGGCTTCATTAAACAAGTTTAGAAGTGTTGCAAATTGTTACTCTGAAAGAGTTTATTTTGTATACCTGTGTGTGTGGGTATAATTAAATGCATTATATATGCGGAATATCCAGTGTCCAACAGATAAATATATGCAGCCATCAAAAATGAGACTTTGCTTTTTTGCTTTTTGCCATAACATGGATGGATCAGGAGGATATTGTACTTAATATCTCAGACAAAGAAAGATGAAACATGTATGTTATAACTTTTATGTGGAATCTAAGAAATAAAAGAATAAATACAGCATAAGAGAAACAGACTCACAGATATAGAGAACAAACTACTGGCTATCATGACAAAAGAGATGAGGGGAGGGAGGGCAAGATAGGGGTAGGGATTAAGAGGTCCAAACTAGTATGTATAAAAAAATGATGCACAAAGATGTATTATGTAGCCCAGGAAATAGAGTCAAATTTTAATAACCTTGAGTGTATTCTATAAAAATATTTAATCAATATGCTGTACACCTGAAGCTAATATGGGCTTCCCAGTTGCCTCAGTGGTAAAGAATCAGCCTGCCAATGCAGGAGACACAGGAGATGTGAGTTCAATTTCTGGGTTGGGACAATAGCCTAGAGAAAGAAATGGCAACCCCCTCCAGCATTCTGGCCTGGGAAATACCATGGACAGAGAAGCCTAGCATGCTACAGTTCATCGGGTCACTGAGTCAGACACACTGAGCATGCTTCTATATTTCCTACAAAACTAATATACTATAAATCAACCATATTTTAATACAAAAAGAAAAAGCTAATCATTATACATCAATGTGTTCAATAAGATGGAGAATAATCATATGATCACTCCAATAGATGTAAGTTCATAATACTATAACTTTGAATGTTTACTATAAGAAAAAATACCTGAGCAATCCTGCAACAGAAAAAAAAAAATTAAACTTATTACATCATCACTTGAATACTCCCAAAATCATTTTATGAGGCCAATATCATATAGATACCAAAGCCAGGTAAAGACTACAATAAGGTAAACTGCGGGCAAATATTCTTAAAGAATATAAAAAAAGTCTCGAGAGTAAACTGAGGTATCTAAGATGGCGGAGGAATAGGACGTGAAGACCACTTTCTCCCTCACAAATTCCTCAAAAGAACATTTCAACACTGAGCAAACTCCACAAAACAACTTCTGTAGGCTGGCAGAGGACATCAGGCAACCAGAAAAGCAGACCATTGTTTTCAAAAACAGTATTGTAAATTAAAATAAAGGAAAAAAAATTATTACAAAAAAAAAGAATATAAAAAAAGTCTCAACAAAATGCTAGCAAACTCAACAGCATATGATTAACTTTTATTATTGCACAGATGTGCTTCTGCACTGGAATATAAGTCCATGTCTTTCACTTGACTGTAGAATGAGGTTTCTCTACCTGTAGTGGGTTTTACTGCCTGGAGAATCCCAGGGAAGGGGTAGCCTGGTGGGCTGCCGTCTGTGGGGTCACACAGAGTCGGACATGACTGACGTGACTTAGCAGCAGCAGCAGCAGCAGTGGGTTTTACTATACTCAGTCATGATTAAGAAACAAAAATATCCAGATCATTCCACATTGTGCACGAGGGCTATCCTAGCCAGTAAAGAAAGGCCAAAAAGGAAAAACAAAAACAAACAAACAAAAAAAGGGAGAAGTAAAATATTCTTCATACACAGTGAGATGGTGTATATCTAGATAATCCAAAATAATCTATTCAAAATTATTTAATAAACACGTTTATTAGGGACACTAACATATACAAGTTCACATACAAAACTCAGTTGCTTATATACCAACATTATTTAATTATTCTTCAAAAATATTTTTTCAGTATGATTTTGTGCATGACTTTGTGCTAAGATTTGAAAAATGTGAACAGGTCAGTCTCCCCAAAGGATTTAATTCTGAAAGTTTAAAAGGTCTCAGAGCTACAATATTCTCTGTTGTACTTATAAAAAATTATACTGGGAGTCCTAGACTATGATTTGAGACAAAATAATTCCTAAAGCAATTCCCAATTGCTGAGCCAGGGTCCTTAGGACCCAGGTATATCTGATTCCTAAGCTTTTTTTAATAGATAACTTAAATACATGTACATGGAAAATAACTTTTCCTCTGAGATGATAGTAGAACGAGATAGTAACAAGTTTTCCCAGTTCTTCAACTTCAGATAATATCATATACACATACCACACGCACCAAATAGAAAATAGAAATATTCCCTTCTCCATCTACCTCCTCATGGTCTCGATACAGGTCTTCCATTTGTCCTGCAAGCCCAGTCCATCACGTAGACATGAATATGACTTCATTTGTAGATATGTCTTCAATTTCTTGAAGAATTCCAGCAGCTTTCAGGGTAAGCAGATTTCTGAATTGAGGGTGCAGTTTGCTTTCTAAAGGTGTGGGTACTGATTATGATAATGAGAGGAGAAGAAAAAGAAGAGAGTTGTCAAATAGGATTATTCTCCTAAGTTTTGAAAGGGCATGATGGACCGTATTTTAAGTTTGCTTCTACATACTGGCTTGTATGCTCTGGTTTTTTTTATGCTTTTATACTTAAATCTTGTGGTTCATATTGAATAAGCCCTGTGAGGAGTATTCTAAAGAAGTGATACATGCCACTGGCTGTGAAAACGAAAAGCAGCATTTCTGTGAAAAAAATAATTTATACAATTGTGGGGAAAAGGAAAAGAGAAATGATGGCCTTATTTCATACGTTCTCTGTTTCTCATCTATTTTTTTCATTTTAGAGAATTGCCTCGATTTCACACCACACTTATGATATTTGAATTGTTTCTCAATTCGAAGGGGCCCTAGATTTCATCTACTCAGAATTTATCTTTTAAAAACTAAGGATATACAATTTTTGTAAAAGACACATATGAGGAAAGGAGAACCAATTTTTCCCAACCTTAAATTTTCAACAGAGATGTCGCTGAAGTGACAGGTGAGTTACCTCTTATATACACAGGAAATACTATAAATCTGAATATTGATAATTGTTATTCAAAGAGATTATTATTTTTTCCCCAATAGTCCTCTCTTTTGGACTTCCTCCCTTATCAAACTACTTGTACATTTTCCCCCCTAAGTCAGCACACTCCCTCCTGCTTCTTCAGACTTGTACATCCACTTTGTATACATTCTATGATCATCAATGTGTTCTTGTTTCTTCACAATACACTATCACAACAAATATTTTCCTTCTTACTACTCAGAACCATTTTGTCAGTCTTTATTTTTCCCACTGTTTTTTTTTTCCCCCCCTATGGATTTGAAAAATATATTGAGAATCTCCTTTGTACTATGAAAATTTAGTTTTAGAGATAGCACAGACTGAGAGATATTGATTCTATAATTCTCTGAGGTGGTGATCTGGATAGGAAATACAGTACGATGTTGTAAAGCAAAAGTGAAAGTCGTTCAGTCATGTCTGACTCTTCGCAACCCTGTGGACTGCAGTCCACCAGGCTCCTCTGTCCATGGGGATTCTCCAGGCAAGGGTACTGGAGTGGATAGCTATTTCCTTCTCCAAATATGTTCTAAAGGAAATGTCAATTGTGTTAGTTTACAGTGATGGATCCTCAGTTCTTATTGGATTAGGCTACGCAGTCCATTAGAAGAGATTATAATCCTAGAAAAATAATATTAATTTCTCATACATTATTATGCTTCCTATGATTCTTTCCTATCTATTTCTTTTGGTATAGACTCAAGAAATTAATGGATGGCCCTTTGATGGTTAGGGCTTCCCTGGTAGCTCAGAGGTTAAAGCATCTGCTGCAATGCAGGAGACCGAGGTTCGATCCCTGGGTTGGGAAGATTCCCCTGGAGAAGGAAATGGCAACCCACTCCAGTATTCTTGCCTGGAGAATCCCATGGATGGAGGAGACTGGTGGGCTACAGTCCACGGGGTCGCAAAGAGTTGGACACGATTGAGCGACTTCACTTCACTTGATGGTTAGAAAGAGTATTATTATTATTTTTTACTTTTAAGATCATTATATAATTTTGCTTAAAGAAAGCTTTTGGCACAGGGGATGATTTATAGTTTTCTGTATTTAGATTTCCTGAGAACCCAAAGCAGGAGATTTGAGCTAAAACTGGGTTAATAGCATTGTCAGTATACCCCCCTAGATTAGACTGGTTAACTCTGAAAATGAAGCCCACAAGAGCCATTGAAGAATGATAAGATTTCAGAATGGAATAGACATCTTTGATTAAGATGGTGACCAACTGAAAAACAAAATATTTAATCAATCCTTGATCATCCTATTGTTTAGTTAGAGGTCAACATCAGCCTAGAGAATGAACCATATGATCTTTTTAAAAGGCACATTCAGATCCAGCACATCAACTAGATTCAATCAGTTCATCTGGTCAATGTCTAATGCTTCAGGCATGATCCAATGAGAGTGTTCAGTTCAGTTCAGTTCAGTTGCTAAGTCGTGTCCAATTCTTTCCAACCCCATCGACTGCAGCATGCCAGGTCTTCCTGTCCATTAGCAACTCCCAGAGCTTACTCAAACTCATGTCCATCGAGTCAGTGATGCCATCCAACCATTTCATCCTCTGTCATCCCCTTCTCCTCCCACCTTCAATCTTTTCCAGCATCAGGGTCTTTTCCAGTGAGTCAGTTCTTTGCATCACATGACGAAGTATTGGAGTTTCAGCTTCAGCATCAGTCAGGATGCCATGATCTTAGTTTTCTGAATGTTGAGTTTTAAGCCAACTTTTTCACTCTCCTCTTTCACTTTCTTTGAGAGACTCTTTAGTTCTTCATCTTCTGCCACAATGGTGGTGTCATCTGCATATCTGAGATTATTGATATTTCTCCCCAAAATCTTGATTCTAGTGTGTACTTCATCCAGCCTGGCATTTTGCATGATGTACTCTGCATATAAGTTAAATAAGCAGGGTGACAATATGCAGCCTTGATGTACTCCTTTCCCGATTTGGAACCAGTCTGTTATTCCATGCCCAGTTCTAACTGTTACTTCTTGACCTGCATACAGATTTCTCAGGAGGCAGGTCAGGTTGTCTGGTATTCCCCTCTCTTTAAGAATTTTCCACAGTTTGTTGTGATCCACACAGTCGAAGGCTCTGGCATCATCAATAAAGCAGAGGTTTTTCTGGAACTCTCTTGCTTTTTCAATGATCCAATGGATGTTGGTAATTTGATCTGTGGTGCCTCTGCCTTTTCTAAATCCAGCTTGAACATCTGGAAGTTAACGGTTCATGTACTGTTGTAGCCTGGCTTGGAGAATTTTGAGCACTACTTTACTAGTGTGTGAGATGAGTGCAATTCAGTAGTAGTCTGAGCATTCTTTAGCATTGTCTTTCTTTGACATTGAAATGAAAACTGACCTTTTCCAGCCCTGTGGTCACTGCTGAGTATTCTAAATTTGCTGGCCCTTTTACAGCATCATCTTTTAGGATTTGAAATAGCTCAACTGGAATCCCATCACCTCCGCTAGCTTTGTTCATAGTTATGCTTCCTAAGGCCCACTTGACTTCGCATTCCAGAATGTCTGACTCTAGGTGATGGTGAATCACACCATCATGATTATCTGGGTCGTGAAGATATTTTCTGTATAGCTCTTCAGTGTATCGCCACCTGTTCTTAATATCTTCTGCTTCCGTTAGGTCCCTACCATTTCTACCCTTTATTGTGCCCATCTTTGTATGAAATAGTCCCTTGGTGTCTCTACTTTTCTTAAAGAGATCTCTAGTCTTTTCCATTCTATTGTTTTCCTCTATTTCTTTGCACTGATCACTGAGGAAGGATCAGAGTGTAATGTCACATAATGAGAATGCAACATAACATATTCAACATAAGAGAATGTACATGTGATTGATCTACAAAAAAACACAGATTATCAACTATGATAAAGGAAATCTTACTTGTCCACTCATTTCTGATCTTACTTTTTCTGCCTACAGAGCAATTATATAACCGGTGTACCATGAACTTCCAACAGCTAGTATGTTTTTTCTGAATGGCACTAGCCTCACTCCTATCTCATTCATCCTAAATGGCATCCCTGGCTTGGAAGAAGTGCATCTGTGGGTCTCCTTCCCTCTGTGTACCATGTATAGCATTGCAATCACAGGGAACTTTGGCCTTATGTATCTCATCTACTCTGAAGAAGCCTTACACAGACCAATGTACATCTTCCTAGCCCTTCTTTCCTTCACAGATGTTCTCATGTGCACCAGCACTCTTCCCAACACTCTCTGCATATTGTGGTTCAATCTCAAGGAGATTGATTTTAAGGCCTGCCTGGCCCAGATGTTCTTTGTGCACACCTTCACAGGGATGGAGTCTGGGGTGCTCATGCTCATGGCCCTGGACCGCTACGTGGCCATCTGTTACCCCTTGCGCTATGCTACTATTCTCACTAATTCGGTCATTGCCAAGGCTGGGCTCCTTACCTTTCTTAGAGGTGTAATGCTTGTTATCCCTTTCACTTTCCTCACCAAACGCCTGCCATACTGCAGGGGCAATGTCATACTACATACCTACTGTGACCACATGTCTGTGGCCAAGATATCCTGTGGCAATGTTAAGGTCAATGCCATCTATGGTTTGATGGTTGCCCTCCTGATTGGGGGCTTTGACATCCTGTGCATCACAGTCTCCTACACCATGATCCTCCGGGCAGTGGTCAGCCTGTCCTCAGCAGAGGCTCGGCAGAAGGCCTTCAGCACCTGCACTGCACACATCTTTGCCATCGTCATTACCTATGTCCCAGCCTTCTTCACCTTCTTTACACATCGTTTTGGGGGACGCTCCATTCCTCCACACATACATATTATTATGGCTAATCTCTATCTACTCATGCCTCCTACAATGAATCCTATTGTGTATGGGATAAAAACCAAGCAGATACGAACATGTATCACTAGATTCTTGCTTAAAGGAGAGGACAATCCTTCTCATAACATTTAATTAGAGTCTTCTGAGAAGTTCTCTTAGTCAGCCCGAGGTCAATGGGGATGCCATTTTTTAATCAATGGGGAGTTCTCAAAATGAAAGCAAATATCTGGTCATGGGAAATATTTGTTGTGATTTTTATCTTTAAACTTCTCTTAAAAGGATAACACTATGTGCATGTAAGCAAAGACCCTTTCTTCTAAAATTTCATGTTCTCTAAAGCCTCTTTTATTCACAGGAGACTTCAAAGTTCAATTTATCTAATTTCATAGACTGACATTTTGCTCCTGAATGACAATCCACAAAACTTTGAGTTACTGTGTTGGATCATAAGAATTGGACCTAAACTTTTAAAAAATTTAAGTCCCTAGCAAATGTAAGGTGTATTCATCAATGCCTATGCTTTTATTTACCTCATCATTCTCCTTCCAACACCATTTAGAGTTTATTCTTATTTTCCAATCCTTCTCTGATGTTTTCTTGACTAAGTTTGTCAGCTGTGTATCCAGCAATGCATATGTATATTCACTAGAAAACTTATAAAAGGTGTAAGGTGCGTATTCAATACCTAGAAGCTATGTCCACTAACATCCAGCTGAATAAATAAATAACTGTGGTTTGTTCAAACAAAACATCAAGTGAAAGAAACAAAATCATACATATTTATGATTTTATTTATATAAAATTCACCAGCAGGCAAAATTCATTTGTGGTGTTAGAAATCAAGATGATATTTAACTTAGAGAACAAGGGTATAGGTAATGATTGGATAGGATATGAGAGGGTGATTCTGAGGTGCCGTCAAGGCTTTAGCTCTTGACCTAAATGGTAATTATGATGACTTGGTGGATTTTCATGAAGTTGTACACTTATGGTGTATGCTCTTTTTTTGCACACTTTTTATGTTTTAATAAAACACATATTTAAAACAATATGTCTTGATTGTATTCACCCATCTCCCTAAACTGTGAAACATTTTCTTCCTTGCCTCCTATGCTGTCTATGGCTTACTTATTTTTTCTCTCAGAAGTGTGTTAAATTTAGTGCAAATATACGTACTTTTATACAAATCATATCAAACAACATAATCAAGATAATCATAAGAAACAAAAGTTAAAACTTTTGTCTTGAACACACTTTATTTTAACTCATAACCACATCTTCATTTCCTTTTTCTTGACTGGGATAGAAGAAGGAGGAGAAGGGGACAATAGAGGTTAAGATAGTTGGATGGCATTACCGATTCGATGGACATGAATTTGAGCAAGCTTGGGGAGCTGGTGATGGACAGGGAAGCCTGCCATGATGGAGTCCATGGGGTCGCAAAAAGTTGGACATGACTGAGAGACTGAACTGAACTGACTGGGATAATCTCATATAAATAATTAAAGAAATTGACTTGAGTTAACTTGTTTAAATTAGTGTGTAAGTCACTGAGAATTTACTTGTCCTTTAAAAAATTGTTTCTCTGAACTATAAGTGGCATAAGGCATTGTATAAGTTGAAAGTATATGACATGTATTACTAAAACTCCAGGATTTATTTATCTATTTGTTCCACGTTCATACTCTTAAGCAACATTAACCCAAATCCCCCATACCCAAACTCTGGTAACCACCATTCTACTATCAGTTTTCATGAATCTGGCTTTTTCCGATGTCACATGTAAGTGATACCAAACAGTAATTATCTTTCTGTAGCTAACTAATCTCATCTAGCATAATTCCTTCAAGATTCATCTATCTTGTCACAAGTGACCAGATCTCTTTCTTTCTCATAGCAGAAAAATATTCTGTTGTGAGTATATATAAATTGAAGTGATCAATGAGAAATACCTGTGATCCTGAAATATTTTTAAAATTACATATACATGAAGGTAAAGAGACACAAAATCCTAATAGCATGCATTTTCTTACTGTTGATAGTATGTACTACTTAAAAATGTTTTTATTGCTGCATTTTTCTCCTTTTAAATTGAGTATAATGTTTTAGAATTCAGAATAAAAACAACTAAGCACATTATAAAATCACACACATATATATTTTGATTTATTTTTAATCGCCTTAGGTAAGAATTTCCAACCTGTCATCCTAAACGCTGGATATTTGTACCACAGGAATTACTTTCTGGACTTTTCTCATTCTGGAACCAGCTCCTTGGGGTTTATTTTTTCCAAATATCTGAAACTTTGTATCATGCCCTCCCTTAGGGTTCTATGGTCTTTGGGGATTTAAGCCCTGTTTCACATTGAGACTTGGGAGTCCTAAGGATGTGAGATTAAACCTGTTTCCCATGGGAAGTCTGCCAGACTAAGCACTTCAGATCTATGGTCTATAAGGCGAAACCAGGGTGCTACCATCATGTACACTCCTGAGCCCTCTCCTTGGCATGAGCACCTTTCACATTCCTTTTAGTCTGGATCTACCGTGTGGGTAAGGTAATGCCTTTCAGATTCTAGGCTTATGACAAAACATTGTCTTGTTTCATTCTACTGTGTCATCACAGGCATAGAGGGCTTTGCCCTACAGAGTAGGTTATTTGGTTATTTCTTGGTCAGGGAAAACTTCGGAAGAACATAATCCACCTTCAAAGGAGAGATAGTACTAACAAGAAATGTGTGCTCTTTTGTGGGTAGGAGAAAGACTAGACTCTCTCAAAACCTTTAGAGTAGAGAGAATCCTTTTTTTAAAAAATTCACATTTATAAACTATGGCATAATGGCAGAGACAGAGAATTAGACACTAGTAACTCTAAGATGACTTATATCAGGAAAGATAAACAGGTACATACCTTTCCCTTGAAGTCACTAGCTCAAGCTTCCCCATCACCTTTCCTTTCTTCAGTTCAGTCATACAACTTGCAGTCATCCAATCTGATTTCAATTTGCTTATTTTTTAAAATCCAGGTGCTATCTTCATTCATGGGTAAAACAGGGAGTAGATTTGGCCCATGTATTAAAACAGCACACAGGTCAGTAAAGATATATGATAAACATAAAAGAACTTCTGGTACAGGTCTGCAGGTTATCATCATCTTGAAAAAGGGGGTAAAACATGAGGGTAGGAGAGAAAAAGAACGGTGACTTTATTTCTTTCTTTCCTTCTTTTTACTTTATTTTACTTTACAATACTGTATTGGTTTTGCCATACATCAACATGAATCCGCCAAAGGTGTACATGGTTACTTTCAAGTAAAGAATCTGTTTTGAATAAAGAAAGGGGTTGTATTTCATCAGCATTTAGTATAGAGAGCACAAAATTCTGTATCTTTTGGCAAATTTTAAACATATTGGATCTTGGCTAGATAGATTGGTTATCATTGCATTCAGTTCAGTTCAGTTCAGTTGCTCAGTTGTGGCCGACTTTTTGCGACCCCATGAATCGCAGCACGCCAGGCCTCCCTGTCCATCGCCAGCTCCTGGAGTTCACTCAGACTCACGTCCATTGAGTCGGTGATGCGATCCAACCATCTCATCCTCTGTTGTCCCCTTCTCCTCCTGCCCCCAATCCCTCCCAGCATCAGAGTCTTTTCCAATGAGTCAACTCTTCGCATGAGGTGGCCAAAGTACTGGAGTTTCAGCTTCAGCATCATTCCCTCCAAAGAAATCCTTCAGAATTGACTGGTTGGATCTCCTTGCAGTCCAAGGGACTCTCAAGAGTCTTCTCCAGCACCACAGTTCAAAATCATCAATTCTTCGGCGCTCAGCCTTCTTCACAGTCCAACTCTTACATCCATACATGACCACTGGAAAAACTAGCCTTGACTAGATGGACATTTGTTGGCAAAGTAATGTCTCTGCTTTTCAATATGCTATCTAAGTTGGTCATAACTTTTCTTCCAAGGAGTAAGCGTCTTTTAATTTCATGGCTGCAATGACCATCTGCAGTGATTTTGGAGCCCAAAAATCTAAAGTCTGACACTGTTTCCACTGTTTCCCCATCTATTTCCCATGAAATGATGGGACCAGATGCCATGGTCTTTGTTTTCTGAATGTTGAGCTTTAAGCCAACTTTTTCACTCTCCTCTTTCATTTTCAAGAGGCTGTTTAGTTCCTCTTCCTTTATGCCATAAGGATGGTGTCATCTGCATATCTGAGGTTATTGATATTTCTCCTGGCAATCTTGATTCCAGCTTGTGCTTCTTCCAGCCCAGCATTTCTCATGATACACTCTGCATATAAGTTAAAAAAGCGGTTGACAATATACAGCCTTGATGTACTCCTTTTTCTATTTGGAACCAGTCTGTTGTTCCATGTCCAGTTCTAACTGTTGCTTCCTGACCTGCATACAGGTTTCTCAAGAAGCAGGTTAGGTGGTCTGGTATTTCCATCTCTTTCAGAATTTTCCGCAGTTTATTGTGATCCACAGAGTCAAAGGCTTTAGCATAGTCAATAAAGCAGAAATAGATGTTTTTCTGGAACTCTCTTGCTTTTTCGATGATCCAGCGGATGTTGGCAATTTTATCTCTGGTTCCTCTGCCTTGTTTAAAACCAGTTTGAACATCTGGAAGTTCACGGATCACGTATTGCTGAAGCCTGACTTGGAGAATTTTGAGCATTACTTTATTAGTGTGAGATGAGTGCAATTGTGTGGTACTTTGAGCATTCTTTGGCATTGCCTTTCTTTGGGCTTGGAATGAAAACTGACCTTTTCCAGTTCTAAGGAATCTAATTAAATTCAAAGATGAATTTAAATAATAAACAAGTAAATATATTTAAATAGGTAAATAGTACTGCTGCTCCTTTTTTCTGTAGACATAGGTGAATACTTGAGTTGGTATACAAATTGGCTGTTTATGCACAAGGTAAACCTAAAATAGCCAGAGAAGGCACAGAGTACCCTTACGCTAAATGCTGAGGGGTGCATTGTCTAGCACTTGGTGGATGCTTAATGAAATTTCTAAAAAATTTAACAAATGGAAGTGTTTAATTTAAATTCCACACACTTGAAATATTCAGTGTCAATGATAGCATTGTGTATCACTAAAAAAGTAAATTTGATACTTCAAGAAAAACATTTAGAATAAGAATAACAAAAACTGAAACTATCTCAGAGAACCTAGAACTTTCTTTTCTGGATTCAGCTTTTTCTTGACATTCCTCTGCAAAGGATCATGGAAAGGATTCTTCATATGCCTGCCAGAATTTTAGTCTGTGTCTCAGAATCTAAATTCCTAAAAATCGCTATCCTGGGCCATCTCTAGAGAAACAGCATAAAGGTTTTTTAAAAACTGAAAAGCATGCCTTCTTAGGTCCTAAGCAGTACCTGATTCATTCTGATTTTCAGGGGATGGGCGCTGAGGTCAAACAGTAATCTGAATATGCCTTTTTTCCATTATAAACAGCCAGAGGCAGCAATGGGTACTGCATACTATTTTAAACAAATGGCTGCCTAGTGCAGGATGAGGCAACAGGAGAAGCAGCAATAACATTAGTCCCTGTACTTTCCATCAGGTCCTGCAGGCTTAGACTTCTGGATCAGGTAATGGCATGTATTATCATCAAGAAGGGAAAGTGAGGTGGTATTGTATAGCACAACACGATGCGGAATGCTTTTTGTAGTACTGTGTGCTGCATTGCCTCTTTCACTGAAAAAAAGCTCAGTGCAAGCTCAAAAATACACTTTGAGGTGGATCTCTCTTCCTGTGATTTAGTCATTGTACTTCCAATACTTTTCTCTATTCTGTCTCCTTAGTACTTCCCTAGAATCATAGGCAAAAATAAGGAAGTGGGAGAGATTCTGGGTAAGTCTGAATAGTATTTGTAAACAATTTACCTTCACCTTTGAAAGAGAAAGTATGTATAATCCCACAATCATCCCACAACACAGTCCTCTTGTTCTTTGCATAGAAGATGACTGGGATGCTGGGCAAGGAGAAATTTTAAGAAGCAGGAGATGTAGAGTTTCCTAGTTTGAAACACGGAGGCTCATATTCCTCCAGAGAAAACAAGCCAATAAACAAACACGAAAACAAATAAATGAGAAAATAAATCATTGATCCACAACTTGTTAGCTTTCGTAAAGGATTTGTTTTAGTGAAACAGACGTGAAGTCTGAGATAGAAAAACCTAGATTTCACTTTGAATTAATCACTATTATGTTTCAGTTCAGTTCAGTTGCTCAGTCGTGTCTGACTCTTTCTGACCCCATAGACTGCAGCATGCCAGGTCTCCCTGTCTATCACCAACTCGCAGAATTCACCCAAACTCATGACCATTGAGTCAGTGATGCCATCCAATCATCTCATCCTCTGTTGTCCCCTCTTCTCCTGCCTTCAATCTTTCCCAGCATCAGGGTCTTTTCAAATGAGTCAGTTCTTTGCATCAGGTGGCCAAAGTATTGGAGTTTCAGCTTCAGCATCAGTCTTTCCAATGAACGCTCAGGACTGATCTCCTTTAGGAGGGACTAGTTGGATCTCCTTGCAGTCCAAGGGACTCTCAAGAGTCTTCTCCAAGACCACAGTTCAAAAGCATCAATTCTTTGGCCCTCAGCCTTCTTCACAGTCCAGCTCTCACTGACTATTGGAAAAACCATAGCTTTGACTAGACTGACCTTTGTTGGCAAAGTAATGTCTCTGCTTTTTAATATGCTCTCTAGGTTGGTCATAACTTTCCTTCCAAGGAGCAAGAGTCTTTTAATTTCATGGCTGCAATCACCATCTGCAGTGATTTTGGAGCCCCCCAAAATATAGTCAGCCACTGTTTCCACTGTTTCCCCATCTATTTGCCATGAAGTGATGAGACCAGATGTCATGATCTTAGTTTTCTGAATGTTGAGCTTTAAGCCAACTTTTCACTCTCCTCTTTCACTTTCATTAACAGGCCCTTTAGTTCTTCTTCACTTTGTGTCATAAGGATATCTGCATATCTAAGGTTATTGATATTTATCCCAGCAATCTTAATTCCAGTTTGTGCTTCATCCAGACCAGCGTTTCTCATGAGGCAAGCAAATTAAACATCCTGACCCTGTTCTTGGGTCAGGGAATTTAATGACAGTAACTTACCCTGGACTCTGGGATGGCTGGTTCTTTTTGAAGCAAGTGACATTCTGTCTCAGTAATCAAAGAAGATGTATCAGGAAAGCTATATGGTGGATAGGTTTTCAAGTAAGGGAAGTAAATTGAACAAAGTCAACATAGGCTAGAGGTATATGCTGTAGTTAAAATTTGCAAGTGATCACTAAAATTTAAGCATGAAATGTTAAGTTATGGGATACTGTGATCATATAATACATCATCCAAAAGAGGATACTCTTCAGTGCTTAAGTAATGGAAAGAAATAACATGGGAAAGAGAAGATAAAAACTAAAGTTAACTTTATTTAATCATATACCAAGAAATTTGAGCTCTATATTCAAATTGATAAGGAGACTTTGAAGAATACCAAGTAGGATTAAAATGTCTTCAAAAGTGTCTATAGAAAGTATTTGCTTTGAAAAATACAAAAGGTTATGCAAATAAATGAGTGGCTATAGCTGGTGGTCTTTAAAAGACAGCTAAGAGTGGTAATAGGAAGTACTGATATTAAAATTATTTCTAGATTAAAAATACAACTTTTCACCTGTCTAAGGATAGAATACAAATAATATATGTGCTGAGATGACATGGACAAAGTAAGAACTAAGATACTTTGAGTTATAAGGAAATATATATATCCAAGATAAGCTAGAGGCACATCTGAGGAGGTCATAAAGATGTTGGTAGATCGTGTGTTAGACATCATTATCTAAAAATCAGAACTCAGTAATGGAGCTTATTTTGCCATGGGTTAGAGGCTGAAATGATTTAGTCTTGGACATGAAGAACTTAAAGTGTCTGTGGGAATTTAAGATGGAAATATCTAGTATGCATTTAGAAGGGATACTCATGAATTGTGACATAGATTGCTTATATATTACTTGTCTGAAAACTATCTTCATGTTAGTTACACTTGAGGTTATGAATCTAGTTTTGCTTGATATTCAACATTATTCTGGAGAAGGCAATGGTAACACACTTGAGTACTCTTGCCTGGACAATCCCATGGATGGAGGAGCCTGGTAGGCTGCAGTCCATGGGGTCGGTGAGAGTTCGAAGTGACTGGGCGACTTCACTTTCACTTTTCACTTTCATGCATTGGAGAAGGAAATAACAACCCATTCCAGTCTTCTTGCCTGGAGAATCCCAGGGACGGGGGAGCCTGGTGGGCTGCTGTCTATGGGGTCACACAAAGTTGGACACTACTGAAGCAACTTAGCAGCAGCAGCAGCAACATTATTCAATCTTTCTCTACCTCAGTATCTTATTTTATTTGCTGACAAAACAAAAACTACAATTGTGCAATTGTGCCTCTAAAATTACATTTATATTGTTTACAAAACTTTAAAAATATTCTTTAATATTTATTTATTCAATAAACTGTGCATTTTCATAATCACTATTATTCAAAATTGTTGGTACTGTTATAAACATAATTTTATGCCAAACTGAAGTCTACATTCTCAAGGATGGTCTAAACTAAATTTATATATATATTTTGTTTCTTCTTCTAGGGTACAAACTTATGGATGGAAAAAATAGAGTCTCTTTATTGAATTAGTTATGGTGGTTTCCAACAATTCATGTGTGCCCCCCAAATATTTTATTCTTAATGGAATTCCTGGTCTGGAAAGAGTACATGTATGGATCTCCCTCCCATTCTGCACAATGTATATCATCTCCCTTGTGGGAAACCTTGGCCTTGTGTATCTCATTCATCATGAGGAGTCCTTACATCATCCAATGTATTTTTTCCTGGCAATGCTCTCCCTCGTTGATCTCTTTACCTGTACCACTACTCTACCCAATGCACTCTGCATCTTCTGGTTCAATCTCAAGGAAATTAACTTCAATGCTTGTTTAGTCCAGATGTTCTTTGTCCATGGGTTCACAGGTGTGGAGTCTGGAGTGCTCATGCTCATGGCTCTGGACCGCTATGTGGCCATTTGCTACCCACTGCACTATGCTACCATACTCACTAACCCTATCATTGCCAAAGCTGGACTTGTCACCTTCCTGAGGGGTGCATTGCTGATGATTCCTTTTCCATTCTTGGTTAAGCGTTTGCCCTTCTGCCAAAGCAATGTTATCTCCCATACATATTGTGATCACATGTCAGTGGTGAAGTTATCCTGCGCCAGTATCAAGGTCAATGTCATCTATGGTCTGGTGGTTGCCCTCCTGATTGGAGTGTTTGATATCTGCTGTATATCTGTATCGTACACTCTGATCCTTCGGGCGGTGGTCAGTCTCTCCTCAGCAGATGCTCGGCAGAAATCCTTCAGCACCTGCACTGCCCATATATCTGCAATTATTGTCACTTATGTTCCAGCATTTTTCACTTTCTTTGCTCACCGTTTTGGAGGACACAGTATTCCCTCTTCTCTTCACATCATTGTAGCTAATCTTTATCTTCTTCTTCCCCCAACTCTCAACCCCATTGTTTAGGGGGTAAAGACAAAACAGATTCGAGACAATGTCATAAAGCTCTTGCAGGGTGTGAAAAGCGCAAGTACTCAGGACAATTGAAATGAGATGGAATAAAGATGCATGAAAAACAACAAAGAAGAAACTCATGTGTGATAGTGTGTCTTTTCTATGATCTATGTTTTTTTGCAACTACAGTGGGAGAAGTTACAGATAATTCTGAATTTATATTCCAGTGACTCCCATATTTTTTTCCTCTATCGTTAGTTTGAACCAAGTCATTGATATTCATTCATTACAACTTTCTTCTTAATGTATTCATGTAGGATATTTTCTTAACCTTTTGAGAGTTAAGTGTCTTGTTTGTGATTATATCTTCCTTTGTTGTTCAATTGTTAAGTCATGTCCAACTCTCTTGCAACCCCATGTACTATAGCCTGCCAGACTCTTCTGTCCATGGGATTTCCCAGGCAAGCATACTGGAGTGGGTTGCCATTTCCTTCTCTATGTAACCGTCCTTATGGATAAAAAATTAAATGGCTTTTCAGGACATTTTCTAGGCTAGGCAGTCATTGAAGTTAAAATTCAGTTTATGAATTACACTGATAGTATACAGGCAAAATGGCAGTCACTGATTTTTTTAAAAATGGCACTTAGTAAACATCATATTATAAAAAGCATGCAGATCAATTTATTGAAGAAATAAATATGCAATCTATAGCTTAGCTTTTAAAAACAAAACATGCAATATACATCTCAAAACAGCTATATTGTTTCAGAATATGGATTTATTTTTCCTTTACTGATATTGAGGCTTTTTCTCTATTAAATAAAATGACTTATCTATAATGCCAATGGAAACTACGTAAGTAATGCTCACAACTGCCAATTTTGTAAAAACATCTTGGATATAACCTCTCCACTGTAATTCCCAATTCAATAATTTATTTTCTTGGTTCACTGATAATCAATCATCTATCTTGCTTCTCCCCTTCTACCTCAGGAGTTTCTAATGCAACATGCATTGAGGTATTGTCCATGGAGCCCTGAGAACCTTAAGACCATTTGGGAAAAGATGTGTGAAGTCACAACAATTTTCACAGAAATATTAATGCATTTTTGGCCTTTTTTCCATTTCATTCTCTTACTAATGTACAAAGGGATTTTCTAGAGTCCATATGATGTGAGATTAATGCTATAAAAATTAAGTGTGTCGATATTTGGAAGATCTGCATAGTACAGTGAGCCAATATTTCCAAATGACAAATTTTGATCCCAACCAGGGGATCGAATCCGCACTTCCTGCATTGGAAGGCAGATTCTTTATGGCTGAGGAATCAGATTCTCAGTTAATGATTCAAGCTTATACCAAATATTGTAGTACTGACCATAATTACATTAGACTTTTTCAAAAATGAATTTTAAATGATTTCAATATATTAGAGTTTTAGTTTTGTGGAAACTGGGCTCATATTATTCTGTGGGAAACTTATATTAACACAAGAACATGGTCACTTGTTTATAAGTACAGTTATCATACTACATGTTGCCTATTCCCATTTCTAAACTATAAAAAATGCTTCTTGCTCACTAGTCAGTTCTCAATTTTACACCTCATTTCTTTCCCTAATATGATGGTTTGTTTCTCCAAGTAGATTTTCTTATCTAAAATGGATGAAATACAGTCACAAATAAATGCCTCTAGAAATGAAGCAAGTATATTAGATTCTCATCCTGAGAACAATGGGAAGGTAGGTGAAAAGCAACCACTGTGATCATGAAGAACTATTTTCTTGTATTTCCCCCACTTCTTCTAATTATAGGCGTTGATTCATACCTGACATCCACCATGAAAGAACCAAAGGATCTTATTTGCTTTTTTTTTTAAACTAGGTTAAAAATGTTTTTAATCCATTGCAGTTCTATCTGATTAGAAATTGAAGAAAAATTCAAATACCATACACAGTAGCATCACGGATATAAAAAAGATACAAAAGAATAAATGTAACAAACGTGCAGAATCTATACAAAGAAAATTACAAAAAATCACTACATAATCATTATTGGAAGTCACACTGTGTTGCCGGCTGAGAAATGGGCAAAAACATTTTCAGAAAAGTTGGTCTTTTACAGCACTTCTGCCTTTAAATGTGGGGTGGAATCAAGCCAGGGTTTCTGAGGATACAATAGTGAATTCATGTACACTCAAAGTGTCTCTCTGCTTTATCCTAGCACAACCAACCACAGCAAATACCATACTCTTAATCTCACGTTCATGTGTCCTTTAATACCTTAGTTCCTGGATAGCAAATAGCTGAATGCAATTGGGTCCAGGTGTTAGGACATCAGTGAAAAAAAAAAACACTATTCCATAATATCTGTACATTACTGTCCTTAACTTTTAAATCCCTTGATATTTGTACTATTGAATTGAATATTTAGAGATTAGGGTGAGTGTTATATATCCCAGAGGATAAGTGCAAAACACTCGAGATACAAGTACTGGTATGGGAATTAAGCTAATTTTAATTAGAGAAGGAAAAATGTGGAAATTTTCCATTCTTACTATAAAGTGACACACAAGTAAGAGCATTTTTATTCTGCATGTATCTATATTTGCGTGCTTTTGTCTGAGATATATAAATACAGAAATGAAAATGATCGCAATTTAATGAGCATTAGAAATTTTAATATGTATTTTTTACTTTTTGTTTCACATCTCTGGCACACAAGTTGAAAACATTTACAATGTTTTGGAAAGTTTCAATAACATGTACATTTGTTTATGTGTTCCTTTGTATATCTATTTTACTTTCAAGTGAGGATAATAATAAATAGTATGACACTTTAGAACTTCATCAACATTTCAGGCTTACTCTACTTAGATATTAAGTTAGGAAAATTTAGATGCCCAAGTTTGAGATAACATGATGATGGTGTTAATGTCAAAAACAATAATAAAGCACAACGGATTCTAATTTTATATTCTTTAATTAGACAATAAAAGTAGTGGGTCTAAATGTTTATGAATTAGAAGAATAAAAAAGATTTCAAAATTAGATAAATCAAAACCTTAATTCTATAATGCAAAGAATCCCTGTGCCAGTGAAGGAGACGTGAGTTCTATGCCTGGGTCGGGAAGATCCCCTGAAGGAAGAAATGCAACGATCTCCACTTTTCTTGCCTGGAAAATTCCACAGACAGAGGAGCCTGACAGGCTACAGTCCATGGAATCAGAAGGAGTCGGAAATGATGGAGAATGCGTGCACACATACCACATCTTCTTTATCCAGTCATCTGTTGATGGAGGCTTGTGTTGCTTCCATGTCTTGGCTACTAAAAAGAGTACTACTATAAACAGTGGGGGGCATGTGCTGATAAATTTTTTAGTATATATTTTCTACATATGATTTTGAAAATAATGCTTGAAAAATATCATATTAACAAATAATTATTGCATTTTCAATTGACTTTATAGAATAAGCAAATTTAAAACAGGATTATTCATCAGTATTATAATTAAATAAAAGTGTGATCTTGTTTTTACATATTTAACATTTTTCTATTTTTGGAATATATGTTCCTTTCAGTTCAGTTCAGTCGCTCAGTCGTGTCTGACTCCTCGACCCCATGAATCTCAGCACGCCAGGCCACCTTGTCCATCACCAACTCCTGGAGTTCGCTCAAACTCACATCCATCGAGTTGGTGATGCCATCTAGCCATCTCATCCACTGTCGTCCCCTTCTCCTCCTGCCCTCAATCCCTCCCAGCATCAGAGTCTTTTCCAATGAGTCAACTCTTCGCATGAGGTGGCCGAAGTACTGGAGTTTCAGCTTTAGCATCATTCCTTCCAAAGAACACCCAGGACTGATCTCCTTTAGAATGGACTGGTTGGATCTCCTTGCAGTCCAAGGGACTCTCAAGGGTCTTCTCCAACATCACAGTTCAAAAGCATCAATTCTTCGGCACTCAACCTTCTTCACAGTCCAACTCTCACATCCATACATGACCACTGGAAAAACCATAGCCTTGACTAGACGGACCTTTGTTGGCAAAGTAATGTCTCTGCTTTTGAATATGCTATCTAAGTTGGTCATAAGTTTCCTTCCAAGGAGTAAGCGTCTTTTAATTTCATGGCTGCAGTCACCATCTGCAGTGATTTTGGAGCCCCCCAAAATAAAGTCTGACACTGTTTCCACTGTTTCCCCATCCATTTCCCATGAAGTGATGGGACCAGATGCCATGATCTTCGTTTTCTGAATGTTGAGCTTTAAGCCAACTTTTTCACTCTCCTCTTTCACTTTCATCAAGAGGCTTTTGAATTCCTCTTCACTTTCTGCCATAAGGGTGGTGTCATCTGCATATATGAGGTTCTTGATATTTCTCCTGGCAATCTTGATTCCCACTTGTGCTTCTTCCAGCCCAGCGTTTCTCATGATGTATTCTGCATAGAAGTTAAATAAGCAGGGTGACAATATACAGCTTTGACCTACTCCTTTTCCTATTTGGAACCAGTCTGTTGTTCCATGTCCAGTTCTAACTGCTGCTTCCTGACCTGCATATAGGTTTCTCAAGAGGCAGGTTAGGTGGTCTGGTATTCCCATCTCTTTCAGAATTTTCCACAGTTTATTGTGATCCATACAGTCAAAGGTTTTGACATAGTCAATAAAGCAGAAATGGATGTTTTTCTGGAACTCTCTTGCTTTTTCGATGATCCAGTGGATGTTGGCAATTTGATCTCTGGTTCCTCTGTCTTTTCTAAAACCAGCTTGAACATCTGGAAGTTCACTGTTCATATGTTCCTTTAAGTTATAGGAAATAATGCAATAAATACATATGTTGAAAATAAATTTTGTGCTATTTTTCTTCATTTTATTATTTCTCATAGAAGTGAAAATTACATACAATCAAACTACCCATTTATATGATTTAAAAATGCACAGCACTATATTGACAGCGCTGTGCAAACTGTGATGCTGGAAAAGACTCTTGAGAGTCCCCTGGACCGCAAAGAGGCCTAACAAGTCCATCTTAAAGGAGAACAGTCCTGGATGTTCATTGGAAGGATGAATGCTGAAGCTGAAACTCCAGTACTTTGGCCACCTCATGCGAAGAGTTGACTCATTGGGAAAGAGCCTGATGCTGGGAAAGATTGAAGGCAGGAGAAGAAGGGGACGACAGAGGATGAAATGGCTGGATGGCATCACTGACTCGATGGACATGAGTTTGAGTCAACTCTGGGAGTTTGTGATGGACAGGGAGGCCTGGGGTGCTCCAATTCATGGGGTCGCAAAGAGTTGGACATGACTGAGCCATTGAACTGAACTGAAAAATCATTATACTGTATTTTAAATATAAGTTTTGAAAATATAAAAGGAGCTACCAGATGAAACAGAACTATCATTTCTTCTTCATAAATCAACAGAAAACATAAATTCCTAAAAAAAAAAAAAAAAACCTCCAAAAACCTTTATCAAGAAATAGACAAAACAAAGGAAATTTCAAAAAGGCAGGAAAGGGATTTCCCTGGTGATCCAGTCATTGAGACTTCACCTTCCATTGCATGGGATGTAGGGAGCTGAGATCCCACATTCCTCAGGGCCAAAAAAGCCCCAAAACATAAAAAAGAAACAGAGGCTATATTATAACAATTTCAAGGAAGACTTTAAAAAAATAGGGGAAAAGCTAAGGCAGCAATCAAACAAATATATTAGATTTGGAAATAAAACTCAATCAGTTAAATGATACTACAAATTGAGCATATTTTACTTGATAATATGCAAATGTTTGTTCAATAAAGTTAGCCATTTCCTTCTCCAGAGGATCTTCCTGACCCAGGGATCAAACCCAGGTCTCTTGCATTGCAGACAAATTCTTTATCATCTGAACCACCAGCGTAGCCCATATATACTGTTTATAGCCCATATATATTGTTTCCCCTATGAAACAATTAATGACATGTTTTACATTCAGCAGTTAAACCTCAGTGCACCAAACTGTTTCATTTCCCTGTTTCATATAATTTTTCACAACCCAAATAATATAACAGGTTGAAATGGTTCACTTTAATAGTCCATAGTAGAAAATTTTAAAGTGGGAATTCACTTAAAGCAATCGCAACTTATCTGGTCCTCAGTTTCCTGTTTAGCAACTCTGGTGTGGACTTATACTAACAATTTCAAGATGAACAAAGCCTTGTAATATTAATTATTGACAAAGAATGATATGAGTTTACAATATAAGAATGTGTTTCCTTACATACGAAAATTGTCATCAAGTTTCTTTCTTATGAAGCATGTAAATTTGTTTCTAATAATTGTATCCCATTATATTTTACACATTTATTTAAAGTTTTAATGAGAAAATTGCAACAATTCATATGTATGCACATTTATATATTTGCACACATTATAACTGATTATTGTAGAATTGATAGATTTTAAAATGCATTATTTATAAATATTTGGTAAGTGTATGAAAATTTTCAAAGTTGCTGAAAAAAATAGCATCCTTATGAATTTCTTCTCAATACAATTGAACCGTCAACTCTTATATCTGTGTCCATGCAAAAGAAAGAAGAAGGGAAATTAGGAAAAGCACGCTGTGTGTGTACTAAGTTGCTTCAGTCATGTCCGACTCTTTGCAACCCTTTGGACTATAGCCCGCCGGGCTCCTCTGTCCATGAGATTTTCCAGGCATGTTACTTGTCTTCTATTCCTAAAGATACAATTCTTAAATATGATAAAATATCCTATTTATGTCTTTCATGTTTCCTTTTAATAGTTCAGTTTGGATTATTAAACTTGGTTTTATTGTTACATGAGAAGTTCAGATATCATTAGTAATTCATTTGCAAAGCTCTGTTAAGTGTTCAAGGAAAAGTGAAAGTGAAGTCGCTCAGTCGTGTCCGACTCTTTGCAACCCCATGGACTGTAGCCTACCAGGCTCCTCTGTCCATGGGGTTTTCCAGGCAATAGTACTGCAGTGGATTGCCATTTCCTTCTCCCGCGTTATAGACAGATGCTTTACCGTCTGAGCCACCAGGGAACTCCAAAGCTTATACCAAATCTTGTACGATTTACCATAATTACATTAGACTTTGCAAAACAAATTTAAAATGATTTCAATGTATTTTAGCTAAATTTTTCTGTAGGGAAAATGGACTCATGTTATCTTGTGGGAGACAAATGTATTGAAGTAGTTACGCTGACACAAGATTATGGTCACTTATTTATATGTATAATTATACCACTTGTTGCCTATTCCCATTTCTAAACTCCATAGAAAATGTTTGCCTTCTTACTAACCAGCCCTCTATTTTACATTACATGTTCTTTTCCTAAAATGATGGCTTGTCTCTTCAAGCAGTTTTTCCTATATAAGATGAATAAAATGCAGTTACAAATAAGTGTCTCTGGAAATAAAGCATGTAAGTTAGATTCTTATTGTGAGAGCAATGGGAGGACAGGTGAATGGCAAAAGTGCTGTGACCATGGTTAAGAGTCATTCTCGCTATTTCCACATTCTTCACCCCATGCGGGTGATTCTTTCTTGATATTTAGTACAACAGATTTAAATAAAACTATTTGCTTAGAAAAATAGCTAGATATTCAAAGTAAACATGGAAAGTTACTCTGTATTGCAATTTGATAATTGGAGAAATAACTATTTTTCCATGAAAATCTAGCTTTTGTAACACTTCTGCCTTCAACTGGGTATATGTAATGGAACACAAAGTTGTTTAAATATAGGCATAAGTTAGTATATATCCAAAAACTCTCCACATTTTTGCTGCCTATGGAATAAAAAAATATCCTGCCTTGAGTCCCTGTTTTGTATTTCCTTTATACCTTAATTTCTGGAGAGCAGAACAGTGGGCTTGATGCAATCTGGTCCAGATGTTTGGATATTGGTCAAAATCATGTCAATGTATGGCAAAACCAATACAGTATTGTTAAGTAAAATAAAGTAAAAATAAAAATTAACACACACAAAATAAAAAATAAAAAAAAGAAAAATCATGAATCTACAATATATATACATTCAAAGTCCTCAAATACTAAATTGCTTGATATTTGTACAATTGAACTGAATATTTTTTATTCAAAGGAATATTGCAAAACAGTCGAGATATATGTGCTGGTATGGAAATTAAGCTAACTCCTCTTAGAAAAGGAAGAGTGGAAGCTTTCATTTTCATGGCTTAAAAATACTTCATGAATAAAAACAATTATCTCCATGAATCTAGTCTGTGTGCTTGCATGTAAGCAATATATATGGGGAAGAGAGAATGAACACAATCCTATTTTAATAAATATTAGACATATTAATGTTTATTAAAATGTTCTGCTTCTTTCCTTGTAAGGATGTTCAGATAGTTTTAATCATACACACGTTCCTATGTTCTTTTATTCATTTATTTTTTCAAGTGAGGATGATGATGAACGTTATAACATTATAAAACTTCACCAACGGATCGGGCTTATTCTAGGAATATTTTGATGGGCAAGTGTTAAGGTAATAATGTTGAGCATATATTGCCATATATAAAATAGATGGCCAGTGCAAGTTTGATGCATGAAACTTGATGCATCAAAGCCAGTGCTCTGGGACAACCTAGAGGAATGGGGTGAGGAGTGAGGTGGGAGGGAGGTTCAGGGTGGGGGGACACAATTGTACCCATGGTTGATTCATGTCAATGTATGGCAAAAACCACCACAATATTGTAAAGTAGTTATCCTCCGATTAAAATAATTAATTACTTTTCTAAAAAAGACAGTAATATTGGTGATGATAATTTAAAAAATAATAAAACACAATTGACTCTGGTTTTGTATCTATTAATTAGACATTGAAATTAATGCCTATGTTTTTATTAATTGGAAAACATAATTTTGGAACTAGATATATCAAACCCTTTAAATTCTACAATGTAGAGGTAACTGCTGATAAATGTCTTTAAATACATTTGCTATATATATTTTTAACAGAAAGCTTACATAATACCATACTGTAACATAAATTCTACCATTTTAAATTGATGTTATATGATAAGTAGTTCAAATGATTTCAACCATCTTCCACATATATACAAATATATTTACATATATACTTATGTAAATGTATGCACTGGGCTGGACAAAATGTTTTGTTCTTTTGACTTTTTAATTAAAGATAAAGTACACTTTTTTTTTTCATTTTCATCAAGAACTTTATTGTTCCATTGTATTAGTTAGTGTTAGTCACTCAGTCATGTCTAATGCTGAAGCTGAAACTCCAAAACTTTGGCCACCTGATGCAAAGAGTTGACTCATTTGAAAAGACCCTGATGCTGGGAAAGATTGAGGGCAGGAGGAGAAGCGGATGACAGAGGATGAGATAGTTGGATGGCATCACCGACTCAATGGACATCGGTTTGGGTGAACTGAAGGAGTTGGTAATGGGCAGGGAGGCCTGGTGTGCTGTGGTTCATGGGCTCGCAGAGTCGTACATGACTGAGCAACTGAACTGAACTGAGACAGGGATGCCTTGAGCTTCCCAGGTGGCATTATTGGTAAAAAACCCAGCTGCCAATGCATGAGGCACAAGAGACACAGTTCCATCCCTGGGCCAAGAAAATCCCTTGGAAAAGGAGATGGCAACCCACTCCAGTATTCTAGCCTGGAGAATCTCATGAACAGAGGAGCCTCGTGAGCTATGGTCCATGGGGTCAAAAAGTTGGACAGGACTGAAGTGACTTAATACCCACTGCAAGCAAACTGTGGCTGACTAGGCTCCTCTGTGCATGGGATTTCACAGGCAAGAAAGCTAGACTGGGTTGCTGTTTCCTTCACTAGGGGACCTTCCCCACCCAGGGATTGAATCCATGTCTCCTGCATTGGCAGGAGGATTCTTGCCCATTGAAACACCAAGGAAGGCCAAGAGGGTATTTAAGTGTTTAAAATACTGTATGAGTCAGAGTTATAAAAGTTGTTACTTATTATTTTTTTTAACCTACATCCTGTTTTATCTTTATGTATTCACAATGAAAGAGGACAGTTTAGATACTGCAAGAAACAACTTCTTCGGAAGTAACTATCCAACATAATATGAACTACTTAATAAGAGCGTCTTCAAAGACCTGTCTTGTGCTGTAACAAATTCTTGGACTCATAAAGGAGCAGGTAGAAATGAAATCAAGCAAAACTTGGCAGGCAATTAGGGAGTTTTTCAAATAGCAAAAGCCAAATAACAAAAGACCAATGGTTGTAAGACCAATGATCTTACAACTGAATCATGGTTAAAATTCTGTTAAATCAGTTTCTTTTTCTTTTTTTTTCTTTCTTTCTTTTTTAAATTTTTTTCTGTTGCTGTTTGATATTTCTTATTCAAAATCTCCTATAGTTTTAGCTTTGTGGTTCTTCAATTTTCTATTCTATTTTGTACCCTCCCACCTCCACTCCAGCTTCAAGCATCACCTGCTTTAGCAATATCAACTTTTTCTGAGAGAGGACAAGGAACCATCCTTTGAATCTTTGTCTGCCTGCCAATGTAGGAGATGTTAGGGACATGGGTTGATCTCTGGGTCAGCAGGAACCCCTGGAACAATAAATGAAAACCCACTCAGGTATTCTTGCCTGGAAAATTCCATGGACAGATGAGCCTGGCAGGCTACAGTCTATGGGGTCACAAGGAGTCAGACATGACTGAGTGACTGAACACACAAACACACAAAAGAGGAAGGCTTTGTAGGTAAGGAATATGATTGCCAATGGATTGACATCTCTTTCTATTTTAACATCATGATATTATAAAACACATTGATAACTTCAATCCCCCAGAATTTTACCAAAAAATGATTATTTGTGCATAATATTTTTAATATTTGCATTGTTTAGTAAGACATAATGCATATATTTGATATCAATAAATTTTTTAGAGTTAATGAACAGGTTACTAAATAAATTATTCACATTTTATGACTTTAAGAATTATTATTCTGTATTTTAATTTATTTTTTTTCAAAGATTTATTTTTTATTTTTTTTTAGTATATATTTTTTTAATTTTTATTTTTACTTTATTTTACTTTACAATACTGTATTGGTTTTGCCATACATTGACATGAATCCACCACGGGTGTACATGCGATCCCAAACATGAACCCCCCTCCCACCTCCCTCCCCACAACATCCCTCTGGGTCATCCCCGTGCACCAGCCCCAAGCATGCTGTATCCTGCATCGGACTCAGAGGGAGAGGGAGAGGGTAGGATGATTTGGGAGAATGGCATTGAAACATGTATTCTGTATTTTAATTGCTGCCTTTTCAAAAGTATAAAAGGAACCATCAGGAAAAATAGAACTATAATATCTCTTTCAAATCAACAGAAAAATTTAAATTCTCAAAGCAATTCCCTAATATAATGCATATATAATAAAAACAGTTTCCAAAATGCAAGGAAAATATGCGACAGCAATCAAAACAAATTGTTTAGGTTTGGAAATAAATTTCAATCAGTAAAACAATACTTCTAGTTGGCCTTATTTCACATTGATTATTTACAAATGCTTAAGCAATAAAATACATATCTGAAAATAAGTATATATAAAAATGACAAAAAGAGTGTAAACGAAAAATGCACAAAGTTTTTTGGAAACAAAAATAATACTAACACACCAAACACATACTCCCCCCAAAAGGGAGGAAATTAAAAGACAAACAAAATAGACACCCAAACAAGTAAATGGAGGGTGAAGATCACCTTGGTAAAGCACACAGCAGTTAATCCTCAGTATATCACATTGTTTCATTTCCATGTTCATATGATTGTCCACAAGCAAAATAATAAAATATATTGAAATTATCTAGTTTATTAGTATGTGGAAGAAATTTCAGAATTGGGGAATTCACTTAAAGCAGCCAAAAGTTATTAACTAATCCTCACATTCCTGTTTAATAACACTGGTATGGACTCAAGCTAACAATGGCAGGGCTAACAGAAGCCTTGCAATTTGTGTTTTTGACAAATAATATGGGTTTACAATATACTAAGAATGTGTTTCTTACAAACCAAAACTGTCATCAGGTTTCTTTCTTGTCAGGCTTGTAAATATTTTTCTAATGTTTGTATGCCATTATACTTTTCACACTTCTTTTACATTTTTCAATAGGAGACAAAAGTGTAGCAATTAATATATGTCTGTAGGTATATTTGCACACATATATAATGATTACTGTTGGATAAGAAAGAATTTGAAGTGTATGCTAAAGCTGAAACTCCAGTACTTTGGCCACCTGATGCAAAGAGTTGACTCATTGGAAAAGACTCTGATGCTGGGAGGGATTGGGGGTAGGAGGAGAAGGGGATGACAGAGGATGAGATGGCTGGATGGCATCACCTACTCGATGGATGTGAGTCTGAGTGAACTCCGGGAGTTGGTGATGGACAGGGAAGCCTGTCATGCTGCAATTAATGGGGTCGCAGGTTTGGACAGGACTGCGCGACTGAATTGAACTGAACTGAACTGAACTGACAGATTTTAAAAGTTGTTGAAAAACCAGGATCTTACTTGTTTCTTCCTCTCAATACATTTGAACTGTCAACTCTTATTTCTTTGTGTCCATGAAATACAGGTAGTGAAAGCCAGCCTTCTCTATCTGTGGAATTCTCCAGACAAGAATACTGGAGTTGGTAGCTATTCCCTTCTCCAGGGGATCTTCTGAACCCAGGGACTGAACCCTGGTCTCCTGTATTGCAGGTGGATTCTTTACTGTCTGAGCCACCAGGGAAGCCCAGAAAAAGCACTGACTAAAAAAAGATAAATCACTGAGAATAGCACACATATCTCTGAGATCATTTGTGCTCTATTTCTAAGGATATAGTTTCTAAACCTGAGATAAATATCCTATTTATGTCCTTCTTGTTTTCTTTTAAAAATCCTATTGTCAATTATTAAAGCTGGTTTTCTTGTTACATGCGAAATCTACGTCCATTTGCAATACATTTGCAATACTCTCAGTTAACAAGCGAAGCTTAAACCACATATTGTAGTACTGACCGTAATTACATAGTCATAAGTTGCTCAGTCGTGTCCAACTCTTTGCGACCCCATGGACTGTAACCTACCAGGCTTCTCTGTCCATGGGATTTTCCAGGCAAGACTACTGGAGTGGGTTGCCATTTCCTTCTCCAATGCATGAAAGTGAAAAGTGAAAGTGAAAAATAACTAGATATTCATAATAAACATGGAAAAATGTACTGTATTGTAATCTGAGAACAGGAGAAGTAAATATTTTCCCATGAAAATCCAGTCTTTCTTTACATTTCAGCCTTCAAATTGGTAGATGGAATCATACCTGAAGTTGTGTGGATATAATAATGTTATTATAAATCCAAAAACTCTTCACATTTTTTACTGCCTGCTGCTGCTGTTGCTGCTGCTAAGTCACTTCAGTCGTGTCCAACTCTGTGCGACCCCATAGACAGCAGCCCACCAGGCTCCACCATCCCTGGGATTCTCCAGGCAAGAACGCTGGACTGGGTTGCCATTTCCTTCTCCAATAGGGAATTAAAAAATATTCTGCCTCTACTCCCATCTTTGTATGTCCTTTGATACCTTCAGTTCAGTTCAGTTGCTCAGTCATGTCTGACTCCTTGCGACCCCATGAATTGCAGCACGCCAGGCCTCCCTGTCCATCACCAACTCCCGGAGTTCACTCAGACTCACGTCCATCAAGTCAGTGATGCCATCCAGCAATCTCATCCTCGGTCGTCCCCTTTTCCTCTTGCCCCCAATCCCTCCCAGCATACCTTAGTTTCTGGAAAGCCAAACAGTGAGTTGAATGCAATCTGCTCCAGGTGTTCAGGATATTGGTTTAAAAAAATCAAGAATGTACAATATATGTACATTCAAAGTCCTCAACTACTAAATCTTTTAACATTTGCACTATAGGACTGAATATTTTTAAGATGTGTTATGTATCCTAGGGAATATTGCAAAACACTTGAGATACAGGTACTGATGTGGGAATTAAGCTAACCCCTATTGGAGAAGGAGCAGTGGAAGTTTTTATTCTCACTGCCTAGAAGATAACACATGGAGAATAAATTAATCTATATGTATCTAATCTGTGTGTTTGCACATGAGGAATATATATGGAGGAGTAAGAATCAACACGGAGAAGGCAATGGCACCCCACTCCAGTACTCTTGCCTGGAAAATCCCATGGACGGAAGAGCCTGGTAGGCTGCAGCCCATGGGGTCCCTAAGAGTCAGACACGACTGAGCGACTTCACTTTCACTTTTCACTTTCATGCATTGGAGAAGGAAATGACAACCCACTCCAGTGTTCTTGCCTGGAGAATCCCAGGGACTGGGGAGCCTGGTGGGCTGCCGTCCATGAGGTCGCACAGAGTCAGACACGACTGAAGTGACTTAGCAGCAGCAGCAGCAAGAATCAACATAATCTAATTTTGATGAATATTAGAGATTTTAATGTTTATTAAATAATTCTCTTCCTTCCCTTGTAAGGATGTTCAGAAGTTTTAATCACACACACGTTCCTATTTCTTTTTATTCATTCACCTTTTTTTTCTTTCATGTGAGGATGATCATGAGTATTATGGAAATGTATAACAGCATCAATCAGTTCAGTTCAGTTTCTCAGCCATGTTTGACTGTTTGTGACCCCATGAATCGCAGCACGCCAGGCCTCCCTGTCCATCACCAACTCCCGGAGATCACTCAGACTCACGTCCATCAAGTCAGTGATGCCATCCAGCCATCTCATCCTCTGTCGTCCCCTTCTCCTCCTGCCCCCAATCCCTCCCAGCATCAGAGTCTTTTCCAACGAGTCAACTCTTCACATGAGGTAGCCAAAGAAGTACTGGAGTTTCAGCTTTAGCATCATTCCTTCCAAAGAAATCCCAGGGCTGATCTCCTTCAGAATGGACTGGTTGGATCTCCTTGCAGTCCAAGAGATTCTCAAGAGTTTTCTCCAACACCACAGTTCAAAAGCATCAATTCTTCGGTGCTCAGCTTTCTTCACAGTCCAACTCTCACATCCATAGATGACCAATGGAAAAACCATAGCCTTGACTAGACGGACCTTTGTTGGCAAAGTAATGTCTCTGCTTTTGGCTTATTATGTTAGTAATATTTTGATGCCTAAGTTTTGAGATAATAATGATGTTGATGATAACATAAAAATAATAAAACACAAATGATTCTAGTTACATATTCATTAATTAGATATTGAAAGCAACACTTGTATTTTTTACTATTTGGAAAAATCATTTTAGAAGTAGATAAATCAGATACTTTAAATTTTATAATGTAGAATTAATTGTTGGCACATTTTTGAATATATATTTTCTATGTGTGTGTTAGTCAGTCATGTCTGACTCTTTGTGACCCCACAGACGGTAGCCTGCCAGGGTCCTCTGTCCATGGAATTCTCCAGGCAAGAATACTGGAATGGGTTGCCATGGCTTCCTCCAGGGGATATTCCTGACACAGTGACTGAACTCGGATCTCCTACGTTGCAGATAGATTCTTACCACCTGAGCTACCAGGGAAGCCCATATATTTGCTATATGTATATGTATATATTGGAAAAAGAAATGGCAACCCACTCCAGTATTCTTTCCCAGAGAATCCCATGGATAGAGGAGCCTGGCAGGCTACTATCCATGAGGTCACAAGAGTCAGACACGACTTGGTGAGAGAGAGATGTATATACATGGGCTTCTGTATTGACAAAAGTTCTGGTAATACCTACTAAAAATAAATTGTACCATTTTAAATTGATGTTATATGATAAGTAAATTATTTTAACCATTTTCCATTTATATAGACATATATATAAATATACATAGAGACACAGATAGAACAGTCTTTTTTTTGCAGTTTATCATTTTTTTTCATTGAAGTGAAATTCACATACCACATAAAATAGCACTCAAAAATGCACAGCTGGGTGTCTTTTGGTACATTCAAGGTGCTGCGCAACCATCAGCATAATACTGTTTCAAAACACTTCCATTACCTCAAAATAAATATCTGTAGCATTAATCAGTAACTGCTTATTAATTTGTCACTTCTCTTCTTACCAAGGACTATTTTTGTTGTTGTTGTTCAATGGATTCCCTCTTCTGGAGATTTGATGTAATTGAAAGCATGTAACTTGTAGCCTTTAGTGTCTGTTTTTTTTTTTTTTTTTAGCACGCTTTTTTCAAATTTTATTTATGCAAAAATATGTATCAGAACTTCATCCATTTATGGATGAATAACAATTCCTGAAATGGATATACTTATTATTGTTTATCTATTAAACAACTGATACTCAACAGCATTTGACTTCTTTCCACTTTTTGATTAACAATGATACTATGAACATTTCTACATAAAATTTTTGCTGCAGCTGTGTTAAGTTGTCTGATTATATGCTTAGGAGTTACATTTCTGAGTCATAGGTAACTACCTTTAAATTGAGTAATTACTAAAGTTTTTTCCACAGTGCCTGTGTGATTTTTACATACTCTCTATCAATGTATAATAATGCCATGTTTCAAAACATTGCCAAAATATTGTCAACATCTGCTAAATTTAAAACAAAATAGTAATCATTTAGGGTATATATTAATTATCCTAAACTTATTGTGATTACTGTTGTTTTGATTTTAATTTATAAAAATCTTTTCATATATTTGCTGGCATCTTATATATTCTTTAGAGAAATGTCTACTCAAGTTCTTTGACCATTTAAAAATGGTAAAACACCTCAGAAAGAAGCACAAATATCTGGAGCAGTTGTTACTCAGCTGCTAAATCATGTCTGGCTCTTTGAACCAGACCCTTGAACTGCAGATGCCAGGCTTCCCTGTACTTCACTGTATCCCAGAGTTTGCCCAGACCCATGTCTATTGAGTTGGGGATGCCATTTAATCATTCTTCCTCTGTCACCCCCTTCTCTTCCTGCACTCATCCTTTCCCAGCATCAGGGTGTTTTTGAATTAGTCAGTTCTAGGCAGCAGGTGGCCAAAGGACTGGAGCTTCAGCTTTAGCACCAGCCTTCTTTACGATCCAACTCTCCTGTCCATAAATGACTACCAGGGAAACCATAACTTTGACTATAAGGGCCTAAGTCATCAAAGTGATGTCTTTGCTTTTTAATATGCTATCTAGTTTTGTCATGGAGCAGTTATATGCTATCAGTAATTAAATAAAATATATATAAAGTACTCTCATTAAAAAAGAATAAAATGGCAGATATCTCTTTTAACCATCTCTATTAAACATTGTTAGGAAGTTCTATTTAAAGAAACTGGAGATAAAAATGGAATATATATTCTGTTGTCTTTCTGTGGATTCCTTGAGACAATCAACATCATTGTGTTACTCATTTGATGAAGAAATTTATTGAAAAGCAAGATTACTTCATTCTCCTTTTGAAGGTTTCATTAATTGCCACTGATTCCTTAAACTAACTGAAAAATATTAGTGTTTCTTAGTTCTTCTTTATCTATAATCTTCAAAAAATATAATGAATATATACATAGGGAAATTACAAAGTTGAGCATCCTCTCCAAGTTAATTGCCTTTGAAGTCCAGCTTAAGGAGCTTACATAAGCCCTGTCTGAGCTCCTTGTTCTTGAGTGCATAGACCATAGGATTGAGGGCAGGAGGAATGACGTTGTGGAGTACATTGAGTAGAACTGGGATGAGGGGAAACGTCATTGTTGAACTATGGGTGATCGAAATGACAATAACGACTGTGTAGAAAAACAGGATTAGGATGAGGTGGGAAGTGCAGGTACTCAGGGCCTTGGATGTAGCTTCTGTTGAGTTCAGTCTCAGTACAGAGTGAAATATCAAAGCATAGGATACAAGAATCAAACCCAAGTCACTCCCCATGACTATCCAGGCCAGAAGTAGCTGGTAAACACTGTTGACTGTCCTGTCATCACAGGATAGACTAGTGACACCAAGATTAGAGCACAGACAGTGCTCAATTTGGTTTTTTGAGCAATAGTGTCTCTGAGCTGCCAACACAGGAATTGGGATGGTAGTCAGGCTGTTTCTGAGTGCCATGAACACAGTAGCTTTGACCACAAAAGATTTGGTGATTACTGATGAATAACATAGTGGTTGACAAATTGCCACATACCTATCTATAGCCATGCAGACAAAAATGCCTGATTCCATTCCTACAAAACTATGTATGGCATACATCTGTACAAAGCACTCAGGGAGACCAATGGTCTTTGCACTGAACCACAAGATGGTAAAAATCTTGGGCATGATGGTGGTAGCAAGGCCCATGTCAACCACAGCCAGGATGCCCAGGAAATAATACATAGGCTGGTGCAGTGTTGCCTCCTGATTGATTATGATCAAGATAAGGATGTTTGCACTGAGAGCTAAGAGGTAGAGCAGAGCCAGGGGCAGGGATAGCCAGTGTTGCCAGCTGTGAATGCCTGGGAATCCCATCAGAATGAACTCAGAGACCTGAAACTTTGAGCTGTTGAAATCTCCAAGATCCTGGGACATAATTCACTAAGAAGAAAAACATTCAAGGTTACTATTCTTAATACTCTCTGACAGTGTTTGAAGAAGCTACATTCATGGTTTTGTAGGTGTTGTAGGGGAACTGTCTTTTTAAACACTAATTCTAGCATTAACATTCCTTGAAAGTGAAAGGTTTTTGAGAATGTTAGTCACTCAGTCGTGTCCAACTCTTTGCGACCCCACGGACTGTAGCCCACCAGGCTCCTCTGTCCATAGAATTCTCCAGGCAAGAATACTGGAGTGGGTAGTCATTCACTTCTCCAGGGGATTTTCATGACTGGGGTATTAAACCTGGGTCTCTTGCTTTGCAGGCAGATTAGAAGTATCCAACATTCCTTGGATATTTCTAATTAAACAGAAACTATTTTAGCACATCATGTGTTAAATTATTTATCAAAACATAAACTTCATACCATAAGTCAGTTTGTATTGTTTTCATCTTCTCATAAGTGAGGAACAGAACTTAAGAGAAAATCATGACTTTGGAGATTATCTTCAGCCTATAAGTCATGAAAGCTGGAGAAGTTGTAGCCTTCTGATATCACAGCCTGCACTCTTGAATTTGTTTTGTTGAATTATTAGAAACTTAATATATGCAATGCATATAGACATTTCTGTGCATGGAGATATTTAAGTAATAGACCAGAATATATGATAATGAAAATAACTCTTATTTCAAGGATTTGAGATTTTGTTAAATAATACTGTGTCTCATTTAATTTTAACTGAAATGTATGAAATAATTTAGTTGCACATTTTAAGTGAGGAAGCTTTTATCAAAATTTGCTAATGACTTGTCCAAAACTATAAAAATAAAAAAGAAACGTGGTTTAGGAATATCTTGTTATTCAAAACCAATTAATTCTGATTTTCAGTAACTTTTTCCTACTTGATATAGTTTTGATTCTTGGAGCACTCCCAGATAGCCAAACTATAAAGAATAAAGCAAGCATTAAAATATTAGTTTGAGGTAAAGATTTTGAAAATCAAATTACTTGAATTGTTAGTGCTTATCTATCAAAATTTATTAATCACTTATACATTTTACTGAAAAGGGGGAAACAGATTTCATGATCTGTTTCTCCTAAATGTCTATTATTTATTTCTTTATATGCTTTCAATAAGTTAAATATTAGGGATGTATTATCAGGACATAAAATGTTGAAAAATGTGGTTCAAAATAATAGTATGTACAGAACAATAGTGTGAATATAGTCCTGGAAAATATATTCATTCTAATCCAAGTGATACCATTCCATTATACTTATAATAAGATAGTGAAGAAGGTAGATTTTAAAAGATATATATTTAGACAAATATAACAATTCTTTTATATATATTATTTTAATAACATCTAAATTTTAATAGTTTATTTTTATAGCTTGCATTGTTTTTAATCTTAATGTTGGAACTATTTTTCAAATGTCGTATGTTCTTTGATGATTAATTCACAAAGAGTCCTTAGTAAGCTGATTTGAAACTCCAGGTGATGAAAGAGTCTCATTAATTGGTTGGATTTACTTTGTGTGCTCCTGTAAGATCTCCTTTATAGCACTGTTGACATTCTTATTTCCTAGTGGATTCTCTCCCTGAGGGATTTGCATTTTTCCCAGAAAATAATCTACCAATATGCATCCTAGAGAAATATGTGATTGGCTTCTCGTGTTCTTAATATTGAGTAGTAGAGGGACACGATCTCACAGTTAAATATAAAAATTTGATTCACCTTGTCAATTTTAATGATGCCTCATCCTTGGACTTTATCACATCTGATATATTTGCATCCATAGTATATGTTAAATTTTTCCCTATGTTAAGTAAATTTAACATATACTATGTTAAGTAACATAACATAAATTATTAACACAGTATATGTTAAATTAAACTTTGTCCATCATGTTACTATATATACTTATAGTATAGTCCAACTATACATAAAGAATATAGTTAGCTTTGTTTAAAATAGTGGATGAATCAGGGATATAAAGTTGTTACTTGTTAATTTTTCTACCTACAACCCTGTTTTATCTTTATATATTCACAACAAAAGAGGACAATTTAGATATTGCAAAGAGCAACTTTTTTGGAAATAGTAAAGTAACATGGTATGAACTGCTTAATAAGAGTGCCCTTCAAAGACCTTTCTTGTGCTATACATTCTTGAAGTCATAAAAGAGAAGGTAGAAATGAAACTAAGCAAAATTTTGGAGGATATCTGGAGAATTTAAAAAGGAAACGGAAAATGGTCTTAGGGCATGCTAGATCAGTTTCTTTCTTCTGTTACTATGCTCTGCTTTCTCCTCAAGTTCACGGCTATTTTTTGCTTTGTTAATTCCAATTTTCTATCTTATTTTGTGCCCTCCTACAACCACTGCAACTTCAAGCACCACTTTATTTTGGAATATCAACTTTATCTCAGAGAGGACAGGGAATCATTCTTTAAACTACTTAACATGATGTAAATAAAAAAGAAGCAGGCATCATAGGTAAGGAATATATTTGTCAATGGATCAATATCTCTTTCTATTTTAGCATCATACTATTTACCATCATAGTATAAAAAGAACTGACAACTTGGATCCACCAGAATTTAAGCAAAATCTTAATATTTGAACTTATTGTATTTATATTTATATATCATGGGAAATAGATGGGGAAACAGTGTCAGATTTTATTTGGGGGGGCTCCAAAATCACTGTAGATGGTGATTGCAGCCATGAAATTAAAAGACGCTTACTCCTTGGAAGAAAAGTTATGACCAACCTAGATAGCATATTCAAAAGCAGAGACATTACTTTGCCGACTAAGGTCCGTCTAGTCAAGGCTATGGTTTTTCCTGTGGTCATGTATGGATGTGAGAGTTGGACTGTGAAGAAAGCTGAGTGCCGAAGAATTGATGCTTTTGAACTGTGGTGTTGGAAAAGACTCTTGAGAGTCCCTTGGACTGCAAAGAGATCCACCCAGTCCATTCTGAAGGAGATCAGCCCTGAGATTTCTTTGGAGGGAATGATGCTAAAGCTGAAGCTCCAGTACTTTGGCCACCTCATGTGAAGAGTTGACTCATTGGAAAAGACTCTGATGCTGGGAAGTGTTGGGGGCAGGAGGAGAAGGGGAGGACAGAGGATGAGATGGCTGGATGGCATCACTGACTCGATGGATATGAGCCTGAGTGAACTACGGGAGTTGGTGATGGACAGGGAGGCCTGCCATGCTGTGATTCATGGGGTTGCAAACAGTTGGACACAGCTGAGCAACTGAACTGAACTGATGCATTGTGTGGGGACTTCCCTGGTGGCTCAGACAGTAAAGAATCTGCCTGCAATGCAAGAGACCCAAGTTTGATTACTGGGTGGGGAAGATGCCCTGGAGAAGGGTATGGCAACCACTCCAGTATTCTTGCCTAGAGAATCCCACAGACAGAGGATCCTGTTGGGCTACAGTCCATGGGGTCACAAAGAGTCGGATATAGCTGAGCGACTAACTCACTTGCATTGTATAGCAACATGTCACACTTTAAATATCAATAATTTTTTGAGTGAATAATAGATTCCTGAACTAATGATTCAAATTTCATAAAACTTTAAGAGCTATTGCACTCCACTCTAAGTATTTATTTATTTGAACTTAAAATTATGCTTTTATTAATCAATGTTTTAAAATTCAATTTTTAAAAAATCTAGCTACCAAATGATTAATCAGTAATTAATTTAATATTATCTCAGAGTTTTAAGGATTTTTGAATTATATTTATACTTACATAGTACAAACATAATTTCTTTTTTATTTTTTAAAATTAATTAATTAATTTATTGTTGGAGGCTAATTACAATATTTTCTTGGTTTTGCCATTCATTGACATGAATCTGCCACGGGTGTACATGTGTTCCCCATCCTGAACCCCCCTTCCACCTCTCTCCCCATCCCATCCCTCTGGGTCATCCTAGCACACCAGCCCCAAGCACCCTGTATCATGGCATCAAATCTGGACTGGCGATCCATTTCACACATGATAACATACATGTCTCAATGCCATTCTAAGTATTTAAACATGTATTTAAATATTATTTTTTCAAAGTATAAAAGGAAGAAACAGAAGTATAAATTCTACTTCATAAGACAAGAGAAAACTTAAATCTAAAAAAATTCCTCATCACAAAATAGATAACAAAAGAATTTCAAAAAGAAGGTAACAAATGAGGCAGCAGTCAAAACAGATAGTTGGATTTAGAAATAAAGTTCAGTTGGTAAAACAACACTACAAATTGGTGGCATTTTACCCTGCATGCATACAAGCCAAGTCGCTTCAGTCGTGTCAACTCTGCGGCCCTGTGACCTGTAGCCTGCGAGCTTCCTCGGTCCATGGGATTCTCCATGTAGGACTACTGGAGTGGGTTGCCATGCCATTTTCTCCAGGAGATCTTTCTGATTCAGGGATCAAAACTGCATCTCAGGTCTCCTGCAGTGGCAGGCAGGTTCTTTACCACTAGTGCCACCTGGGAAGCCCTTGATTATATGCAAATATTTATGCAATAAAATGTGTATATATATATATATATGTACATATATATATCTGAATCATAAGGAAAGTGCCAAGAAAATAATAAACTGAAAATGCTCAAAAATTTTGGAAACAAAATTTATACTAATTAAACAAAAATTACATGAATACACTAAAAACATACCCACAAATTAAGGAAGAAATATTACAAAATACAAAATAGAAATCCAAACTAGTATTGAGTTGGCCAAAGAATTCTTTTGGTTTTAAGTAAAAATAAAAGACACATTTTTCATATTCATCCAGAGCTGTATTGAATAATATACGCACTACCTGAACCAACTTTTTGGCCAACTCAATAAATAGTGGACCAAGATCAACTTCATGAAACAATAGATGAGATACTTTACACACAGCAGTTTAACCTCATTGTATCAAGTTACTTAATTTCTCTGTCTCTTGTTGCTGCCCACAAGCAAAATAGAAGAATAAATTGAAATTATCTTGTTCACTTTATCAGTACATGGTAGAAAATTTAAAGGTGGCAAGTGAGTTAGTGCGTTAGTCACTCAGTCGTGTCTGACTCTTTGTGACCCCACGGACTGTAGCTGGACAGGCTCCTCTGTCCATGGGGTTCTCCAGGCAAGAATACTGGAGTGGCTTGCCATGCCCTTCTCCAGGGGATCTTCCCGACCCAGAAATCAAACTTGGGTCTCCTTCACTGCAAGCAGATTTTTTAGTGTCTGAGCCACCAGGGAAGTCCCCATACAATGCAAATATTAAAGGTGGGGAACTCACTTAATGCAATCATAACATTAATTGAACCTCATTCCTATCTGGAGAAGGAAATGGCAGCCCACTCCAGGGTTCTTGCCTGGAGAATTCTGCAGACAGAGGAGCCTGGTGGGGTGCTGTCCTTAGGGTTGCACAGAGTTGGACACGAGTGAAGTGACTTAACATGCATGCATGCCTTGGAGAAGGAAATGGCAACCCACTCCAGTATTTTTGCCTAGAGAATCCCGTGGACAGAGGAGCCTGGTGGGCTGCTGTCCGTAGGGTCGCACAGAGTCGGACACAACTGAAGCAACTTAGCAGCAGCAGCAGCATTCCTATTTAGCAACACTGATTTTGACTGAAACTAATAATCTTGAAGCTTAACAAAGGCCTTGCAATTAGGATTTTTGACAAAGAATCATATGAGTTTATAAGAATGCGTTTCCTTACATACCCAAATTGTTATCAGATTTATTTCTTATCAGGTTTGTAAGTTTGCTCCTAACGTTTCTATTCAGTTATATTTTCCACATTTCTTTGAAAGTTGTCATTAATGAACAAAACTGTAACAATTCATATATATATATATATACACACAGTTACAAATATATTTTCACACATTATAATTGATTATTATGGAATACAATAGACTGTGAAATGTATTATTGATACCTATTTGACTAGTGTATACAGATTTTAATAGTTGTTGAAAAAATAGTATTGTTACTCATTTCTTCCTCTCAATATATTTGAATAGTCAACTCTTTTCTTTTAATTGGAGGAGAATTGCTTTACAATATTGTGAATAGTCAACTCTTAACTATATATGTCCAAGCAAAAGAAGTAAGTAGGGAAATCATAGATACCCACAAATCGAGAAGAGCAAATATAACTGAGTTCACTTCTGCTCTGCTCCTAAGGATATAGCTCCTAATATGAGCTAAGTATCTATTTTGTCATTCATATTTCCTTTTGATAGTTCTAGTGTTGATTATTGAAACTGGATTTATTGTTACATGAGAAGTATAGGTCCCATTTGCAAAAACACTCAGTTAAAATCCAAACTTACACCAAATATTGTAGTACTGACCATAATTATGTTAGGTTTTTTCCAAAATAAATTTAAAATTATTTCAATACATTATAGCTTAATTTTTCTACAAGGAAAATGGGCTCATACTATTCTGTAGGAGACAAGTGTATTGAAGTTTTTACATCAACTCAAGAACATGGCTACTTATTATAAGTACAATTATTGTCACCTGTTGACTATTCCCATTTCTAAACTCCATAGAAAATGTTTCCTTCCTCACTAGTTAGTCCTCAATTTTACATCCCATGTTCTTTTTCGAACATGAGGTTTATTCCTCCGAGTAGGTTTCCCTGTCTAAAACGGATTAAATGCAGTCACAAATATGTATCTCTAGAAATAAAGTAAGTGAAAGAGATTCTTTTCTGGGGAGCAATGGGAGGTAGGTGAATGGCAAGTGTTGTGATCGTGCTCAAGAACTATTCTCCTGCTGGAGTCCCATTGCTCTGGTCATGAGGGTGATTCTGGCTTGATATTTACCACTACAGATTTGGATTCCTATTTACTTTGAAAAAGAGCTACATATTCATAATAATCATGGAAAATTACACTACATTGCAATCTGTGAATTGGAGAAATAAACATTTTTTGATTTAAATCCAATCTTTACTTCTGCCTTCTAATAGGTAGATGGAATCAAACCTTCAGTCCTGTGAAGTTAATAATCAATTAATGTACATCCAAAAATTATCTTCTGCCTACATATTAAGCAAAAACCCTGTTTCTATTCCTGCTTTTGCATACCTTAGTTTCTGAAGCAAAACAGTGAGCTGAATGCAATCTGGTCCAGGTGTTCAGGATATTAGTAAAAAAAAGGTCATGATTCTACACTATATGTACTTTCACAGTCCTCAACTACTAAATCTCTTGATATTTGTATCTTTGAACTAAACATATTTTCAAATGTATTATCTATCCCAATGGAATATTGTAAAGCACTTGTGATACAGGTGCTGGCATTGGATTTAAGCTAACACCTATTGGAGAAGGAAAAGAAGTGAAAGTTTTCCATTCTTACTGTTTATAAAGTGACACACAAGTTAGAGAATAAATTTATCTGTATGTATTTATATCTGCGTGCTGGCATACAAGTCTTATATATGGGAGAGTGAGAATGAACACAATTTAGCTTTAATGAATATTAGATACTTTGATTTTATTGAAGTGTTTTTTTCTTTCCTTGTAAGGATATGTAAGACAGAAATTAAAAGCACTAATGATATTTCGGAAGGTTTTATTGACATTCATTCACATTCAAATTATATAACATACAGGCAACTTCAGATATATTTCTTGTTAAATTTTTTTTAACATCAAAAATATTTTGTATTGGAGTATCAGTTCAGTTCAGTTCAGTTCAGTCGCTCAGTCGTGTCTGACTCTTTGCAACCCCATGAATCGCAGCACGCCAGGCCTCCCTGTCCATCACCAACTCCCGGAATTCACTCAGATTCACATCCATCGAGTCCATGACGCCATCCAGCCATCTCATCCTGGGTCGTCCCCTACTCCTCCTGCCCCCAATCCCTCCCAGCATCAGAGTCTTTTCCAATGAGTCAACTCTTCGCATGAGGTGGCCAAAGTACTGGAGCTTCAGCTATAGCATCATTCCTTCCAAAGAAATCCCAGGGTTGATCTCCTTCAGAATGGACTGGGTGGATCTCTTTGCAGTCCAAGGGACTCTCAAGAGTGTTCTCCAACAGCACAGTTCAAACGCATTAATTCTTCAGCACTCAGCTTTCTTCACAGTCCAACTCTCACATCCACACATGACCACAGGAAAACCCATAGCCTTGACTAGACGGACCTTTATTGGCAAAGTAATGTCTCTGCTTTTGAATATGCTATCTAGGTTGGTCATAACTTTTCTTCCAAGGAGTAAGCATCTTTTAATTTCATGGCTACAGTCACCATCTGCAGTGATTCTGGAGCCCAAAAAAATAAAGTCTGACACTGTTTCCACTGTTTCCCCATCTATTTCCCATGAAGTGATGGGACCGGATGCCATGATCTTTGTTTTCTGAATGTTGAGCTTTAAGCCAACTTTTTCGCTCTCCTCTTTCACTTTCATCAAGAGGCTTTTTAGCTCCTCTTCACTTTCTGCCATAAGGGTGGTGTCATCTGCATATCTGAGGTTCTTGATATTTCTCCCAGCAATCTTGATTCCAGCTTGTGTTTCTTCCAGTCCAGCGTTTCTCATGATGTACTCTGCATAGAAGTTAAATAAGCAGGGTGACAATATACAGCCTTGATGTACTCCTTTTCCGATTTGGAACCAGTCTGTTGTTCCATGTCCAGTTCTAACTGTTGTTTCCTGACCTGGTAGTTTTAGGTAGGCAGTGAAGGAACTCAATTATACATACATACCTATATTCATTCTCCCCTCATTTCTATATATGCATTTTCTGTATATGTTGAGACAATATTTGGATAAAACAATTTTGAAACATAAAGTCTTCTATTTTAATTTACAGAATATGATACTTAATTTAAATAATGATTATTCAGGAATTTTATGATCAAATAAATGTGCATCATATGTATTTACACAATTTAATTAATAATTTAATTGTGTGTATATATAGAGAGAGAAACAGGAGGAAAATTTTAGCACAGAGTTTGTTACACTTTATCTTTTTTTATTGAAGTGGAATACACAAGCCATAAATGGCTTTAAACCTCTGAAATGTGCCTTTTAGTACTTTTAAAATGTTGTGAAACCATCACCAATATCTGATTTCAGGACATTTCAGTTGCATAAAAAGAAAACTCCATAAGCATTAATCAGTCACTACCTATTGATCTATTCCTCTGATCCCTTCCAACGTCTAAAATGTTTTTTGATTCAGTAATTGATTTGATGTAATTGAAATCATATTGCAGTAGCCTTTAGTGTTTGCTTTTTTAAAATTAGCATAGTGTTTTCAAAGTTCATCTGTGAAAGGTCATACATCTGTACTTCATCCTTTCATGAATGAATAATAATCCTCACTATTGGTATGCTTCACTTTGTTTATCCATTAAACAAATGGTGAATATTTAAATTCTTTCCAATTTTTCACTAATAATGATGCTATGAACATTTGTGTATAAATTTTGTTGCTAATCTTGTATTAAGTTATTCTGATTATATACTTAGGAGTTGAACTTCTGTCATATAGTAATTGTGTTTCAAACTTTGTGTAATTGTCTAAGTTTCTCACAGCTCAATGTGATTTTTACATACCCTCTAGTATATATAAGATGGAGAAAGCAACGGCACTCCACTCCAGTACTCTTGCCTGGAAAATCCCATGGATGGAGGAGCCTGGTAGGCTGCAGTCCATGGGGTCGCTAGGAGTTGGACACGCCTGAGCAACTTCTCTTTCACTTTTCACTTTCATTGGAGAAGGAAATGGCAACCCACTCCAGTGTTCTTGCCTGGAGAATCCCAGGGATGAGGGAGCCTGGTGGGCTGCCATCTATGGGGTCGCACAGAGTCGGACACGACTGAAGTGACTTAGCAGCAGCAGCAGTATATACAAGAAGTCTAATGTTTCCAGAAAATTGCCAATCTCTGTTAAATTAAAAAATACAGCCATTTTATTTTATACAGTGGCATCTTGTGGTTTGATTTGAATTCAGTGATGTTCAGCAACTTTTCATATGTTTGTTGGATGTTGCACGTCTTTATAGAAATGTCTATTGGAGTCCGTTTTCCATTTAAAGAATAAAAGACACATTAGAAAGCAAAGATGCAAATATCTAAAGTTGTACTCTATTAGTAACTGCATGAAATGTACATGGGTTCAGTTCAGTTCAGTTCAGTCGCTCAGTCGTGTCCAACTCTTTGTAACCCCATGAATCACAGCACGCCAGGCCTCCCTGTCCATGGGTTACACACCCTCATTAAAAAGAAAAGATTGCCAGATATCTACTCTAACCATCCCTATGTAACATTGTCCAGAATTTCTAGTCAGGGCAGCAAGATACAAAAACGAAATGTATATTCTATTTGTCCCACCCTGGCTTCCTTGATTCAATCTGCATAATTGTGCTATTGTTCATTTTTTTCTTTTGAATGAAGGTTTTTCTTGACAAACATGATAAAGTATTAGTTTCACCCCCTTTTTTGAAATTTCATTAATTGCATGTGATACCTTATATTAATCAAAAACAGTTAGAATTCCTTAGTTCTTCTGTCATCTGCAGTCCTGGAGAATGTAATGAACACAGATGTAGGAAAATTTCAAAGGTGAGCATCCTCTCCAAGTTAGTTGCCTTTAAAGTACAGTTTAAGAACTTTATATAAGCCCTGTCTGAGCTCCTTGTTCTTGAGTGCATAGACCATGGGATTGAGGGCAGGAGGAATAACATTATGAAGTACATTGAGTAGAACTGGGATGAGGGGAACTGTCATTGCTGCACTGTGGGTGATAGAAATGACAATAATGACTGTGTAGAAGAAAAGAATTAGGATGAGGTGGGAAGTGCAGGTACTTAAGGCCTTGGATGCAGCTTCTGCTGAGTTCAACTTCAATACAGATTGAAGTATCAATGCATATGATAAAATAATCAAACCCAAATCACTTCCCATGAGTGTCCAGGCCAGAAGTAGCTGGTAGATACTCTTGACTGTCTTGTCATCATCACAAGATAGGCTAGTGACTCCAAGATTTGAGCAAAGACAGTGCTCAATTTGGTTCTTTGAGCAGTACTGTCTCTGAGCTGCAAACACAGGAATTGGGATAGTAGTCAGGCTATTTCTGAGTGCCATGAACACAGTTGCTTTGACCACAAAGGAGCCAGTAATTATCGATGGATAGCGTAGTGGTCGACAAATGGCTACATATCTATCTATAGCCATGCAAACAAAGATGCCTGATCCCATGGCCACAAAACAGTGTATAGCATACATCTGTATAAAGCACCAAAGGAAACTGATGGCTTTTGCATTAAACCACAAGATCGCCAAAATCTTGGGCATGATGGTGGTAGCCAGACCCATGTCTACCACAGCCAGGATGCCCAGGAAATAATACATAGGCTGGTGCAATGTTGCCTCCTTTTTGATAATGATCAGGATAAGGATGTTGGCACTGAGAGCTAAGAGGTAGAGCAGAGCCAGGGGAAGGGATAGCCAGTGCTGCCAGCTGTGAATGCCTGGGAATCCCAAAAGAATAAACTCAGAGACCTGGAACTTTGAGCTGTTGGAGTTGCTGAGATCCTGGAACTTCACTAAGTGAAAAAGTAGAGAGTTACTTTTCTTAATTTCTCTGACTGACAATATTTGAAAAGGCATTATCCAGGTTCATAATATCAAGGATATTATAATATCAAAGAACATCAAAGGAGAATTCATTATCTTTATTATTCTCATTATAGCACTAACATTTCTTGGACATTTGTAATGAAACAGGAACTGTGGTAACACATTCTTTATTGTCAACTTGGGCTAATGATCAGAAAAATGATATAAAGGCAAGTCATATTTTTCCACCTTCTCATAGCAGAAGAATAGAACATTAAAGGAAATCAGGACCTTGTCATGATCTTCAGTCTTGTAAGTCACGGAAGTTGGACAAGATGAAAGTCCTCTGAAATTAGTCTGTTTCTTGACTGACTTTGCTAATGGGTTGTCTTCTTTAGAGACCAAATGCATAGACTCAGAGTAGTGGATTTTATGCATGTAGTCATTTTAGATAAAATATTAGGCTATATATAATAAATTTTTTATAAACCTACTTTTCGAGGATTTGAGTTTATAAAGTAGTCAGAAATGTCATTACTTTGAATTAAAATAAATGAGTTCATGTAGCATATCTGTTTTATAGCAAGGAAAATGATGTTTAAAATGTTAACAATCTGTGTAAAACAAAGCAACCATGAAAGAGAGAAAAATGGCTTGGAAATCTCAGTATATTTAAACCCAGTTGTCTCTTCTTTTGAGTAATTTTTCCCTATTCCAACATCTATTTGCTTCTTAGAGTACTGCAGACATTCATATTATAACCATTAAAGCAGACATAAAAACAAATAAAAGAAACTAACCAAACTAGTGAGTTTGAGGTAAATATTTTTTCAGAAGTTCCGCTAAAATCAAGTAACTCTGTATCTAATACCCTTCCTACATATGGTATTTAATTAGTGTTATTTTAAAATTGAAACAATACTGTTACTATGTATTTATACCAGATGTGTTAATTATTGTTTACTTTCTTTTAAGAATTTCATATATTAAAGATATAAATACAGGATATTTTTAAAATTTTGTTGAAAGTTATAGTTTAAACAGAGGAACAGTGTTGATGTAAACTTGGTGGTATATTTAGCTTAACCCAGATAATGGCATTCTGTTCTATTCAAAACATAACAGATTCTGGAAACTAATGAAGAAGATGGAACTATAAGTTTTTAATTCTTAATGAAATACAGCAAACAGTGTTTTACTAAATATTCTAAACATCAGATCAAAAATATTTGAGTTTGAAATAAAGGGATAAATTTAATACATCTTTCTAAAACTGTCAAGATCCCATAGTAATCTAGAGAGATACTCTATAGGCAAATGTTACAATGACTTCGATCTGGCTTTTTAATACCCAAATCTGAACAGGAAAATGATCTCAAGCATGATATATGGGTTCTTAATAGTGAGACTGCTTCATCAATTTAGAGCAATGAAATAGCTTTCACTTTACTAAAATGAGCAATTAGAAAGCCTGTTTTTATTGTCTAAAGAAAGAAAAAAGATGTGTATTAAAGCCTAGATCATTAAGTTAGTATACATATCTCCTGAAGAAACCAAGGCATGATGTATTTGGCATTTATATTACTGGTTTATTCTGAGAGACTGGCACTGAACAGGCACTCAGTATATATTAGTAATGTTAATAAATACTGAAGGAGGCTTATGCAGTTTACATGTCCATGATTTTTTGTATTATTCAAGAGGAGGTTAGAGCCATTGGCAGGTGAATATGTTAAATATGTAAAAGAACAATGGTAGGGTGGGGTGAGCAGAAATAATGTCAATCAAGGGTTAGAAGAAATAATGAATATTTTAACAAAGCCAAATGAAGTCAAGAATAAAACCATGAATATTAGAAAAAAACATGAAAAAGACAACTCACACATATCTCTAAACACAATAATTGCTATGGAGCATGCTTGTTGATTAAAATAGGCTTTCTGAGGTTAAATCTTAAAAAGTTATGTAGTATTTATTTTAAATATCACTTAAGATACAAAGTTTGAAAACAAATATATAGAATGAAAGAGCCGATTATACAGAGTGAAGTAAGCCAGAAAGAAAAACACCAATACAGTATACTAACACATATATATATGGAATTTAGAAAGATGGCAATGATGACCCTGTATGCAAGACAGCAAAAAAGACACAGATGTGTATAACGGACTTTTGAACTCAGAGGGAGAGGGAGAGGGTGGGATGATTTGGGAGAATGGCATTGTAACATGTATACTATCATGTAAGAATCAAATCACCAGTCATGTCCGACACAGGATACAGCATGCTTGGAGCTGGTGCATGGGGATGACCCAGAGAGATGTTATGGGGAGGGAGGTGGGAGGGGGGTTCATGTTTGGGAACGCATGTACACCCGTGGTGGATTCATGTCAATGTATGGCAAAACCAATACAGTATTGTAAAATAAAATAAAGTATAAAAAAAAAAAGAAAAAAAAGAATGAAAAAATATTCGTACTTAAGTAAAACTATTTAGTGATATCAACATTGGATAATTTAGAGAAAATAATTCAGTTAAAATGATAGTTACACAATGATGAGAGGAAGGCTTCAACAAAACAGTATAATATTTGTGCCTTGCCTGAACCTAAACACATAACTTTAACCTGAAGGAAATACAAGTAGAGAATTAAAAAGTCAAAATTACAGTAAGAAATTTTAAAATATTACTATTTCTTAAAATGAATCCTAAATGGGCAATGATATAGATTTGACAGCACTAACAGCAATTTTGTACCAAAAAATTTATGTATAAACCTACATGAAAAAATATGAGATTACAGAGCATTTTAAGCATAAAAGTAAGCCATGTTCTAATTATAAATGAGAAGTAAAAAAGAATGGATATATATTTACAAGACAGGGACAGACTCAAAGATCTTGAAATCAAGCTTTATAGGTACTTAAAGGGGGAATGTGGGGTGAAGGGATAAATGAAGAGATTGTAATTAAAATACACACATTATTATATATAAGGGCTTCCCTGGTGGCTCAGCTGGTAAAGAATCTGCCTGCAATGCAGGAGACCCTGGTTCAATTCCTGGGTCAGGAAGATATCCTGGAGAAAGGATATACCCACTCCAGTATTCTTGGGCTTCCCTGGTGGCTCAGATGGTAAAGAATCCTCCTGCAATGTGGGAGACCTGGGTTCGGTCCCTGGGTTGTGAAGATCCCCTGGAAGAGGGCATGGTAACCCACTCTAGTATTCTTGCCTGGAGATTCCACACAAACTTGGAAGCCTGGTGGGCTACAGTCCATAGTGTCGCAAGGAGTCGGACATGACTGTACGACTAAGATAGTACAGCTCTCTATATAAAACAGACAACTAACACGTACCTGCTCAAAGCACAGAGAACTCTACTCAGTGATCTCTAATAACCTACTGGGAAAAAAAATCTGAAAAAGAATGGATACTATAACTAGTATTGTCCCATGTGGGGCTAATGCTAAAGAACCCGCCTGCCAATGCAGGAGACTCAGGAAAGATGTAGTTTTGATACCTGAGTTGGGAAGATCCCCTGGAGGAGGAAATGGCAAACTACTCCAGTATTCTTGCCTGTAAAATTCCATGGACAGAGGAGCCTGGTAGGCTCCAATCCATGGGGTGGCAAAGAGTAAGACGCCACTGCACGCTAACGCTTTTATATATATGTATAACTGATTCAGTTTGCTGTACACCTGAAGCTAACAGAACATTGTAAATCAACTATACTCCAATAAAAATTTGAAAAAAAAATCTGATTAAAAAAATTAACATAATAAAGATCACAAATCAAAACTTTTTAAAAAATCGATGCCATAAAAGAGACAAAGTATTATAAATGCATATATATGAAAAGATTTAGTAACAATATGAAATAATAAATGGATTAAATGTAAATAATAATGAAAATCACAAAAGGTAATGAATAGTAAAACGATGAGAAACAAAACTTGAGAGATATAGTTAAACTGATATCTAACACATCTATAACCTAAATGAGTATATTACAAACAAAAATGTTTGTGCTTTAGAATAATTACTTAATATAGGAATTAAAATAACTAACTTCAGTATGGACTTCCTTGGTGGCTCCGTGGTAAAGAATCGCCTACCAATACAGGAGATGCGGGTTTCACCCCTGGATCGGGAAGATTCCCCTGAAAAGGATATGGCAACTCACTCCAAAATTCTTGCCTGGGAAATCCCATAGACATAGGAGCCTGGCAGGCTACAGTCCATGGGGTCACAAAAGAGTCAGACACGACTTGGTGACTAAATAATAGCAACAAACTTCAATATAAAGAGAGAAAACAGAATAAAAATAAAATGATAAACTACTGGAATTTTTAAAAAATTTAACAAGAAATCTCTAAGAATGAAAGATTTTATTTAAAGAGAGTCATAAAATACTAAGAAAGTATTCAATTGAAAACAAAGATAAAAAACTGGGACATGGCATGTAAAAATTATTTTATAATGCTATATAATGAAATGAATCATTTTATGACTCAAGATTGAACATTTAGGGTTTGTAAAATATTTTAAAGTCATAATATTTTAAAAAATTATTTTTTAACTAACAAAAATATTTTATTAGTTGTAATTCACTACATTAAAAAATTAAGGGAAAATGTATGTAGGGTGTAAAAGGTATATTGGATATTTTTATGTCTTCCCCCTCATTTTAGGGGGGAAGGGGGTAAAATAGACATAGAAGTGAAAGTGTTAGTTGATCAGTCATGTCCTACTCTTGAGTCCGACTCTTTGCAACCCCTGGGACTGCAGCTACTCTGTCCATGGGTTTCCCAGGCAAGAAAACTGGAGTGATTAGACATTCCCTTCTCCAGGGCATCTTCCAGACCCAGGGTTGCATTGCAGGCAGAATCTTTACCATCTGAGCCACCAGAGAAACCCCCAAATAGGCATAAAACAAGATTTATTATCTTAACTATTTTTAAGGGTACAGTGCCATTAGATATATTTCCCTTCTATAACCGTTACCATCATTCATCTCCTGACTCTTTTCATCTTGTAAAACTGAAATTCTGTATCTGTCAAAAAATAACTCTACTTTCTTTCCTCCTCAAATCCCCTAGAAACTACCATTACATTTTTTATCTTTATGATTTTGACCCTTCAAAATATCAGAGTGGAAATCACAGAGCATTTGTCTTTTTCTTACTGGCATTATGTCCTCAAGTTTTACCCTTTTTGTAGCACATTGCAGAATTCCCTCCCTTTTTAAGGATAAATAACATTTCATCGTGTGTGTGTGTGTGTGTGTGTGTGTGTGTTTATTTTGTGTGTATAACACATTTCTATTATCCATTTATTGATTGATGGACAGGGGATGCTTCTATGCTTTAGCTATTGTGAATAATGCTGCTATAAACACGGGTGTACAAATATGTATTCAAGACCTTGTTTACAATTATTTTGGATATATATTCAAAGGTGGAATTGCTGGATTATATGGTAAACTTATTTTTAATTTTTTGAGAAACTGCTTTCTACTAAATTTTTCTGTGAACTAAATTGCTCTAAAATATAAAGTGTATTAAAAAAACATTTTAAATTTTAAATGAAAAATCAATGTGGCAAGATATATCAGTGAGATGTTTGATTTTATCTATTTATTCTTACAAATTAAATTTAAACCAGGCAAAAAGGGAACTTTTGTAATATGCATTATACAGCAAAATTTTAAAATTACCTATTTAAGGAACAGGGCTTCCCTGATAACTCAGTTGGTCAAGAATCTGCCTGCAATGCAAAAGATTCTGGTTCAATTCCTGGGTCAAGAAGATCTGCTGGAGATGGGATAGGCAACTCACTCCAAATATTCTTGGGCTTCCCTTGTGGCTCAGCTGGTAAGAAATCCACCTGCAATGCAGAGGACCTTGGTTCGATCCTTGGATTGGGAAGGTCCCCTGGAGAAGACTACCCACTCCAGTATTCTGGCCTGGAGAATTCCATGGGGTGCCCATCATCTCAATTCCTATTCAATATAATTGAGATCTAAAAGTAATGGGTTTGTAAGAACATACACACATACTCCCAGCTTGCAGCTAAGAAAGTGTAATGACCTAGATGAAAATACCAAAAAATTTTAGGACAAAGCTTTTTAAACATGAAAAATGGTTTGGAACAACTGTGTAATGTATTCTTAAACTGGATTATGTTTATTTATCCACTGATATGAGCTAAATATTAATATTACATCTTGCCCAGAGAGTAGGAGAAATTATGTCCTTTCAATTAAATGCTTGAATGTGTTATTCTTTCAGTTCAGCAAAAATTCAAATATTTTGGATGAAAGTGTAGCTCTATGTGGTCCTGTGAACTTGAAAAATTGATTAAGCCTCTAGGATCCTCTGTTCTAATCTATAAAATAATATTCATTTCTAGCTACAGGGGTTGGGAGAAGAATGAAATTATATTAAAATCCTTAGTTAAAATACTTTTAAGGTAGAATGACAATTAAATATTTATATAGTCAATTTAAATGGGGTCCTAAATATCTGTTTCCTCAGTCAAGACAGTACCCTTCAAGGTCTGATACCATGATATTTCTTAGAAGTCAAAAAGGTAAGAAAAACAAGTGCATGATTATCCACAGAAACTCAGTGGAATTGGAGCATGATGACTTCAGATACAGCCAGCTAAAATGTGGGCTTGGAAAATTTCATGAAAAATTTTACAGATGAAAAGTAATAAAATTAAGAAAACACCGGATATGACTCTAAAGAATGTTGGTATTAATACACTTTACCATAATTTTTTTATATATCAGGACATAGTGATTATGGAAAATTCTAATATTTTGACATGTCAAGGTCAATAACATATTTCAATATTTAGGTTAATTTCACACAGAGGGCATTTCATAATTTCTATAGAGACATTAAAGGATTATTATGCAGATACTCCCACCGCAAATGAATCCTTCTATAAGACAACCCCAAATTGCTGCAAAAGATGAAAAGACTGGCTCTGGCCCCAACAATGTACTTACAGTGGGGGTACTGTACTTGACTCATCTTAAGTAGGGAGTATTGTACTCAACTTGTATTTGGTATAGTCGAATTTCAGTATAATAGCAACTGGCTTACAACTAATGCAGATGGATTCTAGATTTTAAGACAGATGGAGGTAAACTCAAGGGGCCTACTGTGATGGAAAGAAAGCCAATTCCCTGGAGTTTTAAAAGCCAAGTCAGACTGACATAGTCAAACCCAGGAGAATGTTGTAATGAGGGATAAGTATTAAAGTCTTGTCATTTAGCTAACTTCCTAATTTGAGTTTAATGGACTTTTATTAAAACAAGCATAAATGTGTTGAAATATCTATGTTTTAGAATAGCTTTCTTTTTATAGAAAGCCTTTTGAAAAAAAATTTTGAAGGAAAAGTGGAATGTGACATCTCTTCCTCCTTGTGTATGTACTTTAATTATATATATACAGAAATTGCAGAGGGATTCTTTCTCAATTTGTCCCTCTAGAAATGGTCCAATTTTAAATGAAAGAAGAGCATCCAAAAGTAATTGGCTTGGTGAGCTCTCAGTATAAGTAAATGACAAACTACCTGAAAACAGACTTGAAATTCTTGCACCATGTTGCACTTAACTTACATTGTCTGATCTCCATTGAGTAATGAGAAGAAAGAGTGTACCCTAACTCTCTGATAGGCTGCAGAGTAGCTTGTTTCTCTCCGGGTAACTCTTCAAGAAGAGTTCAATCATTCACCTGAGTCCTACCCCAACCAGCCGTACACACTCACGCACGAATCAGCAAAGCCTGACATCACTCAGTAGGCAGTAGAACTGAACTTGGAATTCATGTGCTTATCATTTTCCATTCATCTTATCTCTACAAAGGACAATGCCAAGACTATATCAGAATCACTATTAATCAAACATAATCCTATTTTGAGGCCTATTCCAAATTCATACATAAACTGACCCAGTAGTTACGCTGAACAAGAAGGAAAAATTTTCTGCCTTTAGGGACATTCATTACATTTTGCTCAGACTCTGCCCGAGCAAAGACTCAGACATGTCTGACGCTTGCTACCCCATGGACTGTAGACCACCAGGCTTCTCCATCCATGGTATTTCCCAAGCAAGAATTCTGGAATGGATTGCCATTTTTTGGTGGGGGGGGGGGGGGGGGATCGTCCCGATCCAGGGATCAAACCCAGGTCTCCTACATTGCAGGTGGCCTCCTGCACTACAGGCAGATTCTTTACCAACTGAGTCACCAGGAAAGCCCTACATTTTAGTTGGAGAGAAAAACATATAATTAAAAATGCTTAAAGAAATAATGATTTTAATGATATAGTAATTGGAGAAACTTTTTACAGAGCTTAGACCTTAGACTTGAAAGATGCAAAAGAAGAAAAAAAAAAGCCATGAATAACATGATTAGCAAGGATAAACAGTGAACAGATATGAAATTCCATAGCAAGCAAAGAGAAAACAACATCTATTAACAAGACCGGAAGATGTGTAATAAATGTGTAACTTATAAGTAAATGTATATCGGGTTCCAAATAACATCTGAATCCCTCAAAAAACCTTCTCAATAAAATATATTATCTAACTATAATGAAACTGAAACTTAATAACAAAGGAAGAATTAGAGGAGAGTCTAAAATATAATGCAACTAACTTTTGAGAAAAAACATTTATAAAAATTAATAATATTTAAAGAACTCCATGATAAAATATCATGATATGTCTAAAGCATATATCCAAAGTTTTCTCTATTTTTAGCTTTATAACCTGTATCAAAAGAGAATTAGCAATAATAAAGAAAATATTTGATACAAAGTCCAAACAAAGAGCAAGTAAGTAAACTCAAAACAAGAAAATAAACAAGAGCAGAAATTCATGCAATTAAAATAAGAAAAACTATGAAATATACATTAAGGAAAACAAAAAGTTACTTAAAATATTCAAATAGATATATTTCTTGTAAAAAAATTGACTAAGGGGAAATTAGAAATGAGATACAATTAAACCAAATTCAGACCTTCAAAGATTATTAGAAATGAATAGCATGTACTCAACTTAAAATAATGTTTACATTACAGATACTATATGCTAACAAACTTGAAAACAAAAAATAACACAAAAGAATTAAAATGTAAGCAAGGAAAACTTATTAAAGAAATCAACCTCCTATTCAAATCTCTCCAATCCACTGTATTCCCCTAACAAGTAAGTATGCTGTCAAAAACAATGGATCTATATTGTTTCTCTTTACTGAAGAAGAACAAGTTTCTTAATTCTTGAATTATACAAAGTATGACCAGATATAGTAAAATAGGAAAGACGTACAATTTATTTGCAAGGCACTTGTAAGGTCAAAGGTGCATACTGTACAAGTAATATATAGCAATAGAAACAAAGTTATGGATGTAGTTTCTTCATAAATTTATATTAAAATTTATAAACAAAACTTAACCAGTAACAGTGCTCTAAAACCATATAAATAATCAAAGAATGTTTATTCCAATGATACACTTTTGATTTAATTTAGCAAAGTTAAATATTTCTTTACAGTATTAAAAAAGGATAAAAAATCATATAATTATCCAATATTCATAGAAATTATGGAAAATCATTTTATAACTTTCTATGTCAATTTATAATAAAAACAATTTTAAAAAGAGGAAAACTTTTTGATTAAATAAAAGATATGTACTGAAAAGCCCAAGTTGTATCATACTTAACAAGGAGTTTTCAGACTTCATCTTATTAATATCAAAAGCAAGGCAAAGAAGGACTTCCCTGAGAGCCAGTTGTTAAGACTTTACCTTCCAATATTCGGTGGTGGGGGGGGGAGGTGCAAATTTGATCCATAATCAGGAAGCTATGATTCCACATACATTGGAGTCAAAAAAAAAAAAAGCATAAAAGAGAAATAGTGTAACACATTCAATGAAGACTTTAAAATGGTCCACGTTAAAAACAAAACAAAACAAAACAAAAAACCTTAAGAGAAAAGAGCAAGGCCAAGATATCCAAAGCCACTCCATATACTGGTGATTGTGAATGTTAAAGAAAACATTACATTTTTAATGTTTCTGAGGTAAAAACAAAATGTATTTGTAGGCATCAGGAATGAATGAATTATGTTCAATATTTCTGAGAGGTAATATTGGATGAGAATGGAACATAATCTATTCAATTCAAGCTGGAAGGCAATGGTGAAGTCACTAAAGTAATCCCAGGTGATGAGTAGGAAAGCAGATACCTAAGCTGGCTTTGTTTTGAGAAAGAGGAAAAAGTGAATGTTGACAATTCATTACAGAAGTCTTATTCTTAAAAGTGAGAAAAGATTCTATTTTAAGAGGTGGGGTGATTTTTTGGAATGATTTTAAAATGGAAGTAGTAGGGGAAAACTGGGCAAAATTAAATAAAATGTAATGAGTTCACATAAAGTGAATCAAAGGAAGAAATGTGTTTTCTTGTTAGTTGGTTAGAGAGGGATCAGAGTAAAAACTGAGTTTCTCTTTATTCTATTTAATTTACATTACTTCTGTAATATTAATGTAAAAGTACTATTTTATTTTGTCTCTCTTCTAATTATTAATTTGTGAAAAATTTAAAGAGAATGTAGATTTTATTCTCAGGTGGAAAGAAGACACAAAATAAGTACTTTTTCCCTCTCTTATCCTGTGCTGATAAAATAACATTTATCATTATGTTTCTTACTTTGCTTAACAGATTATGTTGTCTCTCCAGACTATGTAGTTTTGAAGGCCATCTTGAATAAACCTGCAGATCCCACCAGTCTGTGGGGAAGAAGTTTTATTTGAGATCCACAAAAAAAGAATGCTGTTAGGTGAATAATATATTTCTAAATTAGAAATCCAGAGACTTTGACTTCATTAAATTAATGACCTCATGTATACTTCCTAGTTCTTCCATCAGAACGACAACATTGAAAATAGAGGAATTTTGATAATGATGAGCAAAATACAGAATATATTTTCCAGTGGAAAATAACAATAGCCTTCAAACTGGAAATTCCAGTCCCTATTTGGATATAGGATAAAGTGGAATCTGGCGGCAGATGATCTCTCTCCATCAGACAATCATTGAAGCTGATTTTCTTTCCCTCAATTGTCTCAACATTCTTTGATGTTTTTGTTCATGGAGATATTGGTTAATGACGAGACGAGCCCTTCCAAGGGTTAGGAGATGAAAACACTTAGAAAGTATGGTGCCCATGCCGTAATGTTGAGATTCTGGAGACATTTACTGGGAATGCAGTAGTCAACACTCTTCTATGTCATGATGCCAGGAGCCAGCACGGGAGATCCCACCCATGACAAGGTCATGCGGAAGAGCCTGACAAGGCAAGGCAGATCAGGTCTCAAGAGGTCCTCTGCCCGAGCATCTACCCCGAAACCAAAATCTGTCTGTTTACTGTCTGCTATACTACACTCTTCTGACATTAACAAGGGCTATCCCCGACCACCTTTCTCTGAAGAAAACAACTTAGAGCTTTAGTTAATAATTCTCCTGGGCATAATAAGAGTGTTCCAATCCAAACCCCTCTGATGATTTTCTAAGTAACCTGACAGGTTTGTTCAGGCTCCTGCAGTTACGCATGTGATTGTTTATGGCCTCCCAACTGTGAGAGGCACAGGAAGCCTATAATATTCTAAAAATATAGAGTCTTATGGGGAGTTAAGAAATTAGGAGAATAGTACTGGTGGAGGGTTTCATTGTTGAGCCAATATTTGCTGCTAAGTTTCCATATCCCTTACCCATTATGTTTTTGAGAACATACATTAATTAGTACAGTTGGTATGTGGAAAAATAAGCTGTAGCCTTTGATTTAACCACATCAGAAATTCTTTCCATGTTATAGCCCACTTCACCCTTAACCTATGGGAATGTAACCTTTTCTAGTGCTTTCTGAGGGTGGTGCCTGACTTTAGAATAATCACCTTTGGAGAAAATAAGTTTTCTGGTTGACTAATCATTATCAGAAAGGGTCATAAAAATGTTAGCAGGCCTTCTGGCCAGAAGATTATGTAAATCACCTGAGACCTCTGTATTTCTATGTACAGCTCAAGGTATATAAGCCCCCCTAGAAAATAAATTTTGGGCCTTGCTCAATGATGCTTGGTCTCCCTGTGTCATGCTTTCTTTCTCCCTTTATCTCTTTTTCAGGCTGATCTCTTGGAGCTCAGAGGCTCTCTGCATTCACTTTTTGGCCTGGGCTTCTAAGACCTGACTGGGAAGGTGCTCTGCGTCTTCACTCCTTCAGGAGATGGAGAGGGCGCCTGCGGCCTATGTGAACAGAGCAAGTTCCTTGTCTGGCGCTTTATTGGCTTTTTGCATAAACCAAGGAATATCAGCCTCTTTCTCTCCTCTATTTTCTTAACTGAACTGTAGCATTCCTTCCTTATCTCTCTCTAGATCTCTAATTAATCTTTTTCAGACGCCGACGCCATCCCCCTGAGGATACCCTGGATCCAACCGGGATTGGACCCTGGTATCATGGCCAAAATGGTGCTCTCAGGAAGGGATTATTAGGCCCTGACTATATTGCCAACCAAAATACCCCTTTCCCTCTATTTTCTCCCCTGGATTTTCTTCCCTCTCCTCCTCCTTTCTCTTTCTCTTGCTCCTCTTTCCATTCATTTCTTTTCCCTTAGCTGATATATATAGCCCTTTTATATGCTGTGGGATTTAGTATCCTTAGAACCTAAAAGGATCCTTATGACACAGTCTCTTATCTGCTTGGTTTTCACTCCATAGACGATAGGGTTCATGGTGGGAGGCAAGAGCAAATAAATATTGGCCACAATGATGTGGCATGATGGAGGAATCCTGTGACCCCCAAAGCGGTGGGAAAAGAAACAAAAGAAGGCTGGGCTATAGGAGAAAACTATAGCACAGATGTGCGCAGTGCAGGTGCTGAAGGCCTTCCACCGAGCTTCTGCTGAGGAGAGGCTGACCACCGTGCAGAGGATCATTGTGTAGGAGACTGAGATGCACAAGATGTCAAAACCCCCTATCAGGAGGGCAACCATCAGACCATAGATGACATTGATCTTGATATTTCCACAAGATAACTTGGCTACAGCCATGTGGTCACAGTAGGTATGGTGTATGATATTGCCTCTGCAATAGGGTAGTCTTTTGATGATGAAAGTCAAGGGAATGACAAGCAACACACCTCTCAGGAAAGTGACAAGCCCAGCCTTTGCAATAATAGGATTGGTGAGGATAGTTGAGTAGCGCAGAGGGTAGCAGATGGCCACATAGCGGTCTAAGGCCATAAGCATAAGCACCCCAGACTCCATCCCTGTGAAGGCATAGATGAAGAACATCTGGACTAGGCATTCATCAAAGCTGATTTCTTTAAGATGGAACCAGAAAATGCAGAGGGCTTTAGGAATTGTAGTAGTGCACATGACAAGGTCAGTTAGAGAAAGTATGGCCAAAAAGTAATACATGGACCTGTGCAAGGAATCCTCATAGCAAATGAGGTAGAGGAGTCCACAATTATCAACCACAGCCACAACATACATTGTGCAGAATGGCAAAGAAATCCATAAATGCCTGTCCTCCAGGCCTGGGATTCCAGTAAGAATGAATGAAGCTGGTGTCAAGTCTGTTTGATTCAGAATTCTCATGATCAAGTTGGTATAATCATTAAGCAGCTAGTAGGATTTTCATGGGTTTCTTTGTTTTCTGTTTTCCAATCCTTCAGGATTAGAGGTGGAAAGGGTGAAAAATCTTAGTTGTATTCTCTCTTTCACTCTCGACTTCTTTCAGCCAAATGTGCATTTTAAAATCAAATGATCAAATTTTTAAATGCAGTAGAATACTTAAATAAGTTAAAACCAAGTATGTGTTCTATGTTAGTTCAGTTTATCAATTCATTCAACAAACAGTTATTTAGCAGTCACTATGTCCCAAGTTCTGTCACATATATTGTTTCCACATTATTTTGAACAAAAAATGGCATGGATTAAATCTTCATAAATTTATAATTAAAGGCAATTGTATTGAGATCTTTCTAATAAGGTTTTGTTAGAATATCTTATTTAAATGTTAATTGTGATACACGTATTCTGATGAGTATTTTCTTAAGGCAAACTTTGTTGATCACTTCTCATATGACCTGACACAAGATAACGTTGTTTTCCCATCCTGAAGCCCCCCGCCTTCCTCCCCGTACCATCCCTCTGGGTCGTCTCAGTGCACCAGCCCCAAGCATTCAGGATAGGGAACACGTGTACACCTGTGGCGGTTTCATGTTGATGTATGGCAAAACCAATACAATATTGTAAAGTAATGAACCTCCATTTAAAATAAATAAATTTACATTTTAAAAAAAGATAATGTTTTTATTGTTATTGATTTTAAAGGGTTATATTTCTGCTGTACTAAACTTTACAAATATTAACTCATTAATCCTCACAAGTCCAGGAAGTATTTTTAAATTAATCTGCTCTTTATAATTGATTAAATGGAGGCACTATGTAGATGAGACTTCTACATGTCTGAGTTGCTGTGTGTTCAGTTCCAAAACTGAGCCCTCTCTGACCTCTTTTTTTATGATTTATTTCTTCTAAATTTTGACAGAGAAATGTGTGTTAGAAAAAATAGTGCCCTGATAATTTGGTAAAGAATCTGCCTGCAGTGCAGCAGACCCCGGTTCAAGTCCTGGGTTGCGAAAATCTGCTGGGGAAGGGATAGACTACCTACTGTAGTATTCATGGGCTTCCCTTGTGGCTCAGCTGGTAAACAATCTGCCCACAATGAGAGTAGACCTGGGTTCAATCCCTGGGTTGGGAAGGTACTATATTGCTCCTTGAATGTTATTTCAAACTTCAAAGTTTTAATGATTTATTTTTATAGCTTACTTTGTTTTTTATCTTTTATTTTGGAAATGTTTCTTAATTGTCAATTTTTGACTACCAATTCACATTTAATAAAGAATCTTTAGAAAGGTGATTTGAAACTCCAGGTTACGAGTGAGTCTCATCAATTGATAGCACTTACTGCATATTCTTCTAGGGACCTCGTCATTGCATCCTTAGTTATCAGTGTTTACCATATCTCAGCTTATTATTTGATTCTTCATTCCTTAGGTATCATCACTGGTGTTGACATAAGCTAATAACTGCAAAGCTAACAGACACCTTGTAATCTGCATTATAGACAAAAGAACAATATATGTTGATAATAAAAGAATATGTTTCCTTGATTACCAATATTGTCATCAAGTTTTTTTTTTTCTGTCAGGTGTGTAAAGTTCTACTTTGTGTACATTATATTTTTCAGATAACTTTTACAGGCATTATTAAAAGTGAGAAAACTAACAATTCACATATATATGTACATATACATATATATGCATAAAACACATGCACACAAACACCATAGATATATGTATGTTCGTATGAGTGGAAAAAATTTAGACTTTGAAATATATTTTTAAAAAAATGTTTGGCCAGCATAAATGAAATTGTCATAAGTGATGAAAAACAAGATTGCTGCTCATTTGTCCCTTTCAATATATTTGATCAACTAACTCAATTATGGGAATTCATATAATATTGATAAAAGTAGGAAAGCTAGGGGAAACATAGATACACAGAAATTGAGAATATAAATATTCCAAAATTACCTGTGCTCTATTCTTAAGAATATAATTCTTAAATATGAGATGAAATATCCTATTTATGTCTCTTGTGTTTTCCTTTTTATGGTTCTAGTGGCCATTAATGAAACCAACTATTGTTATGTGAGAATATCTTATTTTCTATAAATTTATCAAACTCTTAAAGATAGAAGCTTATACCAAGTAACAAAATATTTACCACAAATTAGACCTTTCCCAAATTACATTCACATTGATTTTGAATGTAAGCTAAATTGTTCTCCAAGGAAAATGGATTTATACTGTCCTCTCAGTGGGCAAGTATACCAATATACAAAGATTAATAAATAGTAACATCAATACATGAACACCAGAACTTATCAGGTACAATATTTTATAGTCTGTCATTTCTTCTCACTCTCATAAAACATCACAATTCTACAAGTATACATACATACACATGTATGCACACAATTCTCAACTTTTTAATCCTTTGTTATCTGTACTATGGAAATGAGCATTTAAGGAAAAATATGTGTTGCAAATCCCAAGGGGAGATTTCAAAATATTGGAGGCACAGGTGCTCTTGTGGGAATCAAGCTTGCTCCTATGGGAAGATTAAAAAGTAATGAAAGTTTTCGGTTCTTACTACCCATAGAATAGTATGTAAATAAGTGAATAGTTCCATGTGTGTATATTTGTGCGTTGTGTGAGAGCATGTATAAATAGCAAGGAATGAAAATAAAGAAAATGAATGCAAAATTTTTAATGAAAAATAATGACTTTAATATTTATTGCAGAGTATTGTTTCTTTCTGTGGAAGACATTATGGGAGACAAATTGAAAGCACTTGAGTTACAGAATATTTCAATCATTCACACACACATCTATTTTCCTTGTATTTGTTTATTTTTCATCTCTCTAAATAACATCACTGAGGATTTGGTACTCCCAGAACCTTCACATATAAGAAGAGGAAAATTGTGAACAAATTGAAAAATGCGTGCAACTTAGCCCAAGAACACATGCACAGCGTTAAAGGTACACAGACTGTTCATGGGAATTAAACTCACTCCTATCTGAGGAGGAAAATGGAAGGTTTACATTCTTATCATCTATGAAAAGTGAAAGTGAAGTCACTCAGTCATGTCCGACTCTCTGCGACCCCATGGACTGCATCCTACGAGACTCCTCTATCCATGGGATTTTCCAGGGAAGAGTACTAGAGTGGGTTGCCACTTCCTTCTCCAGGGGATCTTCCTGACCCAGGGATCGAACCCGGGTCTCCCACATTGTAAGCAGACGTTTTACCATCTAAGCCACCAGGGAAGCTCTTTTCTTTAAATTCCACGTTCAATAGTATAAATAACAAAAGACTAAGACATTGAGGATTGTGCATGTGCATATATTGCAGAATCGCGATATCTTTTGACTAGTACCCTAAACACCTGAACCAGAGTGCATTGAGCTCTCTGCTTACCATCTATAAGATAAGACATAAATAAGAGAATAATTTCATATACACACATCTATATGCATCTTTTTGCTTTGTGTGAAGAAGTATATATAGGTGCTATAGAATGAACACTGTAGTGTTTAATGAATATTACTAATTTTAACATACACAGAATTATCTACTTTCTGTGTCGGGCCCTTAAGGACACAGTTCAGTTCAGTTCAGTCACTCAGTTGTGTCCGACTCTCTGCGACCCCATGAACTGCAGCACCCCAGGCTTCCCTGTCCATCACCAGCTCCCGGAGTTCACTCAGACTCACGTCCATCGAGTCAGTGATGCCATCCAGCCATCTCATCCTCTGTCGTCCCCTTCTCCTCCTGTCCCCAATCCCTCCCAGCATCAGAGTCTTTTCCAATGAGTCAACTCTTCGCATGAGGTGGCCAAAGTACTGGAATTTCAGCTTTAGCATCATTCCTTCCAAAGAACACCCAGGACTGATCTCCTTTTTTTTAATTTAAATTTATTTATTTTAATTGGAGGCTAATTACTTTACAATATTGTATTGGTTCTGCTACACATCAACGTGAATCCACCACGGGCGTACACCTGTTCCCCATCCTGAACCCTCCTCCCACTTCCCTCCCCATATCATCTCCTTTAGAATGGACTGGTTGGATCTCCTTGCAGTCCAAGGGACTCTCAAGAGTCTTCTCCAACACCACAGTTCAAAAGCATCAATTCTTTGGCGCTCAGCTTTCTTCACAGTCCAACTCTCACATCCATACATGACCACTGGAAAAACCATAGCCTTGACTAGATGGACCTTTGTTGGCAAAGTAATGTCTCTGCTTTTGAATATGCTACCTAGGTTGGTCATAAATTTCCTTCCAAGGAGTAAGCGTCTTTTAATTTCATGGCTGCAATCACCATCTGCAGTGATTTTGGAGCCCAAAAAAATAAAGTCTGACACTGTTTCCACTCTTTCCCCATCTATTTCCCATGAAGTGATGGGACCAGATGACATGATCTTCGTTTTCTGAATGTTGAGCTTTAAGCCAGCTTTTTCACTCTCCACTTTCACTTTCATCAAGAGGCTTTTTAACTCCTCTTCACTTTCTGCCATAAGGGTGGTGTCATCTGCATAGCTGAGGTTCTTGATATTTCTCCCAGCAATCTTGATTCCAGCCTGTGCTTCTTCCAGCCCAGTGTTTCTCATGATGTACTACTCTGCATATAAGTTCAATAAGCAGGGTGACAATATACAGCCTTGACGTACTCCTTTTCCTATTTGGAACCTGTCTGTTGTTCCATGTCCCATTCTAACTGTTGCTTCCTGACCTGCATATACGTTTCTCAAGGACACAAGCTGAAGATATTTACAATGTTTTGAGAACTTTTAATTTACTCTCAATCACATATATTCTCATGTCCCTTTGTTTGCTTATTTTTCTTTCAAGTGACATTGATGATGAATTTATGACATTCAGGAACTTCACCAGATCAGGCTTATTAAACAGATACATTTTTTTCCTTTTTTTATATTCAAGGATAATTGCTTTACAATGTTGTGGTTGCCTCTGGCATACACCAATGTGAATTAGTTATTATTTTATATATAATATTATATTTTAATATATTATTACATTATATTATATATTATATAATATTATATTATTTTATATTATTGATATACTCATTATTCTTTATATACATTCATTATCATATATATACATATATATATGTATATATATATATATACACACACACACACTTCCTCTCAAGCCTCCCTCCCCTCTATCCATTTCAACCCCTGTTGGTTGTCACAGAGGGCAGGCTGGGCTCCTTGTGTTATATAGCAGTTTCCAGCTAGTTATCTATTTTACACATGATAAGGTATACATGTCAAACTTTTTTTCCCTTTTTTTATTATTTTTTAGAATTTTATTTTATCTTTTTTAATTTACAATATTGTATTGTTTTTGCCATACATCAACATGAATCCGCCACGGGTGTACACGTGTTCCCAATCCTGAACCCTCTCCAACCTCCATCCCCATACGATCTCTCTGGGTCATTTGTTATATGTATTTTTGAAAAAAGTTTGACAATGTCATATTAAAACAAAAGTTCTTCAAGTTTAAATGGACATTCACAGCAGGGCAATTCAGCAAAATTATGACTAAATGAAAGTACATCATACATTTTTACACAATTTATTTAATGATTTCCCATTCTTAGATTTATCAGAAAAGGCAATGGCACCCCACTCCAGTACACTTCCCTGGAAAATCCCATGGATGGAGAAGCCTGGTAGGCTGCAGTCCATGGGGTCGCTGAGGGTCGGACACGACTGAACCACTTCACTTTGACTGTTCACTTTTGTGCATTGGAGAAGGAAATGGCAACCCACTCCAGTGTTCTTGCCTGGAGAATCCCGGGGACGGGGGAGCCTGGTGAGCTGCCGTCTATGGGGTCGCACAGAGTTGGACACGACTGAAGTGACTTAGCAGCAGTAGCAGTAGCAGCATTCTTAGATTTATATGTTATTTTGCAGAAAAATGATACAAGTTTATATGTAGAAGAAAATTTTTAGCACAGTGTTTTTTTACTTCATAATTTTTTATTGAGGTGAAATTCACATACTATTAAATTAACTATTTTACTCTTTGAAAAGTAAATTCAGGGCTGTGCAAATATCAGCAGTATATAGTTCCAAAACATTTTTGTTACCTCAAAAGGAAATCAGTCACTTATTGCCCCGGTTTTCCAGCTCCTGTCAATAAATAATTTGCATTCTGATTCAATGAGCTTCCCTATTCTGAATATATCATATAAAAGAAATCATAGAATTCTTAACCATTTATGTTGGGCTTTTTCACTTAAGATGATGCTTTCAAATTTCATCTCCATAACAGCATATAATTTTATTTTATTTTGATTGAAGTATAGTTGATTTATAAAGTTGTATTGATTTCTGCTATATAGAAAAGGAATTCAGTCATACATATATATACATTTCTAAATATTCATTCCCATTATTACTTATCATAGGATACTGCATATAATTCTCTGTGCTATACAGTAGGACCTTGTTGCTTATTCATTCCATATATAATAGTTTACATCTGCTAAACCCAGCTAAACTCAATCTCCATTCAATCTTTCCCCCCATTTGCTCTCTCCAGTAAACCATACATTTGTATTCTATATCTATGAATCTATTTCCCTTTTGCAAATAAGTTCATTTTAACCACTTTTTTAGATTCCACATGTAAGTGATATTGTATGATTTGTCTTTCTCTGTCTGACTTACTTCATTCAGTATGACAATCTCTGGGTCCACCTGTGTTGCTAGAAGTGATATTGTTCTGTTCTTTTTATGGCTGAATAGCACTCCATTATATATATGTACCACATCTCCTTTATCCATACATCTGTTGATGGACATTTAGATTGATTCTATTTTGGGTGTTTCCCAGAAGTATGTAAAATAGTCTTGGCTATTGTGAATGGTGTTGCTAAGAACATATTGGTGCCTGTATCTTCTTGAATGCAAGTTTTGTGTGGCTGTGTGACCAGGCATTGGACTGCTGAATAATATGGCAATTTTATTTTTAGTTTTCTGAGAAGCATCCTTACTGTTTCTCATGATGGCTGTACCAGTTTATATTCCCACCAACAATGCAGGGGTGTTTTCTTTTTCCACATCCTCGACAGCATTTGCATAACAGTATATATTAGTACTTCATTTTATATGAATGATTAATAACTCCTTGTATACATATATATAGTTTTGTTTTAACTTTCAATAGATGAAGTGTTCTTTCTAGCTTTTTTCTAGTAGTGCTACTATGAATATGAATATACAAGGTCTTTTTTCATACAAGCTTTCCAATATTTTGGGTAGACACTGAAGTGTTGAATTCTTAAGTTACACAGCAAATGTGTCTTTCTAATTGCCAGAACTGTTTTCCACAGCTCCTGCATGATTTTATATTTCTAAAGCAATGTACTAGGACCCTGATATGTTAAAATCACCAACACTTGCTAATTTCATTTTACAAAAAAACAACAACAACAACAACAACAACAACTGAAAAATCCTTTTAGGGGAAATAGTGGTCTCTTTTGCAGTTTTGATTTGAATTTGTTTAATGAAAAATAATGTTGAGTATCTTTTCATATGCTTGTAGGCTTTGTACATCTTCTTTATTGAAATACCAATTCAAGTTATTTGTCCATTTAAAAAGATATAAAATGCATTAGGATGTAAATGCACAAATGGCTGAAATAAATCCTGTGCTATCAGAAGCTATATAAATTGTACCTGGATTCAATTCTCTAATTAAAAAGAAAGGACTGTCAGATATTTAGTTTAATTGTGTCTCTTCATTTTTGTCTGGAAAAGTAATGCATATTCCACTTGCACATCTCTTGAATTTCTTGAAGTAATGAGAATCAATGTGTTATTCTGCTTTAAATGAAGATCTTTCTTGACAACTAAGATTACAAATATTAGTTTCACTACTTTTTTCGAAGTTTCATTTTCCACCACAAATTCCTTCAGTTCAGTTGAGTTCAGTCACTCAATTGTGTCCGACTCTTTGCGACCCCATGAATCACAGCATGCCAGGCCTCCCTGTCCATCACCAACTCCCAGAGTTCACTCAGACTCACGTCCATTGGGTCAGTGATGCCATCCAGCCACTCATCCTCTGTCGTTCCCTTCTCCTCCTGCCCCCAATCCCTCCCAGCATCAGGGTCTTTTCTAATGAGTCAACTCTTCTCATGAGGTGGCCAACAAATTCCGTATGCTAACTGAAAAACTGTCAGTGTCAGTGTTTTTATCTCTTTTGCCATTTCAAAATCTCAGAAAATACGATGGATATATGTTTGGGAAAATGAGCACCTTCTCCATATTAATTGCTCTTGTTGTCTAGGTTAAGAAACTTATATAAGCCCTGACTGACCTCCTTCTTCTCGAGTGCATATATTGAACATTTTTCATGTGCTTGTTGGTGATTGTACATCTTCTTGAGAGAAATGTCCGTTCAAGTCTTTGATTTTTTTAAAAAAGATAATTGCACATCATAAATCCAATAGACAAGTGGTAGGAGGAAGTTCTACCCTATCAGTAATTATATCAAATGTACATGGTTTAAAGGCTCTAATTAAAAAGAATAGAATGGCAGGTATCTGATTTAACCACATTGTCTGGAAGTTTTAGCCAGGGCAACTAGGTAAGAAAATAAAATATTTATTCTGCTTCTCTTTCCTTTGGATTTTTGAGAGAATCATCATTTTGGATAACAGAGAAATTTCTTGAAAAACGTGGTTCCAAATATTAGTTTTACTGCTTTTTTGGAAGCATCATTAGTTGCAATAGACTACTTAAATCAACCAAAAAAATGTCAATGTTTCTTAGTTCTTCTTCCATCTACAGTCCTAGGAGGATATAATGAATGTATATGTGGGGATATTACAAAGGTGAGCATCCTCTCCAAGTTAGCTGCCTTAGCAATTCAGCTTAAGGAACTTATATAAGCCATGTCTCAGGTCCTTGTTCTTAAGTGCATAGACCATGGGGTTGAGGGCAGGAGGAATAACATTTTCAAGTACATTGAGTAGAACTGGGATGAGGGGAACTGTCTTTGTTGCACCATGGGTGACAGAAAGGACAATAAGAATTGTATAGAAAAAAAGGATTAGGATAAGGTGGGAAGTGCAAGTACTTAAGGCCTTGGATGCAGCTTCTGCTGAGTGCAGTTTCAGCACAGAGTGAAGAATTAGAACATAGGATATAATAATCAAACCCAAGTCACTTCCCATGAGTGTCCAGGCCAGAAGTAACTGATAGACACTGTTGATTCTCTTGTCATCACAGGATAGGCTAGTGACTCCAAGAGTAGAACACAGACAGTGCTTGATTTGGTTTTTTGAGCAATAGTGTCTCTGAGCAGCCAACACAGGCACAGGGATAGAAGACAGACTGTTTCTGAGTGTTATGAACACAGTGGCTTTGACCACAAAAGATTTGTTGATTATTGATGGATAGTGTAGCGGTCGACAGATGGCTACATATCTATCTATAGCCATGCAGACAAAGATGCCTGATTCCATAAGCATAAATGTATGTATGGCATACATTTGCAGAAAGCACTCAGGGAGACTGATAGACTTAGCATTGAACCACAAGATCGCCAAAATCTTGGGCATGATGTTGGTAGGCATGCCCATATCTACCACGGCCAGGATGCCCAGGAAATGGTACATGGGCTGGTGCAGTGTTGCCTCCTTATTGATGATGATCAGGATAAGGATGTTGGCGCTGAGAGCTAAGAGGTAGAGCAGAGCCAGGGGCAGGGATAGCCAGTGTTGCCAGCTGTGAATGCCTGGGAATCCCAAAAGAATGAACTCAGAGACCTGGAACTTTGAGCTGTTGGAATCTCTGAGATCCTGGAACATCTTCACTAAGAGGAAAAATATGCAAGGTTACTATTCTTAATAATTTCTCTGACAGTGTTTGAAAAGGAGTTATTCAGGTTCATGATATTCTTGGTGGTAGTGGCGGTACAGAGTCATTGTCTTTTCTCTTCTCATCCCAGCACTAACATGTATTGGATATTTCTAGTTAAACAGGAACTTTTGTAACATTACCTGTTGGCTTAATCAAGACACAAACTTCATACCATAAGGCAGTTCATATTGTTTTGTCCTTCTCAAGACTGAGGAAAAAAAATTAGTGAAAATTGGAACCTTGGTCACTATCTTCAGCCTGGAGATCATAGAATTTGGACAAAATGAAAGCCCTCTAATTTCACAGCCTGGCATCTTAAAGTTGATTTTACTAAAGTGTTGGATTATTAGAGACTTTATATTAATATATAGTATGAGTGTAGCAGCAGCATGAGTGTAAAGATTTTTGAGTATGGAGATATTTAGGTAACACTACATTATATGGTATTGATAATAAAAAAAAAAAACTTTTTTCTAGGTCATGAGATTTTGTGAAATAATCATGAGTATTATTCACTTTAATTAAAATATATGAAGTAATTTATCATACACTTGTTTTAGTGAGTAAACTGATATCAAAATTGCTAATCACCCATATGAAATCATGTAACAAAAGAAAAGAAAAATAATTGAGGTATCTCAGCATAATGTAAAAGCAATTGTTTCTGGTTTTCAGTAATTTTCCTCTACTTGACATAGTTTCGATTTTTGGAGGACTCCAGATAGTCATACTATAAGAGTAAAACAGATAATTAAAACTTACCTTCAGAAAAATTGTTTGAAATGAATTACTCAATTAAATTACTTTGTATTTATCAAATTTTTAAAATTTAATCATTTGTTCATTTTAATATAAAAACTGAGATTTGTGTAATCTGTTTCTCCTAAATATTGCTACTTATTTGTTTCCTTTCAATACGTTAAATTTTTGGCATGTATTATCAGGATATATAATTTTGAAAAATGCTGTGGTTGGTAATTGTAGTATCTACAAAAAAAAAAAAAAAACAGTAAGGATACACTCACCTGATAAATATATTCATCTCAAAGGAAGTAAAGATATTCATTATACTTATAACAAAATAAAAAATGGTAGACTAAAGAAGATATATATTTATGCAAATATACTTATTCTGCTTCATATATGTTATTTTCAGTTCAGTTCAGTCCCTCAGTCATTTTCGACTCTTCGTGACCCCATGAATCGCAGCACGCCAGGCCTTCTTGTCCATCACAAACTCCTGGAGTTCACCCAAACTCATGTGCATCGAGTCGGTGATGCCATCCGGCCAACTCATCCTCTGTTGTCCCCTTCTCCTCCTGCCCTCAACCCGTTCCAGCATCAGAGTCTTTTCCAGTGAGTCAACTCTTCGCATGAGGTGGCCAAAGTATTGGAGTTTCAGCCTCAGCATCAGTCCTTCCAATGAACACCCAGGACTGGTCTCCTTTAAGATGGACTGGTTGGATCTCCTTGCAGTCTAAGGGATTCACAAGAGTCTTCTCCAGCACCACAGTTCAAGAGCATCAATTCTTCAGTGCTCAGCTTTCTTCACAGTCCAACTCTCACATCCATACGTGACCACTGGAAAAACCATAGCCTTGACTAGACGGAACTTTGATGGCAATATAATGTCTCTGCTTTTTAATATGCTATCTAGGTTGGTCATAACTTTGCTTCCAAGGAGTAGGCATCTTTTAATTTCATGGCTGCAATCACCATGGCTCAGACGGTAGAGCGTCTGCCTACAATGTGGGAGACCCGGTTTCGATCCCTGGGTTGGGAAGATCTTCTGGAGGAGGAAATGGCAACCCACTCCAGTATTCTTGCCTGGAAAATCCCATGGATGGAGGAGCCTGGTAGCCTACAATCTATGGGGTCGCAAAGAGTTGGACATGACTGAGCAACTTCACCTTCACCAATCACCATCTACAGTGACTTTGGAGCTCAAAAAATAAAGTCTGACACTGTTTCCACTGTTTTGCCATCTATTTCCCATGAAGTGATCGGATCAGATGCCATTATCTTCGTTTTCTGAATGTTGAGCTTTAAGCCAACTTTTCCACTCTCCTCTTTCACTTTCATCAAGAGACTTTTTAGTTCCTCTTCACTTTCTGCCATAAGGGTGGTGTCATCTGTGTATCTGAGGTTCTTGATATTTCTCCCGGCAATCTTGATTCCAGTTTGTGCTTCTTCCAGCACAGAGTTTCTCATGATGTACTCTGCATAGAAGTTAAATAAGCAGGGTGACAATATACAACCTTGACGTACTCCTTTTCCTATTTGAAACCAGTCTGTTGTTCCATGTCCAGTTTAATTAGCTCTAAATTTCAATATTTTATTTTACAGTTCTCATTGTTTTTATTATTAACATTGGAACTATTTATCAAATGTAATACATTCTTTGACTATTAATTCACACTTAGTAAAGAAAGTCTTTGGAAAACTGATTTGTAACTGCAGATGATGAGTGGATATCATTACTTGGTAGGATTTACTTTGTGTGCTCCTGTAGGGTCCTCTTTACTTCACTGTTGACCTTCCTAGGTCATGGGTCCCCCTCCCCCAACGAGGGACTTTCACATTTTTTAGAAAAGAGCCATACAGATATGAGTAAAAATGAAACTAAGTAAAAGTTTGGAAAAGATCCAGGGAATTTTCAAAGAGGAAAAGACAAATGATGTTACATCTAATGCATGGTTAGAATTCTGCTAGATCAGTGTCTTCCCATCTTTCTTTCTTCTGTAGTTGTTTGCTTTTCTACTCACTTTCACTAAGATTTTTAGCTTTGTAATTTTGCAATATTATATTCTATTTTGTACCCAACCACAACCAAATCCAACTTCAAATATCACATTCTTTAAGAATAGTCAGCTGTGAACTTTCCTGGTGGCTCTGTGGTAGGGAAACCACCTGCCAATGCAGGAGACACGAGTTCAGTCCCTGATCAGGGAAGATCCCACATGCTGCGGAGCAGCTAAGCCTCTGTGTCACAACTTAGAGCCTGTGCTCTAGAGCCCGTGCTTTAAAAAACAAAAGGAGCCACAGCAGTGAGAAACCTGAGCACTGCATCTAGAGGGCAGCCCTGCTCATCGCAACTAGAGAAAAAACCTTGCAGGAATGACGATCCAGCAGACCCAAAAATAAACAAAAATTTAAAAAAAGAATACTCAGCTCTCTGTCATGTTCACTTGATTAATACATGGTAGAAAACTTAAAAGTTGGGAATTTAAAGCAATCACAAATTATTAAGTCACAAATTTACAGCAATCACAAATTATTAACTGATTCTCAATATCCTGTTTAATAGCAAAGGACTTAAGCTAACCGTCGCAAGGCTAACAAAAGTCTTGGAATTTTCATTATTGACAAAGACTAACATGAGTTTACCATATAAGAAGATGTTTCCATATATACCAAAATTGTCAAATTTCTTTCTCATGAGGCTTGTAAATTTGTTCCTAATGTTTGTATGCCATTATACTTTCCACATTTCTTTTAAATTTTTCAATAAGAAACAAAACTGTAATAACTCATATATGTATAATTACATATATTTAACTGATTCCTGTAGAACAAGATAAACTTTGAAATGTAGTCTTATAAATAATTAACTTGTGTATACAGATTTTCAGAATTGCTGAAAAAATAGGATCATTATGCATTTCTTCCTCTCAAAACATTTAAACGATTAACTGTTAACTCTATGTGTATGTGTAACAAAAGGAGGTTGAGAAATTAGCATAGAAACTGATAAATTGAGAACAGCAACTATATCTCTGAGGTTGCTTGTGCTCTATTCTTAAGGATATAGGTTCTAAATATAAAATAAGTATCCTATTTATATCCTTCATGGTTTTTTGTTAGGTCTGAGTTTGAGTGAACTCCGGGAGTTGGTGATGGACAGGGAGGCCTGGCCTGCTGCGATTCATGGGGTCGCAGAGTCGGACACGACTGAGCGACTGAACTAAACTGAAGATTGATTACTAAAACTGGTTTTATTTTACATTAAAGTTTAGGTACCATTTGCAAAACATTTGTAAAACTCCCTAGTTAATGATCCAAGCTCACATCAAATATTGTAGTATCAACCATACTCATGTATGGATGTGAGAGTTGGACTGTGAAGAAGGCTGAGTGTCAAAGAATTGATGCTTTTGAACTGTGGTGTTGGAGAAGGCTCTTGAGAGTCCCTTGGACTGCAAGGAGATCCAACCAGTCCATTCTAAAGGAGATCAGCCCTGGGATTTCTTTGGAAGGAATGATGCTGAAGCTGAAACTTCAGTACTTTGGCCACCTCATGCGAAGAGTTGACTCATTGGAAAAGACTCTGATGCTGGGAGGGATTTGGGGGCAGGAGAAGAAGGGGATGACAGAGGATGAGATGGCTGGATGGCATCACTGACTCAATGGATGCGAGCCTGAGTGAACTCCGGGAGTTGGTGATGGACAGGGAAGTCTGGCATGCTGTGATTCATGGGGTTGCAAAGAGTCGGACATGACTGAGTGACTGAACTGAACTGAACCATACTTATATTAGATGTTTTCCAAACAAAATTTGAATTATTTCCATACATTATAGCTTAATTTTCTGCAAGTAAAATGGGCTCATATTATTCTATCGGAGACTAGTGTATCAAAGTTGTTACATTAACACAAGAATATGATTACTTATTTATATGTACAATTATCATAGTCTCAGTTCAGTTCAGTTCAGCCACTCAGTCATGTCCAACTCTTTGTGACCACATTATAGCCTACCAAGCTCCTCTGTCTACGGGTTTCTCCAGACGAGAATGCTGAAGTGGGTTGCCAGGCCCTCCTCCAGGGGATCTTCCCAACCCAGGGATAGACATCGTGTCTCCCGTGGCTCCTGAATTGAAGGTGAATTCTTTACCACTGAGCCACCCAGGAAGCTCGATTATCATAGCACATGTTGAGAATTCCCACTTCTAAACTCCATAGAAAATGTTTGTTTCCTCACTAATTAGTCCTAAATTTTACATCCCATGTTCTTTTCCTAACATAAAGTTTGTTCCTCAAAGTATGTTTTCCTGTCTAATATGGATGAAATGCATAGCACAAGGCATTATTGTGAGACAGAAAGCCGAAGAAACCATTACCCAAGGTTGTGTGTATGTGCGTGTTTATTTGCTCAATCGTGTCCGACTCTTTGCCACCCTTTGGACTGTAGCCCGCCAGACTCCTCTGTCCATGGGATTTTTCAGGCAAGAATACTAGAAAAGTGAAAGTGAAGTCGCTCAGTCGTGAGGACTCTGTGACCCCATGGACGGTAGCCTAGCAGGCTCCTCAGTCCATGGAATTTTCCAGGCAAGAGTACTGGAGTGGGTTGCCAAGAGTACTGGAGTGGGTTGCCATTTCTTTCTCCAGGAGATTTTGCCAACCCAGGGATCGAACCCGGGTTTCCCGCATTGCGGGTAGACACTGTACTGTCTGAGCCACCAGGGAAGTGGGTTGCCAGTTCCTTCTCCTGAGGATCTTCCTGACCCAAGGATCAAACCTGCATCTCCTGTATTTCCTGCATTGTAGTCAGATTCTTTACCTACTGAGCTTTGGGGGAAGCCCCATTCTGGACGAAATGCAGTCACAAATAAGTGTCTCTAGAAATAAAGAAATCAGATTCTTATTCTGAGAGCAGTGGGGGGATAGGTGAAGAGCAGATATGTTGTGACCATGATCAAGAACCATTCTCTTGCTATTTTCCTATCTCTTCTAGTCATGTGGATGATTCATATCTGACATCCACCATAATAGAATCAAAGGATCCTATTTTCTTAGAATAATTATTGATAATGATCATGGAAAGTTACACTGTATTGCAACCTGAGAATTGGAGAAATAAATATTTCTCCAATCCAGTATTTCATAATATTCCTCTCTTCAAATGGGTAGATGGAATCACACCTGAAGTTATGTAGATATAATAATCAATTCATATACATTCAAAAGCCCTCTGTACATTTTTCACTGCCTCTGTGTGTGTGTGTGTGTGTGTGTGTTTGTGTGTGTGTGTGTGCTCAGTCATGTCCCACTCGGGGCAACCTGATGGACTGTGGCCTGCCAGGCTCCTCTGTCCATGGAATTTTCAAGCAAGAAATACTGGAGTGGGTTGCCAGTTCCTTCTCCAGGGGATCTTCCATACCCAGGAATACAATCCGCAACTCTTTAGTCTCCTGTATTAGCAGGCATATTCTTTACCACTTGCACCACCTGGGAAGCCACTTTCACTGCCTATAGAGTGAAAAAAAAAAATCTGCCTTCACTCTCACTTTTCCATGTCCTTTATTACCTTAGTTTCTGGATAGCAAAACAATGAGCTGAATGCAATCTGGTCCAAGTGTTCAGGATTCTGGCCAAAAAAAAAAAAAAAAAAAGAATCATGGATCTACAATATATGTACGTTCACAGTCCTCAAATTCTAAATCCCTTGATATTTGTACTGTTGAACTGAATATTTTTAGAAATATGACATATATCGCAAGAGGTTTTGCAAAGCACTTGAAATACAGGTGCTGGTATGGGAATTCTATTTGAGAAGGAAGAGTAGGAGTTTCCACCCACAGTCTATGAGATAACACATGAAGAGCAAATTTATCTGAACATATCTAATTCGTGTGCTTGAATGTGAGGAATGTGTACAGGAGAATGAGAATGAATGCAACCTAATTTTAATAAGTATTATAGATTTATTATTTATTAAAGAGTTCTGCTTGTTTCCTTGTGTGTTCAGAAAGTTTTAATCACACACACATTCCTATATCCTTTTTTTTAGAATTAATCTATGTCTTTATTAACATATTAATTAAGATACCAATCAGATATTAGATATGAGGCTTGTTCACAGTTTCATTAAAATTATGTAAAATTCTAATTTAAGAGAGGTTTAATCTTAATCTTTATTTTTATTTTTATTTTTACTTTATTTTGCTTTACAATACTGTATTGGTTTTGCCATATCCTTTTATCCTTTCAGTTTTCTTTCAAGTAAGGAAGATGATGAACATTGAAGAACTTCAGTCAATAGTTCAAACTAATTATGCTAGTAATATTTTGATGCCCAGTTTTTGGGATAATAATGATGGTGGTGATATAAAAAGTAATAATGATACACAACTGATTCTAGTTGTTTTCATTAATTATATATTAAAATTGATTCCTATATTTCTTATTAATTGGAAAAAATGATTTTAGAAATAGATAAATCAAAACCTTAAATTTCTATAATCTAGAGGTAACTGTTGATAGATTGTCTAATATGCATTTTCTATATATATATTTAATAAAAAGTTTGAATAATACCATACTGAAACATAAATTCTACAATTTTAAAGTGCTGCTATGTGATAAATAGTTAAAATGATTTTAACTATATATATATATAGAGAGAGACAGACAGACAGACAGACAGAGATGGTGTAATGTTTTTATACTGAAACATAAAAATGATAAGTCATTTTTGATTGAAGTGAAATTAACATGCTATAAAATAACTACTTAAATCACTACTTAAAACATGTGGCCATTTTTGTCTTTCTTTTTAAATTTAGCATAGTGTTTTCAAATTTCATATATGTAAGAGCATCATTTTATGAATGACTAAAAATGCCTGATACAGATATGCTTAGTTCTGTTTATTCACTCAACTAACATTCAATGATATTTGCCTTCTTTCTGCTTTTTAAATTTAATACTGATAGGATAAACATTTGTGTATAAGTTGTTTTTACATTTGTGTCCAATTGTCTGGTTATAAGCTTAAGGGTTGATTTTCTGAGTCATATAGTAACTGTTCAAAACAAGTAATTGCTAAACTGTTTTCCACAGCTCCTCTGTGATTTTTTACATACCCTGCAGCAATGTACAATAACTCTAATGTTTCCACAAAATTGCCAATATCTGCACTATTTATGAAAAAAGCTTTTTAGGTTATACATTATTATCTTTGTGGTTTTGATTTGAATTTAGTTATGTTGAAATCTTTTCATGTATTTGTTGGCCATCTACATCTTCTTTAGAGATATCTCTGTTTGAGTTCTTTGTCTATTTATAAAGACATAAAGCACGTCATTAAACATACAAAGGCCTGGGGTAACATTTTAAGTTAACACACACCTATATATTAAAAAAAACCCAACAACTGTTTTTGTCAAATACATGAACATTTGTGAAATACTCATGAATATCATTTAATTTTTGTTAAAATATATGAGGTAGGTTAGTATATAATTTTTTGTGTGTGTGAGAAAGCTGACTTCTGCAAATACTGATAAGCTATTTAATGCCAAGTGACTTAGCAGCAGCAGAAACTATGAAATATACAAGCATGGTTGGGAAATTTCTATTTTTGAATCCAGTTGATTCTGGTTTTAAGCAACTTTCCCTTATTTGGACAGAGTTTTTCTTCTTGGAGGAGTCCAGACAGTCACACTATACTCAATAAAGCAGACATCAAAATATAAAACAATGAAGCTGAGATAAATGTTTTGACAGACAACCTGTTAAAATCACTGACACCATATCTAAGGCATACTTGATTTCATTTTTTATTAATATTTTAATTTAAAAACTGAACAAAGAATATTTTGTGATCTTTTTCGAGCTGTTTATCTTTTCTTTGAAATTTTAAAATATTAAATACATGATATAAAGGCATGATATTTTAATACTAGATGGTTCAAAATTATACTATCTACAGGAAAAAATATTAATATGGACTTGGTGGACTTAATCTTAAACCATGTAATAATATTTCATTTACTTTTAACATAACCAAGAAAGGTAAATAAAAGTTATGTATTTATATACATATGTATGTTGCATCATATATTGTTATAACTTCTAGGTTTCAATCATTTATTTTAATAGCATGCTTTGTTTTTTAATTTTGGAACTCTTTCTTTAAAGTCTTGCAGTGGTTTACTGTTACCTGACACTAATCAAAAGCCTTTAGAAAGTGGATTTGAAGCTATGCAATTACTGAGATTCATCTACTGATAATATTTACTTGGAGTGTTCTTTTCTTCATTGTAGTAATCCTTAGTTGGAAGTGATCTTCTCTCAGGGACTTTCAGTTTTTCTGGAATATAATCCACCAATTTATTCCTGTAAGAATATGTGACTGGTTGTCAGCATTCTTGACAGTGAATAGTAGAAGGACAGTGGAAATCATACCATATATGTGAATGCTGGATTAAGCCTTCTCATTTTTATGATGCCTCGTATTTGGCATCATATTTACACTTTTTTGTTAAATATTCTTCCCAAAGTAAACTGCTAGTCATCATAAGATTATATCAGCATTTAGCATTGTTTAAAATAGTGAATAAACCTAAGATTTCAAATGTTCCTTATTATATTTCCTAGCTACATCCCATTTTACCTTTATGTATTCACATCAAATACATGGACAGAGGAACATGGCAGGGTGCAGTCCACAGGGTCTTTAAGAATTGGACACAACCGAAGCAACTTGGCATGCACACATTCGCATCAAAGGAAGACAGTTTAGGTATTGTAAAAAGTGACTTGTTTTGAAAATAGCAAAGCAATACATGGCAAACTACTTCATAAGAGTGCTTTTCAAAGACTTATATTGTGTTACTATAAACTCAAAGTAATAAAGAAGTAGTCAGGAAATGGCAACTAAGCAAAATTTTGGAGGGGATCAGGATTTTTTACAAAAAGCAAAGATGAATGGTCTTTGACCTAAAGCTTGATTTGTTTGTTGCTGTTGTTTAGCTGCTAAGTTGTGTCTGACTGTTAGAGATCCCATGGACTATACCCCACCAGGCTCCTTTGTCCACAGGATTTCCCAGCCAAAATCATTGGAGCAGATGCACCTATGGGCATCTTATCTTTGACAAAGGAGGCAAGTATATAAAATGGAGAAAAGACAACCTTTTAAATAAGTAGTGCTGGGAAAACTGGATAGCTACATGTAATAGAATGAAAATAGAACGTATTTAAATATAAGGCCAGAAACTATAAAGAGCTTGGAAGAAAACATAGGCAGTACACTTTTTAACATAATCAGAGCAAGATCCTCTATGACCCACATCCTAGAATAATGGAAATAAAAGTGGAAATATACAAAAGGGATTTAATTAAACTTAAAAGCTTCTGAACAGCAAAGGAAACAATAAACCAGATTAAAAGACAACCCTCAGAAAGTGAGAAAATAATTGCAAAAGAAACAACTGACAAATGATTAATCTCCAGAATATATAAGCAGTCCATACAGTTCAACATCAGGAAAACAAATAGCTCAATCAAAAATAGGCAGAAGACCTAAACAGACCTTTCTCCAAAGGAGACATAGATGGCTATAAACATATGAAAAGATGCTAAATATCACTCATTATTAGAGAAATGCAAATCAAAACTACAATAAGGTATCACCTCACAACAGTCAGAATGGCCATCATCAAAAAATCTACAAATAATAAATGCTGAAGAGGGTGTGGAGAAAAGGGAACTCTCTTGCATTATTGGTGGGAAAGTAAATTGGTACAGACACTATGGAGAATAGTATGGCAATTCCTTGAAAAAAAAAAACTAGGAATAAAACTTAAGAGCTTAAAACTTAAGACCCTAAAAGACAAGACCCACAATCCCACTGCTTGGCATATATCTTGAGGAAATGATAACTGAAATAAACACAGCTACCCAGTGTTCGTTGCAGCACTATTTACAATATGACATGGAAGCAACTTAGATGTCCATTGACAGATGAATGGATAAAGTAGTTCTGACACATAGATACAATGAAATATTTCTCAACCATAAAAAGAACACATTTGAGTCAGTTCTAATGAAGTGGATAAACTTAAGACTCTATTATACAGAGTGAAGTAAGTCAGAAAGAGCAAGACAAATATCATACACTAATGCACATATATGGAATCTGGAAAGATGGTAATGATGACATTTATGCTGGGCAGCAGGGGAGATGCAGACATAGTGAACAGACTTGTGGACACAGTTGTGGAAGAAGAGTGTGGGATGAATTGGGAGAGTGATATTGAAAAATATATGTTACCATATGTAAAATAGTTAGCCAGTGGGAATTTGATCTGTGATGCAGGGAGCTCAAACTTGATGCTCTGTGACAACCTAGAGAGGTAAGATTGGGTGGGAGGTGGGAGGAGGTTCAAGAGGCAGGGGACATACGTATACCTATGGCTGACTCATGTGGATGTATGGCAGAAACCAACAAAATATTGTAAAACAGTTATTCTCCAATCAAAAATAAATTTAAAAAAGATTACTGAAGTGGGTTGACATTTCCTTCTCCAGTTCAGTCGCTCAGACGTGTCCGACTCTTTGCCACCCCATGAATCGCAGCACACCAGGCCTCCCTGTCCATCACCAACTCCCGGAGTTCACTCAGACTCATGTCCATCGAGTCAGTTATGCCATTCAGCCATCTCATCCTCTGTCATCCCCTTCTCCTCCTGTCTCCAATCCCTCCCAGCATCAGGGTCTTTTCCAATGAGTCAACTCTTCGCGCGAGGTGGCCATAGTATTGGAGTTTCAGCTTTAGCATCAATCCTTCCAATGAACACTTAAGACTGATCTCCTTTAGGATGGACTGATTGGACCTCCTGGTTGAATAAAAGTTCATAGTATGTATTTAACAATTTTTCCCACAGTTTTCCTCTTCTGTGAAGTTACTTTTATTTCACGGGAAATAAAAGAATAAATATATATTTAAAGAATATTTTAGCACTGAACTTTTGAACTTCTTTTTAAAATTAAATTCACACTGCTGCTGCTAAGTCAATTCAGCCATGTCTGACTCTGTGCGACCCCATAGACAGCAGCTCACCAGGCTCCCCTGTCCCTGGGATTCTCCAGGCAAGAACACGGGAGTGGGTTGCCATTTCCTCCTCCAATACATGAAAGTGAAGTCATTCAGTCGTGTCTGACTCTTGGCGACCCCATGGACTGCAGCCTACCAGGCTCCTCCACCCATGGGATTTTCCAGGCAAGAGTACTGGAGTGGGGTCCTATTGTTTAACCATTTAAGTTGTACAACTGAGTGGTTTAAAGTTCATTCACAATGTAATTCAAACATCACTGCTATATAATTTCAGAACATTTTCACTATCTCAGAAAGAAATCCTACTAAACATTAAAGAGTTGCTTATGATTGCCCTATTCCTCAGCTCCTAGCAACAGCTATTTTCTTTATATTTCTATGGATTCACCTATTATAGACATTTCATAGAAATGAAATGATGTAATACATATCCTTTGTGTCTGGATTTTTTCCCTGGCATAATTATTTCAAAATACATTTATGCTGCAGCATGTATAAGTATTTCTTTTCTTTTCCTGGCTGAATAATGATCCATCTTATGGATATGCCTCATTTTCTTTATCCATTCAGCAGCTGATGGACATGTAGCTTCTTTGTACTTTTTGGCAAATGATGCTACAAAAGATCTTATAAGTTATCATATAAATGATTAAATATGTACCAAAATAATATTTGTTATAACATCTGTTTTCAATTATTTTGATTCAATACTTAAACACTGAATGGCTACACCACTCAGTAATTTTATATGCAACTTCTGAAAACCTGCCACATTATTTTCCACAGTGGTCGCAGCTTTCTACATTCTCACCAGCAATGTATGAAAGTTTCAGTGTATCTACATCCTGGCTAACTCTTGCCATTTAATATATTTTTAGTTAGTGTATCCATTCTAGTGGGTGTATTGTTATTTTGGTTTTGGTTGACATTTGCCAAATGATTAACAGTGTTAATCCTTTTATGTATTTATTGGCTATTTGTATTATTATTCTTTGGAGCATACCTACAAAAGTTATTTGCTCATTTAAAAAGATAAAAAACATACTAGCCAAGCAAACAGCAAAATGACAGAAGTCAGTCCTTCCAGAGAGTAATCACAATATATGTAAATTGGGTAATGTCTATATGTTTATATGTAAAAGAGGTAATGTAATGGGGTAATGTCTTCTATACTAAGGAAGCATAAAATTTATGCACCAATGACCAAAAAATTATGAAAAGAATTAAAAAAACCTATCTAAATGGAAAGACTTCCCATGTTTATGAATTATAAGACTTAATATTATTAAAATGACAATATTATCCAAAATATCTATAGATTCAATGTAATTCCTACAGTTTCAAGAAAATGTAAATTGCTGAAACAATCTGAAAACAGAATAAAATTGGATGACTCACATGTCCTAATTCTAAACCTTAGTACAAAGCCATGATAAGAAAAAAGATGCAATATTGGCATGATGATAGGCACTTATGGTGTAGAATTAAAAGTATAGGAATAAACTCATACATCTAAGGTATATTTGTTAGACTCTAGCCCCAAGACCTTTTTATAAGGCAAGTATTGTCTCCAACAGATAATGCTGGGGTGGCAGGATCTCCACATGCAAAAGAATGAATTTGGACCTTGACCTCACACCACATACAAAAACTTACACTAGATCAAATACTTAAATATAAGCTAAAACAATAAACCAATCAGACAAAAAAAGAGAGGTAAAATTTCATGACCTTATATTTGGCAGTAGCTAATTAGATATAAAAATATTGCTTGAGGACAAAAAGAAAAAAAATAAATTGAACTTTATCAAAATTAAAAAGCAAACAGGATTTTATATCAAAGAATAGTAGTAAGAAAAAGTCAAATCAAAGAATAGAAGAAAATACATGCAAATTACAGATCTGAAAAGGATTTAGCATTCAGAACACTTATCAGTTCAGTTCAGTCTAGTCGCTCAGTCATGTCCGACTCTTTGCAACCCCAAGAATTACAGCACGCCAGGCCTCCCTGTCCATTACCAACTCCCAGAGTTCACCCAAACTCATGTGCATCGAGTTGGTGATGCCATCCAGGCAGCTCATCTTCTGTTGATCCCTTCTCCTCCTGCCCCCAACTCCTCCCAGCATCAGAGTTTTTTCCAATGAGTCAATTCTTCACATGAGGTGGCCAAAGTACTGGAGTTTCAGCTTTAACATCTTTCCTTCCAAAGGAATCCCAGGGCTGATCTCCTTCAGAATGGACTGGTTGGATGTCCTTGCAGTCCAAGGGACTCTCAAGAGTCTTCTCCAACACCACACTTCAAAAGCATCAATTCTTCGGTGCTCAGCCTTCTTCACAGTCCAACTCACATCCATACATGACTACTGGAAAAACCATAGCCTTGACTGGACAGACCTTTGTTGGCAAAGTAATGTCTCTGCTTTTGAATATGCTATCTAGGTTGGTCATAACTTTTCTTCCAAGGAGCAAGTGTCTTTTAATTTCATGGCTGCAGTCACCATCTGCAGTGATTTTGGAGCCCCCCAAAATAAAGTCTGACACTGTTTCCACATCTATTTCCCATGAAGTGATGGAACCAGATACACGATCTTCGTTTTCTGAATGTTGAGCTTTAAGCCAACTTTTTCACTCTCCTCTTTCACTTTCATCAAGAGGCTTTTTAGCTCCTCTTCATTTTCTGCCATAAGGGTGGTGTCATCTGCATATATGAGGTTCTTTATATTTCTCCCGGCAAGTTTGATTCCAGCTTGTGTTTCTTCCAGTCCAGCGTTTCTCATGATGTACCCTGCATATAAGTTAAATAATCAGGGTGACAATATACAGCCTTGGTGTACTCTTTTTCCTGTTTGGAACCAGTCTGTTGTTCCATGTCCAATTCTAACTGTTGCTTCCTGACCTGCATACAGATTTCTCAAGAGGCAGGTCAGGTGGTCTGGTATTCCCATCTCTCTCAGAATTGTCCACAGTTTATTGTGATCCACACAGTCAAAGGTTTTGGCATAGTCAATAATGCAGAAATAGATGTTTTTTTTCTGGAACTCTCTTGCTTTTTCCATGATCCAGTGGATGTTGGCAATTTGATCTCTGGTTCCTCTGCCTTTTCTAAAACCAGCTTGAACATCTGGAAGTTCACAGTTCACGTATTGCTGAAGCCTGGCTTGGAGAATTTTGAGCATTACTTTACTAGCATGTGAGATGAGAGCAATTGTGCAGTAGTTTGAGCATTCTTTGGCATTACTGTTGTTTGGGATTGAAATGAAAACTGACCTTTTCCAGTCCTGTGACCACTGCTGAGTTTTCCAAATTTGCTGGCATATTGAGTGCAGCACTTTCACAGCATCATCTTTCAGGATTTGAAATAGCTCAACTGGAATTCTATCACCTCCACTAGCTTGTTCATAGTGATGCTTCCTAAGGCCCATTTGACTTCACATTCCAGGATGTCTGGCTCTAGGTGAGTGATCATACCATTGTGGTTATCTGGGGTCGTGAAGATCTTTTTTGTATAGTTTTGTGTGTTCTTGCCACCTCTTCTTAATATCTTCTGCTTCTGTTAGGTCCATACCATTTCTGTCCTTCATTGACCCCATCTTTGCATGAAATGTTCCCTTGGTATCTCTAATTTTCTTGAAGAGGTCTCTAGTCTTTCCCATTCTGTTGTTTTCCTCTATTTCTTTGCATTGATCACTGAGGAAGGCTTTCTTATCTCTCCTTGCTATTCTTTCGAACTCTGCATTCAAATGGATATATCTTTCCTTTTCCACTTTGCTTTTTGCTTCTCTTTTTAGCTATTTGTAAGGCTTCCTCAGACATCCATTTTTCTTTTTTGCATTTTTTCCCCCTTGGGAATGTTCTTGCTCCCTGTCGTTTGTAAAATATCACAAACCTCCAGCCATAGTTCTTCAGGCACTCTGTCTGTCAGATCTAATCCCTTAAATCTATTTCTCACTTCCACTGTATAATCGTATAGGATTTGATTTAGGTCATACTTGAATGGTCTAGTGGTTTTCCCTACTTTCTTCAGTTTAAGTCTGACAGCTCCCAGTCTTGTTTTTACTGACTGTATTGAGCTTCTCGACCTTTGGCTGCAAAGAATAGAATCATTCTGATTTCGTTGTTGACCATCTAGTGATTTCCATGTGAAGAGTCCTCTCGTGTTGTTGAGGGAAACATAACCAGGAGGGAAAAAGGAAAACCCCACAGAATACGTGCCTAACTACACTCACAGGAGAGAAGTAGCCCAGATGCTCACACCCACCACTAGCGAGAGGGGGCTGGACGAGGGGGCTGGACAGGGAGGCATGGGTTGCATGCTTAGGGTAAGAACCGGACCTGAATGCCCTTAGGACTATCTGAGGGAGCTAGCATGAGATAGCAACCCAAACTGTGCAATAGCCAGAGAGAGAAAAAATAAAAAAGAGAGAGAGAGAGAACTTACCCACAGAAAGTTCTAACCTAAGGCACATCCTGGCATGCTCACAGAATAAAGGATTGAGTGAATACCAAAGGAGAGCTAGGCAGCTGTGTACTGGCTCCTCCCCACACCGGAGGCAGAGAGGCAGGCATGCAACAGCCCAGAAGGTAAAGGGCAATCTCGGCTCCAGAGACCAGCATCCTTTACCAGACTGTGAGCAGGCTCCCAGTTGCTAACCAAGTCTTCCTGGGATCCTGTATGGTTGATGTCTGCCAGGAGGGTCACAGTCAGAGATCAGCTCCCTGGAGGAGACACACGGCACACCTGAGATGGCACCCTCACGGTGCACCCTGAAAACAAAGCAGCTGGGACCAGGGAGGTGATTATGTTGCATGGCCCACCTGGAACAATGTGTTCACCAAGCACCTGGTCGCCTGAGCTGCCTGGACCTGGGAAGGGCACAAAACACACGCCCAACCAAATCTGTGCCCTTGTGTAGTACCCGAGAACCTGAACCTGAGCAGCTTAGACCTGGGAAGTGCACAAAATGCAGGGCCTGCTTTGGACAGTTCCCCTGTAGAGCAATCTGAAGCCTGAGAAATACAGACCGGGAAAGAACACACTGCTGTAAGCTGGGGAAAACCCAGTATGGTCCATGCACTACAAATACTCCCCCCACACACCAGTGATATTTGTTTGCAGTCTCCCCACCCCCCCCCCCCACCCCGTAACACAGCTGAACAAGTGAGGCTAAAGAAGTGACCACCTTCACCCCCTTGTTTCAGGATAGAAATTAGACACTGAAGAGACTTGCAAACAGAGGAAACCAAAATCAACAAAGAAGAGGGAACCACTCTGGGAGTGACAGGTGCAACATATTAAAACCCTGTAGCTAACATTGACTAAGCATTGTAAGGGGCCTATAGACCTTGAGAAGAACTATAAGCTGGAACAAGGAACTATCTGAAACTGAACTGACCCCACACTGCCCTCAACAGCTCCACATAGATTCCTAGATATATTTTTACTATTATCATTTTTTAATTATTTTCTTTTTAAGTTCTTTGTTACTCCTTTAGTTTTCATTTTTATAATCTACTAATAATCTACCTACTATAATCTACTTTATAAAAAAGACTATTTTTAAAGCAAATTATATATATATATTATCATTTTTGTGATTGATTTTGTTTTGTATTTTTAATATTGTATTTTTGAGAGTCTAACCCCTACTTTAGATTTTTAATCTTTGCTTCTCGGTATTCATTATCAATTTTGTACTTTTAAGAATCTAATCTTCACTCTCCATTTTCACTTAGGGGTGTGATTACTGGCTTGATTGCTCTCTCCACTTTTGACTCTCCCTTTTCTCCCCCAGGTCACCTATATCTCCTCCCTCCCCCTTCTCTTCTCTACTTAATTCTGTGAATCTCTCTGGGTGTTCTGGGCTGTGGAGAACACATAGGGAACTGATTACTGGCTAGATTTGTCTCTCCCCTTTTGACTCCCCCTCATCTTCTTCTGGTCACTTCTATCTCCTTCCTCCCTCTTCTCTTCTCTGTGTAACTCCCTGAACCTTCCTGGCTGTTCTGGACCATGGTGAGCACATGGGTATTGAATACTGGCTAGATTGCTCCCTCCCCTTTTGACTCCCACTCTTCTCCTCCTGGTCACTTTTATCTCCCTCCTCCTTCTTTTCTTCTCTGTATAACTCTGTGAATCTCTCTGGGTGTTCCACACTGTGGAGAATCTTTTCACCATTAACCTAGATGTTTTATCATCTGTGCAGTATGGATGGAGAAGTCTTGAGGTTACTGTAAGAATAAGACTGAAAGCCAGAGGCAGGAGGCTTAAATCCAAAACTTGAGAGCAGCAGAGAACTCCTGATTCCAAGGAACATTAATAGACAAGAACTCATCCAAAAGCCTTCATACCTACAATGAAATCACCTTGCAAGATGTTGGCCAAGAGCCAACAAGTTCCAAAGCAAGACATACCACACTAATTTTCCAGAAACGCAGGAACACAGCCCTGAGCATTAAAATACAGGCTGTCCATAGCCATGCCAAACCCATAGACCCCTCAAAACTCACTACTAGACACTTCATTGCACTCCAGAGTGAAGAGATCAGCTCCACCCAGCAGAACACAGATGCAAGCTCCCCTAACCACGAAACCTTGACAAGCCACTAGTTCAAGCCCACCCACAGGGAGCAAGCTCCACAATAAAGAGGAACCACAAACTTCCAGCCTAAAGAAAGGCCAACCCAAACACAGCAATCTAAACAAAGTGAAAAGGCAGAGAAACATTCAACAGGTAAAGGAGCATGATAAATGCCCACCAAACCAAACAAAAGAGGAGGAGATAAGGAGTCTACCTGAAAAACATTCAGGATAATGATAGCAAAGATGATCCAAAATCTTGAAAACAAAATGGAGTTACAGTTAAATAGACTAGAGACAAGGATTGAGATGCCAGAAATGTTTAACAAGGACTTAGAAGAAATAAAAAAGTGTCAATCTGTAATGAATAATGCAATAACTGAGTTCAAAAGCAGTCTGGAGGGAACCAACAGTAGAGTAACTGAAGCAGAAGATAGGATAAGCAAGGTGGAAGATAGAATGATGCAAATAAAGGAAGGAAAGAAGAAAAAAGAATTAAAAGAAATGCAGACAACCTCCAAGACCTCTGGGACAATGTTAAATTCCTCAACATTGGAATCATAGGAGACCCAGAAGAAGAAGACAAAAAGAAAGGGCATGAGAAAACACTTGAGGAGATAATAGTTGAAAACTTCCCTAAAATGGGGAAGGAAATAACCACACGAATCCAAGAAACCCAGAGAGTCCCAAACAGGATAAACCCAAGGTGAAACACCTCAAGACACATATTAATCAAGTTAATGAAGATCAAACGCAAAGAGCATACATTAAAGGTAGCAAGGGAAAAGCAACAAATAACCCACAAGGGGATCCCCACAAGGATAACAGCTGATCTTTCAATAGAAACTCTTTAGGCCAGAAGGGAATTGCAGGACATACTTAAAGTGATGAAAGAGAAGAACCTACAACCTAGATTACTATACCCAGCAAAGATCTCATTCAAATATGAAGGAGAAATCAAAAGTTTTACAGACAAGCAAAAACTGAGAGAATTCAGCACCACCAAACCAGCTCTTCAACAAATGCTAAAGGACTTCTCTAGACAGGAAACACAGAAAAGCCTTATAAACTCGAACCTAAATCAACAAATTAATTGGCAATGGGATTATACTTATCAATAATTTCCTTAAATATAAATGGGTTGAATGCCCCAACCAAAAGACAAAGATTGGCTAGATTGAACAAAAACAAGACCCCTATATATGCTGTGTGCAAGAGACCCACCTCAAGCCAAGGGACACACACAGACTGAAAGTGAAGGGCTGGAAAAAGATATTTCATGCAAATGGAAACCAAAAGAAAGCAGGAGTAGCAGTACTCATATCAGATAAAATAGACTTTGAAATAAAGGCCATAAAAAGAGACAAAGAAGGACAGTACATAATGATCAAAGGATTAATCCAAGAAGAAGATATAACAATTATAAATATATATGCACCCAATATAGGAGCACCACAAAATATAAGGCAAATACTGACAAGTATGAAAGGGGAAATTAACAGTAATGCAATAATAGTGGGAGACTTTGATACCCCACTCATACCTATGGATAGATCAATCAAACAGAAAATTAGCAAGGAAATACAAACTTTAAATGATACAATGGACCAGTTAGACCTAATTGAGATCTATAGGACATTTACCCCAAAACAATGAATTTCGCCTTTTTCTCAAGTGCACACGGAATATTCTCCAGGATAGAGCACATCTGGGCCACAAATCTAGCTTGGGTAAATTCAAAAAAATTGAAATCATTTCAAGCATCTTTTCTGAGCACAACGTAGTAAGATTAGATGTCAGTTACAGGAAAAAAAGCTGTTAAAAATACAAACATGGGCCTAAACTATGCGCTTCTGAATAACCAACAAATCACAGAAAAAATCAAAAAAGAAATCAAAATATGCAAAGTAACATAGGAAAATAAAAACATGACAACCACAAACCTATGGGATTCAGTAAAAACAGTGCTATGGGGAAAGTTCATAGCAATACAAGCCTAACTCAAGAAACAAGAGAAAAGTCAAATAAACGGCCTAACTTTACACCTAAAGCAAATAGAAAAAAAAGAAAAAGAAATGAAGAACCCCAGTGTCAGTAGAAGGAAAGAAATAATAAAAATTAGGGCAGAAATAAATGGAAAAGAAAACAAAGGAGACTACAGCAAAAATCAACAAAACTAAAAGCTGGTTCTTTGAGAAGATAAATGAAATAGACAAACCATTAGCTAGATTCATCAAGGAAAAAAGGGAAAAGAATTAAATCTACAAAATTAGAAATGAAAATGGAAAAATCATAACAGACAACATGGTAATACAAAGGATCATAAGAGACTACTATCAGCAATTATATGACAAAAAAAAATGGACAACTTGGAAGAAATGGACGAATTCATAGAAAAGTATAACCTTCTAAAACTGAACCAGGAAGAAATAGAAAACCTTAACAGACCCACCACAAGCACAAAAATCAAAACCATAATCAAAAATCTTTCAACAAACAAAAGCCCAGGACCAGATGGCTTCACAGCTGAATTCTACCAAAAATTTATAGAAGAGCTAACACCTATCCTACTCAAACTCTTTCAGAAAATTGCAAAGGATGGTAAACTGCCTAACTCGTTCTCTGAGGCCACCATCACCCTAATACCAAAACCAAACAAAGATGCCACACACAAAAAAGAAAACTACAGGCCAATATCACTGATGTAAAATTCCTCAACAAAATTCTAGCAAAGAGAATCCACAACATATTTAAAAGATGATACATCATGACCGAGTGGCCTTTATTCCAGGGATGCAAGATTCTTCAATATTCGCAAATCAACCAATGTGATACACCACATTAACAAACTGAAAGAAAAAACCATATGTTTATCTCAATAGATGCAGAGAAAGCCTTTGACAAAATTCAACATCCGTTTATGATAAAAAAAAACCCTCCAGAAAGCAGGTATAGAAGGAACATAACTCAACATAATAAAAGCCATATATGACAAACCCACAGCAAACATTATCCTCAATGGTGAAAAATTGAAAGCATTTCCCCTAAAGTCAGGGACAAGACAAGGGTGCCCACTCTCACCACTACTATTCATCATAGTTTTGGAATTTTTAGCCACAGCAATCAGAGAAGAAAAAGAAATTAAAACAATCCAGATTGGAAAATAAGAAGTACAACTCTCATTGTTTGTAGACGGCATGATCCTCTACATAGAAAACCCTAGAGAATCCACCAGAAAATTACTAGAGCTGATCAATAAATAGTAAAGTTGCAGGATATAAAATTAACACAGAGAAATCCCTTGCATTCCTATACACAAACAATGAGAAAACAGAAAGAGAAATTAAGGAAACAATTCTATTTACCATTGTGATGAAAAGAATAAAATACTTAGGAATAAATCTACCTAAAGAAACAAAAGACCTACATATAGAAAACTATAAAACACGGTGAAAGAAAGCAAAGTTGACACAAATAGATGGAGAAATAGATCATGTTCATGGATCAGAAGAATCAATATAGTGAACATGAGTATATTACTCAAAGCAATCTATAGATTGAATGCAATCTCTATCAAGCCAGCAATGGTATTTTTCACAGAACTAGAATAAATAATTTCACAATTTGTATAGAAATACAAAAAAACCTTGAATACCCAAAGCAATCTTGAGAAAGAAGAAGGGAACTGGAGGAATCAACCTGCCTGACTTCAGGCTATATTACAAAGCTACAGTCATCAATACAGTATGGTACTGGCACAAAGACAGAAATGTAGATCAATTGAACAAAATAGAAAGCCCAGAGATAAATCCACACACCTATGGACACCTTATCTTTGACAAAGGAGGCAAAAATATACAATGGAGAAAAGACGATCTCTCTAACAAGTGGTGCTGAGAAAAGAGGTCAACCAATCGTAAAAGAAGGAAACTAGAACAGTTTCTAACACCGTACAAAAAAAAAAAAAAAACTCAAAATGGATTAAAGATCTAAATTTAAGACCAGAAACTATAAAACACCTAGAAACACTCTCTGACATAAATCACAGCAAGAGTCTCTCTGTATAATATCATGTAAGAAACGAAGTGCCAGTCTATGTTCGATACAGGATACAGGATGCTTGGGGCTGGTGCATGGGGATGATCCAGAGAGATGATATGGAGTGGAAGGTGGGAGGGACATTCAGGATTGGTAGCTTGTATACACCCGTGGTGGATTCATGTCAATGTATGGCAAAAACCAATACAGTATTGTAAAGTAAAATAAAGTAAAAATTAAAAAAAAAAAAATCCTCTCTGACCCACCTCCCAGAGTAATGGAAAAAAAGTAAAAATAAAGAAATGGGACCTAATTAAATGTAAAAGCTTTTGCACAACTAAAGAAACTATAAGCAAGGTGAAAAGACAGACTTCAGAATTGGAGAAAATAATAACAAATGAAGCAACTGACAAAGTAATAGTGAAGTACTCAATCATGTCTGACTTTTTGCTACCCCATGGACTGTAGCCTATCACGCTCCTCCCTCCATGGGATTTTCCAGGCAAGAGTACTGGAGTGGGTTGCCATTTCCTTCTCCAGAGGATCTTCCCAACCCAGGTGTTGAACCTGGGTCTCCTGCATTGTAGACAGACGCTTTACCATCTGAGCCACCAGGGAAGTAACTGACAAAGAATTAATCTCAAAAATATACAAGCAGCTCATGCAGCTCAATTCCAGAAAAATAAACGACCCAATCAAAAAATGGGCCAAAGAACTAAACAGACATTTCTCCAAAGAAGACATACAGATAACTAACAAACACATAAAAAAATGCTCAACATCACTCATCATCAGAGAAATGCAAATCAAAACTACAATGAGGTATCATCTCACGCCAGTCAGAATGACTGCTATCAAAAAGTCTACAAGCAATAAATGCTGGTGAGGGTATGGAGAAAAGGGAACCCTCTTATACTGTTGGTGGGAATGCAAACTAGTACACCACTATGGAGAACAGTGTGGAGATTCCTTAAAAAAACTGGAAATAGAACTGCCATACGACCCAGCAATCCCACTGCTGGGCATACACACAGAGGAAACCAGAATTGAAAGAGACAGGTGTACCCCATTGTTCATTGCAACATTGTTTACAATAGCTGTGGTGTTGGAAAAGACTCTTGAGAGTCCCTTGGACTACAAGGACATCCAACCAGTCCATTCTGAAGGAGATCAACCCTGGGATTTCTTTGGAAGGAATGATGCTAAAGCTGAAACTCCAGCATTTTGGCTACCTCATGCGAAGAGTTGAGTCATTGGAAAAGACCCTGATGCTGGGAGGGATTGGGGGCAGGAGAAGAAGGGGATGACCGAGGATGAGATGGCTGGATGGCATCACTGACTCGATGAACGCGAGTCTGAACTCCGGGAATTGGTGATGGACAGGGAGGCTGGGCGTGCTGCGATTCATGGGGTCGCAAAGAGTCGGACACAACTGAGCAACTGAACTGAACTGAACTGAGGACATGGAAGCAACCTAGATGTCCATTGGCAGATGGAGGGTTAAGGAAGTTTTGGTACATATACACAATGGAATATTACTCAGCTATAAAAAAGAACACATTTGAGTCAGTTCTAATGAGATGGACAAAACTGGAGCCTATTATACAGAGTGAAGTAAGTCAGAAAGAAAACACCCATACAGTATATTAGTGCTTATATTTGGAATTTAGAAAGATGATAATGATGACCCTACATGCGAGACAGCATAAGCAACACAGATGTAAAGAACAGACTTTTGGACCCTGTGGGAGAAGGCAAGGGTGGGATGATTTGAGAGAATAGCATTGAAACATGTATATTATCATATATGTAATAGATTGCCAGTCCAGGTTCGGTGCATGAGACAGGGCGCTCAGGGCCAGTGCACTGGATGACCCTGAGGGATGGGATACGGAGAGAGGTCGGAGGGAATTTCAGGATGGGAGACACATGTACACCCATGGCTGATTCATGTCAATGTATGGCAAAAACCACTACAATATTGTAAAGTAATTCGCCTCTAATTAAAATAAATTAATTAATTTAAAAAATTTAAACACAGAATTACCATGTGACTCAACAATTCCGCTGTGAGATATTGTTTTATTGTTCAGTCATGGCCGACTCTTTGCAACACCATGGACTGCAGTATGCCAGACTTCCCTGTCCTTCACCATCTCCTGGAGCTTGCTCAAACTCATGTCCATTGAGTCAGTGATACCATCCAACCATCTCATTTTCTGTTGTCCCCTTCTCGTCCTGCTTGAAAAAAGATGTTTCAAAAAAAAAAAAAAGATACATAAATGTTTACAGCTTAACTTCTCAGATGTTTGTCTCTCACATCTGACCACTGTCCCCAGCTTCTGTATCTGCTTCTGCCCTGTGGGATTACTCTTCAGGGCAGACTGGACCCTTGTGGTTTTTCTGCCTATATCGGGGCACAGGTGTGAGCTGTGGTAGAGTGGCTATTGTAGGAAGTCTTGGCTGCTTCTGGGGTCCCATTGGGTAAGGTCAGCAATGACCAACACCACCTCACCCAGACTCTGCTCCAGGAATGGGTTGCATCTACAGCCTGGTCAAATCTTTTCTCTGGTTCTGGCCAACTCAGATTCAGCACCATGTTGCAGCATAAAATGAGTCAGTCCAGAGAGTTCACCAGGCCTGGGACTGGAGAACGTGACAAGGCAGTTGCAGGAATCACAATGGCTGCTAGGACAGACTTTTTCTGCCCTTTCTGGGGACAAACCAGTAGGCACATGCTTTTCAGGAGCAGAGTCCAGGCTTCTCCAGCCTTTCTACCTGTTTCAGTCATTCTCTTATCCAGCCAAGAGGGTTTGTCTCCTCAGCATAGGACCCCAGCAAACGACACTGGGAAAACTGGATATTCTCATTTACAAAAAAATAAAATTGGACCATTACCTTATGCCATATACAAAAATTAATTTAAAACTAGTTAAATAGTTAAACATAAGAACTGAAAAATAAGATGTAGGGAAAACTCTTCATGATAATTGTGTTTGAAAATGGTTTCTTAGATATTATAACAAAAACACAGACAACAAAAGAAAAACCTAGAAAAATGGATTATATAAAATCTAAAAACTTATCTCCAACAAAGGAAACAATTAATAGAGTAAAAAGGAAATCCCTGGGATTTGATAAGTTATGTTATTTGCAAATCATATATTGATAGGGATTAATATCAGAATATATAAAGAACACCTTCATCTCAACAAAAAAAGACAATCTAATTTTAAAATTGTTAAAAAAAAAAACTTGAAAAATGTTTCTCCAGAGAAGATATACAAATAAACAGCAAGCACACAAAAATATGTTTAACATCATTGATTGTTGTTGTTCAGTCACCAAGTCACGTCCAACTCTCTGTAACCCCATGAACTGCAGCAGGCCAGGTTTCCCTGTCCTTCACTATCTCCCTGAGTTTGCTCAAACTCACGTCCATTGAGTCAGTGGTGCCATCCAACCATCTCATCCTCTGTCCCTTCCTTCTACTCTTGCCCTCAATTTTTCCCAGCAACAGAGTCTTTGGAACTAAATTGGCTCTTTGCATCAGGTGGCCAAAATATTGGAACTTCAGCTTCAGTATCAATCCTTCAAATGAATATTCAAGGCTGATTTCCTTTAGAATTGACTGATTTGATCTCCTTTCAGTCCAAGGGACTCTCAAGAGTCTTCCCCAGCACCAGAGTTAAAAAGCATCAGTTCTTGATTAGGAAAATACAAATCCAAACCACAATACGATATCACTTCACACACGGAATAGTGGCCAATTTAAAAACAAACAAACAAATGTAAAATAACTAGTGCTGGTGAAGATGTGGAGAAATTGATATCCTCATGCATTCCTGTTGAGAATGTAAAAGGGTGTGGCATCACAGAAAAAAAAGAGATTTCCTCCAAAAGTTAACAATAGGATTAATATATAATTCAGTAATCATAGTTCTGGATGTATATCCAAAAGAAGTAAAAACAAGATCTTGAAGAGATATTTGCACAGCAATGTTCATTTCATCACCATTCACATTAGTCAGAAAGTGGAAGCAAGCTAAATGTCAGTAGACCGCTGAAAGAATAAATAAAATATGGTATATACATACAATAGAATGTTATTCAATCTTAAAGAAGGAAATAATATCATATGTCACAACATGAATGAACCGTGAGGACATTATGCTGTGTGAAAAAAGATAGTCATAAAAAGATACACAAAATTACACATATATGAGGCATCTATAATAATGAGACTCATAGAAACAAAAAGTAGAATGTTGGTACAAAGTGATGAGAAGAGGGAGAAATGAAAAAACTGCTGTTCACTCTGTAAAGAGTTTGTTCTTTGTAAGATGAACAAGTACTAGAGTTCTGCTGTACAGCGTTGTAAATACATTCAACTCTGTTTAAATGTACCTGTAAAAATGGTTTATATGGTAAATCTTATGTTGTGTGCATTTACTACCCTTAAAATAATTTTTTTAGCAATCAAACTCTTAGAGAGGAGAAATAGAATGGTGGTTAGAGAATAGTTCAATAGGTATATAGTGTTGGTGTTGCAAGATAAGAGAAAGTTCTAGAGATCTGTATACAACAATGTGCATATAGTTAATACACCTATGTGTGTATGTGTGTATGTGTGTGATCAGTTGTGTCCAACTCTTTGCAACCTCATGGACTGTAGCCTGCCAGGCTCCTCTGTCTATGGAATTTTTCGGGCAAGAATACTGGAGTGGGTTGCCATTTCTTCCTCCAGGGGATTTTCCCGACCTAGGGTTCAAAACCACATCTCCTGGGTCTGTAAATTTAAAACTCCTTTAAATGATCATTTTTATGTTATCTTTATTTACCACAATAATATAAAAGAATGGGTTTAAATTTTGTCATCCTTTTCCCTTAACAATTGTATGATAACATGATGGTTATTATTTAACCTGTTAATGGGGTTGATTGTTGAATACTGAAACAATCTTGAACGCTGAGAATAAAATCCACTGGACTAATTATTTAATAATGGTATATAATTGTTGTGCATTTTTGAATTTTATTTGTTGGGTATTTTTTAGGAATTTTGCCATCTGGAGTCATGAGAGATATTGCTTTATAGATTTTGTTGCTGTTGTTCTGTCTTTGTCCAGTCTGAGTATCAGAATAACACTAACTTAATGGAAAGAATTGTGAAGTATTCCCTTCTTTTCTATTTTCTAGCAGATATTGCATAGAATTGGTGTTAATACTTCAAAAGTTTGGTAGAATTCTCCAGTGAAAATACAAGGCTCTGGAGATTACTTTTTTTTAATACAAATTCAATGTCATTAATGGTAACAGAGCAATTGAAATTGTGTTTTTCATATTGAGTACATTTTGGTGTGTCTTCTGAGCAGATGTCAAGAACTTGTTTAGTGTAGAATTTCCATGTTCAGCTCAGTTCAGTTCAGTCGCTCAGTTGTGTCCGACTCTTTGCAACCCCATGAATCGCAGCACGCCAGGCCTCCCTGTCCATCACCATCTCCCGGAGTTCCCTCAGACTCACGTTCATCGAGTCCGTGATGCCATCCAGCCATCTCATCCTCTGTCGTCCCCTTCTCCTCCTGCCCCCAACTCCTCCCAGCATCAGAGTCTTTTCCAATGAGTCAACCCTTCGCATGAGCTGGCCAAAGTACTGGAGTTTCAGCTTTAGCATCATTCCTTCCAAAGAAATCCCAGGACTGATCTCCTTCAGAATGGACTGGTTGGATGTCCTTGTAGTCCAAGGGACTCTTAAGAGTCTTCTCCAGCATCACAGTTCAAAAGCATAAATTCTTCAGTGCTCAGCCTTCTTCACAGTCCAACTCTCACATCTATACATGACCACAGGGAAAACCAAAGCCTTGACTAGATGGACCTTAGTCGGCAAAGTATTGTCTTTGTTTTGAATATACCATCTAGGTTGGTCATAACTTTTCTTCCAAGGAGTAAGCGTCTTTTAATTTCATGGCTGCAAGCACCATCTGCAGTGATTTTGGAGCCCCCCCAAAATAAAGTCTGACACTGTTTCCACTGTTTCCCCATCTATTTCCCATGAAGCAATGGGACCAGATGCCATGATCTTCATTTTCTGAATGTTGAGCTTTAGGCCAACTTTTTCACTCTCCTCTTTCACTTTCATCAAGAGGCTCTTTAGCTCCTCTTCACTTTCTGCCATAAGGGTGGTGTCATCTGCATATCTGAGGTTCTTGATATTTCTCCTGGCAATCTTAATTCCAGCTTGTGTTTCTTCCAGTCCAGTGTTTCTCATGATGTATTCTGCATATAAGTTAAATAAGCAGGGTGACAATATACAGCCTTGACGTACTCTTTTCCCAATTTAAACCAGTCTGTTGTTCCATGTCCAGTTCTAACTGTTGCTTCCTGACCTGCATACAGATTTCTCAAGAGGCAGGTCAGGTGGTCTGGTATTTCCATCTCTTTCAGAATTTTCCACAGCTTATTGTGATCCACACAGTCAAGGGCTTTGGCATAGTCAATAAAGCAGAAATAGATGTTTTTTCTAGAACTCTCTTGCTTTTTCCATGATCCAGTGGATGTTGGCAATTTGATCTCTGGTTCCTCTGCCTTTTCTAAAACCAGCTTGAACATCTGGAAGTTCATGGTTCACGTATTGCTGAAGCCTGGCTTGGAGAATTTTGAGCATTACTTTACTAGCGTGTGAGATGAGTGCAATTGTGCAGCAGTTTGAACATTCTTTTGCATTGCCTTTCTTTGGGATTGAAATGAAAACGGACCTTTTCCAGTCCTGTGGACACTGCTGAGTTTTCCAAATTTGCTGGCATGTTGAGTGCAGCACTTTCACAGCATCATCTTTCAGGATTTGAAATAGCTCAACTGGAATTCCATCACCTCCACTAGCTTTGTTCATAGTGATGCTTTCTAAAGTCCACTTGATTTCACATTCCAGGATGTCTGGCTCTAGATGAGTGATCACACCATCATGATTATCTGGGTCGTGAAGATCCTTTTTGTACAGTTCTTCTGTGTATTCCTGCCACCTCTTCTTAATATCTTCTGCTTCTGTTAGGTCTATACCGTTTCTGTCCTTTATCAAGCCCATCTTTGCATGAAATGTTCCCTTGGTATCTCTGATTTTCTTGAAGAGATCTCTAGTCTTTCCCATTCTGTTGTTTTCCTCTATTTCTTTGCGTTGATCGCTGAAGAAGACTTTCTTATCTCTCCTTGCTATTCTTTGGAACTCTGCATTCAGATGGGTGTATCTTTCCTTTTCTCCTTTGCTTTTTGCCTCTCTTCTTTTCATAGCTATTTGTAAGGCCTCCCCAGACAGACAGTTTTTTCAGAGTCCAACATGATATTCTGTTTCATTCCTGGCATTGTGAATTTATTTCATCTCTTTTTTTCCTTATCAATATTGATAGAAGTTAGTGAATTTAATAGTCAAGTTAGTTAATGATATTTTCAAGTAGCAAACTATATGCTTCATTGATTTTAACTTTATTTTTCTGACTTTAGTTTCATTATCTTCTCCTCTTTGTCATTCCCTTTCTTCTACTAATGAAATAGTAGCCATTGTAGGAATTATCAGTTCAGTTCAGTTCAGGTGCTCAGTCATGTCCAACTCTTTGCGACCCCGTGGACTGCAAGACACCTGGCTTCCCTGTCCATCACAAACTCCTGGAGCTTACTGTTATTCTTTTTCTAGATTTCTCAGATGAGAGATTGGAATATTGCTTGGATATTTTTCCTCTTTTCTAATGTATGTATTGAGTGCTCTAAATTACCCTTTCAACAATACTTTATTGTGTTCCAGAAATTATGATACATTGAATTTTATTTTTAGTCAAAGTATATTTTAAATTTTCCTTGCGACATCCTCTTTGACTCATGGATTATTTACAAGTGTCTTGCTTACTTTCCAAATGTTTGTAGGTTTTCCTGTTCTTTTAAAATTTTTTATTCATTGTCAGATTCTGTTGTAGTTGGAAAATACACAGTATATGCTTTTGATCTTTTTGAAATACTTAGGTTTCTTTTATGGCTCAGGATAATTCTTGTTATAGGTATATGTTTCATGTATACATGAAAAAAAGAATGTATATTCTAGTATTGTTGGGGAAATCATTTTATAAAGATCTATTAGATGCTGTTGATTGAACTTCTGTTGAGTTTTATATTCTTGTTGGTTTTCTGTATAGTTGTTCTATCCATTGTTGAGAGAGGTATGTTGAGGTTTCCAACTGAAAATTTCCATCACTATTTGAAAAGAAGACTGGTATCTATGGCAGATATCTGTTCCTTAATTATTCATTTTTTAATAATTATTCTTATTTTACTAGGTTTTTTTCATTGTAACTTGGGCTAATGAGGAGACTAGTCTTTCAAAAAGGTGAGGAGATAAAAAATTCATAAGACAGTGTGTGTGTGCGTGGGGCAGGGTTGTGTCAAGGCTTTGGGCATTCTGAAGACATTGCCTCAATCAGCACCTTCACTTGTTGTGACCCAAATGTTACACTTAAAAAGATAGTTTTAGATCCTGACCAAACATCCAACAGAAGTATCATTTTATTTCTTTCCCTTTGCCTTTCATCTCTTCCCTGAAAGATATGTGATATAAGATTTTGTATTCTTAGAGCCTGAAAGGATCCTTAGGACACAATCTCGTATCTGCTTGGTTTTTACCCCATAGACAATAGGGTTCATAGTGGGAGGTAGGAGCAGGTAAATATTGGCCACAATGATGTGACAAGATGAAGGAATTGTATGGCTCCCAAAGCGATTAAAAAAGAAACAGAAGAAGGCTGGGCTGTAGGAGAAAACTATAGCACAGATGTGGGCAGTGCAGGTGCTGAACGCCTTCCTCCGAGCTTCCGCTGAGGAGAGGCTGACCACTGCCCGGAGGATCATGGTGTAAGAGATGGTGATGCACAGGATGTCAAAGCCTCCAATTAGGAAGGCAGCCATCAGACCATAGATAACATTGATCTTGATATTTCCACAAGATAGCTTGGCTACAGATAGCTGGTCACAGTAGGTATGGTGTATTATGTTGCCTCTGCAGTAGGGTAGTTGCTTGGTGAAGAAAACCAAGGGAATGATGAGAAATACTGCTCTCAGCAAAGTGGCAACCCCAACCTTTGCAATGACAGGATTGGTGAGGATAGTTGAATAGCGCAGAGGGTAGCAGATGGCCACATAGTGGTCCAGGGCCATAAGCATGAGCACCCCAGATTCCATCCCTGTGAAGGTGTGAATAAAGAACATCTGGACCAAACATTCTTCAAAGCTGATTTCCTTGAGTTGAAACCAGAAGATGCAAAGAGCTTTAGGGGTGGTACTAGAGCACATGACAAGGTCAGTTAGGGAAAGCATGGCCAAGAAGTAATACATGGGTCTGTGTAGTGAGTCCTCATAGTGAATGAGGTAGAGGAGTCCACAGTTCCCTACCATAGCTACAACATACATGGAGCAGAATGGGAAGGAAACCCACATGTGCATGTCCTCCAGTCCTGGGACCCCATTAAGAATAAAACAGGCTGGTGTCACATCTGTTTGGTTCAGCATTATCATGATCAGGCTGGTATAGTCACTAAGAAGCATATATGGTTTCACTTTTATTTTTTGTTCTGTTTTGCTTTTTGACCCTCCTAGATTTGGAAAAAAGAAAAAGAAATCTCAGTTGCAGTTCCTCTATCTGTCTCTTGTCCCTGTTAAATTTGTATTTTAAATCAAAGAATCAAACATTTTAATGCCAGGGAATATTTATTTACACATAGCTTAAACCAGGTATATATAGTCTTTGTTAATTCATTAAATGATCAATTCATTCAATAAATATATATGTATCACCTATTATATGCCAGGCATTATCACATATATTGCAAAAACATTATTTTGAACAAAAGAAAAAATTCTTATAACTGATAAATAAGAATCTTAAAATAGATAAATCTTCATAAATTTTTAATTAAATTAATTGGTTTCAGTCTTTCTAATTAATTTTTTTAATCCTATTTAAATGTTAATTACTGTACACATCTCCTTTTGCATGTTTTCTTAAGGAAAATCTCATTAATTACTCATCAGTGACACAATAGACGTGGTTAGGATGCATTTAATATTGCTCTTATTTCTAAAAGAGTTCATATCTATGCTTACTGTAAACCAGGCGCAGTTCTAGGATTTTACAAAGATTAACTCATTTAGTCCTCACTACAAGCTCAGAAAGTAATCTTTTATTAATCTGTACTTTGCTGCTGCTGTTATTCAGTCTCTAAGTCGTGTCTGACTCTTTGTGACCCGATGAACTGCAACACGCCAGGCATCCCTGTCTTTCACTAACTCCCTGAGTTTGATCAAACTCACATCCATTGAGTTGATGATACCATCCAATCATCTCCTAGCATCAGGGCCTTTTCCAATGAGTCGGCTCTTTGCATCAAGTGGTCAAAGTTTTGGAGCTTCAACTTCAGCATCAGTCCTTCCTATGAATATTCAGGGTTGATTTCCTTTAGGATTGACTGATTTGATCCCCTTGCTGTCCAAGGGACATTCAAGAGTCCTCTCCAGCACCAGAACTCAAAAGCATCAATTCTTTGGCTCTTAGTCTTTTTAATGGTCTGTACTTTATAAATGAGTAAATGGAAACCCTTGGTAGAAATTTTCTTCATATATAAATGTCATAGGTTTTTTGATCCTTTTGACACTACCTCTCCTTCTTTTTTTTTTTTTTTCCCTTCGTTTATTTACTTTCTGGCTCTGAAATAGTTAAGAAAATTTTATAGTGTCTGTGCTTTCAAGTTTAATGCTGATAATGGTGATGAATAAAGGGAATATTTCATGCAAAGATGAGCACAATAAAGGACAGAAATGGTATGGACCTAACAGAAGCAGAAGATATTAAGAACAGTTGGCAAGAATACAGAAGAATTATACAAAAGAGATCTTCATGACCCAGATAACCACAGTGGTGTAATCTCTCACCTAGAGCCAGACATCCTGGAATGCAAAGTCAAGTGGGCCTTAGAAAGCATCACTATGAACAAAGCTAGTGGAGGTGATGGAATTTCAGTTGAGCTGTTTCAAATTCTAAAAGATGATGCTCTGAAAGTACTGCACTCAATATGCCAGCAAATTTGGAAAACTCAGCAGTGGCCACAGGACTGGAAAAGGTCAGTTTCCATTCCAATCCCAAAGAAAGGCAATGCCAAGGAATGCTCAAACTACCGCACAGTTGCACTCATTTCACACACTAGCAAAGTGATGCTCAAAACTCTCCAAGCCAGGCTTCAGCAATACGTGAACTGTGAGCTTCCAGATGTTCAAGGTGGATTTAGAAAAAGCAGAGGAACCAGAGATCAAATTGCCAACATCCGTTGGATCATTGAGAAAGCAAGAAAGTTCCAGAAAAACATCTACTTCTGCTTTATTGACTATGCCAAAGCCTTTGACTGTGTGATCACAACAAACTATGAAAAATTCTGAAAAAGATGGGAATACCAGACTACCTAAACTACCTCCTGAGAAATCTATATGCAGGTCAGGAAGCAACAGTTAGACCTGGACATGGAACAACAGACTGGTTTAAATTGGGAAAAGAGTACGTCAAGGCTGTATATTGTCACCCTGCTTACTTAACTTATATGCAGAGTACATCATGCAAAATGCCAGGCTGGAAGAAGCACAAGCTGGAATCAAGATTGCCGGGAGAAATATCAATAACCTCAGATATGCAGATGACACCACCCTTATGGCAGAAAGCGAGGAAGAACTAAAGAGCCTCTTGATAAAAGTGGAAGAGGAGAGTGAAAAAGTTGGCTTAAAACTCAACATTCAAAAAACTAAGATCATGGCATCTGGTCCTATCACTTCACGGCAAATAGATGGGGAAACAGATGTAACAGTGGCAGACTATTTTGGGGGGCTCCAAAATCACTTCAGATGGTGACTGCAGCCATGAAATTAAAAGATGCTTGCTCCTTGGAAGAAAAGCTATGACCAACCTAGACAGCACATTAAAAAGCAAAGACATTACTTTACTGACAAAGGTCCATCTAGTCAAAGCTATGGTTTTTCCAGTAGTCATGTATAGATGTGAGAGTTGGACTATAAAGAAAGCTGAGCGCTGAAGAGTTGATGTTTTTGAACAGTGGTGTTGGAGAAGACTCTTGAGAGTCACTTAGACTTCAAGGAGATCCAACCAGTCCATCTTAAAGAAAATCAATCCTGAATATTCATTGGAGGGACTGATGCTGAAGCTGAAACTCCAATACTTTGGCCACCTGATGGGAAGAACTGACTCATGTGAAGATCATGATGCTGGGAAAGATTGAAGGCGGGAGGAGAAGGGGACGACAGAGGATGAGATGGTTGGATGGCATCATCAACTCAATGGACATGAGTTTGAGTAGGCTCCAGGAGTTGGTGATGGACAGGGAATCCTGGAATGCTGTAATCCATGGGGTCCTAACAGGTTGGACATGACTGAGCTACTGAACTGAACTGACTGATATCTTTTTTTGTGAAGTCACTTACTGGGCATTGTGAATCTGGAAATTTATGGCCATGAACTTCCATTTTGGAAATTTTCTTCTACTAACTTTTGATCATTTCTTCCCATCCATGGTCCTTGTTATTTTACTACAATTACTTTTTGCCAGATATTGCATCTTCTCGGCTTTTTGTTCTCTTTGTGTTTAAAAATTTTCTCATCTTGAATCAATTCATTTTTTGGATTCATTTTCTAGAAAATTCAACTATGTTTTCCAAAATCACACTAACACTACACCCCTGTGTAGTGCTATTGTTGATGGATTTTACAAGATCTTACTTTCTCTGAATTTTGTGACTCTGAGAACAATATTTTCATATATACTTAATACACATATGTTATATATGTGTATGTTATATATATGCTCCAAATGTATTATTTCGATAATGCCTGTCTCAATTTTTATTTTTAAAGATTTTTTGCCTTTTATTTGAAAGTGTTACTGAAATGTATTATGACCATTGACTATTAATTTATGCTTAAGAAAGAGGTTGTAGAAAGTTTCTGATTCTAAATACCAGTGATTGGTGAGTCTCATCAACTGGTAGCATTTATTTTGAGTCCTCAGGTTGGAACCTCTGCTTTGTTGGAGACAGTTATTAGGTTCATAGCTTTTTTCCTGAGGAGCTTTCATGTTTTGCAGAAAAAAATCCAGTAATCTACATCCTGGAGGGTTACATAACAGACTGCCAGGGATCTTGGAGTGATCTCACACTTCATTGTGAATATGAAATCCAACCTTCCCATATTTAATGATGCTTCATTCTTGACCTTTGTCACACCTGAAATTTATGCATTTATATTACCTGTTACACTTTTTTCCCAGAATAAACTTCCAGTCATGAAATAAAAGTACCAGTGTTTAAAACGGTAGATGTATTAGAGCTATCAAATTGTTCCTTAGTCAGTTTTTCTACCTACATTTTGGTTTTATCTTCATGTATTTATACCAAGGATGACAGGTTAAACCACTGCAAAAGGAACGTTTTTGGAAATAGTAAAGCAATATAGGATAATCATATTTCTTAAAGCACTCTTTAAATTACTCTTCCTATGCCACTGTGAAAACCTTCAGTTCAGTTCAGTCTCTCAGCTGTGTCCGACTCTTTGCAACCCCATGGACTGCAGCACGCCAGGCCTCCCTGTCCATTGCCAACTCCCAGAGTCTACTCAAACATGAAAACCTTACACTAATATGAGAGCAGATAGAAACAAAAACTAAGTAAACTTAGAGTTACATCAAGAAAACTTTCTAGAAGAAAGGGACAATTTCTCTTACACCTGAAGCAAGCTTATATTTCTGGCAGACCAAACAGGTAGAGCAATACTTTCTCTTTTTTGCTTTTGCTTTTTCCTATTCAAATCATACTGACATTTTTAGCTTTGTGAATTTACAGTCTTCTCTCATTTTTTTCACTCTCCCATCCTTTCCAAAATAACCTCTATATTACATTTTTCATGAAGATTCAACTCTCTTGGACAGGTTAGAGTGCCAATCTCTAAAGCTTTTTAATATGATATAATTAGCAAAATACTTGGCTTATAGTCACAGAATAAATTTGCAGATGAAATCATTTTTTCCACTAGCTTAATATCATGATATTATAAAATCTTATTATATTCTTGAATCATACACAATATAATAAAATCCTTAATACTAAGATTTTACTTCATACTTGCATTGTATAGCAAGACACTTAGTACATATTAGATATCAATAAATATTTTTAGTGAATTAACAGATTATGAATTATACTTTTATAATGGACTTTAAACATTGTTAAACTAAATGCTGTAGTCCAAACATTATTATTTGGAAGATATAAAGTAACCACCAGAAGAAACAAAATAGAATATGTATCTAATGTGAGTGAAGTCGCTCAGTCCTGTCTGACTCGGCGATCCCATGGACTGTAGTCTACCAGGCTTCTCTGTCCATTGGATTTTCCAGGCAAGAGTATTGGAGTGGGTTGCCATTTCCTTCTCTAATATGTATCTAATAAATCACCAGAAATTGTACATGCCCCCAAAATACATAATAAAGTGGAGAAAACAAAAGAAATCTCAAGAAAGCAAGAAAAATAATGTGATAGACAAAATAAACATATTTGTTTGCAAATAGGATCAATCGTTTAAACTAAAGCTTTATTTTTTAAGATACATATATTTAAAAAGAGGCATGTCTGAAATAAAACCATGCTGAAAGTATGTACAAAATTTTTATGGGAAACAGAAAACACCAAAATAATATAAACACATCAAGAAATTTGGGAGGAAGTACTGATTTCAGGCAATGCTGAAATGAAAGCAAGAAAATGTTGGATTAAGATCACTTTTGGGAAAAATAGACAAAGGCTTGATACAGAGCAGTTAAAGTTAATGTATCAAACTGTTCCTTCTTTAGGTACTAAAATAAATTCTGCTCAGTTTATTGAGCCACAGGTGAAGTTTCAAAATTGGGCATCATTTAAATCATGTCACAGCTTATTAGCTGATCCTCCATTTCTTATTTTAGTGCCATTGATGTTGCTTTAAATTATTAAGACCAAGAGTAGCAAAAGCTTTACACATCATGCTTTGGAAATAAAGAATACTATGGATTTACAATATAAGAGTTGTGTTTCCATGAATACCAAAATTGCAATCAACTTTCTTTCTGTCAGGCTTGTAAAAGTACATTTTATATTTGAACACGATATATATTTTTCAGATTACTTTCACAGATGTACTGAAAGAAAAATGCTATAAAAATCACAAGTATGTATATATGTCCATATGTTTATGCATATATATAATAACCATTGAAATAAAATAGACACTGAAATTTGTTTTTGATAAATATTTAGCTAGTATGTACTAAATTGCCATAAATTTTTGGAAAAATAGTATCAACATTCATTTCTGTTTCTGAACACATTTGAACAGTAGAGAAATCAGGAAAAATATAAATATTCATAACTGAAAAATAAACAGTATATTTACTGACTTGCTGCATTCCGAAGAATATTTTTTCCTAAATATCAGGTAAATATCCTGTTTTAACTTTTGTGTGTTCTTTACAAAGATATGCATTTTTAATTACCAAGACTTTCTTGTTACAATTAAAAATTGAGTCCTGTCTTCAATACACTTGCAACACTGTCAGATTCATACTTCTATCAAATTAATATAGTATTAGCCACAAACTAAATAAGACATTTTCCAGAACAAATATTAAATTATTTCAATGCATCATAATTTAATTTTCCTAGCAAGGAAAATTAACTAATATTATGCTGTGAATGTAGACAGATATATTGATAGTAACATTAGCACATGAATACCTGTTGTTTCTTCTCTATGCCAAACCCTGTAGACAATTAGGTTGCTTTCTTACTAGCTAGTCCTCAATCTTTAAAACACTTGTTTTCTCTCCATGTGACAGTGGGCTCTTCCAGGCAAATGTTGTTATCTAAAATGGTTGAAATATAGTCATAACTAGGTCTTTCTAAAAAATGAACCAAGAAAAATTAGATGTTCATTTGAGAATGAGGGGAGAGAAGGTAAAAAGCTAGAGTGTTCTGACCATGACTGAGTAATACTGTCAACCTATTTACCTATTTCTTCTTCTTGTGAGGGTGATTTATACCTGATTTCTAGTGCAACTGAACAAATCATTCCTTTAGATTAGCTATTCATAAACATGATGGAAATTTACATTGAAATGCAATCTGAGAATTGAAAAATAAACATTTTCCCAATCTTCAGTATAATTCTGCCTTCAAATATTGTTATCTGCATTTCTAAAAGTATCATAAACCATTTATATGCACTCAAAACTCTCTCCACTTTATCTTATTACCCTAATAATATCCTATCACTACTCCAACTGTTTATTCCGTTAAATACCTTAACTCTGGATAGCAGAACAGTGAACTGAATATGAACTAGTCCAGGTGTTCAGAATCCTGGTTAAAAAATACCATGACTGTACAATATATGTACATGCATAGTCTTCAACTTCTAAATCCCTTGATATCTATTCTATTGAACTGGGCATTTAAGAAAAATATGTGTTATATGTCTCAAGGGGACATTTCAGAACACTGAAGGCACAGATGCTTGTATAGCAATCAAGCTACCTAATGGAAGGAGGAAAAAGAGTAAAGTTTTCCACTCTTATAGCTACATGATAATAAATAAAGGATAAATAAAGGATTTATTCCATAGATTTGTATCTATGCATGTGTTTATGTATAAGAATGTATTCAATGGAGAGGCATTACAATGAACATAAATCAGTTTTAGTAAAAGAGAATGATTTCAGTATTGTTTCTTTCCCTGGAAGTCATTCTAAGACACAAGTCGAAAGCTCTTCTATACAGAATGTTTCAATCACTCACATATTCATTAATTTATTCTTTTATTTGTTTTATTTGTCATGTCTAAACCATCATGAGGATCTAGTACTCCCCAAATTATACTGGCAACTCTGCAAAATTCAGAAAACATGCACCCTAATTTTCAAGAAGTTTACTTTCAACTGAATTTGTTGTCCAGTTGCTAAGTCAAGTCCAATTCTCTGTGATTCCATGGACTAGAGTATACCAGGCTTCCTTGTCGTTCATCATCTCAGAGTTTTCTCAAACTCATGTCCATTGAGTTGGTGATACTGAAGGTGATGAATATTATGGCTTTCTAAAATGACATCAAAAGTTCTGGCTTGGACATGGAAACAACCTAGTTGTCCATCAGCAGATGAATGGATAAGAAAGCAGTGGTACACATACACAATGGAGTATTACTCCGCCATTAAAAAGAATCCATTTGAATCAGTTCTAATGAGGTGGATGAAACTGGAGCTGATTATACAGAGTGAAGTAAGCCAGAAAGAAAAACGCCAATACAGTATACTAACACATATATATGGAATTTAGAAAGATGGTAATGATAACCATGTATACAGGACAGCAAAAGAGACACAGATGTATAAAACGGACTTTTGGACTCTGAGGGAGAGGGTGGGATGATATGGGAGAATGGCATTGAAACATATATACTATCATGTAAGAAATGAATCGCCAGTCTATATTCTATACAGGATACAGGATGCTTAGGGCTGGTGCATGGGGATGATCCAGAGAGCTGATATGGGGTGGGAGGTGAGAGGAGGGTTCAAGATTGGGAACTCATGTACACCCGTGGCACATTCATGTCAATGTATGGCAAAACCAATACAGTACTGTAAAGTAAAATAAAGTAAAAATAAAAATTAAAAAAAAAAGTTCTGGCTTGTTATGCATATGTGTAGGTTAGGAATAATTAAGTATAAAAATGATGATTAAGATAGTAGCAATAATAAAATACAAAAATTGATTCTAGATTTACATTCCTTCAATTAGACAATAAAGGTAATATCCATATATTTTGATTAATATGTAAAAATAAAATGACTTTGGAAGGAGATTAAAAACACCATTAAATTCTGTTAAGTGGAGGTAACATATTTCTCTTCTGATAAATCTTTCTCTATGAAACTTCTTAATATACATTAGTATATGTGTTTTTAACAAAAACTTGGATGACATCACATTAAATATAAACACTGCTATTTTCTTAGGCAGCTAAGTTTTTTTATACAAGAAATTATAATATTAAATATACATAAAAATATTTTGCTTAATGTTTTTACTTTTATTTTTTAAGATGAAACACATAAAATGAAATATTTTAACAATTTAAAAATGTACAATTCAGCATTTGTTAGTACATTCACAATGATGTGTAACCACTACCTCTCTACCTAATTGTAGAATATTTCCATTACATTAAAAGCAAGGCTTATACTCTTTAAGCATCATTTTCTATTGCCTCTTCCCTTCAGAATAGGACAAACCCTAATTGGCATTCTTTTCTATGACTTTTATTCTAGCCATTTCAGGTTTATGGAATGACAAGATATGAACTATTTTTATCTGGCTTTTTTCACTTAGGATGTTTCGAAATTCATATTTTGCATGTATTAATTCCTTTCATTGTGTTGTTTCATTTTATGTGTCAACATGATTGCCATGGTCTGCCTAGATTAAACGTTATATTTGGGTGTGTTTGGAGATTGCACTAAGTGGTTAGCTAAGCTGGCTTATAGTATCTCTGCCTCTGCATCCATTTGTTTGGTTGTGGGGTCCTCACACTAACACTACATCCCTGTGTAGTTGCATGCCCTAGATAACTGCTCACCAAGTCAGAAACAATTGTAAGTTCCTAATGTGATTTCTCCAAAAGCCCTGTGACCAAATCTCTCCCATTTCCCAAAACCTGCCAATGTTCACCCTTAGACAAGACCCTTATTGAGCTACAAAACTTCTTCTTTATGGTAAAAATTGAATGATATATGCATCTGCATATTATTTTGGAAAATATTGATATCTTCACATTCATGAGCACTGTATATTTTTTCATTTAAATATTTATAATTTATTTCATCAGTACCACATAGTTCTTTATATATTATAATATATATATTATTATATGATAAGAATCATTGAGGATGGTGATTGCAGCTATGAAATTAAAAGACACTTGCTCCTTAGAAGAAAAGCTATGACTAAGTCCACTTTGTCCACCAGGCTGCTCTGTCCTCTCTATCCATGGGATTTCCCAGCCAAGAGTACTGGAGTGGGTTGCCATTTCCTTCTCCAGTGGATCTTCCTGACCCAGGAATTGAACCGGGGTCTCCTGCACTGCCAACCTAGATAGCATATTGAAAAGCAGAGGCATTACTTTGCCAACAAATGTCCATCTAGTCAAGGCTATGGTTTTTCCAGTGGTCATGTATGGATGTGAGAGTTGGACTGTGAAGAAATCTGAGTGCCGAAGAATTGATGCTTTTGAACTGTGGTGTTGGAGAAGACTCTTGAGAGTCCCTTGGACTGCAAGGAGATCCAACCAGTCCATTCTAAAGGAGATCAGTCCTGGGTGTTCTTTGGAAAGAATGATGCTAAAGCTGAAACTCCAGTACTTTGGCCACCTCATGCGAAGAGTTGACTCATTGGAAAAGACTTTGATGCTGGGAGGGATTGAGGGCAGGAGGAGAAGGGGATGACAGAGGATGAGATGACTGGATGGCATCATGGACTCGATGGAGGTGAGTTTGAGTGAACTCCGGGAGTTGGTGATGGACAGGCAAGCCTGGTGTGCTGCAATTCATGGGGTTGCCAAGAGTGGGACATGACTGAGCGACTGAACTGAACTGAACTCCTGCATTGCAGGCAGATTCTTTACCAATTGAGCCACCAGGGAAGCCCATGACAAACCTAAACAGCATATTAAAAAGCAAAAAAGCAGAGACATCACGTTGTCAACAAAGGTCCATAGAGTCAAAGCTATAGTTTTTGCAGTAGTCATGTATGGATGTGAGAGTTGGACCATAAAGAAAGTTGAGCACCAAAGAATTGATGCTTTCGAACTGTGGTGCTGGAAAAGACTCTTGAGAGTCCCTTGTACAGATCAAACTAGTCAATCCTAAAGGAAATCAATCCTGAATATTCATTGGAAGGATTAATGCTGAAGCTGAAGCTCCAATACTTTGACCACCTGATGAGAAGAGCTGACTCACTGGTAAAGACACCTGATGCTGGGAAAGATTGAAGGCAGGAGGAGAAGGGGATAATAGAGGATGAGATGGTTGTATGGCATCATCACTTCAATGGACATGAATTTGAGCAAACTCCAGGAAATGGCGAAGGACAGGAAAGCCTGGCATGCTGCAGTCCCTGGGGTCTTAAAGAGTCAGTCATGACTTAGTGACTGAACAACAACATAAGATCATAACATATAAGCATAGTCAGCATTCTACTTTCCGATTCTATGGAAAGTACATTAGTTACTTCATACAGTGGAATCATGGCTTCCCTGGTGGCTCAGATGGTAAAGAGTCTGCCCACAACACAGGAGACCAGGGCTTGATTGCTGAGTCGAGATATCCCCAGGAGAAAGGAAGATTCCCTGGAGAAGGAAATGGCTACCCACTCCAGTATTCCTGCCTGGAGAACTCCATGGATAGAGGAGCCTGGTGGGCTACAGTCTATGGAGTCACAAAGAGTTAGACATGACTAACAAGGGCTTCCCTAGTGATTCAGATGGTAAAGAAACGGCCTGAAGTACAGGACACCTGAGTTCAATCCCTGGGTTGGGAAGATCCCTTGGAGAAGGGAATAAATACCCACTCCAGTATTCTTGCCTGGAGGGTTCTATGGACAGAGGAGCCTGGCAGGCTATAGTTCATGGGGTTGCAATGAGTTGGACATAACTGAGGTACAAACACATTTTTTAAACATAGTAGAATCATATTTGTCCTTCTGTGACTGGCATTTATGCCTGATTATTTCATCATGTATATAAACTACATTGTTTGTTTATGGTTTTATTTGTTTGTATTTAATTTTTTATTTATGTATAGGTTTATTTAATGTTTACTTATTGTTGTGCAAGTTTCACGTGTACAGGAAAATGAATCAGTTATATATGTGTGTGTATGTATATATATATGTGTGTGTGTGTGTGTGTGTGTATATATATGTGTGTGTATGTATGTATATATATAGGCTTCCACTGTGGCTCAGCTGGTAAAGAATCTGTCTGCAATGCAGGAGACCTGGGTTGAGAGGATACCCTGGAAAAGGGAAAGGCTACCTACTCCAGTCTGACCTGGAGAATTACATAGACTGTATAGTCCATGGGGCCACAAAGAGTCACACATGACTGAGCTAATTTCACTTTCATATAAATATATATATATATATATATATATATATATATCAATTCTTTTTCAGATTCTTTTCCCATGTAGATTTTTATAGAATATTGAGTATAATCATGAGTAGAGTTCCCTGTGCTAGTTAGTTAAGGCTTTGTTAGTTATCTATTTTATACATAGTGAAGTGAAGTCGCTCAGTCCTGTCCAATTCTTTGTGACCCCATGGACTGTGTAGTCCACCAGGCTCCTATATCCATGCAATTTTCCAGGCAAGAATACTGGAGTGGGCTGCCATTTCCTTCTCCAGGGGATCTTCCCGACCCAGGGATTGAACCCGGGTCTCCCGCTTTGCAGGCAAACACTTTACCATCTGAGCCACCAGGGAAGCCCATTTTATATACATAGTAGTGTGTATATGTTAATTCCAATCTCCTAATTTATCACTTCCCCCCCACATTGCCCCTCTGGTAACCAGAAGTTTGATTTTGAGATATGTGAGTCTGTTTTTATTTTGTAAATAAGTTCATTTGTACAATTTTTATTAGATTCCACATGTAAGTGATATCATATGATATTTTACTTTCTCAGTCTGACTTACATCACTTAGCATGATAGTCTCTAGGACCATCCATATTGCCGCAAATGGCATTTCATTCTTTTCTTTATGGCTGAGGTATTTCATATAGTGGAATGATATTTGCCCTTCTGACTATCTTTTTTCACTCAACATAATTTTTTAAGTTCTATCTATGATGCAATCTATGACAGGATGTCTTATTTTCATGTATACAAATCATATTTCCTTACTTAGGCATACATCCATGTACATTTAGCTTTTTTTCACATCTTAGATACTGTGAATAATTCAATGATGAACGTGAAAGTGTGTATATCCCACTGAGATCCTATTGTCAGTTTTGGGGGGTGAATAACCAGAACTGGGATTGTTCTACTATTCAATAATTCTATTTTTAATTTTTTGAGGAAGCTACTCTTTCCATAGTGGCTGCACAATTTTATATTCTCACAGATCTCACAAGAGTTCCAATATCTTGACATCCTCACCAACAAATGTTTGCTAATTTTTATGATTGCCATCCTAACAGGATGTGAAAAGATATCTCACTGTGATTTTGATTTGTCTTTTAGGATAATTAATGACATTGAGCATCTTCTTATATATCTGTTGGCCATTTTTATGTCTTCCTTTAAAGGAGTGAAGAAAATCATAACATGTATTGTGCATCTGTAGTTTTTAATATGGTAGTTTTTTAAAAATTAATTAATTTATTTCAATAGGAGGCTAATTGCTTTACAATATTGTGGTGGTTTTCACCATATATCAACATGAATCTGGGTGTAGAGGGTGTGGTGTTTCAAGATACTAGAAATGCAAAATTGCATTCTTTATTCCTGAGAGGTAGCATTCAGTTCAGTTCAGTTAAGTAGAGTCGCTCAGTTGTGTCCGACTCTTTGCGACCCCATGATCGCAGCACGCCAGGCCTCCCTGTCCATCACCATCTCCCGGAGTTCACTCAGAGTCGCGTCCATTGAGTCAGCGATGCCATCCAGCCATCTCATCCTCGGTCGTCCCTTTCTCCTCCTGCCCCCAATCCCTCCCAGCATCAAAGGCTTCTCCAATGAGCCAATGCTTTGCATGAGGTGGCCAAAGTACTAGAGTTTCAGCTTTAGCATCATTTCTTCCAAAGAAATCCCTGGGTTGATCTCCTTTAGAATGGACTGGTTGGATCTCCTTGCAGTCCAAGGGACTCTCAAGAGTCTTTTTCAACACCACAGTTCAAAAGCATCAATTCTTCAGCGCTCAGCCTTCTTCACAGTCCAACTCTCATATCCATACATGACCATAGGAAAAACCGTAGCCTTGAATAGACGGACCTTAGTCAGCAAAGTAATGTCTCTGGTTTTGAATATGCTATCTAGGTTGGTCATAACTTTTCTTCCAAGGAGTAAGCGTCTTTTAATTTCATGGCTGCGATCACCATCTACAGTGATTGTGGAACCCAAAAAAATAAAGTCTGACACTGTTTCCACTGTTTCCCTATTTATTTCCTATGAAGTGATGGGAACAGTTGTCATGATCTTCGTTTTCTGAATGTTGAGATTTAAGCCAACTTTTTCACTCTCCTCTTTCACTTTCATCAAGAGGCTTTTTAGCTCCTCTTCACTTTCTGCCATAAGGGTGGTGTCATCTGCATATCTGAGGTCATTAATATTTCTCCCAGCAATCTTGATTCCAGCTTGTGTTTCTTCCAGTCCAGCGTTTCTCATGATGTACTCTGCATGGAAGTTAAATAAGCAGGGTAACAATATACAGCCTTGACGTACACCTTTTCCTATTTGGAACCAGTCTGTTGTTCCATGTCCAGTTTTAACTGTTGCTTCCTGACCTGCATACAGATTTCTCAAGAGGCAGGTTAGGTTTTCTGGTATTCCCATCTCTTGAACAATTTTCCACAGTTTATTGTGATCCACACAGTCAAAGGCTTTGGCATAGTCAAGAAAGCAGAAATAGATGTTTTTCTGGAAATCTCTTGCTTTTTCCATGATCTAGCAGATGTTGGCAATTTGATCTCTGGTTCCTCTGCCTTTTCTAAAACCAGCTTGAACATCAGGGCGTTCACGGTTCACATATTGCTGAAGCCTGGCTTGGAGAATTTTGAGCATTACTTTACTAGCATGTGAGATGAGTGCAATTGTGTGGTAGTTTGAGCATTCTTTGGCATTGCCTTTCCTTGGAATTGGAATGAAAACTGACCTTTTCCCGTCCTGAGGCCACTGCTGAGTTTTCCAAATTTGCTGGCATGTTGAGTGCAGCACTTTCACAGCATCATCTTTCAGGATTTGAAATAGCTCAACTGGAATTCCATCACCTCCACTAGCTTTGTTCATAGTGATGCTTTCTAAAGTCCACTTGATTTCACATTCCAGGATGTCTGGCTCTAGATGAGTGATCACACCATTGTGATTATCTGGGTCATGAAGATTCTTTTTGTACAGTTCTTCTGTGTATTCCTGCCACCTCTTCTTAATATCTTCTGCTTCTGTTATGTCCAGACCATTTCTGTCCTTTATCGAGCCCATCTTTGCATGAAATGTTCCCTTGGTATCTCTAATTTTCTTGAAGAGATCTCTAGTCTTTCCCATTTTGTTCTTTTCCTCTATTTCTTTGCATTGACAGCCTGAAGAAGGCTTTCTTATCTCTTCTTGCTATTCTTTGGAATTCTGCATTCAGATGCTTATATCTTCCCTTTTCTCCTTTGCTTTTCACCTCTCTTCTTTTCACAGCTATTTGGAAGGCTTCCTCAGACAGCCATTTTGCTTTTTTGCATTTCTTTTCCATGGGGATAGTCTTCATCCCTGTCTCCTGTACAATGTCACGAACCTCATTCCATAGTTCATCAGGCACTCTATCTATCAAATCTAGGCCCTTAAATCTATTTCTCACTTCCACTGTATAATCATAAGGGATTTGATTGAGGTCATACCTGAATGGTCTAGTGGTTTTCCCTATTTTCTTCAATTTCAGTCTGAATTTGGTAATAAGGAGTTCATGATCTGAGCCACAGTCAGCTCCTGGTCTTGTTTTTGTTGACTGTATAGAGTTTCTCCATCTTTGGCTGCAAAGAATATAATCAATCTGATTTCGGTGTTGACCATCTGGTGATGTCCATGTGTAGAGTCTTCTCTTGTGTTGTTGGAAGAGGGTGTTTGCTATGACCAGTGCATTTTCTTGGCAAAACTCTATTAGTCTTTGCCCTGCTTCATTCCGCATTCCAAGGTTGAATTTGCCTGTTACTCCAGGTGTTTCTTGACTTCCTACTTTTGCATTCCAGTCCCCTATAATGAAAAGGACATCTTTTTTGGGTGTTAGTTCTAAAAGGTCTTGTAGGTCTTCATAGAACCGTTCAACTTCAACTTCTTCAGCGTTACTGGTTGGGGCATAGATTTGGATAACTGTGATATTGAATGGTGTGCCTTGGAAACGAACAGAGATCATTCTGTCGTTTTTGAGATTGCATCCAAGTACTGCATTTCAGCCTCTTCTGTTGACCATGATGGCTACTCCATTTCTTCTAAAGGATTCTTGCCCGCAGTAGTAGAAATATGAACCCATAAAGAACTTTATTTGTTATTGTGGAAGTCCTTAGTGAGACTGACAGAAGCAATTTCAGTTAATGGAAGCGATGAGAGAAAGAAAAACTAAGGAAAGAGTGATTTCAATTTGAGGGGAAAAAATGGAGAGAATGTTGAAAACTCGTTTTAGAAGTTTTGAGGTCAAGGTGAACAGAGAAATGGGATGATACGGGGAGGATAATTGCAGTTTAGGGGTAGAGTTGTTCTGTAGGATTTTACAAGATAGTAAAGAAAAACAATTAAATAATTCAATGCAATTTTGTGTGTGTGACTAACTGAATTGGGGAGAGACAATGTGTGCTTTTTTTTCAGTTGAAAAGAGAGATAAAAGTAGATTCAGATTACTCTAAACTTCTCATATATAATTGAGTAAGTTCTGAAGAACTAATAAAAAGTGCCATTTCCTTTAGTCCCTTACTTGTCTTTTAATTTGGAATAATCTTAATGATAGTCCCTCAATTGTTTATCAGAATTTTAATTATCTGAAATATTTCATTTTATTAGTTTAACAATTGGAGATGAGATGAAAAAAGTCAATTTTTATCCAATCTCATGCCATTCTTATAAAAATAAGTTATGCTGTTTAGTAGATTTGATTAGATTTATCTACCTCACCTTCCAGATTGTGTGCTTTCAAATACAGTTTCAAAGGAAAATGAACACCAGATTAGCCTATAGTATAATAGTGTGTGTAGTCTGGCTAAGAGAGACCTATTCAGTATAAAGTAAGATTCTAATAAAATTCCCAGAAACTTAAAATTCATCATAGGATACTTTCTATCTGTTCCTTGGAAAGAAAGAGATATTTTGTTAGTGATTAAAAGTAGAGAGTATATATTTTCAGGGGAAAGTCACAACTGGCTATCTATTTATTAAATTCACTGTTTAAAACAAAATCATTTCCTCCCATTTTATTCACTTTTTTATGAAAAATGGTCTAATTTGTTTATGTTCAAGAAAACTTGGGTTAGTTATTAGACTAATCTTTCACAGCAATGAGAAAGAAGAAATTCATAGAAAGATTGCTGGCTGTGCAGGTGATACTGAGATTCTCATGACAGGACATTTATTTGGAGATGCACTTACTACTAGATAAGTCCCATTTTAGTGGCCAAAATAGAACTTGCAAGATTTTGCCAATTCCCGCCTAAACAGGTAACTCAAAGTCATCTTTCAGTTTTCTTTCCTGGGAATGCCTATTCATATGTTTTGGGATTTGGTATTCTTAGAACCTGAAAGGATTCCTGAAACACAGTCTCTTATCTGCTTGGTTTTCACCCCATACACAACAGGATTCATAGTTGGAGGCAACAGTAGGTAAATATTGGCCATAATGATGTGACAAGAGGGAGGGACTGTATGGCCCCCAAAGCGATGGGAAAAGAAGGAGAAGAAAGCTGGGCTGTAGGAGAAAACTATAGCACAGATGTGAGCCGTGCAGGTGCTGAAGGCCTTCCGCCGAGCTTCTGCTGAGGAGAGGCTGACCACTGCCCTCAGGATCATGGTGTAGGAGACTGTGATGCACAGGATGTCAAAACCTCCAATCAGGAGGGCTACCATCAGACCATAGATAACATTGACCTTGATGTTGCCACAAGACAACTTGGCAACAGACATGTGGTCACAGTAAGTGTGGGGGATTACGTTGCCTCTGCAGTAGGGCAGGCGCTTGGTGAGGAAAGGGAAGGGAATGATGAGCAACACCCCTCTGAGAAAGGTGGACACACCCGCCTTTGCAATGACGGGATTTGTGAGGATAGTTGAGTAGCGCAGAGGGTAGCAGATGGCCACGTAGCGGTCCAGGGCCATGAGCATGAGCACCCCAGACTCCATTCCTGTGAAGGTGTGGACGAAGAACATCTGGATCAGGCATCCATCAAAGCTGATTTCCTTCAGATGAAACCAGAAGATGGAGAGGGCTTTAGGGACTGTGCTAGAGCATATGACAAGATCAGTTAGGGAAAGCATGGCCAAGAAGTAATACATAGGTTTGTGTAAGGAGTCCTCACAGTAGATGAGGTAGAGGAGGCCACAATTCCCTGCCATAGCTACAACATACATGGAGCAGAATGGGAAGGAAATCCAAATATGCACATCTTCCAGTCCTGGGATTCCATTCAGAATGAATGAGGGTGGGACCCGCTCTGTTTTATTCAGCATTAGCATAATCAAATAGACTTAAACTTTATGTGACTTTTCCTAGAGTAAGATAAAGACAAGAGAAAACATAGTTTATGGTTACTTTCTCTTTTTCTGTGTTTTAAAATTCTGTAGTTTATTTGATCAGTCAACTTTCCTGAGTGACAGTGAGTATGTCTTCTGTTTATTGATTAGTTCATTTATTCACTCAACAAATTTTTATTAAGCAATTCAAGTTCACATCACAGACATTGATTCAAAATTGTTCTTTAAAACCAGTTTTTCACCCTCATAGATTTATAATAAAAGTAATTCTGTTATATCTTCTCTAAAGAGATTTTGGATAGAAAACTTCATTTGTTAATAAATATATAGATCTCTCTGTGGATGATATCCTAGTGTGCTTTGGTCACTATACCCATGAAGCAAAAGATATGAAGATTTTAAAAATCCTTATTATTGTTTAATAGCTGATCATTGATATTTAATTATTAAGGCACTGTTTGAAACCTTTTGTAAATATTAAATTATGCATTTCTCAATGGAGATTGAGGTCTCACAAATCAGAAAAATTTTGATTTGGTTTTTTCACATTTAAATTGACTCATTTTTGCCTTTTCTTATCATGGTCTATGTGCATTTATTAGAATGTTTTTGATTTCTAATCAGAATAAGCTTTCAGTAATAGGTTGTAAGTGGCTAATCTTGTTTAGGATGCATAAATATATCAATGGTAATGAATCTTTTTTTTTATTATGTCTTTCTACCAATCTTTCTACTTTACCTTTAAACATTGTCCTCTGAGATTATCTGGTGTCTGTAGCAAAAACAAAGCAAACTCGTTTCACACTATTATACTTTACTAAAATAATTCATGTACTTTGCCTTGATTATGCTTGTTTCTCTAGTAATATTTATCATTCAATAAATACACTGACATCTCCAATTTTTATTGTTTTCTCATTGGTTGTCTCTGATCTTTTGAATTTACATTTTCATATATTTCACAATGGAACACATGTTAGTCAAGTTCTAGTAAGAGACAATATAAATAAATGCAACTTTACATTTGATATTTCTTACCACACATCAAATGTATTTCTCATCTAAGAGCAAATTAATTACTTCCAAATTACATGCTTATGGCTAAATCTCATTTTCAATTTAAGTATTTGATATAAGTAAATGCTACCTCATCCTTTCATTAATTTTTTAATTTCTCATATGTATCTAAAATGTGACAATGTGGAAAACAAGAGTTTCACTCATTAAGGACATCAGAGTTAATGGACAAAGATGCATATACTATTTATCACAGTAAATGTAACAAAAATTAAAATAAAAGTATGTGCAACCTCCTAAATGAGCACTAGACTATTAAAGTGGGTGTTTATTGTTGTTGATGGGATGTTGAAGGAGGAGTTGGTGATTATAAAGAAAGACTATGTTGAAGAGAAGGTGTTTGGTACCTATTCAGAAGGGAAAACATGCTGTAAAGGAAACACATTTAATAAAAGGAATTCGAGAGAAAAGAATCAATATTCAAAAGTATGGAAATCAAATGATCAAGTCCGTGAGAAGTCACTGGGGTTGAGGGGACAAGTGGTAATTCAGATGCTTGGCCAGGAAGTAAACCACAAAAAATCCTGCAATTAGCAGATAATAAGAACTTCATTGATGCTAAATAATGAGTGATAAATAATTCATAAATATCCAGAGAGCCATTAGTTAACTTCATGGTGCTTAGAAAGCATTGGGCACTGAAGAAGCAAGAATCCTCTCCTACCCCTCCCTTAAGAAATACGGTCTGCAGTGTCTAGGAGTCAGGTCAGAAGAAGGAAGGAAAAAATTTAGTGCTATTGTAGTGTCTGCTAAACAGGTAAGAAAAATGAGCTTCATGCAAGCCTAAGGCTGATTGCAAACAACAGATAATAATTTAGCCAGTGGGCTCTAAATCACCAAAAATGTATGTAAGCTTTATATTTAGTAGAATGAAAATAATTCTGTGGCCAATTTCCCAAGGAAAAAAAATTGATTTCTATTAAACACCTTCTTAAGAACCCTATAATTACCAGAATATGAAACAGTTTATCTGATTTTTCATAGAAACATGGCCAGCTATCATGATGGAAATCCCACCAATTTATAGGATAGAAAATTGGATTCTATAATTGATTTTTGTAGTTCACTTAATCTCCTTGAGATTTATTATATCTCAATTTTTCCAAGATCAGGTAGTACAAGAAGAGCAGTATAGAGGAGAAATATATATGTAGATTTTAACCTTATCTTTTCATTTCTTAAAGATATGCATAAGGATAATTTCTATAACTTTCTTAAAAAACAAATTACTCATCCTTTTAAACGTGGTTAAAAATACTATTATAAGAAATACAGAGCCCAGAAACCAAATTCTGAAACACACATTAAGCCATTTAATTTATGGCAAAGGAAACACTATAGATTGGGAGAAAATACACCATTTTCTATAAGTATTACTGGATCAGTTGGATATACATTGTGGGAAAAGATACACATTTTGTTCATGCAACAGTTTTTTTTTTTTTAATGTAGAGTTAAATGTGAAATGCAATATACATATCTTCTTTAATATCTGGAATAGACCACAAAAGGTGCTCCCCACAGAAAAATGACAGAGTGAATTAAGTTAAAATTAATTTTTTTAATTGAAATCACTGCTGAAAGTATGAAAAATGAGCCACAGACTAGGATAAGATATTTGTAACACATAAGTTCAACAAAAATGAATATTCAAAATATCTAAAATACTCTTACAATAGCAATAAGAAAAGGAGGGAGGGACAAATTACATAAAATATATATTTCACAAAAGAGGGAAAAAGTGACAGTAAACATGTAGGTAGTCACGAATTTTTATATTAATTTGGAAAATAAATGCAATTTGAATGTCTCATGGCATAGAAACACATACCAAACCAGATAGTTAAAATGAAAAAGCATGAAAGATACCAAGTATTGGTGAGGACATGGAATGACTGGAATTCTCATACACTACTGATGCGAGTGTAAGTTTGAAATAATTTTGGCATATCTTGATGGTGAGTGTACATATAGCCATCACATCCATTCCAACTAAAAATGTGTACATATTTTTGCCAGAACATATCAACTATTAATTGAATGATTATTCCAATATTATTTGTAATATATTAGTAATCTAAATCTGGAAGATATTTAAATTTCTATTGATATCAGATTGGGTAAATAAATTTTGGTGTGTTCCCACAGTGAAACTTGATGACAATGCACAACCTATAACTACATGCACAGTATGAAAAATATAAATCTCACAAACTTAATTTTGAAAACTAGACAAAATAGTGGAGAAGGCAAAGGCACCCCACTCCAGTACTCTTGCCTGGAAAATCCCATGGACAGAGGAGCCTGGTAGGCTGCAGTCCACGGGGTCGCTAAGAGTCGGACACGACTGAGCGACTTCACTTTCACTTTTCAGTTTCATGCATTGGAGAAGGAAATGGCAACTCACTCCAGTGTTCTTGCCTGGAGAATCCCAGGGACGGGGGAGCCTGGTGGGCTGCCGTTTATGGGGTCGCACAGAGTCAGACACGACTGAAGCAATTTAGCAGCAGCAGCAGCAGCAGCAGCAGACAAAATAGAATGTAATATTTAACACCATTTACATTAAATACAAAAGTGGATCAAAGAAATAAGTGCTATTAACATAGAAGAGTGTTTTTCCCAGGTGTGAATGAGTGAAAAGAAGCGTGAGGAAGAGGGGTCTAGTGACATGCTGGGAATATTATCTTTCTTGATCTAGTTGTGAGAGATATGGGTTTCCGGTTGTAAAAAATCATCAAGATGAAATTGTGAAAATTTCATGTGTACATTATGCTACTAAATTCAGAAAATCATATTGAAGAGAACATTGAAGGAGCATACTGAAACATGCTACCACATTTTGTGTGTTGAATATTTCTAAATTTGTTTCAGACTGACAGCAATTTTAGAATGCTTACAAAAATTAATGCTCTAGAAAACCATTGAGTGCCACTAAATGAATCCTTTACTGTGTTCCATCTGAGAGAATATTCGTTCTACCTTCCACTAATAAATGTGGCTATTTCCATGTCATTATCTATAGGGAATATAATCACTTTAAAATTTTGCCTCAGAAAGTGCCACCAAGAAATGACAGATTAGATTTGTTAAAGCTTTGGAAAAAAAAAAAAGAAACACAGGTTGGATATATTGATACACATGCCCTTCAAGGACTTCTTGTGTCATTTCAAAATCTAAGACAGCTATGCTGACTGTCACAGGATGCCGCCTGCTGTTTTCTGTTCATATCACACTGATATTCTCTGCTTTGTGATATGTGGTTCTCTGCCATTTTGGTGCTCATCTTCCAACCCTCATCAAATATAGTTAATTCATATTCATTAAAAAAAGTTCTTCAGAAAGAATTGAATGCCTGTTGAATGTGACAGTAGTGAAACATTCTATAAATAATCTTAAAATAATGTAGTTATAAACTGCCATAATTAGAGGCAAGGAACTGATTTATTCAAATAATAATTATTTTCATTGTATTTAACTCATGGTGCTATAAAAACCAATTCGTAGTGGGAATCCTCCACAATTCAGTAAAATTATTTACTTTAAGGACAGTTTGTATATTTTTAAAAATGGACAGTTTGTATTTACATTAAAACCCCCGGTATCTAACAACCACCTGATACATATCAGATAACTTTTCAAACAGATGGATGAAAGAAGAAATAAATAAATGAATAACATTTTATGTTGACTTTGAAAATTTTAAAGTTATAATCTAATTAGTATTACTTGGAATGCATAAAATAAACTAGTAGAATAAAAAATAAAAAGCATCTTCCTCAAGATCTCTGGAGTCACACATATAGGAAACAAACATGGTTACCAAGGGGGAAAGGACGGGAGGGATAAACTGGGAAATTAAGATTGAAATATACAGATATTATATATAAGATAACTGATATGAAATTTTTGTATTAGCACAGGGAACTCTACTTAATACTCTGTAATGACCTATATGAGAAAAGAATCTGAAAAAGAGTGTATATAAGTATACGTAGAGCTGATTCACTTTGCTATACATGTGAAACTAACACAATATTGTAAATCAACTATGCTCTAATAATTAATTTAAAAAAATATTACTAGGAAGATACATGAATAAAAATTTCCTTGATAAAGTAGGGAAACAAAATACAGAGTGGTAAGAATAAGATGACAAACACAGAACAAATATATTGGTTTGGTCAATAAAGATAAATTACTTAAACCATCTATCAATTTTGACATAATTCTAATTAACAGAAAAATAGGATTTCTATTCCTTTCTTGTTTCTCTTAACTGTGATGTTCAATACTTGCTTTGAACTGTATTGTTGTTTAGCCACCCAGTTGCGTCCAGCTCTTCGCAACCCCATGGGCTGCAGCACTCCAGGCCTCCCTGTCCCTCACCATCGCCTGGAGTTTGCCCAAGTTCATGTTCATTGCATCAGCGATGTCATACAGCCTTCTCATCCTCTGAAGCCCTCTTCTTCTGCCTTCAATCTTTCCCAGCATCAGGGACTTTTCCAGTGAGTTGCCTGTTCGCATCAGATGACCAAATACTGGAGTTTCAGCTTCAGTATCAGTCCTTCCATTGAATATTCAGGGTTGATGATCTCCCTTAAGATTGACTTGCTTGATCTCCTTGCTGCCCAAGGGATGTTCAGGAGTCTTTTCCAGCACCACAGTTCGACGGCATCAATTCTTTGGAGTTCTGCCTTCTTTATAGCCCAGCTCTCACAACCGTACATGACCACTGGGAAGCCCATAGCCTTGACTATACGGACCTTCGTTGGCACAGTAATGTCTCTGCTTTTCAACACACTGTCTAGGTTTGTCATCACTTTCCTGCCAAGAAGCAATCATCTTCTGACTTTATGGCTGCAGCCACCATCCACAGTGATTTTGGAGCCCAAGAAGAGGAAATCTGTCGGTACTTCCACCTTTTCCCCTCTGTTTGCCATGCAGTTAATGGGGCTGGATACCACAATCTTAGTTTTTTTAATATTTAGCCTGATGCTGGCTCTTTCACTCTCCTCCTTCACCCTCATCAAGAGGTTCTTTAGTTCCTCTTTACTTTCTGCCATTGGACTGGTATCATCCGCATATCTGAGGTTATTAATGTTTCTCCCTCCTGTCTTGATTCTAGCCTGTAACTCATCCAGCCCAGCATTTCACAGGATATCCTCAGCATACAGGTTAAACAAACAGGGTGACAGCAGACAGTCCTGTCGTACTCCTTTCTGGATCTTAAATCAATCAGTTGTTCCATACAGCGTTCTAACTCTTCCTTCTTGACCTGCATACAGGTTTATCAGGAGACAAGGAATATGGTCTGGTATTCCCATCTCTCTGAGACCTTTCCACAGTTTGTCATGATCCACACAGTCAAAGGCTTTGGCATAGTCGATGAAACAGAGATAGATTTTTTTTTCTGAAATTCCCTTGCTTTCTCTATAATCCAGCAAATGTTGACAATTTGGTCTCTAGTTCCTCTTCCTTTTCTAAACCTAACTTTGACATCTGGAAGTTCTTGGTTCTCATAATGCTAAAGCCTAGCCTGCAAGATTTTATGCATGTCCTTATTAGCATGAGAGATGAGTGTGATTGTCCAATGGTTAGCACATTCTTTGGTACTACCCTTTTTGGGAATTGGGATGAGGATTGACCTTTTCCAGCTCTGTGGCCACTGCTAGGTCCTCCAGATTTGCTGACATAGTGAATGAAAAACCTTGAACTGTATATTGCATTGTAAATAGTGCACAATGCAATATTGCAACTTCTCTTAGAGCAAAAGGATCTCTTGACAAGAATGAACAATGTCAGTTTGGTGCCTTAATAATTTCTCTGCAGAAAGAATAATTACCTGTGTTGAAGAAAAATAGGGTACTGGGGTGTGATCAGAGTTACGGGAATAATAATACAAACACAGGACTATGGCCACTTATAAAATATTACTTTGATATATCTATTGCCTATCTTCATCCTCAAATTTAATAGGTAATAGATGTATTTTCATTAGACCATGTTTAATCCTTGGATTCATATTTTTCTTTTCATTTGAGGGTTGTTTACTCCATGTAATTTTTTCTATCCAAAATCAATGAAACAAAAGTCATAGGTCTGTCTCTGTAGTATATAATCAAGGCATATTGTATTATGATTTTGAGGAATAAGGAAAGAATCAGGGAAAAACAAAAGCATTTTTACCTTCAGACTAATGATTGAGAACCATTTTTCTAACTGTTTTCCTATTTCTCTTTGTCATGGGAGTGATTTGCTTCTAACTTCTCTTTGGATAGAGAAATAATAGAAATAATCATAACCACAATGTTACACTTGGGGAAATGCATATTTTCAAGAATGTCCAATATCATACAACATTTCTGCCTTAAAATTGTGTGACTAGAATCAAAGATTTATTTCTGGAAAAATAATAAGCAATAGCTACATATCCATAGTCCTTCTCCACTTTGTCTTACTGCCTACAAGAAAAAAAGAAAGAAAAGCAATCCTGCCATTATCGTTTCTTTTGTGTATATTAATTACCTTATGCTTTGCTTTCACAGCAAAACAGTGAGCTGAAGGCAATCTGGCCCAGGTATTCAGGGTCTTGGTTAAAAAAAATTCAAATCTTAGAATAAATGTGCTTGCATAGCAAGCAAACTTTTGCTTCCTTGCTATCTGTACTATCAAACTGAGCCTTTAAAGGAAAATGTGTGTTAAATGTCCCAAAGGGATGTTTCAGAGTATCAAGACACAAGTGTTGATGTAGGAATCAAAACATCCTCTATAGGAGGAAGAAACAGAGTAAACACTTTCCACTTTTAGTGCTGAAATAACGATACACAAATATGTGAATACTCTCATATATGTGTGTTTGTGCATTAACATGTATATTTGTTAGGGGAGAGACTGAAAGCAAACACAAGTCATTTTAATGAAAACTAGGATTAAATATTTTCTTTTAAATATTTTATCTCAAATGTACATTTGCCTTTGGGGTTTTCCCGGTGACTCAGCAGTAAAGAATAGCCTGCAATGCAGGAGACACAGGAGACATGGGTTTAATTCTTGGGCCAGGAAGTTCCCCTGGAGGACGAAATGGCAACCCACCCCAGTATTCTTGACCGTGAAGTTCTATGGACAGAGGACCCTGGTGGGCTACAGTCCTGCGGTCACAAAAGAGCCTAACAGAGCTTAGTCACTAAACAGCAAGCAATATTTCTCTTTTACTCACTGCCCTTTGGAAAACATATCAAGAGCAATTGAGTATGGACTCTCTTTCATTCATACCTTGATTTATTTGTTAACATTTCTTCTTTTATTCAGGCATTAGTTCATCTCCCCATTTAATAATGCTTATTGAGAATTTTCTACTCTTTAAGCTAAGCTAGGAAGTCTATGAGCATGGCCCCTGGTTTATAAAGTTTACTTTCAAGTAAGGGAAGTGATAAACATTATGGTGGTCTAGAAAATAGAGTCTTGGACAGTTTAAGCATATTATACTTACATATTAAGTTAGGAAAAATTAGATTAATATATATCCTTAGGAAAATAATCATGGTAATAGCAGTAATATTAAAGATAACTGATTCAATTTTTATCTGCTTAAAATAGATAATAAAGATAATGTCAACATATACTGAATAACTTGGAAAAACAGGAGGTATTTTAAAAAGATAGTAAAAAGCACCCATAGTCTACAACTTAGAGGAAACTTCATATGTAATTTATCCTGATTTAAAAAAATAGGTGGAGGAAACCAGAATTGAAAGAGACACATGTACCCCAATGTTCATCGCAGCACTGTTTATAATAGCCAGGACATGGAAACAACCTAGATGTCCATCAGCAGACGAATGGATAAGAAAGCTGTGGTACATATACACAATGGAGTATTACTCAGCCATTAAAAAGAATACATTTGAATCAGTTCTGATGAGATGGATGAAACTGGAGCTGATTATACAGAGTGAAGTAAGCCAGAAAGAAAAACACCAATACAGTATACTAACACATATATATGGAATTTAGAAAGATGGCAATGATGACCCTGTATGCAAGACAGCAAAAAAGACACAGATGTGTATAACGGACTTTTGGACTCAGAGGGAGAGGGAGAGGGTGGGATGATTGGGAGAATGGCATTCTAACATGTAAACTATCATGTAAGAATCGAATCGCCAGTCTATGTCCAATGCAGGATACAGCATGCTTGGGGCTGGTGCACGAGGATGACCCAGAGGGATGTTGTGGGGAGGGAGGTGGGAGGGGGGTTCATGTTTGGGAACGCATGTATACCCGTAGTGGATTCATATCAATGTATGGCAAAACCAATACAGTATTGTACAGTAAAATAAAGTAAAAATAAAAATTAAAAAAAAAGAAAGTAAAACAAAATAAAAAATAGGTGTATATAATATAATTATATGTATATTTATTATCTATATTTTAACAAAAAAAATCATAGCATGCAACAATATAGACTGGTATTTTTATTTAACAATTATGAGTCCATTTTCATCAGTTCAGTTCAGTTCAGTCACTCAGTTGTGTCCGACTCTTTGCGACCCCATGAATCACACCACGCCAGGCCACCCTGTCGATCACCATCTCCCAGAGTTCACTCAGATTCACATCCATCGAGTTCGTGATGTCATCCAGCCATCTCATCCTCGGTCATCCCCTTCTCCTCCTGCCCCCAATCCCTCCCAGCATCAGAGTCTTTTCCAATGAGTCAGCTCTTTGCATGAGGTGGCCAAAGTACTGGAGCTTTAGCTTTAGCATCATTCCTTCCAAAGAAATCCCAGGGTTGATCTCCTTCAGAATGGACTGGTTGGATCTCCTTGCAGTCCAAGGGACTCTCAAGAGTCTTCTCCAACACTACAGTTCAAAAGCATCAATTCTTCAGCGCTCAGCCATCTTCACAGTCCAACTCTCATATCCATACATGACCACAGGAAAAAACATAGCCTTGACTAGACGGACCTTAGTCGGCAAAGTAATGTCTCTGCTTCTGAATATGCTATCTAGGTTGGTCATAACTTTCCTTCCAAGGAGTAAACGTCTTTTAATTTCATGCCTGCAATTACCATCTGCAGTGATTTTGGAGCCCAAAAGATAAAGTCTGACACTGTTTCCACTGTTTCCCCATCTATTTCCCATGAAGTGATAGGACCGGATGCCATGATCTTCATTTTCTGAATGTTGAGCTTTAAGCCAGCTTTTTCACTCTCCACTTTCACTTTCATCAAGAGGCTTTTTAGCTCTTCTTCACTTTCTGCCATAAGGGTGGTGTCATCTGCATATCTGAGGTTCTTGATATTTCTCCCAGCAATCTTGATTCCAGCTTGTGTTTCTTCCAGTTCACTGTTTCTCATGATGCATTCTGCATAGAAGTTAAATAAGCAGGGTGACAATATACAGCCTTGACATACTCCTTTTCCTATTTGGAACCAGTCTGTTGTTCCATGTCCAGTTCTAACTGTTGTTTCCTGACCTGCATACAGATTTCTCAAGAGGCAGGTTAGGTGGTCTGGTATTTCCATCTCTTTCAGAATTTTCCACAGCTTATTGTAACCCACACAGTCAAAGGCTTTGGCATAGTCAAGAAAGCAGAAATAGATGTTTTTCTGGAAATCTCTTGCTTTTTCCATGATCTGGCAGATGTTGGCAATTTGATCTCTGGTTCCTCTGCCTTTTCTAAAACCAGCTTGAACATCAGGGAGTTCATGGTCCACATATTGCTGAAGCCTGGCTTGGAGAATTTTGAGCATTACTTTACTAGCATGTGAGATGAGTGCAATTGTGTGGTAGTTTGAGCATTCTTTGGCATTGCCTTTCCTTGGAATTGGAATGAAAACTGACCTTTTCCCGTCCTGAGGCCACTGCTGAGTTTTCCAAATTTGCTGGCATGTTGAGTGCAGCACTTTCACAGCATCATCTTTCAGGATTTGAAATAGCTCAACTGGAATTCCATCACCTCCAGTAGCTTTATTCGTAGTGGTGCTTTCTAAGGCCCACTTCACTTCACATTCCAAGATGTCTGGCTTTAGATTAGTGATCACATCATCATGATTATCTGGTTCATGAAGATCTTTTTTGTACAGTTCTTCCGTGTATTCTTGCCACCTCTTCTTAATATATTCTGCGTCTGTTAGGTCCATACCATTTTTGTCCTTAATCAAGCCCATCTTTGCATGAAATGTTCCCTTGGTATCTCTGATTTTCTTGAAGAGATCTCTAGTCTTTCCCATTTTGTTGTTTTCCTCTATTTCTTTGCATTGATCCCTAAAGAAGGCTTTCTTATCTCTTCTTGCTATTCTTTGGAACTCTGCAGTCAGATGCTTATATCTTTGCTTTTCTCCTTTGCTTTTCAGCTCTCTTCTTTTCACAGCTATTTGGAAGGCCTCCTCAGACAGCTATTTTGCTTTTTTGCATTTCTTTTCCATGGGCATGGTCTTGATCCCTGTCTCCTGTACAATGTCAAAAACCTCATTCCACAGCTCATAAGGCACTCTATCTATCAGATCTAGGCCCTTAAATCTATTTCTCACTTCCACTGTATAATCATAAGGGATTTGATTGAGGTCACACTTGAATGGTCTTGTGGTTTTCCCTATTTTCTTCAATTTCAGTCTGAATTTGGTAATAAGGAGTTCATGATCTGAGCCACAGTCAGCTCCTGGTCTTGATTTTGTTGACTGTATAGAGCTTCTCCATCTTTGGCTGCAAAGAATATAATCAATCTGATTTCAGTGTTGGCCATCTGGTGATGTCCATGTGTAGAGTCTTCTCTTGTGTTGTTGGAAGAGGGTGTTTGCTATGACCAGTGCATTTTCTTGGCAAAACTCTATTAGTCTTTCCCCTCCTTCATTCTGCATTCCAAGGCTGAATTTGCCTGTTATTCCAGGTGTTTCTTGACTTCCTACTTTTGCATTCCAGTCCCCTATAATGAAAAGGACATCTTTTTTGGGTGTTAGTTCTGCAAGCTCTTGTAGGTCTTCATAAAACCATTCAACTTCAGTTTCTTCAGCATTACTGGTTGGGGCATAGATTTGGATAACTGTGATATTGAATGGTTTGCCTTGGAGACGAACAGAGATCGTTCTGTCGTTTTTGAGATTGCATCCAAGTACTGCATTTCGGACTCTTTGTTGACCATGATGGCTACTCCATTTCTTCTGAGGGATTCCTGTCCGCAGTAGTAGATATAATGGTCATTTGAGTCAAACTCACCCATTCCAGTCCATTTTAGTTCACTGACTCCTAGAATGTCGACATTCACCCTTGCCGTCTCTTGTTTGACCACTTCCAATTTGCCTTGATTCTAGGACCTGACATTCCAGGTTCCTATGCAATATTGGTCTTTACAGCATCGGATCTTGCTTCTATCACCAGTCACATCCACAACTGGGTATTGTTTTTGCTTTGGCTCCATCCCTTCATTCTTTCTGGAGTTATTTATCCACTGATCTCCAGTAGCATATTGGGCACCTAATGACCTGGGGAGTTCCTCTTTTGGTATCCTATCTTTTTGCCTTTTCATACTGTTCATGGGGTTCTCAAGGCAAGAATACTGAAGTGGCTTGCCATTCCCTTCAGAATTTTATAATCGAATAAAAGTTCATAATTTACTTAAAGATACCCTAATCTCATACTATAGATCCATTTAAACACTATAGCAATTGACCCATATGTGAAACTTTTACATTTCTGATCTGATGATTTCCTCAAGACAAATTCCTGTTTTGTATTGGAGTCCTCCTCTTCCATTCCAAAAATTGAGTGCCAATTTGATAAGAAAGTGTTGCCTTATTGTCATTTAATTATGCACTTTGTTACTTGTGAAAAATGCTACTTTATAATTTTTTATTACTAGTTTTGATAAAATGTGATGAGAGTTGCTTGTTTTATTTCTCTCTACAGGGCTTGCTGATGGTATTGTGTAATCTCCTTTACAAAAGCATGATATTTTGTTAATTTTTCACATGCCCCTGAGAAGAATGAATATTGTCTGTTATTGGAGTATATGTCCATAAATATGTCATTTATTAGGCTTACTTTTTGTGTATACTCTTGATTTGTCTTGGAAAAAAATAGTGTATTCACATCTTCCACTATTAGTTTTTCTGTTTATTTCTTCTTGCAATTGTGTTAAGCTAGAAAATAAAATGCAATCATAACAGTTATTTAATCCTCAAGAAGGCAAAAAAATAAGAAGCAAAGGTAACAAAGAACACATGATAAATAAAAAAGCAAGTAAAAGATGATAGACTAATGTTAACCATTTCTATAATCATTTTTAATAGTAATGGTAATGTTGAAGTAAAAAGACACAGATAGGTTAAAAGTTAAAAGATGAAAAAAGTTACACAATGCTAGCACTAGGCAAAAGGGCTTCCTAGGTAGTGCAGTGGTAAAGAGTCTGCCTGCCAAGCAGGAGATGCAGGTTTGATCCCTGGAATGAAAGGACTCCCTAGAGAAGGAAATGGCAACCCACTCCAATATTCTTTCCTGAGAAATCCCATGGACAGAGGAGCCGGGCGGGATACAGTCCATGGAGTCACAAAGAGTCAGACATGACTTAGCAACTAAACAACAACAACAACAACACTAGTCAAAAGATAGCTGAAGTGACTATTTTAATATCAAATACTCTTAGAGGAAATAATTTTACCAAGGGGATAAAGAAGGTCAATTTCATAATGCTTATGAGTCTAATAAGAGAAATTCAGAATACATGGAGTAAAAACATACAGATCTGCCAGAAAAATAGACAAATCCAAAAATACAAATGAAAATTTCAATTTCCTCTTTCTGTTATGGATAGAACAAGTACACACAAAATCACCAAGAATATGGTAAACTTATAAAATAATACAAACTATTTCAACCCTGGAGAAAGCTTTAAAGGAGTACAGTTGCATTTTCCACTTGAATCATTACTATTTCTGATTCCCCCCATTTTTAACTAAATTAGTAAATAATTCATTTACCAGATCAGTTGCTGCATATCATGTACCTTGGACATTATTAACCTGTTCTAACATAGATACAATCTCAGACCCTGCAACTGCAACCGCGGCAGCTGCTTGATCGAACTTTCAGTAGCCTACAGCCATTCTCCCGGGTCTATCTTTCTTTCTGCAAGGGCTAGACTGGAGAATTAAACCAAAATAGGATAGGGACAAGGCAATGGCACCCCACTCCAGTACTCTTGCCTAGAAAGTTCCATGGATGGAGGAGCCTGGTAGGCTACAGTCCATGGAATCTCTACCAGTTGGACACGACCGAGCGACTTCACTTTCACTTTTCACTTCCATGCATTGGAGAAGGAAATGGCAACCCACTCCAGTATTCTTGCCCAGAGAATCCCAGGGACGGGCGATCCTGGTGGGCTGCCGTCTGTCTATGGGGTCGCACAGAGTCGGACACGACTGAAGCGACATAGCAGCAGCAGGATAGGGACAATCACTAATTTTAGGTACTTTAGATCTTTAGTGCAGCTCTGAGAATGTCTCAACCAGGCTACCAGGGAGTCCACAAGCAAAGTCAGATCATTAAAAAAGCGCCACTTTTGGCAGGAAGGACCTAGCTCAAGTTCCTCTACTTTGTTCAGTCTTGTCTTGGAACAGTCAAGGGAAGCGTGAACTTGGTGTGAGTGTCATGGCACGTTCCAAGGTTCAGCAGTCAGCTGTCATCAACAGGGCTCACAAATCAGCTTCTCTTGAAGGCACATGTCCAAGGCCACCACACTAATTATGAGAAAACACCAGTCAATCTCAAAGCTAGGGATGTTTTGCAAATGCCTACCATATCTCTTATAAAATATAAAGATCCAAAGTAAGGTGAGGAAATCTTTTATCAAAATGAAAACATAGAGCAATCAACTGAAATGTTTGGATTTTATCCCAAACCTGGAAAGATTTGCTACAAATACCATCATAAAGACCATTGACAAAATTTGGATGTGTACTGTGGATTAGATTATTGTAAAGTATCAGCATAATTTACCTGATTCTGTTGTATGTGTTATGGTTATGCAAGTAAATGTCTTTATTCTTAGAAATACACACTAAAATTTGTAAAAGTAAATAGTCATAGTCTCTCCAACTTACTTCAAAACTGCTCAGAAAAAAAAATAGTATATAAATATACACAGATACAAATGGAAAGAGAGAAAATTTTTTAAAAAATTGGTGCAAAATGCAACCTATTGGGAAATCTGTGAAAGAATATGCATAACTTTTTTAACTTCTACAACTACTCTATAAGCATGAAATTATATCAGTAAAATCTATATCTAAATTTTGTTATTGATATTTACCTGGTAATTATATTTTTCAGGATTCTGTAGTATATGTGAAATTACAGCTATTAAATTTGTGTTATTAATTCTTTCTCAATTCTAAGTAAATATTTATTTTGTGGTTAATTTTTAAGTGGATCCTTAAATTTGCATGTGCTTCAGAATCTAGAAAACGTGAATGTACGCCTAGCCACACTCATAGAGAAACAGAGAAAACTGACCTACATGAAGAGAAAATTGGGCTAGTTCTCTTTCAATGTCTCTCTCATAGGCACAGAGAAGGTAAGAGACCATGCTGCTCAAAGGCATAAAATACTTAATACGGGAATTCAAACTTCTGTGTTGGGAAGCCCAGTTTCACTTTCTCCCTGGCTTCTGTGATAAGCCACTGTACTCTCCTAAGTCATATACTTTTGGCTGATTTGGTTTAAGGGAGATTCTGCTTCCTAAAACCAAAAGAAACCCTCTTGATTTCCAGTCTCAAGAGTCGACATTTGTATAGAATAAATGCGCATTACATCTTTAATGTATTTGCTTGACTTTCTTTTCTTTATTACATAAATCCTTTATTTTGAAGTAATGTGTTGCTACCAAGTTACTTCAGTAATTAGAGTTAGAGTAACATCATGATTTTGAAAACCACAGCTAACAGCTTGACAATGCAAGAGTACGTTAGGTCCTACATATACCTGGTGGCTCAGATGGTAAAGAATCTGCCTGCAGTGTGTGAGACCTGGGTTAGATCTCTGGCCGGGAAGATAACCTGGAGTGAAAAATGGGATCCCACGCCAGTGTTCTTGCCTGGAGAATTCCATGGACAGTGTAATCCCTGGGGTTGCAGAGAGTCAGGCGCGACTGAAGCGACTGAGCACGTGTGTACACGCAGCACACCTGACTGCCGCACATGTTTCAGTTTGAGAGTAGTCTCGCCTCAGAAGTGTCACGTTCAGTCAGTTCAGTCAGTTTAGTCGCTCAGTCATGTCCAGCCCTTTGCGACCCCATGAATCGAAGCACACCAGTCCTCCCTGTCCATCACCAACTCCCGGAGTTCACTCAGACTCACATCCATCGAGTCAGTGATGCCATCCAGCCATCTCATCCTCGGTCTTCCCCTTTTCCTCCTGCCCCCAATCCCTCCCAGCATCAGAGTCTTTTCCAATGAGTCAGCTCTTTGCATGAGGTGGCCAAAGTACTGGAGTTTCAGCATCATTTCCTCCAAAGAAATCCCAGGGCTAATATACTTCAGAAGGGCCTGGTTGGATCTCCTTGCAGTCCAAGGGACTCTCAAGAGTCTTCTCCAACACCACAGTTCAAAAGCATCAATTCTTCGGTGCTCAGCTTTCTTCAAAGTCCAACTCTCGCATCCATACATGACCACAGGAAAAACCATAGCCTTGACTAGACGGACCTTAGTCGGCAAAGTAATGTCTCTACTTTTCAATATGCTATCTAGGTTGGTCATAACTTTTCTTCCAAGGAGTAAGTGTCTTTTAATTTCATGGCTGCAGTCACCATCTGCAGTGATTTTGGAGCCCAAAATAATAAAGTCTGACACTGTTTCCACTGTTTCCCCATCTATTTCCCATGAAGTGATGGCACCAGATGCCATGATCTTCATTTTCTGAATGTTGAGGTTTAGGCCAACTTTTTCACTCTCCTCTTTCACTTTCATCAAGAGGCTCTTTTGTTCCTCTTCACTTTCTGCCATAAGGGTGGTGTCATCTGCATATGTGAGGTTACTGATATTTCTCCTGGCAATCTTAATTCCAGCTTGTTCTTTTTCCAGCCCAGCATTTCTCATGATGTACTCTGAATATAAGTTAAATAAGCAGGGTGACAATATACAGACTTGACGTTCTGCTTTTCCTATTTCGAAGAAGGGGATGAAACAGGACGAGTTGGTTGGATGGCATCACCGACTCAGTGCACATGAATTTGAACAAACTCCAGGAGATAGTGGAGGACAGAAGATCCTGGAGTGATGCAGTCTATGGTGTTGCAAAAACTCAGACAGGACTTGGCAACTGAACAACAATGATAGCAAGCATGAGCTCAATGTAAACCAGCCCAGAACATAATGAAATATATGACACTAATAGCCTAAGCTTTGTTTCTGCTATCTTTGGTTTTAGGATCATGGGAAAAAAAAATTCAGGGCAAGATTTTTCACTGGGATGAAAATTCTGCATCTGCTTCCTGCCTTACGATATTTCTGGTTTGATCATTTATAAATTCCTCTCTTACTCAAGCAGACTATATCCTTGTGTGACTGTTGTCATAGAGGCCGAGAAGTAGCTTGTAGCAGAGGTGTGGTGATAGAGGTAAAGCTGATGAATCAGTCACAAAAATAAACAAAAGACTCACAAACAATGTGACTCAGAAAAGAATTCAGTGAAGTTGATATTAACAGAGTTGTAGGAGGGAGTAAGGCAACAAAAACAAATGTTGAGAAAACAATAAATATTGGATTGTTGTTGTTCAGTTGCTCAGGCATGTTTGACTCTTTGCGACCCATGGACTGCAGCACACAGCACACAGTCCCACACCATCTCCCGGAGCTTGCCCAAACTCATGTCCATCGAGTCAGTGATGCCATCCAACCATCTCGTCCTCTGTCGTCCCCTTATACTGCCTTCAGTCTTTCCCACCATCAGGGTCTTTTCCAGTGAGTTGGCTCTTCATATCAGGTGCCCAAAGTATTGGAGCTTCAGCTTCATAATCAGTCTTTCCAGTGGATATTCAGGGTTGATTTCCTTTAGGATTGACTGGTTGGGTATTCAGAGACTAAGATCATAAGAACTGAATCGCTCCCTTGCCCTTAAGGGGAAAAGAGAGGAAAAAAGTGTTCTTGGGTAAAAACCATAAGAACTGTAGCCTCAAGCAGATGGTCAGCAAGGCAAAACCTTAAGGGAAACATCAGAGCCCTGATGTCAAAGTAGGCTAAGAATAAAACGAAAAAAAAAACAAACAAACTCTTTCAACTCGTGAACAGTAATCTCCTGCCAGTGAGCTCAATCCAACTGAATGCTAGACAACAAAGGACACTGGGTCATATGGTATATGAGCTTCAGACTTCTAGGGCACAGAACAGTGTAGAAAGGACAGAGAGCAGATGTGGAGAAACCAATGGAGCAAGATCATGATCCTTCTGAATACTTCTCTCTCTCCCTCTCTCTCTCATGCAATCATCTACTGATCTACGACTTTCTCCTCAGTCTGCTCATCTAGCCATATTCTCCCCAAGCCTCATTATAGTCCAGTTGGGCTTTGCTCATCTGCAGTATTTTCTACCACTGCATCTGCATTCATATTACTGGAATGATGCTTGTTCAGCAAGATTGACTTTGCTCCCAAGTCACAACTATCAGCAAACAGGCAATATTTGTAATTCACATCCCATTCACTTTTACTTATTTGATTGCAAATGTGTATGTGTGTGTATACCATTCTGATATCCTATTTATTGTAGGGGAAAGAGCTAAATCATTAATTACAGTTTTTTATTCCATTTGATTTGTTTGTTAGTGTTTGTTAGTGTCAGTTGTTGAAAGTGGTTCTTTTCCTCACATATATTTAGCTCTTGTCCATAATTTGGAGCTACTGTGAAGGGTTTTTTTTTTTTTTCTTTCAAGTAATTTCACAGTTGTTTATATGAAAATGTGAGAAAGGAATCTCAAAGGCATTCACATTTCCCATCATCTCTGAATGTCTAATATCTACTCTTAAAGACGTTGAAGTACCTATACATCATGGAGAAGGTCTCGGGTGCCTTGCTTTCTTTTCTAAACTCAAACGAAACCCCTTTAGAAAGCCTGCCCTAAGTTCCTTAGTCCTAAGTGAATACACCATAGGGTTGAGGGAAGGGGGCATAATATTGTGCAGCACATTTAGTAGAACTGGAATCAAAGTAACTTTGTCTCTGCCAGGTGAGTTACTCAAATCACTACAACAACTGCATAAAAGAAGAGGATGAGGATGAGATGAGAGCTGCTGCTGCTGCTGTTGCTGCTGCTACGTCTCTTCACTAGTGTCCGAGTCTGTACGACCCCATAGATGGCAGCCCACCAGGCTCCTCCGTCCTTGGGATTCTCCAGGCAAGAACACTGGTGTGGGCTTCCACTGCCTGCTCCAATGCATGAAAGTGAAAGTGAAGTTGCTCAGTCGTGTCCGACTCTTAGCGACCCCATGGACTGCAGCCTACCAGGCTCCTCCGTCCATGGGATTTTCCAGGCAAGAGTGCTGGAGTGCGGTGCCATTGAGATGAGGGCTACAAGTGCTCAATGCTTTAGATGCAGCTTCAGTTGAGTTCAGTCTAAGTACAGAGTGCAAATCAAAGTGTATGACAATAGTGTAAGACTTAGATCATTCCCGATTCCAGATGCCAAAACCATTTGGCAAATGCTGTTTGGCCTCCTGCCATCACAAACCAGGCAAGTGACCACAAGATTAGAGCATAGGCAATGCTCAGTCTCATTCCTGGAGCAATAATTATGCTGGGCAGCAAGCACAGGTACTGGAATGACAAGCAAGCCATTCTGAAGCACCATGAACAAGGCAGATTTGAAGATTAAGCATTGGTGACAATTGATGGATGGTGAAGAGGGTGACAAATAGCTATGTATCTATCAAAAGCCATGCAGAGGAAGATACTAGACTCCATGCCAACAAAGCAGTGAAAGGCATAAATTTGAGCAAAACACTCAGGGAGGCTAATGACCCTGGACTCAAACCAGAAAATGGCTAGAATCTTGAGCATGATAGTGGTGGCCAGACCCATGTCCAACACAAACAGGATGCCTAAGAAGTGGTACATGGGCTGCTGAAGAGCAGGGTCCTGGCAGATGGTGGTGAGGATGAGGATATCAGCACCGACTGCTGAGAGGTAGGGTAACGCCATGGTAAAGAAAGCCAGTGTTGCCAACGGTGAATTCCTGGGAATCACATCAGCATGAACTCAGAGATCTGGAATTTAGAGCTATTGGAGACTTTAGGGGATGCAGACATATTTTCCTGAGAGTAAAACAAATATATTTTTTAAATTGCATTCTCTGAGCTTAATTATACTGAACATCATTTTGAAACAGTCTCTGCATAGCATAGTTTGTAGTTTGCTGTTAATGAAATGATTCTGTAGCACATCTCACAATAAATTACAATGAAGTTTTAGGACTTTAGAGTGAAAAATTGAAAGTGAAGGTGTTAGTCGCTCAGTGGCGCCTGACTCTTTGTGATCCTATGGACTGTAGCCTGCCAGGCTACTCTGTCCATGGAATTCTCCAGGCAAGAATACTGGAGTGCCTAGCCATGCTCTTCTCTGGGGATCTTCCCGACCCAGGAATCAAAGTGGAAAGTAAACACAAAAATAGCAATTATCAATATTGGTTACTCAGAGAAAATTCTTTATGAATCTCAAATTTTTATGTACATTGTCTTCAGTTATTTCAGATTGGGACCAACACACAAATATAGTTCTAGGGTTTGTTGTTGGTGTTGTTGCTGATTTGATCTTTAAACCTTTCATTTTCTTTTCAAAAATTCTGTGAAATCAAGTAAATGTGTTTGTTTTCTTCATATGTATCTTTCTTGTTTCAGACTATCATTAAGTGACACTAAGTAGATTTTGTAAATTCAGATTTTTTTCCTTTATGTATCATTTTGGAACATTAGCTATGTTTTCTTACTGGACCACTTGAACTTGTAACCAATATGCATTAATATTTGCATGTTGCAGATTGAAAGGGGAAAGCTCTCTTTGATGTTTGACTTTGTATGGCCTTCTGAGGTAGCCACAGAAAAATAGTTTAAAAGAAGTTAAATGATAATGACTAAATTTGTTAATGTAAGTATTCATATAGGAAGCAACCTTAGCAAATTATTATTTTTTAGTTGAATCTTAAAGAACATACGGGTTAGTTATTAGACTAATCTTTCACAGCAATGAGAAATAAGATATTCTTAGAAAGATTGGTGGGTGTGCAGGTGATATTGAGATTCTCATAATAGGACATGCATTTGGAGATGCACTTACTACTAGATAAGTCCCATTTTAGTGGCCAAAATAGAACTTGCAAAGGTTTTGCCAATTCCTGCCTAAACAGATAACTAAAAGTCATCTTTCTCTTTTCTTTCCTGGGAATGCCCATTCATATGTTTTGGGATTTGGTATTCTTAGAACCTGAAAGGATTCCTGAAACACAGTCTCTTATCTGCTTGGTTTTCACCCCATATACAACAGGATTCATAGTTGGAGGCAACAGTAGGTAAATATTGGCCATAATGATGTGACAAGAGGGAGGGACTGTATGGCCCCCAAAGCGATGGGAAAAGAAGGAGAAGAAGGCTGGGCTGTAGGAGAAAACTATAGCACAGATGTGAGCCGTGCAGGTGCTGAAGGCCTTCCGCCGAGCTTCTGCTGAGGAGAGGCTGACCACTGCCCTCAGGATCATGGTGTAGGAGACTGTGATGCACAGGATGTCAAAACCCCCAATCAGGAGGGCAACAATCAGACCATAGATGGCATTGACCCTGATATTTCCACAAGACAACTTGGCAACAGACATGTGGTCACAGTAAGTGTGGGGGATTACGTTGCCTCTGCAGTAGGGCAGGCGCTTGGTGAGGAAAGGGAAGGGAATGATGAGCAACACCCCTCTGAGAAAGGTGGACACACCCGCCTTTGCAATGACGGGATTTGTGAGGATAGTTGAGTAGCGCAGAGGGTAGCAGATGGCCACGTAGCGGTCCAGGGCCATGAGCATGAGCACCCCAGACTCCATTCCTGTGAAGGTGTGGACGAAGAACATCTGGATCAGGCATCCATCAAAGCTGATTTCCTTCAGATGAAACCAGAAGATGGAGAGGGCTTTAGGGACTGTGCTAGAGCACATGACAAGATCAGTTAGGGAAAGCATGGCCAAGAAGTAATACATAGGTTTGTGTAAGGAGTCCTCACAGTAGATGAGGTAGAGGAGGCCACAATTCCCTGCCATAGCTACAACATACATGGAGCAGAATGGGAAGGAAATCCAAATATGCACATCTTCCAGTCCTGGGATTCCATTCAGAATGAATGAGGGTGGGACCCGCTCTGTTTTATTCAGCATTAGCATAATCAAATAGACTTAAACTTTATGTGACTTTTCCTAGAGTAAGATAAAGACAAGAGAAAACATAGTTTATGGTTACTTTCTCTTTTTCTGTGTTTTAAAATTCTGTAGTTTATTTGATCAAACAGTCAACTTTCCTGAGTGACAGTGAGTATGTCTTCTGTTTGTTTATTGATTAGTTCATTTATTCACTCAACAAATTTTTATTAAGCAATTCAAGTTCACATCACAGACATTGATTCAAAATTGTTTTTTAAAACTAGTTTTTCACCCTCATAGATTTATAATAAAAGTAATTCTGTTATATCTTCTCTAAAGAGATTTTGGATAGAAAACTTCATTTGTTAATAAATCTCCCTGTGGATGTGATCTTAGTGTCCTTTAGTAACTATACCCATGAACCAGAAGATATGAGGACTTTAAAAATTCTTATTCTTCTTTAATAGCTGATCGTTGATATTTAATTATTAAGGCACTGTTTGAAACCTTTTGTAAATATTAAATTATGCATTTCTCAATGGAGATCGAGGTCTCACAAATCAGAAAAATTTTGATTTGGTTTTTTCACATTTAAATTGACTTATTTTTGCCTTTTCTTGTCATGGTCTATATGCATTTATTAGAATGCTCTTAATTTCTAATCAGAATAAGCTTTCAGTAATAGGTTGTAAGTGGCTAATCTTGTTTAGGATGCATAAATATATCAATGGTAATGAATCTTTTTTTTTATTATGTCTTTCTACCAATCTTTCTACTTTACCTTTAAACATTGTCCTCTGAGATTATCTGGTGTCTGTAGCAAAAACAAAGCAAACTCGTTTCACACTATTATACTTTACTAAAAGAATTCATGTACTTTGCCTTGATTATGCTTGTTTCTCTAGTAATATTTATCATTCAATAAATACACTGACATCTCCAATTTTTATTGTTTTCTCATTGGTTGTCTCTGATCTTTTGAATTTACATTTTCATATATTTCACAATGGAACACGTTAGTCGAGTTCTAGTAGGAGATGGTATAAATAAATGCAACTTTACATTTATATTTCTTACCTCACATTAAATATATTTCTCATCTAAGAGCAAATTAATTAATTCCAAATTCCATGCTTATGGCTAAATCTCATTTTCAATTTAAGTACTTGAGATAAGTAAATGCTACCTCATCCTTTTATTAATCTTTTAATTTCTCATATATATGTATTGAATATCTAAAATGTGACAATGTGGAGTAGAAGGGCTTCACTCATTAAGGACATCAGAGTTAATGGACAAAGATGCAAACAATTTATCACAGTAAACGTAATAATTAAAATAAAAGTATATGCAACCTCCTAAATGAGCACTAGACTATTAAAATGATTTTTATTGATGTTGATGGGATGTTGAAGGAGGAGTTGGTGATTATAAAGAAAGACTATGTTGAAGAGAAGGTGTTTGGTACCTATTCAGAAGGGAAAACATGTTGTAAAGCAGACACATTTATAAAAGGAATTCCAGAGAAAAGAATCAATATTCAAAAGTATGGAAATCAAATGATCAAGTCCGTGAGAAGTCACTGGGGTTGAGGGGACAAGTGGTAATTCAGATGCTTGACCAGGAAGTAAACCACAAAAAATCCTGCAATTATCAGATAATAGGAACTTCATTGTTGCTAAATAATAAGTGATAAATAATTCATAAATATCCAGAGAGCCATTAGTTAACTTCATGGTGCTTAGAAAGCATTGGGCACTGAAGAAGCTAGAATCCTCTCCTACCCTTCCCTTAAGAAATATGGTCTGCAGTGTCTAGGAGTCAGGTCAGAAGAAGGAAGGAAAAAATTTAGTGCTATTGTAGTGTCTGCTAAACAGGTAAGAAAAATGAGCTTCATGCAAGCCTAAGGCTGATTGCAAACAACAGATAATAATTTAGCCAGTGGGCTCTAAATCACCAAAAATGTATGTAAGCTTTATACTTGGAATGAAAATAATTCTGTGACCAATTTCCCAAGGAAAAAAGAATAGGTTTCTATTAAACACCTTAATAACCCTACAATTACCAGAATATGAGACAGTTTATCATATTTTCACAGAAACATGGTCAACTATCCTGATGGAAATCCCACCAATTTATAGGATAGAAAACTGGATTCTATAATTGATTTTTATAGTTCACTTAATCTCCTTGAGATTTTATTACATCTCAATTTTTCCAAGATCAGGTAGTACAAAAAGAGCAGTATAGAAGAGAAATATATAGATTTTAACCTTATCTTTTCATTTCTTAAAGATATGCATGAGGATAATTTCTATAACTTCCTTAAAAAACAAATTACTCATCCCTTTAAGTGCAGTTAAAAGTACTATTATAAGAAATACAGAGCCCAGAAACCAAATTCTGAAACACACATTAAGCCATTTAATTTATGGCAAAGGAAACACTATAGATTGGGAGAAAATACACCATTTTCTATAAGTATTACTGGATCAGTTGGATATACATTGTGGGAAAAGATACACAATTTGTTCATACAACAGTTTTTTTTTTTTTAATGTAGAGTTAAATGTGAAATGCAATATACATATCTTCTTTAATATCTGGAATAGACCACAAAAGGTGCTACCCACAGAAAAATAACAGTGTGATTTAAGTTAAAATTAACTTTTTAAATTAAAAAACACTGCCAAAAGTATAAAAGCCCAGGTCCAGACGGCTTCACAGCTGAATTCTACCAAAAATTTTGAGAAGAGATAACACCTATCCTACTCAGACTCTTCCAGAAAATTGCAGAGGAAGGTAAACTTCCAAACTCATTCTATGAGGCCACCGTCACCCTAATACCAAAATCTGACAAAGATACTACAAAAAAAGAAAACTACAGGCCAATATCACTGATGAACATAGATGCAAAAATCCTCAACAAAATTCTAGCAATCAGAATCCAACAACACATTAAAAAGATCATACACCATGACCAAGTGGGCTTTATCCCAGGGATGCAAGGATTCTTCAATATCCGCAAATCAATCAATGTAATTCACCACATTAACAAATTGAAAAATAAAAACCATATGATTATCTCAATAGATGCAGAGAAGGCCTTTGACAAAATTCAACATCCATTTATGATAAAAACTCTCCAGAAAGCAGGAATAGAAGGAACATACCTCAACATAAAAGCTATATATGACAAACCCACAGCAAACATTATCTTCAATGGTGAAAAATTGAAAGCATTTCCCCTAAAGTCAGGAACAAGACAAGGGTGTCCACTTTCACCGCTACTATTCAACATAGTTCTGGAAGTTTTGGCCACAGCAATCAGAGCAGAAAAAGAAATAAAAGGAATCCAAATTGGAAAGAAGAAGTAAAACTTTCACTGTTTGCAGATGACATAATCCTCTACATAAAAAACCCTAAAGACTCCACCAGAAAATTACTAGAGCTCATCAATGAATATAGTAAAGTTGCAGGATATAAAATCAACACACAGAAATCCCTTGCATTCCTATACACCAATAATGAGAAAGTAGAAAAAGAAATTAAGGAAACAATTCCATTCACCATTGCAACGAAAAGAATAAAATACTTAGGAATATATCTACCCAAAGAAACTAAAGACCTATATATAGAAAACTATAAAACACTGATGAAAGAAATCAAAGAGGACACTAATAGATGGAGAAATATACCATGTTCATGGATCGGAAGAATCAATATAGTGAAAATGAGTATACTACCCAAAGCAATTTACAAATTCAATGCAATCCCTATCAAGCTACCAGCCATATTTTTCACAGAACTAGAACAAATAATTTCAAGATTTGTATGGAAATACAAAAAACCTCGAATAGCCAAAGCAATCTTGAGAAAGAAGAATGGAACTGGAGGAATCAACTTGCCTGACTTCAGGCTCTACTACAAAGCCACCGTCATCAAGACAGTATGGTACTGGCACAAAGACAGAAATATAGATCAATGGAACAAAATAGAAAGCCCAGAGATAAATCCACACACCTATGGACACCTTATCTTTGACAAAGGAGGCAAGAATATACAATGGAGTAAAGACAATCTCTTTGACAAGTGGTGCTGGGAAAACTGGTCAACCACTTGTAAAAGAATGAAACTAGATCACTTCCTAACACAGCACACAAAAATAAACTCAAAATGGATTAAAGATCTAAATGTAAGACCAGAAACTATAAAACTCCTAGAGGAGAATATAGGCAAAACACTCTCAGACATAAATCACAGCAGGATCCTCTATGATCCACCTCCCAGAATTCTGGAAATAAAAGCAAAAATAAACAAATGGGATCTAATTAAAATTAAAAGCTTCTGCACAACAAAGGAAACTATAAGCAAGGTGAAAAGACAGCCTTCTGAATGGGAGAAAGTAATAGCAAATGAAGCAACTGACAACCAACTAATCTCAAAAATATACAAGCAACTTATGCAGCTCAATTCCAGAAAAATAAACGACCCAATCAAAAAATGGGCCAAAGAACTAAATAGACATTTCTCCAAAGAAGACATACAGATGGCTAACAAACACATGAAAAGATGCTCAACATCACTCATTATTAGAGAAATGCAAATCAAAACCACAATGAGGTACCACTTCACACCAGTCAGAATGGCTGCAATCCAAAAATCTGCAAGCAATAAATGCTGGAGAGGGTGTGGAGAAAAGGGAACCCTCCTACACTGTTGGTGGGAATGCTAACTAGTACAGCCACTCTGGAGAACAGTGTGGAGATTCCTTAAAAAATTGCAAATAGAACTACCTTATGACCCAGCAATCCCACTGCTGGGCATACACACCGAGGAAACCAGAATTGAAAGAGACACATGTACCGCAATGTTCATCACAGCACTGTTTATAGTAGCCAGGACATGGAAGCAACCTAGATGTCCATCAGCAGATGAATGGATAAGAAAGCTGTGGTACATATACACAATGGAGTATTACTCACCCGTTAAAAAGAATACATTTGAATCAGTTCTGATGAGATGGATGAAACTGGAGCCGATTATACAGAGTGAAGTAAGCCAGAAAGAAAAACATCAATACAGTATACTAACACATATATATGGAATTTAGAAAGATGGCAATGATGACCCTGTATGCAAGACAGCAAAAAAGACACAGATGTGTATAACGGACTTTTGGACTCAGAGGGAGAGGGAGAGGGTGGGATGATTTGGGAGAATGGCATTGTAACATGTATACTATCATTTAAGAAATGAATCGCCAGTCTATGTCCAACACAGGATACAGCATGCTTGGGGCTGGTGCACGGTGATGACCCAGAGAGATGTTATGGGAAGGGAGGTGGGAGGGGGGTTCATGTTTGGAAACGCATGTACACCCATGGTGGATTCATGTCAATGTATGGCAAAACCAATACAGTATTGTAAAGTAAAATAAAGTAAAAATAAAGATTTTTTAAAAATAAATAAATAAGAAATAAAAAACACTGCCAAAAGTATGAAAAATGAGTCACAGACTGGAGAAGATATTTGTAATACATAAGTTCAATAAAAATTAATATTCAAAATACCTAAAATACTCTTACAATAGCAATAAGAAAATGAGGGAGGGACAAATTACATAAAATATATATTTCACAAAAGAGGAAAAAAGTGACAATAAACATGTAAGTACTCACCAATTTTTACAATAATTTGGAAAATAAATGCAATCTGAATGTCTCATGGCATAGAAACACATACCAAACTAGAGAGTTAAAATGAAAAAGCATAAAAGATACCAAGTATTGGTGAAGACTTGGAATGACTGGAATTCTCATACACTACTGGTACAAGTGTAGGTTTGAAATAATTTTGGCATATCTTGATGGTGAGTGTACATATAGCCATCACATCCATTCCAACTAAAAATGTGTACATATTTTTGCCAAAACAAAGTCTTCCTTGGTGACTCAGACAGTAAAGCGTTTGCCTGCAGTGCGGGAGACCTGGGTTCAATCCTTGGGTTGGGAGATCCCCTGGAGAAGGAAATGGCAATCCACTCCAGTACTCTTGCCTGGAAAATTCCATGGACTGAGGAGCCTGGTAGGCTATAGTCCATGAGGTCACAAAGAGTCAGGCACGACTGAGCGACTCCACTGCACTATCAACTATTAATTGAATGATTATTCCAATATTATTTGTAGTATATTAGTAATCTAAAACTGGAAGATATCTAAATTTCTATTGATATCAGAATGGGTAAATAAATTTTGGTGTGTTCCCACAGTGAAACTTGATGACAATAGACAACCTATAACTATATGCACAATATGAAAAATATAAATCTCACAACTGTTAATTTTAAAACCTAAACAAAATAGAGTGTAATGTTTAACACCATTTACATTAAATACAAAAGTGGATCAAAGAAATAGGTGCTATTAACACAGAAGAGTGTTTTTCCCAGGTGTGAATGAGTGAAAAGAAGCATGAGGAAGAGGGGTCTAGTGACATGCTGGGAATATTATCTTTCTTGATCTAGTTGCGAGAGAGATGGGTTTCCAGTTGTAAAAAAATCATCAAGATGAAATTGTGAAAATTTCATGTGTATATTATGCTATTAAAATCAGAAAATCATATTGAAGAGAACATTGAAGGAGCATGCTGAAACATGCTACCACCTTTTTTTGTGTTGAATATTTGTATATTTTTTTCAGACTGACAGCAATTTTGGAATGCCTACAAAAATTAATGCTCTAGAAAACCACTGAGTGCCGCTAAATGAATCCTTTACTGTGTTCCATTGGAGAGAATATTCATTCTAACTTCCATTAATAAATGTAGCTATTTCAATGTCATTATCTATAGGGAATATAATCACTTTAAAATTCTGCCTCAGAAAGTGCCACCAAGAAATGACAGATTAGATTTGTTAAAGGTTTGTTTTGGAAAAAGTAAAGAAACACAGGTTGCACATATTGATACACACACCCTTCAAGGACTTCTCCTTGTGTCATTACAAAATCTAGGACAGTTATACTGACTGTCACAACACGCCACCTGCTGTTTTCTATTCATACCACATTGATATTCTCTGCTTTGTGATATGTGGTTCTCTGTCATTTTGGTGTTCATCTTCCAACCATCAAATATAGTTGATTCATATTCATTAAAAAAAAAATTCTTCAGAAAGAACTGAATGTCTCTTGAATGTGACAGTAGTGAAACATTCTATAAATAATTTTAAAATAATATAGTTATAAACTGCCATAATTAGAGGCAAAGAACTGATTTATTCAAATAATAATTATTTTCATTGTATTTAACTCATGGTGCTATAAAAACCAATTCATAGTGGGAATCCTCCACAATTCAGTAAAATTATTTATGTTAAGGACAGTTTGTATAGTTTAAAAAAAAGGACAGTTTGCATTTACATTAAAATCCCCAGTCTCTAACAACCACCTGATACATATCAGATAACTTTTAAAATAAATGAACAGACGGATGAAAGAAGAAATAAATAAATGAATAACATTTTATGTTTGACTTTGAAAATTTTTAAGTTATAATCTAATTAGTATTACTTGGAATGCATAAAATAAACTAGTAGAATAAAAAATAAAAAGCATCTTCCTTAAGATCTCTAGAGTCACACATATAGGAAACAAACATGGTTATCAAGGGGGAAAGGAGGGGAGGGATAAATTGGGAGATTGGGATTGAAATATACATATATTATTTATAAGATAACTGATATGAAATTTTTGTATAGCACAGGGAACTCTATTTAATACTCTGTAATGACCTATATGAGAAAAGAATCTGAAAAAGAGTGTATATAAGTATACATAGAGCTGATTCACTTTGCTATACATGTGAAACTAACACAATATTGTAAATCAACTATATCCTAATAAAAATTAATTTTAAAAAAAGATTACTAGAAAGATATACAAATAAATATTCCCTTGATAAAGCACGGAAACAAAATACAGAGTGGTAAGAATAAGATGACAAACACAGAACAAATATATTGGTTTGGTCAATAAAGATAAATTACTTAAACCATCTATCAATTTTGACATAATTCTAACTAACTGAAAAATAGGATTTCTACTCGTTTCTCCATCTATCTACCTTAAGGCGTTGAAGAGTTTCTCTTAACTGTGATGTTCAATATCTGCTTTGAACTGTATTGTTGTTGTTGTTGTTTAGCCATCCAGTTGCGTCCAGCTCTTTGCAACCCCATGGGCTGCAGCACTCCAGGCTTCCCTGTCCCTCACCATTGCCTGGAGTTTGCCCAAGTTCATGTTCATTGCATCAGTGATGCCGTACAGCCTTCTCATCCTCTGAAGCCCTCTTCTTCTGCCTTTGATCTTTCCCAGCATCAGGGACTTTTCCAGTAAGTTGTCTATTCGCATCAGATGACCAAATACTGGAGTTTCAGCGTCAGTATCAGTCCTTCCATTAAATATTCAGGGTTGATGATCTCCCTTAAGATTGACTTGCTTGATCTCCTTGCTGCCCAAGGGACTTTCAGAAGTCTTTTCCAGCACCACAGTTCGAAGGCATCAATTCTTTGGAGTTCTGCCTTCTTTATAGCCCAGCTCTCACAACCATACATGACCACTGGGAAGCCCATAGCCTTGACTATACGGACCTTTGTTGGCACAGTAATGTCTCTGCTTTTCAACACACTGTCTAGGTTTGTCATCACTTTCCTGCCAAGAAGCAATCATCTTCTGACTTCATGGCTGCAGCCACTATCCACAGTGATTTTGGAGCCCAAGAAGAGGAAATATGTCAGTACTTTCACCTTTTCCCCTCTGTTTGCCATGCAGTGATGGAGCTGGATACCACAATCTTAGTTTTTTAATATTTAGCCTGAAGCTGGCTCTTTCACTCTCCTCCTTCACCCTCATCAAGAGGTTCTTTAGTTCCTCTTTCTGCCATTAGACTGGTATCATCCGCATATCTGAGGTTGTTGATGTTTCTCCCTCCTGTCTTGATTCTAGCCTGTAACTCATCCAGCCCAGCATTTCACAGGATATCCTCAGGTTAAACAAACAAGGTGACAGCAGACAGTCCTGTCGTACTCCTTTCTGGATCTTAAACCAATCAGTTGTTCCATACAGCGTTCTAACTCTTCCTTCTTGACCTGCATACAGGTTTATCAGGAGACAAGGAATATGGTCTGGTATTCCCATCTCTCTGAGACCTTTCCACAGTTTGTCATGATCCACACAGTCAAAGGCTTTAGCATAGTCGATGAAACAGAGATAGATGTTTTTCTCTGAAATTCCATTGCTTTCCCTATAATCCAGCAAATGTTGACAATTTGGTCTCTAGTTCCTCTTCTTTTTCTAAACCCAGCTTTGACATCTGGAAGTTCTTGGTTCTCATAATGCTGAAGCCTAGCCTGCAAGATTTTATGCATGTCCTTATTAGCATGAGAGATGAGTGTGATTGTCCAATGGTTAGCACATTCTTTGGTTAGCACATTTTTTGGGAATTGATATGAGGGTTGACCTTTTCCAGCTCTGTGGCCACTGCTAGGTCCTCCAGATTTGCTCACATAATGAATGAAAAACCTTGAACTGTATATTGCATTGTAAATAGCAGTGCACAATGCAATATTGCAGCTTCTCTTGGAGTAAAAGGGTCTCTTGCCAAGAGTGAACAATGTCAGTTCAGTGCCTTAATAATTTCTCTGCAGAAAGAATAATTGCTTGTGTTGAAGAAAATCGGGTACTGGGGTGTGATCAGAGTTACTGGAATAATAATACAAACACAGGATTATGACCACTTATAAAATACATCTCTGATATATCTGTTGCCTATCTTCATCCTTAAACTTAATAGGTAATAGACGTATTTTCATTAGACCATGTTTAATCCTTGGATTCATATTTTTCTTTTCATTTGAGGGTTGTTTGCTCCATGTAATTTTTTCTATCCAAAATCAAAGTCATAAGCCTGTCTCTGTAGTACATAGTCAAGGCAAATTACATTATTATTTTGAGGAATAAGAAAAGAATCAGGGAAAAACAAGAGCATTTTTACCATCGAACTAATGATTGAGAACTATTTTTCTAACTATTCCCCTATTTCTCTTTGTCATGGGAGTGATTTACTTCTAATTTCTCTTTGGATAGAGAAATAACAGAAATAATCATAACCACAATGGTGCACTTGGGGAAATACACATTTTTCAAGAATATCCAATATCATACAACACTTCTGCCTTAAAACTGTGTGACTAGAATCAAAGATTTACTTCAGGAAAAATAATAAGCAATTGCAATGTTTCCATAGTCCTTCACTTTGTCTTACTGCCTACAAGAAAAAAAGAAAGAAAAGTAATCCTGCCATTATCATTTCTTTTGTATATATTAATTACCTTATGTTTTGCTTTTACAGCAAAGCAGTGAGCTGAAGGCAATCTTGTCCAAATATTCAGGGTCTTGGTTAAAAAGTACTCAAATCTTAGAATAAATGTGCTTGCATAGCAAGCAACCTCTTGCTTCCTTGCTATCTGTACTAACAAACTGAGCCTTTAAAGAAAATTGTGTGTTAAATGTCCCAAAGGGATATTTCAGAGAACCAAGACACAAGTGTTGATGTAGGAATCAAAACATCCTCTATAGGAGGAAGAAACAGAGTAAACACTTTCCACTTTTAGTGCTGAAATAATGATACACAAATATGTGAATACTCTCATATATGTGTGTTTGTGCATTAACATGTATATTTGTTAGGGGAGAGATTGAAAGCAAACACAAGTCATTTTAATGAAAACTAGGATTAAATATTTTCTTTTAAATATTTTATCTCAAATGTACATTTGCCTTTGGGGTTTTCCTGGTGACTCAGCAGTAAAGAATAGCCTGCAATGCAGGAGACACAGGAGACATGGGTTTAATTCTTGGGCCAGGAAGATCCCCTGGAGGATGAAATGGCAACCCACCCCAGTATTCTTGACCGTGAAGTTCTATGGACAGAGGACCCTGGTGGGCTACAGTCCCTGTGGTCACAAAAGAGCCTAACAGAGCTTAGTAACTAAATAGCAAGCAATATTTCTCTTTTACCCACTGCCCTTTGGAAAACATTCAAAAGCAATTGAGTATGGACTCTCTTTCATTCATACCTTGATTTATTTGTTAACATTTCTTCTTTATTCAGGCATTAGTTCATCTCCCCATTTAATAATGCTTATTGATAATTTTCTACTCTCCAAGCTAAGCTAGGAAGTCTATGAGCATGGCCCCTGGTTTATAAAGTTTACTTTCAAGTAAGGGAAGTGATCACCATTATGGTGGTCTAGAAAATAAAGTCTTGGACAGTTTAAGCTTATTATAATTACATATTAAGTTAGGAAAAATTAGATTAATATATATCCTTAGGATAATAATCATGATAATAGCAGTAATTTTAAAGATAACTGATTTAATTTTTATCTACTTAAAACAGATAATAAAAGTAATGTCAACATATATTGAATAATTTGGAAAAACAGGAGGTATTTTAAAAAGATATTAAAAAGCACCCACAGTCTACAACCTAGAGGAAACTTCACATGTATTTTATCCTGATTTAAAAAAAATACATGTATAAAATATAATTATATATATATTTATTATATATGTTTTAACAAAAAAATCACAATAGGCTACAGTATACACTGGTATTTTTATTTAACATTTATGAGTCCATTTTCATCAGAATTATTATAATTGAATAAAAGTTCATAATTTACTTAAAGATACCCTAATCTCATATTATAGATCCTTTTAAAAACTCTATAGCAATTGACCCATATGTGAAACTTTTACATTTCTGATCTGATGATTTCCTCAAGACAAATTCCTGTTTTGTATTGGAGTCCTTCTCTTCCATTCCAAAAGTCATGTGCCAATTTGATAAAAAACTGTTGTCTTATTGCCATTTAATTATGCTCTTGGTTACCTATTTAAAAAGCTATTTTAAACTTTTATATTTCTAGTTTTGATTCACTGTGATGAGAGTTGCTTGTTTCATTTCTCTCTACAGGGCTTGCTGATGGTATTGTGTAATCTCCTTTACAAGAGCATGATATTTTGTTAATTTTTCACATGCCCCTGAGAAGAATGAATATTGTCTGTTATTGGGGTATATGTCCATAAATATATCATTTATTAGGCTTACTTTTTGTGTATACTCTTGATTTACCTTGGAAGAAAAATAGTGTATTCACATCTTCCACTATTAGTTTTTCTGTTTATTTCTGCTTGCAATTGTGTTAAGCTAGAAAATAAAATGCAATCATGATAGGTATTTAATCCTCAAGAAGGCAAAAAAAATAAGAAGCAAAGGTAACAAAGAACACATGATAAATAAAAAAGCAAGTAAAAGATGATAGACTAAAGTTAACCATTTCAATAATCATTTTTAATAGTAACGGTAATGTTGAAGTAAAAAGACACAAATAGGTTAAAAGTTAAAGGATGAAAAAGTTACACAATGCTAGCACTAGGCAAAAGGGCTTTCCTAGGTAGCACAGTGGTAAAGAGTTTGCATGCCAAGCAGGAGATGCAAGTTTGATCCCTGGATTGGAAGGACTCCCTGGAGAAGGAAATGGCAACCCACTCCAATATTCTTTCCTGAGAAATCCCATGGACAGTGGAGCCCAGCAGGCTACAGTCCATGAAGTCGCAAAGAGTCAGACATGACTTAGCAACTAAACAACAACAACACTAGTCAAAAGATAGCTGAAGTGACTATTTTAATATCAATGCTCTTAGAGCAAATAATTTTACCAAGGGGATAAAGAAGGTCAATTTCATAATGCTTATGAGTCTAATAAGAGAAATTCAGAATACATGGAGTAAAAACATACAGATCTGCCAGAAAAATAGACAAATCCAAAAATACAAATGAAAATTTCAATTTCCTCTTTCTGTAATGGATAGAACAAGTACACACAAAACTATTCCAACCCTGGAGAAAGCTTTAAATGAGTACAATTGCATTTTCCACTTGAATCATTACTATTTCTGATACCCCTTTTTAAAATTAAAGTAGTAAATAATACCTTTTCCAGATCAGTTGCTGCATATCATGTACCTTGGACTTTTTTAACCTGTTCTAACATAGATACAATCTCAGACCCTGCAACTGCTACCGCGGCTGCTGCTTGATCGAACTTTCAGTAGCCTACAGCCATTCTCCAGGATTTAAGGGCTAGACTGGAGAATTAAGCCAAAATAGGATAGGGACAAGGCAATGGCACCCCACTCCAGTACTCTTGCCTAGAAAGTTCCATGGATGGAGGAGCCTGGTAGGCCACAGTTCATGGGGTCGCTACGAGTCGGACACGATTGAGCGAATTCACTTTCACTTTTCACTTCCATGCATTGGAGAAGGAAATGGCAACCCACTCCAGTATTCTTGCCCAGAGAATCCCAGGGACGGGCGATCCTGGTGTGCTGCCGTCTATGGGGTCGCACAGAGTCGGACACGACTGAAGCGACATAGCAGCAGCAGTAGCAGGATAGGGACAATCACTAATTTTAGGTACTTTAGATCTTTAGTGCAGCTCTGAGAATGTCTCAACCAGGCTACCAGGGAGTCCACAAGCAAAGTCAGATCATTAAAAAAGCGCCACTTTTGGCAGGAAGGACCTAGCTCAAGTTCCTCTACTTTGTTCAGTCTTGTCTTGGAACAGTCAAGGGAAGCGTGAACTTGGTGTGAGTGTCATGGCACGTTCCAATGTGCAGCAGTCAGCTGTCATCAACAGGGCTCACAAATCAGCTTCTCTTGAAGGCACATGTCCAAGGCCACCACACTAATTATGAGAAAACACCAGTCAATCCCAAACCTTGGGATGTTTTGCAAATGCCTACCATATCTCTTATAAAATATAAAGATCCAAAGTAAGGTGAGAAAAGCTTATATCAAAATGAAAACATAGAGCAATCAACTGAAATGTTTGGATTTTATCCCAAACCTGGAAAGATTCGCTACAAATACCATCATAAAGACCATTGACAAAATTTGGATGTGTACTGTGGATTAGATTATTGTAAAGTATCAGCATAATTTACCTGATTCTGTTGTATGTGTTATGGTTATGCAAGTAAATGTCTTTATTCTTAGAAATACACACTAAAATTTGTAAAAGTAAATAGTCATAGTCTCTCCAACTTACTTCAAAACTGCTCAGGAAAAAAATAGTATATAAATATACACATATACAAATGGAAAGAGAGAAAATTTTTTAAAAAATTGGTGCAAAATGCAACCTATTGGGAAATCTGTGAAAGAATATGCAAACTTGTTTTACTTTTACAACTACTCTATAAATATGAAATTATATCAGTAAAATCTATATCTAAATTTTGTTATTGATATTTACCTGGTAATAAATTATATTTTTCAGGATTCTGTAGTATATGTGAAATTACAGCTATTAAATTTGTGTTATTAATTCTTTCTCAATTCTAAGTAAATATTTATTTTGTGGTTAATTTTTAAGTGGATCCTTAAATTTGCATGTGCTTCAGAATCTAGAAAACGTGAATGTACGCCTAGCCACACTCATAGAGAAACAGAGAAAACTGACCTACATGAAGAGAAAATTGGGCTAGTTCTCTTTCAATGTCTCTCTCATAGGCACAGAGAAGGTAAGAGACCATGCTGCTCAAAGGCATAAAATACTTAATACGGGAATTCAAACTTCTGTGTTGGGAAGCCCAGTTTCACTTTCTCCCTGGCTTCTGTGATAAGCCACTGTACCCTCCTAAGTCACATACTTTTGGCTGATGTTGGTTTAAGGGAGATTCTGCTTCCTAAAACCAAAAGAAACCCTCTTGATTTCCAGTCTCAAGAGTCGACATTTGTATAGAATAAATGCTCGTTACATCTTTAATGCATTTGCTTGACTTTCTTTTCTTTATTACATAAATCCTTTATTTTGAAGTAATGTGTTGCTACCAAGTTACTTCAGTAATTAGAGTTAGAGTAACATCATAATTTTGAAAACCACAGCTAACAGCTTGACAATGCAAGAGTACATTAGGTCCTACATATACCTGGTGGCTCAGATGGTAAAGAATCTGCCTGCAGTGTGTGAGACCCGGGTTAGATCCCTGGCCAGGAAGATAACCTGGAGTAGAAAATGGGAACCCACGCCAGTGTTCTTGCCTGGAGAATTCCATGGACAGTGTAGTCCCTGGGGTTGCAGAGAGTCAGGCGCGACTGAAGCGACTGAGCACGTGTGTACACGCAGCACACCTGACTGCCGCACATGTTTCAGTTTGAGCTAGTCTCGCCTCAAAAGTGTCATGTTCAACACCATTTCAAATTTAAAGAGAGTTTGATGACAAAGTTTTAAAACAAATAAGCATGTATCAAATCAAGTATTTTGGAGAAATTATGTCAATTGTTTACACTTTGGATATGAGAGAAAAATGCACTTTTAAGGTACTTTTTTCTCTATAACATCCATTTATACTTACTTTTCACATGCCATGCCAAGTTGCTTCTGTTATGTTCAACTCTTTGTGATCCCATGGACTGAGCCTGCCAGGCTCCTCTGTCCATGGAATTCTCCAGGCAAGAGTACTGGAGTGTGTGGCCATGTCCTCCTCCAACTTCTTACATAATATATGCTTTTACTTATTTACTTTTCCCTTTTAAAAAGTAGAAAAATCTGCACTTATTTAATGTAACAAAATATTGTTAAAGGAACAAATAGGATCAGGTAGATAGAATATTGTAAAAATCCACGGATTTTAATAATTAAAGACTATAAAGAACTTGCTTTATATTCTTCATAGTTAGTGACACTGGCAAATTTTTACTGCTATAACAATAAGCAAAGGACACTCATATCCACATACCCTCTGACCAGAGTTCTCAAGTGAAAAATAGAACACTGTATGGCAATCAAAATTGCTGTCTAATAATATTCATATCTAATCATCTAAACAAGCTTCAAGAGATGGACATTCTAACAGGGAAAATGATACACAGAGATAAAATACAGGCCAGTGTAAAGGGCAGCAATTTAGAAGGAGAGCATAAACTGATTCCTTCACTGGTGGCTCTGAAGATCCTGACTGCAAATCCATTCTTCCCTGTTAATTGCTTTGGGGGAGATTTTGTCAATTATCACTACTTTTTACCTCTTGGAAAATATAAATAAATTTGTCAAACATATCTTCCCATACTTATTTAAAAAGTTGCTATCCAACATAGAATTTTGCATAATTTCTCTCATTTAATATCCTGGTATGGCATATTGGCTTCCTTCAGTTTAAGAAGTTCATAGTCACAAATGAATCCATTGCTATTGAGGTCAACTACTGCAAATGACTCTTCAAGTGCATCAAATCTGAGTTAGAATCATCTCGCCCATTTTAAGAAGATCTATGATATTGAAATGCTGCTAAAGATGAACAACTCTGTAGATAAGTTGGGTAAAAACAGCTTTCAGAACTGCTCAGGCTGTAGCATCACAGAGTACCAGTTCTGGCCCAGCAGCCTCTCACCAGTGCACCAAGACAACTTCTGCTGCTCAAAACCTCTACAGCTGATTGATTTTCTTTTTTGTAACAAAGTTAATGGGTTATTTTGAAAAATTCATGGTCTGCACTTCTTACTGCTTCTCATAAATTTTTCTTCATTTTTTTAATGTCTTTGAAAGTTCTCACTGTTACTCTTGCATAAATTCTTGACATTTAAATTCTGTTAGACTGTAATGTGTAGGTTATCTCTGCTGGAATGACATGTAATTTTTGTTTCCTTTCATGGCACTTTGATGGTGTCATTGTTATTAACAGAAATGCCATTTTCTTGTATCTTTATTGAAAATACCAAGCATATGTTTACTTAAATTATTTTAATGCTCTGAAATATGTTATTTTAAAGAACACAGCTTTATGAATGCATGGAACATTGGATTTTCTCTTTGTCAGCCTCTAAATGAATATAAATAAATGCAAGTTTGTGTGAAAAGCAAGATTAATAAGGAAAAATACTCCATGCTGTTTTCAGAATACTTGAGAATGATAGAATTTACTTTTTAATTCTAGCTATAAAATGAGTAACTATAATCAATGTGAAATAGAATTACTAACATCTGGTGGGCCTGCATACAAATTAGACCTCATTTTTCAAGTGGTAACCCATAACATATCTCAGCAAGTTAATGAAACATTCTAAGCATGGGCTCAATCTAAACCAACCCAGATCATAACAAAATATATGATGCAAAGAGCTATTTCACTGGAAAAGATTGTGATCCTGGAAAAGATTGAAGGCAAAAAGAGAAGGTGGTGACAGAGGATTAGATTATTAGACAGCAAAAGAAGAAGGGGATGAAACAAGATGAGTTGGTTGGATGGCCTCACCAACTCAGTGCACATGAATTTGAACAAACTCCAGGAGATAGTGGAGGATAGAGGATCCTGGCATGCTGTACTCTATGGTGTTGCAAACAGTCAGACAGGACTTGGCAACTGAACAACAATGATAGCAAGCATGAGCTCAATGAAAACCAGCCCAGAACATAGTGAAATATAGAACAGTAATAGCCTAAGCTTTGTTTCTGCTATTCTTTTGTTATAAGATCATGGAAAAAAATAAAATTCAGGGCAAGATTTTTCACTGGGATGAAAATTCTGCATCTGCTTCCTGCCTTACAGATATTTCTGGTTTGATCATCTATAAATTCTTCTCTTACTCAAGCAGCCTATATCTTTGTGTGACTGTTGTCATAGAGGCCGAGAAGTAGCTTGTAGCAGAGGTGTGGTGATAGAGGTAAAGCTGATGAATCAGCCACAAAAATAAACAAAGGACTCACAAACAATGTGAGTCAGAAAAGAATTCAGTGAAGTTGATATTAACAGAGTTGTAGGAGGGAGTAAGGAAACAAAAACAAATGTTGAGAAAACAATAAATACTGGATTGTTGTTGTTCAGTTGCTCAGGCATGTTTGACTCTGCTACCCATGGACTGCAGCACACAGCACACAGTCCCGCACCATCTCCTGGAGCTTGTCCAAACTCATGTCCATCGAGTCAGTGATGCCGTCCAACCATCTCGTCCTCTGTCGTCCCCTTATACTGCCTTCAGTCTTTCCCACCATCAGGGTCTTTTCCAGTGAGTTGGCTCTTCATATCAGGTGCCCAAAGCATTGGAGCTTCAGCTTCAGAATCATCTTTCCAGTGGATATTCAGGGTTGATTTCCTTTAGGATTGACTGGTTGGGTATCCAGAGACTAAGATCATAAGAACTTAATCGCTCCCTTGCCCTTAAGGGAAAACGAGAGAAAAAAAGTGTTCTTGGGTAAAAATCATAAGAACTGTAACCACAAGCAGATGGTCGGCAAGGCAAGACCTTAAGGGACACATCAGAGCCCTGATGTCAAAGCAGGCTAAAAGGAAAAGGAAAAAAACAAACAAACAAACTCTTTCAACTCGTGAACAGTAATCTCCTGCCAGTGAGCTCAATCCAACTGAATGCTAGACAACAAACGATGCTGGGAGCCAGCGTGAGGAACTCCGCTCATGGCAAAGGTCATGAGAAAAGAGGCTTGGCATATGCAAAGGCGTGATCAAGCCTCAGGAAACTCCCTGTTCCCGAGCATCTAACCCCAAACCCAGAGTCTGTTTTATGCTCTCACCGACACCTCTGACTTTACAGGGGGCTCTCCCCCATAACCGTTTCTCTCAGAGAAGGAGTAAACGTGCAGCTCCAAGGCAATAAAAATTCCTGGGCGTGACAAGCATGTTTCAGCTTATGGACTCCTCTGAAGGTTATCTAGCCCACCTGTATAGGTTCGTCCGGCCACATGTGATTGTTTACAGCCTCCCAATCTGAGAGGCACGAGATGTTTTAGACTTACTAAAGGCAAATTATTTGGGGGAGTTAGAAATTACTAGTATAGTGGGTTGGTTAGGAATTATATTTGTGAAGGGTTTTTCATTTGTTGTGTCAATAATTGCTGCTAATTCCCTGCTCTGGGTGGGACAAGGATGTTTCAGGTCAAACCTCTGTGCTGACAGACTAGCTTGTGTGACAGGATTATCCATACTCCTGCCACTATGCACATGATTGTTTACTACCTCTTAACCATAAACAGCACAGAGAGTTTTGAAATATTTTGAGAGTCTTAATTAGCATAGGGCTTTTTCTTCTTCTTGAGTCAATGATTGCTGCCAGGCCTCCATATCCTTAAGCACCTGGGAATATATTAATCAATGTATTTGGAATATAGAAAAGGAAATACAGTAGTTTTTGATGTTAGCAATACTAGACTTTTTGAGTTAATGTATTTTCTCTTTTGTAATAGATCACTGTGCTTTGTTATAAATCACTGTGTCCTTGTTATGTAAAAATGTAACTTTATCACTATCTTAAGACCAAATAGATCTTAAGGGGAACATTGGTGAAAGGATTTTCATTTGTTGGGCTGATGTTTGCTGCTAAATCTCCATGTTCCCTACCCTTATAATAAATATAACTAACATATAGGAGAAATAAGTATTAACTTTTAAGACTAATCATGTTAACCTTGGGTTAAATAAATTCCTTTCTTGATTGTAACTCACTACACCCTCACCCTATAGGAATGTAACTTTATTTGGAGGGTGGTGCCTGGTTTAAGAAAAAACACGCTTGGAAGAAAGAAGTTTTTTGGTTATCAAAAAGAAAGGATCATAAAATGTCAGCAGGTCTCACTCATGGCCAGAAGATGATGTACCTTTTTTAATACATTTATGTGAAGCACCTGATTTTGATAAAGGTCAGGACTGCTGACTCCCGCGTGACTCTATATTCATCTCTATGTGTAACAAAAGGTATATAAGCAAACCCAAAACTAAAGAAATCGGATCAGTTTCTGGAAAGACTGATTCGCTCATGTCGTTTCTTTCTTGCTCCCTGTTTTTCTGGCTGAATTCCCGTCTGGAGCATGGATGCTATTCCACGTAGACCAAGTTATTCAGCCTCTTCTTCTACACCAAGTTATTCAGCCTGTTTTTCTCCACTAATCTTCCTACTACACTATCCGTTTCTAATCTCTCTATATCTGTGATTAAATATGTATTTTCCCAAAGACGCCGACTCCGTCCCCACCTTCGAATCACCCTGGATCCACCAGGGCTGGACCCCGGCAAAAGGACGCTGGGTCATATGGTATATGAGCTTCAGACTTCTAGGGCACAGAACAGTGTAGAAAGGGCAGAGAGCAGATGTAGGGGAAAGAGCTAAATCATTAATTACAGTTTTTTATTCCATTTGATTTGTTTGTTAGGAAGTGTTTCCTTTCCTCACATATATTTAGCTCTTGTCCATAATTTGGAGCTACTGTGAAGGGTTTTTTTTTTTTTTTTTCCTTTCAAGTAATTTCACAGTTGTTTATATGAAAATGTGAGAAAGGAATCTCAAAGGCATTCACATTTCCCATCATCTCTGAATGTCTAATATCTACTCTTAAAGATGTTGAAGTACCTATACATCATGGAGAAGGCCTCGGGTGCCTTACTTTCTTTTCTAAACTCAAACGAAACCCCTTTAGAAAGCCTGCCCTAAGTTCCTTAGTCCTAAGTGAATACACCATAGGGTTGAGGGAAGGGGGCATAATATTGTGCAGCACATTTAGTAGAACTGGAATCAAAGTAACTTTTGTCTCTGCCAGGTGAGTTACTCAAATCACTACAACAACTGTATAAAAGAAGAGGATGAGGATGAGATGAGAGCTGCAAGTGCTCAATGCTTTAGATGCAGCTTCAGTTGAGTTCAGTCTAAGTACAGAGTGCAAATCAAAGTGTATGACAATAGTATAAGACTTAGATCATTCCCGATTCCAGATGCCAAAACCATTTGGCAAATGCTGTTTGGCCTCCTGCCATCACAAACCAGGCAAGTGACCACAAGATTAGAGCATAGGCAATGCTCAGTCTCATTCCTGGAGCAATAATTATGCTGGGCAGCAAGCACAGGTACTGGAATGACAAGCAAGCCATTCTGAAGCACCATGAACAAGGCAGATTTGAAGATTAAGCATTGGTGACAATTGATGGATGGTGAAGAGGGTGACAAATAGCTATGTATCTATCAAAAGCCATGCAGAGGAAGATACCAGACTCCATGCCAACAAAGCAGTGAAAGGCATAAATTTGAGCAAAACACTCAGGGAGGCTAATGACCCTGGACTCAAACCAGAAAATGGCTAGAATCTTGAGCATGATAGTGGTGGCCAGACCCATGTCCAACACAAACAGGATGCCTAAGAAGTGGTACATGGGCTGCTGAAGAGCAGGGTCCTGGCAGATGGTGGTGAGGATGAGGATATCAGCACCGACTGCTGAGAGGTAGGGTAACGCCATGGTAAAGAAAGCCAGTGTTGCCAACGGTGAATTCCTGGGAATCGCATCAGCATGAACTCAGAGATCTGGAATTTAGAGCTATTGGAGACTTTAGGGGATGCAGACATATTTTCCTGAGAGTAAATCAAATATATTTTTAAAGTTGCATTCTCTGAGCTTAATTATACTGAACATCATTTTGAAACGGTCTCTGCATAGCATAGTTTGTAGTTTGCTGTTAATGAAATGATTCTGTAGCACATCTCATAATAAATTACAATGAAGTTCTAGTACTTTAGAAGTGGAAAAGTGCAAGTGAAAGTGAAAGTGTTAGTCGCTCAGTGGTGCCTGACTCTTTGTGATCCTATGGACTGTAGCCTGCCAGGCTACTCTGTCCATGGAATTCTCCAGCAAGAATACTGGAGTGGCTAGCCATGCTCTTCTCCAGGGGATCTTCATGACCCAGGAATCAAAGTGGATAGTAAACATAAAAATAGCAATTATCAGTATTGTTTACTCAGAGAAAATTCTTCATGAATCTCACATTTTTATGTACACTGTCCTCAGTTATTTCAGATTGGGACCAGCACATAAACATAGTTCTAGGGTTTGTTGGGTGCTGTTGCTGATTTGATTTTTAAACCTTTCATTTTCTTTTCAAAAATTCTGTGAAATCAAGCAAATGTGTTTGTTTTCTTCATATATATCTTTCTTGTTTCAGACTATCATTAAGTGACATTAAGTAGATTGATTTTGTAAATTTAGATTTATTTCCTTTATGTATCATTTTGGAACATTAGCTATGTTTTCTTACTGTACCACTTGAACTTGTAACCGATATGCATTAATATTTTATATACCATTCCAATAATTTGGTATTACAGACTTTTAAAGATTTGTAGGCATTAAGCATGTTGCAGATTGAAAGGGGAAAGCTTTCTTTGATGTTTGACTTTGTATGGACTTCTGAGGTGGCCACAGAAGTATAGTTTAAAAGAAGTTAAATGATAATGACTGAGTTTGTTAATATAAGTACTCATATAGGAAGCAACCTTAGCAAGTTATTATTTTTTAGTTGACTCTTAAAGAACATACAAAGACATGTAAAACAGGATTTAGGGGCAGAGAATAAGGTGCTTTTGATTTTACTTAATGAATAAGAATGATGTGTCTTCACAGTGGCCAGTGTAGATTTAGAATCATGTTTAAAACTAGACTCATTGGCTTTTCTCAGACTCTATTGTTTTTCGCGTGCTTTAAAAAAATTGAAGTATAATTGCTTTTCAATGTTGTTTTAGTTTCTTCTGTTCAACAGCATGAATCAGCTATAGGTATACACACATCCCCTTCCTCGAGAGCCTCTCTCCCATGGCCCCTCTACCCCTCCCCTCTAGGTCATCACAGAACACTCCCTGTGCGATACAGCAGCTTCCCACAGTCTATCTCTTTTATATATGGAAGTGTATATATATATATATGTCCATGCTACTGTCTCAATTCGTTTCCCCCTCTCCTTCCTGCCGAGTTTTCTATGTCTGCATCGTGCCTGCTACAGAGTTCTAAAGAAAAGCCCTGCCAGGACTGCTCCTCATGAACTTTTATTCTGTCCAAGGGCCCAACTAGACAAGCTTGAAATTGACTAACTGGGCTTTCCTTTCCACAAACAATTGCTTCCTCACTCTGTTGTTGATGCCTTTCTTTTGTTGCACTCATACACCCCTTCTCTTCAGTATTATTGCTTCTGTCATCTCACCTAGTCACACCTTCCCTCCCCATGCTTCTCTCTTTTTGTCAACAATCTTACCTTTCTAAAATTGATATTCCCTTGCTTAAAACAATGTATGCCCTTGCACTGTCTTTCAAATATAATTCAAATTCCTTTATGTGCAGAATGCACTCTTTGACATGAATGAGTCAACTGAGCATCATCTCTTGGTTTTACCTCTTTGTATCTTATACTTCAGATACACAAAATATTTGCTTTTAACTAAAATTTTTTATTTTGCAAGACATTTAATTATCAATATTTTGACCATGTGAAATGCTATTGCAGATTTATGAGCAAGAAAACAGAGACTGGAAAATTATGTTTTAAAACATCGTATGAGAAAGTTTTGAAATAAGATACTTAAAGTAATTTTAGTTAACCATTTGGGCTTCCCAGGTGGTGCTAGTACTAAAGAACCCGCCTGCCAGTGCAGGAGGCATAGGAGACGTGGGTTCGATTCCTGGGTCAGGAAGATCTCCTGGAAGAGGGCAGGGATTCCCACTCCAGTATTCTTGCCTGGAGAATCCTATGGACAGAGGAATCTGGTGGACTACAGTCCTTTGGGTCACAAAAAGTTGGGCATGGCTGAAGCGACTTTGCAGTATGCATTAATAATTTAGTTAAATTATCTATACATTTATTCTTGACACAATCGCTTTTAAATCAGAAAAAAATTCTAAAAAGAAATTAACATTCTCCTTCTGACATTACCAGCAAAAGAAGATTCATATCAAAAACTAAATGAATTCTTTTCAGATATTTTTTGCTACTTCTCTGAATAAGCATGCATGGCCTAATCACGATACAAATCACCCTTTTTAAATGACTGTTATGATTTGATGAACATTAAAATCCTCTAAATGTGTTTTAAGCAAATTTTAATGGATATGACAAGTAGATTTGGAGATAAAACTAGTTTGACTGTGGACTCTTAGATGAGAGTTCTGAAGGATCCCAGTACAATACCTTCATCATGAGAGTTTGGAGGTTTGTAGCCCATTTGGTCGCTCAAAGTCTGGTATTTTTTTCAAACACTCATTTATTACCATGCATTCTTGTATCATTCTTGTAGCTTTGCCATTTTTCCCATTTTCTTTAAACTTTTTCCTTTGATTGATATTTGCTTGCATGATACATTCAAGAGAAGGAGTGAGTCTGAGTTCACAAAAAGAAAATAATTTTTTCAAAAAATTTTCAGCAATTTGAGGTTAGCAGTTAATATATGAATCTTGAAGATAATCTGGCAATAGTTTTTAGAAGAGGTAGTTTCTAGATCAACCATTGTTCAATCTCTAGGTCGTGTCCGACTCTTTGTAACCCTCGCCGCCACCCCCACACTCCCCACCATGGATTATAGCCCATCAGGCTCCTCGGTCCATGGCATTTCCTAGGCAAGAATACTGGAGTGGGTTGCCACTTTCTGCCCCAGGGGATATTTCTGACAAATTTCAGGAGGATTCTTTACCATTGCACCAAGAGGGGGCAACCATACAAACAATGTTTTATAACTCTAGCTGTCAGTTCAGTTCAGTTCAGTTGCTAAGTCGTATCCGACTCTTCGCAGCCCCATGGAGTGAAGAACGCCAGGCTTCCCTGTTCATCGTCAACTACCAGAGTTTGGACAAACTCATGTCCATTGACTCGGTGATGTCATCCAACCATCTCATCCTCTATCATTGCCTTCTCCTCCTGTCTTCAATCTTTGCCAGCATCAGGGTCTTTCCAAATGAGTCAGTTCGTCGTATCAGGTGGCCAAAGTAATGGAGTTTCATGTTCAACATCAGTTCTTCCAATGAATGTTCAGGACTGATTTCCTTTAGGATGGACTGGTTGGATCTCCTTGCAATCAAGGGACTCTCAAGAGTCTTCTCCAACATCACAGTTCAAAAGCATCATTTCTTCAGTGCTCAGCTTTCTTTCTAGTCAAACTCTCACATCCATACATAACTACTGGAAAAATCATAGCCTAGGCTAGACAGACATTTGTTGGCAAAGTAATGTCTGTGCTTTTCAATACACTGTCTAGGTTGGTCATAACTTTCCTTCCAGGGAGTAAGCGTCTTTTAGTTTCATGGCTGCAATCACCATCTGCAGTGATTTTGGAGCCCCCCAAAATAAAGTCTGACACTGTTTCCACTGTTTCCCTGTCCATTTGCCATGAAGTGATGGGACCAGATGCCATGATCTTCGTTTTCTGAATGTTGAGCTTTAAGCCAACGTTTTCACTCCGTTTCACTTTCAAGAGGCTCTTTAGTTCTTCTCTTTCTGCCTAAAGTATGGTGTCATCTGCATATCTGAATTTATTGATATTTCTCCCAGCAATCTTGATTCCAGCTTGTGCTTCATCCAGCCCAACATTTCTCATGATGTACTCTGCATATAAGTTAAACAAGCAGGGTAACAATATACAGCCTTGATGTACTCCTTTTCCTATTTGGAACCAGTCTGTTTGTCCATGTCCAGTTCTAACTGTTGCTTCCTGACCTGCACATAGATTTCTCAAGAGGAAGGTCAGGTGACCTGTTATTCCCATCTCTTTAAGAATTTTCCACGGTTCATGCCAATCCACAGAGTCAAAGGATTTGGCATAGTCAATAAAGCAGAAATAGATTTTTTCTAGAACTCTCTTGCTTTTTCAATGATCCAACAGATGTTGGAAATTTGATCTTTGGTTCCTTTGCCTTTTCTAAATCCAACTTGAACATCTGGAAGTTCACGGTTCACGTACTACTGAAGCCTAGCTTGGAGAATTTTGAGCACTACTTTAGTAGCATGTGAGATGAGTGCAATTGTGCATAGTCTGAGCATTCTTTGACATTGCCTTTCTTTGGGATTGGAATGAAAACTGACCTCTTCCAGGCCTGTGGCCACTGCTGAATTTTCCAATATTTCCTGGCATATTGAGCGCAGCACTTTCACAGCATCATCTTTCAGGATTTGAAATAGCTCAACTGGAATTCCATCACCTCCACTAGCTTCATTCGAAGTGATGCTTTCTAAAGCCCACTTGACGTCACATTCCAGGATGTCTGGCTCTAAGTGATTGATCACCCCATCATGATTATCTGGGTCATGAAGATTTTTTTTTTGTATAATTCTTCTGAGTATTCTTGCCACCTCTTCTTAATATCTTCTGCTTCTGTTAGTTCCAGACCATTTCTGTCCTTTTTTGAGCCCATCTTTGCTTGAAATGTTCTGTTAGTATGTCTAATTTTCTTGAAGCGATCTCTAGCCTTTCCCATTCTGTTGTTTTCCTCTAATTCTTTGCATTGATTGCTGAGGAAGGCTTTCTTATCTCTCCTTGCTATTCTTTGGAACTCTGCATTCAGATGGGTGTATCTTTTCTTTTCTCTTTTGCTTTTCCCTTCTCTTCTTTTCACAGCTATTTGTAAGGCCTCCTCAGACAGCCATTTTGCTTTTTTGTATTTCTTTTTCTTGGGGATGGTCTTGATTCCTGTCTCCCGTACAATGTCACGAACCTCTGTCCACAGTTCATCAGGCACTCTGTCTATCAGATCTAGTCCCTTAAATCTATTTCTCATTTCCACTGTATAATCGTAAGGGATTTGATTAATGTCATACCTGAATGTCTAGTGGTTTTCCCTACTTTCTTCAATTTAAGTCTGAATTTGGCAGTAAAGAGTTCATGATCTGAGCTACAGTCAGCTCCCAGTCTTGTTTTCTTCTGACTGTATAGAGCTTCTCTACCTTTGGCTGCAAAGAATATATTCAATCTAATTTTGGTGTTGACCATCTGGTGATATCCATGTGTAGAGTCTTCTCTTATGTTATTGGAAGAGGGTGTTTGCTATGACCAGTGCGTTCTCTTGGCAAAACTCTATTAGTCTTTGCCCTGCTTCATTCTGCATTCCAAGGCCAAATTTGCCTGTTACTCCAGGTGTTTCTTGACTTCCTACTTTTGCATTTCAGTCCCCTCTAATGAAAAGAACATCTTTTTTAGGTGTTAGTTCTAAAAGATTTTTTAGGTTTCATAGAACCATTCAACTTCAGCTTCTTCAGCGTTACTGGTTGGGGCATAGGCTTGGATTACCATGATATTGAATGGTTTGCCTTGGAAACGAACAGAGATCATTCTTGTCGTTTTTGAGATTGCATCCAAGTACTGCATTTAGGATTCTTTTGTTGACTAAGATGGCTACTCCATTTCTTCTAAGGGATTCCTGCCTACAGTAGTAGATATAATGGTCATCTGAGTTAAATTCACCCATTCCAGTCCATTTTAGTTTGCTGATTCCTAGAATGTCGACGTTCACTCTTGCCATCTCCTGTTTGACAACTTCCAATTTGCCTTGATTCTTGGACCTGACATTCCAGGTTCCTATGCAATATTGCTCTTTACAGCATCAGACCTTGCTTCCATTACCAGTCACATCCACAACCGAGTGTTGTTTTTGCTATGGCTCCATCCCCTCATTCTTTCTGGAGTTATTTCTCCACTGATCCCCAGTAGCGTATCAAGCATCTACCAACCTGGGGAGTTCATATTTCAGTGTCCTATCTTTTTGCCTTTTCATACTGCTCATGGTGTTCTCAAGGCAAGACTACTGAAGTGGTTTGCCATTCCCTTCTCCAGTGGACCACATTTTGTCAAAACTCTCCACCATGACCAGTCCGTCTTGGGTGGCCCTACACAGCATGGCTCACAGTTTCATTGCATTAGACAGGGCTGTTGTCTATGTGATTAGATTGGTTAGTTTTCTGTGATTGTGGGTTTCATGCTGTCTGCCCTCTGATGAAGAAGGATAAGAGGCTTATGTAAGCTTCTTGAAGGTGAGACTGACTGAGGGGGAAACTGGGTCTTGTTCTGATTGTCAGGGCCATGCTCAGTAAATCTTTGATCTAATTTTCTGTTGATGGGTGGAGCTATGTTTATGTTTCTGGAATTTATGGGAAGTAGTACTAGCTTAGTGACCTAAGGATAATGGATCTCCTTTGGAGACTTGAGAATACAATGGCCCATAGAGAAACCGAATTCCCAAGATAAGGACTTCCCTGGTGGCTCAGATGGTAAAGCATCTGTCTACAATGTGGGGGAGCCAGGTTCGAGCCCTGGGTTGGGAAGATCCCCTGGAGAAGGAAATGGCAATCCACTCCAGTACTATTGCCTGGAAAATCCCATGGACAGAGGAGCCTGGTAGGCTACAGTCTATGGGGTCGCAAAGAGTTGGACACGACTGAGCGAATTCACTTCACTCACTTTAAACTATCGTGGAGGTAATGAAAATAATGGCAACTGCCCTCAAAAGATCCCACACATGTATGGCTATACTCAGTGCCCCCAACCCTGTAGCAGGCCGCCAACTGACCCACACCTCTGCTGGGGACACCTAGACACTCACAGGCAAGTCTGGATCAGTCTCTAGTGGGGTCACTGCTTCTTTCTCCTGGGTCTTGGTGCACACAAGGTTCTGTTTGTGTCCTCCAAGAGTCTAGCTCTATGGTGGGGTTAATGGCAACCTCCTCCAAGAGGGCTTATGCCATACCCAAGTCTGCTGCACCCAGAACCCCTGTCCCTGTGGCAGTCCACTGCTGACCCATACTTCCACAGGAGACATTCAAAAAAAATTCTAGCCATAATTCCCTTGAATAAGTTCTCCAAGCTTCGATGTCCTTCTAGGGTAGAAGCAAGGGTCACTTTCTTGTCCACAGTATTGCCAAAAACAGAATAAGAAAAGTGTAATGATTAGCCATTGAATGCTCTGGTATTTAACCAATGTGACTATGTCAAGGCTTAGTACTTACCATGGTTTTATGCTGAGACTCACAGTCTAAGTTCCTAGGAAGAGGAGAGGTTTCCAGCAGGAAGGAAAAAAGCACAACTATTTAAAAAAGATTTCACATAAGATGAAAACATGTTCTCAGATGACTCACAGCACAAAAATTATGTTTCTGGAATTTATGGGAAGTAGTACTAGCTTAGTGACCTAAGGATAATGGATCTCCTTTGGAGACTTGAGAAGACAATGGCCCATAGAGAAACTGAATTCCCAAGATATTAAATCCTGAAAGGTTGGAAAGGAGATTAACTTAGCGATGTTCCCAGTAACATAACCTGAGAACTTCCATAAGCAAACAAACAAACAAAATCTTCATTGATGAAACAAAGATGATTCTATAGAGGTGGGTAATTCTATTAGACTGTCTGAATTGTTGAGTACAAAAATTCACATGTTCCTAAATACTGTAGTTAGGGTGTTGCACTCAAAAGAAAAAAATACTCTTAAAGTAGAAAGTACACACTGACCCCAAAATATATACTGAATGCTATTGTACTGAAAATGCATGGTGTTGGAAAAGATTCTTGAGAGTCCCTTGGACTTCATGGAGATCCAACCAGTCCATCTTAAAGGAAATCAATCCTGAATATTCACTAGGAAGGACTGATGCTAAAGCTGAAACTCCAATACTTTGGCACCTTATATGAAGAACTGACTCATTTGAAAAGACCCTGATGCTGGGAAAGATTGAAAGTGGGAGGAGAAGGAGACAATGGAGGATGAGATGGCTGGATGGCATCACTGACTCAATGGACATGAGTTTGAGAAAACTCTGGGAGTTGGTGGTGGCCATGGAGTCCTGGCACGCTGCAGTCCATGGGGTCACAGAGTCGGACAGGACTGAGTGACTGAGTTCAGTTCAGTTCAGTTCAGTTCAGTCGCTCAGTCATGTCCAACTCTTTGTGACCCCCATGAATCGCAGCACGCCAGGGCTCCCTGTCCATCACTAACTCCCGGAGTTCACTCAGACTCACGTCCATCGAGTCAGTGATGCCATCCAGACATCACATCCTCTGTCATCCCCTTCTCCTCCTGCCCCCAATCCCTCCCACGATCAGAGTCTTTTCCAATGAGTCAACTCTTCGCACGAGGTGGCCAAAATACTGGAGTTTCAGCTTTAGCATCATTCCTTCCAAAGAAATCCCAGGGCTGATCTCCTTCAGAATGGACTGGTTGGATCTCCTTGCATCCAAGGGACTCTCAAGAGTCTTCTCCACACCACACTTCAAAAGCATCAATTCTTTGGTGCTCAGCCTTCTTCACAGTCCAGTTCTCACATCCATACATGACTACTGGAAAAACCATAGCCTTGACTAGACAGACCTTGGTCGGCAAAGTAATGTCTCTGCTTTTGAATATGCTATCTAGGTTGGTCATAACTTTTTTTCCAAGGAGTAAGCATCTTTTAATTTCATGGCTGCAGTCACCATGTGCAGTGATTTTCGAGCCCAAAAAATAAAGTCTGCCACTGTTTCCAGTTTCCCCATCTATTTCCCATGAAGTGATGGGACCAGATGCCAATATCTTCATTTTCTGAATATTGAGCTTTAAGCCAACTTTCACTCTCCTCTTTCACTTTCATCAAGAGACTTTTTAGCTCCTCTTCACTTTCTGTCATAAGGGTGGTGTAATCTGCATATCTGAAGTTATTGATATTTCTCCCGGCAATCTTGATTCCAGCTTGTGTTACTTCCAGTCCAGCGTTTCTCATGATGTACTCTGCATAGAAGTTAAATAAGCAGGGTGACAATATACAGCCTTGATGTACTGCTTTTCCTATTTGGGACCAGTCTGTTGTTCCATGTCCAGTTCTAACTATTGCTTCCTAACCTGCATACAGATTTCTCAAGAGGCAGGTCAGGTGGTCTGGTATTCCCATCTCTCTCAGAATTTTCCACAGCTTATCATGATCCACACAGTCAAAGGCTTTGGCATAGTCAATAAAGCAGAAATAGATGTTTTTTTCTGGACTCTCTTGCTTTTTCCATGATCCAGCGGATGTTGGTAACTTGATCTCTGGTTCCTCTGCCTTTTCTAAAACCAGCTTGAACATCAGGTTCAATACATGGTTCACGTATTGCTGAAGCTTGGCTTGGAGAATTTTGAGCATTACTTTACTAGTATGTGAGATGAGTGCAATTGTGCAGTAGTTTGAACATTCTTCGGAGAAGGTGATGGTACCCCACTCTAGTATTCTTGCCTGGAAAATCCCATGGACAGAGGAGTCTGGTAGGCTGCAGTCCATGGTGTCGCTAAGAGTCGGACACGACTGAGCGACTTCATTTTCACTTTTCACTTTCATGCATTGGAGAAGGAAATGGCAACCCACTCTAGTGTTCTTGCCGGGAGAATCCCAGGGATGGGGGACCCTGCTGGGCTGCCGTCTATGGGGTCACACAGAGTCGGACATGAAGTGACTTAGCAGTAGCAGTTGAGCATTCTTTGACATTGCCTTTCTTTGGCAATGAACTGAACTGAAAATTCATGGTAGGGATAAAATAACCAATAAACCTGCCATAGTCCCTATTCTCATGGAAATTGTGATCTAGCTGGAGCCAAGGGATAAAATATTAGGTAAATAATCAAGCAAACATTATTATAGACTGAAGAATTGCTTTGAAACAAAAGTATCCAGAGATCTAAGAACTTAAAATGAAAAGAATTAACTTAGTTTTGATGTCAGATAAGGATTTCCTGAAGTAATACCAGTTTATGTTGATGACAAGTATTTCAATGTGAATATAAAATGGCATGTTTTTAGTGGGTGAAAAGGGAAATGGATGAAATATTCTAGGAAGTTTCAGATGCCAAAATGAGAAGGATCTTGGCATTTTCAATGTAATAAAAAAGGATAAATATGGCATTAGCTCTGAGATATGGTGGAGAATGAGATATGGTGGGAAATAGAGAAGACTCTTGAGAATCCCTTTGACTGCAAGGAGATCCAACCAGTCCATTCTGAAGGATATCAGCCCTGGGATTTCTTTGGAGGGAATGATCTAAAGCTGAAACTCCAGTACTTTGGCCACTTCATGCGAAGAGTTGACTCATTGGAAGACTCTGATGCTGGGAGGGATTGCGGGCAGGAGGAGAAGGGGACGACAGAGGATGAGATGGCTGGGTGGCATCACTGACTCGATGGACATGAGTCTGAGTGAACTCTGGGAGTTGGTGATGGACAGGGAGGCCTGGCGTGCTGCGATTCATGGGGTTGCAAAGAGTCAGACACAACTGAGCGACTGAACTGAACTGAACTGAGTGCTGTTAAGATAAAAGAGGCCAGAAACTTAACAAGCAAATTAATGTTAAAATAGCAAGGGATCACTGAAAGTGGAGGTTTCACAATAGCAGCAATGTGAAGATGAGATTAAATGTAACAGGGATACAGATCAGATAGGCAACAGTAATCCAAGGAAGAGATGACTGTGTCTTGAACCGGGATAGGGGAAGTGAAAATGAATAACAGCAGATAGATTTGGAAGGTATGTTAGAGATAAAACTGATCATTTTTATACATGAAGTGCACTTCCCAGGTGGTATTAATGGTAAAGAATTTGCTTGCAATGCAAGATATGCAGGAGACATGGGGAACAATTCTAATTTCTTGGTATATGCAGTGGGATGACAGGTGATGCTATTCACATTCTTAAAGAAGACTGGAAAAAGAGCAAGTTACAGGGCAAGAGAGAGTTCAAATTAGGTTATGTCAAGCAGAGATGCCTCTGAAACATCCACGTGAAAACTGTTTAGCCACATGGAAAAGTGGTCCCACAAATGGAGAAAGTAGCATAGACATATATACACTAACATATGTAAAATAGATAGCCAGTGGGAATTTGCTGTATGACTCAAGGAATGCAAACTGGGGCTCTGTGACAATCTAGAAAGGTGGGATGGGGTGGAAGGGAGGTTCAAGAGGGAGAGAACATACATATACCGATCCATGTTGATGTATGGCAAAAACCAACACAATATTGTAATTATGCTTCAATTAAAATTTTTTCAAAAAAAGTGGTCCCAGAGAGCAAAGAAGCAATTTGAATATAAAACAATAAATGGTCTGTATATTATTTGATCATCTAGCTTATACAATTTGTTGGCATATAATTGTTCATAGTTATTTCTTATGATTCTGCGTATTTTGGTGATATCAGTTGTGATATCTCTTTCTTTTAGAATTTTACTTTTTTGAGTCCTTTCTTTTCTTAGTCTAACTAAAGATTTATCAATTTTGCATATCTGTTCAAAAACTTAGTTTTTAGTTTCTCATGTTTTTTTCTGGTTTCCATTTTATTTATTCCACTCTGATTTTTGTTATTTTATCCCTTCTGCCAACTTTGCATTTAATTTTTTTCTTCTGCTGGTTCCTGGAAGTATACAGTTAAGTTGTTTATTTGAGATCTTTTTTTAATCCCTGAATTTATTGCTATAATATTTCCTCTTAGAGCTGCTTTTGTGGCATCCCCTAGGTTCCTGTGTGCTGTGTCTCCATTTTCATTTTTTTTTATATCTTTGAATATCAAATGTATTTTATTTCCTTTCTTTATTTTATTCTATTGCATGAACTCTAGTACAATGTTGGATAGAAGAGTGAACAATTATTGTTTTTGCCTTATCATGCTTGTGGAGAATGATTTTAATATTTCATCAATAAATAGGATGTTAGCTACAGGGATTTTTTAGTATCAAGTTAAGGAAATTCCCTTCCAAATTTAACTTACTTTGTTTTTATCAAGAATGGATGTTTAATTGAACAATTTTTTTCTTTGTCTATTGAAATAATCTTATGATTTTGTTTCTCTTTTAATTCTGAATTGAAAACATATTGTGTTCTCATTAACTTTGAATTCCTAGAATAAATCCCACTTGGTTTTAATTTATTATCATAAAACCCCTGGCACATACATGTACACACAAACACAAATGCTTATGGGGATTTTTATGTAACTGATTAAATTTCTTGGTAGGTCTGTAACTACTATGACTTTACACTTCTTCTTAGATCAATTGTATTGTTTTAAATATATATCTATTTCATCTACATTTTAAAGAGCATTGGCATAAATTCGTTTCTAATATTCTATTACTGTTTATTTTGGTAAATGTATTTGCATTTGAGAAATAAAAACTACTTTAGAACTATTGGATATTATTTTCTGTATTGACCAATTGGTTTAAGATGCTTATCTTCTTCAGAACTTCTGAAGCCATTTAGAGCTTTCTAGCTCTTTGTTCTTCATGTACTGAGAGCACATGTTGAAAGATCTATAATTTCACTGTGGATTAGTGATTTCTCCTTCTAGTTCTAACAATTTCTTCTATGTGTGTGTATATTAGCATGCTGCTAAGTCGCTTCAGTAGTGTCCGACTGTGTGCGACCCCATAGACGGCAGCCCACCAGGCTCCCCCCTCCATCCCTGGGATTCTCCCGGCAAGAACACTGGAGTAGGTTGCCATTTCCTTCTCCAGTGCGTGAAAGTGAAAAGTGAAAGTGAAGTCGCTCAGTCGTGTCCGACTCTTCGCGACCCCGTGGACTGCGGTGCACCAGGCTCCTCCATCTATGGGATTTTCCAGGCAAGAGTACTGGAGTGAGGTGCCATTGCCTTCTCTGGTATATTAGCATGCTGCGGCTGCTGCTGCTAAGTCGTCTCAGTCGTGTCCGACTCTGTGCGACCCCACAGATGGCAGCCCATTGGGCTCCACCATCCTTGGGATTCTCCAGGCAAGAACACTGGAATGGGTTGCCATTTCCTTCTCCAATGCATGAAAGTGAAAAGTGAAAGTGAAGTCGCTCAGTCGTGTCCGACTCTTCGCGACCCCATGGACTGCAAGCCTACCAGGCTCCTCCGTCCATGGGAGTTTCCAGGCAAGAGTACTGGAGTGGGATGACACTGCCTTCTCCGTATATAAGCATAGATGTCTATAATTATATTAAGTACGTGTGAATTTAGTTATTTTATGTTTTCCTGTTGAATTGTTACTATAAATATTACAGAACGCTGCACTTTATCACACCTAATATTTATTGTGTTAAAATCTACTTCGCTATAGCCACACAAACTTTTCCTGTATTTATACATACATGTTTTTAAGTAATATATATTGATATTGAGGATAGTTTCTTATCTTTCATTTCATTTTCTTTCAATTGTTTAGTCAAATTACATTATTGTAATTGTTGCCTTTTGTTTTCAGATTTAGTGGTGTACCATGCTCCTACTGGTTTAATTTAGTCTCACCTGTGTTTTTTCCTTTGTTCTTCTTGCCACTTTTGGACCAATTAAATAGGTGTTATTATTTTTATTGTTGCAGTTTTCCCGAACTTTGGTTTTTGTTATGTATTCCTTTATGTTGGTGCAAAGATAAACTTAGATTTTGTCAAACACATCTTTTAATTATCAATGTATGTTAAAACAGTATACTTATCACTTTAACTGAAAATCTCATGGACGGAGGAGCCTGGTAGGCTGTGTGCAGTCCATGGGGTCGCTAAGAGCCAGACACGACTGAGTGTCTTCACTTTCACTTTTCACTTTCATGCACTGGAGAAGGAAATGACAACCCACTCCAGCGTTCTTGCCAGGAGAATCCCAGGGACAGGGAGCCTGGCGGGCTGCTGTCTATGGGGTCGCACAGAGTCGGACACGACTGAAGCGACTTAGCAGCAGCAGCAGTAGTATATTACAAGATTTTAATTCCATTAACTTCTTTCATGCCATTTGTGTAATTATTACTATATATATTTTACCTCTACATTTGTTTAGACTTTATGTGTTATTTTCCCCATTTTAAAAAGTAAATGTTCTTCGAATTACTCTCACTTTTTCTGGTGGTTTTATTAAATTCTGTCATTCTGTCTTCCACGGGTAATCACTATTCTATGTTCTGAATAACATACATTTGTCTATATTAATAAACATTTATCTTCTTTTTGAAGGATATTTTAATTAGATTATAATTTTAAATTGAAAATAATTTTTCAGTACTTCAGAAATATAATTTCATTGTCTTCTGGCTTCCATAATTTTTATTGAAAAGATGGCCACCAATCTAAAGACTGCTTCATTAAAGGCAATGTGCAGAGATTATGAGAAGAAAAACCCACTTCTCTGCATATATTTGAAATAAAATATCACATTCCATGTTTCATGAATATATACACGTGTATATATATGCGATATATGTGTGCATGTAAGAAAAATGTTCATCATAGCATTATTTCTGGTGACAGAAGAGAAAAGCTTAGATATCCATAGTCTGGAAATGATTAAGAAAATACTGTTGGTTGCATGTTATGAAAGTCTATAAAATAATTAGAAGCAAGAAATATACAGATAATAGCAAAAGTACATTTCAAAAAATTCAGTTAAAAGTAAGTGACATCTAATACAGTAAAAATGGATATGTTTCTAAAATAAACATTCAGTAAATGGCTTATTTGTAAGTCATTTACAAATCAAAGAACATGTCAAACACACCACAGTGGTTTCTATGATTGACAGGGCTGAGGATTAGGACTGAAATAAGCACATTAAAGTAAAGACAAAACAGGAAATGGTCCCAGAAATGACACAGTTAATGTGCCACTAATAAAAAAAGTATCATGAAGCTTACTGCACCTTGAACACACACCTGAGCTTTAATAAAATTATTAATGAGTCTATCAACTTGGGAGTCATCAGCATGCAATGATATTTACAGTCAATTATACTGAAAGGCCTAGGGAAAGAGTGCAAAATGGAGAGACCTGAAACCATGGTAAGTCCAGAAGAAAAGAACAGGCAAATGACACTGTTGAAAAGAAAAGTGATAATGAAGAACAACTTGGAATGTGTGGCACTTGAGAAATCAAGCAAAGAAAGTGTTCTATCTAGACAAAGAGATGAGTCAATTATATTCAGTAGAGATGAAAACTATGACAAGGTTGACACAGAGAAAGACCTACTAGGTTTAACATAAACTCATTGGTGAAACTGACAAAAACAATTTCAGTGAAATGCTGAGGGGGAAGGAATTCTGGAGAAAGCCAGAGGTCGGGAAGAATATTTTGGGATGAGCAACTGGAGAGAAAGAATACTGGCAACCTTTAATACATTTTACTATCCAGATGAGCACAGAAATTAAATATGCAAATAGGATGATTTTTTGATTTTTTAATGCATTTATAAAATAAAAAATATTAAAAGATCAATTAGAGAATGGAAATAAATTAGTGTAAGTCATAGAATCAGGGGAAAGTAATGTAGAATTTTGGAAGTTGGTTAAGGAGAATCAACTTTGAAATTCGTTTTATGATATCTGTGACAATGCTATTAAAAATATATTCATAATCTCTCACCTTAATTTTAATTTAGGAAGATGTTGAATATTTTCCAGAAAGTGTTCAATTAATTTTATTGTTCAATCTCATTTTATTTCAGCTCAAAAGCAAAAAGGTAAACATTGCTGTGTATAACCCTGTACTCATAGAAACACATTTATTATAATATATTAAAAATCTCATTACTCTACTTCTCCCTCCAACGTGTGCAAACTTTTAAAGTTTTTTTGAAAAAAGAGACAAAACATTCATTGAGGAGTGAGCAATTATGAGAAAAACTCATACAAGAAGATACCTGGTCAGATTCCAGGTCATTGTGTTTCTCATAAGACACAGAAAGGCTTACAACTCATAATATTATTGACCCTGTGGTATACTTCACAGTCTTGCCTTTAAGAAGTTGTTGAGAAAACAGAAGGTTTTATGGAATAAAGTAAATATACTGTGATTTTTCCACAGTTAAATCTGTTACTATATTGAAATTTCATTCACAATCAAAAACGGCAGTTTCAGTCATCTGGTTCCAGATCATTGCTTTTGCCTAATTCAGTTTTCTGGATAATTGCACCAGTTTCCATTAGTATTTTTTTCATTCTTGGAATTTGACATTATTGAGATCTGAGTTATACAGAGAACCTAGACTTTAAAAACTCATATGGATGGTGATTTGACATGAAAAATTTTGGAATTCTGCAAAAACAAAAAAATAAGGAGATGGATTATTATCCACTCACTTGGCAAATTCAGATACCTATTCTTGGAAAGCTTTCTCCTTAGACAAACAGACAGGAGCATTCTTTCCTTTCACATCTCATCATAGGCAAACAGCTCTTTCATATACTATGGGATTTAATATACTTGGAACCTGAAAGAATCCTTATGACATAATCTCGTATCTGCTTAGTTTTCACCCCATAGACAACAGGATTCATAGTGGGAGGTAGGAGCAGATAAATATTGGCCACAATGATGTGGCATGAAGGAGGAATCCTGTGACCCCCAAAGCGGTGGGAAAAGAATGAAAAGAAAGCTGGACTATAGGAGAAAACAATGGAACAGATGTTGGCAGTGCAGGTGCTGAAGGCCTTCTGCCGAGCATCTGCTGAGGAGAGGCTGACCACTGCCCTCAGGATCATGGTGTAGGAGACTGTGATGCACAGGATGTCAAAGCCCCCAATCAGGAGGGCTACCATCAGACCATAGATAACATTGACCTTGATGTTGCCACAAGACAACTTGGCCACAGACATGTGGTCACAGTAAGTGTGGGGGATTACGTTGCCTCTGCAGTAGGGCAGGCGCTTGGTGAGGAAAGGGAAGGGAATGATGAGCAACACCCCTCTAAGAAAGGTGGACAGACCCGCCTTTGCAATGACGGGATTTGTGAGGATAGTTGAGTAGCGCAGAGGGTAGCAGATGGCCACGTAGCGGTCCAGGGCCATGAGCATGAGCACCCCAGACTCCATTCCTGTGAAGGTGTGGACGAAGAACATCTGGATCAGGCATCCATCAAAGCTGATTTCCTTCAGATGAAACCAGAAGATGCTGAGGGCTTTGGGAATTGTACTAGAGCTAATGAAAAGGCCAGTTAGGAAAAGCATGGCCCAAAAGTAGTACATGGGTCTGTGCAGGGCATCCTCATAGCGGATGAGGTAGAGGAGTCCACAGTTCCCTACCACAGCCACAGCATACATGGAGCAGAATGGGAGAGAAATCCACACGTGCATGTCCTCCAGTCCTGGGATCCCATTAAGAATGAAAGAGGCTGGTGTCACATCTGTTTGGTTCAGCATTATCATGATCAGGCTGGTGTAGTCATTAAGAAAAGTGTATGATTTTAGTTTTATGTCTGTATTGCTTTGTTTTTAACCCTCCTCGATTTGGAAAAACAAAAAAAGTCTCAGTTGTAGATCTTCTCTCTCTGTGTCTTTTGTCTCTGTTCAGTATTGCACTTTAAATCACAGAATCCCAAAATTTGAATGTCAGGAATTTACAATAGAAACATAGTTTAAATACATTCTTGGTTCATACTCATGCTTAATATACACCAAGCACAGCCTTAGAACTTCATAAATATTAACTCATTTAATCCTCACTACAAGATCATGAAGTCTTTTTTCTATTAATCTGCACTCTGTAATTGAGTAAATGGAGATCATATGTATATGAGGTTTCTTCATGTACAACTTTCAAAGCCTTTCTCAATCTCTTGGCCTCAGTTATAGCTATTAAGAGGACCATTCCGATTTTGATCCTTTTTACACTGTTCTTTTTTTTTTTTAATGTGGGCTAATTACTTTACAATATTGCAATGGTTTTTGCAATATATTGACATGAATCAGCCATGGGTGTACATGTGTCTTCCATCCTGAAATCCCCTCCCACCTCCCTCTGCATCCCATCCCTCAGGGTTTTCCCAGTGCACCGGCCCTGAGCACCTTCTCTCATGCATTGAACCTGGACTGGCAATCTATTTCACATATGGTAAATACATGTTTCAATGCTATTATCTCATATCATTCCACCCTCGCCGTCTCCCACAGAGTCCATAAGTCTGTTCTTTACATTTGTGTTGCTTTTGCTGTCTTACATGTAGGGTCATCATTATCATCTTTTAAAATTCCATATATATGCATTAATATACTGCATTGGTGTTTTTCTTTCTGACTTACTCCACTCTGCATAATAGGCTCCAGTTTCATCCACCTCATTAGAACTGATTCAAATGCATTCTTTTTAATAGCTGAGTAATATTCCATTGAGTATATGTACCACAACTTCCTTATCCATTCATCTGCCAATGGACATCTAGATTGCTTCATATTCTAGCTATTGTAAACCTGCTGTGATGAACATTGGGGTACACGTGTCTCTTTCAATTCTGGTTTCCTTGGTGTGTATGCCCAACAGTGGGATTGCTTGGTCATACGACAGTTCTATTTTCAATTTTTTTAAGGAATCTCCACACTGTTCTCCATAGTGGCTGTACTAGTTTGAATTCTCACCAACAGTGTAAGAGGATTCCCTTTTCTCCACATCCTCTTCAGCATTTATTGCTTGCAGACTTTTGTATAGCAGCCATTCTGACCAGTGTGAGATGGTATCTCATAGTGGTTTTGATTTGCATTTCTCTGATAATGACTGATGTTGAGCATCTGTTCATGTGTTCGTTACCCATCTGTATGTCTTCTTTGGAGAAATGTCTGTTTAATTCTTTGGCCCATTTTTTGATTGGGTCGTTTATTTTTCTGGTATTGAGCTGCATGAGCTGCTTATATATTTTTGAGATTAATTCTTTGCCAGTTGCTTCATTTGCTATTATTTTTTTCCCATTCTGAAGGCTGTCTTTTCACCTTGCTCATAGTTTCCTTCGTTGTGTAAAGGCTTTTAAGTTTAATCTTCTTATGCTATTTACTTTTTGACTCTGGAAATATCTAATACCATTTTAAAATGTCTGTGCTTTCAAGATTAATGCTTATGATGGTGATGATAGAGATATAAATATGCATTGGCATCTTTTATTGTACAGGTACTTACTGGGAATTTTGAATCTGGAAATCTATGATCTTTGGTTTTGGAAATTTTCTTCTGTTAATTTTGGATTATTTCTTCCCAAATGCGGTCCTTGTTATTTTCTTATATTTGTTTTTAGCCAGATACTGTCTATTCTGTTTTTTTTTTTTTCCTACTGGTTTCTTTTAAAAATTTTCCCCTTGAACCTCATCTCTCTATTTTTTGGATTCTTTTTCTTAAAAATTCATCAATCATATCTTCCAAATATATTAGCATTTTAAAAATCTGATCTTAAATCTGTTTGATCTTATTTTCCTTGAAATTTGTGAATTGACAATAACATATAATTATACATATATATTACACAAATGTGTGCTTTATATATATTATTTTATATTGTAGAAGTTTCAATGTTTTATTTTTATATCTTTTTAAAATCTTTTACTTTGGAGTTATTTCTCAAATGTATGGTAACCCTTGGCTAGACTATTACTTTAGACTTATGTGTGTTAGTCACTCAGTTGTGTCTGACTCTTTGTGACCCCGTGGACTGTAGCCCACCAGGCTCCTCTGTCTATGGAATTCTCCAGGCAAGAACCCTGGAGTGGGTTGCAGGGGCTTCCCTGGTAGCTCAGCTGGTAAAGAATCCGCCTGCAACAAGGGAGACCTGGGTTCAACCCCTGGGTTGGGAAGATCCCCTGGAGGAAGGCATGACAACTCACTCCAATATTCTTGCTTGGGAGAATCTCATAGACAGGGAAGCCTGGCAGGCTACAGTCCATGAGTTCCATGGGGTCACAAAGAGTTGGACGCGACTGAACGACTAAGTACAGCACAGCAAGAGACTATAGGGGCTTTCCAGGTACAGCTAAAGAACCAGGCTGTCAATGCAAAAGATGTAAGAGACACAGGTTCAAGCCCTAAGTCTGGAAGATACCCTGGAAGAGGGCACTGCAACCTATTCCAGTATTCTTGCCTGGAGAATCTCTTGGACAGAGGAGTCTGGTGAGCTAAAGTCCATAGGGTCGCAAAGAGCTGGACACAACTGAAGTGACTTATCACGTGCGTGCACACTCACATACACACAAACACAAGAGACTACAGAAAAGTAATTCAAAATTCCAGGTGATGAGTGAACCTCATCAATTGGTTTCATTCACTTTAAGTGCTGAAGTAGGGATCTCTGCCTCTTTCGAGGCATTTTAGGCATCAGATTCAAACTTTTGTTTGTTTTTCTTTTTATTTAATGACTAAATTTCTCTGGGAAAGAAAAATGCAATAATCTGTATCCTAAAGGATTATATAATTGGTTGCCTGTGTTTTTGGAGATAAGTAGTAGGCTACTGAAGATCTCACACTTGAATATGAATACTGGATCCAGCCTTCACATATTTAATGATGCTGATCTTTGACCTTTGTCACACTCTGTATATATGTATTCATAGAACATGTTAAAATTTCTTCCTAGGATAAATTTCCAGTCAGTATAAGAGGAGAAGTAATGTTTAGAATAATGTGTTAATCAGAGGTATCAAATATTTCCTTAGGCAGTTTTTCTGCCTGTGTCTTGGTTTTATTTTCATGTATTTGCACATAGGATGACAGATTAAATATTGCAAAAGGAAACTTTTTAGGAAACAGTAAAGCAACATGGAATAAACATGTTCATAATAGAGTTCTTCAAAGACCTCTTCTTATGCCATTACAGAAATCTTAGAGTCAAATAGGAGCTGCTGCTGCTGCTAAGTTGCTTCAGTCATGTCCGACTCTGTGCGACCCCATAGACGGTAGCCCACCAGGCTCCCCCATCCCTGGGATTCTCCAGGCAAGAACACTGGAGTGGGTTGCCATTTCCTTCTCCGGTACATGAAAGTGAAAAGTGAAAGTGAAGTCGCTCAGTCGTGTCCAACTCCTAGCGACCCCATGGACTGCAGCCTACCAGGCTTCTCCATCCATGGGATTTTCCAGGCAAGAGTACTGGAGTGAGTTGCCATTGTAGGAATGAAAACTAAGTAAATATTGAGTTATATTAGGAAAATTTCCGGAAAGAAATTGCCATTTCTCTTAGATCTGAGGCATGCTTATATTTCTACCAGAGCAAAATAAGGAGAGCAGTGTTCTTTCTTGTTGCTGTTCACTATTTCCTACTCAAGTCATACTAACATGTTTTGCTTTGTGAATTTGCAATCTTTTCTCCTTTGTTGACATTCTCCTTGTCACAGCCAAAATAGCCTCTAGAATAATATTTTTCAGGAAAATTCCAGTCTCTTGATCAGGTTAGAGTGCCAACCTCCAAAAGTTTATATAATATATATTTGTTATATACGTATACATTTTCTAATTTCATATAATTAGCAAAGTACCAGACTTGTAGTTAAGGAATGGATTTGTTGATGAAATCAATTTTGTCACTATTTTACCTATAGGGTATTATGAAAATATTGTTATATCCTTGAATCATCCAGTTTAATAAAGCCCTTAATTTTAGAACAGATTGTATTTTAAACCTGAAGTATATAGCAAGACACCTACTAAATATGACATGCCTGTATTTTTCAAAGAATGAACAGGTTAATGAATTATACTTTTTATACTTTAAGCATTATTAAATTAAACACTGTGATCTAAATATTTTTACTTGGAAAATACTAAGGAACCACCAGAAGAAATGAAACCATAATTTATAGCTCATAAATTACTAGATATTCTAAATTTCAAAGAAGACCCATCATAAAGAAGAGAAAATAATCTCAAGAAAGTAGAAAAAAAAAGTAGGCAAAAGAAAAATACATTGATTTGGTAAATAGGATCAATTATTTGGTAAATATGATCAATGATACCATTTTGTTGTTATTGTTGTTCAGCTGCTAAGCTGTGTTCAATTCTTTACAACCCCATGGACTGCAGCATGCCAGGCCTCCTTGCCCCTCACAATTATACTATAAATTTATCTTAATTCAGAGTCATTTTTTAAAAATGTGCATTAAAATAAAGAAGTGTATCAGAAAGAAAAATCATGCTCAAAGCAGGTAGAAATGTTTTATGCTAAACAGAAAACACCAAAATAGCAGAAAGATACCAAATATTAATTTCAGACAAGGCAGAAATAAAAGCAAGAAAAATTTGGATCAAGTTCACACTTGGGAAAAATAAAAGAAGGTATGATGAAGTGCAAATAAGTTGCTGTACCAAACAATTCCATTTCTAGGCTTGGCAAAGATTCTTCACAACCAGAACATTAGAGAGTACAGAAATAAGTTCTCTTACTCACTTTGTTGGTCCACAGTAGAAGTTTTAAAATGGTACAATTCCTGAAATCACATTGCAGCTTATTAGCTGATTCTCAATTATATTTTAATGTCATTGGTGTTGCTTTAAAGTAATAATCAAAAGGTTAACAAAAGCCTTAAATTTTGCATTTTGAAAAAAAAGAATACTTTGGATTTACAATTTTACAGTTGTTTTTCCATGAATACCAAAATTGTCAACAGCTTTCTTTCTGGCTTCCCTGGTGGCTTAGATAGTAAAGAACCTGCCACAAATGCTCAAGAACTGAGTTCAGTCCTTGGGTAGATATGATTCCCTGGAGTTGTAAACAGTTGGACACGACTGAACAACTAACACTTAAGACTCTTTCTGTCAGGCTAGTAAAGGTACAATTGTTTGAATGCATTCTATTTTTCAAGTTACTTTCACAGATGTACTGAAAGAAATAAAAAAACTATAAAAATCATACATATGTATATATGTGTATATATAAATATAAAAGTACCATTGAAATAGACACCAAAATTGATTTTTGATAAATGTAGCTGCATTATTCAGTTGCCCGATCTTGTCATTTGCCACGACATGGGCTGCAGCATGCCAGCCCTCCCTGTCCCTCATCACCTCCAGAGGTCTGCCCAAGTTCATGTTCATTGCATTGGTGACGTCAAATGTTTGGATAGTGTATTCTAAACTGTTATTAATTGTTGCAAAAATGGCATCACTACTCATTTATTCTTAATACATTTGAACAGTCAACTCTTAACTCCATGTAATCAGTTAAAGAAATCAAGAAAAGTATAGGTATTTATCCAACCTATAAACCTTCAGAACCTCCTATTCTGAAGGAGATCAACCCTGGGATTTCTTTGGAAGGAATGATGCTAAAGCTGAAGCTCCAGTACTTTGGCCACCTCATGAGAAGAGTTGACTCATTGGAAAAGACTCTGATGCTGGGAGGGATTGGGGGCAGGAGGAGAAAAGGACGACCAAGGATGAGATGGCTGGATGGCATCACGGACTCGATGGACATGAGTCTGAGTGAACTGCGGGAGATGGTGATGAATAGGGAGGCCTGGTGTGCTGCGATTCATGGGGTCGCAAAGAGTCGGACACGACTGAATGACTGAACTGACTGATAGGTATTTATGATTTAAAAACAGACAACAAATTTCAAAGTGCTGCATTCTGAAGAATATCTTTCCTAAATATCAAATAAATATCCTATTTATACTTTTGTGCTTTTTAAGATATTTTTTCATTACTAAAACTAATTTCTTGTTATATAATAATTTTAGGTCCCATCTTCAACACATTTGCAGCATTGTCAGAGCTCCATCCTTATACCACATAATAAGACATTTTCTAAAACAAATTGAAAATCATTCAAGTACATTATAATTTAATTTTTATTACAGGGAAAATTAATATTATGCTATGAATGTGGACAGCATATATTGGAATAGTAACATTAACACATGAATATAATACTTTATAAAGCACTATTTTGACATCATCTGTTATATATTTTTCCTAAACCCTGTAGACAACAAGCTTGTTTTCTCACTGCTGCTGCTGCTAAGTTGCTTCAGTCGTGTCTGACTCTGTGCCACCCCATAGACGGCAACCCACCAGGCTACCCCATCCCTGGGATTCTCCAGGCAAGAACACTGGAGTGGGTTGCCATTGCTTTCTCCAATGCATGAAAGTGAAAAGTAAAAGTGAAGTCACTCAGTCGTGTCCAACTCTTCGCGACCCCAGGGACTGCAGCCCACCAGGCTTCTCTGTCCATGGGATTTTCCAGGCAAGAATACTGGAGTGGGTTGCCATTGCCTTCTCCATGTTTTCTCACTAGGAGGTCCTCAATCTTAAAAACTCATGATTTTCTCTCAATACGTCAGTGGGCTCCTCTAGGCAAGTGTTACCTAAAATGGATGAAATATAGTCATAACTACATCTCTCTAAAAACGAACCAAGGAAAATTAGACTGTCATTTGAGAACAAGAGGAGGGCAGTTAAAAGTCAAGAGTGTTCTGACTATAACTGAGGAATACTCTCTGACTATCCCCCTATTTCTTCTTGTCATGGGGATGATTTGTATCTAACTTCTACCACAACTAAACCAATCATTCCTACTGGTGAGGGAAATAACATAGCTATTCATAATCAAGATGGGAATTTACATTGAAATGCAATCTGAGAATTGAAGGAATAAGCATTTTCTAGCCTCCCAAATTCCCAGTACATTTCTGCCTTCAAACATAATTAATGAACTCAAAGCTACATTTCTGAAAAATATCATAAACAATTCATATGCATTCAAAACCTCTCTCCACATTATCTTACTTCCCTAATAATTCTATCACTACTGCACTTTTTATTTCCTTAAATACCTTAGCTTCTGGATAGAAGAACAGTGAGCTGAATGTAATCTGGTCTAGGTGTTCAGAATCTTGATCAGAAACTATCATGCTTCTACAATATATGTACATGCGTAGTCCTCAACTTCTAAATCCCTTGATATCTGTACTATTGAATGTGTATTTGAGGAAAATCTGTGTCACATATGTCAAGAGGATAATTCAGATGATAAGAGACACAGATGCTAGTACAGCCATCAGGTTAACCTCACGGGAAAAAGAAAGGAACAAGCCTTCCACACTTACTGCTGTATAATACTTAAATAAGTGAATTATTCCATATTTTGGCATCTATGAATGTACTTATGTATGTGCATGTATTCAAAGGAGAGAAAGTAAAATGAATACAAACTAATTTTAGTAAAAGTGAATGTTTTTAGTATTTATTGCAGAGTATTGTCTTTCCGTGGGAGGCATTCTGAGACACAAGTCAAAAGCTCTTAAAGAAGAATGTTTCAATTGCTCACATATCCATCAAACTTTTATTTTGTCATGTCTGTAAATAACATCGTAGTGTACTTAGTGCCTTCCAAATCATATTAGGAAATGTGTAGAGGATAGATAACATTGGCCCTGTTATTCAAGAAGTTTACTTTCAACTGAAGCAGATAATGCATATTATGGCATTCTAAAAAGTCATCAAAAATTCAGGTTTGTAATGCATACATATTAAGTTAAAAATAATTAGATGCCTGAACCTTAATGTGATGATGATGACTATGAAAGAAGCAATAATAAAATTCAACAACTGATTCTAGTGGTATGGTTGCACAGTATTGTGAGTGTACTAAAAGTCACAGAATTGTACATTTAAAATTGCACCTTTAAAATGCTCTAAAGAGCAAATTTTATATTATATGAGTTTTACAACATTAAAAAAAATGTCATATACCTCTCTAATTGTGTGCATGCTAGTTGTGTCCAACTCTCTGTGGCCCCATGGGCTGTAGTCCACCAGACTCCTCTGTCTATGGGATTCTCCAGGCAAGAATATTGGAGTGGGTTTCCATGCCCTCCTCCAGGGATCTTCCTAACCCAGGGATCAAATCCATGTGCCTTACATCTCCTGCATTGGCAGACAGGTTCTTTACCACTAGCACCACCTGGAAAGCCCACCTCTCTTACTGAGATTAAGCTATGTTTTTTCTTGGTTAAGCCTTCCCCTAGTTGTAACAAGTTTTTAATTAGTATTGAGATTTCTGAAAGATTGATTCTGACAATTACTTTTTCAGGTTATCCATTGTTTTATTAGAGACAAACTTTTATATTCCTACTTTGCTATTTTTATTGATGTCATTCACCATCTACTGGCTTTTATGTGAACATAAATATTCATTGTTCTGGGATAAGTATCCAGAGATGTAACGCTAAGCTGAAATAGTTACAGACTGTGATTTAAACAAATTTCTAAAATATGTTCCAGAGTGGCTGTATCATTTTACATTCCCACCAGCATTCAGCATTCCCATTCAGTTTTTCCATATCCTTGCCTGAATTTCATCTAAAGTTATACCTATCCATTCTCATATTTGTGCATTCGTATTCTGTTTTAATTTATGCTTAATAATGCCAAACATTTTTCATGTGCACACTTACCATTTGTATATTTTATCACTGAAATTTCTGTTTGTATTTTCTGTCCAGTTTCTAATTTTGTTTTGTTTTTGTTTTTGTTTTTGCATTTGAGAAATAAACACTGTACCATAGAGCTGTCGGTTATTGTTTTCTGCATGAACTAGTCAAAATAAGATGTTTATCTTCTTCAGATCTCTGCAGGCATTTTGACCTTTCTAACCCTTGTTCTTCAGTTACTGAAAAAGTGAAAGTAGCTCAGACCTGTCCAGCTCTTTGTGACCCCATGGACTATACAGTCCATGGAATTCTCCATGCAAGAATACTAGAATGGGTAGCCTTTCCCTTCTCCAGGGGAATCTTCTCAACCCAGGGATCGAACCCAGGTCTCCTGCGTTGCAGGCAGATTCTCTACCAGCTGAGCCACAAGGGAAATCCTCAGTTACTGAAAAGACCTGTTTAAAGATCCAACTTTAATTTCACTGTGAATTTGCTAATTTTGCTTGGTTCTGTTAAATTCTTCTGTGTTTATGTGTATATGCATATGTGTCCATAATGATATTAAACACATGCAAATTGAGTCATTTTATATTTTTGTGTTGAAATACTACTGTAATCTTTATGAAATGCTGCAGTTTATCACTCCTAATATTTATTATGTTAAAATCTACTTTGTCTGTTATAGGCAGAACCCAAGTTCTTTTTGTATTTGTATACACCTGATGTCTCTTAAAATCATATATTTTTATTGAATATATTTTCTAAACTTTTATTTCATATTCTATCAGTTTGATTGCTTAGGCAACTTACATTATATAGTTTCTGACCTTTTTTCAGGTTTACTATGTTTCTATCATCTTAGTTTAGTTTCCTCTGTTCTCTTTTTCCTTTGTTCCTCTTGCCATTTTAGACCAGTAAAATAGGTGTTATTATTGTTATTGTATTTTTCTCCAATGGTAGTTTTTGTTATCCATTCCTTTACTTTTCTGTAGAGGTTAACATAGGTATCACATTGTAGTTTACCTCCCAGTGTCTAAAGTGCTCAAAGTAGCACATTTATCACTGTAATTATATAAGAACCTTACTAGACTTTGACTCCATTAACTCCATTCCTGCTCTTGCTGTTTATTGCTATATATTTTACCTCTATATATGTTTAGAGCTTACGTATTATTTTTCCCATTTAAAAGATAAATATTTGCCATTAATATCCTCAGCTTTTTCTTTCTAGCAGTTTAATTTCTGTAGTTCTTTCTTCCATTAGTAATCATTACTCTATACTCTGAATAACATAATTTATGCAAAGAAGTATTTATTTTTGATGGATATTTTCATTGGATTAGAATTCTAAGATGGAAATTGTTTTTCAGCACTTCAAAAATATAATTTCAGGTCTTCTGGCTTTTCGATGGTGTCTTTTGCAAAGTTGACTGCATGTATAAAGGCTACTGTATTAAAAGCAGTGTGCAGAGATTATTATTCGGCAAGCTCACTTCTTTGTGTATATTCTAAATAAAATATCCCTTGTTTCATAAGAACGTGCCCGTGTGTGTATGTGTGTATGTAAGAGATGTTTGTCATAAAATTATTCCTGGTGACAGAGAGATTAGAAAAGGTTAGATATCAATAATCAGATAATAATTTTTAAAAATAGTGTCAGTTGCATGTTATGAAAGTCTATAAAGTAATTAGAAGCAAAAGTGAAATATAAATTACATAAACACATTTAAAATGATTGAGTTGAAAGTAAGCAATATAATAATAGTTAACACAATATAATGAATACAAGTTTCTAAAATAAGCATTCAGTAAATGACTTTATATTTATGTATCTGAGGACATACGTCAAACACAGTATGAGTGAAGTCGCTCAGTCGTGTCCAACTCTTTGCGACCCCGTGGACTGTAACCTACCAGGCTCCTCCGTCCATGGGATTTTCCAGGCAAGAATACTGGAGTGGGTTGCCATTTCCTTCTCCAGGGGATCTTCCCGACCCAGGGAGTAAACCCGGGTCTCCCGCCTTGCAGGCAAACACTTTAACCTCTGAGCCACCAGGGAAGCCCAAGGATGCCAATGATTGATGGGCCTAAGGATTAGGAGTGAAATTGGAGCATAAAAGTACAAACAAAAAGCAAAACGAGAACTAGACTCAGAAAAGATGCAGTTTGTGTACCATTAAGAAAAAGATATTAGGAAGCTTACTTCACCTTGAACTTGCAACTGAGCTTCAATAAATTTATTAATCAGTTTTGGAGTCACTAGCATATATTGATGCTTATGGCCATTTAAATTGGAAGACCTAGGGAAAGAGTGAAAAAGAAATCTAAGTCCAAGGATGTCCTGGTGTAAAGAAATCCAGAAAAAAATAAAGGGCCAGAGGATGATCAGAAGTGTTTCATGAGAGTGAAAAGTAAGTTTGAATGTGTGGTATGCTCCAGAAGTCAAGCAAAGAAAATGTTTCTAGACAAAGGGACAAATCAGTTATATTTAGGATTGTTGAGAAGTAGAATATAATTGACATAGAGGTGAAAGTGCTAGATTTAATGACATGAGAGTAATATGTTGAAATTGACAAATGCTATTTCAGTGAAATGTTCAGATGTAAGGTATTCTGGAGAAAGCCAGAGGTGGCTAAAAATTATTTTGTGATGAATAGGTAGAGAGAATAAACACGGCAATCTTTCATTAAATTTTGCTTTCAAAATAAACTATTAAAATATGGTGAGTTTGTGATGAAAGATTGCTTTGTGCCTTTAAGAAGTGAAAAACACAAAATGATATATCAAAACATAGAAATTAGTGTAACAACATTGGGGAAAGTATTGTGAAATCTTGAAACTGGGCAGGAAGAATTAATGCTGAAATCTTTGCTATGATACCTGTGACAAGTCTATTAAAGTAAAATTACTCATTGTGTCTCACCTTCATATTAATTTTAAAAGATCCAGAATATTATACAGAAAACATTTAAGTCAATCTACTAATCTCATTTTCAGCTCAATGGGAAAAGTGACCACTGCTCTCCATAACCTTCTACTCATAGAAATACATTTGTTATAATATTTTATAAATTTCATTATTGTACTTCTCCCTCCAAAATGTGCATTCTTTGAAAGCCCTCTTAAAGAAAGGAGACAACTCATTAGGTGGGAATAAGGAAACACAGGTAAGACTCATGCAAGGAGAGACCTGGTCAGATATCAAGTCACTATGTTTCTCATAAGACAAACAGAGGCTTACAATTCATTATATTATTGACCTGATGGTAAACTCTCTATTTCATCTTTAAGATATCATTGAGAAAACAGAGAACTTTGGTGAAAAATAAGAATGTAGAGTACATTTTGTTCAGAGTTAAATCACAGTTATTAAATTGAAATTTCTTTCACAAGTGAAAACAGCAATTTCAGTCATCTGGCCCCAGATCATTGGTTTCTGTAGATATATGTTTCAAGATGACTGTTCAGTTTCCCATTCATATTTTTCTTTCCTGGAACTTGATCTTATTGAGAGTTGAATTACAGGGAGAACTCATGTGGAGGGTAAGATCGCATGAAATTTACTTGGTATTCTGCAAAAAATATCATGGAGATGGACATTCAAATTTAGAGTTTCTTAATAACCAAAGAGTTTGTTTAAAAAAATTAACAAACAGAAATTTCAATTAAATAGAGTTGGGAGTTCAGAAAGGGAAGCTTTCACAGATTAGAGCCCAACAGGAAGAAAGACCTTGATTCTTTCAGGCAAGGATTCAGCCAGTAAAAAACGCATGAAGCCTTAGTTCACTATGACTCTCCCAACTTTCTTTCTCCTGCTGCAAAAAAGTTCTTTCCTTGATATGCCAGATACTCATATGTTTCAGTAGGGTTTCAGAGCCCAGATTGCAATTCCCTGGTGATTGCAAATAGACCTATCTGTACTGGAAAAATATCTGTCAGTCTATTTGCTTCAGGTCAATAGTATTGACATTTCAAAAAATCTCTAGTCTTATTGTACTCAGTTTTGAAATATTTTTTATTATTTCTCCTGTGGACCTCATTGAGGTTTTCTTTTTGATCTAATATCATTTTTTTCAGAACATGAAGGAAAACGTTGTAGACTTAGAAGAAAAGATAGGATAGTGTACTATCAAGGAAGTCAATAGCAGACAGATGGTGGAGAAGTACATTGGTCAATAATACAGCTTGTTGAAAAGTAGTCCAATTAGACAAGATACTGCTGACTTTGATGACCCACACTTCACTGGAAACTTCAACCTGCATTTGAAGCCAGATTATAATGGAGGGAAGAGATGGGAAGCAAGAAAGCAGAAATTATAAGTTCCAAATATATGTATCAAAAACTTGCATAAAAATGAAAAGTCACAAGGTGTCTGCTATTAGATATAAAAGTCAGTAAGTTCAAACACATTGTGAACACAAGAAACAGAGAAAGTGACTGATGGTCTGAGCTCCCAAGAGCATGTTTTGAGAACTTTGCTTGATCAGAAAAATAAATTAGTAATAAACAAATACAATAATATGAGAAAATAATGACTGTAGATGTCAAAAGATTGGAATTTGAGATTGTTTGTTTCTATAGTGATAGTGAGATAGTGTTAGTCTTTCAGTCGTGTCCAATTCTTTGCACCCCCCTAGACGGTAGCCTCCCAGGCTCCTCTGTCCATGGAATTCTTCAGGCAAGAATACTGGAGTGGGTTGCCATGCCCTCCTCCAGGGGATCTTCCCTACTCAGAGATCAAACCTGGGTCTCCTGCATAATAGGCAGATTCTTTACCATGTGAGCCACCAGGGAAGTCCAGTTTCTTTATGGAATAGAAATTAATGGAATATGGAAGCCACGAGGGGCAGGAGGTACATAACAGATTTAGTAGGATAAAAAATTTATTGCTATAAACCATGTAATAGGTAAAGCATAGTTATGAAATGAGATACGAGTTAAAATCTGAAATTATGAGCAAATGGTGCTTGAAATCGGCCCATTCTTATATTTTCTTCAGAAGTGCTCCATACTGAGAGCAACATATATAGCAACACGTAACACAGAGCACAGAATTGTTCCAGAGTTGGTGTTGTAGGGCTTGTGTGCCAGTATGATGGTCATTTTGAAGGATAAAATAGAAATTTAGTTGAGGAAACATGCTGTTAAGAATTGTATGCAATTCCTAAAAGTCTGCTAAGAACATTTCCATTTGAGGACTATAATTAAAAAAAAAAAAAAATAAAGTCAGTGCCACTCCAAGCAATGGCAATCTTCCTATAGAACAGTGTAATGATTACCTTTCCTTTGAAAAATAGTGTTCGACATATTTTATTGACTTCTAATATTTGCAAACTGTTTATTCTCATCTATGTGAAGTATCAGAATTATTCATATTCATGAGAATGGAAGCTTTAGAAGCTCATCTTAGTATTTTTCCCTTGAGACTGGTGTGGAAAAATCTGTTAATTACAACAGGGAATTTCATGTCTCTTCCACCTAACAGTGTGAGATGGCGAACTGAGAGGATGACAAGCAGACAATGAGAACCATCTATAAATTCACAATTGAAAATTAATTTGTCAGTTAAATGTGTCAGGCTGATTGTCTGAAGCTATTCTTTTTGGAAAGCAGAAGACTTAGGCTGTACAGTAACAATTTCCAAGCCCAGTTTCAAAAATGAGATTAAGACCTTTCCACTACATTGTGTTAGCTAAGACTGAAAGATTAAGATCAACTTGGGACTTTTTCCTTCTACGTAAATGTATGAATGAATGGCTAAGACTTCCTATCCCTACTAGTTTGAGCAAGTGATTATCCTGACTCCTAGGTTCAGAGTTACAAGTCAACGATCTCTGGAAGGACCTCTTAATTACATGAATGCATCATAATATTTAGAAACCTTTGTCCCAGAATGATTTCCAGGTCACTTGGACTTAGGTTGGATCCCTAGAGACTGGAGTCAGAAATGTATCTGTGAGATGAATATTCCAAGTTTAGAAACAGCTCTTCCTTACCTATGCTGTGCCCTCATCCATGAAGGCCTTAATGTTTTAGGAGTCTAGGTTTCAAGCCCTTGATCTGCCACTTGCTAAAATTGAGAGTATTGGTTAGTCTTTTTTCTCTTCCTGCCTTCAAGCTCTAATGGGGAAATATACCATTAATGCAAAAGCGCATAAGTCCCTTGCAGTTCTGATTTCTTTAACTGTGTATGGTCCTATTATTTGATCTTTCTGATGGTAATGAAAGTGAAAGTGAAGTCTCCCAGTCGTGTCTGACTCTGCGACCCCATGGACTGTAGCCTACCCTCCTCCGTCCATGGGGTTTCCAGGCAAGATACTGGAGTGGGTTGCCGTTTCCTTTTCCAGGAGATCTTCCCAACCCAGGGATGGAACCCAGGTCTCCCGCATTGTAGGCAGACGCTTTACTGCCTGAGCCACCAGAGAATTCTGGTAATATACCTGCCTAAATTATGAGACTAGAAATCCATGTCCGCAGAACTGGAAGAGGGCCAGGTAGCGAGGAGAGTTCTGATGACTATGCCAAAGCTCCTCTAACCAAGTTTGGAAGAATCTCCCCATGTTATACTTCCTTGGATGAAAATTAAGAAGCATGAACCAACTTGACCTTCACTGGGATTTTGTATGCTTTAGAATGGTCTAGAAAATACTGTAACCCAACATAACCTTGTTTAAACCTCTATCCAAGTATCAAACACTAAGGACAGTTTAATCTTGAAAAGCTTATTACCATATGGACTAAGTCCCTTCTATACTCCTAGGTCACTCTGATGCCTTGAGCCCAGTTCCCTGCCCCTTTTGAAACACCCTGACAACTCTTTCCCGAATTTCTTTGGTCTTAACTCCATATACCATAGGGTTAAGAGCAGGTGGAAAGAGCAGATACACATTGGCCAAAAGAATGTGGATGTGGAGTGGAACATGGTGACCAAAGCGATGGGTGAAAAAAGAGAAGAGGGCAGGTGTATAAGAGATTAGGATGACACAGACATGAGAACCACAGGTCCCGAGGGCCTTGGACCGAGCTTCATGAGATGAGAGGCGAAGGACAGCTCGTGCAATGAGGAAATAGGAAAGACCAATGCAAAACAAGTCCACCCCAATGACCAAAAGTGCTGCCGTCAGCCCATAAACACGATTAGGCCTGGTGTCTCCACAGGCTAGCTTCACTACAGCCATGTGCTCACAGTAGGTGTGTGGGATCACATGGCTTTGGCAGAAGCTCAAGCGTTGAATGAGGAAGGGGCATGGGAGCATGAGAATGGAACCTCGTACCATAGCTACCACCCCAATGCGGGCAATGATGGTGTCAGTGAGGACAGTGGTATAGCGGAGTGGGTGGCAAATGGCCACATAACGATCAAAGGCCATGGCCAGCAACACGGTGGATTCCATCATGCAGAAAGCATGAATGAAGAACATCTGTGCCAGGCATGCAGAGGCAGACAGGTGTCCAGCTCCACACCAGAGGATGGCCAGCAGCTTGGGAACTGTGGAGAAAGAGGCCGCCAAGTCAATGGCTGAGAGCATACACAGGAACAAGTACATAGGCTTGTGCAGGGCTGGTTCAGTGGCAATGACCACCAGGATGGTTATGTTCCCCACAATCGTGACTGTGCCCAGGAGGCACACAGGGAGTGAAAGCCACAGGTGGAACTGTTCCAGACCTGGGATGCCCATGAGTATGAAAACAGAAGAGTCCAGGGAAGTATGATTAGGAGACTCCATGGTCTGGCCAAGAGTACTGGGCAACTTCTTGGGTCAGAAACCCTCATACAGTATGACATCACCTAAGGAAACAACACAGAACGGGATATGAATCAGCTAGAGCCACATTTCTCTTTCTTACTCCACATTTGTATTTAACAGAATACAAGCGAAGTGAACTCTCCTATTGCTTAGTAGACCAGACACTGCATGTGCATAGTCACAGGATAAGAAAAATCAGGGAAGAAACTTTTTCATTTTGGACATCACAGAATATCCTTCCTTACAACGTGGATGAATTTAAGAGATAATGTACCAGATAGCCCAAATGTGTAGAACAAGATCAACTATTGTTGTTTGTTCTCATAAACATAGGGATCAAAAGGAGAGAAGGTTGGTGACAAGCACTATTCTATCAACAGGTCAAGACCAATAAACTACATGACCTCCACAGAAGGTGGATAAATATGGCTTATTCCATTAAGTATTTATGTAGAGTATTGTTGGACACACTGTCCCAAGAACTTATATCTGAGGAGGCAGAGACAGCAAAGATCTAATGTTCTGATCTATTTAACTTAGGATCTTTTCACTCCTAAATGAAAAGTCATTGAGGTAAAAGTTTTTACTGTTCCAAAAATGTGAACTTTGAGCTCTCTAGATCACCACCAAATATTCAAGTGAGAGTATATTCTAGACTTTTTTTTTTTGCCTTCTCCCACTCCAGTACTCTTGCCTGGAAAATCCCATGGACAGAGGAGCCTGGTAGGCTGCAGTCCATGGGGTCGCCAAGAGTCGGACACGACTGAGCGACTTCACTTTCACTTTTCACTTTCATGCGTTGGAGAAGGAAATGGCAGCCCACTCCAGTGTTCTTGCTTGGAGAATCCCAGGGACGGGGGAGCCTGGCGGGCTGCCGTCTATGGGGTCGCACAGGGTCGGACATGACTGAAGTGACTTAGCAGTATTTTCTAAGAGAGGCAGGAATATTTTAGAGATACAGAAACTTAGAATTTTTATAGCTGGAAGGTGTGGTCACACACACACACAAAAAGCTTGGGACCCATATAACTGGGAACAAGTCTCTACTGACAGTATTGCCTTGGACAAGCTAATTTTCCTCTAAGACCAGATTTCCATTTCTGGTCTGGAATATGGTAATAATACTTTGTAAAGATGTTGAAATGCAAACACCACCTTGTACAGTGTGTGGCTCATAGAAGGTGTTCAGTAAACAATGTCATTTGCTGTTACCATTGCTTTCATATTAATAGGTCAGTGACTTCATATCCTACCTTAACACAGCTTCCTTAACCTGCTATTTATTAGAATCTAATCTCATCTTGAGTATTTATACAATAAGAATTAGAAGGTAAACCTACTGACAAAATACATATTCTTTCTGTTTTCGATATGATCTCTACAGTTAAATGATGATCATTCAGAGACTGGAAAACAGCTTCCCAGTCTGATCTCAGCTACACTATATGTCTTCAGGTCTTACTTTTATGACACAGATTTGCTCACTGAGCTAATGTGAAGTACTCAACAAGGATAGCGGAGCAGGAGTCAGATTGTGAAAGCAGTAAACCTCTGCTCACAGCACTATCCCAACCACTTAGTTTATGCCAGACATCCCTATGGCTTTCAGTCTCTCACAAATTCACTCACCCTTAGCCTGACGTTTAATTTGAGGATGGTTCTCTGAGTTTCCTTCCTACTTCTTAAGTCACTGACTTTGTGTTTTAAGACTTTTTTTCTTGTAGAAGTTGGACTTATCACGTGTTGCTCATATCACCTGACTAGATTGGCTCATAATTTGATTGATGCAAGTGAACACGACCTGTAGTTCCTATAGTTTTCATCTAGGGAATCCCAAACTTTATGCATACCACCACCTTCATAAGGCCATGTCCTCTTATCATGTCACTCTCTCCCACTATCATCTCATCCAGCTCACAGGAATAAACCCTTGTCTCACACCATCTCTTACATAAAATATTTTATGATTTTGATAAATATTTGGGATCATTCTTACTCACACCGCAGTTTGAACTTGGCCTGCTGACTAAATTTCTAATCCAATTCTTATTGTGACATTAAAGCCAATGCCCTCAGTAAGATCAAAGTTCCAACATCATCATTTGGAGAAACACAGGTTGGAGAAAACTTTCCATGCCTGAAACTGCAGCACAAATCAAAGCCTGTCATTCTGTCTGTGTAAGAGCACAGCTAAACTGGGGTACCTCTGGCAATTGTAAGACCATTGAAACATGAAAAAAGTCAATGGAATCAATAAGGTTCTGCTGATCCCTCTGCCCTGTTGTTGATCTCTGCAAAGTGTCACTACACACACATTCCTCTCAAGTGCTTAGTGAGTAATTAGTTCTTAGCAAATGTCTTGAATTTACTTCATAATGCCTCCCATTTCTCTGGTTTGATTAATAAATCACTTGCTACTTGCTTTGTTGAAGGCTCTCCACTCAGCTTCCCTTTCCAACTAGAGGGCTTAATGACAAATTAAAACTCCCATTTTAGGAAATCTGCTGAACAAACTCCAAATTAGATTACATAGAATTGTTATTTAGCAAAATCCCCTTTCCATACCTCTAAATCTCACTTTCTCTTCTTTGAAGTAAATTTTCCACCACCATCTACACAGAAATGTTTTTCTTGAGGACTAAGAAACATCTTTCCTAGAATCTTTCCCTAGCTCAAACTCACATAACTGCAGGACAGCAGAGAAGAGAAGGTACAACATTGTAGAAATATTCTCCAAAGATGGAAAGAACATTACTAGTCTCCCTCCCTCAACTTTCTGAATGCTGAGCCCAGAGGTTGTTATGCTGATGAAATCTGTCTCACAGTCCCGCTTGGGAGTTAGGTGGATTGCATTGTGTTTAAGGCCAGAGCCATCTAGGGAGCATCTGTGTTTCCCAGGAAACAGAACATCCAAGCCTTTCTTTTCCAGATGATCAGATCAGATTATAGAGGTGAAGCTAGAGGCTTTTGTTAAAGAGTCAGGGAAGGAGTATTTATAGTCTATATCCTTGAAATTCTTTCTCTATTTTTGTTTTGTTTTCTTTCTAATTCTCCACCTCTCAGAGATGGGACTATTTATCTAAGGGCACCTAACATTTTTAACTTGCAGATACAAGTGCTATGGTTATCTGACCTGGATCCCTGTTTCCAAAGCAGCTCCATTTTCCAAGGATCCCAGGATGGATATGCTTTCTCTTTCATGTCCCTGTTTATCCCAGAGTCATTCTGCCTTGTTTACTTTTTCCTGGGACTACACTGTTTTAGAGGATTTATTGCACATGTCCCCAGACCGCTCACTGTTACATAGTTGCACAATAATTGGCTTTGTTAGACACTTTGTCTTTTTTTTTTTTTTTAACTTGTGCATGATGTAGCAAGCTGGTAATGGAATTCAATAGGAAATTATACTGGTATCTAGGAGATGTGAATACTAAAGGCAGTTTTTCACCATATGAAGTAATTATATTAAAAAGTCCTATACATTAAACATTACTAAACCTCTATCTCCTGTTGTTCTTTGCTGAGAATTTATCAACTGCGCTAATCTCAATGAGGGTTTCCTAGGTGGCTCAGTGGTAAAGAATCCATCTGCCAATGAAGGAAATGCTGGTTCAGTCCCTGAGTCAGGAATATCCACTGGTGGAGGAAATGGCAACCTACTCTAGTATTTTTGCCTGGAAAATCCAATGGACTGAAGAGCCTGGCAGGCTGAAGTCCATGGGATCACAAAAGAGTTCAACATGATTTAGTGACTAAGCAACAAATCTCAGTAAACTGTACTGTTAGAGAGCTCATTTGCATTAAAGCCACAATCCTGTCTTCTCTGGGTCTAATTCATTCTCATTATGTAAAGAGTCTACTTATTTGATATAACTTTACCACTCATAGAGTTTACTTACCATGCATCCCAAGACTCTTGAAAAAATGTCTGAAACTTCTATTTCCAGGAAACCAGCCCCAGCCATCATCTAGGGCCTTATATTATGTGGGGATATTCTAAGAATTCTCTGTAGAATTATGGTCTCTATCCATAATTTCCTGCAAGATTTGGTCTCCTTATCACCACTCTAAATGCTTCTCCTCTAGTCCCACCATATTCAAACAGATCAACTTTCATTTGTAGACACTTCCCGCAATTAGACTAGATCTGCATTCAATCAACTGCACGCGTGCTCTTGATCCTAGATTTGGAGAGTCTCTCCAAAGCCAACAGCTTTCAGACTTAATGTTCTTCAAAATCTCCTGTAGCTCCTGTTAAGACACAGGTTGCCAGTCCATACCTTCAGAATTTCCGATTCACTAAATTTGGAGCAGGGTCCTAATGCGTGCCTTTCTTATGACTTCCCAATTAATGCAAATGTCACTGGTAAAGGAATTACACTTTAAGAAACACTGCTTTAAGAACATGAACATTGAAAAAAATCTTTTGGTTGGATTTGCCTTATCAAATTGCTCTATGGTCTGCACTTCTGGTGAGTGCTATTGGACAATGTAGCTATCATAAACACCTTTAACATGTTACCTTAAAAACCTAGAGCAGAACAGGATTGCAGCAACTTTCCTTTCCTGAAACCAGCCTTGAATGTTCTTATCTGTCTACAGCTAAAAGTGCTTTAGAGAAACTTTCAATCCATTTCACTCCTTTTAGTTAAATGAAAAATAAAAATAAAACAAGGGAGAAATAAAGGTTTGCAATGCCTTTGTTCCCCCCAACCAAGTCTAGTTCTCAGCAAGATACAGGAAAAGTCCTGGGTGGTGCATTCTATGGAGCTTACAGCAGTGCTATGATGTGTCAACTTGGATAGTCTAAACTATGGTTTGATAGGGGAAAATTGTCCCTTCTATTCCTCTTGAGTTCTTATGGCCAGATGAATAATAAAATTGGCACATAAAGATTAGGAGAAAAGGAAACAAATTTAATCCATGCACACTGAGGTTTTGTAGAAGTAGAACCTAACAAATGGCAAAGCAGGAAGTTTTTATACATTTAGAGAAGGAAACTAAATTTGTGAAGAATTGATAAGACAAAGAAACTTGAAATAATTAATGAGGAATCTAAACAGAGTGTGGGCTTGAAGTAGTAAATTAGAAAAGGAACAGCATTTCTTTATACAGGCTTCTTGGTTGGCCCCAACATCCTGTCTCTGGTGAGGAGGTTGTCTTTTTGACATGAGAAACTTATTATTTGCTCTCATGGAGGGAGAGAAGAAGGTTAAAGTATATATCTTTCCTTTTTTTTTTTTTCTTTTTGAGATCCATCTTTATTATTTTTAATTTATGTATTATAATTGGAGGCTAATTACTTTACAATATTGTGGTGGTTTTTGCCATACATAGACATGGATCAGCTGTGGATGTACATATGTCCTCCTATCCTGAACCCCTCTCCCAACTCTCTTCCCACCCCATCCCTCTGGGTTGTCCCAGAGCACCAGCTTTGAGTGCCCTGCTTCATGCATCAAACTTGCACTGGTCATCTATTTTACATATGGTAATATACATGTTTCAATGCTATTCTCTCATATCATCCCACCCTTGCCTTCTCCCACATAGTCCAGAAGTCTGTTCTTACATTGTGTCTCTTGCTGTCTTGCATATAGGTTCGTTGTTACCATCTTTCTAAATTCCATATATATTCGTTAATACACTGTACTGGTGTTTCTCTTTCTGACTTATTTCACTCTATATAATAGGCTCCAGTTTCATCCACCTCATTAGAATTGACTCGAATGCGTTCTTTTTTATAGTTGAGTAATATTCCATTGTGTATACATTACCACAACATTATCCATTCGTCTGCCGATGGACATAGAGGTTACTTCCTTGTCCAGCTATTGTAAACAGTGCTTCAGTGAACTTTGGGTTACATGTGTTTCTTTCAATTCTGGTTTCCTCAGTGTGTGTGCCCAGCAAGAGGATTGCTAGGTCATATGGCAGCTCTATCTCCATTTTTAAGGAATCTCCACAAAGAATTGATGCTTTTGAACTGTGGTGTTGAAGACTCTTGAGAGTCCCTTAGACTGCAAGGAGATGCAACCAGTCCATTCTAAAGGACATCAGCCCTGGGATTTCTTTGGAGGGAATGATGCTGAAGCTGAAACTCCAGTACTTTGGCTACCTCATGCGAAGAGTTGACTCATTGGAAGACTCTGATGCCGGGAGGGATTGGGGGCAGGAGGAGAAGGGGACAACAGAGGATGAGATAGCTGGATGGCATCACTGACTCGATGGACGCGAGTCTGAGTGAACTCCGGGAGTTGGTGATGGACAGGGAGGCCTGGCGTGCTGCAATTCATAGGGTCACAGAGAGTCGGACACGAGTGAGCGACTGAACTGAACACTGTACTCATTTGCATAGTGGCTGTACTAGTTGCATTCCCACCAACTGTGTAAGAGAGCTCCCTTTTCTCTACATCCTCTCCAGCATTTATTATTTATAGACTTTTTGATGGCTGTCATTCTGACTGGCATGAGATGGCACTTTATTGTGGTTTTGATTTGCATTTCTCTGATGATAATTTTAAGTATCTTTTCATGTGTTTGTTAGCCATCTGTATGTTTTCTTTGGATAAATGTCTGTTTAGTTCTTTGGCCCATTTTTTAAATTTCACTGTTTATTTTTTTGGAATTGAGCTGCATAAGCTGCTTGTATATTTTGGAGATTAATTCTTTGTTAGTTGTTTCATTTGCTATTATTTTCTCCCATTCTGAAGGCTGCCTTGTTTATAGTTTCCTTCATTGTACAAAAGTTTTTAAGTTTAATTAGGTCCCATTTGTTTATTTTTGCTTTTATTTCCATTACTCTGAGAGGTGGGTCATGAAAGTTGAGAGAGTCAATTCCAAAGCAGGTTGATAAGAGGTCCAGGGTACCTGAGGAGGAGAAAGAGGTCTAGAGCTCTAAAGGAGACAGGAGTCTGGAATTCTCAAGGAGAAGGAAAGGACAAACTTTTTTTCTACATCCTTAGTCTAAGGATTCCCTGGTGGCTCAGAGGTTAAAGCATCTGCCTGCAATGTGAGAGATCTGGGTTCGATCCCTGGGTCGGGAAAATCCCCTGGAGAAGGAAATGGTAACCTACTCCAGTATTCTTGCCTGGAGAATCCCATGGACAGAGGAGCCTGGTAGGCTACAGTCCACAGGGTCACAGAGAGTCAGGCACGACTGAGAGACTTCACTTTCACTTTCACTTTAGTCTTAGTAAGGATTGTATAACAACAATGTATCCTGCTTGAGGACACATTTCTCCTTCTTGAGAAATTTCAGACTAATCCTATTATCCTAAAATGTATATAATGGGATTGGGTCTGGTAAGATCTTTCTATTATTAACTCTAATCCTGTCATCTTAAAATGTAAATTCTGGGAGGTCTAGTAAGATCTTTACAACCTTGAGACATTCTTTTGATTTATTGTAATAACCAGTTGAAAAAGTATGTAATTCCCTTTCCAAAGACTAGCGAGGGGGGCATCCTCTGTCCCCCTTCTGATGTTTATGGCAGAAGCTTTCTATCCTTTTTCACTTTAATAAAACTGCTACACAAAAGCTCTTGAGTGATCAAGCCTGGTCTAGATTGTTCTCTATGTTTGGGAGTTTCTTTCTGTTTTGCTAGTCATTCATGATATTCATTCATGATAATTGATAACACTGTATTTGCCTTTCTCTGCTTTATTTCACTAAGCAAAGTACCCTCCAGGTTGATTGCAGTAAAAAGTTCAGAAATATTACATGTTAAGGTGATATTTAAGATAATGAGTATGTCAAGTCCCTTGCAACAATACAATACTATTTAAAAACAGGCATAGAATTAGAGAAATAAAAAATTGAAACAAATACAAACCTTCCACAAGATAGAAAAAGTTTACCTTGGATCATTCACAGAAAAATTTTGTCTGCAGTTAGCAAACATGAACACATATGTAAAAATTATAAAGAGACCCATGTCATAAGGGTGGTGCTGTTAAATAGACATAGAAAGAGCTATCTTGGCTTTCCCCTTTCTAGTTGACAAATCAATGAAAGTGCAATCATATTTGTTCTTCATATAAGCCAGCACATGCAACACACACTTCTTCATGGTCTCCACAGTTCATCTGGAGATACAACTGGACCTTGGGTGGTTGGGCAAAGGTATATATAATCGTCCTCATTGTTCACTTACTCACAGGTACATGATCAAGACTTATAACCTATGAATGTCTTCCACACAGGCATTTGGCCACCTTGATTTTTATATCCTTTGTCTTCATGCCATATATGATGGGATTGAACATTGAGGGTAGAAGAAGGTAGAGATTGGCAAGAAGAATGTGGGCATGAGGTGGGATATTGTGACCAAGGCGGTGGGTGAGAGAAGAGAAGAGTGCGGGCACATAAGTGATAAGGATGACAAAGAGGTGGGCTGAGCAGGTGTTAAGGGCTTTGCAGATGGCATCTCGAGAATTGAGACGTATCACAGCCTGCAAGATGAGACATAAGTGATAAGGATGACAAAGAGGTGGGCTGAGCAGGTGTTAAGGGCTTTGCAGATGGCATCTCGAGAATTGAGACGTATCACAGCCTGCAAGATGAGACCATAAGAGAAGCCAATGAGCACTAAATCAAGCCCCACCACAAGCAGAATCACAAACAGCCCAGGTTAGGCCTGGTGTCATCACAGGCCAGTTTCACCACAGCCATGTGGTCACAGTAGGTATGAGGAATGACCATGTGGCAGAAGGTCAACCTTTGCAGAAGAAGAGGCATGGGCAGGATAAGAATCACCCCCTTGGCTAAAGCCATCAGTCCCAGGCGTCCAACTAGGGAATGGCTCAGAACTGTGTGGTAGCGTAGTGGCTCACACACAGCCACATATCGGTCAAAGGCCATTGCAACAAGTAGGGCTGATCGTACCACGGATGTTCCATGGATGAAAAACATCTGAGTGAAACAGGCAGTAACAGCTATGTCCCGATCATTGAACCAGAAGAGGCAGAGGAGCTTAGGCAACAGAGCTAGAGCGGATATAATGTCAGCCACCATCAGCAGAGCCAGGAGCAGGTACATTGGTGTGTGGAGGGTGGGCTCCCTGGCCAGTATGTAAAGGATGGCGCCATTGCTGGTTAGGATAGCCAAAAACATGGAGAAGAAAGGAAGAGATAACCACAAGTGCTGTGCCTCTAAGCCAGGTATGCCCATCAAAGTGAAGGTCATAAAGTTGGAGCGGTTGAAGACAGCATAGTAGAAACTGGTGGTGGTTGATAAAGGAAGTTTTGACACTTCCCAATGAGACATGGCAGTGTGCTGTTTTTTCATATCAGTTTGGCTTTCAATGACTCACTTGAGTTGGGGTTCAGAGAAAGATGGAAGAGTACCCCTTTGGAAACATGGAGTTTTCAACATGGCTTCAGTTCTATCACAACATCATTTTCACACTCACTTCTTTATGAGCCTCAAGCTTCTTTTCTGTATAAGGAATGTTGTAAGGACTTTGACTCTCACCTCTTTCAGTTCAGCAATTCTCTACATCAAAAATTTTGTCTGAAATTCTGAAAGAATAGGAGAAAAGATTTTCAACCTTGATTAAAAGATGGAAGAACATGATAGAAGAACTGTAATATTCCCATTGGGAAGCTTCCTACAGAGAGGAAATATGCTTACCCTTTATTGCAAGAGTGATGAGTTGTCGGGAGTCTCCATGTTCTTTATGTTATCCTTCTTTCAGAAATCTAGTCTCTGGTTATGATTCTGTTCTTCCCACTGGATTCCTCTGTTTGTTTTTTTTTTTTTTTGGACAAAATGTCATAGATATGTTATCTAAATGAAGACAACATCAGCTTGCTCCTTTTGTAGGATAAGCCCTGACAATTGGATTTTCTCTTTTTTTGTAATGTGTTTGCCTTGAGCTTTGATTGTCTAGGCATACACTTCAGAGATGGCTATCTCACATAAACACCTTGGCAGCCAGAGGACTAGATGAATAGGGAGGCCAGGTTCCTTTATTTTAGAGTTCTTGGTTGTTTTTGATATCTGGCCATTTGGGTCCTTTGTTTTCCCTATCCCCACACTTTAGATTTCTGCTCCTATGTTTTATTTTTTTATTTTATTTTATTTATTTATTTTTTTGCTCCTATGTTTTAAATTCATCAACAAACAGTGAGCCTACAAAATCTTAAGCCCACACACTTGACTCCAATAAAAGAAGAACCCAAGATCTAGGTGCTACTCATGACCTCACTGTGTCGTCCCAAGTTTGCTATATAATTTCTAGCATTTCTTAGTAATAAACATTCTTCTCCTTCCCCACTTGCTGCAAAGTTTCCTGATGGCTATTGCTGAGGGCATCTTCCATTTATGCCAAGAGCTACAAGGACAGGTCCAGCTACCACACTGGTTATCCACAGGTAGTGTCAAGTACAAAACAATCTCCTACTCTCTCTCTCAAGCTATGTATTTATGCACTTGATGGACAGTCTTCTGTGGTTTTTCTCCTGATTTGTGCATCTTTCTTTCATTACAGTCAGCCCTCATGAATTGCCTTTAATCATGACTAGTTTAATTCAAATTAGTCCACTGGGCTACTAATTTATTCTTCAGCCATATCATGAAGTGTCTGAAGCATGATCAGTTTGTTCCTGCTTCAGGGTATTTGCCCTTACTGTTCAACTTCTCTGTGTACTTTCACATGACCCACTGCCTACCCTTATGTAGGTCTGCAAAAAAAAGAAAAAAAAATACTGGTTTATTAAACTTCTGTTTTTATCACAATAACTGTATATCATCTTCTAAAGCAGCCATTCTTCTCTATTCCCTCTCCTGGCTTATTTTCATACTTCATAGAGTCAAAAGAGTGGTTCCCAGTCTTGGTTGCATATTAGGAGAATCTGAAAAGTTTGTAGGCTTCTGATTCCTAGGAAACTTAGGTATATTAAGGAATAGTGAGAAATTCAGTGTGACCTTGCTATCAAGTGAGTGGAGTTCTGGAGACAAGGTTAGAAGTGGATCTATGACTGATAGTTCCTATTACCTAAAATGCTTTCCTAAAATTTACCTAAAATTTCTTTCATTTTTTCCTGAAAACTCAAGAATTATCCTCGCCTCATAGTTACCTTCCCTTTCCTCCTGTTGCTCACATCATGGGGTGAGTTTAGTTGCTAAGTTGGGTCCTTGCAACCTCATGGACTCTAACCTGCCAGGCTTCTCTGTCCATAATATTTTCGAGGCAAGAGTACTAGAGTGGGTTGCCATTTCTTTCTTCGGGGGATCTTCCTGACCCAGGGATCAAACTCTGGTCTCCTGCATTGTGGGCAGATTCTTTACCAACTGAGCTACCAGGGAAACCACATCATGCTTCTGTCCATATCTCTGCCCTATTGTGTAGCATTTAAGCTAAGTTTTCTTTTCTTAAGCAATTTCTCTACTTAAGTAATACATATTAAGTATATTATGGGCCAAAACTATGGTTTTTCCAGTAGTTGTCTATGGGTGTGAGAGTTGGATCATAAAGAAGGCTGAGCACTAAAGAACTGATGCTTTCAAATTGTGGTACTGGAGAAGACTCTTGAAGGTCTCTTGGTCTGCAAGGAGATCAAAACAGTCAATCCTAAAGGAAATCAGTTCTGAATATGCATTGATGCTGAAACTGAAGCTCCAATACTTTGGCCACCTGATAAGAATAGCTGACTTATTGGAGAAGACCCTGATGTTGGGAAAGATTAATGGCAAGAGAAGGGCCAACAGAGGATAAGATGGTTGGATGGCATCACCGACTCAATAGACATGAGTTAGAGCAAACTCTGAGAGTTAATGAAGAACAGGGAAGCCTGGTATGCTGCAGTTCATGGGCTCACAAAGAGTCAGACACAATTTACTGACTGTATGATAACAATGAGCTGGGACTTATAAATCAGCCCTACATGCTCATATATAAATACATTTCTACATTATTTGAAAGCCATCTGATTCTTGAAACTTTTATTCTGTTACCTCCTATGTACCCTGTAAACCTGTTTACTTTTCTGAAGTGAGGCACTACTTTCAGATATCTGGGGTAGAGGTTGCTAAGTGACTAGCAGATGAATGGCCAGTTCAAAGTAGTGGGTGCTACAGATGGAAGGCACTTACAGAAGACAGTCTGATTAAAAGAAAGGGATTTAGGAGTAGTTCTAATGATTTACATCAGAACTTACCTGAAAAAGTTTTCCCATAGTCTTACCAGCTTCGTTTCTTCTGATAACCAGAGCTTGTCATTCCAAAGTCACAGTTTGAGTCTGCCTATTTCATGTTTCATAGAACACTATTTTTCTTTTCGCTGAGTCAATTTTAGCCCCTGGGAAAGGGATCCATGCCAGCCTGGGTCTCCTCCTGTTTCTTTTTCTTGGGGCACAACATATAGCGTCCTTTCTACATGGACTAAGGCTCTGACACAATATAAGGAAAATTTTGGACTCTATGATTTCATCATCCAAGATCTTAGGTACAGCCTGATTCTATAGAGATCAAAGAAAGAGGGAGGGTTAAAAAAAAAAACAAAACAAAACAAAAACAAACTAGTTCATTAGAGTATCCCACTGGGCTGGATTCATTCAAAGAACAACATAACCTGAAAAGCAACTCTCAGGGGAAAAGAGATAATTTTGACCATTCCCAGTTTTTATGTAATGTTGGTTTTGTATGACTTAACCTCAATTTGGTGGATGCCTACAGATAGAGCTTTAGCTTTTTAATATAGACTTCTTTGCTATTTCTTTAAAAAATATTTATTTTTAATTGGAAGATAATTCCTTTACAGTGTTGTACTGGGTTCTGCAATACATTAAAAGAATCAGTCATAGGTATCAACAAGACTAAGCTCATTCTGCTCACCACATAAGAGGCCAATGAATTGAATCAGAGATGAAATATTGAGGCAAGGAATACTACTTCATCCTGAGCCAGATGATTAATGTCGCAAAAAAAGCATCTTATTGAGGTCTAGAAGTGCTCTTTCTTTATGATCAGAGATGGAAGGGAGGTGAGGAAACAAAGTAAAAAGGCCATGAATCTTGCAAATATCTCCTAGAATGGCAAGCTTTAGGCAGGAGATGTGTTAATTCCTTCCTTCCTGACATCCACAGGTGGACAAAGTCCTGAACCAAGGCTCTTAAGCTTAACACCAAGGCAGAGGGGCAGGATTCTCTGAGGTAAGTCATTATATATGATTATAATAACAAAAGCAAGTCAAAGAAACTGTTCCAACTTGGAGTCTGAACTGACTTTTCCTTGCAACAGGTATGCATACATATGTTCCCTCCCTTTCAACCTTCCCGCCAACCTGCCCCTCCACCCCGCCTCTCTGGGTTGTCACAAAGCACTAGGATGAGCTCCCTGCGTCATACGGCAAATTCCCGTTGGCTTTCTATTTTACATACGGTAATGCATATGTTTCAGTGCTACTCTCCCAGTAGATCTTTGAATAAGGCCATGCTTCAGATGATAGTAGTCTAACTCACATAGCCCTTGTACACAACAGTGCTGTGGTGGCTCAGTGGTAAAAGAATCCATCTGCAATGTAGGAGATGTGGCAGTGATCTCTGTGAGGCAGCAGTGAGTGGTGGCAAGAAGCGAGAGATTAAATCCTTGTCCAGTTGTTGAACCTGGGTCCACCTGGATGAAAACCAGGAATCCTCGCCACCAAACCAACAAGGGCTAGAAGCTAGAGGCTAATTTTCCCTGGATCTTTGCCCCCAGAGAAAAATGCAGTTATCATGAAGACAGAAACTGTAAATGCTGGTACAAAGTTTATTATAAGAGACACAGCACAAGAGCAAGTAGGAGAGCACACAGAGAAGCAGTTTGTTTAGGTGAAGTAGAAGCAAGGCAGAGATGCATACCTGGAGAGAAAGGGTGTAGGTGTCCCCTCTAGTGAGGAAGAACATAGCAAAGAGACAGTTAAGTCTTTTATATTGAAGGAGGAAACAGACAGAACAGGCTCCATCTTGAAAGCAGGCCTCCATCTTGGGCCGGACTGTGGACTTTGAGCTATATGCCCAGTATCTATGGAAGCAACATACCAACTGGAAAACCAGACCCCCTCAAATGGAAGAGCCCCAGGGCTTATACCTAGACTCTCTGTAGCCTAAAAAAAATACCTTAATTATCTGTGTAATCGAATACAGTCATAAATTCTATTATGCTTATTGAGGTATGACCACAGACCTACTGATAACTCTCCATTGTTAACTACCTAGGCTTGTTGCTACTGCTGCTGCTAAGTCGCTTCAGTCGTGTCCGACTCTGTGTGACCCCATAGACGGCCGCACACCAGGATCCCCCGTCCCTGGGGTTCTCCAGCCAAGAACACTGGAGTGGGTTGCCATTTCCTTCTCCAAAGCATGAAAGTGAAAAGTGAAAGTGAAGTCGCTCAGTCGTGTCCAACTCTTCGGGACCCCATGGACTGCAGCCTACCAGGCTCCTCCCCCCAGGGGATTTTCCAAGCAAGAGTACTGGAGTGGGGTGCCATTGACTCATGGGTTAACTTTGATTGTATCTTTCTTTTCCATGGGGCTTCCCAGGTGGCGCTACTGGTAAAAGAACCCACCTGCCAATGCAGGAGATGTAAGAGACGTGGATTCAATCCCTGGGTTGGGAAGATCCCCTGGAGGTGGGCATTGCAAACCACTCCAGTATTCTTGCCCAGAGATTCCCATGAACAGAGGAACTTGGCAGACTACAGTCCATGGGGTCACAAAGAGTCGGACATGACTTAGCGCTGCGCCATCCACTGTCATAGGCCTGGGTTGACTCCCACAGCATTCAATGCTACTGCTATTTGTTTTTCCTTTGTTCAGACTAGTTTCAGGGAATTTGGAGAGGTGGGTTTGGGCACGTACACTTAGGGTATATAAGGTTTTCACAAAAACTGGTCGGGGTCCTTGGCTAAGAGGAGACTTTGCCTTGGGCCCGCCGGTATAATAAACTGCATTCCACTATCTGCACTGTCCTTCTGAGTGTTTGTTTCCCGGAATGAACACGGCTACAACAGTATAAGGCAATTCCTCTGACTTTGCCTTCCTTCAGGCCAGTTATCTGGTTTCTTTTTCCGCACCTGCCCTGCCCTGGGACTCTCTCTTAGGGTGCACATGCACCCCTAAGCCAAGATGGATCTCGAAGTGAAGACTTCTGGCAGGAACAAGACTCATTATGGCCTGGCATTATGCCTTGGCTTTTGACTCCAAGGAGCCTTTCTGTGCATGTATACTGTCTCCCTTACCTTTTACTCAGAAGAATCTGTGCCTCTCTTTGTCCTTGCCATGATTATTCCCTTGAGGTGTAAACAAGGGACAAAGACTAGCTATTTACCCTGTTCTGCTTTATTGACTACGCCAAAGGCTTTAACTGTGTGGATCACAATAAACTGGAAAATTCTGAAAGAGATGGGAATACCAGACCACCTGACCTGCCTCTTGAGAAATCTGTATGCAGGTCAGGAAGCAACAGTTAGAACTGGACATGGAACAACAGACTGGTTCCAAATAGGAAAAGGAGTACATGAAGGCTGTATATTGTCACCCTGCTTATTTAACTTCTATGCAGAGCACATCATGAGAAACGCTGGACTGGAAGAAACACAAGTTGGAATCAAGATTGCCGGGAGAAATATCAAGAACCTCAGATATGCAGATGACACCACCCTTATGGCAGAAAGTGAAGAGGAGCTAAAAAGCTTCTTGATGAAAGTGAAAGAGGAGAGTGAAAAGTTGGCTTAAAGCTCAACATTCAGAAAACGAAGATCATTGCATCCGGTCCCATCACTTCATGGGAAATAGATGGGGAAACAGTGGAAACAGTGTCAGACTTCATTTTGGGGGGCTCCAGAATCATGGCAGATGGTGACTGCAGCCATGAAATTAAAAGACGCTTGCTCCTTGGAAGGAAAGTTATGACCAACCTAGATAGCATATTCAAAAGCAGAGACATTACTTTGCCGACTAAGGTCCATCTAGTCAAGGCTATGGTTTTCCCAGTAGTCATATATGGATATGAGAGTTGGACTGTGAAGAAGGCTGAGTGCTGAAGAATTGATGCTTTTGAACTGTGGTGTTGGAGAAGACTCTTGAGAGTCCCTTGGACTGCAAGGAGTTCCAGCCAGTCCATTCTGAAGGAGATCAGCCCTGGGATTTCTTTGGAGGGAATGATGCTAAAGCTGAAACTCCAGTACTCTGGCCACCTCATGTGAAGAGTTGACTCATTGGAAAAGACTCTGATGCTGGGAAGGATTGGGGGCAGGAGGAGAAGGGGATGACAGAGGATGAGATGGCTGGATGGCATCACGGACTCGATGGACATGAGTCTGAGTGAACTCCAGGAGTTGGTGATGAACAGGGAGGCCTGGTGTGCTGCGATTCATGGGGTCGCAGAGAGTCAGACACGACTGAGTGACTGACTTGAACTGAACTGAACTGTTGTTACTTTCATTCCCAAATGTGGAGCTGGTTGTAAATTCCTCAGCTGGAGCACACATATCTCTTATCTCAGGAAATGCAAAGAAGAGGCTAGCTGATTGGGAATTTTCAACCTGCAGCCTGTCTATCTCCTACCCAGGAGGAGCTGAAGGTTCCAACCCTGGGCTGGGAAGATCCCCTGGAGAAGGAAATGGCAACCACTTTAGTATTCCTGCCTAGGAAATCCCATGGACAAAGGAGCCTGGCAGGCTACAGTCCATGGGGTCACAAAGAGTCAGACATGGCTGAGCCACCAAACAGCTAATGGCAACAACATTTGCCACTTTAAAATTCTAAAAACACAATACATAACAAGATCCTGGAAACAAATATATGTCTATCAATAGATGACTGCTGAAATAAATGCTGACAAACATCTACAGGAATGCTATAGAATCATGAAATGGAATAAAATAGGTCTACCTATGCTCATATGGAATGATTGCTAAGAGATATTAAATAAACAAATTTTAAAAACATACTAATGTGTTATCATTTATGTTTTTCATCTGTAATGCTGTCAACAAGTTATCTCTAGTTTAGTTTTCCCAATGCATATATTTCTTCCATAGAAGACATGTAAAGATACCTGTCTTATCTTTTTCCTTTCTTTTTTATTTTTTAAGTTATGAAAGTATGATAACACATTTACAGAAGACTTGGAAAATACAGAACAAAGTTACATATAGTGACACCTTTTCTTAAAATGCATTTTTCTTAAGTTCATTTAGTAAATAGCTAAAATTAGAATATTCTACCAACAGATTTATGGTGGTTGCTGAGCTGTAACATCTATCCAGATTTTCATGTCCTGATCCTAGTTTTCAAGATTCCAATTTATCTAAACAACACAATCTGGTTACAGTATAGTGGACAAGAGTATTGTGATGCTTTGTGGTATTAAAAATAAAAATAATATCTTTGGACTATTTAAACACAAAATTAATTGGTTTTACCATTACTATATTTAAGCAAGAGCAGACTCTTCAAATATGTAGGGTAAGGAGACAATTCAAATTGGAATCATTTTTATTTTTCACCTATCAGCCATTACTGAAACTTTTTCTGATGAAATTCCAGGTATACAGCTCAGAAATCCATAGTGGAACTTCCCTGAAATCAGGCCACTTCTGAAATAGCTCAACAACAGTTCAACTGATGTTGACAGACCACAAAATCTACCAAGCTCGGATGTGGTTTCCTTCCATTGCGGTCAGCAGTGTTTTGCATGACCTATGTGAATATTCCTCTTATTCTTCTGATATCAACTATTTGAATTAATATTTACATATTCAGTTGTGGTCCTCTGCCCATTCTTGACAAAGAATCAAATTTGTAGCTTCTTCCATAGAGCAATAATATATAAACTCTGAAAACTTGCTAATAATTCCCAGAATTATAATAGGACGTCTATTTGGATAGATCTTCATCAGTTCAGTTCAGCTTAGTCACTCAGTTGTGTCTGACTTTTTATGACCCCATGGACTGCAGCACTCCAGGCTTCCCCGTCCATCACCAATTTCCAGAGCGTCCTCAAACTCATGTCCATTGAGCCGGTGATGCCATCCAACCATCTGATCCTGTCATCCTCTTCTCCTCCTGCCTTCAATCTTTCCCAGCATCAGGGTCTTTTCCAATGAGTCAGTTCTTCACATCAGGTGGCCAAAGTATTGGAGTTTCAGTTTCAGCATCAGTCCTTCCAATGAATATTCAGAACTGATTTCCTTTAGAATGGACTGGTTGGTTCTCCTTGCAGTCCAAGGGACTCTCAAGAGTCTTCTCCAACACCACAGTACAAAAGCATCAATTCTTCTTTATATAGTCCAGCTCTCACTTTCATACATGACTACTGGAAAAGCCATAGCTTTGACTAGACTGACCTTTGTCGGCAAAGTAATGTCTCTGCTTTTCAACATGCTGTCTAGGTGGGTCATAGCTTTTCTTTCTTTTTTTTTTTTTTTTGTCTCTCTTTTTTTTAATTTTTATTTTTACTTTATTTTACTTTACAATACTGTATTGGTTTTGCCATACATTGACATGAATCCACCACGGATGTACATGCGATCCCAAACATGAACCCCCCTCCCACCTCCCTCCCCACAACATCCCTCTGGGTCATCCCCGTGCACCAGCCCCAAGCATGCCGTATCTTGCATCGGACATAGACTGGTGATTCGATTCTTACATAATAGTATACATGTTTCAATGCCATTCTCCCAAATCATCCCACCCTCTCCCTCTCCCTCTGAGTCCAAAAGTCCGCTATACACATCTGTGTCTTTTCTTCCAAGAAGCAAGCGTCTTTTAATTTCAAGGCTGCAGTCACCATCTGTAGTGATTTGGAGCCTAAAAAACAGTCTGTGACTGTTTCCATTGTTTCTCCATCTATTTGCCATGAAGTGATGGGATCAAATGCCATCATCTTAGTTTTCTGAATGCTGAGTTTTAAGCCAACTCTTTTACTCTCCTCTTTCACTTTCATCAAGAGGCTCTTTGGTTCCTCTTCAGTTTCTGCCATAAGGGTGGTATGATCTGCATATCTGAGGCTATCTTGATCCCAGCTTGTGCTTCATCCATCATCCATTCTGCATGATGTACTCTGCATAGAAATTAAATAAGCAGAATGACAATATACAGCCTTGACGTACCCCTTTACCTATTTGGAACCATTCTTGTTCCATGTCCAGTTCTAACTGTAGCTTTTTTAAATCTGCATACAGGTTTCTCAAGAGGCAGGTAAGGAGGTCTGGTAGTCCCATCTCTTGAAGAATTTTCCAGTTTGTTGTGATCCACACAGTCAAAGGCTTTGACATAATTAATAAAGGAGAAGCAGAAGTTTTTCTGGAATTCTCTTGCTTTTTAGTTGTCAGTTCACGTACTATTGAAGCCTTGCTTGGAGAATTTTGAGCATTACTTTGCTAGTGTGTGAGATGAGTGCAATTGTGTGGTAGTTTGAACATTTTTGGCATTGCCTTTTTTGGGGGATTGGAATGAAAACTGACCTTTTCCAGTCTTGTGGCCACAGCTGAATTTTCCAAATTTCCTGGCATATTGAGTGCAGTACTTTCAGAGCATCATCTTTTAGGATTTGAAATAGCTCAACTGGAATTCCATCACCTCCTCTAGCTTCATTCGTAGTGATGCTTCCTAAGGCCCATGTGACTTTGCATTCCAGGATGTCTGGCTCTAGGTGAGTGATCACACCATCGTGGTTATCTGGGTCATGAAGATCTCTTTTGAATAGTTCTTCTATGTATTCTTGCCACCTGTTCTTAATACCTTCTGCTTCTGTTAGGTCCATACCATTTCTGTCCTTTATTGTGCCTGTGTTTGCAAAAAATGTTCCCTTGATGTCTCTTATTTTCTTGAAGAGATCTCTAGTCTTTCACATTCTATTGTTTTCCTCTATTTCTTTGCATTGATCACTGAAAGCCTTATAAATGTGAACAAATGAAGAAACAAAGAAAAATAAAACAATGTTTGTCTGAAGCTGAAGTATTCACCACCTGAATAATAGGCCCTCAGTCAGTTGCACATATGTAAAGTATCAGACTCTGAAATTTAGATCTAAATATACAGACCTACCTGCAGACATCATTGACACAGAATTGGATATTGAAATGTTTTGATAGAGTTGTTAACAAAGAATGCAATGAGATACATGGCTAGATAAATACATATTTTTCTCTAAAGTTAAATAAAGTAAAGCTGAGAAGTTATGAATATGCTAGATTATTCTCAGATGTGTTGGTTTATTAAAACAACAACAGGGACTAACATTTTAAGAAAAGAACTTCTGAGCAGTATTATTTTAAGTAAAGGCATAGAAAACCTATCTAAAAATCTATGTTAAACTGATGATAGGTTTGTTTGGAAAAAGCACATTCAGTTGCATGATATGAAATTTGATACCTCACAAACAGAAATAAACTATTATTTTAAACTACAAACTAAAACCAGTAAACTTAGAAAGCTTCATTTGACACTATTGGATAGGAGGAAGAGAATACCATCAAGCATCCAACAAAGAAATCAGCTCTCCTGCATATACATGGGAGATTCTCAGGAGAGGCATGTGGAATGGCATTTTTATTTTATCAAAATGGAGCATGAGCTCCAACTAGGAAAGATTTCTCAATGGAGGAAAAATACAAAAAGCACTTCAGGTAAAAGAACCCTGCAGCAGTGGAGGAAACATTGTCCTGCTCAATACAGGAAGTCTGTGACTGGCAACCTGATAATACAAAGGGAAGGGAAACTATAGACTTATTTGTCTTTAATTTTCATTTGAAGTAGGTCTGTTTTTGTCTCATGTATGGTGAAGAAGAATGAATTATACATAGGGAAGTGTTGCTGACCAAAGAGCCAAAGTAGAAAAGTTCAGGACTCCATGAACCAAATGAAAACAAAGAAAAATGCTCCTTGGTCTTGTCAAGAGGCAGAAAAAGGGAATTCACAATTGGCAACAAAGAGAGAAATTTTTAAAATCCTGCTGCACATAAAAGTTCAAAGTTAAATAAATATGAAGAATTGATGCTTTTGAACAGTGGTGTTGGAGAAGACTCTTGAGAGTCCCTTGGACTGCAAGAAGATCCAGCCAGTCCATTCTGAGGGAGATCAGCCTTGGGATTTCTTTGGAGGGAATGATGCTAAAGCTGAAACTCTAGTACTTTGGCCACCTCATGCAAAGAGTTGACTCATTGGAAAAGACTCTGATGCTGGGAGGGATTGGGGGTAGGAGGAAAAGGGGACATCAGAGGATGAGATGGCTGGATGGCATCACTGACTTGATGGACGTGAGTCTGAGTGAACTCCGGGAGTTGGTGATGGACAGAGAGGCCTGGCGTGCTGCGATTCATGGGGTCGCAAAGAGTTGGACATGACTGAGTGACTGAACTGTATTTATGAAAAGAGGAATCATATCTAGATGCTATGTTTACTTTAAACAGCAAAGTAATTACAGTTAGTTAATTATGCATAAAATCTATTTAAAGGGCTTACTTCCAGGGACCAGTTTCATGTAAAAGGAGAAGGAAGACTTTTACACTTTATTGTGTATCTTATCACATTTGTTTGCTTTACAAAGTGTATGTATTATTTTAACAACAAAAATAGAAATAACAACAACAGTAAGTAGCAATCTTTATTTCATTCTGTGTAAAAGAGAAGACAAAAAGAAGTAAGAATTGAGAAGAACTATACACATCTATAGAAGCTCTTTTCTTTCCAGGAACGCTTTTAAATATTTTAAGAAGAATACTTTTTAGTAGCTATAGTTATGGACATTGAACCATGCTAATGAGATAAAATTTTATTTGAAGTTGAAAAATTAAAATAATGAATCTATTGGATGAACTCAAGGTGTGAGCCCTTCTTAATCTCAAAGATACTTCACAGCTTATGGTGAGGCCGCCTGCATGCTCACTTGCTCAGTTGTGTTCAACTCTTTGTGACCCCATAGACTGTAGCCTACCAAGTTGCTCTGTCATGGAGTTTTCCAGGAAAGAATGCTGGGGTGGGTTGCCATTTCCTATTCCAGGGGATCTTTCTGACCCAGGAATTGAAACTGCATCTCTTGTGTCTCCTGCAATTGCAGGCAGATTCTTTGCTGCTGTGCCACCTGGGAAGCCTGTGAGACCTTGGTCATGCAGATTTTTACGTTAGACAGTTCTTGCACACCATCCACAATCTTCTTGTATTCATTCAAGCAGTGCTGCTGTGACCAGTTCCTAGCAGGTATAATCAGCCAGTCAAGCTCAGGTCATGCCTAGTAATGTGGAACATCTTGCCATGGGGCTTCCCCAAGTCCATGGATACCCCTAGCAAACAACTCTGCTGTCATGCGTAAGTACCTGGAGTTAACACCTGTTGCGCAGGCCAGGAACCCTGTTTGAGCCATTGAGAGAAGTCCTTTCATCCCCTGGGGATGAAACACTCTGAGATGTATTTCAGAAGGCTCTTTAGATGGTTCTGGCAGGGCTGGACAATAGTCTCCACTAACAGTGTGCAACAGGACCAAAAAATCCTGGCTTTTCCTCTTTCCTGTTTCACTCTATTTTACAAAGGCCCATATTTTGTGACTACATATCTAAATGAGCTGCCAATATGCAAGCTTTTGTCTCAGGCCTGTTTTCTGGGGAATCTAGATTTATATTCCCCAATGTTACAAAATCTTTTGCTCCAATACCTGAAAGTCTAGTCAGGTGTTGCCTCCATGAAAACTTATTACAAGATACTTATTTATACATTTACTATTATATAATTATTTTCTAATTGTTTATATTTTAGGAGCTTGAGACTGTTACTGGGAATATTTGCTGTTTAGTCACTCAATTGTGTCTGACTTTGTGACTCCATGGCCTGTAGCCCACCAGAACCCTCTGTCCATAGGATTCTCCAGGCAAGAATACTGGAGTGGGTTGTCATTTCCTCCTCCAGCGGATCTTCCCATATCAGGGATTGAAGTCTCTTGCATTGCAGGCAGATTTTTTACCTTAAGTTCTCCATAAAATGGAGATGATAGAAGAGTAGTCATCTCTGTATTAACTCAAATCCGAATACCTAGCAGACAGAAAGTGATTTAAACTTGACCATGATACAAAACATGTGAACATTTTTCTAGCTTTGCATGGCTAGGAACAATTCTATAGACATGAGAAAAATAATAGTTTATATCTATGTGATATACTATCTTGTTAGCAAGTCTACAGGAGATGAATCAAGCTGATCTTACAGTAGAAACAATAAAACACTTTTAAATAAGAAGAAAACAGGCCAAGAGAAAAAACACAGATCGAGTCAGACTTGCTTGTTTTTCTGAGTTTCTCAGCTCTCTCTGTTTTCTCAGAATCATCTGCTGTTGACAGCTTTCCTGCCACAGTTTTCCCAATATGCATTTTATTCCCAAGTTAATAAATGTTTTGCTCATAATTTCAGTAAAAACAGACTTCTTATTTTTATAAACTATCGAGTCATAAAGCAAAAGGAAGAAAATAAATATGAGAGATAAGCAATATTTTATTATGCAGATCTCTGCTTCTGTAACTCATTAAATCAGACAGAGATCTCAGCAAAATTAAGTTTTGTGCTACCACAGCCCCTCCAGCTAATGAGTACCTCAGGTTCCTTCACAAACTGCTACTTATTTGTCAATTAAATGTTTAATCATAAAATATTATGCTGAGTAATTTGTGCATGTGTGTGTTTATTCCTCAAGTTTGTGGTGTCAGATGGGCAGTACTCTGTACCTCAACCATTTTTTCTCCTGTAAGCTTTCCTTCATCTCTAGTTCTCCATTTGTAGAAGAAATATTTCCTAGTAAGCCTCATATTTTTTTCTTCCTGAAGGTTGCACCCATTATTTCAAGCTTTGAAATATTCCATCTTTCACAGCCCTTGTTAATGAATTGTTCAATATACTGGATTGAACAATATAATGAATTGTTCAAAGAACAATATGTATAATTGTTCAATAAATAATTTATTAGTATTTATTATAGCTGGTATCACCCTCTGGAGGAGTATCATTTATTTCCCTCTAGATTAGTGTTTTAAGAGTCTCCTTTTAGGGAATTCCCTGGTGATCCGTTGGTTAGGGTTCTGCGCATCCACTGCAGAGGGTATGGGTTCAATCTCTGGTCAGAAAACTAAGATCTCAAATGCTGCGAGGCATGGCCAAAAAAAAAAGTCTCCTTTAAATGGTAGCTATGTGGCTTCAAGGGTGTCTTTTCACTGAGCTTTGTCTTTAAATATTAGTTCTACAATAAAATGACCAACCCTAGAATTTGGGGACTTCATACATCTTGAAAGACGTGCACTATATCCTAAATCATTGTCTGAAAGTGATGAATAATTTCTTCTGAACTTTATGAATTCCTGTTTGGGCACAAAATCTGAGCTCTACAAACTGTCCAAGAACTTGTTTCCATGTTCCCAGAGAAATTGTCTTTCACAGGTCTATAGCCAATGACTTCCAGTATAAAACTGACATAACTACAAGCAGTAACAAAACATTCTCAAAATTTTCTCAGTAAGAGATTCTTAAGAAACACTGGAATTAGTAGAGACAAGCAAGAGAGTTGACAACAAGAATCTTTTAAAATATGAAATTAGCTTAAAGGCACATTCACCTTTTAAGCTTAGGAGCTTCCCATTTCTCCTTTTCCACTGGAATTTCTCTAGGAATTGGGAATTATGTTTCTTGTTCATATTCCCCCTAGTTATACAAAAAAGCAAGTCCTGTAAACCAAACATTAAGTCTCCTGCAACAGGTATAATAAATTAGTGTACTTTCCCTGACCTACTCATTCACCCTCAAATAATCTTAACCTCTTCCCACACAACTTGACCAGCCTTGGCAAAGTGGTTGTTTTTGTTTTAGTCACTAAGTCATGTCTGACTCTTTGTGACCTTATGGACTGCAGCATGCCAGGCTCCTCTGTCCATGGGATTTCCCAAGCAAGAAAACTGGAGTGGGTTTCCCTTTCCTTCTCCTGGCAAAGTGGTAGACAAGCTCTACCACTATTCTCTTCTACCAATATTCTCTTTATTTGGAAACATTCCACCTCATGTTACTTGCATTCAGTGTGTGTTGTTCAAAGTTCTCTTATGTACATCGTCGCATTCAGTTTTCCCAATTACCATGTCAGGATGGAGAGAATATGTGATTTTTTCATTTAATGTGAGACTGTAGCCTTGCTTTGGAAATAGTGAGAGTAAGTTCTCCTGTGTCTTAGACTCTCAATTTAAGAATTTTGGCAGATAATTTGTAATATGATGTATTTCTTCCATGAGCTAATTCCTCAAGGAACTTCATTTATGTTGATATTTTTTATTTTCTTATAACCAGCAGTGCCTGATAATCAGACAGGTTTCTGACCATAGGTAATATTTATGGGCTCCTTCCTCCAGCACCCATATTTTGTCAATTTGTCCCGAAACTCTTTGGTTTTCACTGCATAAATAATAGGGTTGAGCATTGGAGGTACAAGGAAGTAGAGGCTGCCAAGAATTGTGTGCACATGAGGTGGGATTCCCTGGCCAAAGCGATGAGTGAGAAAAGAAAATAGTGAGGGAGTATAAGAGGTAAGCATGACACAGATATGTGTGGTGCAGGTATTTACTGCTTTTTGGTGAGCTTTCACAGAAGAGAGCCGCATTACAGCCCGGATGATCAGCACATAAGATGAGGCAATAGCTAAGATGTCTACCCCAACAACCAACAAGGCCACCACCAGACCATACACCCTGTTGACCGTGGTGTCCACACACACCATCTTCACCACGGCCATGTGCTCACAGTAGGTGGTGGGGATGACATGCTTGGCATGAAAGGGCATCTTCTGCAGGAGGATGGGCATGGGGAGAATGAGCAGGACAGCTCTCACTAAACTCACGAGGCCGATGAGCCCGATGCGGCTGTTGGAAAGGATGGTGGCATAGCGCAGGGGCTCACAGATGGCCACATAGCGGTCAAAGGCCATGGACATGAGGATGGCAGACTGCAAGGCAGAGATGGAGTGGAGGAAGAACAGCTGGACCAGGCAGCCCTCAAAGCTGATGCCACTCTGGTCAAACCAGAAGATGCACAGCACCTTGGGGATGGTGGTTGTGGACATGCCCAGGTCCGTGAGGGCCAGCATGCCAAGGAGCAGGAACATGGGCTTATGCAGGGAGCGCTCTGTGGAGATGGTGAAGAGGATGGTGCAATTCCCCAGGATGGTGACAAAGTACATGGAAGAGAAAGGAATAGACATCCACTTGTGTTTGTCCTCCATCCCAGGAATGCCTTGGAGAAGGAAGAAGGAGGGGTGGCCCTGGGAGGCATTGCACTCAGTCATGCTGGCCCCCTGGTGGAGCACCTGAAAAGAGCGATTCAGAAACAACTGAGCCCGGACTTTAAAAAGAATCAAGATTTTCAAAGTAGAAATAAAAGTTGGAATTTTAAGATACACAAAAATAATTCTGATTTTTATTAGAATAGAAAAGAATTATATACTACGGTCATAGATTAGTAATAATGTGGCATAAAATTAATATCTGAGAGAATATATTTTATAGTAACTATTTTATTAAGGACAGACAGATTCATAATTACCAAAACATGTCATTAAATTTACAAGAATACATTGCATATATTTTGAATGTATTTTCACTTAAAGACTATAACTCAAAGTGTATGAAACAGACGTAGATAGAAATACAGAGAAAAATTGATGAAGTATCACATTCCTTTCTCTACAAACCAAAGGCCAAATAAGCAGGTCAACAAAAAACTGTTTATAAAATAAGAGAACTTGAAAACTTATAGCAGAATTCTTATCCAGCTAAATAATACACATTTATTGCAGGCTTAGGAATCATGGCAACTGTCTAAAGCTGAATTAGAATAAAGCAGGCAGTAAGATTCTGATCATTGGAGTCTCTGAGATGAGGCCACCAGAATGTGAATATAAAGTCCATAGTCACCTAGAATCACTTACCTGAATGTGAGGCAATCAGAGAGTGGAAAGCTAGTCCCACACACTGTCTTCAAATGTCTGTTTGTGAGTACATACACATGTATGCAGTCATGTCTTAGCAAACATTCATTTGCCTCTTGAAGAGCACACTCATGGCCCAGCATCTCTCCACTCCTCTCTTTCAGGCACCCAGAATCCATGGTGTGTCTCATTAAATAATTTAAGTAAAGGACCCCAGGGTGTCCAAAATTAGCTCTTCGTTACTCCTTCATCCCCTAAACATGCACACTATTGGTGTTAATTGTAAGATTGATGCTGGAGGTTGCCCTGAACTCCCAAAAGATAATGCTGGTAGACCTTAGGGATGTTGGGAATAACCCTGTTTTTGGCAGTGCTAGAGGAGCTTGAGAGAGGGGAAAGTGAAAGTGAAGTCACTCAGTTGTGTCTGACTCTTGCGACCCCATGGAGTATAGTCTGCCAGGCTCCTCCATCCATGGGATTTCCCAGGCAAGAGTACTGGAGTGGGTCCTTATTCCCTTCTCCAAGGGATCTTGGAGATGGGGGGTGAAGTTAAATCTGAATCTGGAACTAGATTAGGGCTTTGCCGTTTGGATACCCCACACATGTGAGCATTTGAGAACCAGGGAGACTTTGCTTCCTGGCTCAAGTATTCAAGCGCATGAAATAGCCAGAGGCACAAACCCTGTTGTTGAGACCCTGGTAAAATGGTGTTAGTAGTCTCAAGTTCTGTCTGTCCCTCAGTGCTTTCTGACTTCACTCTAACTTTTTTCTCAGGTTAATAGTTTTGATCCAAACAGTCTCCAGGGCATTTTCTTCGATACCACCTCCTTCGCTCAGCACCCACAGCCTCTTCTGTCTCAGTATCCTATCAATCTCTGAGTCCAGATGTGACCGTGTTTCCTTTCTCATGGTTCCAAAGAAAGCAAATTATTAAAGTCTTCAAAAGTATCTCTCCAAGTCCATTGCAAAATGCACAAGACAGAACAAAACCATCATAAAAATCTTTCAAAGATGTATCAGAAATGGGGCTCAGGGAGCCAGGTTCTAAATCCTGACGAGGTGCAAGTTCTGCCTGCAGACAGGCTCTGCAGGGAGACTTTGTTCACAGTCAGGTGTCAACAAGAGTGAAACAACGGCAGAGGAATGTGAGTGACAAAATTAATGTGCTGGGTCAGTAGTACATCAGTAGAAAGAGTACATCAACGTACTTATGTGCTTAGTTGCTCAGTCATGTCCAACTTTGTGCGACCCCATGGACTGTTGATCACTAGGTTCCTCTCTCCATGGAATTTTCCAAGCAGGAATACTGGAGTGGGTTGCCATTTCCTACTTCAAGAAATCATCCTGACCCAGGGATCTAACCCACATCTCTTGTATCACCTGCATTGGCAGGCAGATTCTTTACCACTGCATCACCCTAAGGGCAAACATAGACGCACCTGCTCATAGACAGATCCACACAGCTTCCCCTACAGAAAGCTGTGACTCTAATAACATGCAGAAATCTTGAGCTCAGTCATTTGTTTTTCTCTATGTCCCATGGTGGTCCTGAATGACAGGTAATAACCAAAAATAACCATTTCTTCCTAGTCTTGGGCCTGTCATTATTTTATCCTCAGGCCTGTCAAATACCTGAACACAATTACTAAAGAAACCTTTCTTCATAGTATGCCCCCAATTCCAAAAGCACCTTCTATTATCAACCAGAGGATTTTTATTTTAGTCAAAACTTTTCATCTTAACTTTCTGGATAATTCCACCACTCTGGGATAATAGCCCCATCTGATTTCTCTGCAAATAGTGTGTCCCTCTCATTAACATCATATACGCCACATAGTAGGCTTCCCTGGTAGCTCAGCTGGTAAAGAATCTGCCTGCAAGTAGGAGATCCCAGCTCAATTACTGGGTTGGGAAGATCCCCTGGAGAAGAGATTGGCTACCTACTCCAGTATTCTTGCGTTTCCCTGATGGTGCAAATGGTAAAGAATCTGTCTGCAATGCTGGAGCCCTGGGTTAATCACTGGGTTGGGAAGATCCCCTTGAGGAGGGCGTGGCAATCCACTACAGTATTCTTGCCTGGAGAATCTCCATGGACAGAGGAGCCTGGTGGGCTACAGTCCATGGAGTTGCAAAGAGTCAGACACGACTGAGATAAGCACAGCACAGCACATGGCACATTAGTGAGTTCAGTCGCTCAGTCGTGTCCAACTCTCTGCAACCCCACAGAATGCAGCACACAAGGTCTCCCTGTCCATCACCAACTCCCAGAGTTTACTCAAACTCATGCCCATTGAGTAGGTGATGTCATCCACCCAAATCATCCTCTGTTGACCCCTTCTCCTCCCATCTTCAACCTTTCCCAGAATCAGGGTCTTTTCTGAGTCAGTTCTTCATATCAGAAGGCCAAAGGATTGGAGATTCAGCTTTAACATCAGTCCTTCCAATGAATATTCAGGACTGATCTCCTTTAGGATGGACTGGTTGGATCCCCTTGGAGTCCAAGGGACTCTTGAGAGTCTTCTCCAACACCACAGTTCAAAAACATCAATTCTTCAGTGCTCAGCTTTCTTTATAATCCAACTCTCACATCTATACATGACTACTGGAAAAACCATAGCTTTGACTAGATGGATCTTTGCTGGCAAAGGAATGCTTTTGCTTTTTAATATGTTCTCTAGGTTGGTCATAGTTTTTATTCCAAGGAGCAAGCATCTTTTAATTTCATGGCTGCAGTCACCATCTGCAGTGATTTTGGAAGCCCCCCAAAATAAAATCTGTCACTGTTTCCATTTTTTTCCCATCTATTTGCCATGAGGTGATGTGACCAGATGTCATGATCTTCGTTTTCTGAATGTTGAGCTTTAAGCCAACTTTTTCACTCTCCTCTTTCACTTTCATCAAGAGGCTCTTTAGTTGTTCACTTTCTGCCATAAGGGTGGTGTCATCTGCGTATCTGAGGTTATTGATATTTCTCCCAATCTTGATTCCAGCTTGTGCTTCATCCAGTCCAGCATTTCTCATGATGTACTCTGCATAGAAGTTAATAAACAGGGCGACAATATACAGCCTTGACGTACTCCTTTTGCTATTTGGAACCAGTCTGTTGTTTCATGTCCAGTTCTAACTGCTGCTTCCTGACCTGCATACAGATTTCTCAAGAGGCAGGTCAGGTGGTCTGGTATTCCCATCTCTTTCAGAATTTTCCACAGTTTATTGTGACCCACACAGTCAAAGGCCTTTGCATAGTCAATAAAGCAGAAATAGATGTTTTTCTGGAACTCTCTTGCTTTTTCGATGATCTAGCGGATGTTGGCAATTTGATCTCTGGTTCCTCTGCCTTTTCTGAAACCAGCTTGAACATCTGGAAGTTCACGGTTCACATACTACTGAAGCCTGGCTTGGAAAATTTTGAGCATTACTTTACTAGCATGTGAGATGAGTGCAATTGTGTGTTAGAGCATTCTTTGGCATTGCCTTTCTTTGGGACTGGAAAGAAAACTGACCTTTTTTCCAGTCCTGTGGCCATTGCTGAGTTTTCCAAATTTGCTAGCATATTGAGTGCAGCACTTTCACAGCATCGTCTTTCAGGATTTCAAATAGCTCAACTGGAATTCCATCCCCTCCACTAACTTTGTTCTTAGTGATGCGCTCTAATGCCCACTGGACTTCATATTTCAGGATGTCTGGCTCTAGGTGAGTGATCACACCATTGTGAGTCTCTGGGTCGTGAATCTCTTTTTTGTACAGTTCTTGTGTGTATTCTTTCCATCTCTTCTTAATATCTTCCGCTTCTGTTAGGTCCATACCATTTCTGCCCTTTATCGAGCCCATCTTTGCATGAAATGTTCCCTTGGTATCTCTAATTTTCTTGAAGAGATCTCTAGTTTCATGGTACATAGTGGGTATAATTGCCAAATGAATGAATGAATGAATAAGCAAATAGTGTCATTTAAATATTAGCTAAATATGTATCCTAGTTTGTGAAATTTTACTTGCTTTTGTTTTCCATATATACAGACACCAAAAGCAAAACTTTAAAAACAATTTATTTATTCATTTATTTATTGGTTGCGCTGGGTCTTCATTGCTGCACATGGGCTTTATCTAGTTGCCAAGATCAGGCACTACTCTTTGTTGTGGTGCAAGGGTTCCACAATGTGGTGGCTTGTCTTGTGGAGCACAGCTTCCAGGGCATTTGGGCTTCAGTAGTTTGTGGCACTTGGACTCAACAGTTGGAGCTCAAATGTTCTAGACCATGGACTGAGTAACTGTGGCACACGGGCTCAGCTTTTCCAAGCCATGTCGAATCCTCCTGGACTAGGGATTGAACCCATTTCCCCTGCATTGACGGGCAGACTCCTATCCACTGTACCACAAGGGAATCCAGCACAACTATTTAAAGGCTATAACTTATTAAATGAATTTATAAATTAATGGCAAATCCAAACACATTTTAATGATTTATTTTATTTGAAATCTTGCCAAAATGATTCTGAAATTCAACTGTAAAAACAAGCATTTGAAGATAATAATGCCAAAATAAATGGTAGTTAATATTCTTATTTAAACATATCTGTCACTTGTGCAGTGTGACTCAAAGGATAATATTGAGGAGTGAAATTTTTGGTTTGTAAAATATGCATATCTGTAACTTTGCTAAATATTTTCAGTTGATCTTGAAACCAGTGGATGCACATTTAATATCCCATTAGTAATGCATAATTATTGCTATTTCTCTATATCCTCACTAATTTTTAGTATTTTCTGATTTTTATTCTAAGAATATGCCAATTTAAGGAGTGTAAAAGTGGTTTTCATTGCCTTTTTCTTAGTACTGATATGGTTGAGGTTGATTTTATAAAAAAAATTTTGTCTATATTTCTTCTGATAAGTGCACGCCTTATCTTTCATTATTAGAAAGATATGCCTTACATTTAATTATCTTTTATTAAGATAATATCTTTCATTATTTCTATTTTTTCCTATTTTACCATTTTTCATATCCATGAATTTCATAATATATATTCTTTTTAATTTTTAAAATAATGAATCATAAATTTTATTTCAAAATGTAAACTTCACTAAACATGCATACACATTAAAACAATAAAATTTACAGTTTCATTAATTTTTTTTTCTTTTTGCATAGGGCATCATTACAATATAGAATCTATGTCTTATAAAATACATACAAAGTTTTATCCAAGCAAGCCAAGGCAAGATTGGGAACTGTACAACTGTACTACTTCAGTGTAGTGATGGGGAAAGACGAAATGTGGCCTTCAGAAGCATGGTGTGGTGCTGGATGGAAAAAAAACAACAAAACCACTAGGTCCTACCGAAAAGGAAAACGTGTTCAGATGGAAATGGTCTTGGACCCTTGGAGTCTAACGTGGGGTTTGGCAAACAATCCCAGAGAAGCTCCATCAATAGCTTTGGGAAGAGGAGGGCCATCTGAGAAGTCCAGGGAGGCTGAGACCCCGAGTGCACCCAGCATACAGAGATTCCCACGCCGATTCCTGGCCGTTGGGATCCATGGTGGCCCTGCCTCCTACAATGCACGGCTGCTCAGCTACCTTCCAGCCCTCAGAGTCTCAGCGCTTGGGACAAGGACTCTTCAAGGTGAGCCTCCCGCCACACGCCTGGGCACCCTGAACCAGGAATGGACCCTGGGAGGTGGCCCCCTGCTCCAGGGATGGCAGGCTGGCCTAGGGCAGGCGCCCCTGAGCTGAGCAAGGGAGTCAGCCTTCACCCAGACCTCTGGCTGCCTGGCAGGCATTCGGCTTAGTTTGCACATTCGGCCTGTTGCCATGTTGCCAGGAAGATGTCCCCAAGCCCCGGGGAGAAGGTGTTCATGCACCACTCCCCTACCCTCTGTGCCTCCTGTGTCCCCCACAGGGAATGCAAGGTGTTCAGGACAGGGGAAGCCACTTGCTCCAACCCGGTTCCTCTTTAAATAAAAGTAGTAAGGTTTTAAAGCTGTAGGAGAAGAGGACAGGCTGGGTGGGGCCAGGGGGCACACTGTGAGTCCCATATGGCAAGAAGGGTCCGTAGAAACCAAGCACGCATGTCCCTGGGCTCCTGCCTCCCCCCACATCCAACTCTTCTAATTGATGAGAGACAGGGTAGCTGACGGGAGAAGGGCCTCTTCCGAAACAGCGTTCAGGCATTTATCAGTAGTCAGCTGGACGGTGCATCCGAGTTCTGGTACAAAATTCTCTGGAATGTGTCTGGGACAAACCTCTGAAGCTCAAGTCTTGGAGTCAGGAGAATCAGTTACAGGACCTGGCTTTCCACAGGGTGATCTGTATATTCTTTTTTATTTTTTCAAATATATCTCAATTACTTTCTTAATTGTTTAACATAGAGACCAGGCACATTTCTGTTAAATACCACAGATTTTGTTGCTACTGCCATAAATTTAAAAATATGCATTCCTAATGGTGGCTTTACATAAAAATGTTTTAGTTTGTGATTTCATTTATTTACTTTAATGGTGGCTTTACATAAAAATGTTTTAGTTTGTGATTTTATTTATTTACTTTGAGCTCAGCAAATTTCTAGAAATATCATTAGTTTTAAAAATCCGTCTCTAGAGGCTTAGGGATTTTCTCTGTAGAAAAATCCTGTCATTCGTTAGTAGTGACATTTGTCTTTCTTCCTTTATGATCGTAAGGCTCTATTTCTTTTCATTGTTCTATTATGTCAATTTGGATAACATAAGCCGAAAACTCTATGTCCTGGAGTTTCTAAGATACACAATATGTTGTTGCTTATATGAGATAAAGAAAATATCAGGATGTGTCCATAATGACCCACAAAATAATTGGCATGTAAAACTTAATCGCTCTGACAATATCAGGAAAATGCAAAGGTCATTGGTCATAAAGTAAATATATTAGCAACAAAGTGTCACTTTGAAGTAATTTGTTGAGAAACCTGTGCTGTGGCTTTCCCACTGATATATGTGCTTCCAGATTTCTCACAATAAAGCACCCAGCAGTCATCTTCATCTCTTTCAAATCTAATTCCAGATCCAAAAGATCCTGCCCTCTGACAGCCATCTCTGACCTAGGACTGACAAACACTCTTGCAAACACTCTTGATCAAAGAAAGTGTAAACAATCAATTAATCAGTGTGTGTATGTGTGTGTGTGTGTTATTCTCAGTTCCTTGGGGCTGACTATAAGTCAATAGTTCTTTTTTGACCACTTTTTATCTACTTCCAGCACATAGGATTTCTTATGTAGAAAGAATAACTTTCCATGGTTCTCACTACCAATTCAAAGTTAGTATATTGCTTCCCGATCTTTTCCTAAGAAGATTCAAGACCTATAGGCCCATGAACAGGCCATATAATAACATTCTAGGGAAATAATTTTCTATATATTTAGCAGGTGTAAATGAGTTGTTCTTCAAAACCTCTCAGATAATACATGGTACTGACTTGCTGTGACTGTGTGGATCACAACAAACTGTGGAAAATTCTTTAAGAGACGGGAATAACAGACCACCTTACCTGGCTCCTGGGAAAACTATAGGCAGAGCAAGAAACAACTGTTGGAACTGGGCATGGAACTGAGTATGTCAAGGCTGTATATTGTCAGCCTGCTTATTTAACTTATATACAGAGTGCATCATGTGAATGCCTGGCTGGATGAATCACAAGCTAGAATCAAGATTGCTGGGAGAAATATCAATGACTTCAGATATGCAGATGACACTACCTTAATGGTAGAAAAAACACAGGAACTAAAGAGCCTCCTGATGAAGGTGAAAGAGGAGAGTGGAAAAATTGGCTTAAAACTCAACAGTCAAAATACTAAGATCATAGCATCTGGTCCCATCACTTCATTGGCAAATGGGTTGGGAAAAAGTGAAAACAGTGGCAGGTTTTATTTTCTTGGGCTCTAAAATCACTGCAGAAGGTGACTATAGCCACAAAATTAACAGATGCTTGCTCCTTGGAAGAAAATCTATAACAAACTTAGACATTATATTAAAAATCAGGGATATCACTTTTCTGATAGTCAAAGCTATGGATTTTCCTATAGTCATGAATGGATATAAGAGTTGGACCATAAAGAAGGCTGACCACTGAAGAACTGATCCTTTCTCATTGTGGTGCTGGAGAAAACTCCAGTCCCTTGAACTGCAAAAAGATCAAACCAGTCAGCCCTAAAGGAAAACAATCCTGAATGTTCATTGGAAGGATTGTTGCTGAAGCTGAAGCTCCAATACTTTGGCCACATGATGCAAACAGCCAATTCATTGGAAAAGGCCCTGATGCTGGGAAAGATTGAGGGCAGGAGGAGAAGGAAACAAAAAAGAATGAGATGGTTGTATGATATCATCAATTCAAAGGACATGAGTTTGAGAAAACTCCAGGAGATAGCGAAGGACAGACAGGGAAGCCTGGTGTGCTGCAGTTCATGCTATCATAGTCAGACACAACCTAGTGACTGAACAACAACTGGCTTGCCAGGATTGGCAGAAACAGCAACTTCTAGTATAAGGATAAGAGATGTTTGAGAAAGTAGAAAATTAATTACAGCTTTACCAGTTCTTCCTTGGGTTACGGAGAGAGTTAACTATCTTCTCCCCATAAAAAAGTCAAATATTCTCAGGCGGATCTGTTTGGTGTTAATGCCGTAGACCAAGGGGTTGAGAACAGGGGGCACAAGGAGATAGAGGTTTGCAAGTACAATATGCACGTGAGGAGGTACTTGCTGGCCAAAACGGTGGGTGAAAAAGGAAAAAAAGGCAGGTACATAGAATGCAAGAATCACACATATATGAGCTCCACAAGTGCTAAATGCTCGGAACTGGGCATCCTTCGAGGGCAGGCGCAACACAGCCCGCAGGATCAGGCCATAGGAAGTGGCGATGAGGACCACGTCCATGCCAGTGACTGAAAGCGCCACAGCGAGACCATAAATAGTGTTGGGCCTGATGCTGGCACAGGCCAGTTTGGCAATACCCATATGTTCACAGTAGGTGTGAGGGATGATGTGATGTCCACAGAAAGGTAGGCGTTCTATGAGGATGACAAAGGGGAAAACAAAGAGAATGGCACGGACCACACATGCCAGACCAATCTTCCCAATCACCATGGCGTTGAGGATGGATGCATAATGAAGTGGACGGCAGATAGCCACGTAGCGGTCAAAAGCCATGGCCAGCAGAACAGCTGATTCTGTGGCAAAGATTGTATGCACAAAAAACATCTGGGTGAGGCAGCCTTGGTAGGATATTCTGTGGGACTTAAGCCAGAAGAGTGTTAGCATTTTGGGCAAAGTGGTTGAACAAAGTACCAGGTCAGTGATAGACAGCAGGCACAGGAAGAGGTACATTGGCTCGTGCAGAGTTCTCTCCTTCATAACGATGTAGAGGATAGTCCCATTGCCAACCAGAGCAAGGATATACATGGAGCAGAAGGGGATGGCAGCCCAAATGTGCTGGTCTCTCATCCCAGGGATTCCAAGTAGAATAAATGTGGAAGGATGGAAGCTAGTGTCATTGGGGACAGATGCAGAAACCATACTGATGCAGAGAATCAGGCTTTACCTTCCCAAAAGCTATTATAAGGTGAAATAAATTCATCCTAGAAACAATCTATTTCTCCTACAAATCTTTAATTTCATACCTTTCTTCCATTTCTACCAGTTCTACTCCACGTCATGCCTTCCTCATTTCTTTCCTGAGTAATTAAAATAGCTTTGTAACTAATATGCCCACTTCTAAGATTTTCATCTTACAGTGAAACCTCTCCATTTCTGCCTAATATTCTAATGTGTGAAAATCATCAACTATTAATATCATGCAAATATAACCTTTCTTAGTGCATGCTGTGAGGAATATCTTGTATTTTTCTCCTTTGGTCAATTCTCTGCCACTTTCTATCTTGTTCTGGTCCCTGGGACACTGGGCTACAATGACAGAGTCCTTGCCCTCTCATTTCTGGTTTGATGTGACAATGGGAAAAACCATCTGGAGACTGGAGGGAGGTCAGGGATTTATTCCTTCAGCTCTCTCCCAGCAAGGTTACTGCAAGCTGGACACATCTCTCTGCCAGCAGCCTTTTTGGCTCTGGTTTTCTCTTTTAGCCATATTTCTCCTCTTGTTCCTTTGGTCCAAGGGTTGTGACAGTGTCTGCTATCACTAACCCAATAACTTCATAAGCACTTGTAATTTTCTTATACTTACACCACACCTTTGAAAGTGGTTTCCATGTTATGTATGCTATGAAGAAAAGATACATAAGCCAGTTCCTACTTAGAGAAAGTGCCTCTGAGGAAACTAAATTTAGTCTCCAAATCTGAATTTTCCTCAAATGCTTCAAGCATCTCTTGCACAACTCAGTTCCCAGGATTGTCACTCTCTTTATGTGGTCCAATCTGGAAAATAAGAGACTAGATTTAGACCGCCAGGTTCAAACTCTGATCTGATTGCTGTTACTTGCTAACTGGATTATCCTCAGCAAATATTTTATTCCTCAGTCTTCAGTTTTCCAATATACATTTCAGATAATAATGTTTTAGGGTTTTTTCAAATAATTAATTGAGAAAATCATATAAAGCACATAATGCAGTCCTATATTTTAAGAAACATTTGTTACAATACTCACTGCTACTTCTCATGCGTTTGCAAATGTCTGAGTCAGTTAGTCTAACTATATATTTGCCTTTCAGAAGAGGAAACATTATTTAGTCCCTCAAGTTGAAAGACATATTGGTCTTTCTTGAGCTTATAAGCCATGGTTGAAGGCACTGTGGTTTCATCCTCTTTTAAATCAAGAACAGTTTTCAGAGGTAGCCAAAACTAGTCCCCAGTTAGTTAGGTTAGGTGGACTCTCAAGATACAGGATGGATGACTCCTCATGAGCCCGTCAATATTGCAATGTCATTGAGGTCCCCTCATTAATCTCCCTTGGAACCAAGAGACAATTCTGATACATGAGTCTTTTAAAATAACGGGACTGTGTTTTGTGCTGCTACTAAGAAAGAGTAAAGATGAAGGAGTGCATATTGTTTCTGTTAAAGGAAGAATTTCTCTTAGACAATTCAATAAGACAGAGATCTGATTTTGCCATGGACAGGACAAACAGAACCTAGGGTAATGCAAGAGTTATTCCTAGCTTTTTGGGCTTTGAAACTTTCTGTGTGAGAAATTGTAGGACAGAATTAAGAGAATTAGATTTGGAGGATGGAATCCTCAGGCATGGAGGATATTGGAAATCCAATAAGTTTGCTGATTCCCTAGGTTTTCTGAGGGCACTATAGGGTCCTAGGTACTAAGGTACAAGGTTGCTTTCTAACAAATGTATGTATCTTGACTCCTGCCTGGCTGGCCTGACTGATATGAGGGAGAACAAGATGCAGAATGAGACATTCTTACCTCATTATTGCTTTAAAAAAAGCTACTCCTAGAGCTTTGATTGACTTATCTTGAACCCATAAGTAAAACAGTAAGGGACTAAAATCTCTAACTGCAACAAAACAATTGAGATACAAATAAAAGAAAGACTTACTGATGGTTCATTTTGGCATGCAATAAGGCTACCTTAATACTTGAAAGATTCAAGAAACTGTACCTCTTGTACTGGAGTCAGGTGCCAATCTGAGATGACTTCTGGAGTAGACAAGGACATCAGTATATTTGTAGGACTGTTATCCCTCTGTATCTCCTCCCTACCTCTGCTCTTGGCTTTACAGAGTCTTCAACATTTTTCTATCCTTCTTGTTCATTAAACACTTACTCCCAGTATTGATGGTCAGCTGCACTAGAGAAATCTTGATTCAGCACAAATAGTATATTTCCAGGATCTGAGATTTGGTCTCATTTATCTCTCCCCTCTGAAGACTTTTTAGACCCAAAGGGGCTGTGATGTGGCTCAGAGCACCAGTGCTCCCAGCCGCTAAAAGTGAAAGTGAATTTGCAAAGAAGATCTCTGGGGAAACACAGAGTCACATCAGAGTCTTCTCTTAAATGCTGAACATTTTTTTAAGTCAGGAGGGATCATCACTGTCTCACAGTAAGTTAATACCTGCTCAGCCCTTGAAAAAAAAAATGTATTTTGCCAAATTGTGTCAAATGACAAGGGAAATTCAAAGAGAAAGCAGGCAACATGGAATAAAAATAGACTGGGAAGAGATCTATATGGAGTTGGATTTTGCACAACTTCCTTTGGTTCTCCTGTTCTCAAGAAAATAATCACTGTGTTTGATCTGAATTCCTCTAGCTTGAGTTTAAGTCTTTGTTCTCTTAACATTTTGTGACTCTATTTGGGTAACTTTTTTTTCTTTTTTCCTTCATCTAATTGTACCAGATGATAAGCTATATATACTCAAAGGTACTGTTAGTTACAGTCCAGTGTAACATACATGTTTTTCCAACAATGCTCTAAGGAAGTTACATATTTGTCTTCTGAAATATTCTTCAGTGTTCTCCATCAAACTTTCATTTGGTTTCAGCTAGGTATCCTGAAGTGGAAATGCAAAATTGAATGTTAGGTTGATTGGGTCAAGAAAAAATCCTATAAATTAAGGCAACATGTAAAGTGTGTACTTGGGAAATATGTGACAGGAAACAATGGCATTTCCTCCCAGAATAGGACCATCATCTAAGATTATCTAGGACTAGAGTGATTCTGAGCTATGGGAATATAGCTTTCCAGGGAAGAAGAGACACGGTGGACTCAGATTTATTTCAAGTGTACTCACTGGGCAGATCTCACATCACTGTAAACATCTTAGTTATCCTGTTACCACTCTTCTCCTTCTCATACCCCAGACCTAGTATCTGACTCATTGGTATTGAAATGTAAATATGTATTCACTGCAAAATGCTATTCCCAATTTTGTCTGTGAATTTCACGCAAGTTGGTGTTTAAATTGTGCAAGATTTTTGGAAAGTGACTTGGAAAGTAAGTGTGAAGAGACTTGGGGTTTCCCAGGTGGCTCTAGTGATAAAGAATCTACCTGCCTGCTAGTAAAGGAGATGTAAAAGGCAATGGTACAGTCTCTGGAAGATCCCCTGTGGAGGGCATGGCAACCCACTCCAGTATTCCTGCTTGGAGAATCCCATGGGCAGAGGAGCCTGGCGGGCTACAGTCCATAGGGTTGCAACACTGTTAGAATTGGACACTACTAAAGGGCCTTAGCACACATGCATAAAGAAACTTGGAAGATGATTTCTCTTATTCTAGTGCTCACACACAGAGGAATCTATTTTATACAGGAAATACAGCAGATGGGAATGAGATATACAGATTTGAATCCCAGCTCTGATATTTACTAACTGGGAAATTTCAAATGCATTTTCAATTTTTCAGATTCTCAGATTCCTCAACAATAAAGTAAAGCTATTAATTATACTTAAAGTTGGTGGTTTCAAAAATTCACTGTAGACTGGAAATTCCTGGGGCTTTTTATTATAAAAACTGATGATGCGTTAATCCTACCCATAACCATGCTGATTTAATTGATACAACATGAAACCTGGACATTTACAGCAAGTGAATTATCAAGGCCCTGAAGTAGACTGTATTTGATGTGTTTGTGAAGATTCAGGAAGGCAAGTATGGCAAGAGCAAGGGGGTCAGTTAATAGTAGTAGATGAGACCAGAGACAAACAAGTCGAGGTTGTGTTGGATTCTGCAATGGAGATTTTTCATTCTCATATGTCTGACTTGTCTTTCCTTTCTGTGTATGTGCCTCTGATGTATTTAGATGGGGGTAGGTGGTAGGTTGGACTTCCTAGCGGCTCAGTGGTAAAGAATTAGCTTGCCAATGAAGGAGATTCAGGAGACCTGGGTTTGATCCCTGGGTCAGGAAGATCCCTTGGAGGAGGAAATGGCAACCTGCTCCAGTATTCTTGCCTGGAAAATTCCATGGACAGAGGAGCCTGGTAGGCTACAGTCCATGGGGTTGCAAAGAGTTGGAACATGACTGAGTGCCTGAGCACACATGTTCACATGTGGCTGGTTTTAGCCAATGAAGTTAGAATAGAAATGACAAGTGTCCTGTCACTGAAAAAGCACAATAAATTGTGTGTGTGCATGTGCACACGCATGCTAGGTAAAGGAGAGTGAAAAGAGGAAAGCATTTGTACCAAACAGTAATTCTAAGAATGAACCTTAAATGCATGCTGGTAGGGAGGAGAAAAAATGAGGCAATATGAAAATGTAATGAGTTTTATTATTACTGCATTGAAATTGAAGGATTATTGTATTCGGATTCAAGAGAAAGTGAATTACAAAACAGGAGGTAATGGGTCAGGAACTGAACGACTATAATTTAGATTATGAAGAATACACACACACACACGTATATATATATATATACATTCCATATATATATATATATATATGGAAACACAAATTCTAATGTATTTCCAAACAATGAAATAAATGAAGTAGAATGGTTAACAGTTTTGGAGAAAAATTCAGAGTACTGAAAATCAAATTGTTTCAGTTATTTATAACTGCATTACAAACTACTCCTCCAAAGTAGTGACTTAAAACAATTTATTATTATTGCTATGATTCTGTAGATTTATTGATTATATGGGCTATTGTCATTTGAGATTTCTCCCACACACACAAATGACTGCAATCGGATTTTTTATGAAGTTGTAGTCAAGGCAATGGCGCCCCACTCCAGCACTCTTGCCTGGAAAATCCCATGGATGGAGGAGCCTGGTAGGCTGCAGTCCATGGGGTCGTCAAGAGTTGGACACGACTGAGTGACTTCACTTTCACTTTTCACTTTCATGCATTGGAGAAGGAAATGGCAACTCACTCCAGTGTTCTTGCCTGGAGAATCCCAGGGACGGGGGAGCTTGGTGGGCTGCTGTCTATGGGGTCGCACAGAGTCGGACACGACTGAAGTGACTTAGCAGCAGCAGCAGTCATTTCTAAGTTTCATTAAAATTGGTGCAATTGATTCTGGCTATTAACTAACAGCTCAGATAGACTGTCAATCACAGAAACCTTCCATGTGGGTTGGGATTCTCACAATATAATGTCTGTGTTATAGAGAGAATGTCCAAAAATACAATAACACAAATGAGGAAGGTGTAAGATTTCTTAAAATCTAGTCTTGGATATCCTGAAACATTACATCTATTGCATTCTTTTTTCCAAAGTCTCTAAGGCAGCCCAGATAAGGGGGTAGAATTACACTAGACTTTCTGAAGCAACAGCAAGACCATATTGCAGACAGTACATGGGATGCAAAATACTGTTTTGGCCATTTTGGGAAAATAAAACCTGCAACAACATACACTTTGGCCACAATAATGATCTCCTCCTACATGCAAAATGCATTCACCTTTGCCCTAAGATTTCCAAGTCTCATTCATATCATGGGATTAGTTTGAAGTCCAGAATTTCAACCTTTAAATCAGGACAACGTGTGAATAGGACTCTTTGAGCTCAGTTCCTTGCATAGAGATCCTTGAGTGCAGTTCCTCTCAAGACCTGTGGAGTAAAGAAATGGGAAAGAAATCAACTGCTCACACAGGCAACATACCATGGTGATATACAGATAGGATAACTGCAATATTCATTTGTAAAATATTGGGAGAATCGTCTTACAGTCACTAGTCCATTGTAGTTTTAAAAATCCATTGAAAGGTAAGTATCATCGGTTTCTTAATAAGAACCCACTTCTACTCCTTGGGAATGATTCTCCATGGCTCTTGGCTAAGTTAAGTGTTAGTCACTCCGTCGTGTCTGACTCTTTGTGACCCCATGGACTGTAGCCTTCCAGGCTCTTCTGTCCTTGGAATTCTCCAAGCAAGAGTACTGGAGTGGGTTGCCATTCCCTTCTCCAGGGGATCTTCTTGATGCAGGGATCGAACCTGGGTCTCCCACATTATGGACAGATTCTTTACTGTCTGAGCCACCAGGGAAGCCCTTTACATAATTAGCTCTATATTCCATATGACCTTTGTTTTTCAATGAGAAACAAAGTGTGTTTATATCTGTGTATTTTTTTCAGTCTATTTCCAGATGAATAAAGTTGAAAACCCAAAATCCCCTTCTAATTTTGTACTCTGTCCCTTTTAGTCCAAAATGATGGTGCTTATGTCTATTTTGTCTTCAAAATTGTGATTTTCTATGACTTTTTGGTGTTTACCCCATTAGACAAAAGTCATACCTACAAATATCTTCCAGATTGCCACCTGTCTGATTTTGCATGAGTTATGCTTCTCTGGGAAGATTAAGATTCTTAGAAGCTTCTTTATCTAATTAAAAAGATTTATTAGGCATATCCTTAAATATTTCTGTATTCTTAACAAAAGATCTTACAGACTCATCCTAAAGATGACTTTATACCCTGAGGGCATTTTTTTTCTTTTGTGAGTCCTTTGTCATTTGGAAAGACTGTTGTGTGGGTAATTAAAAAAAAAAAAAACTTTGATCCCAAACAGTCATGACTTCTTTGTATTTACTTTAACAATGATTAAACACTGAATGTTTTCATTTTAGCTTATAACTCTTTATTTGTACTTTATCATAACTGACATAAAAATAAGGTTGGTATTTTTGGTATTCTACTTCAAAATCTCCTCAGCCAAAAGCATCAGTTAATAGTTATATTTTCTGTTTTTCACAGTATTGCAAGTATGATATTACCAAACTTTCTACAACTATATAGTCCTCATTTGTCTTCAGCCTCTAGTAATAATTTTCTCATTGTTTTTCAAGACTTCATTAACAGTCTCCTCAAGGCCCTTTCAGCTTCTGCCTGTGGCCTTACTCCACAGCGAATGCTGCGTGTTTTAGACTTTTTTGTATATCAACACCGTACTTCCTATTACCAATTTTTACAATATTTATCTATTGTTTCATGACTAACCATTCCCATATTTATTGGCCTAAAATAGCAAATTATTACTCTCATGGTTCTATGGCTTGGCTTTAACTAGATGAAGAGTTCTGTCTTTTAGTCTTCCGTGCATTATAGAGAGATGTCAGTTAAGATCCTATAGATACCTGAAGTCTCAGCTGGACTGGAAGTTCTGGATGGCTTACCAACATAACTGGCAGTTGTTGCTGACTGTTAACTGGAGTCTCAATTGGGGCCACCCTCTAGAATATTTAGACATGACTTCTCCATGTTGCTGGGGATGTTCTTTGCACAGTAGTTGGATTCTAAGAGGGAACACACCAAGGTCAAGTATTTCAAGAGACTTAGCTAGAAACAGCAAAAAAAAGAAAGATGTCTAACTTCAGAAACTTCAAATATTACTAACACTGAATTCTGTTTGTAAAAGAATCCCTAAGTCTAGTGCAGATTCAAAAGAAGTAGAATTATATTACACTTGTTAACATGGGAATGGCAAGTTTGCACTACAGAAAAGCATAGAAAATGGAATATATTATTATTGTGGCTATCTTTGGAAAATACAATCTACCACACCAAGTTATTAACGGTCATCTCTATGGACGTTAATATAATCAACAATATTGATAAAAAGCTTTTGTGCTCAAAGTCAAAATTCTTTAAAAACTGCAATAAGTATAGATAATTGATAGTATATATCTAAGACGTGAAATTTCAAGTTGTGAATAATATGAGGAAATAATAAATAATACAAGGAAAGAAGTAGCTATGCTGAACATAAAGAACTATGCTACTTCCAGGCCCAGGAAGTTACTACAAGAATCAAGTCTACAGATTTTCAAAGGACCAAGACTTTTGATCTGGAAGGAGTCAAGATTTTTTAGGTATCAGAATTGTACAAGGAAATGTTTAAAAAACCCAAAACCCAGTGAATTACAATCTAGCCTGGGCCTCTACATTTTTGCCAAGTTCCCTAGGTGATTGTGGCACCAACCAATGTTTGAGAACCACGTGTAGATTAATAATTTTCCTGAATGATTCTTAAAAGAAGGTAATCACTTGTTAGCTTTTATAACTCTCAATTGGAAAGTGTCTTACAAAGATATTCCAAATTGATAGACCTTCTTAGCTCTTGTAACCTATTAATAATACTAATAGTCTATCCTTGGACCCTACGTCTAAGGAGCAGTGGCTGCGTGGGTGCAGGAGGGCCTAGAGGAGCATTCCCACGTTGAAAGTCAGGAACGGCGGCAGTGAGGAGATACCCCTCGTCCAAGGTAAGGAGCAGCACCTGTGCTTTGCTGGAGCAGCCATGAAAAGATACCCCACGCCCAAGGTAAGAGAAACCCAAGTAAGATGAATAGGTGTTGCAAGAGGGCATCAGAGGGCAGACACACTGAAACCATACTCACAGAAAAATAGTCAACCTAATCACACTAGGACCACAACTTTTTCTAACTCAATGAAACTAAGCCATGCTTGCAGGGCAATCCAAGATGGACTGGTCATGGTGGAGAGGTCTGATAGAATGTGGTCCACTGGAGAAGGGAATGGCAAACCACTTCAGTATTCTTGCCTTGAGAACCCCATGAACAGTATGAAAAGGCAAAATGATAGGATACTGAAAGAGGAACTCCCCAGGTCAGTAGGTGCCTAATATGCTACTGGAGATCAGTGGAGAAATAACTCCAGAAAGAATGAAGGGATGGAGCCAAAGCAAAAACAATACCCAGTTGTGGATGTGACTGGTGATAGAAACAAAGTCCGATGCTGTAAAGAGCAATATTGCAGAGGAACCTGGAATGTCAGGTCCATGAATCAAGGCAAATTGGAAGTGGTCAAACAAGAGATGGCAAGAGTGAACGTCGACATTCTAGGAATCAGCGAACTGAAATGGACTGGAATGGGTGAATTTAACTCAGATGACCATTATATCTACTACTGCAGGCAGGAATCCCTCAGAAGAAATGGAGTAGCCATCATGGTCAACAAAAGAGTCTGAAATGCAGTACTTGGATGCAATCTCAAAAATGACAGAATGATCTCTGTTCATTTCCAAGGCAAACCATTCAATATCACAGTAATCCAAGTCTATGCCCCAACCAGTAATGCTGAAGAAGTTGAAGTTGAACGGTTCTATGAAGACCTACAAGACCTTGTAGAACTAACACCCCAAAAAGATGTCCTTTTCATTATAGGGGACTGGAATGCAAAAGTAGGAAGTCAAGAAACACCTGGAGTAACAGGCAAATTCAGCCTTGGAATGCAGAATGAAGCAGGGCAAAGACTAATAGAGTTTTGCCAAGAAAATGCACCGGTCATAGCAAACACCCTCTTCCAACAACACAAGAGAAGACTCTACACATGGACATCACCAGATGGTCAACACCGAAATCAGATTGATTATATTCTTTACAGCCAAAGATGGAGAAGCTCTATCAAAAACAAGAAAACAAGAAAAGTCAACAAAAACAAGACCAGGAGCTGACTGTGGCTCAGATCATGAGCCCCTTATTACCAAATTTAGACTTAAATTGAAGAAAGCAGGGAAAACCGCTAGACCTCAGGTGTGACCTAAATCAAATCCCTTATGATTATACAGTGGAAGTGAGAAATAGATTTCAGGGAAAATATCTGATAGATAGAGTGCCGATGAACTATGGAATGAGGTTTCTGACATTGTACAGGAGACAGGGATCAAGACCATCCCCATGGAAAAGAAATGCAAAAAAGCAAAATAGCTGTCTAGGGAGGCCTTCCTAAATAGCTGTGAAAAGAAGAGAAATGAAAAGCAAATGAGAAAAGGAAAGATGAGCATCTGAATGCAGAGTTCCAAAGAATAGCAAGAAGAGATAAGAAAGCCTTTTTCAGTGATCAATGCAAAGAAATAGAGGAAAACAACAGAAGGGAAAGACTAGAGATCTCTTCAAGAAAATTAGAGATACCAAGGGAAAATTTCATGCAAAGATGGGCTCAATAAAGGACAGAAATGGTATGGATCTAACAGAAGCAGAAGATATTAAGAAAAGGTGGCAAGAATACACAGAAGAACTGTACAAAAAAATATCTTCATGACCCAGATAATCATGATGGTGTGATCACTCATCTAGAGCAAGACATCCTGGAATGTGAAGTCAAGTGGGCCAAAGAAAGCATCACACTATCATGTAAGAATTGAATCGCTAGTCTATGTCTGACGCAGGATACAGCATGCTTGGGGCTGGTGCATGGGGATGACCCACAGAGATGTTATGGGGAGGGAGGTGGGAGGGGGGTTCATGTTTGGGAACACATGTAAGAATTAAAGATTTTAAAATTAAAAAAAAAATTTAAAAAAAAAAAAAGAAAAGAAAACAGATAAAACAGAAGACAAAGCAACAAAAACAAGATTAAAAAAAAAACAATGACAAACACAAAAAAAAAAAAAAAAAAAGAAAGCATCACCACTAACAAAGCTAGTGGAGGTGATGGAATTCCAGTTGAGCTATTTCAAAACTTGAAAGATGATGCTGTGAAAGTGCCGCACTCAATATGCCAGCAAATTTGGATACGTCAGCACTGGCCACGGGACTGGAAAAGGTCAGTTTTCATTCCAATCCCAAAGAAAGGCAATGCCAAAGAATGCTCAGACTACTGCATAATTGCTTTCATCTCACATGCTAGTAAAGTAATGCTCAAAATTCTCCAAGCCAGGCTTCAGCAGTACGTGAACCTTGAAATTCCTGATGTTCAAGCTGGTTTTAGAAAAGGCAGAGGAACCAGAGATCAAATTGCCAACATCCGCTGGATCATGGAAAAAGCAAGAGAGTTCCAGAAAACCATCTATTTTTGCTTAATTGACTATGCCAAAGCCTTTGACTGTGTGGATCACAATAAACTGTGGAAAATTCTGAAAGAGATGGGAATACCAGACCACCTGACCTTCCTCTTGAGAAATCTGTATGCAGGTCAGGAAGCAACAGTTAGAACTGGACATGGAACAACAGACTGGTTCCAATTAGGAAAAGGATTGCATCAAGGCTGTATATTGTCACCGTGCTTATTTAACTTCTATGCAGAGTACATCATGAGAAACGTTGGGCTGGAAGAAACACAAGCTGGAATCAAGATTGCCAGGAGAAATATCAAGAACCTTAGATATGCAGATGACACCACCCTTATTGCAGAAAGTGAAGAGGAACTAAAAAGCTTCTTGATGAAAGTGAAAGTGGAGAGTGAAAAAGTTGGCTTAAAGCTCAACATTCAGAAAACGAAGATCATGGCATCTGGTCCCATCACTTAATGGGAATAGATGGGGAAACAGTGGAAACAGTGTCAGATTTTATTTTTCTGGGTTCTAAAATCACTGCGGATGGTGACTGCAGCCATGAAATTAAAAGACGCTTACTCCTTGGAAGAAAAGTGATGTCCACCCGAGATAACATATTCAAAAGCAGAGATATTACTTTGCCGACTAAGGTCTGTCTAGTCAAGGCTATGCTTTTTCTGTGGTCATATATGGATGTGAGAGTTGACTGTGAAGAAGGCTAAGCGCTGAAGAATTGATGCTTTTGAACTGGGGTGTTGGAGAAGACTCTTGAGAGTCCCTTGAACTGCAAGGAGTTCCAACCAGTCCTTTCTGAAGGAGATCAGCCTTGGGTATTCTTTGGAAGGAATGATGCTGAAGCTGAAACTCCAGTACTTTGGCCACCTCATGCAAAGAGTTGACTCATTGAAAAAGACTCTGATGCTGGGAGGTATTGCAGACAGGAGGAGAAGGGGACAACAGAGGATGAGATGGCTGGGTGGCATCACAGACTCGATGGACGTGAGTCTGAGTGAACTCCAGGAGTTGGTGATGGACAGGGAGGCCTGGTGTGCTGCGATTCATGGGGTCGCAAAGAGTCGGACACGACTGAGCAACTGAACAGAAATGAACTTAATAGTCTATCCAAATTATACATGATCCTCCTCTTATTCCATAAGACTCCGAAATCTACTTCATAATGGTATAGAAACGTTTTGTTGATCTATCTTTTCAGGTACACATTTTCTTCAAATTTTGTCTCCCTTCTTGACATCTACTTCCTTCTCTCATTGCTTCTTACAATGATGTGAAGTTGGAGTTCCACTTCCAACTCACAGTGGAAGTTTAGGATTTCATAAAAATTTAAGTTTTCATTGTATTCTAGCTTTGAAAAACATGAAATGTGTTCCAAAACTGATATGGTTACCTGTTTTCTTTCCCAAACTCTCAGTCTTGTGTCACTGGGTCCCTTTAAGAAAGAATAGTAGGATTATCTTTTCCCGAATCTGCTTGGTTTTCACCCCATAGACGATTGGATTGAGTGCAGGAGGAATGGCTACATAGAGGTTAGCAATCAATATGTGGAAGGAGTGAGGAACATTGTGACCAAAACGGTGAGTGAGGACAGAGAATATGGCTGGTATGTAGAATATAAGCATGACACAAACATGGGAGCCACATGTGTTGAGGGCTTTCTGGCGGGCATCCTGGGATGGGAGGTTAAAGACAGCACGAAGAATGAGAGCATAGGAGATGCCAGTGAGGATCAGGTCTGATGTAACAGTCATTACAGGCACAGCAAAACCATACCAGATGTTGATGGAGATGTCTGCACAGGCGAGTTGGGCAATGCCTATGTGCTCACAGTATGTGTGTGGAATGATCAGTGTTTGGCAGAAAGGCAGTCGCTTTAATAGGAACACGCATGGGAAGATGATACAGAAGCTCCTGCTGACAATACCCATTACAATCTTAGTAATAACCTGACGGGTGAGAATAGTGTTATATCTTAGGGGGAAGCAAATAGCAATATAGCGATCAAATGCCATAGCCAGCAAGGTGGCAGAATCCGTGGCAAAGCTATAGTGGAGAAAAAACATCTGAGTAAGACATCCAGGAAAGGTGATTTCCTGAGGACCCAGCCAGAAGATGCTGAATGTTTTGGGTACACATGTGTTAGACAGGATGAGATCTGTAGCCGCCAGCATGGAGAGGAAAAAGAACATGGGCTCGTGAAGGCTGTGCTCCATGAAAATAAGATAGAGAAGGACACTATTGCCTGCAAGAGCCACAAGGTAAATGATAAAGAAGGGAATCCCGATCCAGATGTGGAAGTGCTCCAGTCCTGGGATTCCCAGCAGGATGAATGAACCTGGATTCGTGAAGCTGGTCAAGTTGAATGTGGCCATCATGATCTTGGATAGGTTGTGCCTCGCAGACTGAAAGTGAAAAGTTCATGACTGATTGTTAACATTATCTTCACACATGCATCTCTGAGCCTTCTCCTGTATCATCTGCTCACTTTCAGTTCTAGAAAGTGATAAACTATCCTTCTCTTCTCTTTACTCATAAATATTTGCAAAGATTTTAGTCACAATTTTAAGGCATAATAGAAGTGGTATCAAAATAATTTTTCCCAGAGATACAAGTCATGTAACTCTAAAGCAAGTCCTGCCTGGCTACCAGCAATTCAGGAAATTTTATAAGAAAATATGTGCAAAAATAATATTAGGCAAAGAAACATCACTGGTCAGGGATTTGGAAAAAAAGTTCAGTGTAAAGCCCAACGGTCACAAGGGGCTGAAAAGATAGACTTAATGTATGAAACCAAAGCAGACCATGCAGTCTCTTCTTTTTTATCCCTTACAAACATAAAGAGAAGACAAAATTCTTCTACAAAATCTAAGACTGAGGTTGTTTACTCTGCCACTTCAGATATGCCCAGGTTGGAAAAGTTTTGCAGGTCAGACATTCTCCAGTAACTTACTATGTCAGATTTGTCTTACTGAAAGAATGGAACCCTCTTCTTAATCCTGGAAAACTGCCCCCGCAGAGGGAGCCCAGTCTCCTGGCAGCACTATGCAATGGTCTTCTTGACCCTATCTAATCTGTAAAATTACTCAGTCTTATGAAACTTCATCAAAACTGTTGAGCCTTTCCTCCAACCTGTCTTATTTTGTGACATGACACAGAAATTTTTTACTCCAACTTCAGTATTCACTTGTTTTTCTACTTGTTCTTTTTTAATATACTATTTTATTTATTTACTAATATTTACTGATGGCTGTGCTGGGTCTTCATTTCTGCATGGACTTTGTGTGTGGTGAGTGATGTGCATCAACTTCTCGTTGCGATGGCTTCTCTTCCCGCGGAGCATGGGCTCTAAGGTGCACCGGCCCTAGTAGTTCTGACACACAGGCTTAGCTGCTCTGCAGCACGTTAAATCTCCCCAAATCTCCTGCACTGGCAAGTGGATTCTCTACCACTGAGCCACCAGGGAACGAGCCACCCTTTTCTACCTGTTCCTGAGTGTTGGTATTTTTCAGTGCTCTGACCATGTCTGTTGCTTTCTAGGTTGACAAACTCCACGTGGGAAATATCTCCAAACACCATGACTTTAACTGTGACTCCTTTGTTGAAGACTGTTAGGTTTATAATTTTGAAAATATTCCTCTCCTCAGTCTTGAAACTAGTTAGCTTATACTTTTTGCAACTAGTTATCCTATGCCTGCCATCTTCACTGTAAAACCTCACAAGTGCACCCAACTCAGTATGTTCCAAACTACCACATTTCTCTTCTCGTTGCCCCAGATCTGTTTTTCCTATAATGGTTTTCAACTCAGCAACTGGTAGTGTACCACCATCAATTTCTATATCTAAAAACCTTGAAATTATCTTTGTCATATCTCCCTCATATCAGTCACCCTATTCATCTTTCAAACAATTAGCACATTGCAGGCACTGATTCCCTAAGTATGTCTATATTACATCCACTTTTTACTACCCACGCATTGACTGCTCTTACATACCATCATTCCCCATCAGGACTTCTGCATAGGCTAACTCAAACATACTTAATATTTCTTGAAAACTTAAAGGCAGATGTGATGCAGGGTCTGTCCTAACCAGTGAGAAAAAGGAAGTGGAAAGATTGTAATTCACATGCTAAGGCTGGCAGTCAGGAGCAGTGTCAGTACCATCTGTGCTCAAATCTAGGTAGGATCCATTTCATTAAAAATAGATTCAGTTAAAAAAAAAAAAAAGGATTCAGTTACAGGAGAGACCAATGCACAGAGAAGCAACATTACACAGGAGACAGTAAATCACAATAAAAATAGCATAATTCAAGACTAAGTTCAGTGAAAAATACAAAATTCTGTTAATATACATATTTATGTAGCACAGAGACCTCTACTTAATACTCTGTAATGGCCTATATGGGAAAAGAATCTTCTAAAAAAGTAGTAGATATATGTATAACAATAATGTATTATGAGAGATGGAATGTAGATGCTGATATAAGAATCCACCTGTCTTCTATAAGGCCAGATATCAAAGAGATTTACAAAATACAAACATTGTCATTAAAATATTTACTTAAGGTATTTTTAGAAATCACTAGAGTAAAGTCATTTGACTCAGTGGGAAAACTGACAATAATTACAAACAAAGCCATGTAAAAATAAATTCTAATCTTTAACACATACGTAGGATATTCTCAGTCTCATAAATAATTAAACTCAATATAAAACAAGGATGTGGTATACGGAAGGGTTAGAAAAGTCATAAACACTGATTATATCATTGATGTCCAACTCTGTTAAGGGTCTGAGGAAAGAAGAACTATTATAACTATTTTACAAGGGTTTACTGTGTAACATTCTTAGAAACTAACTTGGCAAAATGTATCAAAACATAAAATGTGCATATTCATTGCCCCAGAGTAGTTCCAACTAAGGAATATTTCCAAAGATTCAGTTAAACAAATTTAAAAAAATGGCATGAAGATATTCATAGTAGTAACATTTAATCTAAAATTTGAGTGATATTATAACATAAAAATATGAAAATTGAAAAAGTGACACAAGTTTAACTTTTAATATGGAAATGACTTTAACATTTACAATCTCTTTGTATAATGGAAGAATATAGAGTTGAGAAAAAGAATAAGGTAAAGCTATGTTTATGGGAATTAAAAGATGACAACATATATTTAAGTGGAAAAAGATTGCAATGTAATGTTATTATGTTAATATTGATTTGGTATTTATGGTATTTGCATTCAAAAGGCTGGAGGAATATACATCAACAATTCTAAGCAATATTTCTCAAATTCAAGGTAAGGTGAAGAAAGAAATTTGAACTTTTAACTTCATATGTATGTAACTTGTTATATAAAAACCGAGGAAACCAGAATCGAAAGAGACATGTGTACCCCAATGTTCATCGCAGCACTGTTTATAATAGCCAGGATATGGAAGCAACCTAGATGTCCATCAGCAGATGAATGGATAAGAAAGGTATGGTACATATACACAATGGAGTATTACTCAGCCATTAAAAAGAATACATTTGAATCAGTTCTAATGAGATGGATGAAACTGGAGCCGACTATACAGAGTGAAGTAAGCCAGAAAGAAAAACACCAATACAGTATACTAACACATATATATGGAATTTAGAAAGATGGTAACAATAACCCTGTATGCGAGGTAGCAAAAGAGACACAGATGTATAGAACAGTCTTTTGGACTCTGTGGGAGAGGGCGAGGGTGGGATGATTTGGGAGAATGGCATTGAAACATGTATAATATCATATAAGAAACGAATTGCCAGTCTAGGTTTGATGCAGGATACAGGATGCTTGGGGCTGGTGCACTGGGATGACCCAGAGAGATGGTATGGGGAGGGAGGTGGGAGGGGGGTTCAGGATTGGGAACAAGTGTATACCTGTGGCAGATTCATGTTGATGTATGGCAAAACCAATACAGTATTGTAAAGTAAAATAAAGTAAATAAATAAATAAAACTTCCAAAGACATTGCAAATGTGACATTTAAAAAAATGAGCTTTTATAAAAAATAAAATATTAAGAAATAATTACTGCCAATTATTTTATTATAACAAAATCCACTTAAGATTTATATTTAAAGGGTAATATGATTTCAGAATATATTTAAAATTAATAAAATACATGTTAGGAACATATTTTAAATAATAAATGAGTCCTATATTATTTATGAGTTGAAGATAAAATGGCATGATTAACATCAATATACTTATTAAATATGTAAATATAAAAAATGAATTAAATAAACATAAATAAATTACATAGCATAATGATGGCTCAAGAATAAATATGCCCAAAGAGCAAAATATATAGCTGCCAAATGAGTCATAATTTGAATACTATACACAATTGCAGGAATCAAAAATCAGTGAGAAAATACAGAATTATTCCACAGCTAGTTTGACAATTATTTATTGCCTATTGTAGAAAAAATGTAGCTAGATTCACAACTCACTCTAACTATAACAAAATTCCTCCTGAATCAAAAAAATACATGTAAATTAAGTCACAATTAAACCTCTACCTAAAATCCATATAAGAATGCCTCTAAGAAATACATTTAGGTAAATAAGTAAGCAACAAACATTAAATAAAGAAGGAAGACAAAATGTAGATATAGTACAATCTCACTAAATGGCAAGACTTCAAAAAGTATTAGAGGCTGCTTTAATATTCAAATTTTAGTCTTAAACTCACTTTCAAATGAATGAGAAAAACTATAATATGAATAGTATAAATATTATCTTTTGCTCCATAACTTGATATTATGTCAAAAGTTGGAAACTAATTATTTTAAAGAGAAAAATACAGTAAATTTAATCAATTGAATTAAGTCTCTAAAAGCATGAGAAAGATATAAGCATGATGATTAGCATCAAGATAAAAATACTCTCTAATGATAAAAAAATATATTTTCTAACAATAGTGATACTTTAAAAATTAATTATAATGTTTTGACAAGTAAAGTAAAATTGATGATACTCAGGAAAATACAAATTAACAAATATGATTTATGGATAATAATAAAACCTAAATAAACAATTTACATGAAATAAAAAGAAAAGGTTGGCAGAGTTCTATCTTCCTCCAAATAGTGCCCAGACTAAATTTAATCAACAGTATCATTTGATATTACTTTTAAAGACTAGATATTTTATGTAGGATACAATTGATTTCTGAGCATATAGGAAGCCAGAAAATCTAGGTTTTTTTGAAGACCATTATAACTATTTTATAAACTTTGAAACAGTAAATTTTTTTAAGTCCTAATGTGTGCCCAGATGGAAAGAGAACACGTTGTGTAAAAAGCACTCCTGCTGCTGCTGCTGCTAAGTCGCTTCAGTCGTGTCCGACTCTGTGCGACCCCATAGACGGCAGCCCACCAGACTCCCCCGTCCCTGGGATTCTCCAGGCAAGAACACTGGAGTGGGTTGCCGTTTCCTTCTCCAGGGCATAAAGTGTGATAATTGCCACAGTGAGGTGGACCATGGAGACCTAAACAAATGTCACAGAGGAGATTAATCAATTTCTTTCAGAGACAGAAGACAGAACTGGTAAACTGTGTCAATTGATAGGACTGAAGGAAAGAGTAGCAAAAGAAACATCATTGTTCTTTCATCTCTGTAACCTTGAAGCAAAGTGTGTCTTGTGTTTTCTTGTCTTCCCCTGTGTCTCCTGGCATTACTGAGTGATTGGAAAGATTATTCAATATATTCCAATTTGTTTTCTATCTAATAAGGTAAGCAAATGGATATTACTTTGAAGACACACATTAACTGGCTGTGTGACTAGTATCCACATCTTTACATCTCTTACTGGCATACCTCCTAACTGAAGAATCTATATACAGCTCTTGATTTTCTACCTCATCAGGCCCTATGGCTTTTCTGACACCACTGTCATCATGTGGTTCCTCGATGCCACTTTAAAGACCCTCAGTGATTTCTTTTGTTCAGTCTGAAACAAGTATTATATTAACTAACACCAGATTCCAGGTGGCAAAGGCCATGAAGTGTCTCCCATGTCAAAAGGGAGATAATTTGGTCTACCAATACCCTCAACATTACTTTCAGTTTCTGAGAATATTTTTGTCTGAATTATTTTGCACCTAAGTTTGATCTTGGTCATTTCTTCAGCTTAATAGACTCTCCTTCTCTAGGTAACTTCTACTCATCTACACTACACAGCAAGCTTTCCTGAACAATCCTCAAATTAGATCATATGCCCAGGTATATTCCTGGCACTCCACATTACCCAAACAGAACATTTATGACATTTTATTTAGCTTTCTCCCTTAATAAGTGGTAAACTTTAAGAGGACAGATACCATGTCTGCTAATTTAATTGTTCTACCCCTGCTCAGTGTCTGCTGCAGAGCATTCAATAAATATTTGTTGAATAAATGAGTGACCGAGGTGGCCTGTTGGTCTTCACTCGCCTTGACTTCATCATGAACACAGTTTACTCAAGTACCTACCCTACCATTTACCTTCTTCTCCCTCAATCTTGTACCCTTCACAACCTACCAAAACACAACAGGCTCCTACATCAACTCTGAAAACGGAAGATCTAGAAAAGCATGAAAATTTGCTTCTCATATTAAATACTTCTAAACCAAGTAAAGACTCCCGCTGACAGACCTAGGAAAACTAGACACTACAAACCACTGAGATGGTCTGGAAGGTAGGAAAGAGCTAGATGAGAAAAATTAGTAGAACCTTGCTCACCTACCTTCAAAGTAGATAACAATGGAAAGGTCCCTGCCTTTACATTTTCATACTTTGTTGAAACTGTCCTGTAGTCACTATGATGCATTCTTTTTAATAATCAGTACTATCTCTGTCTTTGATTACAGTCTTTTTCATGACAGAATCCTAAACAGAATCTTGTCTTCAGCATGCATTCTAGTCCCACCTTATTTACTGGTCTGTGACTGATTGCTGAGCATTTTCTTCCTCTCTCCTAAGTTTAGGTATATTGCAATGACATGCCCTATATCTCCACATGCTGTTTCCTCCAGCACTAAGTTAAATATGGGATAAGTCCTTCCAAAACACCTTGATCATGAAATATTATAATCTATGCCTTATGATTATTTTTCTTTTTATGCTGTGTGCCTTTGTGAAGATCTCCCTTCTGCCTCTTTTGAGGAAGGGGATACTCATGGTTGGTCCATGGGTCACAGAAAGACTGTTGTAAGACTCATTTCAGAAAGTAACCGTTCACCTCCGTTAGGTATTTATTTTTGTCCCTCCATGGTGTGTAGGACAGATGGATATCTTAGTGCTTGCTCCATCATCCCCCCGAACAGGACACATTCAAAAATGCATTCACAAATATAAACCCACGCTTACACAAAATATCCTAAGTCTCTCAGGTGGCGTACTATGCTGTGTTTAGTCTCAGTCATGTCCAGCTCTTTGTGACCCCATGGACTACTGCCTGTCAGGCTCCTCTGTCCGTGGGGATTCTCCAGGCAAGAATACTGGAGTGGGTTGCCATGCCCTCCTCCAGGGGATCTTTCCAACCCAGAGATCGAACCCAGGTCTTCTGCATTGCAGGCAGATTCTTTACCATCTGAGCCAACAAGGAAGCCCAAGAATAACGGAGTGGGTAACCTATCCCTTCTTCAAGGGATCTTCCTGACTCAGAAATTGAACCAGGGTCTCCTGCATTGCAAGCAGATTCTTTACCAGCTGAGCTACCAGGCAGCATACCAAATTTTAATTTCTAAATGGTGGGCCCCAGTTGGCTATAACCATTCCTAAGTCTATCATGACCATTTATTCTCTTTAAACTTTTTTAAATATTGTTAGCACTTAACATTTTTACTTTTCAGAAAAATCTAGAAACATTTTGGGGAAAACAATGGGAGAGAGACTCAGAATTAAGCTTCTAATAGATCATTATTTTTCATGTCATACTCTTACCATAAGTATCATCTCTATTAATAGAATCTTATTCAAAGTTCTAATCTTGGCCTTTCCTATTTCCTAGAGCCCACTCTTTGCCCACCTCCCTCTCTCCTCTCACCACCTCCATTTCTCACCAGCTTTATTCCCTGCTCAGTGAAACTCAAGAAAGTTCACCACTGGCTGATACCTTGGAAGTCCTGGTTCTGGAACTGTTTTGCAAAGTTAGGGTAAGAACCGAAGACTGCAGAAACACAGCAATCAAAAAATGGATCAGAGGGAAAAAAAAGCAGTCCCAGGGTTAGTGAGAACAGTCAGCACAACAAGGGAGAAAGCCATAGGATCATGCTTACAATAGAGAAGGATAAACAAAGTCTGGAGGAGTGGAGTGCAAAAATACTTCCCTTGTCATCTCCAAGGATTAGAGACAAGTTAGAAGAGGATCTCTAAACCAGAGGGAAGTATGGGTCTCAAATCCCAAGGCCCCAGGCCAATCTAGGGCATAAGCCAGGATCCAGCCGAATTAACACTTTCCCAGCTTAGGAACTGACATCTCTGCTTTTACGAGTGGCGGCTTGGTAATTCTAGAATCTAGGATGGTAGTTTACCTGCGTTTCAGTGGGATCTTGACCTAGCTTGATCAGTAATTTGATAAAACAAAACAAAAAAAAACTCCGTCATGCCTCCAGATCCAGTCCAGAACTCCTAAAACTTCTGGTGCAGAGAATGTTTCATTTTATTTTGAATCTCTTGTTTCATAGTGGATAATCAAAAAATGTCTGTTGAATTGAAACACATCTACTTCTAGCCTTAGACAATAAAATGCTGGAAACAATTCCCACTGTGGCTGCCATTTTCCCAGGTGGGAAGATGTTTCTAATAAGAAATGTCTTTTTAGACGTTCACTTCAGTGTTCAGAACTGCTTGGCAGTTCTCTCCAACTTCCATCAGTTGAGAAGCATCACTTTGTGTTCAACTCATTATTCAGATTGCAAGCTAGTAATTCTTTGTTAATGTGGTGCAGATCTCTAACACAAAGTGCAGGTCTGCAGACCATAGACAGCCAGTCTAGGTATAGTCTATTGGTATAGACTTCCGATAGGAAGACCTTCAATACGCCTGCCCGTCAGCTCAGTGAGGTAGTCTACTTTCACTGTCTAGTGGTCAAAATCTGTAATTTATCCCTTGTTCCATTCATCTCTTCCTTTGTGCTCTAATACAATACTTAAACTGTTCTGGAAATGTTCAGTTTCCACAACTATGGAAAGGTAATAACTTGGAAAAGACTAAAGAAGAACTTTGAGGAATAAGTGGAAAAACAGCTAGTACCTTACTGTGGACAAAATGTCTTTTTCTCTGACTCCATAAATCCAGATAGACTCCCATCATGCAAAATAGGGATTTCATTCATTAAGCAAAAATCACTTTCTTCAGCAAATACTTATTGCATACCTGTAATGAACTAGGAGCTTTGCAAGTGATGGGAAAGTGATGGAAAAAAGGCAGAAACTAACCTGGTCTTAATGACATAGTTATGTATACCAGCACTCATCTTATTAAACTTGTGATAAGTCCTGAAATAAAAAGGACTTTGTGTAATGAGACTGTATACAATAGATACTAATCTAATACACAGAGTTAAAGGGGGAATATCTGAGGAAGGATTTTCAACTGAAGCCTGAAAAGGAATTTCCAAGCAAAGAATAAAGAGAAAACACAGGTAGAAGAGACAAGATGAAATCTGATACATCTGAGAAGCTGAAACTCAGCAAGTATGGTGGTATATTGTCTTACTTTATTAATGGTAGTATCAATGTGCCCTGTGGGATCATTTTTTCCAACTTCTTCAAAATATAGGGCTAACTTTGTTTTTTCTGGAATATCTTTTGTCAACTGAGTGTGTAAGAGAGAAAGTTGAATTTAGGACAAATTGCATTTAGGATAAACAAATAACTAAAATGATACACTATGGCATCTAAACTGGATAGAGGAGAAAGGAAAACAGACAACGGCATGGAGGAAGGGGTTCCTGATGAATTTTGTGTATGCATGAAACCTTTATGGAGAACACATGGTGTGTCAGGTATTTTTATAAGACAGGATGTAAGAAGAGGCCTAGGTCTAAGTTTCTACCTTCAAGGAATTCATAATATAGGAGTAGATTGATAAATAATAAGCAAATAAGTGTGATGGTTTATGAGACTGCTATGAATAAAACAGTCCTTGCATGTGTCTCTTCTAAACTCTCTAAAGCGTATTGCAGACAAAAAGAAAAAAAAAGTCAGTACACACATATACAAAGGATCTTATTTTTGAATGTCAGTTTTACTCTTTACTTCTTATTTACTCTGAAGGAATTTAATTTGTTCATATTGATTAAAAGCATGGCTTCTTTTTAAGTTGAGATTTCGGAACAGTCGGTTTTATCCTGGGACAGTTTCTTAAGAGAATAGATGACTCCTACCCAAATCCACCCAACACGCATTCTACCCACAATGAGTTTGTTTTGTTTTCCAAAATAACAGAATATTGAGTATGACAATCCAAAAGAAAAAAAAAAACAACATGTTTGAAATTACTTGCTCAAAGAGTCAGGGAAGTGTAAATAAAATGAAAATAAACATAAAGTGTGAATAGTAAATCAAGTGCAAGGTTCTGATTTTCATGGTAGATTGCTCCTTTTATTAGTCTTCCATTCCCTGGAGTGATCCTAAGGACAATACTTATTCATATCTAAATGATGGAACTATTGAGAAGTTTCAATGCACAAAGTGACACCATCATATTTGACTTGTAAAATGAACACTTTGGCTTTTATAGACCAAGTGGTTTGGATGGAACAGGGTTGGAACTCATTTAAAAGGATGATTTTGAAAGGCTCTCAAGAGAGACAAGTAATAGGTAAGGATCCAGAGCAGCTGGCCATGATAAAGGTGAGAATGTGATGTATATACCCACTCTAATGGCTTTTAAGCTCTTCAAACTCAAATATTCAACTCAAATACTGAGTTCATTTTGTTGGACAATGACATAGAAAAAATAAAAAGCAAACCACAGCTTTGGAATTCAGGTTTGAAGTGGTGCTATTTCCAGTACAGAAAGACAGGAAAGGAAGAACACTTTTTATAGAGAAAGTTACTGAATTTCCAGGTCAGTTTTGGAAAATTAAGTTTCAGAAGACTGTGACCCAGTCCAGTGAGTAGCTATCCAAGAAGCAATGGGATAAAGAACACAGAATTAGACAGACTTGGGTTTGGATTTTAAACCTCTATTTGTCTTTTGGTAATCATGTTTTTGTTTCCTCATAAATTAATATTCTCTCAAGTTATTTTTAAATTAAATATATTTTCAAAATAATTTTAAGTTAAATATTCAAATATAAATTTTTAAGTTAAATATAGTTAGTATAAATTAAACTAAAGTTGTAAAATATGGGCCAAGGGCAGTGAAAACTTTATTGGAGCACTCAATTGAAGAAAATAGATATAAAAGATAATCCACTTTTTGTAATCTGATATTGGTAGGGAAAATAGCAAAGTAAAAACAATAAAGGACAGAGGAGGAGGGGTTAATAATGTATAGAATCAAGAACTGAAGTGTGAAGCCCTAAGTTTGTTAGTTGTAGTAGAAAGAATTAATAGCTAGCTAAAAAGGCAGGAGGCTTTGCCTTTGATTAAAAAACTGGGAAACACAGGGGTAGGCTGCACGTTAGGAAATATCTAGCCATCAAATCTCAAAATTGGGAATAGAAACTATATAAACCTTACTCTTACTGCTGTTGTGTACCCATCATCAGTTTCTCCATACAAGTGGTAAGAAAAGCTAAATCAAGAAAATCTTTGATTTTCTAGAAGTCCCAAAGATTTTATTTCTCCCCTCTCCCTCCTGCTTATATGTTTATTACATGAGTAGAGCTCTAAAATTTCAAGTAAATAGTAGTTACAACTTTGTTTTATGTCTTCCCATGTTATGTAAAATTTTATCTTATCAGTATTACCTAAATTTCTCCTTCAGTGATGCTCCCCACTCATTGCATCTTCTTCAAAGTAAAGAGGAGAACAAATTTGTCCTGGATCTTCTTGGTCTTCACTCCATACACTATAGGATTTAGAGCAGGAGGGATGGCCACGTAGAGGTTGGCAAATAAGATGAGCATATTTCGAGGTACACTGTGCCCAAAGCGATGGGCGAGGATGGAGAAGAAGGCAGGTGTGTAAAACATGAGGATGACGCAGACATGGGAACCACAGGTGCCGAGTGCCTTTTGGCGGGCACGCGGGGATGAAAGATGAAAGACAGCACGGAGGATGAAGATATAGGAGACAGCAATAAAGATCACATCTGAGACAACAGTCATGAGAGGCACTGAAAATCCATACCAGATGTTGATGGAGATGTCAGCGGAGGAAAGCTGAGCAACACCTATATGCTCACAGTATGTGTGGGGGATGATTCGTGTTCCGCAGAAGGGCAACCGCTTCAGCAGAAAGACATCTGGCAAGATGACCGAGAAACTCCTCACAACAATGCCCACCACAAGCTTGATAATCACCTGAGGAGCCAGGACGCTGGTGTATCTCAAGGGGAAGCAGATGGCCACATAGCGATCCAGTGCCATAGTCAGCAGGATGGCTGAATCCACTACAAAGCTGAAGTGGAGGAAGAACATTTGGGTGAGACAACCAGTGAATGTTATTTCCTGGGAGCCAAGCCAGAGGTTACTGAGCAGTTTGGGCACCGTGGCAGTAGACAAGATGAGGTCTGTGGTGGCCAGCAGAGAGAGGAAGAAAAACATGGGCTCATGGAGGCTGTCCTCAATGACAATGAGGTGGAGGAGGGTGCCATTGCCCACAATAGCCAGAACATAGATGACACAAAAGGGAATCCCAATCCAGACGCGAAACTTCTCCAGGCCAGGTAGTCCAGCAAGGATAAAGGAGCCAGGATTGTAACAGCTCAAGTTATACATGGTCTTTTCAGTCTGGGATCCACTGGTTTTTGAGCCCTGAGGACAAATCAGCTGTCAGAATATATCATGAAAGGTAATAATTCCACCCTGGTGATGAGCACTCTGGTGGTGAGCTGTTGAGGACAGCAGCTGTCACATTCAGCGTTCCTCTATGAGAAGTACCTTCTCCCCTGGACGAACTACCATCTATAGAATTGACTTATTATTGCCACCTTTGCTTTGCCATTGGCCCCACTTCATTTCTTTATGCATTTGTTAATAAACCATGTGAAATAGTTATTTTTGTAGGTCAGCAATTTCATATGATTAAACCTAAATAATCATGTCCCTTTAACCAATGGAGAATATTTAGGATAGGCATAGGTTCAAATGAAGAAATAAATTATGTATGAGGAGAAAGGAGATGTATGAGGGAAACAGAGAGGAAGAGAGAGAGGGGGAAATAGAAAAATATTAAAATTATTAAATGGGATGAGACAAGACAAAAAGGGAGTAATTGACCTGTAAGGAGTAAATATTATGTCTTAGACACTGGATTTGATAAAATATCTGAGGTATTTCAATAAAGTAGCAGAAAAATAATGACGGGGAGGAGAAAAAGAAAGGACATATTCCAGTGTTGTGTGTACTATGGGAGGTTTGTTACACAGAGATTGAAATACAGTTCAGATGCTTACTGGGATGTGACTATTAAGAAAAGGAATGGATGCTCAGTCATGTCTGACTCTTTGCTACCCCATGAACTGTAGCCCACCAGGCTCCACTGTCCATGGGATTATTCCAGCAAGAATACTGGAGCAGGTTGCATTACCTACTCTAAAGGATCTTCCCAACCTGGGGATCAAATTTGAGCCTCCTGTATCTCTTGCATTGGCAGGCAGATTCTTGACCACTGTGCCACCTGGGAAGCCCATAAGAGAAGGCATCTGTCAGGAAATGCACAAGACAAGTGAGCAACATTTCTGTGACTCAGAGAGCAGTGAGCTCAGAGGATAATTTATGACTTCAGGGGCAATGCCCTAAGCTTTGGAGGATCTGCTTCCTAACATCAACTGGGAGACACCTCCATCAGAGGTCTGGGAATGCCTCCATACTAGATATCAGCCAGAGTGATTTAACCTAGGCAAAGTCAAGTGGAGCATATTTTCACCTCCAAGAGATGAAATAAAGACTAATAAAGTTTTGATCAGTGTTTTCATTTTCTCATCTGCCAGTACTTGAACTGCAAATCCATCTTTGGGAATCTTCAGTTTTACCCATATAGAGCTGGCCTTTAAGATAACTTTTGCATTGGAAGTATCACTTGAGTTTTAACTCTATTCTGTGATTATTTTACAAAGTACTTCTGAAAAGAGAATCAGTAACATTGTTACCAGGGAGCACAGCAACAGAAAGGCCCAGCACAACTTGAGTCGTCTTCAGGCCAGTTTTGGAGAGGTTTAGCTCTTATACTCCATCACATATTTACAAAGTCATTCAAAAAGATTTTAAGGAAGGAAGTGGATTTTGTGGACAAGCTATAACAGCTCTGTATCATTGTATTTGTCAGTTTTCTAGAGTTTTGTGGGCAAGGAGGCAGAAGTGGATTGAGCCATGTAGAATTTTGAGATCTCTCTTTCCTACTCCTGCTCAAAGCTTTATATAGTGAGCTTCTCACAAGGGATGGTTTTGGTTGTTGCAAGAGCCCTGGATTAGCCTAAGTGAACAAAATATCTACTTAGGAGGAATGTAACTAGTCCCCACTGTCCAAAGACAGCTCTCTGCCCCTTAAACATACTCTATTTTTTTAAGGTTGCTTTGCTTTAAAAAACATAGTAATCATTTTATTTATTTTTCGCTGTGCTGGGTGTTTGTTGCTGCATGGGCTCTTCTCTAGTTATGGAGAGCAGAGGCTACCCTCTAGTTTCAGCCTGTGGGTTTCTCATTGCTATGGCTTCTCTTTTTGTGGAGCTTGGGCTCTAGGTTGTGTGGGCTTCAGCAGTTGCAGCAGATGAGCTCAATAGTGGCAGCTCCTGGGCTCTAGAGCGCAGACTGAATAGTTGTGGCACATGGGCCTGTGGAATCATCCCGGATCTCCTGCATTGCAGGTGGATTCTTTATCACTGAGCCACCTGGGAAACCCAAGAATATATATTCTAAATTACTCCTCCAGAGCTGATGCAGACTGAACTCCTACAGGCACTGAACTTTTTAGAATAAAGAGGACAACAGACCTTGCAAAATCCTCCCTTAAAAAGATGGTAACATCATCTCTTGTAGCATGAAGAATAAATAGACCATGAAAGCTCAGAAATGTAACTGCAAATTTAAGCTAGATTGCAACTCAGTCCTTTGGAGGATAGATTTACTGCTTCCTGAAAAGAAGCACATTTCCTCAGGGTCACAGGAAAAAAAATTATAATAAAAGGAGAAAATAAACCCCTAATCATTAAAACTACAAAAGGGAGTCAAAAAAGAAACATCCAAACCATGGTCTGCTGCTTTAGTCAAAATCATTTGACTGAACTCAGCCTTTTACCCAGAGAGCTCTTCTTTGCTTATGAATCCCCTGCCGTTACCGGTCACAGTACTTGGGAACATCTTCCTCCCAGAGTCATGTCCTCCAGGGCACAGCCTCTACTTGGACACTAAATAAACTCAAGGTTATGTTATTTGATAAGATCATAGAGCCAGTGTAGCATTTTTCTTCTTTCTAGTTGATTATAGTTTTCAACTCACCAAGCTCTGTCTTCTGTCTCTTGCTTCACAGAAATAGTAGGAAGTTTCAATTTAAAGGAAGAAAGCAAAATTTTAGGCTGGAGGAGATTCTGAAAGAGATGAAAGAAAACATTTATGCATTTTCTTATATCCCCAGGAGAGACAACATAGGTTATATCCCCTCCATTTCCCATTGCCAGGCAAGGAATACAATCAAACATATTAACTTCTCTCCCTTGAGATGGAATGAAGTTTGATGGTTTCAGTACACTGTGGCTATTGGATCCCTGAGAGATTCAGTCTAGAAAATTCAGTCTGTTGAGACAGAATTCTCATAGGCCTAAGAATGTTCCTGTACTTTTGACTTTCATTAATTAGTCTAGTTGTATAAACTTGCATAAACATTGCAGGTTTACACTTAAAAGCTTCCCTGATGACTCAGTTGGTAGAGTCTACCTGCAATGTGGGAGACTCAGGTTCAATCCCTGGGTGGGGAAGATCCCCTGGAGAAGGAAATGGCAATCCACTCCAGTATTCTTGTCTGGGAAATTCCACAGACAGAGGAGCCTGGTGGACTGCGGTCCATGGGGTCACAGAGTCAGACACAAATGAGTGACTAACATTTTCACTTTTCTTTACACTTAAAATTTTCAAGTCTTGATATTGGAATATAAGTGCTCCAACATTTTCTTCCAAAAATTTTTAACCTTCCTGGCACTTTGCGTTACCATGATAGCTTTAAAATCAATTTCTGAATTTACAAGAACACATACACACACTTGAATGCATGGAATCTATACAGTCATATGGAACTACTTTATATGTTTATAATACTGTATATTTGTATAATAAGTAAGATAAATATGATATATGACTGAATCAATGTAGTCTTTTGATTTTCTCAATAATGGATTCAGTTCAGTTCAGTCGCTCAGTCGTGTCCAAGTCTTTGCGACCCCATGAATCTCAGCACGCCAGGCCTCCCTGTCCATCACCAACTCCCGGAGTTCACTTAGACTCACATCCATCGAGTCAGTGATGCCATCCAGCCATCTCATCCTCTGTCATCCCCTTCTCCTCCTGCCCCCAATCCCTCCCAGCATCACAGTCTTTTCCAATGAGTCAACTCTTCGCATGAGGTGGCCAAAGTACTGGAGTTTCAGCTTCAGCATCATTCCCTGCAAAGAAATCCCAGGGCTGATCTCCTTCAGAATGGACTGGTTGGATTTCCTTGCAGTGCAAGGGACTCTCAAGTGTCTTCTCCAACACCACAGTTCAAAAGCATCAATTCTTCGGCGCTCAGCCTTCTTCACAGTCCAACTCTCACATCCATACATGATCACAGGAAAAACCATTCCCTTGACTAGACTGACCTTTGCTGGCAAAGTAATGTCTCTGCTTTTGAATATACTATCTAGGTTGGTCATAACTTTTCTTCCAAGGAGTAAGTGTCTTTTAATTTCATGGCTGCAATCACCATCTGCAGTCATTTTAAAGGCCCTCAAAAAATAAAGTCTGACACTGTTTCCACTGTTTCCCCATCTATTTCCCATGAAGTGATGGGACCAGATGCCATGGTCTTCATTTTCTGAATGTTTAGCTTTAAGCCAACTTTTTCACTCTCTACTTTCACTTTCATCAAGAGGCTTTTTAGTTTCTCTTCACTTTCTGCCATAAGGGTGGGGTCATCTGCTTATCTGAGGTTCTTGATATTTCTCCTGGCAATCTTGATTCCAGCTTGTGCTTCTTCCAGTCCAGCGTTTCTCATGATGTACTCTGCATAGAAGTTAAATAAGCAGGGTGACAATATACAGCCTTCATGTACTCCTTTTCCTATTTGGAATCAGTCTGTTGTTCCATGTCCAGTTCTAACTGTTGCTTCCTGACCTGCATACAGATTTCTCAAGAGGCAGGTCAGGTGGTCTGGTATTCCCATCTCTTTCAGAATTTTCCAGTTTATTGTGATCCACACAGTGGATGGGTTAAGATGTCCATATGTTCTTAAAAAATACAAATACTTTTTTTTGTTGGTGGATGTGGAATACTTTTTTCCTATAGCTGCTAAAACAAATTTGTGCTTAAAATAGCACAAATTTACTATCTTATAGTTTTGTAATTCAAAATTCTTGCATATGTGTCACTGGGCCAAAATCAAGGGATTAAGATGACTGTGTTCCATTCTGAAAGTTCTAGAAGGTAATCTGTTCACTAACTTTTTTTAGTATCTAGTCCCTTTCCTCCATCTTCAAAGCCAGCAATGTTCCATATTCACATTTCACTCTGAGTTTTCTCTTCTGCCTTCCTCTTCTATTTGATGATAGCCTTTCTGGTGAAAGTCACATGATATCTCATTGTAGTTTTAATTTGCATTTCTCTGATGACTAGCAATGTTGTACACCTTTTCATGTTCCTATTGGCCATCTGTGTATCTTTTGAAAAATGTCTCTTGAGGTTTTGTGCTCATTTTTGTTTTTTATGTGTGATTTATTTTAAATTGGAGGATAATTGCTTTACAATGTTGTGTTGGTTTCTGCCACACATCAAGATGTATCAGCCATAGGTATATACATGTCCCTCCTTCCCCCAACCTCGCTTGAATCTCCTTCCCACCTCTCACTCCATACCACCCCTCAAGGTTATCACAGAGCACCTGGTTTGCACTCCCTGCATCATACAGCAAATTCCCAGTAGCTTTCTATTTTACATATGGTAATGTGTATGTTTCAATGCCATTCACAATTCATCCCACCCTCTCCTTCCCCAGTGTCCACAAGTCTGTTCTCTCTGTGTCTCCGTTGCTGCCCTAAAAATAGTTTCTGCCTACTTTTTAATTGGATTGTTTTGATATCGAGTTGTATGAGCTGCCTATATTAATACATTTTGGATATTAATACCTTATCAGACATATAATTTGTAAAAATCTTCTCTCATTTCTAGTTTGTATTTCATTTTGTCAATAGTTCCCTTTGCTACAAAAAGTTTTAAGTTAGGTCTCATTTGTTTAGTTTTGTTTTTTTGTTTTTTTTTTTCCTTTTGACTTAGGAGTGCTCAGTAGCTCAGTCATGTGATCCCCATGGACTGTAGCCTGCCAGACACCTCTGTCCATGACATTTTCCAAGCAAGAATACTGGAGAGGATTGCCATTTCCTACTTCAAGGGATCTTCCCCACCCAGGAGTTGAACCCACATCTCCTGCATTCCTGAAGATTCTTTACCACTGCATCACCTTGGAAGCCCCAGAACAGATCCCCCCAAAATATCGCTACAATTTGTCAGTGTTCTGCTTATGTTTTTTTCTGATATTTTTATGGTTTCAAGTCTTATTGTTAGTCTTTAATCCATTATGAGTTTATTTTTGTATATGAGAAAGTGTTCTAACTTCATTCTTTTATATGTAAGACATCCTGGAATGTGAAGTCAAGTGGGCCTTAGAAAGCATCACTACGAGGTGATGGAATTCCAGTTGAGCTATTTCAAATCCTGAAAGATGATGCTGTGAAAGTGCTGCACTCAATATGCCAGCAGACTTGGAAAACTCAACAGTGGCCACAGCACTGGAAAAGGTCAGTTTTCATTCCAATCCCAAAGAAAGGCAATGCCAAAGAATGCTCAAACTACTGCACAGTTGCACTCATCTCACATGCTAGTAAGGTAATGCTCAAAATTCTCCAAGCCAGGCTTCAGCAATATGTGAACCGTGAGCTTCCAGATGTTCAAGCTAGTTTTAGAAAAGGCAGAGGAACCAGAAATCAAATTGTCAACATCCGTTGGATCATCGAAAAAGCGAGAGTTCCAAAAAACATCTATTTCTGCTTTATTGACTATGCCAAAGCCTTTGACTGTGTGGCTCACAATAAACTGTGGAAAATTCTGAAAGAGATGGGAATACCAGACCACCTGACCTGCCTCTTGAGAAACCTATATGCAGGTCAGGAAGCAACAGTTAAAACTGGACATAGACCAACAGACTGGTTCCAAATAGGAAAAATAGTGTGTCAAGGCTGTATATTGTCACCCTGCTTATTTAACTTCTATGCAGAGTACATCATGAGAAACGTTGGGCTGGAAGAAGCACAAGCTGGAATCAAGATTGCCAGGAGAAATATCAAGAACCTCAGATAAGCAGATGACCCCACCCTTATGGCAGAAAGTGAAGAGGAACTAAAAAGCCTCTTGATGAAAGTGAAAGTAGAGAGTGAAAAAGTTGGCTTAAAGCTAAACATTCAGAAAATGAAGATCATGGCATCTGGTCCCATCACTTCATGGGAAATAGATGGGGAAAGAGTGGAAACAGTGTCAGACTTTATTTTTTGAGGGGCTTTAAAATGACTGCAGATGGTGATTGCAGCCATGAAATTAAAAGACACTTACTCCTTGGAAGAAAAGTTATGACCAACCTAGATAGTATATTCAAAAGCAGAGACATTACTTTGCCAGCAAAGGTCAGTCTAGTCAAGGCTATGGTTTTTCCAGTGGTCATGTATGGATGTGAGAGTTGGACTGTGAAGAAAGCTGAGTGTCAAAGAATTGATGCTTTTGAACTGTGGTGTTGGAGAAGACACTTGAGAGTCCCTTGAACTGCAACGAGATCCAACCAGTCCATTCTGAAGGAGATCAGCCCTGGGATTTCTTTGCAGGGAATGTTGCTGAAGCTGAAACTCCAGTACTTTGGCCACCTCATGCGAAGAGTTGACTCATTGGAAAAGACTGTGATGCTGGGAGGGATTGGGGGCAGGAGGAGAAGGGGGCGACCAAGGATGAGATGGCTGGATGGCATCACTGACTTGATGGACGTGAGTCTGAGTGAACTCCGGGAGTTGGTGATGGACAGGGAGGCCTGGCGTGCTGAGATTCATGGGGTCCCAAAGAGTTGGACATGATTGAGTGACTGAACTGAACTGATCCAGTTTTTCCCAGCACCAGTTATTGAAGAGACTGCTTTTCTCTCCATTGTATATGCTTGCCTCTTTTGCCATAGATTAATTGACCACAATGCCAGGGACCATTTTGGGCAATCAGTTATGACCTTGCAATCAGTTATATCCCATTGACAGGTGTTATCTCCTATTGTGCAGAAATGTTACATTCTGATTCACAGAAATAGCAATATTTGATATACCTGTGGGATTATGGCTGCTGTCTATGGGGTCACAAAGAGTCAGACATGACCGAAGCGACTTAGCAGCAGCAGCAGCAGCAGCAGCAGCAGTGGGATTATGGAGGGTCATGTGAACTATGGTAAAATCATAGAGCTGGGTTGGGTTGGGTTAGGGCGGGCTTCCCTTGTGGCTCAGCTTGTAAAGAATCTATCTGCAATGTGGGAGACCTTGGTTCAATCCCTGGGTTGGGAAGATCCCCTGGAGAAAGGAAAGGCTGCCCACTCCAGTATTCTGGCCTGGAGAATTCCGTGGATTGTAGAGTCCATGGGCTCACAAAGAGTCGGACAGGACTGAGCAACTTTTACTTTCACTTTTGGGTTAGTGCGATGATGTAGTTTTATTTCAGACATTTTGAACAGGATCTATAGAGTAACTTCAGTGCAAAGACAATGTTTGTTGTGTTGGGCGGGAAAACATGGGTCTCAAAACATGAGACCAACTAGAAAATGAAAAATTCTGAAAGATGCTGAGAACAGGGTGGCTTGATAATACTGTCTCTTTATTTCCTTATCTCAGTAGTGTACATCTGTTAGCTCTGAAATGATTTTTAAAAATCCACAATGTTAAATATAAGCAAAGGAATAAGCACTATAATCTATTTTCTTCCAGATTATGGTGAAGTAGTGAACTGGTAAAAGAGAGGATGAACCAAGTTTCTGGTCACTCCCCATAGAAACAATCATATCATCAGCACATAGTGTCTGGCTTCCCTCTCCCTACCACACTTAGAAATGGAGTCTTCTAAGTTTTTCTCCATCACATGAATTCCACAGACACCCTCTGGGGCAGCATGCCTCACTATTAAACACTCATAGTATGTTTGTCAAATCAGGAGCTCAAAATACTCTCCTCTCTTCCTTTGGGAAAGTTTCTGGCTACTTCAGAGTCAAGGTCTCACCCTTGGAGAAAACAAAAATTGATCCCCACACTGTTGAGTTTTACTTCTACTCCATTTATGCACTTGAACTGTCTTCTTGGAAACCCTTGGAAAGGGAAGAGTAGATGCCTGACCTTGGAGCCAGAAGAAATGTGCTCATGTCCCAGCTACCTTTGGGTGATTTGAGATAATCTTTACCTGTCAGAAAGACAGTTTTCTTTTCAAAATGAAATCATTAACCTCTCCCTCTCTTCCTCCTTGAGATAATATGAAATTATATGACATGATAAATTTAACAAAACTTTGGTACCTAAAAAACTTCATTTGTGGAATCACTGCATAGATATGTGTTCCCAGGAAGATGTCAGAATGTGATGTAGCTGGATCAGGCTCCTGGGTGTTTGTGACATATCTGGTATGAGAACACAGTCTAGAGTCTCCAAATCTTCAAAGGCTGCTCCCTTATAGGGAGGTTCTCAGAACAGCATGATGTTTCATGACAGCTGGGAATAATTACAAACCACTGGAAAAGAAGACATTATGAACACTAAATTAAGAGTGGGCTGAATCTCATGTGTTCATAAAGAGTCTGATGCTGACACATTGGTGCAAATTCAGACACATGGATGGCACTTTTCCATTCTGGCACCTAAATTATGTGGCTAAGATGAATCAACTCTTTGCTTCAAGGCCAAAATAGTCCTTAAGATTCAACCAGAGCAGAAAGTTAAATATAAAGGAGTTGTCTCTAATTCTAGGTTCTTCACAGGTAAAGACTCAACCTCCACATGATAAGCCAAGCACATACTAAATATGGGAACCTGAGTTACATAGTTACACACAGTGTGAGTTAAGTTTATGAAGTCACAGGGTTTTGATATTACAATATCTTATTCCTAATACTGGCCCTGACACAAACTCTTCAACTTCCTTTCAAAGTTTACAGAACAATCTAGTCATGATTTGTGAACAGAAATCTAAGCTAAATATATACTCTGTTTTTCTGCCTTGAGCATTGTTTTATCCTAATTACACACCAGATAACTCTATTAGCTTTAAATTATTTTACCAGTATAAAACCATCTCTGGCTTCCCATATGTTTTCATGATGCCATTCACATCCAGCTGAGAAAAAAGAAAATATGAATCAAAAAGTAATAGGTGCCCCCACTTAAAAAGCTTATTTACATCCCCATCAGCCCTTGATTGTGGAAATAGAGATGGTTTCAATGTGAGAGCCAGAAAGTAAATACAAGAATGAGGCCAATCATTCCAGAATGTGATGTTGTCAGATTTCTAAAAAGGTAAAAAATCTCCAACCTCTGTGGAAGCACGAGGCTTCTAGTATATGGAAATGAGACATATTTATGGGAAAAACAAGAAGCCTATAATTCTGATGACCCAAGAGATGATTTGAATAATTCATGATTCTATCATTTATTAAACAAAATTGAAGTGGTATACAAATTTTGTGCTGAGCATTAAACCAAGCTTTCAAGAATCAAAGATGAATACATAATCCTATATAATTCTAATATTCCTCAAGCTATTCATATGGCTTTCATTGAGGGTACAAGCAAACAAATATATCCATGTAGGTACTTTACAGGTGTCTCTCTTCTCGTTTTGTATACAATTAACAATCTCTTCCACTCCATTATATTCAGCATACACATATGCAGTTGATTTCCAACTCTTTTATTTCTACTCACCTTTGTCTCTTAAATATATATTAATATATTTAGTAGTAAATAAGCCACAGGAAAGAGTAACTTAGGATATCTAATATGCAACTTGTTGTCTCCTTTCTTGTAACCCATTTCCATAAAGTTATCAATATACACAAAGGTCCATCTAGTCAAGGCTGTGGTTTTTCCAGTGGTCATGTATGGATGTGAGAGTTGGACTATAAAGAAAGCTGAGCACTGAAGAACTGATGCTTTTGAACTGTGGTGTTGGAGAAGACTCTTGAGAGTCCCTTGGACTGCAAGGAGATCCAACCAGTCCATCCTAAAGGAAATCAGTCCTGGGTGTTCACTGGAAGGACTAATGTTGAAGTTGAAACTCCAGTACTCTGGCCACCTGAAGAGCTGACTCATTTGAAAAGACCCTGATGTTGGGAAAGATTGAAGGCAGGAGGAGAAGGGGATGACAAGGGATGAGATGGCTGGATGGCATCACCGACTCAATGAACATGAGTTTGTGTAGACACCAGGAGCTGGTGATGGACAGGGAGGCCTGGCATGCTGCGTTTCATGGGGTCACAAAGAGGCGGACCCGACCGAGTGACAGAACTGAACGGAACCAATACACACTCATTTTCTAAAACCTGGGGGCATTTAGTTGCAGTTTAGTCTCTATTGAGTCTGTTTAGTCCAGATGCTTAACATTTTTTAGACATGTAATCTTCTTAATCACCACATTTAATATTTTATTTATTTTAACCGGTATGTACCACTTTATTTAGTCTCCTTTACTGCGAATTTACTTTCCCCATGTCACCAAAATCTATGACAACATCTGAATTTAAAACAAAAAAACAAACTTTCTACATTAGGGCTCTTTCATGTACATGACAAAAATCAAATTAGACTAGAATAAGTAGAGAAAGAATACAGGATTGGAGCAGGGGAAGCAGTCACCACTTTAATCAAAGTTTAATTTTGAAATTCAAACACTGTCCTCAGAATCTGATCTGTGTCTTTCTCCAGTTCTACTTATTTGACCTATATTGATTCTTTTTCTTAGTTTATACAGGAAACACAAACATCCTGATATAAACTCCAGATGAAGAGAGCTTCTCTTCCCAGATGTTGTAAAATGTGCAGATTCCTGCAGGCATTTGCCTGCACAGAATCAGATGCTCATATTAAAAGGATCACTACATTGTTGCAGAAAGGAAATGAAGGGATGCTGAAGAAAGTTTCGATTTTTTTGAAACTAAGTTAATATTAGTCTAAAGTAGATCTAGATAAGATAGGAAACACATTTTAATCACTAGACCAACCAGTAGGGGGAAAAAAACTGAAAAAATACCACCATGAACACAGGGAAACAAAACGTTATACTAGTTTATATTCGTTTAATACAAAATAAGCTAGTTAAGGAGAAAAAGAATGAAAATTACAATAGCCACATAGAAAGCAAACAGTAAAATAGTAAATTTAAACACAGTCACATCAACAATTACATTAAATGTCATGCATAAATGCCTCAATTGAAATCAGAGATTTGTTGAGCTGGATAAAAAGCAAAATTCATTTCTTGCTATTTACAAGAGACATAGTCAAGGTACAAAAAGGGCAAAGTTAAAAAAGATAGAAAAATATATACCATGCTTGAAATGCAAGCAGAAATAAAAAAGAATAGGTCAAAGATTTACGTTAATATTAGATAAAATACTTCAAGATTAATATTATGGGAATATGAGAGGGAAATTTTATAATTATAAAATATTCACTACATCAAAAATATACAACAGTTATAAATACAGATGCACAGAACAGCAGAGCTTCAAAGTACTTGAAGCAAAAATAAAAGGAGAAATACACAATTCAATAATAATAGTTGCATATTTCAATAGCTCACTGTCAATAAGATAGCAGCTTATACAAATCATCAAATATATTGAAGACACATACAATACTATCAACCAAGTTGACCTAACTGACATATAAAGATAATTTTACTCAACGAATGAGAAACATAACAATATTTTCAAATTCATACTAAAATTTTCTCTGGTATACAGTACTTTAGGCCATAAACAAGTGTCAATAAATCTATAAGCTTGAAATAATAAAAATATATGTTCTCTAATGGGCTTCCTCTGTGGCTCAGTGGTAAAGAATTCATCTGCAGTGCAGGAGACGCAGCAGACTCGGGTTCAATCTCTGGGTCAGGAGGATCCCCTGGAGAAGGAAATGGCCACCCACTCCAGTGTTCTTGCCTGGAAAATCCCACGGACAAAAGAGCCTGGTGGGCTACAGTCTTTAGGGTCGCAAAGAGTTAGTCCCGAATGAGCAAGCACCCATGCACAAGTTGTTCTCTGATTATGGCAGAATTAAAATGGAAATCCACAACAGATGTTAAACTCAGAAATCACCAAGTATTCTCTTATTAACAACATATTTTAAAATATCCAAGGTTTAACAAACAAACAAAATTTAAAGAAAAAGAAAACTGTGAAGGAAATTTGAGTGTATGTTGAGCTGAATGAAAATTAAAACTAAACAATCAAAATATGTGAAATGTTAAATATACTTATATCATTAAACCCTATATCAGAAGAGATGGTCCCAAATCAGTGATAAGTTTCCAATTCAATAAACAGAAAGGAAGAGTAAATTAAACCAGCACACCCACCCACCCACACCCCAACACACACAAAAACACACACAAAGAAAAAAATAAATGTAACAGCAGAAATAAATGAATAAGAAAGTTTACAAATAAACAAAAAAAGAAACCTTAAAAACAAAATAACTAAAACAATGTTTTTTTAAAAGATCAATAAATTAACAAAGCATAGCTAAAGTGACCAAAAAAAGTGAAAAAGCAAATCACCAAAATCAGGAATAAACGACATTATTGTGATTATTATATAAATTAAAGGGATAATAGAGGATTGTTATAACCAACTGTATGCTTACAAATCAGGCAACGTAGAATAGACAACTTTCTACAAGACATACAATAACTGACTCAAGGACTGTAAAAAATAAATCTAAATGATCCTAACACAAGCAAGATATTTTAAACCCTTTCAATAGAAAACACCCAGAGTGAGATACTTCAATAGTTAATTCCATTGAATATTTAGAGAATAAATAACAATCCTTTAAAAACTTTCTTCGGAAATAGAGAAAGAGGGAGAAAATCTCAATACATTGAGTGGAGAAAAAAAGCCTCTGGGAATCTGAGGTGTATTTGTTTGTCTATGACCAAGCTGCATCATGAAGAAGCATCCAATAAATGCTTAACACCATATCACAGATAACAGGGGCCTTTAGAAAACCTCCAAACACAGTGAATCTTCTCTCCACAATCAAATATTTACAGGGAAATTGGCACATTAAAAAAATGAAAATTTCCCCATTATTCTTGCATTCAATTCATGCATTCACTTATTCTTAAAACCTCTGAAATAGATGCAAAGAAGGGGTACTGGAGGCCCACAACAACCTTACTGACAACACCACAAAGAGTATAGCAACACAGAAGAGATGAAAACTTAGTCTTCATTTTTTTTCATACCTTGGATCCTCAGACTTCTTTCCAAGTCTTACCTGCAGCATCTCCATTGCCGATCCCTGCAAATGATGCTCCAGATCTGAGATGAGATCTCTCACCAATTGACTACTGGACCAGCTCATTCTCAGAATTTGCTATGTTCTGTTAACCAACTTACTCTTCATTTCTCAACTTTTGCAGTCCCTTCAGCTCCTCACTGTCCAGGATCACTCTGTTTTTTAAACTTTGCCTGGACATTTTGTCTGATGTTATACTCGATTCTTCAGGAATGCGAAAGAGGAGGAGAGCAATTCATGGTGAAACTGACTTTGCCCATTTTTTTCCTATTTGACTTCAAAACTATGGCCCCAAATCTGCCCCAAGTTGTTGAGGACAACTCAGAGCCAAATGGGATCCCTGGACGCGAGCAGGCTTCACACATCTGTCCAGGATACTCATGCTTCTCTGCATTACTCCTGATCCCCTTCCACCACCCTCTGCCAAAAAGTTGAACCCCAAGGACAAAGCCATGAGCCATTGCCAGATGTCTTCTGAGAGTCAAAGGTTAAAACATATGACAAGAATGGAAAATGAAATTTGCTTGTCATCCTCACCAGAGAGTCCCTCTATAAGAATGTCTCCCTCCAAATATCTGTGGCCATTTGTGATATGCTCTCTTTTCAGCCACCACTCTTATCAGGAAAGGATGAAGAAAAGGCCTAGTCAAATAACTTAACTGTCAGGGAACAAAGAAGAAGGCAGCACCTTGAGATCAACCCAAGGTCCTGCCAAGATATCTAACTTCCTCAGTAAGCTTCTCCTCCTACCTTCCAGGTAGATATCTCTTTTCTGAAGTCAAATCCCATCTTCTCAGCTTCCTGCTTCTCCCTCTTCAACCTCTCCAGATATGACTGGAGCATTTTCTTTGAGAAAAGAATCACATCAGTGTCAAGAAAGGGCCTTCCTAGCAAGAATGTAGAGGATAAATGGTGGAGGAATCAGGCTGATTTCCAATAAATAAATAAATAAACTTTACATAAACTGAGAACAGCAATTAGAATCTGATTTTGAAAAAATACTGAGGTGGAGAATGTGTTCTTTACAACTCAAGAGATAGAAATCACCATCTTCTCTCACCAGAAAGAAGACTGGTTCTCTTTGTTCTGGAAGAAACCTGGTTCTAGAGCGGGAAAAAGTATACCTCAATCTTCCCAATGTCCTAGTTTCCCTCCTGTTCAATGGGGTAATGAGAACTTCTCCTGGGCACAGATCTCCACCTATTAACGCAAGATGCATGAATGTCTACTTCTGACTAAGAATCTGTATGTAGGGCTATTACTTTGTAAGTGGGTGAGTGTACAGAAATATTTTTCAGATATTAGAATGAAAGAAAAAGAAGAGAGCAGTTCACGGTGGAGAATATATCCTCCAGGGATCATAGCCTTGTCATGGTGAAAGGGCTGGGTAACTCAATGAATCTATGAGCCACCCAACGTGGATGGGTCATAGTGAAGAGTTCTGACAAAATACGGTCCGCTACAGGAGGGAATGGCAAACCACTCCATGAGAATTCCATAAACAGTCACACTCTGAGAGACGATGGTGGACAGATGGGCCTGGCATGCTTGCGGTCCTTGGGGTTGCAAAGAGTGGGACACAAGCTTAGTGACTGAACAACAACAACATAGGAAAGAAAGAATCACAGGCCTTAGGTTCATGGAGACCAGGTAAAGTCCAATGTCAAGATTTCCCCTTAGGTATCATTTTCTGGCCTTTCTTTCCTCCATTCTGGTCTCTTACCTGCTACTGTTGGGCAACCTCCTCCATGAGGAATGTGTGGTGACCACGGTGCTCCTGGGACCACTCGCAAAGCCAGAAAATGAGCTTCCCATCTTCCAACGGAAGAGTAGGAGTTTCTCTCATTGGTGCAGAGATTTCTGTCTTGCTCCTCCAGGCTCCTCTTGACCTCCCTGAACTTCTGCACTATGCTGGCCTCATGCCTATTAGGCCGCAGGTTCCCAGGCTCATAATTGAATCTGCACACAGGGCAGTTACTCTCTCCCTCTTGGCCAATATTTGACTCCTTGTCGTTTGTAGTGATGCAGGTTTGGTAGAAGCTGTGGCCAGTCAAGACTCAAGGGTTCTGTCAGAAGCTCCAGGCAAATGGGGCAGGTCGCTTCCTACTGTAAGTTCACCAGGATTACTGAAGCCATGACAGCTGTTTGCCTGCTCCTACCTCTCCTGGCTTCTGTGGGTTCTCTTGCTCACAGATCCCTGCATGACTGGGAATGTGAAAAGGGGGAGAGTAAGAAAGGTAGACATACATGATACTGCTGCTGCTACTGATAAGTCGCTTCAGTCGTGTCCGACTGTGCGACCCCATAGACGGCAGCCCACCAGGCTCCCCCGTCCCTGGGATTCTCCAGGCAAGAGTACTGGAGTGGGGTGCCATTTCCTTCTCCAATGTGTGCAAGTGAAGTCGCTCAGTCGTGTCCAACTCGTAGCGACCCCATGGACTGCAGCCCACCAGGCTCCTCCGTCCATGGGATTCTCCAGGCAAGAGTACTGGAGTGGGGTGCCATTGCCTTCTCTGTACATGATACTAACAGGCTACAAATCAAGTACAGTCCAAAACCAAGTTACTGAAGGACAAAAAAGAAAATGTGAAAAAACAAAGGAAAGAGCTTGATGACCTGGTAAAAAGAACATTTTGTGATAATTTTAAGCACTTTACTCTTTCATATCACATGACAAATTCCATCTTTATGTGTGTTATGATTTTTATTATTTCATTTTACTAAACAAAAGGGTGATCTGAGACATTTTCTACCAAGATACTTGTATGATTCACCGTCTATCCTGCTTTTTCATTCCTATGCCCCAAAATTATCCTCAGTATGAATAGGTTGAAACCACTTATGCCTTTGGGCATACATACCTGGTCTTACATGGAATGGTAGCCCTGATTTTCATATAACTCTCTCTCATACTTCAATAAACCCTTTCCTTACATATTCTCTCATAATAAAGACGTGCTCTAAGTTGTTTACAATGTAATCACTGCCATCATTTACTTTACCTTTGCAATTATTTCTATCATCATCATATAAGATAACATGTTTGTGTATACAGAGGGAGCAAAGCTTCTATCAGATGTGCAACTAGAAATAGCGACTTATAAATATCATGCATCTGAAATACAAAGAATAGAGATGAACTTCATGTATTTGAGATCCTCCTTCAGAGGCCTATCTCCTCTTCCACTCAGTTAATCAAATCCAGATAACTTCATGGACCCAGTGATACCCAGAGCAATACAGAGGTGGGTGTAAAGAAGTGAGGACATCAGAGCAGCTGAGAGTTTTGGGGAAGTCTTGAGCATGCAAATTCAGATTTCACCTTGGCCTGGAAATGTGCCAAGCACATTAGTAGAAGTCTGAAGATGTGACATGCCTGTGGATTGTGGGGAGAGATATAGTACATATACTCATAAGACCACACATGTCAGATACATTAAAAAAATATAGAAACAGATGAAGAATAATAGGCAGCATCATTCAACTAATTATCATTGACAAATTATACACTAGCAACGGGAATAGTATCAACAAACACAAAGATGAATCTAAACAGAGGGTTTGAGGAAGAAACATTAAGATGGCAGAGCTCTAAGTTGTTTACAATGTAATCACTGCCATCATTACTTTACACCTGAGAGAATGGTCATTAAAAAGTAAAAATCTACAAATGATAAATGCTGGAGCAGGTGTGGAGAAAAGGGAACACTCCTAGACCGTTGGTGGGAATGCAAATTGGTACAGCCACTATGGAGAATAGCATAGGGCTTTCTTTAAAAAACCAAAAATAAAACAATTATATGATCGAGCAATTCTACTCCTGGGGATATACCCAGAGACAAACATAATTCCAAAAGATTCCATAATTCTAGTTTTCACTGTAGAACCTTTGCAAGCCAGGACATGCAAGTGATGTAAATGTCCATTAACAGAGGAATGGATAAAGAATATGTGGTAAGATTTGGTTACATATATAAATACATTTCAGGTAGTGGTTTTCAATGATACTGGCTAGTGGTGGAAGAATGAGAATTAGGAGAAATTTAAAAATAGATGCTAATTGTGCAGGGATGACAAATGAATACTCAATAGTCCTCCAATTCTTGCTAGTGTTTGTAGGTCAGCTGCTAGCACACAGAATAGTCATTGGCTAAGGGATTGAAATGTTATGCTTTGTTATTTTGATGTATAAAGTATTGGGGCTTCCCAGGTGGGCACTAATGGTAAAGAACCTGCCTGACAATGCAGGAGAGATGTAAGAGACAGGAATTCAATCCCTGGGTTGGGATTGAACCCGGGGTTGGGAAGATCCCCTGGAGGAGGGCATGGCAACCTACTCCAGTATTCTTGCCTGGAGAATCCCATGGACGGAGGAGCCTGGAGTGCTATAGTCCATAGGGTCGCAAAGAGACAAACATGACTGAAGCAACTTAGCATACATGCATAAAGTATTGAGATAATTGCTAAAATCAGAACTGGAAAGACTAAAGCCTGTACATCCACTGAACTATTGGGAATGGACTGTAAGATTGCATAGATGAATAAGATGTATCATGTAGTTTGATGTGAAGGGAAGTTTTGATGGAGTTATCTGAAGTATACTTTGAATTTCCTAAAAGATGCACTGAGAATAGTATTAACATTAATAATGCTAGAATTAGGATAAGACATCCAAGGTGTCTTTGATTGTGTAGTATGGATGAGGTGGAATTTTGTCTGTATCAGATGAGATTCCTCCTGGGACATTAAAGCATAAAGGGAAAGGTAAGCAGTTAAGAGAGAGTGGTTTTGTCAACTGAGAACTACCCCAGGCTCGTTCAACTAGACTAGTATCCATGAAGAGAATTGCTGGAAAGAGATTTGTAATGACTGCCGTACATCAAGAGGATATTCGACCTCAAGATGTGGCATAACCTATGAATGCTGTGGCTACTGTGGAAAGAAGATTAATTCTGATGTTTCAATGTTTCCGGGAAGATGACTGCTAGAATCTCAGGAAGTCCTGGCTAGAAGTAGGAGTACTCCCACTCAGTCAGTGTACCCATTAGAAAGTTAAAATACATGTGTGTGTGCTGTCGCTTCAGTCATGTCTGACTCTTTCAACCCTATGGATTGTAGCCTGCCAGGCTCCTCTGTCCATGGGGATTCGCCAGGCAAGAATAATGGAGCGCGTTGCCATGCCCTCCTCCGGGAAATCTTCCTGACCCAGGGATCAAACCCCCATCTTTTATGTCTCCTGCATTGGCAGAAGGGTTCTTTACCACTGGCACCACCTAGTGGAAGCTGAAGAAGTGAAGCACAGTGGGGATAGTGCTCTTTACTAACACTGTCATTAGTCACCTCTAACACAGCCCCACACTGCACCCCCAACTGAAAGTTTCATGAAATCAGATAAGGACTTTATTTTACTGAATAATGACTAAGGTGTGTAAAAGAGTGAAAAATACAGTTCTACAGATGTAAATGTGACTACAATTTAGCTGAACTGAACATCTTGATGATAACACATCTATCTACTCTTCATCATGTAAACACAATTGCTGTATCACATAATGAAATTCAGCAATTTTTATGGTATTATGAACAAAATATGGCTCCTTTGAGAAGGACTGGCCAGTAATTATTCCTTTTTTTTTTTTTTTTCCAGAAGGTTTTTTGCAAGTTGCTTTATTTACAACACCAACTTTAAAAGTCACTGAACTAAAATTAACTGGACAATAAACTAGGCAGAAATTGCTTTACAAAAAGGGAAAGCCCAAAATGCCACTTTCTATAGGGAACCCACAGTTCAATTTTATTCAGAGCAAAGAAAAGAAACTTTCAATCATACTAGAAGAAACTGGGCCTTAAGTTTGGGAACTGTACTGAAACTACACATGCAATGAGGACAACATTCTGCTAATACAATTGACTTGCTGCTGCATTTGTTGACTGTTTTTCTAATATTAACAATTATAAACAAAGCAGTGCAACTAGTATTTGGAGTAATCCTTACAGTGTTACAGCATTAGACATGAAATTTCACTTCTCCTCACACCACTGGTTCTCTTTGCGTACCTGGGCTTCCTCTTCTTCAGTAAAATCATTTTTGATATTGAATGTCTTTCGAATCTCCTCAGGAGTTTTGCCCTTGATCATATTAGCAACAGTCTTGCAGGTAACGTCAAGCAAACCTTTGATGTCTGAGTAGTTTGCTGCCAATATAAGCTCAAAGAGTGTCCCTTGGTCAACTTTCAGGAATTCTTGATCCCAAACAGGTATATCATCTGTTCATTTTTCTTTGTTCTCATCATCCTCAGGAGGAGGAGGATCATCCTTGTGGTGGGTGCACCACTGAATGACCTTTTTTAATATTGCTGCATTAACATTCGGCAAGGGGACTGGATCATCATCTCCTTCATCATCCATTCCCAAATCTTCCAACATAGTCTTGATGGTCACAGACTGTTTTGCAATTTCAACATCAACTTCAAATATCTCTCCATCAGAACTCTGCAACTTAATTGAAGGCATGGTGTTAGGTCTCAAGGAGATGGCGGGCCGCAGGCTGAAGTGAGCAGGGCGACGTCGTCAACCAGCAAAACTGAAAAGCGGCGAACAAGGCCACTACAGCCAGTAATTATTCCTATCTCCTCTTTCTTTCTAAAATTTACAAGACTGGTATTTATTCTGTCTCCACTACCACATTTTAACCACAGTAACTCTTACTTTGGCCTAAGATTTTCTCAAAGGAGAAAATATCCATGGACCAAAGGAAGAAATATTTCACTGGATTCCTCTCTAGGCATGACATTTAATGACTAGAGCTTAAATTCAGAGCCTTAGTTCAGTTCAGTTCAGTCACTCAGTCGTGTCCGACTTTTTGTGACCCCATGGACTGCAGCACACCAGGCTTTCCTGTCCATCACCAACTCCCAAAGCTTTCTCAAACTCATGTCCATCATGTCGGTGATGCCATTCAACCATTTCATCCTCTGTTGTCTCCTTCTTCTCCCACCTTCAATCCTTCCCGGAACTAGGGTCTTTTCCAATGAGTCACATCAGGTGGCCAAAGTATTGGAGTTTCAGCTTCAGCATCAGTCCTTCCAATGGATATTCAGGACTGATTTCCTTTAGGATGGACTCGTTGGATCTCCTTGCTCTCCAAGGGACTCTCAAGAGTCTTCTCCAACATCACAGTTCAAAAGCATCAATTCTTCAGCGCTCAGCTTTCTTTATAGTCCAACTCTCACATCCATACATGACTACTGGAAAAACCATAGCTTTGACTAGACAGATCTTTGTTGGTAAAGTAATGTCTCTGGTTTTAATAAGCTGTCTAGGTTGTCTCCTTTCTTCCAAGGAGTAAGTGTCTTCATGTCATGGCTGCAGTCACCATCTGCAGTGATTTTGGAGCCCCCTCCCCCCCACAAAAAAATAAAGTCTCTCACTGTTTCCATCATTTCCCCATCTATTTGCCATGAAGTGATGGGACTGGATGCCATGATCTTAGTTTGCTGAATGTTAAGTTTTAAGCCAATTTTTTCACTCTCCTCTTTTCCTTTCATCAAGAGGCTCTTAAGTTCTTTTTCGCTTTCTGCCATAAGGGTGGTGTCATTTGGTGTCATTTGGTGTCCAGGCAATCTTGATTTCAGCTTGTGCAGAGGCTTCTGGAGGCTTATAAATCTAATGCTTTATAAAACAAACAAACAAATTATCAACCAAGGAAATTGGGTCAGTTCAGAGAGTCAAAGAAAGAGTATAAGGATGGATACTGGATCTGTAGAAGAATTAGGAAGAGAATTGGACAGAGAAAATACATTTGGATAAGGGAGTTAATTTCTTTTCAACATTGAAAACAGTACCCCTATGCTGTGTTTGTCATATAAGCACTGTGACTTCACTCTCTCGAATCCTCTCCAACTTTGATTGTATAATATACCTAAAAATACATCTGAATATCTCTGCATTAACCACCATACTCCATATCATCATTGTTGTCTTCCTTAAGTATGAGGGGATGCAGTGTCACAACCACTTTGAACACAATATGACAGTTTGTATTACAATATACCCTACAATCCAGCAATTCAACTATAGATAAGACTATGTATTTCAATGACTAAAGGTATTTATTCTAACAAACAACACTTTTAACCCATAGATCAACATTATAAACCTTGAACAAATGTGTTTTTTTTTAAACTATGAAAGCACTAGAGAGTGAAAAAAGAGAATCTACAGTGTACTTATAGAAAAGTTACACTTACTTAGAAAAAGAGAACATTATTGAGGGAGTTTCTTTGTTTTATGACTTTTAGCTTGACAGAGATCTCTATTGATAGGAGATGGGTCAGTTAAAACTCAGTAAACAACATACAGACTTACTGGTTTGAAAAAGAAAAAGAATGTTTGGGAGCTGCCAGAATATCTAGAAAGTGGTAGGAAAATATATGTAAAAGAAAGAGCAAGAAGAAGAATACAAATTTGTGCATATAAACTCAGTGAATATTTGAACTGTACACGTTTGAGATAGGTATCAAGCAGCCTATGTAAGGCTAACAAAACTGAACAAAGACTTTAGGTCCTTCAAAATGCAGGGATGAATTGAGAATTTGAGTTCCATGAGTTAACTATCTGAATAAAAACCAATCAAATTCTTCAGAGATATAAACAGAATCCAGAATCTCAACATCTTATTAAAAACATGGTTGAGGGATTTTAGATACAATTTAAGAGTATTCAACGTAAAATGAAACTAGAAATGTGGTGCATATTCCAGAGAAAAATAATCTCTGGGGATCAGCTCCAAAATAATCCAGATATTGAATGTAATAGACAAGGAATTCACAGCAGCCATCATATCAAGTATGGAATGTATAAACGAAAATCACTTTATATTTAACATGCACTCAGTTCAGTTCAGTTCAGTTCAGTCACTGTCATGTCCGACTCTTTGAGACCCCATGAATCGCAGCACACCAGTCCTCCCTGTCCATCTCCAACTCCCGGAGTACACTCAGACTCACGTCCATCAAGTCAGTGATGCCAATCCAGCCATCTCATCCTCTGTCATCCCCTTCTCCTGCCCTTAATCCCTCCCAGCATCAGAGTCTTTTCCAATGAGTATTCACAGTGAAAATTTGTTGAAAAGGAGATCAGAAGAAACTTGGAAATAAACCGGCTCCTCACATGAGGTGGCCAAAGTACTGAAGTTTCAGCTTCAGCATCATTCCCTCCAAAGAAATCCCAGGGATGATCTACTTCAGATTGGACTGGTTGGATGTCCTTGCAGTCCAAGGGACTCTCAAGAGTCTTCTCCAACACCACAGTTCAAAAGCATCAATTCTAGATGAAGACAAATAGAAATAGATTTTTATTGACAAACTAAAACTAAAAATGATAATCAGTCAAAAAACAGATCAAGTTTTGGCTTAAGAGAATCACAAAAGAAAGACTAGTTGTATTTTAAAGTATGAACATATACTAAATACCATGTTAAAAATTCAAGGTAACAACATAGGCTTTAAGTACAGAAAAAATACTAGGATATTGCAGTTATAAAACTGCAAGTGTAGTTGAGTTAAATAAGAAACAAGAGGGTAAAAGTCAAATGCTCATGTCAATGTAGGCAGAAATGCATTACACGAAATCCACTATCCAGTCATGGTAGTAATAAATTAGAGATACCAATCTGCTCAAGCTAAGTAAGAAAAAGCACACTGTTAACATCGCATTTAATGGTTAAATATTGAATACATTCTCTGTTTGAGTGGGAACATATCAAAGACCATGTCAACATTCATTCATCATTGAACTGTAGGTCCTAGCCCAAAAAATAAGAAAAGCAAGTAAAAGTATATGAATGAATGAACCCATAAGAGGAAGCTGGTTTATTTCCAAGGTTCTTCTGATCTCCTTCTCAACAAATTTTCACTGTGAATACCCATTTCCCAAATTAATGTCCCAGTACACATCTAAAGTCTAAAAAATATAAGATGAAATAATTGCCACTTAGAAGCTGAGAGGTGAAAAGGAGAAACCCTAGAACTTATACTGAATCATGAGAGACCCCACATTTGATGCCTAGTGAGTTTTTGTTTTGTTTTGTATTTTCTTTTGAATCCAGAATTACTTCTCAGGGCATTTTCTGAGAAGAAACAGTGTAATGGAAGAACTTAGAGGCTTCATGTGCATGTTAGGGGAGGGCTTCACAAGAGGAGACACTGTTAAAAACAGGATGTCCCCATTTGAAGGACTTTTGAGGGGTTACCTAACTTAGGTAGTTCACTCTATAACATATTTCACATCTTGAACTAGAAGCTTGGCAATTCCAGGATAAAAATGTTGAGGAACCTAGAGTGCAAAAAGTGCGTGTAAATGAAGCAGCTCTGCCACATACAGGTGGTTCAACTTAGCTTAAATTACAAATCTAATGAACACAATATTGTGTTTAATTCCCAGCCCTGCTTCTTGATTCATATATGACTAGACATCCAAACCATAGTTTTTCAAGTTTCTCAAACTATTATTTTATGGAGTAATACCAAAAGCCCACTTCTCAACACTCTATTCCAATTGTCTGTGAGCAAAGAGATCAAAGATCCTGCAACGGATCTCTTTGGTTTTAACACTATAGATAATGGGGTTCATCACAGGATGTGCTAGTACTTAGACACTGACCATACTGACATGTACAATTGCTGGGGGGGCATGCTTGGCAAAGCGGTGAGTCATGGACACACCCACCATGGGCACGTAAAGGACCAAAACAGCCAAAATGTGGGACAGACAGTTATTGAGGGCCCGGAGCCTTTCAACCTGGGAGGCAATTCTGAGGCCATGTCTCAGGATGAGTGCATAGCACAGCACAATGAGCAAGGGGTCCAGTATGATAATAAGCAGAGCTACAACAAATCCATACCCATTATTTGTAGTGGTGTCAGCACACACCAGGTGAACCATGTCTTGATGGAGGCCGTAAGAGTGGGAGAGATGAGGGGAGCCACAAAAGGGGAGCCTTTCAACAGGAACAATGCAGGAAGGACAGCCAGAAGCCAGCGGCAAATGACAGCTAGACCTATTCTGCAGATTGCCTTCCTGGTGAGGAGAGAAAAATAATGGAAGGGCTGGCAAATGGCCAGTAGTGGTCAAAAGACATGGCCAACAACACAGAAGATTCTATAAAGGAGAATCCATGGAGGAAGAAGAACTGAATAAAGCAAGCCTCAAAGCTCATTTCTGAGGCACTGAAGCAGAGGATCCTCATGAGTTGTGGGCAAAATGGTGAGGCTAAGTCCCAGGTCTGTTAGGGCCAACATGGAGAGAAACAAGTACATGGACTTATGCAGAGAGGGCTCTGCCCTGATGATAGCCAGTATGGCGGTGTTGCCTGCAATAGAGATAGTGTAGAGACAGCAGAATGGGATGGAAATCCAGGTATGGAAGACCTCAAAACCAGGGATGCGCCTGAGGATGAAGTAGAAGGGGACTTGGGTGGAGTTAGTAACCAAAAACATGACTGGAGGAGGCAGCCACAAGACCAGAGTTTGTTGCAAAATCTGTGAAAAGTGGGAAACATAAGATTAAAGTTCTACAACCATGTTAAATCATCATGTGATGTATTGTCAAGAGAGATCTGGTTAAGAGATAAACAGGAAGTGAGCTCACAAATGCTTTATTATTTTTGCTTGTTTTAGCTCAAAGCTTGTCATTCACCTAGTTGAGAGCATAAATCAGTCATTTTTTTAACCCAAGGACTTTTTTATCTGTCCAGAAAGTGGTTATGCCCTTGTAGTAGTAAAGTATAGGACTGTTTTATCACTGTTGGAGAGAATAGCTAGAGAGAAAAAACTACTATAGGATATTCTTTGATACAATAAAGTTTGGAGAAGAGAGAGCATAGACTGATAAAGTTAAAAAGCAATACAATATACTGTCACCTATAAATTGGCATTTGCATTCTACCTCTGCAAAGATCAAATTATGAACCACTGCAGCTGCTGAACTTGAACACCTCTTGAAAGGAGTTCAGGGTGAAGATCAAGAATGAGACACTGTGTTCTGGGAAAAACTGGCAGAATATGTCTTCAGATAGTTAGATGTTTTCAGGAGATTTCATGAGCCCAATTCTTGCCTCTTCTTGTATCTAGAAAAGCACTAAAATTCTTCATAGTGACCTCTGCCCCTGGTGACCAGCAGTAATCTTCTACAAACAAATATGAGCTTGATTGCATGTATTCTCCCTTCACCAAAATCATATGTATACTGATCGTATGTATACCAACATCTTTGGAACAGTTTTGTTAGAGCAAGTTTGTGCGCCTGATGCAGTGAGGCCAAACACACAGAAACACTGAAGTTTGGAGCAGAGAAGTATTTATTGCAGGGCCATGCAAGGAGAGAAGTTTCTGTGCTACACTCACTCCTCTCCCCCCACCCACCACCCTGAGCTCCCGGCACAGGGGGAAATTCAGCAAAGAATTTTTAAAAACCAAGTAAGGGAAGGGGGTTTCAGGTTATGAGATCAGTGAGTATACAATTCTGAGTGGCTGAGGGTGAGGGAACAGGGTAATATTACAGGGTTAACATTATCAGTCACATTATTGCATCAAATACTTCTATCTAGGTATATCTAAAGTAGAAGATATGGGGAAAAGCCTGTCCTGGGAAGGCCCCTTAGGCTCCTGCCGGGTTACAATTCCCCCTTTTTCTTTGATAATTCTCAATCTTGAGGAGAATAAGTTTTGAACAAGAAAAAGAATACAGGTTCAGATAAGGAGGTTAATCATGCACTTGATAGAGGTACCTACAGGGTTCTGCTGGGTTACAGTTCCAACAGACACAGCTGTGAGAATGACTAGGCACGTCTGAGTCTGACAGCTACTCCATTTTTATATCCAAATGCATTTCTCTCCTAAACGGCTAAAAAAGGCATCACCATTAGTGATTTTAATGCTTTTTAAGATGTGATGATTTAGGCTCATAAAAATCTTCTTAAAATTTCTATTTGAGAGCCTGTTTTGCCAGTTTTACCCCTGAGCACAGAGTGCCCCATTCCTAATCTCCACCCTGAAATTCCTTTCAGGGGATGTTCAAGGTCAGCAACTGCAGTGGCTCATGATTTAATCCTTGTAGAGGTAGAGAGCAAGTGTCAGTTTCCAGTTGGCAAGGCCTTTTTGTATTTATAAATTAGATCCTGGCTTTGGGGGTATTTCATGACCATTTCATCCCGTGGTGCTAGGAATGCTCATTCCCAAATCTGGTGAAGACTTCCTGGTAAGCCACTCAATGTGCTGAGCTTCCCTGGTGGCTCAGATGAAAAAGAATCTGCCCGAAGTGTGGAAGACCTGGGTTTGATCCCTGGGTCCGGAAGATCCCCTGGAGAAGGGAATGGCAACCCACTCCAGTATTTGCCTGGGAAGGAATATCTCATGACTTAGGGGCCCTCTAAAGCATCCCAGAGCAAGCTGAGGTCAAAAGAAATTTAATTAGAATTGGATAGTGTGTGTGTGTGTTAGTTGCTCAGTCCTGTACAACTCTTTGCGACCTCATGGACTGTAGCCCGCCAGGCTCCTCTGTCCATGGTATGCTCTCCAGGCAAGAATACTGGAGTGGGTTGCCATGCCCTCCTCCAGGGGATCTTCCCGACCCAGTGACTGAACGCAGGTCTCTTACGTCTCCTGCATTGGCAAGCAGGTTCTTTACCACTAGTGCCACCTGGGAAACCCAGAATTGGATAAGAAGTTCATCGAAAACATCAAAAAGTTTTAAGAACATTTGGTCACTGAATATTTCAAAACAAAATCATATCATTGAAAGGCAAGGAAGTTCACACAATGTATTATCAAAAGCAGCATTTGAAGTAAACTTGTTCTTTTGGCAGAGAGGAACCATATCTAGTCCTGTACCAGTCTACTTGTGGTGCTTCCCTGGTGGCTCAGATGGTAAAACATCTGCCTACAGTGCGGGAGACCCGGGTTCAATTCCTGGGTTGGGAAGCTCTCTTGGAGAAGGAAATGGCACCCCACTCCAGTACTCTTACCTGGAAAATACCACGGATGGAGGAGCCAGGTAGGCTACAGTCCATGGGGTTGCAAAGAGTCGGACACAACTGAGTGACTTCACTTCACCAATCTACTTTAATAACAAAATCCATTTACCCAATTAAGTTTAAACTAAAATAAGCCTGACCATGCATAAAACTTATTTTTTCTCAAAATATATAACCCACTCTTCTACTATATAGTGAAATGTTTTATTATGTCTAGTAACTTTAATTACATTGTTAAATTAGAATCCCCAACTTTTAAACACCTTAGTTTCTAATGAAAACCAAGAGGGCAAGTAATTTTTACCAAAATCTGGAGAGATTATTTTAGATAATTTTCAGACCATAATTATTCCTATAGTTTAATTAACTCAAAAATTTCACCACACCAAGTTATTTTTCTCACTGACAGATTTGCAACAGATATCACAAGATTTCCTTTATCTTCTACTAAACCTAGGCTCAGTGAAAATGTTACTTTGTGAAAGCATGAAAATTGATGACGCTAAAGACCTAATTAATTAATTAGACCAAATTAATTAGACCTAATTAATCAACAAACTAACCTTAATACCAAGTATCAACAATATAGTATTTCCCCTTTCACATGAACTTGAAACATATTTTGTCTAACATTTTAAATATTTGAATTGTAAGTGCTTAAAGTTCTAGGTGTCCAATACTTTTGCCACCTGATGTGACGAGACTATTAATTGGAAAAGACCCTGATGCTGGGAAAGATTAAAGGCCAGAGAAGGGGACAACAGAGGACGAGATGGTTGGATGACATCACCAACTCAAGGGACATGAGTTTGAGCAAACTCCAGGAGACGGTGAAGGACAAGGAAGCCTGGCATGCCTCAGTCCATGGGGTCGCAAAGAGCCAGACACAACTGAGCGACTGAAACTACAAAGTCCTATATAGCTCAGTGGTAAAGAATCTGCCTGCAACATAGGAGATGCAGGTTCTATCCCTGGGTCAGAATGATCCCTAGGAGAAGGAAATGGCAACCTATTCCAGTCTTCTTGCCTGAGAAATGCCAAGGACAGAGGAGCCTGGCAGGCTATAGTCCATGGAGTCACAACAGTCGAACACAACTTAGTGACTAAACAACAACAACAATATAAATTTGCTGGCTTACAAAGAATAGTTAGAATACATTAAATTTGCTTGTTAGATAATTACAGTTTTACTGTTTTTTCTTGATGATCTCTTATGAAACTTATGTAAACTTTGGCTGAGGGAGCACTCCCAGCAGTTTTGAGGGGTCTTTTTTTAATGTTATGTCTACATCCCTGTTTTCTTCAGATCCTAGTAACACAGATAAGCTCCAGAGGGCCTAGGTAGATCATTTACATCTTAAAGGCACAGGAGGATAAAATGCAAATTTTTTTCTACTTATACAAAACCCAGCCATCTTGAGGTATATTCAAGGAACTCTCTTTTTCCAGTTTCCAACTCAGTTTTTTTAAAAAAGAAAGAAAACCAAGTAACAGTATTAGACACAACAATACATATCATCTGCTCACACTCTCAAGCCACTCTTAACAAAACCAGGAAGAGAGTAAGGGATTTGGACTCCGGTACTGAGACATCCATTCACACACAATACCACCCCCAACCCCCACCCTCCGCACCCCCTGCAAGATAAAAGCAATTGCAAAAGATCCATTCTGATACAATAGACAAGCCATTAGAGGCCTTTGCCCTGCAGATTTCAGGAAGCACTGAGGCATTTTTTTCATTTAGGGAGCACAGCTAAAGGATCTCTTAAATTTGCAAAACTACCCCAAGGGACTATAAGATGACCAGAGCTCTGATCATCCACACTTAATTATTCATCATCACCATTAGCGAATATCAAGCAAACAGCAATTCAGAATGATTGTTCAGGGTCAGAATTGCCTAGCCCTAAAAAAGGAAAATTCCCAACAAATGCCCAGTCAGTCCAAAAAGGGGCAACTCCAACCAATGCCCTATCATAGATGAAGCTGAAGAATGACCAACTGCTACTGCTACTGCTAAGTCGCTTCAGTCGTGCCCGACCCTGTGCGACCCCATAGACGGCAGCCCACCAGGCTCCCCTATCCCTGGGATTCTCCAGGCAAGAACACTGGAGAGGGTTGCCATTTCCTTCTCCAATGCATGAAAGTGAAAAGTGAAAGTGAAGTCGCTCAGTCGTGTCCGACTCTTAGCGACCCCATGTACTGCAGCCCACCAGGCTCCTCCAATCCATGGGATTTTCCAGGCAAGAGTGCTGGAGTGGATTGCCATTTCCTTCTCCAAGGCTAGTTCAAAAAGGAAACCAAAGTTCCATTGATGTAGGAAATAGATGGGCTCCAGGTTAGACATTTACAACTAGCCTCCTGTTGCATTTCCTGGGACAAGAGATAGATGAGCTCCAGTTAAGGAATTTATAATTAGCCTCCTGTTTGCTCTCCAAAATAGAAGTAACAACAGAAGCAGAGTAAATGGCCAGTATTTGTCTCTTGTAAATACCGTAAAGTAATAGCAATGGCAAGGACAAAGAGGGGGCAAAACCCTCTTTGAGGAAAGGTTTAAGGGATCTCCATCCTCTTTCTCTTGGGATAAGGGAGAAACTACACATGTGCAGAAAGTCTCCTTGTGCGTCAAAAGTCAAGGGATTACTGTCAAGCCATAATAAGTCTTGTTCCTCCCAGAAGCCTTCACTTGATTTGTCTTGACTGAGGGGCATATGTGCACCCCAGGGGAGAGTCCCAGAGCAGGTCAGGTGTGGAAAAAGAAACCAGATAATTGGCCTGAAGGAAGACAAAGACCCTGAAGAACTGACCTATATACTTATATATAGGTCACTATATATAAATATATATATTTATATGGTGGTGGTGGTGGTTTAGTCATTAAGTCATGTCCAACTCTTGCGATCCCATGGACTGTAGCCTGCCAGGCTCCTTTATCCATGGTATTCTCCAGGCAAGAATACTGGAGTGGATTGCCATTTCCTTCTCGAATATGTTTATATGTTTATATAAATCCTCACCAGAGTGGATGCCCACACTCTTTCTTTCTGGGTGTGCAACTCTGCCTTTGCCTCTCTCAACTAAACAAATTGTTTCTCTATGTTATCCCACATGCTGTTGTGCTATGTCGCTAATAATAAACTTTGTACCTGCATTTACAGTTTCAGCCTCCATGAGAAATGCATTTTTCACTGGAGGCAAAGATCCAGGAAAAGCTAGTTTCTAGCCTCTAGTCCTTGCTAGTCTGGTGGCTAGGATTCCTATTCACCCAAGCTATCCAGATTGAGTTCCTAGATGGGGAATTAGATCGTGCTCCATGCCGCAGCTTGTTCCTGCCCACCGAGATCACCACCACAGGCGAACCTGTTGTAGCCACGCGTTCCGGGAAACAAACTCACTCAGAAGGACAATGCAGATAGTGGAGTTCAGTTTATTACACCGGCGGGCCCAAGGCAGAGTCTTCTCTTAGCCAAGGACCCTGAGCAGTTTTTGTGAAAACCTTATATACCTTAAGCGTACAAGCCCAAATCCACCTCCCCAAATTCCCTAAAACTAGTCTGAACAAAGGAAAAAGAAAGATACAATAAAAGTTAACCAGTGGTTCATATGCCTTAAGCCTAGGTAGTTAACAGAGGACAAGTATCAATAACTTGTGGTAATACCCCAATAAGCATAATAGAATGTATGATTTTATTCTGTTTCACAGATAATTAGGGTATTCTTTTAGGCGATGGAGAGCCCTGGGGCTATTCCTTCCAGGGGCCTGGTTTTCCAGTTGGTATGTTGTTTCCTTAGATACTGGGCATATAGCTCAAAGTCCATGGTCCAGCCTAAGATGGAGTCCTGCTTTCAAGATAGAGCCCATTCTGTTTCCTCCTTCAAACCAATGCAATAGTGAAGAATACCCTTGTCTTCTCACACAAGAGCCCCTTTATTCACCAAAGACATCTCAACTGGCCAATGCAAGTACTAAGACAAAACAAAGAATCAGACAAGGCTGGAAATTCCACTTTCATTCCCAGACGGAGGCTCTGGAGTGGCTTGGCTCACAAAGAGAATGGACCACAAGTGGCTCACCTGTCAATCACAAATTGGCACTTGCCCTCTACCTCTAAAGAGATTAAATCATGCGCTGCTGCAGTTGCTGATTTTCACTACCCCTTGAGTTCAGGGTGGAGAGAAGAAATGAGGCATTCTGTGCTAGAGGAAAAATTGGCCGGACAGGTTTTCAAATTAGATATTCTCAGAAACTGATTATAAGAACCCAATTCTTGTGTCTCCTCATATCTAGAAAAGCGCTAAAGTCCTTCATGGTGATGACTGTTCCTCATGACTAGAAGAAACCTTCTGAAAAAAATACACGCTTGACTGCATATACTCCCCTTTCACCAAAATCACATATACACTGAATTCCCTCCCTCCCCCCCCCCCCCCCCCCCCCGCCCTCTGGAGCAGTTTTTCAGAGCTACTTGAGGTGCTATCTCCTAGGCTGCAGTCCTCATTTTGTCCCAAATAAAGCTTAACATGCAACTCTCACACTGTGCATTTTCTTAAGTCAACACAACCTAAAATGATACACACAAAACTACAAACAATAACTAAGCTACAGTCACACAGACAAAATCAGAGGTGTAGTCTAAGATTTAATTTCCACTCTCAGATAGAGGCCTCACAATAGACTCAGAAGCTCACTTCCCACAAAGGAAGCTGTCCAAATGGAGTAGAGAGAATTCCCAGCCTGCACCAGCTGAAGTGACTCACCCCAAGGACAATTAATGTGGACCAAAGCTCCAAATGTTTCTCAGTTCCAAACAGCCTCATGCGGTGGGCAGTCAGCAGTTGTTGCGGACGGTCCCTCTGAGATCCCTGAAGAGAAATGGGCTTCAGTAGCTGCTGGGAGCTCAGGAAAGGGACAACTGCGGTGCCCGGGTCGACCTGCCACAGACACGGATTCCTAGGTTGACTTGCAAACTCCTTAGTGCAAGGCACTGTGTGGCCTGATGCACAGTGAGGATAAAACACCAAAATGCTAGAGTTTGGAGCAAAAAAAGATTTATCGCAGAGCCATGCAAGGAGACTGGGGTAGCTAAAACCCTAAAAATCCTCAAGCTCCCCACAGAGTTTCAGCAAAGCGCTGTTAAGAACCAGATAAGGAAGGGAGTGTTGCAGGGTAGGGGATCAGGACGTGCAGGATTCTCTGGCTGGCTGATGGTGAGGAACAGGGTGGAGTCACAGGGGTTAACTTTAGCAGTACTTAGGGCACGACTGAGCGACTTCACTTTCACTTTTCACTTTCATGCACTGGAGAAGGAAATGGCAACCCCCTCCAGTTTTCTTGCCTGGAGAATCCCAGGGACAGAGGAGCCTAGTGGGTTGTCGTCTATGGGTCGCGCAGAGTCGGACACGACTGAAGCGACTTAGCAGCAGCAGCAGGCTCCAATACGGAGAAGGCAATGGCAACCCACTCCAGTACTCTTGCCTGGAAAATCCCATGGCCGGAGGGGCCTGGTAGGCTGCAGTCCATGGGGTCGCCAAGAGTCGGACACCACTGAGCGACTTCACTTTCACTTTTCACTTTCATGCATTGGAGAAGGAAATGGCAACCCACTCCAGTGTTCTTGCCTGGAGAATCCCAGGGACGGGGGAGCCTGGTGGGCTGCTGTCTATGGGGTCGCACAGAGTCGGACAGGACTGAGCGACTTAGCAGCAGCAGGCTCCAATAGGCCTAGGTCTATAAGCTCACGGTCATCAAGTAGTTAACACCTGTTTGGTGAGGGGTTTTCACAGCAGTGAAACAATACAGGAAATGTGCCTCTGATACTGTTATCTAGGTACTTCAGAGAGGAGCTAAAGCAGAAAATGGGGGAGGGGTCTGTCCAAGGAAAGCCCCCTAGAGTCCTGTAGATTATGGTTTCTCAGAGATATCTGAAATTGCTGTCTCCTGGACTACAGTCCTCCTTTTGCCCCAAATAAAACTTGACTCATAACTCTCACCTTGTGCATTTCTTTTTTAGACAACAATTGCTATTGGGTCTTCTGAGCATATGAAATCACAAAGAAATGAAGGAACTGTGGCAGAGTGAAGAAAGATGTCCGTCTTCAGAACCTAGGAATCTTGAGGAAAAAAACAAAAACAAAACATTTTACAGGCTCTTAGTGAAAGTGAAAGTGTTTGTTGTTCAGTGGTGTCCAATGCTTTGTGACCCAATTGCATGGACTGTAGCCTGCCAGGATCCTCTGTCCATGGATTTCCCCAAGCAAGAATACTGGGGTCGGTAGCCAATCCCTTCTCCAGGGGAATCTTCCTGACTCAGGGATTGAACCTGGGCCAATCCTGGTTGCAGGATTCGTTACCACATTGCAGGCAGATTCTTTACAATATGAACCACGAAGGAAGCCCTTTACAAGCTTTTAGGGATGGTATATATTGGCAGAGGGGTCAGAAAAAGACATTAGATAAGCTAAATTTTTAAAACTTCAGTGCTCAGATATCTGTCAAAATAACATATAGTAAAATATTATGAAATATTTTCTGGAATAAACTGCAATGAAATACACAGAAGAACTGTACAAAAAAGATCTTCATCACCAAGATAATCACGATGGTATGATCACTCACCTAGAGCCAGACATCCTGGAATGTGAAGTTAAGTGGGCCTTAGAAAGCATCACTACAAACAAAGCTAGTGGAGGTGATGGAATTACAGTTGAGCTATTTGAAATCCTGAAAGATGATGCTGTGAAAGTGCTGCACTCAATATGCCAGCAAATTTTGAAAACTCAGCAGTGGCCACAGGACTGGAAAAGGTCAGTTTTCATTCCAATCCCAAAGAAAGGCAATGCGAAAGAATGCTCAAACTACCACACAATTGCACTCATCTCACACGCTAGTAAAGTAATGCTCAAAATTCTCCAAACCAGGCTTCAGCAGTACGTGAACTGTGAACTTCCAGATGTTCAAGCTGGTTTTAGAAAAGGCAGAGGAACCAGAGATCAAATTGCCAACGTCCACTGGATCATGGAAAAAGCAAGAGAGTTCCAGAAAAACATCTATTTCTGCTTTATTGACTATGCCAAAGCCTTTGACTATGTGGATCACAATAAACTGTGGAAAATTCTGAAAGAGATGGGAATACCAGACCACCTGACCTGCCTCTTGAGAAACCTGTATGCAGGTCAGGAAACAACAGTTAGAACTGGACATGGAACAATAGACTGGTTCCAAATAGGGAAAGGAGTACATCAAGGTTCTATAGTGTCACTCTGCTTATTTAACTTCTATGCAGAGCACATCGTGAGAAACGCTGGGCTGGAAGAAGCACAAACTGGAATCTAGATTGCCGAGAGAAATATCAATAACCTCAAATATACAGATGACACCACCCTTATGGCAGAAAGTGAAGAGGAGCTAAAAAGCCTCTTGATGAAAGTAAAAGAAGAGAGGAAAAGTTGGCTTAAAGCTCAACATTCAGAAAATGAAGACCACGGCATCTGGTCCCATCACTTTGTTATACCCAAGTTGCGAAATCTCCCAATGACCACCAGGGAGCAAAAGCAAGAGAGTTTTTATTACCAAGCTCGAGCTGGGGCTCCTACTGATACAGACGCAGTGGCTATAGGGAGGAGCCCTGGGTTTTGGATTACATTGCTTATATAGGGAGTATACATGGAAAAAAAGGATTTCTAGGTAGGGGAACGTCTGATTGGTCACTTTCTTTCGAAGGGTTGTGTGTTGGTTCTTGATTGGTCCCTATTGTCCAGGTTAAGTCAGGAGATTTTGGTCTGGGGTCTGATTGGCTCGTGGGCGGTGGGGTGAGGTCATTGGATTTCCAAAGGCTTTTGGATTTCCAAAGGCTCTTTTCCTGGAACCTTACAAAATGGAGTGTTTCTGTTAACAAAATGGAGTAGCTTAGATTCTTCAACTTCATGGGAAATAGATGGGGAAACAGTGGAAACAGTGTCAGACTTTATTTTTTGGGCTCCAAAATGACTGCAGATGGTGATTGCAGCCATGAAATTAAAAGACGCTTACTCCTTGGAAGAAAAGTTATGACCAACCTAGATAGCATATTGAAAAGCAGAGACATTACTTTCCCAACAAAGTTCTGTCTAGTCAAGGCTATGGTTTTTCCAGTGGTCATATATGGATGTGACAGTTGGACTTTGAAGAAAGCTGAGCGTAGAAGAATTGATGCTTTTGAATTGTGTTGTTGGAGAAGACTCTTGAGAGTCCCTTGGACTGGAAGGAGATCCAACCAGTCCATTATTCTGAAGGAGATCAGCCCTGGGTCTTCTTTGGAAGGACTGATGCTAAAGCTGAAACTCCAGTACATTGGCCACCTCATGCGAAGAGTTGACTCATTGGAAAAGACTCTGATGCTGGGAGGGATTGGGGGCAGGAGGAGAAGGGTTCGACAGAGGATGAGATGGCTGGCTAGCATCACCGACTTGATGGACATGAGTTTGAGTGAACTCCAGGAGTTGGTGATGGACAGGTAGGCCTGGCGTGCTGCGATTCATGGGGTCACAAAGAGTCGGACACGACTGAGCAACTGAACTGTACTGTACTGAACTGACTGATACCTGTGGAGAGAGCCTCATAGGGTTGGATTAAAGCAAAAACGCTCTTGGTGCATAAAGCAGTTGGATTCTTTACATCAGGCAATAGGTTGCAGAAATGCTTTAAAAGTTCATATTGATTGATGTGCAGGAAAGCAATATTTCTATCCAAAATATGCCTATTGAGCTGATTATTTATTTAAAAAAAAAAACAAAACACTGCAGACATAGTACAATCTCTGAAAATTGGGTAAAAGTTATCTTGCAGGGAGGAAGCCAATTTTGACTACCTGCTGGAAACTGTTTTTTTGACTTGCTTTTATTATGATGATTGTATTCAATGATTTGCCTGAAGGACCCTGCCCCTCTGCTTGACTGTAAATTAACAGCCTTTGTTCAGCTCTGGGAGATAGCTTGTCCCTGCCCACCTGTGAATAGAAAAAAATAGCACACCCCTTCAGAAGGCTGGGCATTCCCTTGGAGATGTTTTGCAAGACTGAAGACCCTTTAACTTCTCTTCCCCACTGCATCTTCTTCTTTATTCTGCCTTTTGACTTTAGTTCCTCATTGCTTCTTTCTCTCTGATCTATAAAATAATCTGGCATCCAGCCCCCAATAAGATGGTTATTTTGAAGTGCTAGCCTGCCATCTTCTCGGTCTGCTGGCTCCCCAGTTAAAGTCTCTTTCTTGCCTCAACACCTTGTCTCTCAGATTCATTGGCCTGGAGCACAGCAAGCAGAGTGAGCTTGGAACAGTTGCACTTCTGGAAGAGATATTTACATTTGTGAGGGACAGTCCATTTGTAAAGGTATCTTCCTCTCTGTATGAGAAGAGGAGGATGAGTGAATCTCTGCAAACTCTTATCAATAGACAAGGCTAGGACCTATATCTACATAACAATTTTTGCTGTTGTTGAGTTGCTAAATCATATCCAACTCTTTTTGACCCCTTGGACTGCAGCATCCCATGCTTCCCTGTCCCTCATCATCTTCTGGAGTTCACCCAAGTTCATGTCCATTGAATCTGTGATGCTGTCTAACCATCTCATCCTCTGCCCCATAACCATTTTTGACCTTGTCTTCTGATCTTGTTTACTGTGCTTTCCCTGTAACCTATTAACAGACCCCTGGTAATCTTTCTTTGTCTTTAGCTGCAGAGTTATTTAAGGTGATGGCTTATGCCATTTCTATGAATTACTCAGTTTTCCTTGGTGTGTCTCATGTATACAGGACATATGCATGTTCTTAAACTTCTGTTTCTTTCCCCCTGTTAATCTGTCTTTTATTACAGAGGAGGTTTTGTCAAGAACCTCGAAGGATAAACTTCCCCTAAAGTTATTTGGATAAACTATTTCATCAGTTTGTTTTATAACATTGCTAGCTGGTAAAACTTTATTTTTTTAGCTGGTAAAACTTTCTTGTGCTTTCTCTAATCTTGCAGTTGAAAAGCTCAAATCTTCCTCCATGCTTCTGATGCTTTCCTCCATCAGAAAGCAAAAATTGGTACTCAGCAATCTCCAAGTGACTGAAGGCCATAATAGATGTTATCTTAACTGATATGAAGACTAATAGATTGGGGAGGCAGGAAGAGAACAGGAAAGGAAGAAGTCCCAGATGATGGAAGCCAACATCTCTGCAGATTTATTACTATCCTCTCTCTATACTCAGAGGTCCAGCAGCTTTTTCATCATTAATAAATATTTTCTTTGGTGCCCTTCCTCCCAAAATAATGTTACCCATAAAAAATTTCCTTCAGTAATCAGTGCCTTGGTAAAATGTTTATGCATTTGTAGACCGTGATCTTCCAAGCTCAGTCATCCCTATTCTTCCTTTACTTATCTCTTTAGTAATGAACCTGAGCAGAACCCTGTGGGCACCATGTGGGTACAAATCCTTTTCATGTCCCTGATTCTTGTTTGTAGGAAATGGACTTCAGGCAGCCTCATAAGACCTTCCATGAGTTCCGAAAGGCAGATTCAAGCAGTTGCTAACCAGAACAGTGAGGGACTGAAGAAACAAAGGAGAAATCATAAACAATAGTGCAATGATAAAGCAGGATTGTGGTTCTTCATCAAGGGAGAAACATGACAATATCATTGAGTTATTCGGCAGGAACTAAGGCCCTTACCCAGGTGGAGGATGACAACATCATGCTAAGCATGAGTCCTGGAACGCCTCCCTCATCACCAATAAGTCTGTGATTTATTGTGCAGAACAAAGTCTGCATGCAGTGGAAGATAACGAAGACTCTGATCTCTTTCTCAAATTACTAACTGCAACTAACTTCTTTCTCCCTTTAAAAACTTTTAGAGTAAAGTAGAATTTTCAGAGTTCATTCTGAGCCGTGAGTCTAGTCACCTTCTCCCCAGGTGGTCAGCCTCCAGAATAAAGCGAACTTCCCTCTCCATGCAACACTTGTTTCTTGAGTACTGGCTTTTGAGCAAAGAGCAACGAAACCCGAGTTCAGTAACAGTAATACATACATGCTTGTCCAGTTCATAGAAATAACTCTCCCTCTTTAGTCTTACTTCTATCCCATTTTTCTGGTATTCTATCACTATGTTATTTTACCTGTGTCTTCTTGCCAGTGCCTTCTTACCCTGCTGAGTAGGATTTATATAGGTTCCTACAAGTCCTCAAGGAGCTGAATAACATCACTGTTTATAGGAACCCAAGGGACAGAAGAAAAGATTTGTGTGGCATAGACTGCTCTGTACCATGCCTAGGTAAGAAACAAGAAGAAGTACACAAAGATTTCAAGCTGATTTTCTGAGCAAAATCCAAATCAAAACCAAAGCAAAGAAGCAAACAAAAAAGATTTATGTAAATGCTTTCTTTAGTCATGTTTTTGACAGACAATTCCTGGATTTCTTTTAAAAGAGAAAAATTATTGGGAGGGAATTCTCTTTATGAAGTATTTATCATATAAAAGTCTGGGAAGTAGAAACTTTCCAGAAATTCTATTACATGCTATGTCTTTGTTGTTTTTTGTTTGTTTGTCACTAATTGTAAAGATAAATAAACTTAGAGTCGGGGGAGTATAATGATTAAAGGTGAGATTAAGAATCAGCTAACCCTTTAGTCTACGTTAGAAAAAAATCAGAATTTTTCTTTACAAAATGGACTTGTTTTCAAACAACTTTATACCCTTCTCTTCAATATAATTAGCAAAACTTTTTAAAAGACAGTACAAATATTGCTTTTTTCTCCCTAAGTGGCTGTGAGTGAGGTAAATTTCAATTCAAAATCTGATTTGAATGCTCGCTAATTACATGACTTTGGGCTGGTGACCTTAAACTTCCTTTGACTTAATTTTATTTTCACTTTGTCAAGGATAATAATTGCATTTGGGAAATGCTTTAGAAGCTTGTCAAGACATTTCATGGCCTAAATGATCATTGGTTGCCTGTTTGAGCAGACTCTCTCTCTGGATTATCCTCTGCTCAACCATGCTACATACATGAATGTTCTTTCCTTACATTCTACACACATGACTGATCTTCCCTCTTAAACTTAGAGCCTAATCAGTAAAAACCTGTGTACTTCCTTCCCCCTGGCCCTGGTTAGTGACTGTTCTAATCCTTAGATCAGAATGACTCCACCAAAAAAAAAAAAGAATGACTCCACCATGCTAGTTTTTCAAAGGGAAGATTTTACCCCATGAAGGTCCTTAGCCCCTCTGCTGGTTTCTCTGCTAATCGAGAAATCAATATTAGGGATGCTCTATCTTTAAGGCTTCCCTGGTAGCTCAGCTGGTAAAGAATCCACCTGCAATGCAGGAGATCCCAGTTTGATTCCTGGGTGGGGAAGATTTGCTGGAGAAGGGAATGGCTACCCACTCCAGTATTCTTGGTAAGAATCCACCTGCAATGTGGGAAACCTGGGTTAGATCCCTGGGTTGGAAAGATCCCCTGGAGAAGGGAATGTCTACCTACTCCAATATTCTGGCCTGGAGAATGCCATGGACTTTATACTCCATGGGGTCGCAAAGAGTCAGACACACCTCACTTTCACCCCTCAGACAGCTTCCCTAGCTCCTCAACGCTGCTGTTGGCAGTTCTGTCCAACAGCAAGACTGCTGCTGTGTTCTGTCTTCTATCTGCTACACACAGTGGGAGTTGCTCCAGGACCTTGCTTCACACACATAATGTTTCCTCTGTCTATTGAACATGTCTCTGTCATTGACTTTGGGCTTTCTCTTTGGTCTTGAGACTCAGCAAGTACAAGGCTTGCAGGCTGGAGGATGCAGCCCGATGCTGCTGTAATACTAATTGTTATTATATTGCTATTATTATCCAAACTTCAAACACTCAGTTATTTTAAATACTTTTTTTGAAGTTATCTTTTTTCAAATCTTTAGGCACTGGGTCAGGATGTTTAATAAGTAAAGAAAATTAGATTATTAAAATGATGTTTTACACTGCTGTGTTCAAAGTGGATAACCAAAGACCTATTGTATAGCACACAGAACTCTACTCAATGTTATATGCCAGCCTAGATGAGAGAAGGTTTTGGGGGAGAATGGATAAGTGTACATGTACGGCTAAGTTCCTTTCCCGTTCACCTGAAGTTATCACATTGTGATACAACAAGAGTAGATTAGTGACAGGATAAAAAAAGCTCTGTAATTCTCTGCTTCTGTCTCTTTATCACCTTGCTGAATGTTTTGTGTATTTTTGCCGTTTTGATTCTGGTAGATTCTCCTTTTAGCATCTCTTGTAAGGAAGGTCTAGGGTTCATCTACTCTCTCAGCTTTTTCTTGCTTGGGTAAGTATTTCCCTGCCATATCTGGTGGGCGAATACTAACTCTGCTGGATAATAACTGAATAATAGCTGAATAATAACTCTGCTGGGTAGAGTATTCTTGAGTGACAAGTTTTATCTTTGAGTATTTTACAAATGTCATTCTATTCCCTCCTGGCCTGTTGGGTTTCTGCTGAAAATCTGCTGATGGTCCAGTAGGAGGTCCTTTGTAGGTTGCCATCCCTTTTGCCTTGGCTGCCTTTAAATTCTTTCTTTGCATTGAATTTTGACAATTTTATTATCTTGTCCTGGAAAAGATCTTTTTGCAATGAGGTCTTTAGATGTTCTCTTAACTTCATAGACTTGTATATCAAGTTCTTACTCCCAGTTTGGGAAGTTCACAGCTATTATTTCTTAAATAATATTTCTTCTCCCTTTTCCCTCTCTTCTCCTAAAGGATACCCATTATGCTAATGATGCCCTTTCTAAAAGTTTCCAGTAATTCTTGTAGGATTTCCTCATTTTTAAAAATATATCTTATTTCTCTTTCCTTATCTACTTGTATTATTCCTAGATTTCTATTTATGAGCTCACTAATTCTGTCTTCCTATGATCTGGTCTCTTTTAAATGCTTTCTAATGAATTCTTCATCCCATTTAATGTGTTCTTCGGCTCTAGAATTTTTGTCTGGCTCTTCTTTAGCGTTTCAGTCTTTTTAGTAAAGTATTCTTTCAGGTTCTTTAATTTTATTCCTCAGCTTAGTAAATTACTTTTCTGAGTTTTCTTATAACTCTTTGAATTTCTTCATGGCAACTATTCTGAATTCTCCAATAGTTCGATCACACTATTCTGTTTATTTATTTATTTATATTTGACTCTGCTGAGTCTTCCTTGTGGTGCTCGGGCCCTTTGCTGTGGTGTCTGGGCTTTCTCTAGTTGCAGTAGTCAAGTGCTTCTTTTGTCTTGGAGCATGGGTTCTACAGCAGGCAAGCACAGCATGCAAGCTCAGTAGTTGTGGCACACGGGCTCAGTTGCTTCCAGATATATGGGATCCTAGTTCACTTTTCACTTTCACGCATTGGAGAAGGAAATGGCAACCCACTCCAGTATTCTTGCCTGGAGAATCCCAGGGACGGGGGAGCCTGGTGGGCTGCCGTCTGTGGGGTCGCACAGAGTCGGACACGACTGAAGCGACTTAGCAGCAGCAGCAGCAGTTCCCTGCTGAGCCCAGGGGTTGCACCTGGGACCCCTGAATTAGAAGTCAGATTCTTACCCACTGGACTACCAGTTATTTTAAATTTGGCATCTAGAAAATTATCTTTTTCTTTTTGTGGTGTGGTGTTACTATAATTCTTCATATTGTTTGATCCATTTTCCCTCTGCTTGCACTTTTGAAATTAAATGACAGATTCAATATAGTCTATTTCTTTTTATATACCAGTAGGTGGCAACATCACATAAGCTTTTGGCTTCTAGTATCTGCGGTTACTTGTGATTGATTGCATTTGCAAGCTGGCACTTTCCAGCTTCCACCGTCTCTGTAAGAGGTGTGGGTAGTTCCACACTTCCATTGCTCTATCTTGTGACAGCCGTGTCATTGCTGCCTTGTTTGTGCCAGAGCTGCTTTCTCCATCAGGATGGCGGGCTCTTTCCTTACATCCGAAATCCCTTGAAACAGGTTCCATTGTGGGGAAGAGGGGCAGAGCTGGAAGGACCTGGACTGAGCTGGACTGAGCAGCCCATCCCCACCTTGACTTTTGTTGTAAAGGTTCAAGGGCCCCACCACCATGGATGAGGGTGCAGGGGCTGGGGTGCTCTATGCCTCAGCAGCAGGAAGGGTGAGGGTGTGGGCCCGGTCTTCACGGACACTACTGTCAGGTTTCTTTGGAAGTGGGGTTTGTGTGTCCATGCATGATGCCAAAGTCATGTGTGCTGCCTTGCCTGCTGCTGCTGGCTCCTCTGGAGCAGTGGGCTCAGCTTTCATGGTCAGAAGCCGGGGATCTCAGGCCCCACCCCCACCGTTCCCTTGGTTCCACCTACTGAGTCTTCCAGGCCACCCATCTTTCATGTTCAGAATTCTTCAGTGTCACCTTGTGTTGGATGGAGGTCCCTTTGTTGAGCTGTGAATGTTTTAATGGTTGTAGATTGAAGGAGAGAGAGAGAAAGGTAGTTTTCCACATGGCTACGTCTCTGACCCACAAGCAAATTTGGAGCATTTCCATCACTTGAAAACAAATCTAATACTATAACAGTCACCCTCATTGTGACCTGAGCCTTAGATGATCACTGATCTTCTTCACATTTTTACAGATTTCCTTTTTGGTCAGTTCATGAATGCCTTAATACACGATATTTGCAGTCTGGATTCGTTCACTTAGCATACTGTTATCTAGCCTGCTCTTTTTCCCCATGGCCATAGCACATACACAGAGTCCACTGCTGCTCACAGATTTTATACCTGCTTACCTCTGCACAGAGTAATTCACCCATGATGTCAATATATACTTCAGTTCAGTTCAGTCGCTCACTCGTGTCCAACTCTTTGCGACCCCATGAATCGCAGCACGCCAGGCTTCCCTGTCCATCACCAACTCCCAGAGTTTACACAAACTCATGTCCATAGAGTCAGTGATGTCATCCAGCCATCTCATCCTCTGTCATCCCCTTCTCCTACTGCCCCCAATCCCTCCCAGCATCAGAGTTTTTTCCAATGAGTCACCTCTTTGCATGAGGTGGCCAAAGTACTGGAGTTTCAGCTTTAGCATCAGTCCTTCCAAAGAACACCCAGGACTGATCTCCTTTAGAATGAACTGCTTGGATCTCCTTCCAGTCCAAGGGACTCTCAAGAGTCTTCTCCAACACCACAGTAAAAAGCATTAATTTTTTCGGCACTCAGCTTTCCTCACACTACAACTCTCACATCCATACATGACCACTGGAAAAACCATAGCCTTGACTAGACGGACCTTTGTTGGCAAAGTAATGTCTCTGCTTTTCAACATGCTATCTAGGTTGGTCATAACTTTTCTTCCAAGGAGTTAGTGTCCTTTAATTTCATGGCTGCAGTCACCATCTGCAGTGATTTTGGAGCCCCAAAAAATAAAGTCTGACACTGTTTCCACTGTTTCCTCATCTATTTCCCATGAAGTGATGGGACCAGATGCCATGATCTTCGTTTTCTGAATGTTGAGCTTTAAGCCAACTTTTTCACTCTCCTCTTTCACTTTCATCAAGAGGCTTATCAGTTACTCTTCACTGTCTGCCATAAGAGTGGTGTCATCTGCATATCTGAGGTTCTTGGTATTTCTCCCAGCAATCTTGATTCCAGTTTGTGTTCCTTCCAGCCCAGCGTTTCTCAAGATGTACTCTGCATATAAGTTAAATAAGCATGCTGACAATATACAGCCTTGACGTACTTCTTTTCCTATTTGGAACCAGTTTGTTATTCCATGTCCAGTTCTAACAGTTGCTTCCTGACCTGCATATAGTTTTCTCAAGAGGCAGGTCAGGTGGTCTGGTATTCCTATTTCTTGAAGAATTTTCCACAGTTTATTATGATCCACACAGTCAAAGGCTTTGGTATAGACAATAAAGCAGAAATAGATGTTTTTTTTGAACTCTCATGCTTTTTTGACAATCCAGCAGATGTTGGCAATTTGATCTCTGGTTCCTCTGCCTTTTCTATGTCCTTTTGATGAAGTAAGGAGATTTAAATTGAACAAGAAGGAGAGGTGGGGCATTAGTAGATAAGCAAACGTATCTTAGATGCACATATATCAAGAGAATACAAACAAGTGAGTGTGAATCTAAGAAAGTTCAAGAGTTTGGCCATCACAGAGTTATGGGAGCATTGCATTGCCCAGAATTGAAATATGGAAACATTTTCTGAGTAAAGGAACATGAAGAGAGTTTATAGATGAGAATTCCTTGCTTTGTGATATTGACAAATAAGACAACATCAGTATTATAGTCTAGGAAATCTCTAATACAATGGGGAGGAACACTCAGGGAGAGGGTTATGATCAAGGGACCTGAGGAAGAAGACTCATCAAAAGCACCATATTCAAACTGAACATATTTTTTAACCCTCTAATCCAGTAGCTATATTTAGGTTGATATCTCCAATAAACATATTGACAATTTCCCTTGTTTTCAAACAGAAACTTCAACTTATATCCATGCTGTTTGCCACCATATACACCCAGGATCCAGGCAGCTTTTTCTGACACATCTTCCTCCCAGTGATTATTCTGTGATGTGATGACTGGGGAGCCCAGGACACCATAATTGCCAAAATCATCATTCTTATATATATTTGGTTCCAAATTGCACAGATATCTCAACTGCTTCTGGTCCTCAGAAATGGCAAGGTCCTAGCAAGAAGGTTCAGGAACATGTGAACTGTGGAAAAATTACAGGGTTGGTTTAGGGCTATGATGTAGGTTTATTTGTAACACTGTAAAAGGGATCTTTAAAAAAACTTGAATGGAAAGGTAGTGTGTGTGTGTGTGTGTGTGTGTGTGTGTGTGTGAGTGTGTGTGTTGGGAGTGGAAACAGACATCTTAAAATATGAGACCTAATAGAAAATGAAAGCATCTAAAAGATGATGAAAACAGGGTGGCTTGATGATCTTGTGATGTTTCCTTACCCCAGTAGCGTTGCACATCTGTCAGCCCTGAAATAATAATAATAAGCCATAATGTTACATATAAACAAGGGAGTCAGCTCTGAAATCTGTTTTTTCCAGGTTAGGGGAAGGGCTGTGGTGAGGTACTGAAGTGATGAAAGAGAAGATGAGCAAACACTTGGTCACTTCCCACGAATAGGACCACATCGTCATACGCAAAGTATCTGGGCTTTGCTGTCTCTATCCACACCTAGAAATTGGAGCCTCCTCCCTGTTTTACCCCCACCACAAGAATTCCACAGACACCCACTTAGGTAGCACTCCTCACCGTTATATACTCGCTGTATGTCTGTCAGATCAAGAGCTGAACACGTTCTCCTCTGTCCCTTGGGGAGAGTTCTGGGCTTCTTCAGGGTTAAGGTTTCACTCCTAGGGAAGACAAAGATTGACCCCCACACGACTGACTTCTTGTTCCTCTAAAACCACTGACTTTCACTCCACTGATGCACTTGAACTGTCCTGGGAAATGAGAGACTGGACACCTGACTTTGGCGCCAGAAGGAATGTGTTAATGTCCACCTTCCTAGTTAACCTCCGTGCGACCTGGGACTGTACTGACCTGTCAGGACAGTTCTTCCTTCTTTAGTGAAGTCATTAACTTCTCCCTCTCTAGCTCCTAGAAAGCATATGAAATTATTTGAAATAATATTTTGGTAACACAAAAAAATAATTTGTGGAAAAATCCCTGCATAGATATATGTTCTAGGGAGGTGTCAGAAAGTTAGGGAGCAGAACCTGGCACCCAGGTGTTTGAGACATACCAGGTATGAGAACACTGTCTAGAGAGTCCCCAGATCTTCAACGTCTGCTCCCCAAAACAGAGGCTCTCAGAATACCCTGACATCCCAGGTTCTTTGGGAATAATGGCAACCCTTGAGAAACAGGACATTAGGAATACTAAAGCAACAGTGGTTGACATTTCATGTGTTTGTAACAATCTTGCTGCCACCATGTACATGTGCAAATTCAAACACAAGGATGCTACCTTTCCATTCTGCCTTCTAGACTCTGTGAGCAAGAAGGAGCCATTGTTTGCAGCACAGCCATAATGGTCTTTGATATTCAAGCCTGCTTTTGGAAATCTAATCAGAAAGATATAGAAGGCCAAGTCTCTTCTATATCCAAGGCAAAATTCAAATATAAAGGAGTTGTCTCCAATTTGGGTGCTTGAGAAGACATGACTCTCCCAAGGTAATTCAAGCACCTACTAAATATGAAAGCTGAGTTGCATAAGGACACCAAGTGTGCATTAAATATTTGAGGTCACAGGAGTCTGTTATTGCAACGTCTTATTCCTATTATGGTACAGACTAAATTCTGTGACTTTCAATGACCACAATTATCTACAGTAGAAGTTGGTCCATTCTTAATCATTAGGAAAAATTTAGCCTTGATTTGTGAACAGAAATTGAAGGGAAATCTATATACCATTTTTTCTGCCTTGACCATTATTTTCCTCTAATTGGCCACCAGATAAATCTAGTCAGTGGTTTTAATTATTTTTATTCCATAAATGGACTATCTCTGATCTCCCACACATACCTTTTCATGATGTTGTTCACATCCTAGTAAGGAAAAAAAAACATAAGTCAAGAAGTAATAGGTCCTCCCACTTAGAAATCTTCATTATATTCCCACCAGCCCCTGACTGTGTGAATAGGATGGTCTCAATGTGAGAGCAAAAATAAAGACAAGAGCAAGGTCATTCATTCTAGAAGACCCTTGTAACGGTGTCACAGTTTCAACAAAGGTGAAATAGCTTTGACACCTGTAAAAGCAGGAGGCTTTTAGTATGTGCTGATGAGAGAACATAAAAACCAACATATTCACTTTCCTGCAAAGGCATAAGATGTCCCATGAGGCTATTTGAATATTTAATGGTTCTTTAATATATTCAACAAAAGTATCAAGTATTATACTATTATTTGCCAAGCTTTAAGTCACGCTTTGGAGAATCAACTATGAATACATAATGCTAATATTCCTAAAGCTATTTACATGGCTTTTATGAGGCTGGAAGTAAACAAATATCTTAATGTACATGTTTTTCATGTGTCTCTAGCATCATTTTACACACTATCAGTGATCTCTTTCACTCCCTTAACTTCAGCATAACACACACAGTTGATTTCCAAATCTTTACTTTTACTCAGTTTTGACTCTTCAGTTCAGTTCAGTTCAGTTCAGTCTCTCAGTCCTGTCTGACTCTTTGCGACCCCATGAATCACAGCATGCCAGGCCTCCCTGTCCATCACCAAATCCCAGAGTTCACTCACTCAAGTCCATCAAGTCAGTGATGCCATCCAGCCATCTCATCCTCTGCCGCCCCCTTCTCCTCCAGCCCCCCAGTCCCTCCCAGCATCAGAGTCTTTTCCAATGAGTCAACTCTTCGCATGAGGTGGTCAAAGTATTGGGGTTTCAGCTTTAGCATCGGTCCTTCCAAAGAACAACCAGGACTGATCTCCTTCAGAATGGACTGGTTGCATCTCCTTGCAGTCAAGGGACCATCAAGAGTCTTCTCCAACACCACAGTTCAAAAGCATCAATTCTTCGGTGCTCAGCCTTCTTCACAGTCCAACTCTCACATCCATACATGACCACAGGAAAAACCATAACCTTGACTAGACGGACCTTTGTTAGCAAAGCAATGTCTCTGATTTTCAATACTCTATCTAGGTTGGTCATAACTTTACTTCCAAAGAGTAAGCATCTTTTAATCTTATGGTTGCAATCATCATTTGCAGTCATTTTGGAGCCCCCCAAAATAAAGTCTGACACTGTTTCCACTGTTTCCCCATCTATTTCCCATGAAGTGATGGGACCAGATGCCATATCTTCGTTTTCTGAATGTCAAGTTTTAAGCCAACTTTTTCACTCTCCTCTTTCACTTTCAGCAAGAGGCTTTTTAGTTCCTCTTCACTTTCTGCCATAAGGGTGGTGTTATCTGCATATCTGAGGTTCTTGATATTTCTCCCGGCAATCTTCGTCTCTGAAATGCTTATTTATCTATTCAGTAAAAAATAAGTCACAAGAATCGGTAATTTAGGACCTTTAATCTGTAACTTACTATTCATCAACTAACTGTCTCCTCTCTTGTATCCCATTTTCATAATGTTACCAATAAGCACTCAGTCATTGTCCTATAACTAGAGCATTTATCTGCACTTTAGTTTGTACTGAGTCAGTTTTGATCAAGTCCTTAACAGTTTGTAGCCATCTAATCTTCTTAATCATCAGAGATGTTGTTTTCTTTGAGCAGATATTTATCAGTATATTTGGTGTCTTTAATATTAGACTTATTTCCATGTTGCCTAAAACTAGTACAACAGCTGGGTCCACATACAAAAAACAAAAAACAAAATCTCTCTACTATTTTTTTTGTATATGACAAAAATCAAATAAAACTGCAATAAGTAGAACCTTTTGTGAATACCGTTACATCTTTAGTCAATGCTTAATTTTGAAGCTCAAGCCTTGTCATCAGAATCTGGTCTGTGTATTTCTCCAATCCTACTTACTTCACCTATGTTGACTTTTGGAGAAGGAAATGACAGCCCACCCCAGTATTCTTGCCTGGAGAATTCCATGGACAGAGGAGCCTCTTGGGGTATAGTCCATGGGGTTGCAAAGAGTCAGACACGACTGAGCAACTATCATTCATATTGACTTTATTCTCAGTTACTGAAGAAAGCAAAAATCTCCTGACATAAACTCCAGAAGAAAAGAGAATTTTTCTTCCCATTGTTCTGAAAAGTTCAGATGCTTGCAGGCATTAGTCTGTAGGATTGGGTGCAATATTTAAAACATCATTGTGTTGTTGCTGGAAGGAAATGAAACCAGGGGTACAGGAAGTTTCTATTTTTACTGAAATGAAGTTGGTGTTAGTCAGGAGTAGATCATGATGGGATAGGAAACATTCTAATCATTAGAGCAACTATTAGGAAAAAATGAAAAAAATATACATAGTTAGAAAATAACAAAACAATATTTTATACCAGAGATATTTAACAAAAAAGAAGCTAGTTGAAGTGAATAAGAAGAATGAAAACTAGCCATATGGAATGCAAATAGAAAAATGATAAATTTATATATAACCAGATCAATGATTACATTATTAAATGGCATTGTATTAATATCCCTATTAAAAGGAAGATTTTTTGACCTGATAAAAAGTCACTATTGCCATCTACAGGACATATATCTTACATTCAATGATACAAGAAGAGTGAAGTTAAAACCATAGAAAGCTATATATCATATGAACAGTAAAGCTCAAGTGTTCATATCACAGACGCTGGGGTTTCTTGCCCAGTGTTACCTGCAGCATCTCCATTGTTGACCCTTTCAGACGATGTTCCACATCTGACATGAGATTTCTCACCAGCTGGCTCTGCTGGATTAGCACATGCTCAGAGTCTGCCAGGTTACGTAGACCAACTTCCTCCTTACGCTTCAGTTTTTGCATTTCCTTCACCTCCTCATATTTAAGGTTCTTTCTCAGTTTTTGAAACACTGCCTTGACATTTTGTCTCTCACGTTGTATTTGATCCTTCAGGAGTACGAGAAAGAGTGAGGTAGACAGGGAGAAAAGGAAGGAGGGAAGCAATGATTAGGGAAGCTCACAGGATAGTTCTTTTCTCTCTACATCACATTTCAAAATAATAGTTCCAAATCTGCATTGTTGAAGACAACTCACAGCCAAATGGGAACCCTGGCTGTGACTCAGTCTTCACACAACTGTCCAGGATGCTCGTGCCTTCCTGCATTACTCTTGACTCCCTCCCACCACCTTCTGCTAAGGTTGAACACTGAGGACAGGTGTAAGTTGCTCAGTTATGTTTGACAGAACTATGAAAGTGAAAGTGAAAGTCACTCAGGTGTGTCCAACACTTTGCAACCCCATGGACTATACAGTCCATGGAATTCTCCAGGCTAGAATACTGGAGTGAGTAGCCTATCCCTTCTCCAGGGGACCTTCCCAACCAAGGCATCACACCGGGCTCTCCTGCATTGAACACAGATCCTTTAACAGCTGAGCTACCAGGGAAGCCAAGACAGAGCCGTGAGCTATTGCCAAATGTCTCCTTCCAAAGAGTCAAGGACAGAAGCACATGGCAGAAATGGAATAGGAAATTCCCTTGGTATCCTCATGAGAGATGACCTCTGGTAAATACCTCCCTTCCAGTATCTATGTTCATGTGTGATACGTTCCCTTTTTAGCCCACCCCATCAGGGATAGGATGAAGGAAAGGACTAATCAAATGACAACTGTCGGGGAACAAAGAGGAAGGCCGTTACTTGTGACCACCCAAGGTCCTGTCCAAGATATCTGTCTAACTCCCTCGGGAAGTGCCTTCTCCTACCTTCCAGGCAGCAATGTCTGCTTGGACTTTAACTTCCAACTCCTCAGCTTCCAGCTGCTTCTCCCTCAGTCTCTCTAGAGCTTCCTGGAGTTTCTTCTGTGAGAAAAGAACCACACCAGAGTCAAGCTATGGGCTTTCTCAGCATCACTGCAGAAGATAAATGAGAGAAATGAGGCTGATTTCCAAAGAGAATCTACTTTACAAAAACTATAGAGAACAGCTATTAGAATATATGACCTGGGAGAAAACCCGAGGTGGGGAATATATTCTTAAGACTCAAGAGATAGGAGTCAAAAAAAAAAAAAAAAAAGAGATAGGAGTCAGCATTCTCTCTCCAAAGAAGACTGGTTCTCTTTGCTCTAGAGAAACCTGATCCTGCAGCAGGGAAAAACTTACACTTCAGTGTCCTCATTACCCTCCTCATTACCCCATTTCCTCATTACCCTCATGTTCAAAGTCATCCTGAGAGCTTCTTTGGGCATCAGATTTCCACCTACTTCTGACCTAAAGTCTGTGTCTAAGATCATTGCTTTGTAATGGGGGAATTTACAGAAACATCCCTCAGGCATCAGAAGGTAGGCTTAGGATGAAAAGAGATCACAGGCCTCGAGTCCATGGTGACCAGGTAAACAAAGTCAAATGCAAAGTGGAGATTTCCCCTCAAGTAACACTTTATGGTCTGTCTTTCCTCCATTCTGCTCTCTCACCTGATAGTCCTGGGCAACCTCTTCCATGAGGAATGTGTGGTGCCCATGGTGCTCCTGGGACCGCTCACAAAGCCAGCAAATGACTTCCCTATCCTCCTCACAGAAGAGCATGAGTTTCTCTCCATGGCGCAGACAGAGATTTCTCTCTTGCTCCACCTCTGGGCTCAGCTTGACCTCTCTGAGCCTCTGTACTATGTTGGCCACATGCCTATTAGGCCTCAAGTTCCCAGGCTGATAACTAATTCTGCACACAGGGCACCTTCTGTCCTCGTCTGGGTCATTCATGGACACCATGTTGTTTGCAGTGATGCAGGGTTGGCAGAAGCTGTGGCCACAGTCAAGGCTCAGGGGTTCTGTCAGAAGCTCCAGGCAAATGGGGCAGGTCACCTCCTCCTGTAGGCTCACCACAATTCCTGAAGCCATGAGAGTTGCTCAACTGCTCCCACTTGTCCTGACTTCTGAGGGTTCTCTTTCTCAAAGATCCCTGTGTGTTGGAAGGTTAAAAGGGGACTGAGTTAGAAAGACAGAAATGCAAGATACTAGTTGTCAATAAATCAAGTACAGTCCAAGATCAGATTATTGAGGGACAAAAATGAACCATCAAGATACAAGATAAGAAGCTTCGTGACTTGGCAAAAAGGATATTTCATGATACTTTAAAATATTTTATTTACTTTTTTAATTGAATGAGAATTTTCTCTATGATTCAGGGAACACAAACTAGGACTCTATAGTAACGTAGAGGGGCGGGATGGGGAGGGAGGTGGGAGGGAGGTTCAAAAGGGAAAGGACATATGTATATCTATAGCTGACATATGTTGATATTTGGCAGAAACATGGAAAAAGCAAGAGAGTCAAAAAAAAAAACATCTATTTCTGCTTTATTGACTATGCCAAAGTCTTTGACTGTGTGGATCACAATAAACTGTGGAAAATTCTGAAAGAGATGGGAATACCAGACCACCTGACCTGCCTCTTGAGAAATCTGTATGCAGGTCAGGAAGCAACAGTTAGAACTGGACATGGAACAACAGACTGGTTCCAAATAGAAAAAGGAGTACATCAAGGCTGTATACTGTCACCCTGCTTATTTAACTTCTATGCAGAGTACATCATGAGAAACGCTGGACTGGAAGAAGCACAAGCTGGAATCAAGATTGCCGGGAGAAATATCAAGAACCTCAGATATGCAGACGACACCACCCTTATGGCAGAAAGTGAAGAGGAGCTAAAAAGCCTCTTGATGAAAGTGAAAGAGGAGAGGAAAAAGTTGGCTTAAAGCTCAACATTCAGAAAACGAAGATCATGGCATCCGGTCCCATCATTCATGGGAAATAGATGGCGAAACAGTGGAAACAGTGTCAGATTTTATTTTTCTGGGCTCCAAAATCACTGCAGATGTTGACTGCAGCCATGAAATTAAAAATCGCTTACTCCTTGGGAGAAAAGTTATGAGCAACCTAGATAGCATATTCAAAAGCATCGACATTACTTTGCCGACTAAGGTCAGTCTAGTCAAGGGAATGGTTTTTCCTGTGATCATGTATGGATGTGAGAGTTGGACTGTGAAGAAGGCTGAGTGCCGAAGAATTGATGTTTTTGAACTGTGGTCTTGGAGAAGACTCTTGAGAGTCCCTTGGACTACAAGGAATTCCAACCAGTCCTTTCTGAAGGATATCAGCCTTGGGTATTCTTTGGAAGGAATGATGCTAAAGCTGAAACTCCAGTACTTTGGCCACCTCATGCGAAGAGTTGACTCATTGGAAAAGACTCTGATGCTGGGAGGGTTTGGGAGCAGGAGAAGAAAGGGATGACAGAGGATGAGATGGCTGGATGGCATCCCCGACTCGATGGATGTGAGTCTGAGTGAACTCCGGGAGTTGGTGATGGACAGGGAGGCCTGGCATGCTGCGATTCACTCGGTCGCAAACAGTCAGACACGACTGAGAGACTGAACTGAAGTGAACTGAGTAGAAATCTGTAAAGACATTTCATAATAATTTTCAATACTTTACTCTTGATTCATGTTACATGACAAATTATATCCTTATATGTGGAATAATTTTTATTCTTTAATTTTACTAAACAAAAGGATGACCTGACATTTTTTCCACTAAGATCCTTATGGGACCCAACATCTTTCCAAGGCCCTTATATCCTCAGTATCAAAATATCAGTATGACTGTCTCGTGTACTTCACTGAACTCTCCTTAAGTGTTCTCTTATCACATAGACTTGCTCTGAAGACTTATCACAATGTAATCATTGTCATCATTTGTTGGATGTTTGCAATGATTTCTCTTATAGTCATGACATAATTTTAATATATGACAGGGTTTCCCAGGGGGCTTAGTGGTAAAGAATCTGGCTGCCTGCCAATACAGGCAATGCAGGTGACTCAGGTTCAATCCCGGGGTTAGAAAGATCCCAGGGAAATGGCAACCCACTCCAGTAATCTTGCTGGGAAAATCCCATGGAGAGAGGAGTCTGGCAGGCTTCAGTCCACGAGGTTGCAAAGAGGCGATCACAACTGAGCACACACATACAATATTTGATATGTGTGTCTGTACATGGTGAGAGCAAACCCATATTCAGATATGTAAAGAGAGATGGTGACTACAAAGATCACATATCTTCAATACAGAGTGGAACTAGACCTAATGTGTTAGTGGTCCTTCTACAGGGGCCTGTCTCCTACGCATTCAGCTAATCAAAGACAAACAAAGGCAAATTCATGGGCTGAGTTAATATCAAATGCACTGGGAGTGTGGAAGTGAAGAAGTGAAGAGATGCATATCACTTGGGAGGTCCTGGGAAGTCTTAGTGGGTAAATAGTGATTTCCCCTTGGGCTGGAAATAGGTCAAGGATATTGATAGGAGCCCAGAGTTGTGTGTGTGTAAGAGGATTATAGGGAGGGAGGTAGTATCAATATACTCAACCAATCACACAAGTCAGGTATCTGAAAACACATAAACACAGGTGAAATAAATGTCAGTCTTGAAAAAAAAAATCTCAGTATATTGGGCAAGATCATTCGACTAATTATCACTAATAAGTAACATAGGCTAGAAACTAGACTCATATCCATAAAAAGAAATATGAGTCTAAACAGAAGATTTAAACCACTACTAACTTGCTATTCACCTGGAAAGTAATCGTAAATAAAAATTCACCCTTAGGTGCATACATATATATACTTGTATACATTCAAAAGAACAAATGTGGAAAACATTACCAAAAAGTTGCAGATGTTGTTTAGAAATCAAATAATTGGAGAAAATAAGGGTTATCCAATAATTTCAGCTTGAAAATACAACAGAGAAAGTACAAACTGAAGAATATAAAGGAAACATGGAATGAACAAGAAGAAAAAACGTACCAAGTAGAGGAAATGAGTTGTGTGCGGAAGACACATCATCTTGTATGAGTTTGAAAAGGCCAGTGTGGCTGGTGTACAGAAGCCTGCTGGGCTTTCTGCATCACAAGAGGCTGCAGTGACATCAAACATGACACTTTCCAAATGATGTAACATTCAGGGACCCGTCTCCAAGAGTCAGGAGAAATTATCAATGTTTTCCCATGAGAGAGGAGTAGGTGCAGGATGAGCTGTGCCCTTGGGCTGTGAGATGTTGGATGGACCCAGTGTGCAATTGGGAGGATCAGGTAGGATGCAGGCACAGTTGCTCAGTGGAGAGATGATGATAGCTCGAGGGACAGGGTGATGAAGGAAATGCTGGGCAGGAGGTGAGAGTGAGAGATAAGATGACGTATAAGGACAAGACTGGGAGTTGGACTAGATGTGTGGGGACAAGGGGCAACATCAGTCCTGGACTCTTTCTTCCTGTAAAGGTAGTATTGGCTTACTCGGCTAAGTTTTGTTATTGTTGTTGCTGTTTGTTTTGTGTTTTGTGTGTATGTGTGTGTAATTTGTTTTCTGGGAAGCCTACTGGGTTACAATAAAGCGAAAAGTCAGCAGACTTTTGAGAGGGTAACAGGCAGGAAGGCCAGGGATCTCCAAAAGGAGGAAATAGGCTGCAAGTGTCAGACGTTGTTTATGTCTCCCTTAAGAGGCAGGAGGAAACACACTACACGTGTCAGAATGTTTTCCTTCTCTATACAAAGTTAAAAGAAGGTTTCTCTTAAAATTCTGTTTTGCCATGATGACACCTTGTTCCACCTGAACTTGACTTTTCTCAAACCTTGAGTTTTTCTTATGAAAATGTTTTTCATAAACTGTGTTAATGAAACTGCATTTGCTTTGGAATTTGCCTTTCTTCAGACTTCCCTGGCTCAGACTGTAAAAGCATCTGCCTATCATGCGGGAGGCCAGGGTTTGATCCCTGGGTCAGGAAGATCCCCTGGAGAAGGAAATGGCTACCCACTGCAGTACTCTTGCCTGGAAAATCCCATGGACGGAGAAGCCCTGGTAGGCTACAGTCCGTGTGGTCACAAAGAGTCGTATATGACTGAGTGACTTCACTTTCATTTTCACTTTCACTTTGGCTTTCTTCAAAGTGGTTCCACCTCAGACTAACCTTTTTCCTTTTCTCAAATCTAGGGCACATAATAGCTAAACAAACCAGTATTCATATCAACGGTTTTATCGCTGGGGGATGATATACTTCATGCCATCCTATCTCAAAAATGCATAGTGTGGGAGAGGGGCCTGGTGAAACTCCCTCAGCCTTGAGGTGTCTCTCTTATCAGACTAATAGCTTTCTAACAGACGTAAAACAGCTTGCTAAAACTAGCAAGAGGGGCACTATTTCCTCCCCCTTCTGATGTCTATGTCCGAAGCTTTGTCTATCTCTTTTATACTTTGATAAAAATTTGTTAAACAAAAGCTCTGAGAGATCAATCCTTGTCACTAGCCCCAGATTGAATTCCCGTCCTCTGGAGGCTAAGAATCTGGGTGTCTTTCATGGCTCAGTAGCAACCTTTCACCTTAAGGCCACATTTTTGACAGTAAAACTAGTCTGGATGTATTAAGTGCCTTTTGGTAGGTGCACAAGATAACATGTTAATGAATATTAAGGTCAGCGGTAGACCTTATATCATTTTATGGCTAAAGCTTTGCTTAAAATATGGTGAGGGGCCTCCAATTATTCCTGTTCCTATTCAAGATCCAGCTACTGCTGAGATGCATCAAGAGTCTATCAAGAAGGGAGGCACAGAACATGCATTCAGACAGGAAATGGCAAAATGGATTTTCCTTGCAGTGTTCCTTGGATCTAATATCAAAGCAGCTAGATCCACAAGAGACATGAAGGAACTGGACCTCATACCTGAAGGATGACCCCCGCACCACTCTCTAAGCAGTGATACAGGCTTCCCTTGGCAACAGGAAGATAGATGTGGGAACAGGAGTGGCATCTGCCTGATGAAACTTCACGTCATTTGACTCCCATAATGTCAGATGGTTGATCCTTACCTTTGATCTTTTGACTTGGAGCTCATGAAAATACAAACTGAAAACACGTCAGATATAACAGCCAAAGATAAGCATAAGAACATAAACAGACAATATTTACACAAAAGGGAAAATAGTAAGATCTTAGAGATGCCTTTTTCTTTTGTGACTGCGGTTTAACTGTTTCTCTAAACATAATATAGCCATCACAAGTTGTGAATGTTATATGAGAAAACTTCACTTTTCCCAAACAGAATTGGAATGTGAAGTTGGGCTTTGTAATATTTCCCAGGAAGTCATCTACTATTATTTAATATAAATACCTTACAATACTAGCAAAGTAAAACTTGAAAAATTAAAGTAACAATTCTAAAGCCTTGTAGCAATTGGCCTGACAGAGGTGAACTGTATGAGTTCAGAAGAGAAGGGTCTAACACTGACTATGCCTGAGAGGGCGACAAGAATAGGTAGCAGAGGTGACTGTCTCCAAAGTCAGCCTTGACGAAATAAGACTTGGTCAGAAGAAGGGAAATCGAGGCGAGGAAAAGGATTTGACTCGCGTCATCATGTGCCTGAGAAAGGTGGGTGCAGATGAAGCTTCTTTAGGAAGGAGGAAAGGGGGGAATGCAGAGACTCCTCTAAATTACTTTCCATGTGGGTCTCACAGTGTTGTTATGAGAATACTTCTCTGACATCCTTTTATATCCTGAATACCAATCAAGTAAGATTTTAAAAATAAAACTTAGATATCACTGTTATTAGAAGTTAGAGCTTCCAGATGTCACTTCTAGAAATTCTTCTCATGTTCTCCCCTTGCCTCTGATCTCTCAGCTGAGCTGGCTCTAGGTGGCCGATCCGGCTCAAGGAGAAGGATGAACAGGTTAGGGATGCACGGAAGTGCAGCAGTTCCCTGTGTCTGGACAAGAGAATTCACGAGAGGCTGCAGAGCCTGCCAGATGCCATAGCATCCAGGCAAGCCCAGGGAATGAGGATTTACCTAAACAGCCATGCAGATAAAGAACTGTCTTCAGCAAGGTGCAGTTCACACTCACAGAATGGGAAGGAGCTGTGGGTAGATTCAGCCTTGAGAAATAAACATCCCTTCCAGGGAAGAAACAATAAAGTCATTTGCTTTATTCCAACCCTGCTTCTTGTAATAATTCCCCTCCCCAGACATATCTTTAGTCAGCACTCTCAGCAGGAAGTCTGCAAGTTGGCTTTACCCTCCTTAGAACAGCTTCCACACACCAAATAAAACTCACCCAAGAAGATTTAATTGTTTCTACTGTGTCTCTCAAACTCTGTCCTCTACAAACCACACAGCTTTCCTCAGACACCAGTGGAGAAGTTTTGATTCCTTGGAGAAGAGTGAAGGCAAGACCTGGGCAGATGTTTTCAGGATTCAGTCACCACATCAAAGGCCTGAGCACCCGTAAGAAGAGTCCTAGTAGAAGGTGAGGGGAAATGAAAGTTAAATTCAAGGGTGTGGAATAAGGGCAGGACAGGACAAGATAAACTGTAGACCAATAGAAGCTCTCCGAACAGGTTCTATGGGGCAATGACAAGGCTTTTGTGCCTGAGCCTGGTGGGGCAGTGATAGGTTTTTCTATCTCAGCTCTCCTCCTGGAAACTCTTCTCCTGTCTCTTCTATCCTTTGGAAAACTAAACTTACCGAGCAAGTTAATTTCATAGACACCCAATTTGTCTTGTTTCCTTACTAAGAAAGCTGTGTGGAGAGATGAGTAAAGTACGCCCCTTTACCCCAGTGAAGACCCACACTGAGGATTTCCCTGAGGCAGCAACACTGCTGTGCTCTCCCCCGGCCCGTGTCCCTAAGCTAAAGTAAGTGAATCTGGCCGGTCTATCCTATTAGGTCATGTTAGAGGAACTGGCTCAACATATCTGAAATCACTCAGGTGGTCGGTCAGAGGGGGACCACAGAGCAGTTGTTCATTGATGCTGACTTTCAGGAGATGGATGTGATATGACCAGATTGACACTTTTCCTAAACAGGCGGAGACAGATGAAACTGTAGGAGTGTCATCTAATATTATTTAACATATAATCCCTATGACCTTAACATAATAATGATAAAGTAGGAAAATTAGTGAGATGGTTCATTTTATGTGTCAACAAGGGGCTTCTCAGGTAGCTCAGTGGTAAAGAATCTGTCTGCCTATTCAGGAGACCCAGGAGACATAGGTTCAATCCCTGTATTGGGACGATCCTCTGGAGTAGGAAATGGCAACCCACTCCAGTATTCTTGCCTGGACAATTTCATGGACAGAGAAGCCTGGAAGGCTACCATCCAAGGGGTGGCAAAGAGTCAGACACAAGTGAGCACACACGTCAGCAAGACTAGTCACTGGGTGCCTAGATTAGACATTCTTTCTGGGTGGGTCTGTGAGTGTGTTGTTTACAGACAAGATTAGAATTGCAGCTGAAGGCTCAGTAGTTTGCTTTCCCAATGTTGGTTGGACATCATCCAATTTGTTGAAGAATGAGAGCTAAGATATGAGTATGTGCATACACATACAGACACAGAAACGGGAAAAAAATCCTCCTGAGAATCTCTTGTCAAATCAAAGGTTGTCCAAAGTTAAAGAAACTGGGACTTTTGGGGAACAAGCAGGGATGAGAGCAGATATCCCTGATCCACTTTATTTTTGACTTTGATTCTGTTGGAGTGTTTAAATATTAAGAAGAACCTCTGTAATGTTTCTATAGGGCCTACACCAATTATAAATTTCATCCATACTCTACCAGTGTTCCCTGTTTTCCCTTGCTCCTCACCAACATTTGGTATTTGTGCTATTTATTTTCTCTTTATATTTGTGGTGTTTTTGACGATAGTCATTTTGACAGATGTTAGGTGATATTTCTTTGTAGGTTTGATTTTCATCAAACCTGACGATTAGCAATGTTAAGAATTTTTTCATGTGCCTGTTAGAAATCCATGTCTTCTTTAGAAGAATGTCTATTCCAGGCTTCTATTGATTTGTTATTGGGGTCTTGTTTTTTTTTTTTTTTTTTTGAGCTATTCATAAATTTTGATATTAACCCCTAGTGGTCATATCATTTGCAAATATTTTCTCCCTTTCCATATGTTGTCCTTTCATTTGGCCAATTGTTTTGCTTGTTGTGCAGAAGCTTTTAATTAGGTCTCAATTCTTTTTTTGTTTTTGATTTTGCCTCTATTTCTTTTGCCTTAGGAGACAGATTCAAAAACATATTGCAAGGATTTTTTATGAAAAACTGTCTTACCTACATTCTCTTTTAGAAGTTTTATGGTTTCAGGGTTTACATTTAGGGCTTTAATCCATTTTTAATTTAATTTTGTACGCGGTCTGGGGAAATGTTCAAATCTATTCTCTTACATATAGCTGTCCAGTTTCTCAGCATCCGTTATTGATGAAATTCCAGGACACTTTCTTTAGTCTTTTACTGAGAAGAGAATCTGTAACTGGGAGAAACTGATAGATTCCTATTCTTTTCAGCAGAAGGTGGCTTCATTTCTGGGGTCAGGAACCTCTGTGAGAAAGTGAGTGCCACACAGTGAACTGATGTTTTCTTTTGTATATAGACATTCAGATCTTCATTTTCTCATAACTAGGTACTTGATCCTGAACTGGACAATGGGGCATTCCAGTGAAAGAAAAGGAATCAATGTCCCTGGACAGTCACTTGTCAATAATTCAAGAGTAGAGGTTTTTCCTAGTAAGTCAGAACTTTAGTTATAGTAGCAGTGGGCAGACAGGAAGGCAGAGGTCAAAGGGAAAATTTTAAAGCCCAAGTTTTTTCTGTTTTCAAGAATCAGTACTAAGATATTGATTGTGCATGCAAACACACACACATACTCGAACACACAGAGAAACACTGGAAAATTCCTCCTTGGTAGCCTTTCTCTCATCAAAGGTCTTCCTAAAATGAGAAAGTTGAGAATTCCTGAGAACAAACAGGAATAAAAGCAATGATAGCTTAAACAAATAATCCATTTTATTCCTTTAGAAAGAAAAAATGAACTATGATTTTGTTGGAGGAAGACTGGGGAAAAAATTCCAAAAGACATGGGGATTCCCTTAGTTCCTACAAGAAGATTCATTTCAGAAATAATTCTTTCTCTAATCTCACTAAAGGAAGATAGCAGACTTTTCTCTTCCTTCTTGTGAACTTTAACCTCAATGCAAAAGTCTGACCAGGGCTCAGAAAACATTTATCTACACCACTGTGAAGAGATCCCATGACTCCTTTTGAGTATTAATGTATCACTGTGAATCCCAGGGACGGGGGAGCCTGGTGGGCTGCGGTCTATGGGATCACACAGAGTCAGACACAACTGAAGTGACTTAGCAGCAGCAGTGAATGTAATCACTGTGAATTTTTTTAAAGCTGGACAACCATACCATGGGTTTCCCTGGTGGCTCAGACAGAAAAGAATCAGCCTATAATGCAGGAGACCTGGGTTTGATCCCTGAATCAAGAAGATCCCCTGGAGAAAGGCATGGCTACCTACTCCAGTATTCTTGCCTGAAGTATTCCATGGTCAGAGGAGCCTGGCGGGCTATAGTCCATGGGGTTGCAAAGAGTTACATGTAACTGAGCAACTTGCACTTTCAAACAGACCACTTCAATGAAATAGAATTACTACAGAAAATATTTAACATGTGAGATAATGTGGCTATCCAAAAACATTTATTTAGCAATTAGGTAAGACTGAGAAAAAATTGCAATTTTTTAAATCTATTTATTCTGTTTCTTAAAACAAAGAAATAATGTGGAAAATAAAGTAACATGCATTCTGAAAACGATTTATTTCAATCACAGTGAGAAGTAAACAAAAAGGAATAAACATTTCTACTGGACTTGAAATTACAGAAGTTATTGCAAATGTTGTAATGTTCAATTTTCACAATATTAACGAGGTGATGTTTTAAATGAGAAACTGAACTCCATAGAATTTAGTTTACTTGATAAGAGCTATTATGTAGAAACATAAGAATTATAATAAAATTCTGTGATCACACACACACACACACAATTTTCTATGGTAAGAAGAGCTAGAGTAGCCTTGATGGAGCAAAAAGGAATCTAGGATCTGAAAAATGAGACTTCAGTGAAAAGAACCATAGTATTCTGGAAGGAACAAATCTGTTTAATGAGACATTGGTGTAGGTTATATCATTTAATAATTAATAGATAAAATATTTATTATTGAGACAGTTATATGCTTTACACTTAGTTGAATTTACTTTTTCACAATGATCTTGTGTGTGGTACAATTTTATAAAAAGGTTATTTTAAGAAAATAAACATATCAGTTAAATATGCTATTTGAGTTTACACTTCTAATATGAAGAGACAGGGCTTGAACTTAGACACTCTGAACACAAAACTTTCATTCTTAATACATATCATTTATGATACTTTTTCCTCAGTTTCTTAATGAATATGGGCATCATGGATAAACTGAGACACAGCTCAGCACTCACTCTTTAGTGAAGGATTCCTATAGTAGGTCTAATATTCAAACGTTGTTGAAAAGCTTTCTTTCATTTTCTCAGTCAGTGGCAGAGTAAATAAGATTGTAAAATTTGGGAAAGGTGTTACATCAATACTGCTCTTTCTTTATGGGGCATCCATCATTTTACCATGCAATATGGAAAATTAATTAAGATTTTCTAACACGTACGATATCGGGGAAAATATGACACAAGGGAAACTGTTCACCCTCCTAATGAATGAAGGATGTTCAAATGGAAAAAAAAGAGGCAGCAAGGAAAACCGGTAAGAATGTTGCAGATAAGCACAGGTGTGTTAGATGCACCTACAGTAAAGGGCACTATAGAGGAGTGGGTGTGAGTGTAAGAAAACTCAACAGCTTGGTGAGCACACAGTCATGGGGCCACAGTGCATAGGATTGAAATATGGAACTATTTTCTGAGGAAAGGAACATGAAGAGAATTTATAAATGGGAAACCCATGGTTGGTGACATTGAGAAATAAGACAGTGCGAGCCTTGTAGTCTAGGAAAACCCCAACACAATGAGGAGAAACACTCAGGGAGAGGGTTAAAATCCCAGGAGTTGAGGAGGACTCAAAGGCATTATATACAGAATCATGTTTTAACCCTATGACCCAATAGCCATTTTTAGGTTGATAAATTGAAGAAATCTTTTGCCAATTTCCACAATTTCCCTTTTTAGGTTCATATCTTGAATAAACATTTTGAAAATTTCCATTCTCACAATTTCCAAGTTCTAATGGTAACTTCATGATATCTTCACATTTTTCACCACATATCTGCAGGATCCTGGAGAAGGCAATGAAACCCACTCCAGTACTCTTGCCTGGAAAACCCCATGGACAGAGGAGCCTGGAAAGCTGCAGTCCATGGGATCACTGAGGGTCAGACACAACTGAATGACTTCACATTCACTTTTCACTTTCACGCATTGGAGAAGGAAATGGCAACCCACTCCAGTGTTCTTGCCTGGAGAATCCCAGGGACAGGGGAGCCTGGTAGGCTGCCATCTGTGGGGTCGCACAGAGTCAGACACGACTGAAATGACTTAGCAGCAACAGCATCCCCATGATCCAGGCACTTTTCTGTGACACGTCTACCTTTTAGTAATGTCTGTCTGATGTGATAACTGGGGAGCCCAGGACATCAAAATCCTGAAAAGGATCCCCATGCACCAAAGCGTTGGAGCCTGGATGCATCAGACAGTTGGCAGCGGGATGCAACATAGGGTTGGCAACTGGATGCATATCCTACTTGTCTCTGATCCGGAGAAATGACATTTGCACTCTTGGGAGAATTCGGGGTCACCTGATCTGTTGAAAAATATAGGCTTGGGTTAGGGTAATGATGTAGTTTTCTTATGACATTTTGAAAGGGATCTTTAGAATGACCTGACTGGAAAAGTAATATGTTTGCATGTGTTGGGAGGGAAAACATGGCTTAAAGTGCCTCCTACCCATTTTCCCTCCATCAGAGAAGCCCTCCTAGACCCATTTGGGTAGCATTCCTCACCATTAAACACACGCAGTATCTCTCTCAGATCAGGAGCTCGAAACACTCTCCTCTGTTCCTTGGGGAAAGATTTTGGCTTCTTCAGAGCCACGGTTTCACTGCTAGGGAAGACAAATTTGATGCTCACAAATGTGATTTTTTCCGCCTCTAACCCACTGGCTTGCTATATGTTCACCCTGTTTATGGGCCTGAATTGTCTTTCCTGGAGACCTTGGGAAAGAAGAGAGTGGATGCCTCATCTTGAAGCAAGAAAGAACATGATCATGTCTACCTTCCCAGCTACCCTCTGTGTGACTTGGATGGTCTTAAAATGTCAGAAGGGGAGTTTTCTTCCTTCTATAATGAAATCATTAACCCACCACACTCCACCTCCTAGGGATCATATGAAATTATATGAAGCATGGATTCAATAAAACAAAACTTTGGTATCTAAAAACAATAATTTGTGGAACATTCCCTGCACAGATATGTGTTTCTAGGAAGGAGTCAGAAAGTGAGGTTGCCGAATCGGGCTCCTGGGTATTTGAGACATACCAGGTATGAGAACAGTCTCTAGAGCCCCAAGATCTTCAAAGACTGCTGTCCCATAGAGAGGCTCTCAGAATACCCTGAGATTTCATAATCACTAGAAATAATTACAAACCCTTGGAGAAAAAGACATTATGAATAATAAACAAAGTAGTCCGACTTTCATGTGTTTGCAAAGATCTTGATGCTGCCATGTAGGTGCAAATTCAGACACAATGATGTTACCTTCCTGTTCTGGATTCTAAAGTATGTGACCAAGATTGATCAATAGTTTGCTCCAGGGCCAAAATATCCCTTGAGTTTCAAATTTGTTTTTGGAAACCTAAGCTGAAAAACATACTAGGACTTTGTCTCTTCTGGGAGCAGAAATTAAAATATGAAGGAGTTGTCTCCAATTCTAGGTGTTTGGTGGGAAAAGAAGACCCAACCTTCACATGACAAGTCAAGCACCTATTAAATATGGGAACCTGAGTTGCATATTGACACACAGTGTAATTAAATTTATGAAGTCGTGGGGATCTGATACTGTAATGCCTTGTTCTTAATACTGGTACTGACCCAAACTCTGCAAATTCCCACAATCAGTATTCTTTAATATAGAATCCAGTCCATTATCAATGTTTATGAAACAATCTAGCTCTGATGTATGAACAGAAATTTACAATAAGACTATCCTCCATTTTTCTGCCTTGAGCATTGGCTATCAGATAACTGTAAGGGATTTATTTTCTTTTCACAGCATCAATGGACTATCTCTGGTTTCCCACACATACCTTTTCAGGATAACATTCACATCCTAGTGAGAAAAGAGAAAACATGAGTCAAAAAGTAATAAGTCTTCCCACTTCCCAAGCTTATTCACATCCCCATCAGCCATCAATCGTGGGAATAAAAATGGTCTCATGTGAGAGCCAAAAAGTAGAGACAAGAGTGAAGCCAGTCATTCCAGAAGACACATGCGATGTTGTCAGATTTCCCAAAAGGTAAAAGGCTTTGACCCTTGTAGAAGCATGAGGGAGACTTCCAGTATCTGGAGATGAGACATATTTATGGGAAAAACCAAAAGCTTGTAAGTTTGGTGACCCATGAGATGATTTGAATAACACACAGTTCTTCCATTTATTCAACAAAAGTGCACAGTGATGTATTATTATTTGCCAAGCTTTTAACCAGGCTTTGGAGAATCAAAGATGAATTCATAATCCTAATATTCCTCAAGCTATTTATACTGCATTTGTTGAGAGTACAAGCAAACAAATGTATGATTGTAGGTAGTTTTTTCATCTCTCTCATCTCATTTGATACACTATAAGTGATCTCACACTCTCTTAAATCCAGCATACACACAAGTACAGTTGATTTCTAATGCCTTAGTTTTACTCAGCTTTGTCTCTTAAATGCTTATTAATATATTCGGTTTAACATAAGCCACAAGAATCAGTAACATAGGATGTCTAATATGTAACTTACTATTCATCAACCAGATTGACTCCTCTCTTGTACCCCATTTGAATAATGTTGCCAGTATGCGTTCAGTCACTGTCCAAAAACTAGAGCCTTTGTCTGCACTGTAGTCTATACTGAATCTGCTTAGTCCATGGCTTAACAGCTTTTAGCCACGTAATCTTCTTAATCATCACATATATTATTAGTTTATTAGTTCGAATAGATATGCACCATTTTATCTGATCTCTTTTTCATGAAGCTTTATTTCCTTCATGTCAAGAGAAATTTCCCTTCCAGTGTAACCAAAAGTTCAGAAGCCTGCAGTGATTAGTTTACATAGAATCAGGTGTCCATAGTAAAATCGTCATTGTGATGTTGCTGGAAAGAAATGAAGGAATGTTACAGGAAGGTTCCGTATTTATTGAAAATAAGTTACTTTTAGTGTGAAGTAGATCATGGTAGGATAGGAAACACTGTAATCACTAGAGCAACCAAAGGGGGGAAAATTTTTTTCAAATACAGTTAGAAAATAGGAAAGCTTCAAATTTTATACCAGCAATATTTGTTTAACACAAAAGAAGCTAGTTAGGAAGAAAGAGAAGAATGGAAACTACAGTAGCCAAATAGAAAGCAAGTAGTGAAGTTTAAATACAGCTATATCAGTATCTGTATTAAAGCTATCATCTTAATACCCCAATTAAAAAGTTAGAGATTGTTGGATGGGATAACAAGGAAGAATTAGTGATTGTCATTTATAAGACATGTATTAAAAAAAAAGAGAGATATATTTTAGATTTAAAGATACAAATAGGCAAAAATAAAAAGAGAAAAACTATAGATCATGCAAGCTCTAATGATTTCAAGTTTTTATATTCTTATTAGAAAAAAATTGACTTTAAAACAATACAAATTATGAACGAATGAGAGGATAATTTTATGATAAGAGGTTTAGTACATCAAAAAGATAAACCAATTATATATATGCATACATCTAACAATAGAGCTTTAAAACTCACCAAGCAAAATTAAAAGGAAAAATGCAGAATTTAACAATAGCAGTTGCAAATTTTAACTCACTCTCAATAATGAGAGAGCAGTTTACATGGAAACCACCCAATTATAGAAGACATGGACAATACAATCTACCAACTTGACCTGACATCTATAGACCATTTCACCCAATGAATGGAGAATATATAATCTTTTCATATGTACATTTTTCTCGACATACAATATCTGAGGCCATAAAGAATTATCAGTGAATTTAAAAGTTTAAAGGAATAAAATATATATTCTCTGATTACAATTGAATTAAATATGAAATCTACAGCAGAAGTAACATTCAAAAATCACCAAGTATTACTAATTAACAACACATCTTCAAATATCTACATTTTAACAAAAAGAAATTGCATAGGAAATAGGAAAATAAGTTTATCTGAATAAAAACAAACACTAAATCAAAATGAATGGAAAGAAACTAACACCGCTGCTTATTAAAATGCTCTCAAATCAGTGATCTACTAGGAAAGAAACGTTATTAAAAAACAGCGCACACACACACGCACATATCACACATGCACACGCAAAAGTGTACAAACACACGAAGAAAACAATAAAGCTGAGAGCAGAAATAAATGCATAAGAAAATTTACAAAATACACAAAATCAATGAAACAATGGTTTTGAAAAAAAGGAACATAATTGACAAAAATAACTAAAAGGAGTGGGAAAAAATGAAAGAGCAAATCTGGAATACAAAAATGGATTTGCTCTGAGTATTATAGACATTAAAGGTACAATAAGCAATTGTTATAACTAACTTTATGTTTACAAACCAGACAACTTAGGATAGACAAGTTCCTACAAAAATATAGAATAAAGGACTAACAGGTTGCAAAAATCTAAATAATCTTAATACAAGTAAAAAAGAAAGAAAAAAATATGTATATTTTAAACTTTTCCAATAAGAAAAACCCAGAATGAAATGGCAATGCTGGTAAATTATATTGCGTATTTAAAGATAAATAACAGTTCTTCATAAACTGTCTTCAAAAACAGAAAAAAGGTAGAGAATCTCAGCACATTGAGGGGAAAAAAAAACTTCTTGGAATGTGAAGTGAATTTGACTGTGATAATCTGAATCATGAAAAGGTACTTGATAAATATTTAGCACTGGATCACAGAAAACAAGGGCTTATGGAAAATCACTGAATACAATAAATCTTCTCTAGACAGTGAAGTGTTTGCAATGAGCTTGACGACAATAAAAATAGAGCTTTCCCTTGTTTTTCCTACACTGAATAATTCAGGTATCCTTACAACCTCTGAAATAGATGCAGAGAAGGTATATTGCAGAGTCAAAGCAGCCTCCACGAGGGCATCAGAAGGATCACAGGAACATATTTCTCTCCTGCCTCAGAGGCTGGGGTTCCTTTGCAGTCTTACCTGCAGCAGCTCCATTGTTGATCCCTGCAAACGGTGCTCCACATCTGAGATGTGACTGCTCACCAACAGCTTCTCTTGGACCAGATCATTCTCAGATTCTTCCAGCTCTTTGAGAATAACTCCCAACTCATCCTTCAGTTTTCTCAGTTCTTTCGCCTCCTCACTGTCCAGGATTTGTCTTAGTTTTGTAAACTCTCCCTGGACACTTTGTATCTCAGTTTGTATTTGAGTCTTAGGGAATGAGAAAAAGACAGAGAGAGGTACTTGGACCAGTGGCCTGGAACTGGGAGCCAGAACAATAACTATTCTGCTTGGGAAGTTGCCACAAGGAGTGAAAGTCTCTCAGTCATGACTGACTCTTTGCAACCCCATGGACTGTATAGTCCATGGAATTCTCTAGGCCAGAATACTGGAGTTGATAGCCTTTCCCTTCTCCAGGGGATCTTCCCAACCTAGGGATTGAACCCAGGTCTCCCGCATTGCAGGTGGATTCTTTACCAGCTGAGCTATAAGGGAAACCCAAGAATACTGGAGTGGGTAGCCTGTCCCTTCTCCAGGGGACCTTCCCAACCTGGAATTGAAATGGGGTCTCCTGCATTGCAGGTGGATTCTTCACCAGTTGAACTATCAGGGAAGCCCGTGAGGAAGTAAAATAGAAAGAAGAAAGCAATACCTGGGGTAGGTGACTTTTTTAATATACTTTCCTCTACACCATATTTCAAAATAATGGTCCCAAGTCTGCACTGTTGAGGACAACTCAGAGCCAAATGGGATCTCTGGGTGTGGGCAGCCTTCACACATCTGTCCAGGATGCTCATGCCTCCCTCCATTACTCCTGACCCTCTCCCACCACCCTCTCCCCAAAAGTTGAACACTGAGGACAGAACCATGAGCCATTGTCAGATATCTCCCTGAGGAGACTAATAAACATGCTAAGAATGGAATATAAACTTCCCTAGCCATCCTCATCAGAGAGACCCTCTCTATAGATACTCCCCCTCCAGTATTTGTGTTTATTTGTGATATGGTCACTTTTTAATACTGCACCTATTACGGGCAGGCTGAAGAAAGGATGAGCCAAATGACTGAACTGTCATGGTACAAAGAAAAAGGCAGCTCCTTGTGACCAACCCAAGGTCCTGCATAGATACCTGTCTAACTTCCTCACGAAGCATCTCCTCATACCTTCCAAGTAGACATCTCTTCTCTGACTTTAATTTCCAACTCCTCAGCTTCCTGTTTTTTCCCATTCAGCCTCTGCAGACATGATTGGAGCATTTTCTGTGAGAAAAGAATCACACCATTGTCAAGATAGGGGCTTTCTCAGCATCACTAAAGTGGATAAATAAGGCTGATTTTCAACGAGAATAGAATTTACAAAAAATGTGAAAGTGACTAGAATCTGTGACTTGGAAGAAGACCTTGATGTTGAATGTGTTCTTTGAGACTCAGAAGACTGGTTCTCTTTGTTCTGAAGGAAACTAGATTTTGTAAGAAAGAAAAACTTACACCTCAACCCACCCAGTGTCCTAGTTACCTATCATGTTCAAATGGGTAATGAGAGCTTCTCTTGGCCCCAGATGTCCACGCACTAGCACAAGGCACATGAATGTCTACTTCTGCCTAAGAGTCCATTTGTTTGCTTATACTTGGGTGGAATGCACAGAAATTTTCCTCACATGTCAGAAGGTAGGCATGCAAAGAAAAGAAATCACAGGCCTCAAGTCCCTGGTAGCCAGGTAATTGAAGTCCAATGCAAACTAGAGATTTCCTTCAAGTACCATTTCCTGCTCTGTTTTTTTCTCCATTCTGGTCTCTTACCTGGTACTGTGGTATAATCTCCTCCATGAGGAATGTGTTGTGACCTCGGTGCTCCTGAGATCGCTCGCAGAGCCAACAAATGACCTTCCCATCCTGCTCACAGAAGAGCTGGAGCTTCTCTCCATGGTGAGCACAGAGATTTCTCTCTTGTTCCACCTCTGGGCTCACCTTAACCTCTCGGAGCCTCTGCACTATATTGGCCACATGCCTGTTAGGCCGCAGGTTCCCAGGCTCAAAACTAACTCTGCATACAGGGCAGCTTTTGTGCCCCTCTTGGCCAACTATGGATTCCTCGTTGTTTGCAGTGATGCAGGCTTGACAGAAGGTGTGGCCACAGTCAAGGCTCAGGGGTTCTGTCAGAAGCTCCAGGCAAATGGGGCAGGTCACTTCCTCTTGTATGCTCATCAGGATTCCTGAAGCCATGGCAGTGGCTCACCTGCTCCTCACTGTCTAGATTTCTGACAGTTGTCTCGTTCACAGATCCTTGAATGATTGGAAAGGTGACAAGTGTAGAGTAAGACAAGTAGAAGCAAAATGACACTAGTTATCCAGAAATCAAGGATGACCCAAGAACAAATATGGAAGGAGAAAAAATAAAAAAATAAAAGATTAAAAAATAAAAAAGGAGCTTCTTGACCTGGTAAAATGATTCTTTTTTATAATAATTCTAAACATTTTATTTCCAGTTCATGTCACATGACAAATTTCATCTATCCTCATCTATGCGTTGATTGTTATTTTTCTTTACCAAAACACAAACTAGTGAGCTTTTCTTACAGAGATCTGTGAGTGACCCACCATCTATCCTGCTTTTTCTCCTCCATGCTAAAAGCACATCCTCAATGTAAAAAGCCCTAAACCAGGTAAGTATTTGGGCTTTTATACCTGCTCTTGTCTCGTCATGGTGTATCAGTATTACTCACTCTTTTTTTTTTAATTGAGGTGTGGTTGATTTAGAGTGTTGTGTTAGTATTAAGGGTACAGCAAAGTGATTTTATTTATATGTATAGATATATATATATATGCTGTTACTTTAGTTGTGTCCAACTCTGTGTGACCCCATAGACAGCAGCCCACCAGGCTCCTCCATCCCTGGGATATACCAGGCAAGAACACTGGAGTGGGTTGCCATTTCTTTCTCCAATGCATGAAAGTGAAAAGTGAAAGTGAAGTCACTCAGTCATGTCCAACTCTTAGCGACCCCATGGACTGCAGCCCACCAGGCTCCTCCATCCATGGGATTTGCCAGGCAAGAGTACTGGAGTGGGGTGCCATCGCATTCTCTGATATATATATATTCTGTGCTGTGCTATGCTTAGTTGCTCAGTTGTGTCGGAGTCTGCGACCACATGGACTGTAGCCTGCTAGGCTCCTCTGTCCATGGGGATTCTCCAAGCAAGCATACTGGAGTGGGTTGCCATGACCTTCTCCGGAGAATCTTCCCAACCCAGGAATTGAACCTGGGTCTCCTGCATTGCAGGTGGATTCTTTACCACCTGAACTACCAGGGAAGCCTAATTAAATATAGGCTTCTGGGTTCAGTCCCTGGGTTGGGAAGATCCTCTGGAGCAGGGCATGGCAACCCATGCCATTATTGTTGTCTGGAGAATCCCATAGACAGAGAAAGTTGGAGGGCTATAGTCCAAAGGTTCTCAAAGAGTCAGACACAACTCAAGTGACTAAGGGTGCACACACATACACGTGCATGTCTGTGTGTGTGTATGTGTGTGTGTGTATGTGTGTGTGTAGGGCTTTCCAGGTGGCACAGTGGTAAAGAATCTGCCTCCCCGTGCAGGAGATATGGGTTTAATCTCTGGGTCAGGAACATTTGTGGGGTAGGAAATGGCAGCCCACTCCAGCATTCTTGCCTAGAAAATCCCATGGTCAGAGGATCCTGACAGGATAGTCCATGGAGTCTGAAAGAGTCAGACACAATTGAGAGACTGGGCGTGCATGATATGTATACGTGTATGTATATATATATATATACACACTCAGATATATATATATATATATATACAGATATATGTGTATATATTCTTTCTCATATTCTTTTCCCATTAAAATTTATTATAAGACATTGAGTATACTTACCTGTGCTATATAGAGAACCCTTGTTTACCCATTTTAAGTGTAGTAGATTGTATATATTAATACCAAACTCCTAATTTGTTTCCATTACCCATTCACTTTGGTAACCATAAGCTTGTTTACGATGTCTATGAGTCTATTTCTGTTTTGTAAATCAATTTATTTGTATCTTTTTTTAAGATTCCAAATATAGGTGATATCACAATATTTCTCTTTCTCTTTCTGTCTTACTTCACTGGATATAATAATCTCTAGGTCCATCCATGTTGCTGCAAATGACAGTATTTCATCCTTTTTATGACTAGGATTCCATTGTATGTATTCTTTATTTATCTGCTGATGGACATGTAGGTTGCTTCCATGGCTTGGCTATTGTAAATAGTGCTACAATGAGTACCGGGGTGGTGCATGCATCTTTCTGAATTAGAATTTAATCTGGATATATGTCTAGGAGTGGGATTATAGGATTATACAGTAACGCTATTTTATTTGTTTTAAAATCCTCCGTAATTTTTTCCATAGTGGCTGCAAAACTTTACACTCCCACCAAGAGTCTAGAAGGATTCCTTTTCCTCTACACCCTCCCCAGCATTTATTACTGGTAGCCTTTTAAATGACGGCCATTCTGACTGGAGTATGACTCTCTCATACTTCAGGTCACTCTCTCTTTACATGTTCTTTTATCACATAGGCCCTTCTGATGACTTATTATACGGTAACCCTTACCACCATGTGTTGAATATTTACAATGATTTCCCTTATTATCGTGCCACAATATATGACAATAGTTTTGTGTAGATAGTAAAAAAAATTCCTTTCTCAGATGTGAAAATAAAGATAGTGACCTACAGAAATCATATATCATCAATACACAGAATGGGAATTCAGGGTCCTCCTTGACAGGTCTCTTAACCCAGTGAGTTAGTCAAAGACAGACAGAGGTGACTTCATGGACCCAATTAAACCAAGGCACTGAGGCTGTAGAAGTAAGGAGACCTAGACCAGCTAAGAGGTCTTGGGCAGTCTCAAGTGTGTAAATATTGATTTCATTTTGGTCCAGAAATGTGCCAACCAAGGACATTGATAGGAGATTAATAACATGAAAGTATGAGGATGGTGAGGCGTGAGATGGTGCAAATAGATTCATCGGATCACATGAGTCAGATACATAAAAAAATAGAAACACAGATGAAATTAACGTTGCTTTTGAGAAAAAAATTCTCAAAATATTAGGCAAGATCATTCAACTAATTATTATTGCCAAAAAAATTGTGTATTGTCAATTGCACTAATATCCATACATAGAAAGTGGAAATAGAGTGTTTAAACTAAAATGAATGGGCTTGCTAGTCACTTGGAAAGTAATAGCAAATTAAAATTCAGTTACATATATATATATATATATATATACATACATACATATCCCAGGCTTCCCTAGTGTCTCAGATGGTTAAGAGTCTATGATCCATGCAGGAAACCCAGTTTCAATCCCTGGGCCAGGAAGATCCCCTGGAGAAGAGAATGGCAGCCCACTCCAGTATACTTGCCTGAAGAATTCCATGGTCAGAGAAGCTAGGCAGGTTACAGTCCACGGGGATGCAAAGAGTCAGACACAAGTGAGCAACTAACTCTTGCATATATATATAAAGAGATAGAGAAAACCCTACTAGAGAGACATATGTGTTGTTCAGAAATCAAAGACTGGGGGGAAAGATGGAATTATCCAAAACTTCCAACTTAAAACACAAGGATTGAACTGAAAACTGAAGAAGATGAAGGAGACATTAAAAGAGAAAGAGAAGAAGTGTGTATTAGGTGAAGGAAATGATCTGTTTCTGGAAGACATATCATCTTGTATGAGTTTTAAAAGGCCAATGAGGCTGTATACAGAAGACTGCTAGTCTTGTATTATAAGAGGCTACAGTGACATTAAATATGACACTTCCCAAATTATGTAACATTTGGGAACCCATTTCTGAGAGTCAGGAGAAGTTATCAATGTTTTCCCATCAGAGAAGAGTAAGGGCATGACCAGCTGTGCCTTGGGGTGTGAGATGTTGAATGGACCCAGTGTGGAATTGGGAAGATCAGGTAGGATGCAGGCTCAGCTGCTCAGGGGAGAGATGGTGATAGCTTGAGGGACAAGATGATGAAGGAAATTCTGAGCAGCAGGTGAGAGTGAGAGATGAGAGGAGGTCAAAGGACAGAACTGGGAGCTGAATGAGATATGTGGGAAAAAGCATTAATATCAGTCCTGGACATTTTCCTCCTGTAAAGATCATATTGCCCTTTTTTATTCCTAAGGTTTTTGTTGTTGTTGTTGTTGCTGTTGCTGTTTTTGTTGCATGTGATTTGTGTTTCTGCGAAACCTATTGAATTACAACAAAGTGGAAAGTCAGCAGCCTTTCATGACCACATTGTTGACAGCAAGACTAGCCTGATGTATGAAATGCATTTGGGCTAGAAAGACTTTGCCTGGAATTTAAATGATGATTGATGAAGATACATCTCATTTTTCACAAGGGAATTGTGAGTCTTCTGTCAAATATGTCTGTTTTAGGTCCCTAGAAGTTGTGCTCATGGTCATTTACAATGGGTTCAGATCTTTACGGAACTAAAGTTATCTCACCTGTGGTGGGTTCACATCCATCCATCTCGTATGGTTCCTTACAAAGCTGAGATGACAGGGATAATGTCCCTCCTGTAAGGAACATCTCTGAGAGCTCAACTAAAGCAGCTGTGCCCAAAGCTATGTCTCCTGTCCTGTAACTCGCAGCTAAGCTTAGCCCACCTGGCAGTTTATATCCTATGAGGCTGTATGTGTAGGATTGGTGATTCAGATTAGAAACCACTGCTTGTGGTCAGTTGGTGGGGGTGTCGCAGAGTGGCAGCCCAGTGATGCTCATTCCTCAGCCTGGACTCACTGTGGCCAAAGTCTAAACTCAGAGGGTCTATCAGAGGTTTCAGGCACAGGGGACTATGAAGCAACAAACAAGAAAGGGAAGCTCTCAAATGATATTCCTGTCTAAATGGTTGCTAAAGTTTGATGACAAAGGAAAGATCTCCAGTGTGAGACAGCTAATGAGTCTCTGGTCACTCTGAACAAGGGGATGAAAGCTAGACAACCTGCACAGAGTTAAGTTGAGAGTTACTGAAACTCTCCAGCTGTGCCATGTTCATCCTACAGGACGGATCCTGATAAAGATGAGGCTGAATCAAAAAGTCTACAAACCATAAATGCTGGAGAGGGTGTGGAGAAAAGGGAACCCTCTTACATGGTTGGTAGAAATGCAAACTAGTATAACCACTATGGAGAACAGTGTGGAGATTCCTTAAAAAACTGGAAATAGAACTGCCATACAAACCAGGAATCCCACTGCTGGGCATACACACCACGGAAACCAGAATTGAAAGAGACACATGTACCCCAGTGTTCACTGCAGCACTGTTTACAATAGCTAGGACATGGAAGCAACCTAGAAGTCCATTGGCAGACAAATGGATAAGGAAGTTGGGATACAATTACACAATGGAATATTACTCAGGTATAATAGAGAATGCATTTCAGTCGGTTCTAATGAGGTGGAGGAAACTGGAGCCTAATATACAGAATGAAGTAAGTCAGAATGAGAAACACCAATACAGTATATTAAGACATGTATATGGAATTTAGAAAGACAGTAACGACTGTATATATAAGACAGACATCCCTCTGGGGTAGGGAGGCAGGTGGTAGGGGGGTTCAAAAGGGGGGTGGACACATGCATCCGTGGCTGATTTATATTGATGTATGGCAAAATCCACCACAAAAGTGTAAAGTAATTAGCCTCCAATGATTATATATAAAAAAGATGAGGTTGAAAGTGAACCAGACATATAATCCAGCTAATGTTACAGATACTGAAAATATGTACTTTGCCCCTGGCTGCAAACATCAAGTACCCCAGATCACTCTCTGATGAATAAAATCAGAGGTCAACATGATTCAAATCTATGACTAAAACTATTATTCAAATCTGGTGAGGGGCCTCCAGTTATATGTCAGTGCATTCAAGATCCAACCAATGCTCAGCTGCATCAAGAACCTATTGAGAAGGGAGGATCAGAAGATGCATTCAGACATGGGGAGGCAGATTTACTTTCTCTGCAGAGATAAGAGCTAACGTCAAAGCAGTGATCACCATAGACACAGAAGAAACTAGTTCTCACCTATGATGTATGATACCCCACCACTACCTAAACAAGACCCAACGTCTCCCCGACAAGCATGAAGACAGATGTGGGAACATGAGTCACCTCTGCCTGATAAAACCTTCAGGTGATTGCACCTTGCAGGTTGGTCATCTGACATTTGAGCTCACGAGAATACAAACTCATAGTATCTCTGAGGTACCAACTACAGATCAACAAAAAAGGACATAAAACTACAATAATTATGTAAAAGTCCAAACAGGAAATGTATAAGCAGAACTTTCTTCTGTGACTGCAGCAAAGCTGTTTCTCTTAATGTGAGAGAGCCACAAATTCCTGATGTCGCATGGGAAACCATCATTTTTGAGAATCAAATTGGAAAGTGAAATTGTGCTTTGTTTTATATGCCAGGCAGTTTTCTACTATTATATAGTGTAAACTACTTACAACACTTGCAAAATAAAACCTGAAGCAGTAAAGTAACAAATCTATTTGAAAATCATGTAGTAATGACCATGACAGGTTCACTGCGAATTCAGAAGCTGTTTCTAACATCTTCTGTGGCTGACAGGGCGACAAGGAATGTGTAGCAGGAGTGATAATGTCCAAATAAGATTTGGTCAACAGAGAAGAGGTCATAGTGAGAAGAAAGATTTGACTTCTGTTTCTGTGCCTTGAGTTCAGTGGGTACAGCTGTACCCTTATAAGAAAGAGGAAGGTAGATAAACACGTGGTTGCTCTAACTTATCTTCCCTCACAAGTCTCATGATGTGGTATAAGAATACTTCTCTAACATCTTTTGCTATCCTTAGTAACAATCAAGTAACAAGTCTTTAAAACTTAAAGTTAGATGACCCAGAGAGATGGTATGGGGAGGGAGGTGGGAGGGGGGTTCAGGATTGGGAGCACGTGTACACCCGTGGCGGATTCATGTTGATGTATGGCAAAACCAATACAGTATTGTAAAGTTAAATAAAGGTTTAAAAAAAAAAAAGGTAGATATCACTGTTACTAGAAATTAGATACTTCCAGATGGCACTTCTGGAAGTTTTTCCCAAGTGCTCTCCTTGCCCCAATCTCTCAGCTGAGCTGCTTCTGGGTGGCACATCCCACTGAAGGAGAGGCATGAAGAGGTTAGGGAATGTAAGGAAGTGCAGCATCTCCCTGTGTCTGGACAAGAGAATTCATGAGAGGCTGAAGAGCCCGCCAGATGTCGCAGCATCTGATCGCTGAGCACAGGAAAACCTAGGGAAATGAGAAATGATCTATACAGCCATGCAGAAATACTGTATTTCTACACTGATAGAAATGAAAATGTCAGGACTGGAAGACCCTTCAGCCTTTGACCTGTTATTGAGGAAGGGGACGTTTTAACTCTGAAGACCAAAGATCCTGGCTGTTCTCAGTATGTTCGATTCGTACTCTCACGCGAGTGTATGCTCCTCGGTTCGTTGTCTCGTCACAACAAAGATTTGGAGTGACGGACATTAAAGCCCCCTCGGCGTGTCACAGCTCTCAGGTCTTGGATAGACCATGTTACAGCTGTCAGGTCTCAAATGGACCATGTCATAGCTCTTAGACAAATCAGTGTTACAGCTCTATTTTATTTAGAAGATAGCAGGAAAATCCATCTTCGAGGCCTGAGGGCAGGTGGATCCAAAGACACGAGAAGACCACCCCATCGCATGGGAGAGAGAGAGCTAGCAGCCTTTGGCTCCTCGATTTACGTGTTTCTCTCTCCCTGGGCCTGTCCTCTGTAAACTGGGCCAGCCAGGAGTGTTGTTTGTTTCACCTGGGGTCCTCACTCCGGTCCTCGGACCTTCTTTTGTTCTGTATTCGCGGGCTTTTCCCTTCCTTGTCTTTTAGCCACCGCCATTTTGGACTCCTTTTCCCTATTCTACCTACCTAACAGTTCTTAGCAGTACTTCTTGCCTGGAGAATCCCACGGACAGAAGAGCCTGGAGGGCTACAGTCCATGGGGTCACAGAGAGTCGGACACACTGACTGACTAACACACAACACACAACAGTACTTACAGAATTCAAAATCTCTGTGGGTAGATGCAGCCTACAGAAATAAACGGTCCCTCCAAGGAACAAAGCCTTTCTTTTCTTCCAACCACCCTTCTCTTAACACTTCCTCTCCCCAAGACTGATCTTCAGTCAGCAGTCTAATCAGGAAGCCTGCAAGCTGCACCTTTCCTCCATTTAGAACAGCTTGCAAACAACAAATAACACTCACCTAAGCAGATTCCGTTTTTTCTTGTGTATCTTTCAAATTCTGCCCTCCACAAACCACTCAGTTATCCTCAGATATGAATGGAGAAGTTGTCATTCCTTGGAGAAGAGTAAACGCTTCTCTTGGACAGGATTCACTCCCCTCACCAGGGCCTTGAAGGAAACTGAAAGTTAAATTCTAGTGGGTGGAGTTTGGCCCCGAAAGGACGAGAGAAACTATAAGGCCAGAAAGAGGCAGCCAGGTAGGGCCCCTGGAAATTAAGGAGGCTTTTGTGCCTGTGCTTGGTGAGTCAGTGAGTGCTTTTTAATCCTATTGAGAGGGTAACAGGCAAGAAGGCCAGGGGTCTCCAAAGGGAGGAAATACCCTGCAACTGTCAGACATTTTTATCTCTCTTAAGTGGCAGGAGGAAACAAACTAGGGATATTTTTTCCTTATCTATACAAATTTAAAAGAAAATTTCTCTTAAAATTCTGTGTTGCCATAGTGACACCTGGTTTCACCTGAAGTTAACCAATGCCTTTTTCTTATGGAAATGTTTATCTTAAGCTATGCTAATGTACTATGCATTTACCCCAAACTCTGTCTTCAAGTCGGTTCCACCTTTTGGCTCAGAACCTTCTTGCTAAACCAGTACGTTATACTCAGATATTGTTCCTCTGATCTATGTAAATGAAAGTATCTGTATGGTGATCTGCCCTTCTTCAACATTCAAGTTAATCATTTTATGGCCCAAGGTGAATCATTTGGTGCCAAGATTATCCCAAAAGGCATCTTTTGGGTGAGGGGCCTGGTGCCATCCTGAGTTTTAAGATACTCCTTTCTTCCATTAACAGACTGCTGGTGACCATATAACATCCAGCTGAAGACTAGCAGCGAGGTATTCTTACTGCCCCCTTCTGATATCTATGTCAGAAGCTTTCTGTATCTCCTTTATACTTTAATAAAATTTTATTACACAAAAGCTCTGAACAATCAAGGTCCTCTCTGGCCCCAGATTGAATTTTTCTCCTCTGGGGGTCAAGAATCCCGGAGTCATGATTCAACAAAAACCTTTCACTATCTCAGCTGTTCTCTGAGAAGTTATTCTCAAGTCTCTTCAAAAGAATCGGTCCTTCGGAAAACTTAGGCTTCCTATGCAATGCAATTTCACACACCCACCTTGTCTTGTTTCCTTACTAAAGAGCTGTCAGATGCAGGAGTAAAGTACCCCCTTTACCCCAGTGAAGACCCACACTGAGGACTCCCTTGAGGCAGCAGCGTTGGTTTGCTCTTTACTGGCCTGTTCACCATCTGAAGTAGTGAATCTGTCCAGTCTGTCCTACTAGGTCATGTTAGAGGAAATGGCTCAACAAATCTGAAATCACTCAGGTGGTCAGTTAGAGAGGTGATCACAGAGTGGTCGTTCACTGATGCTGACATTCAGAAGCTGGATGCTATGTTGCAAAATGACACTTTTACTAAATAGGTTGAGGAAGAGTAAACTGTAGGAGGGTTATTTGTTGAGCAATGACATCCAATACTATTTAACATATAATCCTTAGGATATTATAAAATGAAGCTGTAAAATTAAATTTGTCTTTTTTAACACCAGCTGGTCATTTGTGTCAGACTGTTTCTAGATGTGTGTGTGTGGGTGTCATTTCCAGATGAGATTAGAATTAGATCTGTGGACTCAGTAAAGTAGTTTGCTTTTTCCAGGGTGGGTGAGCATCATCATTCAATTTGTTTCAGGATCTGGAAAGAACAAACATGTGAAAGAAGGAAGAATTCATTCTTCCTGTGCCTCCCTGCCTATTGGAGCTGAGATGCTCTCTTCTATTGCATTTAGACTAGACTGTACTGTGGCCCCTGACTTGGGGAATTTTGAGCAACACTTTACTAGTGTGTGAGATGAGTGCTATTGTGCGGTAGTTACAGCATTCTTTGGCATTGCCTTTCTTTGGGATTGGAATAAAAACTGACCTTTTCCATTCCTGTGGCCACTCCTGAGTTTTCCAAATTTGCTGGCATATCGAGTGCAGCACTTTTACAGCATCATCTTTCAGGACTTGAAACAGCTCAACTGGAATGCTATCACCTCCACTCGATTTGTTCATAGTGATGCTTTCTAAGGCCCACTTGACTTCACATTCCAGGATGTCTGGCTCTAGATTAGTGATCACACCATCATGATTATCCAGGTCATGAAGATTTTTTTTGTACAGTTCCTCTGTGTATTCTTGCTACCTCTTCTTAATATCTTCTGCTTCTGTTAGGTCCAGACCATTTCTGTCCTTTATTGAGCCCATCTTTGCATGAAACATTCCCTTGGTATCTCTAATTTTCTTGAAGAGATCTCTCGTCTTTCCCATTCTGTTCTTTTCCTCTATTTCTTTGCATTGATCGCTGAGGAAGGCTTTCTTATCTCTTCTTGCTATTCTTTGGAACTCTGCATTCAGATGCTTATATCTTTCCTTTTCTCCTTTGCTTTTTGCTTCTCTTCTTTTCACAGCTATTTGTAAGGCCTCCCCAGACAGCCATTTTGCTTTTTTTGCATTTCTTTTCCACGGGGATGGTCTTGATCCCTGTCTCCTCTACAATGTCACGAACCTCATTCCATAGTTCATCAGGCACCCTATCTGTCAGATCGAGGCCCTTAAATCTATTTCTCACTTCCACTGTAAAATCATAAGGGATTTGATTTAGGTCATACCTGAATGGTCTAGCGGTTTTCTCTACTTTCTTCAGTTCAAGTATGAATTTGGTAATAAGGAGTTCATAATCTGAGCCAGAGTCATCTCCTGGTCTTGTTTTTGTTGGGTGTATAGAGCTCTATCTTTGACTGCAAAGAATATAATCAATCTGATTTCGGTGTTGACCATCTGGTGATGTCCATGTGTAGAGTTTTCTCTTGTGTTGTTGGAAGAGGGTGTTTCCTATGACCAATGCATTTTCTTGGCAAAACTCTAATAGTCTTTGCCCTGCTTCATTCCGCATTCTGAGTCCAAATTTGCCTGTTACTCCAGGTGTTTCTTGACTTCCTACTTTTACATTCCAGTCCCCTATAATGAAAAGAATATTTTTTGGGGGGTATTAGTTCTAAAAGGTCTTGTAGGTCTTCATAAAACCGTTCAACTTCAGCTTCTTCAGCGTACTTGGATTACCATGATACTGAATGGTTTGCCTTGGAAATGAACAGAGATCATTCTGTCATTTTTGAGACTGCTTCCAAGTATTGCATTTTGGACTCTTTTGTTGACCATGATGGCTACTCCATTTCTTCTGAGGTTTTCCTGCCCGCAGTAGTAGAAAAAATGGTAATGTGAGTTAAATTCACCTATTCCAGTCCATTTTAGTTAGTTGATTCCTAGAATGTCGACATTCACTCTTGCCATCTCTTGTTTGACCACTTCCAATTTGCCTTGATTCATGGACCTAACATTCCAGGTTCCTATGCAATATTGCTCTTTACAGCATCATACCTTGCTTCCATCACCATTCACATCCAAAGCTTGGTATTGTTTTTGCTTTGGCTCCATCCCTTCTTTCTTTCTGGAGTTATTTCTCCACTGATCTCCAGTAGCATATTGGGCACCCACTGACCTGGGAATTCCTCTTTCAGTATCCTATCAATGCCAAAGAATACTGAAACTACTGCCCAATTGTACTCATCCACATGCTAGTAAAGTAATGCTCACAATTCTCCAAGCCAGGCTTCAGCAATACATGAACCGTGAACTTCCTGATGTTCAAGGTGGGTTTAGAAAAGGCAGAGGAACCAGAGATCAAATTACCAATATCCGCTGGATCATGGAAAAAGCAAGAGAGTTCCAGAAAAGCATCTATTTCTGCTTTATTGACTATGACAAAGCCTTTCATTGTGTGGATCACAATAAACTGTGGAAAATTCCAAAAGAGATGGGAATACCAGACCACCTGACCTGCCTCTTGAGAAATCTGTATGAGGGTCAGGAAGCAACAGTTAGAACTGGACATGGAACAACAGACTGGTTCCAAATAGGAAAAGGTGTACGTCAAGGCTGTATATTGTCATCCTGCTTATTTAACTTCTATGCAGAGTACATCATGAGAAACGCTGGACTGGAAGAAACAGAAGCTGAATTCAAGATTGCCAGGAGAAATGTCAAGAACCCCAGATATGCAGATTACACCACCCTTATGGCAGAAAGTGAAGAAGAACTAAAGAGCCTATTCATGAAAGTGAAAGTGGAGTGGGAGAAAGTTGGCTTAAAGCTCAACATTGAGAAAACGAAGATCATGGCATCTGGTCCCATCACTCCATGGTAAATAGATGGGGAAACAGTGGAAACAGTGTCAGACTTTATTTCTGGGGGGTCCAAAATCACTGCAGATGGTGACTGCAGCCATGAAATTAAAAGACTCTTACTCCTTGGAAGGAAGGTTATGACCAACCTAGATAGCATATTGAAAAGCAGAGACATTACTTTGCCTACTAAAGTCCATGTCGTCAAGGCTATGTTTTTTCCAGTAGTCATATATGGATGTGAGATTTGGACTGTGAAGAAGGCTGACCACCGAAGAATTGATGCTTTTGAACTCTGGTGTTGGAGAAGACTCTTGAGAGTCCCTTGGTCTGCGAGGAGATCCAACCAGTCCATTCTGAAGGAGATCAGTCCTGGGATTTCTTTGGAAGGAATGAGGCTAAAGCTGAAGCTCCAGTACTTGGGCCTCTTCATGCGAAGAGTTGACTCATTGGAAAAGACTTTGATGCTTTGAGGGATTGAGGGCAGGAGGAGAAGGGGACGAGTGAGGATGCGATGGCTGGATGGCATCACGGACTTGATGGACGTGAGTCTGAGTGAACTCTGGGAGATGGTGATGAACAGGGAGGCCTGGCATGCTGCGATTCATGGGGTGCAGAGTTGGACACAACTGAGAGACTGAACTGAACTGAGTAATTAGGTAAGATTGAGAATTTCCCATAGTTTATTGTGATCCACATAGTCAAAGGCTTTGGCATAGTCAATAAAGCAAATGTTTTTCTGGAACTCTCTTGCTTTTTCCATGATCCAGAGGATGTTGGCAATTTGATCTCTGGTTCCTCTGCCTTTTCTAAGTCCATCTTGAACTTCTGGGAGTTCACAGTTCACATATTGCTGAAGCCTGGCTTGGAGAATTTTGAGCATTACTTTACTAGCATGTGAGATGAGTGCAATTGTGCAGTAGTTTGAGCATTCTTTGGCATTGCCTTTCTTTGGAATTGGAATGAAAACTGACCTTTTCCAGTCCTGTGGCCACTGCTGAATTTTCCAAATTTGCTGGCATATTGAGTGCAGCACTTTCACAGCATCATTTTTCAGGATTTGAAATAACTCTACTGGAAATCCATCACCTCCAGTAGCTTTGTTCATAGTGATGCTTTCTAAGGCCCACTTGACTTCACATTCCAGGATGTCTGTCTCTAGGTGAGTGATCACACCATTGTGGTTATCTGGGTCATGAAGATCTTTTTCGTAGAGTTCTCTGTGTATTCTGGCCACCGCTTCTTAATATCTTCTGCTTCTGTTAGGTCCATACCATTTCTGTCCTTTATCGAGCCCATCTTTGCATGAAATGTTCCCTTGGTATCTCTAATTTTCTTGAAGAGATCTCTCGTCTTTCCCATTCTGTTCTTTTCCTCTGTTTCTTTTCGTTGATCGCTGAGGAAGGCTTTCTTATCTCTCCTTGCTATTCTTTGAAACTCTACATTCAGATGCTTATATCTTTCCTTTTCTTCTTTGCTTTTCAGTTCTCTTCTTTTCACAGCTATTTGTAAGGCCTCCCCAGGCAGCCATTTCCCTTTTTTACATTTCTTTTCCATGGGGATGGTCTTGATCCCTGTCTCCTCTACAATGTCACGAACCTCATTCCATAGTTCATCAGTCTCTCTATCTATCAGATCTAGTCCCTTAAATCTATTTCTTACTTCCACTGTAAAATCATAAGGGATTTGATTTAGGTCATACCTGAATGGTCTAGCGGTTTTCTCTACTTTCTTCAATTTAAGTCTGAATTTGGCAATAAGGAGTTTATGATCTGAGCTGTATATTGTCACCCTGCTTACTTAATTTCTATGCAGAGTACATCATGAGAAACGCCGGGCTGGAAGAAGCACAAGCTGGAATCAAGATTGCCGGGAGAAATATCAAGAACCTCAGATATGCAGATGACACCACCCTTATGGCAGAAAGTGAAGAGGAACTCAAAAGCCTCTTGATGAAAGTGAAAGTGGAGAGTCAAAAAGTTGGCTTAAAGCTCAACATTCAGAAAACGAAGATCATGGCATCTGGTCCCATCACTTCATGGAAAATAGATGGGGAAACAGTGGAAACCGTGTCAGACTTTATTTTTCTGGGCTCCAAAATTACTGTAGATGGTGATTGCAGCCATGAAATCAAAAGACACTTACTCCTTGGAAGGAAAGTTATGACCAACCTAGATAGCATATTCATAAGCAGAGACATTGCTTTGCCAACAAAGGTACGTCTTGTAGGCTATGGTTTTTCCACTGGTCATGTATGGATGTGAGAGTTGGACTGTGAAGAAAGCTGAGTGCCAAAGAATAGATGCTTTTGAACTGTGGTGTTGGAGAAGACTCTTGAGAGTCCCTTGGACTGCGTAGAGATCCAACCAGTCCATTCTAAAGGAGATCAATCCTGGGTGTTCTTTGGAAGGAATGATGCTAAAGCTGAAACTCCAGTACTTTGGCCACCTCATGCAAAGAGTTGACTCATTGGAAAAGGCTCTGGTGCTGGGAAGGATTGGGGCAGGAGGAGAAGGGGACGACAGTGGATGAGATGGCTGGATGGCATCACTGACTCGATGGACGTGATTTTGAGTGAACTCCGGGAGTTGGTGATTGACAGGGAGGCCTGGCGTGCTGTGATTTATTTGGTCGCAAAGAGTCGGACACAACTTAGTTACTGAACTGAACTGAACTGCAGATTGAGAAAAAAAATTGCAATTCTTCAATCAATTTATTTTGTTTCTTAAAACAAAGAAATACTGTGGAAAATAAAGTAACATGTTCTGAAAATAATTTATTTCAATCACAGTGAGGAGGAATCAAAAAGGAATAGACATTTATACTGGGCTTCCCATATGGGCTAGAAATTACAGAAGTTATTGCAAATGTTATGTTTAATTGTCACAATAAAAATCAGGTGATTTTTTAAATGAGAAACTGAACTCCATAGAATTTCGTTTACTTGATAAGAGCTATTATGTAGAAACATAAGAATTATAATAAAATTCTTTGATCACACAAATATACAGTCACACAATTCTCCATGGCAGGAAGGGGTAGAATAGTCTTGACAGCAGCACAAAGGTATCTAGAATCTGAAAAATGAGACTTCAGTGACAAGAACCATAGTATTCCTAAAGGAACAAATTTGTTTAATGAAACACTGGTATAGGTATTATTGTTTAGTAGTTAATAGATAAAATATTTATTATTGAGACAGTTATATGCTTTACACTTAGTTGCATTTATTTTTTCACAATGATCTTGTGTATGGTACAATTTTATAATAAGATTATTTTAAGGAAATAAACATCACTTAAATATGCTATTCAAGGTTACACTTCGAATATGTAGAGAAAGGGCTTGATCTTAGACCCTCTGAACACAAAACTATGATTGTCAGTACATGTCATTTATGATATTCTTCCCACAATTTCTTAATGAATATGGGCATCATGGATAAACTGAGACAGAGCTCAGCACTCACTCTTTAGTGAAGGACTCCTATATTAGGTCGAATATACAAACGTTTTGGAAAAGCTTTCTTTCATTTTCTCAGTCAGTGGCAGAGTAAATGAGATTGTAAAATTTGGCAAAGGTATTACATCATACTGCTCTTTCTTTATGGGGCATCCATCATTTTAGCATGGAGTATGGAAAATTAAGATTTTCTAACACATTCATGATATTGGGGAAAATAAGACACAAGGGAAATTGTTCACCCTCCTAATGAATGAAGGATGTTCAAATGGAAAAAAAGAGAGGCAGCAAGGCAAACCCGTAAGTATGTTGCAGATAAGCACAGGTGTGTCAGATGCACCTACAGTAAGAGGCACTATAGAGGAGTGGGTGTGAGTGTAAGAAGACTCAACAGCTTGGTGAGCACACAGTCATGGGGGCATGACAGTTCATAGGATTGAAATATGGAACTACTTTCTGAGGAAAGGAACAAAAAGAAAATTTATAAATGGGAAACCCATAGTTGGTGACATTGAGAAATAAGACAGTGCGAGCTTCATAGTCTAGGAAAACCCCAACACGATGGGGAGAAACACCCAGGGAGAGGGTTAAAATCCCAATACCTAAGAAGGCATTATACACAGAATCCTGTTTTAACCCTATGACCCAATAGCCATTTTTAGGTTGATATCTTGAATAAACATTTTTACCATTTCCACAATTTCCTTTTTTAGGTTTATGTAATGAGTAAACATTTTGACAATTTCTATTTCCATAATTTCCAAGTTCTAATGGTAACTTCATGATATTTTTACAGTTTTCATCACATATCCCCAGGATCCAGGCACGTTTCTTTGACACGTCTACCTCCCAGTAATGTCTCCCTGATGTGATAACTGGGGAGCCCAGGACACCAAAATCTTCATAATTATCCTTTGAATATGCATTATAGCATTGGTAACTGGATGCATATCTCACTTGTCTCTGATCCGGAGAAATGACATTTGCATTCTTGGGAGAATTCAGGGTCACCTGAACTGTTGAAAAATATAGGCTTGGGTTAGGGTAATGATGTAGTTTCCTTGTGACATTTTGAAAGGGATCTTTAGAATGAACTGACTGGAAAAGTAATATGTTTGTGTGTGTTAGGAGGGAAAACATGGCTTAAAACATGAGACCTACTAGAAAATGAAAAATTATAAAAGATGATGAGAACAGGGTGTCTTGATTATATGGTGATGTCTCCTTACCCCAGTAGCGTTGCATATCTGTCAGCTCTGAAATGATAAAAAAATCCACAATATTAAATATAAGCAATAAAAAAATAAATATAAGCAATAGAATCAGCCCTGAAATCTATTTTCTTCCAGTTGAGGGGAATGGCTATGATGAGGTAGTGAAATAGTGAACGACAGGATGAACCAAGCCCCCGGTCATCGCCCATAAATATGACCACGTCACTAGCACATAGTGTCTGGGCTTTGCTGTCTCTATCCACACATAGAAATTGGAGCCTCCTACCCATTTTCCCTCCATCAAAGAAGCCCTCCTACACCCACTTGGGTAGCATTCCTCACCATTAAACACACGCAGTATCTCTCTCAGATCAGGAGCTCGAAACACTCTCCTCTGTTCCTTGGGGAAAGTTTTTGGCTCTTTCAGAGCCACGGTTTTACTCCTAGGGAAGACAAAGTTGGTGCTCACAAATGTGATTTTTTTTCCCTCTAAACCACTGGCTTGCTATATGTTCACCCTGTTGATGGGCCTGAATTGTCTTTCCTGGATGCCTTGGGAAAGAAGAGAGTGGATGCCTGATCTTGGAGCAAGAAAGAACGTGTTCATGTCTACCTTCCCAGCTACCCTCTGTGTGACTTGGATGGTCTTAAAATGTCAGAAGGGGAGTTTTCTTCCTTCTATAATGAAATCATTAACCCACCACACTCCACCTCCTAGGGATCATATGAAATAATATCAAGCAATGGATTTAACAAAACAAAATGTTGGTATCTAAAAACAATAATTTGTGGAACATTCCCTGCACAGATATGTGTTTCCAGGAAGGAGTCAGAAAGTGAGGTTGCCGAATCTGGCTCCTGGGTATTTGAGACATACCAGGTAGGAGAACACTCTCTAGAGCCCCAAGATCTTCAAAGACTGCTGTCCAATAGAGAGGCTCTCAGAATACCCTGAGATTTCATAATCACTAGGAATAATTACAAACCCTTGGAGAAAAAGACATTGTGAATAATAAACAAAGTAGTCTGACTTTCATGTGTTTGCAAAGATCTTGATGCTGCCATGTAGCATCAGACACAATGATGTTACCTTTCTGTTCTGGATTCTAAAGTATGTGACCAAGATTGATCAATAGTTTGCTCCAGGGCCAAAACATCCCTTGACATTCAAATCTGTTTTTGGAAACCTAAGCCGAAAAACATACAAGGACTTTGTCTCTTCTGGGAGCAGAAATTAAAATATAAAGGAGTTGTCTCAAATTCTAGGGGTTTGGCCGGAAAAGAAGACTCAACCTTCACATGACAAGTCAAGCACCTATTAAATATGGGAACCTGAGCTGCATATTGACACACAGTGTGAATTAAATTTCTGAAGTCATGGGGATCTGATACTGTAATGCCTTGTTCTTAATACTGGTACTGACCCAAACTCTGCAACTTCCCACAATCAATATTCTTTAATATAGAATCCAGTCCATTATTAATGTTTATAAAACAATCTTGCTCTGATGTATGAACAGAAATTTAAAATAAGACTGTCCTCCATTTATGTACCTTGAGCATTGTTTTATTCTAATTGGCTATCAGATAACTGTAAGGGATTTATTTTATTTTCACAGCATCAATGGACTATCTCTGGTTTCCCACACATACCTTTTCAGGATAACATTCACATCCTAGTGAGAGAAGAGAAAACATGAGTCAAAAAGTAATAAGTCTCCCCACTTCCCAAGCTTATTCACATCCCCATCAGCCATCGATTGTGGGAATAAAAATGGTCTCAATGTGAGAGCCAAAAAGTAGAGACAAGAGTGAAGCCAGTCATTCCAGAAGACACATGCGATGTTGTCAGATTTCCCAAAAGGTAAAAGGCTTTGACCCTTGTAGAAGCATGAGGGAGACTTCCAGTATCTGGAGATGAGACATATTTATGGGAAAAACAAAAAGCTTGTAAGTTTGGTGACCCATGAGATGATTTGAATAACACACAGTTCTTCCATTTATTCAACAAAAGTGCACAGTGATGTATTATTATTTGCCAAGCATTAAACCAGGCTTTGGAGAATCAAAGATGAATTCATAATCCTAATATTCCTCAAGCTACGTATACTGCACTTGTTGAGAGTACAAGCAAACAAATGTATGATTGTAGGTGTTTTTTTCATCTCTTTCATCTCATTTGATACACTATAAGTGATCTCACACTCTCTTAAATCCAGCATACATACAAGTACAGTTGATTTCTAATGCCTTAGTTTTACTCAGCTTTGTCTCTTAAATGCTTGTTAATATATTTGGTTAAACATAAGCCACAGGAATCAGTAACTTAGGATGTCTAATATGTAACTTACTATTCATCAACCAGATTGACTCCTCTCTTGTACCCCATTTGTATAATGTTACCGTATGCATTCAGTCACCGTCCAAAAATTTGAGCATTTATATGTACTGTCGTCTATACTTTGTCTGCTTAGTCCATGGCTTAACAGTTTTTAGCCATGTAATCTTCTTAATCATCACATATATTATTAGTTTATTAGTTAGAATAGATATGCACCATTTTATCTGATCTCTTTTTCATGAAGCTTTATTTCCTTCATGTCAACAAAAACAAGAGCAACCAGTGGTTTTTGATAAAAATTCTCTGTGTTAAAGCTCTTGTGTGTGTATCACAAAAATTAAGTAAAATTAGAATAAGTAGAGAGAAAATAAATGATGGTGGGGGGGGGTCAATTGCAAATTCATTCAAAGTCTAATTCTTAAGCTCAAACCTTGTCATCAGAAGCTGGCTTGTGTCTTTCGCCAATTCTATTCGTTCTACCTCTACTGACTTTATTCTCAGTTTAAAGAGAAGATGAATCTCCTGATATAAACTCCAGAAGAGAACTTTCCCTTCCAGTGTAACCAAAAGTTCAGAAGCCTGCAGTGATTAGTTTACATAGAATCAGGTTTCCATAGTAAAATCATCATTGTGTTGTTGCTGGAAAGAAGTGAAGCAATGTTACAGGAAGGTTCTGTATTTACTGAAAATAAGTTAGTTTTAGTGTGAAGTAGATCATGGTAGGATAGGAAACACTGTATAAGCACTAGAGCAACCACAGGGGGGAATTTTTTTTTTTAGTACAGTTAGAAAATAGGAAAGCTTTAAATTTTATACCAGGAATATTTGTTTAACACAAAAGAAGCTAGTTAGGAAGAAAGAGAAGAATGAAAACTACAGTAGCCAAATAGAAAGCAAGTAGTGAAGTTTAAATACAGCTATATCAGGATTTGTATTAAAGCTATCATCTTAATATCCCAATTAAAAAGTTAGAGATTGTTGGATGGGATAACAAGGAAGAATTAGTGATTGTCACTTGTAAGGGATGTATTTTAGATGTAAAGATACAAATAGGCAAAAGTAAAAAGAGAAAAACTAGGGATTATGCAAGCTCTAATGATTTCAAGTTTTTATATTATTATTAGAAAAAAATTGACTTTAAAACAATAAAAATTATGAACGAATGAGAGGATAATTTTATAATGATAAGAGGTTTAGTACATCAAAAAGATAAACCAATTATACATGTGCATACACCTAACAATAGAGCTTGAAAACTCACCAAGCAAATTTAAAAGGAAAAATGCAGAACTGAACAATAGCTGTTGCAGATTTCAACTCACTCTCAATAAGGAGAGAACAGTTTATATGGAAGCCAACCAATTATAGAAGACATGGACAATACAGTCTACCACCTTGACCTGACATCTATAGACCATTTCACCCAATGAATGGAGAATATACAATCTTTTCATATGTACATTTTTCCTGACATACGATATCTGAGGCCATAAACAATTATCAGTGAATTGAAAAGTTTAAAGGAATAAAATATACACTCTCTGATTACAATTAAATTAAATTTGAAATCTACAGAAGTAAAATTCAACACTTACCAAGTATTACTAATTAACAACACATCTTCAAATATCTACGTTTTAACAAAAAGAAATTGCATAGGAAATAGGAAAATAAGTTTATGTGAATAAAAACAAACACTAAATCAAAATGAATGGAAAAAAACTAAGACACTGCTGCTTTTCTTATTAAGATGCTCTGAAATCAGTGATCTACTAGGAAAGAAAAGTTATTAAAAAACAGTGTACACACGCACACATTACACATGCACACATGCACATGAAAAGGGTACAAACACACAAAGAAAACAAAGGTGAGAGCAGAAATAAATGCGTCAGAAAATTTACAAAATACACAAAATCAATGAAACAATGCTTATGAAAAAAATAATATAATTGACTAAAGTAACTAAAAGGAGAAGGGAAAAAATGAAGAAGCAAAATCTGGAATACAAAAAGGGAGTTTGCTCTGAGTACTATAGACATTTAAGGTACAATAAGCAATTGTTATAACTAACTTTATGTTTACACACCAGGCAACTTAGGATAGACAACTTCCTACAAAAATATACAATAAAGGACTAACATGTTGCAAAAATCTAAATAATCTTCATACAAGCAAAAAAGAAAGAAAAAATATGTATATTTTAAACTTTTCCAATAAGAAAAACCCAGAGTGAAATGGCGATGCTGGTAAATTATATTGAGTATTTAAAGATAAATAACAGTTCTTCACAAACTGTCTTAAAAAACAGAAAAAGGTAGAGAATCCCAACACATTGAGGAAAAAAATACGTCTTGGAATCTGAAGTGAATTTGTCTGTGATAATCTGAATCATGAAAAGGTACTTGATAAATGTTCAGCACTGGGCCACAGAAAACAAGGCCTTACGGAAAATCACTGAACACAATAATCTTCTCTCAACAAAGAAGTGTTTGCAATGATCTTGATGACAATAAAAATAGAACTTCCGTTGTTATTCCTACGTTGAATAATTCAGGTATTCTTACAACCTCTGATATAGATGCAGAGAAGGTATATTGCAGGGTCAAAGCAGCCTCCGCGAGGGCATCAGAAGGATCACAGGAACGTATTTCTCTCCTGCCTCAGAGGCTGGGTTCCTTTCCAGTCTTACCTGCAGCAGCTCCATTGTTGATCCCTGCAAATGGCGCTCCACATCTGAGATGAGGTTGTTCACCAACAGCTTCTCTTGGTCCAGATCATTCTCAGATTCTGCCAGCACTTTGAGAATAACTCCCAACTCATCCTGCAGTTTTCTCAGTTCCTTCGCCTCCTCACTGTCCAGGATTTGTCTTAGTTGTGTAAACTCTCCCTGGACACTTTGTATCTCAGTTTCTATTTGAGTCTTAGGGAATGAGAAAAAGACAGAGAGAGGTACTTGGACCATTAGCCTGGGGCTGGGATCCAGAAAAATAACTATTCTGCTTGGGAAGTTCCCACAAGGAGTGAAAGTCTCTCAGTCATGTCTGACTCTTTGCAACCCCATGGACTGTATAGTTCATGGAATTCTCTAGGCCAGAATATTGGACTAGATAGCTTTTCCCTTCTCCAGGGGATCTTCCCAACCTAGGGATTGAACCCAGGTCTCCCGCATTGCAGGTGGATTCTTTACCAGCTGAGCTATAAGGGAAACCCAGGAATACTGGAGTGGGTAGCTTATCCCTTCTCCAGGGGACCTTCCCAACCCAGGAACTGAACTGGGGTCTCTTGCATTGCAGGCGGTTTCTCCACCAATTGAACTATCAGGGAAGCCCATGAGGAAGTGAAATAGAAAGAGGAAAGCAATACTTGGGGTAGCTGACTTTGTTTATATTTTTTTCCTCTACACCATATTTCAAAATAATGGTCCCAAGTCTGCACTGTTGAGGACAACTCAGAGCCAAATGGGATCTCTGGGTGTGGGCAGCTTTCACACATCTGTCCAGGATGCTCATGCCTCCCTCCATTACTCCTGACCCCCTCCCACCACCCTCTCCCCAAAAGTTGAACACTGAGGACAGAACCAGGAGCCATTGTCAGATATCTCCCTGAGAAGTTAAGGGATAAGAATGGAATATAAACTTCCCTAGCCATCCTCATCAGAGAGACCCTCTGTATAGATACTCCCCCTCCAGTATTTGTGTTTATTTCTGATATGGTCACTTTTTAATACCACACTGATTACGGGAAGGCTGAAGAAAAGGATGAGCCAAATGACTGAACTGTCATGGTACAAAGAAAAAGGCAGCTCCTTGTGACCAGCCCAAGGTCCTGCATAGATACCTGTCTAACTTCCTCACGAAGCATCTCCTCATACCTTCCAAGTAGACATCTCTTCTCTGACTTTAATTTCCAACTCCTCAGCTTCCTGTTTTTTCCCCTTCAGCCTCTGCAGACATGATTGGAGCATTTTCTGTGAGAAAAGAATCACACCATTGTCAAGATAGGGGCTTTCTCAGCATCACTACAGTGGATAAATAAGGCTGATTTTCAAAGAGAATAGACTTTACAAAAAATGTGAAAGTGACTAGAATCTGTGACTTGGAAGAAGACCTTGATGTTGAATGTGTCCTTTGAGACTCAGAAGACTGGTTCTCTTTGTTCTGAAAGAAACTAGATTCTGTAAGAAAGAAAAATTACACCTCAACCCACCCAATGTCCTAGTTACCTATCATGTTTAAAAGGGTAATGAGAGCTTCTCTTGGCCCCAGATGTCCACACACTAGCACAAGGCACATGAATATCTACTTCTGCCTTAAAGTCCATTTGTTTGCTTATACTTGGGTGGAATGCACAGAAATTTTCTTCACATGTCAGAAGGTAGGCATGCGAAGAAAAGAAATCACAGGCCTCAAGTCCCTGGTAGCCAGGTAATTAAAGCCCAATGCAAACTAGAGATTTCCTTCAAGTACCATCTCCTGCTCTGTTTTTTTCTCCATTCTGGTCTCTTACCTGGTACTGTGGTGCAATCTCCTCCATGAGGAATGTGTTGTGACCTCGGTGCTCCTGAGATCGCTCGCAAAGCCAACAAATGACCTTCCCATCCTGCTCACAGAAGAGGTGGAGCTTCTCTCCATGGTGAGCACAGAGATTTCTCTCTTGTTCCACCTCTGGGCTCACCTTAACCTCTCGGAGCCTCTGCACTATATTGGCCACATGCCTGTTAGGTCGCAGGTTCCCAGGCACAAAACTAACTCTGCATACAGGGCAGCTTTTGTGCCCCTCTTGGCCAACTATGGATTCCTTGTTGTTTGCAGTGATACAGGCTTGACAGAAGGTGTGGCCACAGTCAAGGCTCAGGGGTTCTGTCAGAAGCTCCAGGCAAATGGGGCAGGTCACTTCCTCTTGTATGTTCATCAGGATTCCTGAAGCCATGGCAGTGGCTCACCTGCTCCTCACTGTCTAGATTTCTGACAGTTGTCTCGTTCACAGATCCTTGAATGATTGGAAAGGTGACAAGTGTAGAGTAAGACAAGTAGAAGCAAAATGACACTAGTTATCCAGAAATCAAGGATGACCCAAGAACAAATATGGAAGGAGAAAAAATAAAAAAAAAAAAGATAAAAAATAAAAAAGGAGCTTCTTGACCTGGTAAAATGATTCTTTTTATAATAATTCTAAACATTTTATTTCCAGTTCATGTCACATGACAAATTTCATCTATCCTCATCTATGCGTTGATTGTTATTTTTCTTTACCAAAACACAAACTAGTGAGCTTTTCTTACAGAGATCTGTGAGTGACCCACCATCTATCCTGCTTTTTCTCCTCCATGCTAAAAGCACATCCTCAATGTAAAAAGCCCTAAACCAGGTAAGTATTTGGGCTTTTATACCTGCTCTTGTCTCATCATGGTGTATCAGTATTACTCACTCTTTTTTTTTTAATTGAGGTGTGGTTGATTTAGAGTGTTGTGTTAGTATTAAGGGTACAGCAAAGTGATTTTATTTATATGTATAGATATATATATATGCTGTTACTTTAGTCGTGTCCAACTCTGTGTGACCCCATAGACAGCAGCCCACCAGGCTCCTCCGTCCCTGGGATATACCAGGCAAGAACACTGGAGTGGGTTGCCATTTCTTTCTCCAATGCATGAAAGTGAAAAGTGAAAGTGAAGTCACTCAGTCGTGTCCGACTCTTAGCGACCCCATGGACTGCAGCCCACCAGGCTCCTCCGTCCATGGGATTTGCCAGGCAAGAGTACTGGAGTGGGGTGCCATTGCCTTCTCTGATATATATATATTCTGTGCTGTGCTATGCTTAGTTGCTCAGTTGTGTCGGAGTCTGCGACCACATGGACTGTAGCCTGCTAGGCTCCTCTGTCCATGGGGATTCTCCAAGCAAGCATACTGGAGTGGGTTGCCATGACCTTCTCCGGAGAATCTTCCCAACCCAGGAATTGAACCTGGGTCTCCTGCATTGCAGGTGGATTCTTTACCACCTGAACTACCAGGGAAGCCTAATTAAATATAGGCTTCTGGGTTCAGTCCCTGGGTTGGGAAGATCCTCTGGAGTAGGGCATGGCAACCCATGCCATTATTCTTGTCTGGAGAATCCCATAGACAGAGAAAGTTGGAGGGCTATAGTCCAAAGGTTCTCAAAGAGTCAGACACAACTCAAATGACTAAGGGTGCACACACATACACGTGCATGTCTGTGTGTGTGTGTGTGTGTGTGTGTGTATGTGTGTGTGTAGGGCTTTCCAGGTGGCACAGTGGTAAAGAATCTGCCTCCCCGTGCAGGAGATATGGGTTTGATCTCTGGGTCAGGAACATTTGTGGGGTAGGAAATGGCAGCCCACTCCAGCATTCTTGCCTAGAAAATCCCATGGCCAGAGGATCCTGACAGGATAGTCCATGGAGTCTGAAAGAGTCGGACACAATTGAGAGACTGGGCGTGCATGATATGTATACGTGTATGTATATATATATATATACACACTCAGATATATATATATATATACAGATATATGTGTATATATTCTTTCTCATATTCTTTTCCCATTAAAATTTATTATAAGACATTGAGTATACTTACCTGTGCTATATAGAGAACCCTTGTTTACCCATTTTAAGTGTAGTAGATTGTATATATTAATACCAAACTCCTAATTTGTTTCCATTACCCATTCACTTTGGTAACCATAAGCTTGTTTACGATGTCTATGAGTCTATTTCTGTTTTGTAAATCAATTTATTTGTATCTTTTTTTAAGATTCCAAATATAGGTGATATCACAATATTTCTCTTTCTCTTTCTGTCTTACTTCACTGGATATAATAATCTCTAGGTCCATCCATGTTGCTGCAAATGACAGTATTTCATCCTTTTTATGACTAGGATTCCATTGTATGTATTCTTTATTTATCTGTTGATGGACATGTAGGTTGCTTCCATGGCTTGGCTATTGTAAATAGTGCTACAATGAGTACCGGGGTGGTGCATGCATCTTTCTGAATTAGAATTTAATCTGGATATATGTCTAGGAGTGGGATTATAGGATTATACAGTAACGCTATTTTATTTGTTTTATAACACCTCCGTAATTTTTTCCATAGTGGCTGCAAAACTTTACACTCCCACCAAGAGTCTAGAAGGATTCCTTTTCCTCTACACCCTCCCCAGCATTTATTACTGGTAGCCTTTTAAATGATGGCCATTCTGACTGGAGTATGACTCTCTCATACTTCAGGTCACTCTCTCTTTACATGTTCTTTTATCACATAGGCCCTTCTGATGACTTATTATACGGTAACCCTTACCACCATGTGTTGAATATTTACAATGATTTCCCTTATTATCGTGCCACAATATATGACAATAGTTTTGTGTAGATAGTAAAAAAAATTCCTTTCTCAGATGTGAAAATAAAGATAGTGACCTACAGAAATCATATATCATCAATACACAGAATGGGAATTCAGGGTCCTCCTTGACAGGTCTCTTAACCCAGTGAGTTAGTCAAAGACAGACAGAGGTGACTTCATGGACCCAATTAAACCAAGGCACTGAGGCTGTAGAAGTAAGGAGACCTAGACCAGCTAAGAGGTCTTGGGCAGTCTCAAGTGTGTAAATATTGATTTCATTTTGGTTCAGAAATGTGCCAACCAAGGACATTGATAGGAGATTAATAACATGAAAGTATGAGGATGGTGAGGCGTGAGATGGTGCAAATAGATTCATCGGATCACATGAGTCAGATACATAAAAAAATAGAAACACAGATGAAATTAACGTTGCTTTTGAGAAAAAAATTCTCAAAATATTAGGCAAGATCATTCAACTAATTATTATTGCCAAAAAAATTGTGTATTGTCAATTGGACTAATATCCATACATAGAAAGTGGAAATAGAGTGTTTAAACTAAAATGAATGGGCTTGCTAGTCACTTGGAAAGTAATAGCAAATTAAAATTCAGATATATATATATATATATATATATATACATACATACATATCCCAGGCTTCCCTAGTGTCTCAGATGGTTAAGAGTCTATGATCAATGCAGGAGACCCAGTTTCAATCCCTGGGCCAGGAAGATCCCCTGGAGAAGAGAATGGCAGCCCACTCCAGTATTCTTGCCTGAAGAATTCCATGGTCAGAGAAGCTAGGCAGGTTACAGTCCATGGGGATGCAAAGAGTCAGACACAAGTGAGCAACTAACACTTGCATATATATATAAAGAGATAGAGAAAACACTACTAGAGAGACATATGTGTTGTTCAGAAATCAAAGACTGGGGGGAAAGATGGAATTATCCAAAACTTCCAACTTAAAACACAAGGATTGAACTGAAAACTGAAGAAGATGAAGGAGACATTAAAAGAGAAAGAGAAAAAGTGTGTATTAGGTGAAGGAAATGATCTGTTTCTGGAAGACATATCATCTTGTATGAGTTTTGAAAGGCCAATGTGGCTGTATACAGAAGACTGCTAGTCTTGTATTATAAGAGGCTACAGTGACATTAAATATGACACTTCCCAAATTACGTAACATTTGGGGACCCATTTCTGAGAGTCAGGAGAAGTTATCAATGTTTTCCCATCAGAGAAGAGTAAGGGCATGACCAGCTGTGCCTTGGGGTGTGAGATGTTGAATGGACCCAGTGTGGAATTGGGAAGATCAGGTAGGATGCCGGCTCAGCTGCTCAGGGGAGAGATGGTGATAGCTTGAGGGACAAGATGATGAAGGAAATTCTGAGCAGCAGGTGAGAGTGAGAGATGAGAGGAGGTCAAAGGACAGAACTGGGAGCTGAATTAGATATGTGGGAAAAAGCATTAATATCAGTCCTGGACATTTTACTCCTGTAAAGATCATATTGCCTTTTTTTTTCCCTAAGGTTTTGTTGTTGTTGTTGTTGTTGTTGTTGTTGTTGTTGCTGTTTTTGTTGCATGTGCTTTGTGTCCTGGGAAACCTATTTGATTACAACAAAGTGGAAAGTCAGCAGCCTTTCATGACCACATTGTTGACAGCAAGACTCGCCTGATGTATGAAATGCATTTGGGCTAGAAAGACTTTGCATGGAATTTAAATGATGATTGATGAAGATACACCTCATTTTTCACAAAGGAACTGTGAGTCTTCTGTCAAATATGTCTGTTTTAGGTCCCTAGAAGTTGTGCTCATGGTCATTTACAATGGGTTCAGATCTTTACAGAACTAAAGTTATCTCACCTGTGGTGGGTTCACATCCATCCATCTAGTATGGTTCCTTACAAAGCTGAGATGACAGGGATAATGTCCCTCCTGTAAGGAACATCTCTGAGAGCTCAACTAAAGCAGCTGTGCCCAAAGCTATGTCTCCTGTCCTGTAACTCGCAGCTAAGCTTAGCCCACCTGGCAGTTTATATCCTATGAGGTTGTATGTGTAGGATTGGTGATTCAGATTAGAAACCACTGCTTGTGGTCAGTTGGTGGGGGTGTCACAGAGTGGCAGCCCAGTGATGCTCATTCCTCAGCCTGGACTCACTATGGCCCTGTGGACATAGTCTAAACTCAGAGGGTCTATCAGAGGTTCCAGGCAAAGGGGACAATAAAGCAACAAACAAGAAAAGAAGTTCTCAAATGATATTCCTGTCTTAATGGTTGCCAAAGTTTGATGACAAAAGAAAGATCTCCAGTGTGAGACAGCTAACGAGTCTCTGTTCACCCGGAACAAGGGGATGAAAGCTATACAGCCTGCACAGAGTTAAACTGAGAGTTACTGAAACTCTCCAGCTGTGCCATGTTCATACTACATGAAGGATCCTGATAAAGATGAGGCTGAATCAAAAAGTCTACAAACCATAAATGCTAGAGAGGGTGTGGAGAAAAGGGAACCCTCTTACATGGTTGGTAGAAATGCAAACTAGTATAACCACTATGGAGAACAGTGTGGAGATTCCTTAAAAAACTGGAAATAGAACTGCCATACAAACCAGGAATCCCACTGCTGGGCATACACACCATGGAAACCAGAATTGAAAGAAACACATGTACCCCAGTGTTCACTGCAGCACTGTTTACAATAGCTAGGACATGGAAGCAACCTAGAAGTCCATTGGCAGACAAATGGATAAGGAAGTTGGGATACAATTACACAATGGAATATTACTCAGGTATAAAAGAGAATGCATTTCAGTCGGTTCTAATGAGGTGGAGGAAACTGGAGCCTAATATACAGAATGAAGTAAGTCAGAATGAGAAACTCAATACAGTATATTAAGACATGTATATGGAATTTAGAAAGACAGTAACGACTGTATATATAAGACAGACATCCCTCTGGGGTAGGGAGGCAGGTGGTAGGGGGGTTCAAAAGGGGGGTGGACACATGCATCCGTGGCTGATTTATATTGATGTATGGCAAAATCCACCACAAAAGTGTAAAGTAATTAGCCTCCAATGATTATATATAAAAAAGATGAGGTTGAAAGTGAACCAGAAATATAATCCAGCTAATGTTACAGATACTGAAAATATGCACTTTGCCCCTGGCTGCAAAGATCAAGTACCCCAGATCACTCTCTGATGAATAAAATCAGAGGTCAACATGATTCAAATCTATGACTAAAACTATTATTCAAATCTGGTGAGGGGCCTCCAGTTATATGTCAGTGCATTCAAGATCCAACCAATGCTCAGCTGCATCAAGAACCTATTGAGAAGAGAGGATCAGAAGATGCATTCAGACATGGGGAGGCAGATTTACTTTCTCTGCAGAGATAAGAGCTAACGTCAAAGCAGTGATCACCATAGACACAGAAGAAACTAGTTCTCACCTATGATGTATGATACCCCACCACTACCTAAACAGAGACCCAACGTCTCCCCGACAAGCAGGAAGACAGATGTGGGAACATGAGTCACCTCTGCCTGATAAAACCTTCAGGTGATTGCACCTTGCAGGTTGGTCATCTGACATTTGAGCTCACGAGAATACAAACTCACAGTATCTCTGAGGTACCAACTACAGATCAACAAAAAGGGACATAAAACTACAATAATTATGTAAAAGTCCAAACAGGAAATGTATAAGCAGAACTTTCTTCTGTGACTGCAGCAAAGCTGTTTCTCTTAATGTGAGAGAGCCACAAATTCCTGATGTCGCATGGGAAACCATCATTTTTGAGAATCAAATTGGAAAGTGAAATTGTGCTTTGTTTTATATGCCAGGCAGTTTTCTACTATTATATAGTGTAAACTACTGACAACACTTGCAAAATAAAAGCTGAAGCAGTAAAGTAACAAATCTATTTGAAAATCGTGTATTAATGACCATGACAGGTTCACTGCGAATTCAGAAGCTGTTTCTAACATCTTCTGTGGCTGAGAGGGCGACAAGGAATGTGTAGCAGGAGTGATAATGTCCAAATAAGATTTGGTCAACAGAGAAGAGGTCATGGTGAGAAGAAAGATTTGACTTCTGTTTCTGTGCCTCGACTAGAGTGGGTACAGCTGTACCCTTATAAGAAAGAGGAAGGTAGATAAACACGTGGTTACTCTAACTTATCTTCCCTCACAAGTCTCATGATGCGGTATAAGAATACTTCTCTAACATCTTTTGCTATCCTTAGTAACAATCAAGTAACAAGTCTTTAAAACTTAAAGTTAGATGACCCAGAGAGATGGTATGGGGAGGGAGGTGGGAGGTGGGTTCAGGATTGGGAACACGTGTACACCCGTGGCGGATTTATGATGATGTATGGGAAAACCAATACAGGATTGTAAAGTTAAATAAAGGTTAAAAAAAAAAAAAGGGTAGATATCACTGTTACTAGAAATTAGATGCTTCCAGATGGCACTTCTGGAAGTTTTTCCCAAGTGCTCTTCTTGCCCCAATCTCTCAGCTGAGCTGCTTCTGGGTGGCACATCCCACTGAAGGAGAGGCATGAACAGGTTAGGGAATGTAAGGAAGTGCAGCATTTCCCTGTGTCTGGACAAGAGAATTCATGAGAGGCTGAAGAGCCCGCCAGATGTCGCAGCATCTGATGTCTGAGCACAGGAAAACCTAGGGAAATGAGAAATGATCTATACAGCCATGCAGAAATACTGTATTTCTACACTGATAGAAATGAAAATGTCAGGACTGGAAGACCCGTCAGCCTTTGACCTGTTATTGAGGAAGGGGACGTTTTAACTCTGAAGACCAAAGATCCTGGCTGTTCTCAGTATGTTCGATTCGTACTCTCACGCGAGTGTATGCTCCTCGGTTCTTTGTCTCGTCACAACAAAGATTTGGAGTGACGGACATTAAAGCCCCCTCGGCGTGTCACAGCTCTCAGGTCTTGGATAGACCATGTTACAGCTGTCAGGTCTCAAATGGACCATGTCATAGCTCTTAGACAAATCAGTGTTACAGCTCTATTTTATTTAGAAGATAGCAGGAAAATCCATCTTCGAGGCCTGAGGGCACGTGGATCCAAAGACACGAGAAGACCACCCCATCGCACGGGAGAGAGAGAGCTAGCAGGCTTTGGCTACTCGATTTACATGTTTCTCTCTCCCTGGGCCTGTCCTCTGTAAATTGGACCAGCTAGGAGTGTTGTTTGTTTCACCTGGGGTCCTCACTCCGGTCCTCGGACCTTCTTTTGTTCTATATTCGCGGGCTTTTCCCTTCCTTGTCTTTTAGCCACCGCCATTTTGGACTCCTTTTCCCTATTCTACCTACCTGACAGTACTTAACACTACTTCTTGCCTGGAGAATCCCATGGACAGAAGAGCCTGGAAGGCTACAGTCCATGGGGTCACAGAGAGTCGGACACACTGACTGACTAACACACAACACACAACAGTACTTACAGAATTCAAAATGTCTGTGGGTAGATGCAGCCTACAGAAATAAACAGTCCCTCCAAGGAACAAAGCCTTTCTTTTCTTCCAACCACCCTTCTCTTAACACTTCCTCTCCCCAAGACTGATCTTCTGTCAGCAGTCTAATCAGGAAGCCTGCAAGCTGCACCTTTCCTCCATTTAGAACAGCTTGCAAACAACAAATAACACTCACCTAAGCAGATTCCGTTTTTTCTTGTGTATCTTTCAAATTCTGCCCTCCACAAACCACTCAGTTATCCTCAGATATGAATGGAGAAGTTGTCATTCCTTGGAGAAGAGTAAACGCCTCTCTTGGACAGGATTCACTCCCCTCACCAGGGGCTTGAAGGAAACTGAAAGTTAAATTCTAGTGGGTGGAGTTTGGCCCCGAAAGGACGAGAGAAACTATAAGGCCAGAAAGAGGCAGCCAGGTAGGGCCCCTGGAAATTAAGGAGGCTTTTGTGCCTGTGCTTGGTGAGTCAGTGAGTGCTTTTTAATCCTATTGAGAGGGTAACAGGCAAGAAGGCCAGGGGTCTCCAAAGGGAGGAAATACCCTGCAACTGTCAGACATTTTTATCTCTCTTAAGTGGCAGGAGGAAACAAACTAGGGATATTTTTTCCTTATCTATACAAATTTAAAAGAAAATATCTCTTAAAATTCTGTGTTGCTATAGTGACACCTGGTTTCACCTGAAGTTAACCAATGCCTTTTTCTTATGGAAATGTTTATCTTAAGCTATGCTAATGTACTATGCATTTACCCCAAACTCTGTCTTCAAGTCGGTTCCACCTTTTGGCTCAGAACCTTCTTGCTAAACCAGTACGTTATACTCAGATATTGTTCCTCTGATCTATGTAAATGAAAGTATTTGTATGGTGATCTGCCCTTCTTCAAGATTCAAGTTAATCATTTTATGGCCCAAGGTGAATCATTTGGTGCCAAGATTATCCCAAAAGGCATCTTTTGGGTGAGGGGCCTGGTGCCATCCTGAGTTTTAAGATACTCCTTTCTTCCATTAACAGACTGCTGGTGACCATATAACATCCAGCTGAAGACTAGCAGCGAGGTATTCTTACTGCCCCCTTCTGATATCTATGTCAGAAGCTTTCTGTATCTCCTTTATACTTTAATAAAATTTTATTACACAAAAGCTCTGAACAATCAAGGTCCTCTCTGGCCCCAGATTGAATTTTTCTCCTCCGGGGGTCAAGAATCCCGGAGTCGTGATTCAACAAAAACCTTTCACTATCTCAGCTGTTCTCTGAGAAGTTATTCTCAAGTCTCTTCAAAAGAATCGGTCCTTCGGAAAACTTAGGCTTCCTATGCAATGCAATTTCACACACCCACCTTGTCTTGTTTGCTTACTAAAGAGCTGTCAGATGCAGGAGTAAAGTACCCCCTTTACCCCAGTGAAGACCCACACTGAGGACTCCCTTGAGGCAGCAGCATTGGTTTGCTCTTTACTGGCCTGTTCACCATCTGAAGTAGTGAATCTGGCCAGTCTGTCCTACTAGGTCATGTTAGAGGAAATGGCTCAACAAATCTGAAATCACTCAGGTGGTCAGTTAGAGAGGTGATCACAGAGTGGTCGTTCACTGATGCTGACATTCAGAAGCTGGATGCTATGTTGCAAAATGACACTTTTACTAAATAGGTTGAGGAAGAGTAAACTGTAGGAGGGTTATTTGTTGAGCAATGACATCCAATACTATTTAACATATAATCCTTAGGATATTATAAAATGAAGCTGTAAAATTAAATTTGTGTTTTTTAACACCAGCTGGTCATTTGTGTCAGACTGTTTCTAGATGTGTGTGTGTGGGTGTCATTTCCAGATGAGATTAGAATTAGATCTGTGGACTCAGTAAAGTAGTTTGCTTTTTCCAGGGTCGGTGAGCATCATCATTCAATTTGTTTCAGGATCTGGAAAGAACAAACATGTGAAAGAAGGAAGAATTCATTCTTCCTGTGCCTCCCTGCCTATTGGAGCTGAGATGCTCTCTTCTATTGCATTTAGACTAGACTGTACTGTGGCCCCTGACTTGGGGAATTTTGAGCAACACTTTACTAGTGTGTGAGATGAGTGCTATTGTGAGGTAGTTTCAGCATTCTTTGGCATTGCCTTTCTTTGGGATTGGAATAAAAACTGACCTTTTCCATTCCTGTGGCCACTCCTGAGTTTTCCAAATTTGCTGGCATATCGAGTGCAGCACTTTTACAGCATCATCTTTCAGGACTTGAAACAGCTCAACTGGAATGCTATCACCTCCACTCGATTTGTTCATAGTGTAGCTTTCTAAGGCCCACTTGACTTCACATTCCAGGATGTCTGGCTCTAGATTAGTGATCACACCATCATGATTATCCAGGTCATGAAGATTTTTTTTGTACAGTTCTTCTGTGTATTCTTGCTACCTCTTCTTAATATCTTCTGCTTCTGTTAGGTCCAGATCATTTCTGTCCTTTATCGAGCCCATCTTTGCATGAAACATTCCCTTGGTATCTCTAATTTTCTTGAAGAGATCTCTCGTCTTTCCCATTCTGTTCTTTTCCTCTATTTCTTTGCATTGATCGCTGAGGAAGGCTTTCTTATCTCTTCTTGCTATTCTTTGGAACTCTGCATTCAGATGCTTATATCTTTCCTTTTCTCCTTTGCTTTTTGCTTCTCTTCTTTTCACAGCTATTTGTAAGGCCTCCCCAGACAGCCATTTTGCTTTTTCTGCATTTCTTTTCCATGGGGATGGTCTTGATCCCTGTCTCCTCTACAATGTCACGAACCTCATTCCATAGTTCATCAGGCACCCTATCTGTCAGATCAAGGCCCTTAAATCTATTTCTCACTTCCACTGTAAAATCATAAGGGATTTGATTTAGGTCATACCGGAATGGTCTAGCGGTTTTCTCTACTTTCTTCAATTTAAGTCTGAATTTGGCAATAAGGAGTTTATGATCTGAGCTGTATATTGTCACCCTGCTTACTTAATTTCTATGCAGAGTACATCATGAGAAACGCCGGGCTGGAAGAAGCACAAGCTGGAATCAAGATTGCCGGGAGAAATATCAAGAACCTCAGATATGCAGATGACACCACCCTTATGGCAGAAAGTGAAGAGGAACTCAAAAGCCTCTTGATGAAAGTGAAAGTGGAGAGTCAAAAAGTTGGCTTAAAGCTCAACATTCAGAAAACGAAGATCATGGCATCTGGTCCCATCACTTCATGGAAAATAGATGGGGAAACAGTGGAAACCGTGTCAGACTTTATTTTTCTGGGCTCCAAAATTACTGTAGATGGTGATTGCAGCCATGAAATCAAAAGACACTTACTCCTTGGAAGGAAAGTTATGACCAACCTAGATAGCATATTCATAAGCAGAGACATTGCTTTGCCAACAAAGGTACGTCTTGTAGGCTATGGTTTTTCCACTGGTCATGTATGGATGTGAGAGTTGGACTGTGAAGAAAGCTGAGTGCCAAAGAATAGATGCTTTTGAACTGTGGTGTTGGAGAAGACTCTTGAGAGTCCCTTGGACTGCGTAGAGATCCAACCAGTCCATTCTAAAGGAGATCAATCCTGGGTGTTCTTTGGAAGGAATGATGCTAAAGCTGAAACTCCAGTACTTTGGCCACCTCATGCAAAGAGTTGACTCATTGGAAAAGGCTCTGGTGCTGGGAAGGATTGGGGCAGGAGGAGAAGGGGACAACAGTGGATGAGATGGCTGGATGGCATCACTGACTCGATGGACGTGATTTTGAGTGAACTCCGGGAGTTGGTGATTGACAGGGAGGCCTGGCGTGCTGTGATTTATTTGGTCACAAAGAGTCGGACACAACTTAGTTACTGAACTGAACTGAACTGCAGATTGAGAAAAAAAAATTGCAATTCTTCAATCAATTTATTTTGTTTCTTAAAACAAAGAAATACTGTGGAAAATAAAGTAACATGCTCTGAAAATAATTTATTTCAATCATAGTGAGGAGGAATCAAAAAGGAATAGACATTTATACTGGGCTTCCTGTATGGGCTAGAAATTACAGAAGTTATTGCAAATGTTATATTTAATTGTCACAATAAAAATCAGGTGATTTTTTAAATGAGAAACTGAACTCCATAGAATTTCATTTACTTGATAAGAGCTATTATGTAGAAACATAAGAATTATAATAAAATTCTTTGATCACACAAATATACAGTCACACAATTCTCCATGGCAGGAAGGGGTAGAATAGTCTTGACAGCAGCACAAAGGTATCTAGAATCTGAAAAATGAGACTTCAGTGAAAAGAACCATAGTATTCCTAAAGGAACAAATTTGTTTAATGAAACACTGGTATAGGTATTATTGTTTAGTAATTAATAGATAAATATTTATTATTGAGACAGTTATATGCTTTACACTTAGTTGCATTTATTTTTTCACAATGATCTTGTGTATGGTACAATTTTATAATAAGATTATTTTAAGAAAATAAACATCACTTAAATATGCTATTCAAGGTTACACTTCGAATGTGTAGAGACAGGGCTTGATCTTAGACCCTCTGAACACAAAACTATGATTGTCAGTACATGTCATTTATGATATTCTTCCCACAATTTCTTAATGATAATGGGCATCATGGATAAACTGAGACAGAGCTCAGCACTCACTCTTTAGTGAAGGACTCCTATATTAGGTCGAATATACAAACGTTTTTGAAAAGCTTTCTTTCATTTTCTCAGTCAGTGGCAGAGTAAATGAGATTGTAAAATTTGGCAAAGGTATTACATCATACTGCTCTTTATGGGGCATCCATCATTTTAGCATGGAGTATGGAAAATTAAGATTTTCTAACACATTCATGATATTGGGGAAAATAAGACACAAGGGAAATTGTTCACCCTCCTAATGAATGAAGGATGTTCAAATGGAAAAAAAAGAGAGGCAGCAAGGCAAACCCGTAAGTATGTTGCGGATAAGCACAGGTGTGTCAGATGCACCTACAGTAAGAGGCACTATAGAGGAGTGGGTGTGAGTGTAAGAAGACTCAACAGCTTGGTGAGCACACAGTCATGGGGGCATGACAGTTCATAGGATTGAAATATGGAACTACTTTCTGAGGAAAGGAACAAAAAGAAAATTTATAAATGGGAAACCCATAGTTGGTGACATTGAGAAATAAGACAGTGCGAGCCTCATAGTCTAGGAAAACCCCAACACGATGGGGAGAAACACCCAGGGAGAGGGTTAAAATCCCAATACCTAAGAAGGCATTATACACAGAATCCTGTTTTAACCCTATGACCCAATAGCCATTTTTAGGTTGATATCTTGAATAAACATTTTTACCATTTCCACAATTTCCTTTTTTAGGTTTATGTAATGAGTAAACATTTTGACAATTTCTATTTCCATAATTTCCAAGTTCTAATGGTAACTTCATGATATTTTTACAGTTTTCATCACATATCCCCAGGATCCAGGCACGTTTCTTTGACACGTCTACCTCCCAGTAATGTCTCCCTGATGTGATAACTGGGGAGCCCAGGACACCAAAATCTTCATAATTATCCTCTGAATATGCATTATAGCATTGGTAACTGGATGCATATCTCACTTGTCTCTGATCCGGAGAAATGACATTTGCATTCTTGGGAGAATTCAGGGTCACCTGAACTGTTGAAAAATATAGGCTTGGGTTAGGGTAATGATGTAGTTTCCTTGTGACATTTTGAAAGGGATCTTTAGAATGAACTGACTGGAAAAGTAATATGTTTGTGTGTGTTAGGAGGGAAAACATGGCTTAAAACATGAGACCTACTAGAAAATGAAAAACTATAAAAGATGATGAGAACAGGGTGTCTTGATTATATGGTGATGTCTCCTTACCCCAGTAGCGTTGCATATCTGTCAGCTCTGAAATGATAAAAAAATCCACAATATTAAATATAAGCAATAAAAAAATAAATATAAGCAATAGAATCAGCCCTGAAATCTATTTTCTTCCAGTTGAGGGGAATGGCTATGATGAGGTAGTGAAATAGTGAACGACAGGATGAACCAAGCCCCCGGTCATCGCCCATAAATATGACCACGTCACTAGCACATAGTGTCTGGGCTTTGCTGTCTCTATCCACACATAGAAATTGGAGCCTCCTACCCATTTTCCCTCCATCAAAGAAGCCCTCCTACACCCACTTGGGTAGCATTCCTCACCATTAAACACACGCAGTATCTCTCTCAGATCAGGAGCTCGAAACACTCTCCTCTGTTCCTTGGGGAAAGTTTTTGGCTCTTTCAGAGCCACGGTTTTACTCCTAGGGAAGACAAAGTTGGTGCTCACAAATGTGATTTTTTTTCCCTCTAAACCACTGGCTTGCTATATGTTCACCCTGTTGATGGGCCTGAATTGTCTTTCCTGGATGCCTTGGGAAAGAAGAGAGTGGATGCCTGATCTTGGAGCAAGAAAGAACGTGTTCATGTCTACCTTCCCAGCTACCCTCTGTGTGACTTGGATGGTCTTAAAATGTCAGAAGGGGAGTTTTCTTCCTTCTATAATGAAATCATTAACCCACCACACTCCACCTCCTAGGGATCATATGAAATAATATCAAGCAATGGATTTAACAAAACAAAATGTTGGTATCTAAAAACAATAATTTGTGGAACATTCCCTGCACAGATATGTGTTTCCAGGAAGGAGTCAGAAAGTGAGGTTGCCGAATCTGGCTCCTGGGTATTTGAGACATACCAGGTAGGAGAACACTCTCTAGAGCCCCAAGATCTTCAAAGACTGCTGTCCAATAGAGAGGCTCTCAGAATACCCTGAGATTTCATAATCACTAGGAATAATTACAAACCCTTGGAGAAAAAGACATTGTGAATAATAAACAAAGTAGTCTGACTTTCATGTGTTTGCAAAGATCTTGATGCTGCCATGTAGCATCAGACACAATGATGTTACCTTTCTGTTCTGGATTCTAAAGTATGTGACCAAGATTGATCAATAGTTTGCTCCAGGGCCAAAACATCCCTTGACATTCAAATCTGTTTTTGGAAACCTAAGCCGAAAAACATACAAGGACTTTGTCTCTTCTGGGAGCAGAAATTAAAATATAAAGGAGTTGTCTCAAATTCTAGGGGTTTGGCCGGAAAAGAAGACTCAACCTTCACATGACAAGTCAAGCACCTATTAAATATGGGAACCTGAGTTGCATATTGACACACAGTGTGAATTAAATTTATGAAGTTGTGGGGATCTGATACTGTAATGCCTTGTTCTTAATACTGGTACTGACCCAAACTCTGCAACTTCCCACAATCAATATTCTTTAATATAGAATCCAGTCCATTATCAATGTTTATAAAACAATCTAACTCTGATGTATGAACAGAAATTTAAAATAAGACTATCGTCCATTTTTCTGCCTTGAGCATTGTTTTATCCTAATTGGCTATCAGATAACTGTAAGGGATTTATTTTATTTTCGCAGCATAAATGAACTATCTCTGGTTTCCCACACATACCTTTTCATGATAACATTCACATCCTAGTGAGAAAAGAGAAAACATGAGTCAAAAAGTAATAAGTCTCCCCACTTCCCAAGCTTATTCACATCCCCATCAGCCATCGATTGTGGGAATAAAAATGGTCTCAATGTGAGAGCCAAAAAGTAGAGACAAGAGTGAAGCCAGTCATTCCAGAAGACACATGCGATGTTGTCAGATTTCCCAAAAGGTAAAAGGCTTTGACCCTTGTAGAAGCATGAGGGAGACTTCCAGTATCTGGAGATGAGACATATTTATGGGAAAAACAAAAAGCTTGTAAGTTTGGTGACCCATGAGATGATCTGAATAACACACAGTTCTTCCATTTATTCAACAAAAGTGCACAGTGATGTATTATTATTTGCCAAGCATTAAACCAGGCTTTGGAGAATCAAAGATGAATTCATAATCCTAATATTCTTCAAGCTACGTATACTGCACTTGTTGAGAGTACAAGCAAACAAATGTATGATTGTAGGTGGTTTTTTCATCTCTTTCATCTCATTTGATACACTATAAGTGATCTCACACTCTCTTAAATCCAGCATACATACAAGTACAGTTGATTTCTAATGCCTTAGTTTTACTCAGCTTTGTCTCTTAAATGCTTGTTAATATATTTGGTTAAACATAAGCCACAGGAATCAGTAACTTAGGATGTCTAATATGTAACTTACTATTCATCAACCAGATTGACTCCTCTCTTGTACCCCATTTTTATAATGTTACTGTATGCATTCAGTCACCGTCCAAAAATTTGAGCATTTATATGTACTGTCGTCTATACTTTGTCTGCTTAGTCCATGGCTTAACAGTTTTTAGCCATGTAATCTTCTTAATCGTCACATATATTATTAGGTTATTAGTTAGAATAGATATGCATCATTTTATCTGATCTCTTTTTCATGAAGCTTTATTTCCTTCATGTCAACAAAAACAAGAGCAACCAGTGGTTTTTGATAAAAATTCTCTGTGTTAAAGCTCTTGTGTGTGTATCACAAAAATTAAGTAAAATTAGAATAAGTAGAGAGAAAATAAATGATGGTGGTGGGGGTCAATTGCAAATTCATTCAAAGTCTAATTCTTAAGCTCAAACCTTGTCATCAGAAGCTGGCTTGTGTCTTTCGCCAATTCTATTCGTTCTACCTCTACTGACTTTATTCTCAGTTTAAAGAGAAGATGAATCTCCTGATATAAACTCCAGAAGAGAACTTTCCCTTCCAGTGTAACCAAAAGTTCAGAAGCCTGCAGTGATTAGTTTACATAGAATCAGGTTTCCATAGTAAAATCATCATTGTGTTGTTGCTGGAAAGAAGTGAAGCAATGTTACAGGAAGGTTCTGTATTTACTGAAAATAAGTTAGTTTTAGTGTGAAGTAGATCATGGTAGGATAGGAAACACTGTATAAGCACTAGAGCAACCACAGGGGGGATTTTTTTTTTTTAGTACAGTTAGAAAATAGGAAAGCTTCAAATTTTATACCAGGAATATTTGTTTAACACAAAAGAAGCTAGTTAGGAAGAAAGAGAAGAATGAAAACTACAGTAGCCAAACAGAAAACAAGTAGTGAAGTTTAAATACAGCTATATCAGGATTTGTATTAAAGCTATCATCTTAATATACCAATTAAAAAGTTAGAGATTGTTGGATGGGATAACAAGGAAGAATTAGTGATTGTCACTTGTAAGGGATGTATTTTAGATGCAAAGATACAAATAGGCAAAAGTAAAAAGAGAAAAACTAGGGATCATGCAAGCTCTAATGATTTCAAGTTTTTATATTATTATTAGAAAAAAATTGACTTTAAAACAATAAAAATTATGAACGAATGAGAGGATAATTTTATAATGATAAGAGGTTTAGTACATCAAAAAGATAAACCAATTATACATGTGCATACACCTAACAATAGAGCTTGAAAACTCACCAAGCAAATTTAAAAGGAAAAATGCAGAACTGAACAATAGCTGTTGCAGATTTCAACTCACTCTCAATAAGGAGAGAACAGTTTATATGGAAGCCAACCAATTATAGAAGACATGGACAATACAGTCTACCACCTTGACCTGACATCTATAGACCATTTCACCCAATGAATGGAGAATATACAATCTTTTCATATGTACATTTTTCCTGACATACGATATCTGAGGCCATAAACAATTATCAGTGAATTGAAAAGCTTAAAGGAATAAAATATATATTCTCTGATTACAATTGAATTAAATTTAAAATCTACAGAAGTAAAATTCAACACTTACCAAGTATTACTAATTAACAACACATCTTCAAATATCTACGTTTTAACAAAAAGAAATTGCATAGGAAATAGGAAAATAAGTTTACGTGAATAAAAACAAACACTAAATCAAAATGAATGGAAAAAAACTAAGACACTGCTGCTTTTCTTATTAAGATGCTCTGAAATCAGTGATCTACTAGGAAAGAAAAGTTATTAAAAAACAGTGCACACACGCACACATTACACATTCACACATGCACACGAAAAGGGTACAAACACACAAAGAAAACAATAAAGGTGAGAGCAGAAATAAATGCGTCAGAAAATTTACAAAATACACAAAATCAATGAAACAATGCTTATGAAGAAAATAATATAATTGACTAAAGTAACTAAAAGGAGTAGGGAAAAAATGAAAGAGCAAAATCTGGAATACAAAAAGGGACTTTGCTCTGAGTACTATAGACATTTAAGGTACAATAAGCAATTGTTATAACTAACTTTATGTTTACACACCAGGCAACTTAGGATAGACAACTTCCTACAAAAATATACAATAAAGGACTAACATGTTGCAAAAATCTAAATAATCTTCATACAAGCAAAAAAGAAAGAAAAAATACGTATATTTTAAACTTTTCCAATAAGAAAAACCCAGAGTGAAATGGCGATGCTGGTAAATTATATTGAGTATTTAAAGATAAATAACAGTTCTTCACAAACTGTCTTAAAAAACAGAAAAAGGTAGAGAATCCCAACACATTGAGGAAAAAAATACGTCTTGGAATCTGAAGTGAATTTGTCTGTGATAATCTGAATCATGAAAAGGTACTTGATAAATGTTCAGCACTGGGCCACAGAAAACAAGGCCTTACGGAAAATCACTGAACACAATAATCTTCTCTCGACAAAGAAGTGTTTGCAATGATCTTGATGACAATAAAAATAGAACTTCCCTTGTTATTCCTACATTGAATAATTCAGGTATTCTTACAACCTCTGATATAGATGCAGAGAAGGTATATTGCAGGGTCAAAGCAACCTCCGCGAGGGCATCAGAGGGATCACAGGAACATATTTCTCTCCTGCCTCAGATGCTGGGTTCCTTTCCAGTCTTACCTGCAGCAGCTCCATTGTTGATCCCTGCAAATGGCGCTCCACATCTGAGATGAGGTTGTTCACCAACAGCTTCTCTTGGTCCAGATCATTCTCAGATTCTGCCAGCACTTTGAGAATAACTCCCAACTCATCCTGCAGTTTTCTCAGTTCCTTCGCCTCCTCACTGTCCAGGATTTGTCTTAGTTGTGTAAACTCTCCCTGGACACTTTGTATCTCAGTTTCTATTTGAGTCTTAGGGAATGAGAAAAAGACAGAGAGAGGTACTTGGACCATTAGCCTGGGACTGGGATCCAGAAAAATAACTATTCTGCTTGGGAAGTTCCCACAAAGAGTGAAAGTCTCTCAGTCATGTCTGACTCTTTGCAACCCCATGGACTGTATAGTCCATGGAATTCTCTAGGCCAGAATATTGGACTAGATAGCTTTTCCCTTCTCCAGGGGATCTTCCCAACCTAGGGATTGAACCCAGGTCTCCCGCATTGCAGGTGGATTCTTTACCAGCTGAGCTATAAGGGAAACCCAGCAATACTGGAGTGCGTAGCTTATCCCTTCTCCAGGGGACCTTCCCAACCCAGGAACTGAACTGGGGTCTCTTGCATTGCAGGCGGATTCTTCACCAATTGAACTATCAGGGAAGCCCACAAGGAAGTGAAATAGAAAGAGGAAAGCAATACCTGGGGTAGCTGACTTTGTTTATATTTTTTCCCTCTACACCATATTTCAAAATAATGGTCCCAAGTCTGCACTGTTGAGGACAACTCAGAGCCAAATGGGATCTCTGGGTGTGGGCAGCTTTCACACATCTGTCCAGGATGCTCATGCCTCCCTCCATTACTCCTGACCCCCTCCCACCACCCTCTCCCCAAAAGTTGAACACTGAGGACAGAACCAGGAGCCATTGTCAGATATCTCCCTGAGAAGTTAAGGGATAAAAATGGAATATAAACTTCCCTAGCCATCCTCATCAGAGAGACCCTCTCTATAGACACTCCCCTCCAGTATTTGTGTTTATTTCTGATATGGTCACTTTTTAATACCACACTGATTACGGGAAGGCTGAAGAAAAGGATGAGCCAAATGACTGAACTGTCATGGTACAAAGAAAAAGGCAGCTCCTTGTGACCAGCCCAAGGTCCTGCATAGATACCTGTCTAACTTCCTCACGAAGCATCTCCTCATACCTTCCAAGTAGACATCTCTTCTCTGACTTTAATTTCCAACTCCTCAGCTTCCTGTTTTTTCCCCTTCAGCCTCTGCAGACATGATTGGAGCATTTTCTGTGAGAAAAGAATCACACCATTGTCAAGATATGGGCTTTCTCAGCATCACTACAGTGGATAAATAAGGCTGATTTTCAAAGAGAATAGACTTTACAAAAAATGTGAAAGTGACTAGAATCTGTGACTTGGAAGAAAACCTTGATGTTGAATGTGTCCTTTGAGACTCAGAAGACTGGTTCTCTTTGTTCTGAAAGAAACTAGATTCTGTAAGAAAGAAAAATTACACCTCAACCCACCCAATGTCCTAGTTACCTATCATGTTTACAAGGGTAATGAGAGCTTCTCTTGGCCCCAGATGTCCACACACTAGCACAAGGCACATGAATATCTACTTCTGCCTTAAAGTCCATTTGTTTGCTTATACTTGGGTGGAATGCACAGAAATTTTCTTCACATGTCAGAAGGTAGGCATGCGAAGAAAAGAAATCACAGGCCTCAAGTCCCTGGTAGCCAGGTAATTAAAGTCCAATGCAAACTAGAGATTTCCTTCAAGTACCATTTCCTGCTCTGTTTTTTCCTCCATTCTGGTCTCTTACCTGGTACTGTGGTGCAATCTCCTCCATGAGGAATGTGTTGTGACCTCGGTGCTCCTGAGATCGCTCGCAAAGCCAACAAATGACCTTCCCATCCTGCTCACAGAAGAGGTGGAGCTTCTCTCCATGGTGAGCACAGAGATTTCTCTCTTGTTCCACCTCTGGGCTCACCTTAACCTCTCGGAGCCTCTGCACTATATTGGCCACATGCCTGTTAGGCCGCAGGTTCCCAGGCACAAAACTAACTCTGCATACAGGGCAGCTTTTGTGCCCCTCTTGGCCAACTATGGATTCCTTGTTGTTTGCGGTGATACAGGCTTGACAGAAGGTGTGGCCGCAGTCAAGGCTCAGGGGTTCCGTCAGAAGCTCCAGGCAAATGGGGCAGGTCACTTCCTCTTGTATGTTCATCAGGATTCCTGAAGCCATGGCAGTGGCTCACCTGCTCCTCACTGTCTAGATTTCTGACAGTTGTCTCGTTCACAGATCCTTGAATGATTGGAAAGGTGACAAGTGTAGAGTAAGACAAGTAGAAGCAAAATGACACTAGTTATCCAGAAATCAAGGATGACCCAAGAACAAATATGGAAGGAGAAAAAATAAAAAAATAAAAGATTAAAAAATAAAAAAGGAGCTTCTTGACCTGGTAAAATGATTCTTTTTTATAATAATTCTAAACATTTTATTTCCAGTTCATGTCACATGACAAATTTCATCTATCCTCATCTATGCGTTGATTGTTATTTTTCTTTACCAAAACACAAACTAGTGAGCTTTTCTTACTGAGATCTGTGAGTGACCCACCATCTATCCTGCTTTTTCTCCTCCATGCTAAAAGCACATCCTCAATGTAAAAAGCCCTAAACCAGGTAAGTATTTGGGCTTTTATACCTGCTCTTGTCTCATCATGGTGTATCAGTATTACTCACTCTTTTTTTTTTAATTGAGGTGTGGTTGATTTAGAGTGTTGTGTTAGTATTAAGGGTACAGCAAAGTGATTTTATTTATATGTATAGATATATATATATGCTGTTACTTTAGTTGTGTCCAACTCTGTGTGACCCCATAGACAGCAGCCCACCAGGCTCCTCCATCCCTGGGATATACCAGGCAAGAACACTGGAGTGGGTTGCCATTTCTTTCTCCAATGCATGAAAGTGAAAAGTGAAAGTGAAGTCACTCAGTCGTGTCCGACTCTTAGCGACCCCATGGACTGCAGCCCACCAGGCTCCTCCGTCCATGGGATTTGCCAGGCAAGAGTACTGGAGTGGGGTGCCATCGCCTTCTCTGATATATATATATTCTGTGCTGTGCTATGCTTAGTTGCTCAGTTGTGTCGGAGTCTGCGACCACATGGACTGTGGCCTGCTAGGCTCCTCTGTCCATGGGGATTCTCCAAGCAAGCATACTGGAGTGGGTTGCCATGACCTCCTCCAGAGAATCTTCCCAACCCAGGAATTGATCCTGGGTCTCCTGCATTGCAGGTGGATTCTTTACCACCTGAACTACCAGGGAAGCCTATATAAATATAGGCTTCTGGGTTCAGTCCCTGGGTTTGGAAGATCCTCTGGAGTAGGGCATGGCAACCCATGCCATTATTCTTGTCTGGAGAATCCCATAGACAGAGAAAGTTGGAGGGCTATAGTCCAAAGGTTCTCAAAGAGTCAGACACAACTCAAATGACTAAGGGTGCACACACATACACGTGCATGTCTGTGTGTGTGTGTGTGTGTGTGTGTGTATGTGTGTGTAGGGCTTTCCAGGTGGCACAGTGGTAAAGAATCTGCCTGCCAGTGCAGGAGATATGGGTTTGATCTCTGGGTCAGGAACATTTGTGGGGTAGGAAATGGCAGCCCACTCCAGCATTCTTGCCTAGAAAATCCCATGGCCAGAGGATCCTGACAGGATAGTCCATGGAGTCTGAAAGAGTCGGACACAATTGAGAGACTGGGTGTGCATGATATGTATATGTGTATGTATATATATATATATACACACACACACAGATATATATATATATATACAAATATATGTGTATATATTCTTTCTCATATTCTTTTCCCATTAAAATTTATTATAAGACATTGAGTATACTTACCTGTGCTATATAGAGAATCCTTGTTTACCCATTTTAAGTGTAGTAGATTGTATATATTAACACCAAACTCCTAATTTGTTTCCATTACCCATTCACTTTGGTAACCATAAGCTTGTTTACGATGTCTATGAGTCTATTTCTGTTTTGTAAATCAATTTATTTGTATCTTTTTTTAAGATTCCAAATATAGGTGATATCACAATATTTCTCTTTCTCTTTCTGTCTTACTTCACTGGATATAATAATCTCTAGGTCCATCCATGTTGCTGCAAATGACAGTATTTCATCCTTTTTATGACTAGGATTCCATTGTATGTATTCTTTATTTATCTGTTGATGGACATGTAGGTTGCTTCCATGGCTTGGCTATTGTAAATAGTGCTACAATGAGTACTGGGGTGGTGCATGCATCTTTCTGAATTAGAATTTAATCTGGATATATGTCTAGGAGTGGGATTATAGGATTATACAGTAACGCTATTTTATTTGTTTTATAACACCTCCGTAATTTTTTCCATAGTGGCTGCAAAACTTTACACTCCCACCAAGAGTCTAGAAGGATTCCTTTTCCTCTACACCCTCCCCAGCATTTATTACTGGTAGCCTTTTAAATGACGGCCATTCTGACTGGAGTATGACTCTCTCATACTTCAGGTCACTCTCTCTTTACATGTTCTTTTATCACATAGGCCCTTCTGATGACTTATTATACGGTAACCCTTACCACCATGTGTTGAATATTTACAATGATTTCCCTTATTATCGTGCCACAATATATGACAATAGTTTTGTGTAGATAGTAAAAAAAATTCCTTTCTCAGATGTGAAAATAAAGATAGTGACCTACAGAAATCATATATCATCAATACACAGAATGGGAATTCAGGGTCCTCCTTGACAGGTCTCTTAACCCAGTGAGTTAGTCAAAGACAGACAGAGGTGACTTCATGGACCCAATTAAACCAAGGCACTGAGGCTGTAGAAGTAAGGAGACCTAGACCAGCTAAGAGGTCTTGGGCAGTCTCAAGTGTGTAAATATTGATTTCATTTTGGTCCAGAAATGTGCCAACCAAGGACATTGATAGGAGATTAATAACATGAAAGTATGAGGATGGTGAGGCGTGAGATGGTGCAAATAGATTCATCGGATCACATGAGTCAGATACATAAAAAAATAGAAACACAGATGAAATTAACGTTGCTTTTGAGAAAAAAATTCTCAAAATATTAGGCAAGATCATTCAACTAATTATTATTGCCAAAAAAATTGTGTATTGTCAATTGGACTAATATCCATACATAGAAAGTGGAAATAGAGTGTTTAAACTAAAATGAATGGGCTTGCTAGTCACTTGGAAAGTAATAGCAAATTAAAATTCAGTTATATATATATATATATATATATATATATACATACATACATATCCCAGGCTTCCCTAGTGTCTCAGATGGTTAAGAGTCTATGATCAATGCAGGAGACCCAGTTTCAATCCCTGGGCCAGGAAGATCCCCTGGAGAAGAGAATGGCAGCCCACTCCAGTATTCTTGCCTGAAGAATTCCATGGTCAGAGAAGCTAGGCAGGTTACAGTCCATGGGGATGCAAAGAGTCAGATACAAGTGAGCAACTAACACTTGCATATATATATAAAGAGATAGAGAAAACACTACTAGAGAGACATATGTGTTGTTCAGAAATCAAAGACTGGGGGGAAAGATGGAATTATCCAAAACTTCCAACTTAAAACACAAGGATTGAACTGAAAACTGAAGAAGATGAAGGAGACATTAAAAGAGAAAGAGAAAAAGTGTGTATTAGGTGAAGGAAATGATCTGTTTCTGGAAGACATATCATCTTGTATGAGTTTTAAAAGGCCAATGTGGCTGTATACAGAAGACTGCTAGTCTTGTATTATAAGAGGCTACAGTGACATTAAATATGACACTTCCCAAATTACGTAACATTTGGGGACCCATTTCTGAGAGTCAGGAGAAGTTATCAATGTTTTCCCATCAGAGAAGAGTAAGGGCATGACCAGCTGTGCCTTGGGGTGTGAGATGTTGAATGGACCCAGTGTGGAATTGGGAAGATCAGGTAGGATGCCGGCTCAGCTGCTCAGGGGAGAGATGGTGATAGCTTGAGGGACAAGATGATGAAGGAAATTCTGAGCAGCAGGTGAGAGTGAGAGATGAGAGGAGGTCAAAGGACAGAACTGGGAGCTGAATTAGATATGTGGGAAAAAGCATTAATATCAGTCCTGGACATTTTACTCCTGTAAAGATCATATTGCCTTTTTTTTTCCCTAAGGTTTTGTTGTTGTTGTTGTTGTTGTTGTTGTTGTTGTTGTTGCTGTTTTTGTTGCATGTGCTTTGTGTCCTGGGAAACCTATTGGATTACAACAAAGTGGAAAGTCAGCAGCCTTTCATGACCACATTGTTGACAGCAAGACTCGCCTGATGTATGAAATGCATTTGGGCTAGAAAGACTTTGCATGGAATTTAAATGATGATTGATGAAGATACACCTCATTTTTCACAAGGGAACTGTGAGTCTTCTGTCAAATATGTCTGTTTTAGGTCCCTAGAAGTTGTGCTCATGGTCATTTACAATGGGTTCAGATCTTTACAGAACTAAACTTATCTCACCTGTGGTGGGTTCACATCCATCCATCTAGTATGGTTCCTTACAAAGCTGAGATGACAGGGATAATGTCCCTCCTGTAAGGAACATCTCTGAGAGCTCAACTAAAGCAGCTGTGCCCAAAGCTATGTCTCCTGTCCTGTAACTCGCAGCTAAGCTTAGCCCACCTGGCAGTTTATATCCTATGAGGTTGTATGTGTAGGATTGGTGATTCAGATTAGAAACCACTGCTTGTGGTCAGTTGGTGGGGGTGTCACAGAGTGGCAGCCCAGTGATGCTCATTCCTCAGCCTGGACTCACTATGGCCCTGTGGACATAGTCTAAACTCAGAGGGTCTATCAGAGGTTCCAGGCAAAGGGGACAATAAAGCAACAAACAAGAAAAGAAGTTCTCAAATGATATTCCTGTCTTAATGGTTGCCAAAGTTTGATGACAAAAGAAAGATCTCCAGTGTGAGACAGCTAACGAGTCTCTGTTCACCCGGAACAAGGGGATGAAAGCTATACAGCCTGCACAGAGTTAAACTGAGAGTTACTGAAACTCTCCAGCTGTGCCATGTTCATACTACATGAAGGATCCTGATAAAGATGAGGCTGAATCAAAAAGTCTACAAACCATAAATGCTGGAGAGGGTGTGGAGAAAAGGGAACCCTCTTACATGGTTGGTGGCAATGCAAACTTGTATAACCACTATGGAGAACAGTGTGGAGATTCCTTAAAAAACTGGAAATAGAACTGCCATACGAACCAGCAATCCCACTGCTGGGCATACACACCACGGAAACCAGAATTGAAAGAAACACATGTACCCCAGTGTTCGCTGCAGCACTGTTTACAATAGCTAGGACATGGAAGCAACCTAGAAGTCCATTGGCAGACAAATGGATAAGGAAGTTGTGATACAATTACACAATGGAATATTACTCAGGTATAAAAGAGAATGCATTTCAGTCGGTTCTAATGAGGTGGAGGAAACTGGAGCCTAATATACAGAATGAAGTAAGTCAGAATGAGAAACTCAATACAGTATATTAAGACATGTATATGGAATTTAGAAAGACAGTAACGACTGTATATATAAGACAGACATCCCTCTGGGGTAGGGAGGCAGGTGGTAGGGGGGTTCAAAAGGGGGGTGGACACATGTATCCGTGGCTGATTTATATTGATGTATGGCAAAATCCACCACAAAAGTGTAAAGTAATTAGCCTCCAATGATTATATATAAAAAAGATGAGGTTGAAAGTGAACCAGAAATATAATCCAGCTAATGTTACAGATACTGAAAATATGTACTTTGCCCCTGGCTGCAAACATCAAGTACCCCAGATCACTCTCTGATGAATAAAATCAGAGGTCAACATGATTCAAATCTATGACTAAAACTATTATTCAAATCTGGTGAGGGGCCTCCAGTTATATCTCAGTGCATTCAAGATCCAACCAATGCTCAGCTGCATCAAGAACCTATTGAGAAGGGAGGATCAGAAGATGCATTCAGACATGGGGAGGCAGATTTACTTTCTCTGCAGAGATAAGAGCTAACGTCAAAGCAGTGATCACCACAGACACAGAAGAAACTAGTTCTCATATATGACGTATTATACCCCACCACTACCTAAACAGAGACCCAACGTCTCCCCGACAAGCAGGAAGACAGATGTGGGAACATGAGTCACCTCTGCCTGATAAAACCTTCAGGTGATTGCACCTTGCAGGTTGGTCATCTGACATTTGAGCTCACGAGAATATAAACTCATAGTATCTCAGAGGTACCAACTACAGATCAACAAAAAAGGACATAAAACTACAATAATTATGTAAAAATACAAACAGGAAATGTATAAGCAGAACTTTCTTCTGTGACTGCAGCAAAGCTGTTTCTCTTAATGTGAGAGAGCCACAAGTTCCTGATGTTGCATGGGAAACCATCATTTTTGAGAATCAAATTGGAAAGTGAAATTGTGCTTTGTTTTATGTGCCAGGCAGTTTTCTACTATTATATAGTGTAAACTACTGACAACACTTGCAAAATAAAAGCTGAAGCAGTAAAGTAACAAATCTATTTGAAAATCGTGTATTAATGACCATGACAGGTTCACTGCGAATTCAGAAGCTGTTTCTAACATCTTCTGTGGCTGAGAGGGCGACAAGGAATGTGTAGCAGGAGTGATAATGTCCAAATAAGATTTGGTCAACAGAGAAGAGGTCATGGTGAGAAGAAAGATTTGACTTCTGTTTCTGTGCCTTGAGCACAGTGGGTACAGCTGTACCCTTATAAGAAAGAGGAAGGTAGATAAACAGGTGGTTCCTCTAACTTAACTTCCCTCATAAGTCTCATGATGCGGTATAAGAATACTTCTCTAACATCTTTTGCTATCCTTATTAACAATCAAGTAACAAGTTTGATGTCACTGTTACTAGACATTAGATGCTTCCAGATGGCACTTCTGGAAGTTTTTCCGACGTGTTCTCCTTGCCCCAATCTCTCAGCTGAGCTGCTTCTGGGTGGCACATCCCACTGAAGGAGAAGCATGAACAGGTTAGGGAATGTAAGGAAGTGCAGCATTTCCCTGTGTCTGGACAAGAGAATTCATGAGAGGCTGCAGAGCCTGCCAGATGTCACAGCATCTGATTCCTGAGCACAGGAAAACCTGGGGAATGAGAAATGATCTATACAGCCATACAGAAATACTGTATTTCTACACTGATAGAAATGAAAATATCAGGACTGGAAGACCCTTCAGCCTTTGACCTGTTTTTGAGGAAAGGGACGGTCTAACTCTGAAAGACCAAAGATTCTGGCTGTTCTCAGTATGTTTGATTCATACTTACAGAATTCAGTCTCTGTGGGTAGATTCAGCCTATAGAAATACCGTCCCTCCAAGGAACAAACAAAGCCTTTCTTTTCCTCCAACCACCTTTCTCTTAAGACTTTCTCTCTACCAGACTGATCTTCAGCCAGCAGTCTAACCAGGAAGCCTGCAAGCTGAACCTTTCCCCCATTTAGAACAGCTTAAGTTCAGTTCAGTTCAGTCGCTCAGTCATGTCTGACTCTTTGCAATCCCGTGAATCGCAGCACGCGAGGCCTCCCTGTCCATCACCAACTCCCGGAGTTCACTCAGATTCACGTCCATCGAGTCAGTGATGCCATCCAGCCATCTCATTCTCTGTCGTCCCCCTCTCCTCCTGCCCCCAATCCCTCCCAGCATCAAAGTCTTTTCAATGAGTCAACTCTTCGCATAAGGTGGCCAAAGTACTGGAGTTTCAGCTTTAGCATCATTCCTTCCAAAGAAATCCCAGGGCTACAGCTTACAGACAACACATAAAACTCACCTAAGCAGATTCCGTTTTTTTCTTGTGTATCTTTCAAATTCTGCCCTCCACAAACCACTTAGTTATTCTCAGATATGAATGGAGACGTTGTCATTCCTTGGAGAAGAGTAAACACATGTCTTGAACATATGTGCTCAGGATTCACTCGCCTCACCAAGAGCCTGAAGGAAACTGAAAGTTAAATTCTAGTGGGTGGAGTTTGGCTAGGAAAGGAGGAGAGAAACTATAAGGCCAGTAAGAGGCATCCACATAGGGCCTCTGGAAACTAACGAGGCTTTTGTGCCTGTGCTTGGTGAGTCAGTGAGTGCTTTTTATTCTTAGCTCTTCTCCGAGAAGCTATTCTCAAGTCTCTTCAAAATAATCAGACCTTTGGAAAACTTAGGCTTCCTAAGCAATGCAATTTCACACACCAACCTTGTCCTGTTTCCTTACTAAAGAGCTGTCAGATGCAGGAGTAAAGTACCCTCTTTATCCCAGTGAAGACCCACACTGAGGACTCCCTTGAGGCAGCAGCATTGGTTTGCTCTTTACTGGCCTGTTCACCATCTGAAGTAGTGAATCTGTCCAGTCTGTCCTACTAGGTCATGTTAGAGGAAATGGCTCAACAAATCTGAAATCACTCAGGTGGTCAGTTAGAGAGGTGATCACAGAGTGGTCGTTCACTGATGCTGACATTCAGAAGCTGGATGCTATGTTGCAAAATGACACTTTTACTAAATAGGTTGAGGAAGAGTAAACTGTAGGAGGGTTATTTGTTGAGCAATGACATCTGCTGCTAAGTCACTTCAGTCATGTCAGACTCTGTGCGACCCCATGGACGGCAGCCTACCAGGCTGCCCTGTCCCTGGGACTCTCCAGGCAAGAACACTGGAGTGGGTTGCCATTTCCTTCTCCAATGCAGGAAAGTGAAAAGTGAAAGTGAAGTTTCTCAGTCATGTCCAACTCTTCCCGACCCCATGGACTGCAGCCCACCAGGTTCCTCCGTCCATGGGATTTTCCAGGCAAGAGTACTACTGTTTAACATATAATCCTTAAGATCTTATATAATGAAGCTGTAAAATTTATTTTGTGTGTTAACATCAACTGGTCATTTGTGTGTTCTAGATGTGTCTGTGTGGGTGTCGTTTCCAGATGAGATTAGAATTAGATCTGTGGACTCAGTAAAGTAGTTTGCTTTTTCCAGAGTGGGTGAGCATCATCATTCAATTTGTTGCGGGATCTGGAAAGAACAAACTTGTGGAAGAAGGAAGAATTTGTTCTTCCTGCTCCTGTCTGGCTACTTGAGCTGAGATGTACTCTTCTACCGCGTTTAGACTAGACTGTACTGTGGCCCCAAGCTTCGGACTTGGACTGAGTTACATAGATTTCTAGGTTGCAGACCCGGAATTTCTCAGGGTCTGTAATTATGTGAGCCAATACCTTACGTTAAAGAATCTTCAAATAAATATTCACAATGAAAATAGATATATAAACAGATATTCTGTTTCTCTGAAGTACCTTGAATAATACACTAAGGAAGGAATTCTGTGTTTTTTCTTGGCAGAGGTGAACTATAATAAAGATAATGACACCAATAAGCAGCAATTTCCAGACATGAGCCAAACAGTGATATTTTGTGTTTGTTTGTTTGTTTTTGATATTGAGTTGTATGAACTGTTTAAAATTTAGGGTATTAACCCAGTATTATTCATCTCAGTTGCAAATTTTCTCCCATTCAGTATATCTTATTTTGTCAAATGTTTCTTTCATTGTGTGAATGCTTTTAATTCAGTCTTATTTGTTTACTTCTGCTTTTATTCCTTTGCCTTTGGATATAAATTCAAAAATATATTGCCGTGATTTATGTGAAACAGTGTTTAATTATGTTCTCGTCTGTGAGCTTTGTGGTTTCAGGACTTACATTTAGGCCTTTAATCTATCTTGAGTTTGCCTTTGTATATGGTGGGAGGAAATGCACGGTTCTCGTTCTCATGTGTGCAGTTACAGTTTTCCCATCACCAGTGACTGAGGAGCTTCCAGGACACCTTCTTCAGTCTTTAACCAAGAAAAGAACATGTGACTGGGAATGACTTATAAGTGTCATATTCTTTTTGGGAAAGGGCTTCACTTCTCATGCCAGTGAAAGTCACTTATTCATGGCTGACTCTTTGCAACCCCATGGACTGTAGCCTGCCAGGCTTCTCTGTCCATGGAATTCTCCAGGCCAGAATACTGGAGTGGGTAGCCATTCCATTCTCTGGGGGATCTTCCCAATTGAACCAAGGTCTCCTGCATTGCAGGTAGATTCTTTACCAGCCATGCTACCAGTGAAACCCAGGAGTCCTGGTTAAAAGGGAATGCCCCTCTGTGTGCAGATCTTTTCTGTTGTATACAAAAATCCAGCTCCTCAGTTTCTCATAACTAGGTACTTCCTCTTGAACTGGAGAACTGAGCATTCCAGTAAATGAAACAGCATCAGTGGCCCTGGAGAGTCATTTGTCAATAATTAAAGAGTACAGAATTTTTCTAGTGAGTCAGAATGCCAGTCATTGTAGCATTGGGAAGATAGGAAGGCAGAGATCAAAGGAAGTATTTAAAACACCAATATTCCCTTGTTTCCAAGGGTGAGTGCTAAGACATAGATGTGTGCATACACACACAGACACAAAAACTGGAAAAATTCCTCTTTGGAAACCCTTGTCAAGTCAAAGTTCATCCAAAGGTAGAAAGTTGAGAATTCTTAGGGACGAGTATGGATAAGAAAAAATAAACTGGATCCACTTTAAAAAAAAATAATTTTGACTCCATAGGGATTAAAAATTCCAAAAGACATGAGGATCCCACCAAGCCCTGAATGAACATCCAGTGCAGAAGTGATTCCCCTCTTATCTCACTGAAGAAAGATATCATACTTTTTCCTTCATTCCTGAGAACTTTTAACTCATTAAAAAAGTAAGGCTGACCAGGACACACAAATACCTACCTAAATCAGTGTTAAGAAATTTCACAATTATACTTCTGAGTCTTAATGTATCACTGTGAATGGTAACTTTGGGGCAAACAGAGCCTAACTTGAAATTTGAATTCAAAGAAATAGCATTATTGTACAATATTTTGAAAAAATAAAATAAGGCACTATCCAGAAACATTTATTTTACAATTAGGTAAGATTTAAATAAAATTGCAATTCTTTCATCAATGTATGCTGTTTCTAAAACATAGAGAGGGTTATCATGTTGAATATAATATTTATTCTGAAAATGACTTATTTTAGTCACAGTGAGAGGGAAGCAGAAAATGAATACACATTATATAGAGTACCACTTTTGAGCTAGAAGTTACAGAAGTTATTACAAATGTTGTATTGTTTAATACACATAATGATAACTAGGTAAATTCTGTATATATATATTTTACAAATAAGATCCTGGATCTCACAGAATCTAGTTTACTTAGTAGGACTTCTCTAGTGGCTCAGTTGGTAAAGAATCTGTTTATTTAATAAGAGCAGTTCAGTTCAGTTCAGTTCAGTTGCTCAGTTGTGTCCGACTCTCTGCGACCCCATGAATTGTAGCACGCTAGGCCTCACTGTCCATCACCAACTGCTGGAGTTCACTCAGACTCACGCCCATCGAGTCAGTGATGCCATCTAGCCATCTCATCCTTGGTCGTCCCCTTCTCCTGCCCCCAATCCCTCCCAGCATCAGAGTCTTTTCCAGTGAGTCAACTCTTCGCATGAGGTGGCCAAAGTACTGAAGCTTCAGCTTTAGCATCATTCCTTTCAAAGAAAACCCAGGGCTGATCTCCTTCAGAATGGACTGATTCGATCTCCTTGCAGTCCAAGGGACTCTCAAGAGTCTTCTCCAACACAGTTCAAAAGCATCAATTCTTCGGCACTCAGCTTTGTTCACAGTCCAACTTTCACATCCATATCTGACCACTGGGAAAACCATAGCCTTGACTAGATAGACCCTTGTTGGCAAAGTAATGTCTCTGCCTTTCAATATGCTATCTAAGTTGGTCATAGCTTTCCTTCCAAGGAGTAAGCATCTTTTAATTTCATGGCTGCAATCACCATCTGCAGTGATTTTGTAGCCCAAAAAATAAATTCTGACACTGTTTCCACTGTTTCCCCATCTATTTCCCATGAAGTGATGAGACCAGATGCCATGATCTTCATTTTCTGAATGCTGAGCTTTAAGCCAACTTTTTCACTCTCCTCTTCCACTTTCATCAAGAGGCTTTTCAGTTCCTCTTAATTTTCTGCCATAAGGGTGGTGTCATCTACATATCTGAGATTATTGATATTTCTCCCGGCAATCTTGATTCCAGCTTGTGCTTCTTCCAGCCCAATGTTTCTCATGATGTACCCTGCATAGAAGTTAAATAAGCAGGATGACAATATACAGCCTTGACGTACTCCTTTTCCTACTTGGAACCAGTCTGTTGTTCTATATCAAGTTCTAACTGCTGTTTCTTGACCTGCATATAGCTTTTTCAAGAGGCAGGTCAGGTGGTCTGCAGAGTTCCAAAGAATAGCAAGAAGAGATACGAAAGCCTTCCTCAGCGATCAATGGAAAGAAATAGAGGAAAACAATAGAATGGGAAAGACTAGAGATCTCTTCAAGAAAATTAGAGATACCAAGGGAATATTTCATGCAAAGATGGGTACAATAAAGGACAGAAATGATATGGACCTAACAGAAGCAGAAGATATTAAGAAGAGGTGGCAAGAATACACAGAAGAACTGTACAAAAAAGAGCTTCATGACCAAGATAATCACGATGGTATGATCACTCACCTAGAGCCAGACATCCTGGAATGTGAAGTCAAGTGGGTCTTAGAAAGCATCACTATGAACAAAGCTAGTGGAGGTGATGGAATTCCAGTTGTGCTATTTCAAATCCTGAAAGATGATGCTGTGAAAGTGCGGCACTCAATATGCCAGCAAATTTGGAAAACTCAGCAGTGGCCACAGGACTGGAAAAGGTCAGTTTTCATTCCAATCCCACAGAAAGGCAGTGCCAAAGAGTGCTCAAACTACCTCACAATTCCACTCATCTCACATGCTAGTAAAGTAATGCTCAAAATTCTCCAAGCCAGGCTTTAGCAGTACGTGAACTCTGAACTTTCAGATGTTCAAGCTGGTTTTAGAATAGGCAGAGGAACCAGAGATCAAATTGCCAACATCTGTTAGATCATGGATAAAGCAAGAGAGTTCCAGAAGAACATCTATTTCTGCTTTATTGACTATGCCAAAGCCTTTGACTGTGTGGATCACAATAATAAGAGCAAGTATGTAGCAATTTTGAAATTATATTAAAACTGTAATCCCACAACCACAGAGACATACACGCCTAGGCACACATGCTTTTCCATGACAGGCAGAGCTGGAATAGTCTTGACAGCAGCACAAAGGTGATCTAGGATCTGGAAAATGATGCATCAGTAAAAAGAATCCTTGTGTCCCTGAAAGCACAAACCTGTTTAATGAGACACTGACAGGTTGCATTTTTTGGTATTCCATAGGTCAAATACTTGTTATTGAGACACTTCGATGCTTCTCACTTAGTATCATTTTGTTGTTGTTCAGTCGCTCAATCATGTCTGACTCTATGATTCTATGGACTGCAGCATACCAGGCTTCCTTGACCTTCAGCATCTCCCGGAGTTTGCTCAAATTCATGTCCATTGAGTCAGTGATGACATCCAGCCATCTCAACCTCTGTCGTCCCCTTCTCTTCCCGCCCTCAATCTTTCCCAGCATCAGGGTCTTTCCAAGGAGAAAATATCATGTATCATCTGACAATAATATTATGTATGGCATAGTTTTTATATCATGATTACATTAACAAAATAAACACAGCAGTTAAGGATGTTATTCTAGGTCACACTGCTAATATGTGAAGACACTTCTTGAAATAAGATACTCCAGGCATAAAACTCCACTCAGGTTTGCAGAACCTGGGTGTTTGAGACATAGTAGTGTTTGTCAAGAGTCCCCATGCTTTCAAAGGCTACTCCCCAAAATGGTGAGTGTCAAAATACCCTGAGATTTTATGATACCTGGGAATAATTACAAAACCCAGGAAAAGATGACATCATGAATACTAAATGAAGAGTGGTCTGAATTTCATGTGCTTGTAAAGATCTTAACGCTGACATGTAGGTGTGCAAATACAAACACAAAGATGCTGTCTTTCCATTCTGACTTCTTCTTGCATATGTGACCAAATGGATCAGTGATTTGCAGCAAGGTAAAAATATTCCTTAAAATAAAGTCTGTTTCTTGGAAATCTATACAAAAAGATACAGGCTCTCTTCTATACTCAGGGGAAAATTAAAATGTAAGAGAATTGTCTCCAATTCTAGGTCTCTGGCAGGTAAAGAAGATTCCACTTTCCCGTAAGTCAAGCATCTATGAAATATGGGAACCTGAGCTGCATGAGAGTAAGACTGAAAGTCACTCAGTCGTGTCTGACTCTTTGCAAAGCCACGGGCTACACACATAGTTCATGGAATTCTCCAGGCCGGAATGCTGGAGTGGGTAGCCTTTTCCTTCTCCAGGGGATCTTCCCGACCCAGGGATTGAACCCAGGACTCTCGTATTGCAGACAGATTTTTTACCAGCTGAGCCACAAGGGAAGCCCAGAATTACTGGAGTGGGTACCCTATCCCTTCTGCAGCGGATCTTCCCGACCCAGAAAGTGAACCGGGTTCTTGTGCACTGCAGGAGGATCCTTTATCAATGGAGCTATGAGGGAAGGGGGCTGCAGGGCACAAAGCAACCTTAGTGACAACACCAGAAAGAGCACAGCCACACAGAAGAGATGAAATTTTGTCTTCATTTTTCTTAGGTCTCAAATGCAGGGCCTTCTTCCTCAGTTTTACCTGCAGCATCTCGTTTTTTGGTTCCTGAAAATGATGCTCCACATCTGAGATGAGATCTCTCACCAGCTGGCTCTGCTGGATCAGCTCGTTCGCAGGTTACATAGACCAACCTCTTCCTCAGGCTTTAGATTTTGCCGTTCCTTCAACTCCTCACTGTTCAGGATCTCTCTCAGGTTTAAAAAATCTGCCTGGATATTTTCTCTCTCATGTTGTATTTCATTCTTAGGAATGAGAGAAAGAGGAGCAGGAAAGCAATGCTTAAGGAAACTGACTTTTCCTGTTTTTTTTCTCTCCGTCACTTTTCAAAGGTTTCCCTAGCAGCTCAGTTGGTAAAGAATCAGCCTGCAATGCAGGAGACCCGGACACGATTCCTGGGTCAGGAAGATCCCCTGGAGAAGGAAATGCCACCCCACTCCAGTATTCTTGCCTGGAGAATCCCATGGACAGATGAGCCTGGCAGGCTACACAGTCCATAGGGTCTCAAGAGTCAGACACAACTTAGCGACTAAACCGCTACCACCAGCACATTTCACATTAACGGCCTCAAGTCTGCATTACTGAGGCTAACCCTCAGCTAAAAGGAGATCCTCATGAGTATAGCTCGGCCATCACACATCTGTCCAGGATAGTCACGCTTCCCTGCATTACTCCTGACCCCCTCCCTCCTTCCTCTGCCAAAAAGTTGAGCACTGAGGACAGAACCATGGGACATTGCCAAATGGATTCCAAGAAGAGTTAAAGGCTAATAAACATGGCAGGAATGGAATGTGAAATTCACCAGTTATCCTCACCAGAAAGTCCCTCTCTATGAACACCTCCCTCCCAATATCTGTATTCTTTTGTGATATATTCCCTATTCAGCACCCACTCCTATCACGGAAATGGTGAAGAAGAGGACTAGCCAAGTGACTAATTGTCAGGGAACAAAGAAGAAGGCAGCTCCTTGTGATCAACCCGAGGTCCTGCTCAGATATCTAACTCCTTCAGGAAGTGCCTCCTCCTACCTTCCAAGTATTCATCTCTCCTCTGACTTGAGCCTTCAGCTTCTGAGCTTCTTGCTGCTCCCTCCTCAGCCTCTTCAAAAATTCCTGGAGTTTCCACTGTGAATAAAGAATCCCATCAGAGTCAAGCTACGGTTTTCTCAACATCAATGTAGAAAATAAATGGTAGACAAATGAAGATGTTTTCCAAAGTGAATAGACTTTACAGAACTGAGAACAGCAATTAGAATACGTGACTTCGGGGGGAAAAAATCAGATAGGTTATGTGTTCTTTACAACTCAAGCAATAGAAGTCACCATACACTTGCCAAGAGAAGACTGGTTCTCTTTGTTCTCGGAGAAACCTGATCCTATAGCAAGGAAACAATTTCTATCTCTTCCACTTAGTGTCCTAGTTACCCTCCTGTTCAAAGGGGTAATGTTCTCTTGAACATCAGATCTCCACCTATTAGCGCAAGGTACATGAATGTCTACTTCTGGCTAAGTGTCTGTGTGTAGGGTCGAAGTGTCCAAGTGTTGGTCACTCTCTGACATGTCGGACTCTTTGCAACCCCATGGACTATAGCCTGCCAGGCTTCTCTGTCCATGGAATTCTCCAGGCAAGAATACTGAAGAGGGTAGCCAATCCCTTCTCCAGAGGATCTTCCCAACACAGGGAGGGAATCCAGTTTCCTGCATCGCAGGCAGATTCTTTACTGTCTGAGCCGTGTGTAGGGTTATTACTTTATGATTGGAGGAATACACTGAAATGTCCCTCAGGCATCAGAAACTGAGCATATGAAGAAGAGAGATCACAAGCCCCAGGTTCATGGTGAACAAGTTATCAAAGTCCAGTGCAAAGTAGACATTTCCCCTGAAGTACCATTTTTGCCTAGTGTTTCCTCCATTCTGGTCTCTTACCCGGCACTTCTGGGCAACCTCCTCCATGAGGAATGTGTGGTGACCATGGTGTTCCTGAGACCGCTTGCAAAGCCAGCAAATGACCTTGTCATCCTCCTCACAGAAGAGCAGGACTTTCTCTCCATGGCACAGATAGATTTCTCTCTTGCTCCTCCAGGTTCACCTTGACCTCCCTGAGTCACTCCACTATGCTGGCTAGGTGCCAATGAGGCTGCAGGTTCCCAGGTTCATACTTGATTCTGAATACAGGGCACCTGCTCTCCCCATCTAGGCCAATCACGGACTCATTGTTGTTTGCAGTGTTGCAGGCTTGACAGAAGCTGTGGCCATAGTCATGGTTCAGGGTTCTGTCAGAAGCTCCAGGAAAATGGGGCAGGTCAACTTCTCCTGTAGGTTCACTGATTTTCCTGAAGCCATGGCAACTTGTCCCCTCCTCCTACCTGTCCTGAATTCTGAGCATTCTCTTGTTCACAGATATTTGCATTATTGAGAAAGATAAAAGGGGCAGATTAAGAAAGGTAGAAGTACATGATCATAATTGCTTATAAATGTTATACAGGCCAAGAAATATGGAGAACCTAAAAGAAACTATAGAGAAAACAGGAAAGGGAAAACGAGGGAAACAAGGGACCTGATCAAAATGACATTTCATCATAATTTTTTAAGCACTTTACTATCAGTTCTTGATTCATATCATATCAAATTCCATCCTTATCTGTGCAGTGATTCTTGCTATTTAAATTTTACCAAAGAAAAGTTGCCTTGATACTTTTTCTACTAAGATACTTATATGATGCACCATCCATCCTGCTTTTTCTTTCCAGTGCCCAGGAAGCAGTCTCAGTATCAAAAGACTGAAACCACTTAAAGCCATGGGGCTTTTATATCCACTCTTCTCTCAGCACCGGATGCTGCCACTGACATCCATATGACTCTCTCTTATAGTTCAGTAAACTGTCTTCTGACATAGTCTCTCATCATAAAGACCTGCTCTATCTAAAGTATTTACAGTGTAACCATGCCATCATTTGCTATGCACTGACAATGATTTCCCATATCATCATGACCTCATATATGACAATGTGTTTGTATGTATAAGAGGAAACCCTTCATCTAATGTATAAATGGAGACAATGACTTACAAAGATCATGTGTATTCAGTTTACAGAATGAGGCTGAACTTAATATGTTAGGGATCCTCCTTCAGAGACCTGTCTCCTATCCCACTGAGTGAAGGAAAGAAACTTCACGGACCCGATTAACACTCAGAGCAATGAGTGAACTCTGCTAGGTTCTGTCTATATAAATAGTGATTTCACCTTGGCCTAAAAAGATTCATTGAATTATAGAAGTCTGATATTTAAAAGTATATAAACATAGATAAAATGAATGTCAGTCTTGAGAAAAAACATCTCAAAATATTAGTCCAGGTCATTAAACTAATTATCATTGATGAATTGTGTGCTGGTAGTAGGGCTAATATTTATATGAAGTAAGATGAATGTAAAAAGAGGACTTAGATCCAAGATGACAGAGGAGTATGTGGATGTGAAGCACATCTCTCTCCATGGATACATCAGGAATACACCTCCAGACACAGAAGATTTTGCAGAACACCAGCTAAGAATGGACAGGAATACCGGACCAGCAGAAAAGAATATATAAAACCATGAAAAACTCAAGAGGACAAAGGAAGAAGGGTGAAAAAGAGGAGAGTAGGACTGGATTTACCCCTGGAGGGTGGAGGAACTGAAGCAGGGGTCAGATCCACACATTGGGACAACTGTTTTGGGTAGAGGTGAAGCATTTGAGGCTGTTGAGAGTGAAGCAGCTGGTCTGTCGCAGTCTGAATGGAATGATAATCACACAGACAACCCTTGCTGCAGCCATATATACTCCGGACAGGGACAGAAGTCCCCTAGAAAGTGCAGCAACTGGGAGCTGGAGCACAGAGCTTGGAGAGCAATCCCAGGGCAAGCTTTGCTGTTGACTGCAGGGAGACAGCCCAAGGGGATTGTGGGAGGAGATGCAGTGGGAAATGTTTGTGAAGGAAAGCCAAGCAAACATGGAGTCAGGGTGATCCTGCTGAGTCACACACAGGAGACAGAGCCATCTCCATAGCCTCTCTCTCCCCACACATCATCACTGGACAGCGGGGACCCTGTCCAGAGACAGAGACAAAGAAACACCCCAGAGAGATTGGCCCTGTAAGTGCCTGATGCACCAAGCAGCAGAGAAGGACTCCAGTCAGGGTGGCCCTTTAAGTGCTTGATGTGCTGAGAAACAGAGAAGGCCTCCAGAGTGGGGGAGGGTCCTGTAAGTCCTGGAGGTCCCAAGAAAAAGGGAAGGACCCCAACTGGAGCAGGGGGGAGTCCTGTAAATGACTGAATGGGTCAGGCAACAGAGAAGGCCTAGTCAAAGAGGCCCTCTAATTGCCAGCTCCCAGAGGCTTCCCTGGTGGCTCGGATGGTAAAGTGTCTGCCTGCAGTGTGGGAGATATGGGTTCAATCCCTGGGTCAGGAAGATACTCTGGAGAAGGGAAAGCCAACCCACTCCAGTATTCTTGCCTGGAAAATTCCATGGATGGAGGAATCTGATAGGCTACGGTCCATGGGATCGCAAAGAGCAGGACACGACTGAGTGACTCCTCTTAGAGGCTAGGAGAAGACTCTTAATAGGACTGTAGCTCTTGCGGCTGAGGCAGTTGATGACCCTGAGCACTTGACACCACCAGAGTTCCCACGAGCCAAGCAGCTGTGTCATCTCCATGCTCAATCCTCACTGGGACAGAGCTGCCAGAAGCAAGTTGTGGGCCTCCCTGGTGGCTCAGACAGTAAAGAATCTGCCTGTATTGCAGGAGACCTGGGTTTGATCCCTGGTTCAGGAAGATCCCCTCGAGAAGGGAATGGCAGCTCACTCCAGTGTTCTTGCCTGGAGAACTCCGTGGAAAGTGGAACCCGGCAAAACCCTAATAGCACCATATCTTCTGTGACAGTTGCCATGGCTCCAAGCTCCTGTGCCACCCCCTCGAATGAGCCCCACTTGGACAGAGCAGCTAGAGGCTAGGAAAAACCCTAAGGGCCCCTTATTCCCTGTTGTCCTAGCCACTGGTTCCTCTTAGTACCCAGTACTGCCAGGGCCCCTGCGATCCAAGCAGCTGCACTGCCCCCATACCAGGTCCTCCCTGGGGCAAACCCAAGTCCTCCAGAGCAGCCTCAGGAGCAAAGCCCTATAGACCACTCACATGCAGAGGTGCAGATAAAACCACCATTGAAATCCAGGGGTAGTGTGGCTAAGGAAGAGAACCCAGAACCTTCCCACAAGTGGTAAAAGCTGCAGATTAAATTCACGTGATCAACTAGTCAGACTTTGTGTCTACGGAATATATATAAGGACAACGAGAGGTCCTGCAAAAGAAAATGCGCTAGCACAGGCCGATGCAGACATTAGAGACAAGAAAATGCAGGAGTAGGGCCAGATTAGAATCAGGTCTAGAGACTAGCCCAGTATTGGAGGGCATTCTAGGGAGGTGAGGTGGACTATGACAGCGAGGGAAAAGACACTAACAGATAATATCCAAGAAAAATGTTTATTATTCTTATATTTTAACTTGTTCTGTCATTGTTTCTGGATTTTTTTTTTCTCTTTTCCTTATTTTCCCTCTGTTGCTGTAGTTGTTGATTTTATTAATGCTATTAAATCTATTTACACTTTGGAGAATTTTTGTTATTGTTAGTCTTCTCATTTCCTTAATTTTATCTGCCTCTACATTGGCCTTTCGCAGTTGTGAAGGTTTTTTCCCCCCATTTTTTTTAATTAAAAAAATTTATTATTATTATTTTTCTACATATATATTTTGCTTGCTCTTCTTATTCTTTTCCTGTTGTAGTTATTCTTTAGTATATATAAATCTTCTTTACCTACTTCTATTTAACTTTTCATTTCTTTCTTTCTTTTCTTCCTTTTCTCTCTTTTTCTCACCATGTTTATTAGTCTGTTTTGCTTTCTTTGCTTTATTCCCCAGCTGTCATATTGCTTTAGTTTTGTTTTCCAGCTTAGGTTTTAGTTTTGTTTTTAACTGGTTGATATCATTTTTGCTTTCCTTTGCTCACCAGATCAATCTCTTCTACTTTCTTAATTTCTTTTTCGACTATTTTGGTTTTGGTTATGTGTGTATGCAAGTGTACACATATAAAGTTCAAATAGGAAATTTATAGACAGAATTTTCTTCTTTTGTGATTGCAGTAAAACTGTTTCTACTAAGTACGATAAAACCACAAATTATGGATATTATATGGAAAGAGTCTTTCTTCTTAAATAGAACTGTAAAGTGAAATTGTGCTTTGTTTACTTCCAAGGTAGTCATCTACTATTATTTAATATAAATTCCTTGCAATGCTGGTAAAATAAAACCCAAAACAGTAAACTAACAACTCAGTTCTAAGACCCTATAGTAACTGGCCTGACAGAGGTGAACTGTATGAGCTCAGAAGACAAAGGTCTAAAACCAACTATGGTTGAGAAGGAATGAGGAATATGTAGCAGAGATGATAATCTCCAAAGTCAGCACTGATGAAGAAAGATTTGATCAGAAAGGGGGAACTCCTGGTGAGGAAAGAGATTTGACTTGTGTCTGTGCTTGAGTTACTGGGTCGGGAGGATCCCTTGAGAAGGGAATGGCAACACGCTCTAGTATTCTTGCCTGAAGAATTCCATGGACAGAGGAGCCTGGTGGGCTACAGTCCATAGAATCGCAGAGAACTGGACTTGACTGAGTGACTGGCACTTTCCAATTTCACATTCTGTGCCTGAGTACAGTGGGTACAGCTGGACATTCTATAAGGAGGAAGGGAAATAAATGTGGAGGCTGCACTAACTTATTTCCCTTTCGGGTCTAGTGATGTGGATATAATAATGCTTCTCTGACATCTTTTTATATCATGAACACCAATCAAGTAAGTAGATTTTAAAAGGGAAAGTTAGATGTCCCTGTTACTAGAAGTTAGATGCTTCCAGACATCACTTTTAGACATTTTTCCCAGGTGCTCATCTTGCTCCTGATCTCTCAGCTGAGCTGGTTCTGAGTGGCAAATCCAGCTCATAGAGAAGCTTGAGCAGGATAGGGATGTAAGGAAGTGCAGTAGTTCCATAAGGAAGTGCAGTAGTTCCATGTCTGGCCCAGTGAATACCACAGAGAAGAGCCTGCCAGCTGTCACATCATCAAGCTCCTGAGCATAGACAGGCCTAAGGAATGAGAATTTATTGATACGATCATGCAGAAATACTACAGTAATACCCTGAATGAAATGAAAATAATAGGACTCAAGTACCCCTTGGCCTTTGTTCTTGTTGATAGAAGGGATTTTCTACCTCTTGAAAAATGAGGGATCCTGACTGACCTCAGCAAGTTGCAATTGAAATTTAACAGAATGGGAAGGAGTTGCGGGTAGATTTTAGTCTTGAGAAACAATTAGTCCCTCCAAGGAACAAACCAAGCCTTTCTCTTCTTTCAACCCCCCTTCTCCTAAGACTTCCCCTCCCTGAGACTGCTCTTCAGTCAGCACTCTCAGCAGGAAGCCTGCAGGCTAGGCCATTTCCCCCTTTAAACAGCTTCCAGACATCTAATTAAACTCACTCAAGCAGATTTCATTTTTTTCTTCTGTGTCTCTCAGACTCTGCCCTCTAGAAACCAGCCGGCTAGCCTCACACTCTAACGGAGAAGTTGTGATTCGTCGGAGAAGGGTGAAGACAGGCCCTGGGCAGGAGTGTTCAGGATTCACTCACTTCACCAGGGGCCTGACCTCCACTATGATGATCCGAAATAGAAGATGAGGGGAAATGAAAGTTAAATTCCAGGGGGTGGAGTTTGGACAGGAAAGGAGAAGAGAAATTATAGACCAATAAGAGGTATCCACATAGAGCTTTTGGGGAAGTGACAAGGCTTTTGTGCCTGAATTTGCTGAGTCAGTGAGGCTGAGCACTGAAGAATTGACGCTTTTGAACTGTGGTGTTGGGGAAGACTCTTGAGAGTCCCTTGGACTGCAAGGAGATCCAACCAGTCCATTCTGAAGGAGATCAACCCTGGGATTTCTTTGGAAGGAATGATGCTAAAGCTGAAACTCCAGTACTTTGGCCACCTCATGTGAAGAGTTGACTCATTGGAAAAGACTTTGGTGCTGGGAGGGATTGGGGGCAAGAGAAGAAGGGGACGACAGAGGATGAGATGGCTGGATAGCATCACTGACTCTGTGCACGGGAGCCTGAGTGAACTCCGGGAGCTGGTGATGGGCAGGGAGGCCTGGCGTGCTGCGATTCACGGGGTCGCAGAGAGTCAGACACGACTGAGCGACTAAACTGAACTGGACTCAGCTCTTCTCCTGGAAACTGTTGTCATGTGTCTTCAAACTAACCCATCCTTTGGAAAACTAGGCTTCCTGAGCAATGTAATTTCACAGACCCACCTTGCCTCATTTCCTTACAAATGTGCTATCAAGAGGAGGGAGTAAAGTATCCTCTTTTCCCCAGTGAGGACCCACACTGAGGGCTCCCTTGAGGCAGCAACACTGGCATGCTCTCCCCTGGCCTGTGTCCACCAGCTGAAGTAAGTGAATGTGGACAGTCTGTCCTATTAGGTCATGTTAGAGGAAACGGCCCAACAAATCTGAAATCACGGAGGTGGTCAGTCAGAGGGGTGATCACAGAGTGGGAGTTCACTGATGCTGACTTTCAGAAGTTGGGGGCAATATAGCCAAAATGACACATTTCATATAGACTATGAAGTATCATTTGTTGCACAATGTCATCTAATACTATGTAACATAGAATTCCTATAATTTTAACATGATAAAAATGAATTTAAAAAATTAGTGAGATGGTTAATTTTATGTGTTAACTTGACTGGTCACTGGGTGACCAGATTAAGCATTCTTTCTGGGTGTGTCTGTGTGGGTGTTGTCTCCAGATGACATTAGAATTGGATGTGTTCTTGGTAAAGTAGTTTGCTTTTCCCAGTGTGGGTGGACATCATCCAATATGTTGAGGGCCTGCAAAGAACAAAGATCTTCCCTGTAGCTCAGATGGTAAAGAATCTGCCTACAAAGCAGGACACCTGGGTTCGATCCCTGGGTCAGGAAGATCCTCTGGAGAAGGGAATGGCAATCCACTCCAGTATTCTTGCCTGGAGAATCCCATGGACAGAGGAGCCTGGCGGGCTATAGTTCGTGAGCTTGCAAAGAGGTGGACACGGCTGAGCGACTAACACTGCTACTGCAAAGAACAAAAATTTTGTGTGAGATAATGTTTAATTCTCATTTTCTCACATGTAACTGTCCTGTTTTCTGAGCACCAATTACTGAAGAGGTTCCAGGACACCTACTTTGTCCTTTCTCTGAGAAGAGAATATCTGACTGGAAGCTACTTATCAATGTTATATACCTTCAGCAGAGGGCTTTATTTCTGGGACCAGGAGCCACTACTAGAAAGTGAATACCCCTCAGGGTGCAGATCTTTTCTTTTTAAATACAAAAATTCAGGTCTTCATTCTCTTTTAACTAGTTGCTTCATCCTGAACTGGAAGATTGGGCTCCCAGTAAGTGAAAAGTTATCAATGACCCTGGAGAGTCACTTGTCAATAATTCAAGAGTATAGATTTTTCCTAGTGTATCAGAGCATCACTCATTGTAGCAATGGGATGAAAGGAAGGAAAAGGATAAATTTAAAAGACCAGTTTCCCCCTGTTTCCAAGGATGAGTTTTAAGATGTGGATGTGTGCATACACACCAGAGAGGCAGAAACCGAAAAAAAAAAAATTATCATTAGACTCCCTTGTGGATTCAAAGATTGTCCAAAATTAAAGAAGCTGGGAATTTGGGGGAACTAGCAGAAATGAGAGCAGTCACACTTGATCCACTTTGGCATTTGTTTTTAAACTTTAACTCCATTGGAGGCTGAATTGGGATAAAAAATTTGAAAAGACTTGGGGATCCCACCAAACCCTGAATGAACATCCCCTGCAGAAATAATTCCCCTCTTATCTCACTAAAGGAAGATAACACTTTTTTCTTCATTCCTGACAACTTATGTCTCACTGTAAAACTAAAGTTGACCAGGGCACATAAAACACCTACCTACGCCATTGTTAAGAAATTCTACAATTACACTTCTGAGTCCTAATGTATCACGATAAATGACAGCTTTGTAAAGCTGGGGAAAGGGAAAGGGAAAGTTGTTCAGTTGTGTCCAACTCTGTGACCCCCATGGACTATATAGTCCATGGAATTCTCTAGGCCAGAATACTGGAGTGGGTAGCCTTTCCCTTCTTCAGGGGATCTTCCCAACCCAGGGATCAAATCCAGGTCTCCCACATTGCAGGCGGGATTTTTATCAGCTGAGCCACCAGGGAAGCAAAGCTGGGGAAACAGAGCCCAAATTAAAATCCAATTTCAAGGAAAAAGGATTAGTGCAGAACTTAAAAAAAAAAAGCAGCTACACATAAACATTTTACCATTAGGCAAAATTTAAAGAAAATGTCATTCTTTAATTAATTTATTGTATTTCTTAAAACTGGAGGCGTAATAATGTTGAAAATAAAGCAGCATGTATTCTGAAAATGATTTATTTCAGTTACAGTGAGAGGGAATCAGAATGAATATATGACACATTTTACTGCCACTTTTGTCCTAGGAGTTACAGAACTTATTACAAAGATTTTATGATTTCATGTTCACAATAGTAATTATGCAAATTCTGTATAATCTTTTTGTAAGTGAGGAACTGGATTCCATATAATTTAGTTTGCTTTATAAAAGCCTGAATGTAGCAACACCAAAATCATAATAAAATTTTAACTGTGATCACACACACATATGTACGTGCTTTTCTATGACAGAAAAGCTAGAGTGGTCTTAACAGCAACAAAGAGGTACCTAGGATATGAAAATTTAGATATTAGTAGAAAGAACCCTTGTGTCCCTGAAGGCCCAAATCTGTTGACTGAGACACTGAGATAAAAGTTATATTTTTCATTAATTAATAGATAAAGTATTTATTATTAAGTTGAGACACTTAGATGCTCTCTATGTGATAGCATTTATCTTCTGACAATGATCTTATGTATGGTTTTGCAGCTTTTTAAATCAAGATTACTTTAAGAAAATAAAGACAGCTTTTAGGGATGTTATTCTAGGTTATGCTGCTAATAATATGAAGAGAAAGGAGTTGAACTCAAGACACTCTGGACACAAAACTTACACTGTTAGTACATATGAGATATGATATTGTCTACTTAATTTCTTGATGAATAAGAAACATGATAGTTAAACAGTGACACTGCTTAAGATGCATCTGTTTATGAATGACTCCTACAATAGGTCCTCAATAATATGCAACAGTTATTGAGAAGCTTTTCTTCCTCATCTCAGTCAGTGGCAGAGGAAATGAGATTGTGAAAATTTGTCAGAAGTGCTGCCTTGATACTAGTCTTTCTTTATGGGGCATCAGTCATTTTCCCTTGGTGGAGGAAAAATGGTAAATTCAGATTTTCTCCTAATGCAAACATGATATTGTGGAAAATATGACACAATGAAAACTGTAAACCCTATTGATGAATGAAGGACATTCTAATGGAAGAAAGGGGAGGCAGTAAGGAAAAAAGGTAAGAATGGTGCAGATAAGCTCAGATGTGTTAGATCCACTCATAGTAAGAGGCACTACAGAGAGCTGGATGTGAGAAGGTTCAAGAGCTTGGCGAGCACAGATTCATGGGGACTTTACAGGTCATAGGATTGAAATACGGAAATGTGTTTTGAGGAAAGGAACATGAAGAGAATTTATAAATGAGAAATCCATGGTTTGTGACATTGAGAAATAAGAGTGTGCCAGCATTATAGTCTAGGAAAATCCCAATACGACGAGGAGGAACACTCAGGGAGAGGGTTAAGATCATGGGATATGAGGAGGAAGACTCATCAAAAGCATTATATACAGAATCATAGCTTAACCCTATGACCCAGTAGCCATTTCTAGGTTGGTATGTCGAGTAAACATATTGATGATTTCCATCAGCTTTTTCACCATACACGCCCAGGATCCAGGCACGTTTTTCTGACACGTCTACCTCCCAGTAATGTCTCCCTGATGTGATAACTGGGGATCCCAGGACACCATAATCGTAATCAACTTCTTCCCAACGTCGATTATTTCTTTGGTCTTTGTACACATATATCACTTGTTTTCGATCAGCAGAAATGGCAATATTTCGATTACCCGTTGTATGACTCACGGTCACGTCAACTGTTGAAAAATGAGAGGGTTATGTGAGGGCCGTGATGTAGTTTTATTTCAGACATTTTGAAAACTATATTGAGAATAACTTTAGTGGAAAGACAATACATTTGTATATATTGGGAGGGAAAATGGATGTTAAAACATGAAGTCTACTGGACAATGAAAATTTCGAAAAGATGATGAGAAAGGGTGGTTTGATGAAAATGTCCTTACCCCAGTAGCGTTGCATATATCTCAGCCCTGAAATGTTAAAAATCCACAATATTAAATATAAGCAAAAGATTCAGTCCTGTAATCTATTTTCTTTCAAATTAGGGGAAGGGCTCTGGTGAGGTAGCGAACTGGTGAAAGATAGGATAAAACCACATCTCTTGTCACTCACCATAAAATGACCACATCATAAGCACATAGCATCTGGGTTTTGTTGTCTCTATCCACACCGAGAAACTGGAGCCTCCTCTCCATTTTCCCTCCATCACAGAAAACCCAAAGACACCCACTTGGGTAGCACTCCTCACCACTAAACTCTCGCAGTATGTCTCTCAGATCAGGAGCTCGAAACACACTTCTCTGTTCCTTGGGAATCGGGTTTGGCTTCTTCAGAGTCAAAGTCTTACTCCTAGGGATGACAAAAATTGATGTCCACATCTCTCACTATCTATCCCTCTAAAACCAGACTCAAAATTTTCACCCCATTGATGCACTTGAATAGTCTTCCCTGCAGACCTTGGGGAGGTAGAGAGTGGATGCCTGAACTTGGAGACAGAAGAAATGCTGCTCATGTTCATCTTGCCAGTTACCCTCTGTGTGACTTGGGATGGTCTTGACCTCTCAGAAAGACAGTCTCTTTCTTCTATAATGAAATCATTGACCTCTCCCTCTCTATTTCCTAGAAATCATATGAAATTATGGGATACCCAGGTGGGAATAGTGGTAAAGAACCCGCCTGCCAATGCAGGAGACATACGAGACCTGGGTTTGATCTCTGGGTCAGGAAGATCCCCTAGAGGAGGGCATGGCAACCCACTCCAGTATTCTTGCCTGGAGAATCCCATGGACAGAGGAGCCTGGTGGGCTACAGCCCATGGGGTTTCAAAGATTTGGACATGACTGAAGTGGCTTAGCACACACATAGGAAATTATATGAAATAATGAATTTAACAAGGTAAACATTTGGTATCTCAAAAAAATCAGTTTGTGGAAAAGTCACTACGTAGATATGTATTTCCAAGAAAATGTCAGAAAGTTGAGGCAACAGGATCTGGCTCCTGGGTGTTCTAGACAAACCAAGTATGAGAACACTGTCTAGAATCCCCAAATCTTCAAAGGCTGTTTCTTGATAAGGAGAATATGTAAAGATTTCAGGTTCTCCAGAGACAAATAACCTTGAAGAAAAAGCCATTATGAATACTAAACTAATAGTGACCTGATTTTCATGTGTTTGTAAACAGCTTGAGGCTATCGTGTAGGTGTGCAAATTCAGACACAAAGATGCTAACTTTCAATTCTAGCTTAAGGCCCACATGTGCTTTTGGAAATCTAAACAGAAAGATATACAAGAACCTGTTCTAATATAACCAGGGAAGAAATTCAAATATAAAGAAGCTGTTTCCAGTTCTGGGTACTTGGCAGATAGAGAAGACTCAAACTTCCCATGATAAGCATAACTAAATATGGGAACCTGAGTTGCATAGTGACATAGTGTGAATGAAATATTTGTGGAGTCTGACAGTGCAATTCCTTAACCTAATATTACTATTCACCCTAACTCTGCAACTTTCCCTACTGTAGAAAATCCTTTTCACTCTCAATATTTATAGAACAATCTAGTCATGATTTGTGAATAAAAATTTAAGGTAAATCTACACCCCATTTTTTCAGCCCTCAACATTGTTTTATTCTAATCGGTCACCAGCTATGTCTAGGGTTTTTATTTTATTTTCACAGCATGAATGAACCATCTCTGGTCTGTCACACATACCTTTTCAAGATGTCATTTACATCCTAGTGAGAAAAGAGAAAATATGAGTCAAGAAGTATAGGTTCCCCAACATACAAAGCTTATTCACATCCCCATCAACTCCTGGTTTTGGGAATAGAGATTATCTCAATATGAGAGCCAAAAAGTAAAGACAAAAGTGAGGCCCATAATTTCAGGAGATTCATGTGATGTTGTCTGGTTTCCAAAAATGTAAAAAAGCTTCAACCCTTGTGGAAGTATGAGGCTTCTAGTATCTGGAGATGAGACATATTTATGGAAAAAACAAGAGATCTGTAATTCTGGTTCCCCATGAGGTGATCTGAATAATTCATTGTTCTCTCATTTATTCAACTGGACTGTGAAGTGACACTATTGTACACCAAGCATTAAACCAAGCTTTAGAGAATCAGAAATGAAATCATAATCTTAATATTCCTCAAGCTATGTAGATGGCTTTTGTTGAGAGTAAAAGCAAACATATATATCAATATAAGCTTTTCATCAAAAACCTGAAAAGATTTTCTCTTTTCTCATTTTATAAGCTCTGTTTTAGTGATCTCTTCTATTCCCTAAAGTCAGCATCTGTATATGTGCAGTTGATTTCCAACTCTTTCTTTTTCACTCAACTTTGTCTCATATTAATTTATTCAGTAGTAAATAAGCTACAGAAATCAATAATGTAGGATGTCTAATATGTAACTTATTATTCACCAACCAAATTGTCTTCTGTCTTGTACCCCATTTTCATAATGCTACCAATATACATTTACTGTCCAAGTACTCGTGCATTTATCTGCGATTTAGCCTCTGCTGAGTCTGTTCAATCCAGGTCCTTAACAGTTTTTAGCTATCTAATTGTCAATCATCACTTTTACTGTTTTATTTGTTTGAACAGGAATCTGCCACTTTATTTGATCTCTTTTACTAAAGATTTACCTACATGTCACCAAAAACTAGAATAGCTGAGTTTCCAAAAAAAACACAAACACCTCTTTGTATTAGGGCTCTTTTGTGTATATGATGAAGACATCAAATAAAACTACAATAAGTAGAGGAAGAATAAGGAATTAGGGTGGCAGTTGCAACTTTAATCATAGTTTAATTCTGAAGCTCAAACATTATTCTCAGAATCTGGTCTGTGTCTTTCTTTAATTCTATTTATTCAACCCCTAATGACTCTTTTTCCCAGTTAATGAGGGAAACACAAACCTCCTGATATAAACTCTAGAAGAAAAGAGAGTTTCTTCTCCCAGTTATAACAATGCTTGAATGCCTACAGGCATTCAGGCAATTGAATACAGGTAACTGCTTAGGATTAGTTGCCCACATTAAAGAGAAAATACTTTTGTCTTGTTGCTGGAAGGTAATGAAACAGTTTAGGTTGGTATCAGTCTGAAGTAGATCATATCAGGCAGGAAACATATAGTATATATTATACCAACCATTAGGAAAAAAACTAAAAAAATACAGTCAGATCTAAAATTTTATACTAGAAATATACGTTTAAGACAAAACAAACTAGCTAAAGAGAATGAAAAGAATGAAACTTACAATATCCATATAGTAATAGAAAGCAAATGGCAAAAGAGCAAATTTAAATATAAGTGTATTAGTGATTGCTTTAAGTTTCCTGTATTAATGCAGCAATTGAAACCAGAGATTGTTGACCTGTATAAAAAGCAAAATTCACCTATTGCTATTTGCATGAGACATAGTCAAGGCACAAAAAGGGCAAATGTAAAAAGATGGAAAAATATATACCATGCAAGCTGTAGTAAAAAAAAGGTCAAATATTTATGCTAATATTAAACAAAATATAATTTAAGATATATTATGAAAAGACATGAGGGTGATTTTATAATTATAAAAGATTCAGTTCATCAAAAAAATACAATTATAAATGTGTATATGCCTAACAGCAGAGCTTCAAAATACTCAAAGCAAAACCAAAAGGAAAAACACACAATTCAATAATAACAGTTGCAGATGTTAATAACTCACTCACTAATGAGAGAACAGCTTATATGGAAACATTCAAATTTATAGAAGTCATGAACAATGCTACCAACCAACTAGACCTAACTGATGTCTATAGCCCATTTTACCCTATAAATGAGAAACACATAATCTTTTAAAATTCATAATAAAAATTTTTCTAGGTATACAATTTTTTAGGCCATAAAAGTAACAATAAACATAAAAGTTTAAAATACTAAAGATGTGTGTTCTTTGGTTTTGACAAGATTAAATTAGAAATCCTCAGGAGAAGTGAAACTCAGAAATCACCAAGCATTTTCTCATTTACAACACACTTTAAAATACCCTAGGTTTAACACAGAATCAAAATTTTAAAAAGAAAATTAAAAAAAACTGAAAAGGAAATTTGAGAATAAGTCAAATTGAATGACAAAATTTAAACAATCAAAATGTATGAAATATAATTAATTAATTAAATGCACTTTGCCATTAAACACTATATCAAAAGAGCTTGTCTCAAATCAGTGGTCTAAATTTTCACTTCAAGAAAGGAAGAGTAAATTGAACCAGCAGCTCCCCCTGCACACATGTGCACAAATATATACACACATACAAATAAAAAAAACAATATATGGGCCCAAGAAACTATTTCTAGGAGATTGGTCTCAAGATGGTGGAATAGAAGGATGTGTACTCACCCCATTCTTCAGAGACCATCCAAATCACAACTACTGAACAGCCATTAATAAAAAAAAATGCTGGAACCTACCAGAAAAGATACTCTACATTCAAAGACGAAAGAGAAAACACAGTGAGATGGGAGGATGGGTGCTATTGCAGTGAAATCAATCTGATACACAACAGGTGAGCAAACCACAAACTTGGGAAAAAAAAAAAAAAAAAAACTACAGAAGTTAGCCTACAGGAGAGAAAATTCTGAGCCCAAGTCAGGCTTCCCAGCCTTGGGGTCCAGCAATGGAGGAGTCATCAGAGAATCTGACTTTGAAAGCCAAAGGAGTCTCATCACAGAAATTCCACAGGACTGAGGGAAACAGAAATTCCACTCTTGGAGTGTATGCACAAGGTCTTGTATGCACCAGGACTAAAGGGAGAAAAGCAGTGACCCCATAAGTGATTGGGTGAGGTCTACTTGCTGGGCCCCCTGCAGAAGCACGGGATGGCTTTTCATTGTGGCAAAGACACTGGCACTCATTGGAGTGAGCTCTCCTGGGGGCCACCATTATCCCTAGCCCTGATCGCAAGAAGGATAAGACTCAGTTCCACACACCACCAGTCTCTCCCATAAGAAAGCTTGCACAAAGCACTTAGATAACTTCATCCACCAGAAGACAGACAGCAAAAGCAAGAACTACACAATCCATCAGCGTATAGAATGGAAACAACAATCAGAGATAGTTAGAAAAACAAAAGATAAAACAACAGAAGAATATGTCCCAGACGAAAGAACAAGAGAAAACCCCAGAGAAAGAGCTACGTGACATGGAGATAGGCAACCTCCAGAAAAAGAATTTGGAATAATGATAGCGAAGATGATCCAGGATCTTGGAAAAGGAATGGAGGCAAGGATGAAGATGCAAGAAATGTTCAACAAAGACCTAGAAGAACTAAAAAACAAACAAGGGTGAATAATACAATATCTGAAATGAAAGTTATACTAAAAGGAATCAATAGCAGAATAACTGAGGCAGAGATTGAATAAGCAACCTGGAAGACAGGGTGGTGGAAATCACTGCTGCAGAACAGAATAAAGAAAAACAGCAACAACAAAAAATGAAACCTTTGGGGCAACATTAAATGCACAAATGTTCGCATTTTAAGGGCCCCAGATAGAGAAGAGAGAAAGAAAGGATTTGAGAAAATATTTGAAGAGAGACTTGCTGAAAAGTTCCCTAACATGGGAAAGGAAACTGCCACCCAAGTCCAGGAAGCAGAGAGTCCCAGGAAGGATAAACACAAAGAGGAGCATGCCAAGGCACATAATAATCAAAGTGACAAAAATTAAAAGCAAGAAAAAATATTAAAAGCAACAATAGAAAAATGGCAAATAGCATATGAGGCGATTCCCATAATGTTATCAACGGAGTTTTCAACAGAAACTCTGCAGGCTAGTAGGAAGTAGCATAATATATTTACAACCAAAAACACTCTACCCAGCAAGGATCTCATTCAGATTTGCCAGAGATATAAAGAGCTCCACAGAAAAGCGGAAGCTAAGGGAATTTAGCATCACCAGACCAGCTGTGCAACAAATGCTAAAGGAACTTGTCTAGGCAGGAAAGAGACCAGCAATCTGAAAAGTCTTGTAAGTATATATACTGCTGTATGAAAATGTCTCTAGAACAGCAAATGGCGAAACTATAATAGATGTGTACACAAAAAAGAAAAAGCAAGCCAAACACACTAAAGTGTTCATCAAGCCACAGAAGAAGAGAATAAGAGAGAAAGGGAAGAAAAAAAACCTACAAAAACAAAACCAATTAAGAAAACGGCCATGGGAACTTGCATATCAATAATTACCTTAAATGTAAATGGATTAAACTCTCCAAACAAAAGGAATAACCTGGCTGAATGGATACAAAAAAAGACCCATATGTATGCTGTCTACAAGAAACTCACTTTAAATCTAGGGACACATACAGATTGAAAGCGAGGGGATGGAAAAAGATTGTTGTTGATATTCAGTTGTTAAATGATGTCTGACTCTTTGGGACCCCATGGACTACAGCACACCAAGCTCCTTTGTCCTCCACAATTTTCCAGAGTTTGCTCAAATTCATGTCCACCAAGTCAATGATGTTACCTAACTATCTCATCTTCTGCCACTCCCCTTCTCACTTTGCCTTCAATCTTTCCCAGCATCGGGGTCTTTCACAATGAGTTGGCTCTTTGTATCAGGTGGCCAAAATATTGGAGCTTCAGCATCAGTCTTTCCAATGAATATTCAGGGTTGATTTCCTATATGACTGACTGGTTTGATCTCCTTGCAGTCTGAGGGACTCTCAAGAGTCTTCTCCAACACCACAATTCAAAAGCATCAATTCCTCAGCACTCAGTCTTCTTTATGGTCCAACTCTCGCATTTGTACATGACTACTGCAAGGAAATCCAACCAGTCCATTCTAAAGGAGATCAGCCCTGGGATTTCTTTGGAAGGAATGATGCTAAAGCTGAAACTCCAGTACTTTGGCCACCTCATGAGAAAAGTTGACTCATTGGAAAAAACTCTGATGCTGGGAGGGATTGGGGGCAGGAGGAGAAGGAGACGACCAAGGATGAGATGGCTGGATGACATCACGGACTCGATGGACGTGAGTCTGAGTGAACTCCGGGAGTTGGTGATGAACAGGGAGGTCTGGCGTGCTGCGATTCATGGGGTCGCAAAGAGTCGGACACGACTGAGCGACTAAACTGAACTGAACTGGAAAAACCATAGCTTTGACGTTATGGACCTTTGTTGGCAAAGTGATGTCTCTGTTTTTTAATACACTGCCTGAGTTTGTCATAGCTTTCTTTCCAAGGAATAAGTATCTTTTAATTTCATGACTGCAGTCACTGTCCACAATGATTTTGGAGCCCACGAAAAGGCAATCTGTTATTGCTTCCATTTTTTCTGCTTTTATTTGCCATGAAGTGATGATGAGGTGGCTGTGATGATCTTAGTTTTTTGAATGTTGAGTTTCAAGCCAACTTTTTCACTCTCCTCTTTCACCTTCATCAAGAGGATCTTTAGTTCCCCTTCACTTTCTGCTTTAGAGTGGTATCATCTGCAAATCTGAGATTGTTGATATTTCTCTCTGCAATCTTGATTTTAGCTTGTGAGTGATACAGACCAGCATTTTGCATGATGTACTCTGCGTGTAAGTTGAATAAGCAGGGTGATAATATACAGCCTTGATGTACTCCGTTCCCATTTTTGAACCAGTCTGTTTTTCCATGCCTGATCCTAACTATTGCTTCTTGACTTGCATACAGGTTTCTCAGGAGGTAGGTAAGGTGGTCTGATATTCCATATAATTAAAGATTTTTTCAAAGTTTGTTGTGATCCACAGAGCCAAAGGCTTTAGCACAGTCAATGAAGCAGAAGTAAATGTTTTTCTGGAATTCCATCATTTTCTCTATAATCCAATGAATGTTGGAAATTTGATTTCTGGTTCCTCTGCCTTTTCTAAACCCAGCTACTATATCTGGAACCTCTCAGTTTGTGGAAAAAGGTATTCCATGGAAGTGGAAATTAAAAAAAAAAAAAAAAGGCTGTAGTAGTAATACTCATGTTAGACAAAATAGAAGTTAAAATAAATATTGTTATAAGAGATGTATGAAGACACTACATAATGATCAAGGGATCAATCCAAGAAGTTGATATTACAATTTTTAAAATATATTGACCCAACATAGGAACACCTCAATATATAAGGCAAATACTAATAGCCAAAAAGGGAGAAACTGACAATTAACACAATAACATCAGGGGACTTTAACACCCCTCTTTCATCAATGGACAGATCATTCAGGCAGAAAATCAACAAGGAAACACAGGTTTTAAATCACACATTAGGCCAGATGGACTTAATTGATATTTATAGAGCATTCCATCCAAAACAGCAAAATACACCTTCTTCTCAAGTGCACATGAAACATTCTTCAGGATTGATCACATACTGTGCCACAAAGTGAGCCTCAGTAAATTCAAGAAAATTGAAATAATATCAAGCATCTTTTCCAACCACAATGCTATGAGATTAGAAATAAACTATAAGGAGGCAAAAAAATACAATATTGTAAAGTAATTAGCCTCCAACTAAAATAAATAAATTTATATTAAAAAAATAAACTATAAGAAAAAAATGCAAAAAAAAATGTCTGTGGAGGTTAAGCAATATGCTACTAAACAACCAATGGGACCACTGAAGAAATCAAAGAGGAAATAAAAAAGTACCCAGAGACTAATGAAAATAAAAGCACAATAATGATCCAAAACCTACAGGATTCAGCAAAAGAAGTTCTAAGAAAGAGGTTTATAGCAATTCAATCATACATCAAGAAACAAGAAAATTCTCAAATGTACAACATAACCTGATGCTTAAAGGAACTAGAGAAAGAAGAACAAACAAAACCTCAAGTTAGTAAAAGGAAAGAAATCGTAAAGGTCAGAGCAGAAATAAATGAAGTAGAGGCAAAGAAAACAATAACAAAGATCAATAAAACTAAAAGCTGGTTCTTTGAAAAGATAAACAAAATTGATAAACCTTTAGCCAGACACATCAAGAAAAAAAGGGAAAGGATTCAAATAAATAAAATTAGAAATAAAAAAAGGAGAAGTTACAACTGAAAGTGAAAGTGAAGTCACTCAGTTGTGTCTGACTCTTTGGGACCCCACGGAGTGTAGCCTACCACGCTCCTCCGTCCATGGGATTTTCCAGGCAAGAGTACTGAAGTGAGATGTCATTTCCTTCTCCAGAGGATCTTCCCAATCCAGGGATTGAACCTGGGTCTCCCACATTGTAGGCAGACGCTTTATCGTCTGAACCACCAAGGAAGTTACAACTGATACCATAGAAATACAAAGAATCATAAGAGATTACTACAGGAACTGCATGCCAACAGAATGGACCACCTCAAAGAAGTGGATGAATTCTTAGAAAGGTCCAAGGCTTAACCAGAAAGAAATAGAAAAGATGAGCAGACCAGTCACAAGTATTGAAATTGAAGCTGTGACTGAAAAAATCCAATGCACAGAAGTCTAGGACCGGATGTGCTCACATCTGAATTCTATCATGGGGAAAAGTTATCAACAATTCTTCTAAAGCTGTTCCAAAAAATTGCAGAGGAAGGGAAACCACCAAACTGGGAAAACTGGAAACTACATGTAAAAATGAAATTAAAACACTTCTTAACACCACACACACAAAAAAACTCAAAATGTACTAAGGATGTACATATGAGATGAAACACTATAAAACACTTAGAGGAAAATGTCGGCAGAACACTCTCTGGCAAAAATCACAGCAATATGTTTTTTGGATCTATCTCCCAGAGTACTGGAAATAAAAACAAAAATAAACAAATGGGACCTAATCAAATTCAATAGTTTTAAATAAAATGAAAAGACAAGCTACAGATTAGAAGAAAATATTTGCAAATGATGTGAATTATATGGGATTTGTCTCCATGTGGCTTAATATCATCAAGACAAATAACCAAACCAAAAAACAGGCAGAAGACCTAAATAGACATTTCTCCAAAGAAGACATACAGATAGCCAAGAGGTATTTGAAAAGATGTTCAACATCACTAATTATTAGAGAAATGCAAATCAAAATTATTAGAGAAACGCAAATCACCTCACACCAGTTAGAATGGCCAGTATCTAAAAACCCACAAACAATAAATGTTGGAGACTGAGTGGAGAGAAGGGAACCCTTCTGCACAGTTGATGGGAATGTAAATAGGTGAAGCCAATAAAGGTTCCTCAAGAAACTGAAAATAGAGCTACCATATGATCCAAGGCAACCCACTCCAGTACTCTTGCCTGGAAAATCCCATAGATGGAGGAGCCTGGTAGGCTGCAGTCCATGGGGTCGCTACGAGTTGGACATAACTGAATGACTTCACTTTCATGCATTGGAGAAGAAAATGGCAACCCACTCCAGTATTCTTGCCTGGAGAATCCCAGGGACAGGGGAGCCTCGTGGGCTGTGGTCTCTGGGGTCACACAGCAGCATTATCCTGCAAGGCCACTCCTAGGGATATGCCTGGAGAAAAACATTATCTGGAAGGATACATACCCCAACATTCACTGCAGTGCTATTTACAATAGTCAAGACATGGAAACAACTTAGATGTCCATTAACCAAGGAATGAATAAAGATATGATACATATGTGCAATGCAATGTTAGCCATTAAAAAGAATGAAACAAGGCTATTTGCAGCAACATGGATGGAAGTAGAGATGGTCATACTGAGTGAAGTCAGACATATAATATAGTGTATATTATAGGTATCATTTACATGTAGAATCTTTTCAAAAAGATACAAATGAACTTATTTACACAACAGAAGCAGACTCACAGACTTAGAGAACAAACTTATAGTTTCAAGGAGTGAAGGACGCGGGGGGAGTGACAGCACCAGAAGGAGCACCGCAACTTGAAAGCAATGGACACTTTGCTTCATTTCTCTTGTGTCTCAGATGCTCGGGCTTCTTCCCAACTCTTACCTGCAGCATCTGCATTGTTGACCCCCGCAGACGATGCTCTATTTCTGAGATGAGATTTCTCACCAACTGGCTCTGCTGGGCCAGCTCATTCTCAGAGTTTGCCATGGTACACAGAGTGGCTGTCTCCTCAATCTTCAGCTTTTGTAGTTCCTTCGTCTCCTCACTGTCCAGGATTGCTCTCAGTTTTTTAAACTCTGCCTGGACATTTTGTCTCTCATGTTGTGTTTGATTCTTCAGTAATGAGAGAAAGAGAGAGAAGAAGAAAACAATTTTTGGAGAAGCTGAATTTGCCTTTTTTTTTTCCTATCACATTTCAAAATAACGCCTCCAAGTCTGCATTGTTAAGAACAACCAAGAGCCAAAAAGATTCCAGCCTTCACACATCTATTCAGAATTCTCATGCTTCCCTGCATTGCTTCTGACCCCCACCAACCAACCTCTGCCAAAAAAGCGAACACTGAGGACAGAACCATGGGCCATTGTCAGATGTCTTTTTCAGAAGAGTCAAAGGGTAATGAATATGTCAAGAATGGAACATGGAATTGCTTAGTCATCCCCACCAGAGTCCCTCTAAAAGAATACCTTCCTTCCAATATCTATGTTCATTTGCTTTATGTCCACTTTTCAGCACCCACTCTTATCAGGGAAACAGTGAAGAAAAGGACTATTCAAATGACTTAACTGTCTGGGAACAAATAGGAAGGTAGCTCCTTGTGATCAACATAAGGTCCTGCCCAGATATCTGTCTAACTCCTTCAGGAAGTGTCTCCTCCTACCTTCCAGGCAGCAGTCTCTTCTCTGAAGTCAGACTCCAACTCCTCAGCTTCCTGCTGCTCTTGCTTCAGCCTCTCCAGAGCTGTCTGGAGTTTTTTCTGTTGAGAAAAGAATCACATCACAGTCGAGCTATGGATTTTCCTAACATCACTGTAGAGGATAAATGGAGGAGAAATGAGCCTGATTTCCAAAGAGAATATGCTTTACAGGAACTGAGAACAGCAATTAGACTCTATTATTTGAAAGAAGACCTGAGGTGGGGAAGGTGTTCTGTAAGACTGAAGAGAGAAAAGTCATCATCTTCTCACCTAGAGAAGACTGGTTGTTTAAGAAGAAACCTGATCCTACAACAAGGAAATAGCTTACATTTCAATCCACCCAGTGTCCTAGTTACCTCTCCTGTTCAAAGAATTAAAGAAAGCTTCTCTTGGGCATGAATCTCTACGTATTGGCACAAGGTACATGGATGTATACTTCTAGGCTAAGAGTCTGTGTATAGAGTTACTACTTTGTAATTGTAAAAATGCACATTTATGTCCTTCAGACATCAGAAGGTGAGCATAGGCCCCAGGTTCATGGTGATTAGGTAATTAAAGTCCAACGTAATGGACTTTACAATGTAAAGTCAAATGTAAAGTAGACAGTTCTCATCAACTGTAATTTTCTGCCCTGTTTTCTCTCCATTGTGGTCTCTTACCTGGTACTCCTGGGTGACCTCCTCCATGAGAAATGTAGGGTGACCACAGTGCTCCTGGGACCGCTCACAAAGCCAGCAAATGACCTTCCCATCCTCTTCACAGAAGAGCAGGAGTTTCTCTCCATGGTGAGCACAGAGATGTTTCTCTTGCTCCTGCAGGCTCAGTTTGACCTCCCTGACCCTCTGCACTATGTTGGCCAGGTGCCAATTAGGCCTCAGTTTCCCAGATTCATAATTCATTCTGCACACAGGGCACTTTCTTGCCCCATTTTGGCCAGTCACAGACTCCTTGCTGTTTGTAGTAATGCAGATTTGGCAGAAACTGTGGCCACAGTCAAGGCTCAGGGGCTCTGTTAGAAGCTCCAGGCAAATGGGGCAGGTCACCTCCTCCTGTAGGTTCACCAATTTTTCTGAAGCCATAGCACCTCCTCACTTTCTCCTACTTGTCCTGACTTCTGTGTGTTCTCTTGCTCACAGATTGCTACAGGATTGGGAAGGATAAAAAGGAACAGAATAAGAAAGGTAGAAAAACATGGTACTAATTGCTTATAAATCAAGTACAGGCCAAGGTCAAATTATTGAAGGACAGAAAAGAAAACGTGGAGAAACAAGGATCTTGGTTACCAAGTCAAAAGGACATTTCATAATTTAATGCTTTACTATCAGCTCAGTAAATTTAATGATTCTTATTATTTAATGTTACTTAACAAAAGTATAGGAGAAGGCAATGGTACCCCACTCCAGAGGAGTGGGCCCATGGACAGAGGAGCCTGGTAGGCTGCATTCCATAGGGTCGCTAAGAATTGGACATGACTGAGCGACTTCACTTTCACTTTTTACTCTTATGCATTGGAGAAGGAAATGGCAACTCACTTCAGTGTTTTTTTTTTTTTTCACTTCAGTGTTCTTGCTTGGAGAATCCCAGGGATGGGGAAGCCTGGTGGGCTGCCACCTATGGGGTCGCACAGAGCCAGACATGACTGCAGTGACTTAGCAGCAGCAGCAGCCACAAAAGTATGACCTGAAGCCTTTCTTACTAATATACTTGTATGACACACCATTCAACCTGATTTTTCTTTCCCATGCCCAAGAAGTATCTTCAGTATCGAAAGGCTGAGATCACTTAGTGTCTTTGGGATTTTATATCCACTCTTCTCTCAATATGAGATGCTTCCCCTGATATCAGTATGACTCTCTCTTATGCTTTGGTAAACTCTTTCCTGATGTTCTTTCATCACAAAGAACTGCTCTAACTAAAGTATTTATGTATAACCACTGCCATTAATTGCTGGACATTTGCAATGATTTCCCATATTATTATGACATAGTATATTACAATGTGTTTATACATATGATTAGAGCAAATCCTTCATCAGATGAGTAAATAGAGCCAGTGACTTACAAAGATCATGCATCTTTAATACACTGAATGGGTTGACCCTAATATATTGACGGCACTCCTTCAGAGGCCTGTGTTCTATCCCACTGAGTTAATCTGAGACAAACAGAAGTTACTTCATGGACTCAATTATTCAGAGCAATGTGAAGGGTTGTGTGGAAATGAAGAAATCCAAACCAGCTGGATAGTTCTACAAAGTCTTGAGTGTGTACATATTGATTTCCCGTTGGCCCAGAAATATTCTTAGGAGCATTGATAGGAGTCTAAAAGAAGTATGTGTATGATGGTGAGGAGGGAGTTAGTATAAACAGACTCATAGAATAACAGAAGTCAGATATATAAAAACATATAAACATAGATGAAATGAATGTCAGTCTTGAGAAGAAAAATCTCAAAATATTAGGTCATATTATTCAACTAATTATTGTTGATGAAGAATTATGTGCTGGCATCTGGATTAATATCCATACACAGTAAGATGAGTTCAAAAAGATGATTTAGACCACTGTAAACTTGATATTCACCTGGAAATTAGTAGTAAATAAAAATTCAGTCTTATATATACAAAAGATCTTATATAAAGATACCACTATAGAGACATATATGTTTATCAGAGATCAAATAATAGGGGTAAAAAAAAAGGGGTTATCCAAGAATTCCAACTTGAAAACATAAGGGCTGAACTCAAGGAAGATGAAGGAAACATGGAAGGAAAGGGAGTATAAACATTTTAGGTGTAAGAAATGACCTGTTCCTTGAAGACACAACCTCGTATATAGGTTTCAAAAGGCCAGTGTGACAGGGGCACAGAAAAGCGCCAGGCCCTTGATATCACAAGAGGCTGCAGTGACATTAATTATGATACTTCCTAGAATTTGTAACATTTTGCAGACTCACCTCCAAAACTCAGGAGAAGTTATCAGTGTTTTCCCATCCGAGAAGAGTAGGGGCATGACCAGGTGGGACCTTGGGCTGTGAAGTGCTGGATGGATCCAGTGTGGCATTGGGAAGATCAGGTAGGATGCAGCTGCTCAGGAGAGAGATTGAAGGGTTAATAGGGTAGCAGAGATGTGCCTGTAAACGGGTCTCTCTGCTCAGGCTGAACATCCTTGCATACGAGGCGTTCTGCCAAAGAGTCTGGATACAGCCTTGAGTTTAATGGTCCCTTGCAAACGAGGGAGCATTCCCTTCTTGAGATAAGAGGGAGATGAGGGCTTTGTGCAGACTCTGCAGTAGACAGAGATTTCACTCCCCTTTGCTGTACGATAACATGTATGCACCTGTACTGAAAAGGCTTATTCTTACAGTCTGGAATTCTGCCTAAGGAGGGCTTTATAATAATAAACGGCAATTAGTTTGCCCAGTTCTGTTCCTCTGGCCAGAGTGGTGTCCTGTCTGTCTCTTGTGTGTCTTGTATGTTCTGTGTCATTTCACTCGTAGTAACCAACAGAGATGATGATAGTTTGAGAGCAGGGTGATGAGGGGAATGCAGGGCAGCATATGAGAGTGAGAGATAAAGAGGCAGGATTCTGTTTTAGATTAGATATGTAGTAACAACGGTTAACATCAGGTCTGGGCTCTTTCTTCCTATAAAGATAATACTGGCTACAATTCTCCTAAGTCTGTGTGAGTGTATGTGTGTGTTGTTTTCTGGGAAACCTATTGGATTACAATTGACTAGAAGTTCTGCTGCCTTTCAAGAACGCATTATGGATAACACAATTAGTTTGATATAAACTGCATTTGGGAGTAGGAGGGCATTATATAGTTCTTAAATAAACACAGTTGGTTAGAATATAGCTCATTATTCACAAGGAGATTGTGACTATCATCATCAAATAAGTCTCTTTTAAGTACCTGAAAACTGGTGCTCCTGGTCTTTTTACAAGGTAATCAGCTCACTAGGCTTATCTCACCTGTGGTGGGTTCACACACATCCATCTAGTGTGGTTCCAAAGCTGAGATGATGGGGATAATGCACCTCCTGTAAGGATCATCTCTGAGAGCTCACCTGAGGCACTTATGCCCAGTGTTGTGTCTCCTGTCCTGATACCTCCAGCTAAGCTTAGTAAACTCGCTGGTGAGAGTATCAATAGCCTTGATAGGAAGACCAAAGGGCCTCAAGTGGCAGGAGGAAAGAAAACTTCAATGGCAGGCTTTTTTTTTTTTTCTTTTCTCTTCTAATCCTGTGCGGTCATGGTGATACCTGGCTCCCTCTGAACTTAACCTTATCTCAAACCTTGAGCTAACCAATGCATTTTTCTCATGTAAATGTCTTTCTTAAGCTATGTTAGTGATCTGTGTTCATCGGAAAAGACCCTGATGCTGGGAAGATTGAAGGCAGGAGAAGGGGACGACAGAGGATGAGATGGTTGGATGGCATCACCGACTCAATAGACATGAGTTTGAGCAAGCTCTGGGAGTTGGTGGTGGACAGGGAACCCTGGTGTGCTGCAGTCTGTGGGGTTGCAAAGAGTCAGACATGACAGAGCAACTGAACTGAACTGACTGAATGAACTATGCATTTGTTGGAAATCTGCCTTTCTTCAAGATTCATGTCATTTGCTTTATGGCCAAGGATGACTCACTTTGTGCCAATGCTATCTCACAATGCATGTTGTGGGTGAGAGGTCTGGTGAAACTCTCTCAGTTTTGAGGCATTTCCTTTCTCTAATTAGCAGCTTGCTAATTGGTATATAACTCCTTCTAAGACTATCAAGGGGGCACTCTTTCTGTCCCCTTCTGATGTCTATGTCAGAAGCTTTCCCTCTTTCATACTTTAATAAAACTTTTTTATACAAAAAGCTCTGAGTGATCAAGCCACATCACTGGCCCCAGATTGAATTCCTCTCCTCCAGAGGCCAAGAATCCTGCATCATTCTCAGCTCATAGCAGCAACCTTTCAGTAGCTTATGTGCTATGGGATTGTGTAAGTGGGATCTGTGATCCAGATTTGAAACCACTGCTAGTGGGCAGGCAGGGGGGCAGCACAAAGTGACAGCACAGAGAGGCTCGCTCTTCAGCTTGGAATCACTGTGGCTCTCTGGCCACGGTCTAGTCTCAGATGTTCTGTGGGGGCTTCAAGCAGATGGGGCTATGAAACAACAGACGAGGAAAGGGAACATCTCAGATGTTAGTCCATATCTCGATGGTTGCCAGAGTTTGCTGGTGAAAGAAAGATCTCCAGTATGAAACAGCTAATAAATTTCCCTTTGCTCTGCCCAAGGGATGTGGAACTCATAAAGGCTGAATAGAGATAAATTGAGACTTATTGAAATTCCATCTGTGCCATGTTCATCCTACATGAAGGAAACCTAATAAAGAATGAGGCTGAAAGTGAAGCAGAAATGTTATCCAGTTAAAGGTACAGAAACTCAAATAGCTCAGAAGCCATATGCAGTTTGCCCATGGCTGCAAAGATTATGACCCAACCAGACTCTGATGAAGAACAAGATCAGAGGTGGACATTATATCAAGTTCATTTTATCAACTCAAGCTGAGTTCCAAATGGTAACGGAGCATCCAGCTATTTCTCTTCAATCCAACCAATTTTGAGATGCACCAAAAGCGTATAGAGACAGGAGATACAGAGCAAGCATTCAGCCATGAGGCTGCAGAATTTATATTCCCTTCAGGACTCCAAAGAGCTAATACGTCAAAGTTGATGCGGCACAACTGACATGGAAGGAACTAGTCTCTGTACACGAAGGCTGAACCCACCCCTCGACTTCTCCCTAAGCAGTGGCCCAAGGGCTCCAATGCAATGAGAGACATAGATATGGGAACATGATGGCATTTGCCTGATAAAACTGTAGGCCTCTTGGCTGCCATGGTGTCAGGTGACTGAATCTTATATGTTGTTTTTCTCACATCTGAGCACAGAGTTAAAATACCTCAGAGGAAACAGCTATAGATAAGTAAAAAGGACATAAAAAGAAAATAATTATGCAAAATTCCTCGAAGTAAATTTATATATAGAACTTTCTTCTTTTGTGATTCCAGTAAAACTGTTTCTCTAAGTAGGGTAAAGCCACAGATTATGGATGTTATATGTTACTTAGAAAATGAAATTTTGCTTTGTTTTATTTCCCAGGCAGTCATCTATTATTATACACCATAAACTCCTTGTGATACTAGCAAATTAAAACCTGAAACAGTAAACTAACAAATCAATTCTAAAATTCTGTAGTTTTTGGCCTGACAGAGGTGAACTGTGTGAGCTCAGAAGACAAGATTCTAACACTGACTATAGCTGAGAGAGGGACAAGTAATATGTAATAGAGATGATAATTTCCAAAGTCAACGTTGAAGAAATAAGATTGGTCAGAAGCTTCCAACATCCCTTATTTTAGGACTCTACCTCCCACAGACTGATCTTTAGTCAGCACTCTAACCAGGAAGCCTGCAGGCTGGGCCATTTCCTCTTTTAGAACAGACAACAAATGAAACTCACCCAAGCAGATTTTGTTTTTTCTTCTGTGTGTCTTTCAAACTCTTCCCTCCACAAACCACTCAGCAACCCTCACATCCTAATGCAAAAGTTGTGAAGACAGGCAATGGGCAGATGTGTTCCGGATTCACTCATCACACCAGCACCTGACCTCCACTAAGATCTCTAATGGATGACAAGTGAAAATGAAAGCTAAATTCTAGAGGGTGGAGTATGGGCAAGAAAGGAGGAGAGAAACTATAGACCAGTAAGAGGTGTCTACCTAGGACACTGTGAGGAAACAAGGCTTTTATTCCTGAGCCTGGTGGGTCAGTGAGTATATTTTATTCTTTTCTCAGCTTTTCTCCTAGAAGCTGTTCTCAAGTCTCTTCAAAATAATAAATCGTTTGGAAAATCAGGCTTCATAAGCAATGCAATTTCAGACACTCACCGTGTATTGTTCCATATTAAGGAGCTGTCAGGAGGAGGGAGTAAAGTACCCTCTTTTCCCCAGTGAGGACCCACACTGAGGGCTCCCCTGAGGCAGTAACACTGGCATGCTCTCCTCTGGCCTGTGTCCACCAGCTGAAGTAAGTGAATGTGGACAGTCTGTCTTATTAGGTCATGTTGGAGGAAATGGCTCAACAAATCTGAAATCACTCAGGTGGTCAGTCAGAGGGGTGATCACAGAGTGGATAGTTCATTGACAGAGACATTCAGAAGCTGGCTGCCATATGGCTAAAATGAGACTTTTCCTAAATAGGTGGAAAAAGAGGAAACTGTAGGAGGGTTATTTGTTGGACAATGGCATCTAATGCTGTTTATCATATAATCCTTAGAGTCTTATAAAATGAAGCAGGGAAATTAGTTTGATGGCTAATTTTGTGTGTTAACACTGACTGGTCATTTGTGTCAGACATTGTTTCTGGGTGTGTCTGTGTGGAAGTCATTTCCAGATGAGAACAGAATTAGATCTGTGGACTCAGTAGGCTACCTTCCCCAGGGTGGGTGAATATTATCATTCAATTTGTTGAGGGACCTGAAAAGAACAAACATGTGGAAGAAGGAAGAATTTGCTCTTCCTGTTCCTGCCTGCATGCTTGAGCTGAGATGCAGCTTTTCCATGGTCTTCAGACTAGACTGTACTGTGGCCCCAAGCTTCAGTCTTGGACTGAGTTACATAGATTTCCAGTCTGCAGATGACAGGACTGGGATTTCTCAAAGTCTATAATTATGTGAGCCAATTCCTTATAATTAAGCACTTTCAAATAAATATTTATGATGAAAATAGATAGATATATAGATACATATTCTACTTCTCTGAAGTACCCTGACTAATACAGTGAAGAAAAAATTCTGTGTTTTTTCTTCAGAGAGACAAACTGTAATAATGATAATGATATAGATCAACAGCACTTTCAAAACACATGAGCCAAAGAGTGTTATTTTTCAGGTTTGTGTGTGTGTGTGTATGATATGGAGTTGTATGAACTGTTTAAAAATTTTGAACACTCAGTTCACTTCAGTCAGTTGCTCAGTTGTGTCCAACTCTTTGAGACCCCATGGACTGCAGCACGCCAGTTCAAGGTCCATCAAAATTCCAAAAACTTACTCAAACTCATGTCCATCGAGTCAGTGATGCCATCCAACCATCTCATCCTCTGTTGCCCCCTTCTCCTCTTTCCTTCATCTTTGCCAGCATTAGGGTCTTTTCAAATGAGTCAGCTCTTCACATTAGGTGGCCAAAATATCGGAGTTTCAGCTTCAACATCGGTCCTTCCAATGAATATTCAAGACTGATTGCCATTAGGATTGACCGGGTTGATCACTTTGCAGTCCAAGGGACTGTCAAGAGTTTTCTCCAACACCACAGTTCAAAAGCATCAATTCTTCTGTGCTCAGCTTTTTTTATAGTCCAACTCTCACGTGCATACATGACTACTGGAAAAATCATAGCCTTGACTAGACAGAGCTTTGTTGACAAAGTAATGTCTCTGCTTTTTAATATGCTGTCTAGATTGGTCATAACTTTCCTTCCAAAGAGTAAGCGTCTTTTACTTTCATGGCTGCAATAACCATCTGCAGTGATTTTGGAGCCCAAAAAAATAAAGTCAGCCACTGTTTCCACTGTTTCCCCATCTATCTGCCATGAGGTGATGGGACCAGATGCCATGATTTTAATTTTCTGAATGTTGAGTTTTAAGCCAGCTTTTTCACTCTCCTGTTTCACTTTCATCAAGAGGCTTTTCAGTTCTTCTTCGCTTTCTGCCATAAGGGTGGTGTCATCTGCATATCTGAGATTATTGATATTTTTCCCGGCAATCTTGATTCCAGCTTGTGCTTCATCCAGCCTGGCATTTCGCACGATGTGCTCTGAATATAAGTTAAATAAACAGGGTGACAATATACAGCCTTGATATACTCATTTCCCAATTTGGAACCAGTCTATTGTTCCATGTCCAGTTCTAACTATTGATTTTTGACCTACATATACATTTCTCAGTAGGCAGGTCCAGCAGTCTGGTATGCCCATCTCTTTAAGAATTTTCCACACTTTGTGATGATCCACACAGTCAAAGGCTTTGGCATAGTCAATAAAGCAGAAATAGGTGTTTTTCTGGAATTCTCTTGCTTTTTCAATGATCCAATGGATGTTGGCAATTTGATCACTGGTTCCTCTGCCTGTTTTAAATCCAACTTGAACACCTGGAAATTCATGATTCACATACTGTTGAAGCCTGACTTGGAGAATTTTGAGCATTACTTTACTAGTGTGTGAGATGAGTGCAATTGTGTGGTAGTTTGAACATTCTTTGGCATTGTCTTTCTTTGGGATTGGAATGAAAATGGATCTTTTCCAATTCTGTGGCCACTGCTGAGTTTTCCAAATTTGTTGGCTTTTTGAGTGCAGCACTTTAACAGCATCATCTTTTAGGATTTGAAATAGCTCAACTGGAATTCTATCACCTTCACTAGCTTTGTTCACAGTGATACTTCCTAATGCCCACTTGACTTTGCATTCCAGGGTTTGGCTTTAGGTGAACAATCACACCACCACGTTTAGCTGGGTCATGAAGATCTTTTTTGTATAGTTCTTCTGTGTATTCTTGCCACTTCTTCTTAATATCTTCTGCTTCTGTTAGGTCCATACCATTTCTGTCCTTTATTTGCATGTGTCCATATTTGCATGAAGTGTTCCCTTGGTATCTCTAATTTTCTTGAAGAGATCTCTCGTCTTTCCCATTCTATTGTTTTCCTCTATTTCTTTGCATTGATCACTGAGGAAGGCTTTCTTATCCCTCCTTGCTATTCTTTGGAACTCTGCATTCAAATGGATGTATCTTTCCTTTTCTCCTTTGCCTTTTGCTTCTCTTCTTTTCTCAGCTATTTGTAAGGCCTCCTCAGACAACAATTTTGCCTTTTTGCATTTCCTTTTCTTGGGGATGGTCTTGATCACTGCCTCCTGTACAATGTCATGAACCTCCATCCATAGTTCTTTTTTATCAATGCATTCTGTTTCTAAAGCAGAGAAAGGATCATAATGTTAAAAATAAGCTAATATATATTCTGAAAATAACTTATTTCAGTTACAATGAGAAGGAAAAATAAAATGAGTAAACATTATATTAGATTACCTTTTGTGCTAAAAGTTTCAGAAACAAACATTGTATTGTTTAATATGCAATACTAATTAGGTAAATTCCATATAACTTTTTTTTTGGTAGAAATAATATCCTAGATCTCATAGAATCTAGTTTACTTAATAAGAGCAAGTATGTAGCAATACTGAAATTATAATAAAACTATAACTATAATCCCACAAACACAGACAGACATGCACATAGGCCCGCATGCTTTTCTATGACACGCAGAGTTGAAATAGTCTTGACAGCATCACAATGGTGATCTAGGCTCTCAAAAATGTGGTGTCAGTCAAAATAATCTTTGTGTCCCTGAAAGCAGAGACCTGTTTAATGAGACACTGACACAGGTTATATTTTTTAGCATTTAATAGATCAAATATTTATTGAGACACTTAAGATGCTTTATACTTAATATAATTTATCTTTTGATAATTTATGTATTGTACAGTTTTTATATCTATCAAGATTACATTCAGAAAATAAGCACAGCAATTAGTGATGTATTCTAGGTCACACTGCCAATATGTGAAGCGACAGGACTTGAAATAAGATACTCTGGGCATAAAACTTCCACTCTTGGTACGTATCATTTATGATGTTTTCTTGTGGGGAGCCAGCGTGAGGAACTCCGCCCATGGCAAAGGTCATGAGGAAGGAGGCTTCGGCATATGCAAAGGCAGGATCGAGCCTCAGGAAACCCCTTGTTCCCGAGCATCTACCCCCAAAACCAGAGTCTACCTATTTTACTGTTTCATACTTTCACCTACACCTCTGACTTTATGGGGGGCTGTTCCCCACCGGTTCTCTTGGAGAAGGAGTAAACTTGCAGCTCCAGTCAATAAAAATTCCTGGGTGTGACAAGGGTGTCTCAGGTCAAACCTCTCTGCTGGCAGACTAGCTTGTGTGACAGGATTATCCATACTCCTGCCACTATGCACATGATTGTTTACTACCTGTCAACCATAAACAGCACAGAGAGTTTGGAGTATTTTGAAAATCTTAATTAGCATAGGGCTTTTCTCATTGTTGAGTCAATGATTGCCGCCAGGCCTCCATATCCTTAGGCACCTGGGAATATACTAATGTATTTGGAATATAGAAAAGGAAATATAGTAGTTTTTGATGTTAGCAATACTAGACTTTTGAATTTTCTCTTTTGTTATAGATCACTGTACTTTGTTATAAATCACTGTGTCCTTGCTATGTAAAAATGCAACTTTATCACTATCTTAAGACTAAATAGATCTTAAGGGGAACATTGGTGAAGGGTTTTCATTTGTTGGGCTGATGTTTGCTGGTAAATCTCCATATTCCCTGCCCTTATAATGGATATAACTAGCATATAGGAGAAATAAGTATTAACCTTTAAGATTAATCATGTTAACCTTAGGTTAAATAAATTCCTTTCTTAGTTGTAACCCACTACACCCTCACCCTATAGGAATGCAACTTTATCTGCTACCTTCAGAGGGTGGTGCCTGGTTTAAGAAAAAACACCCTTGGAAAAAATAAGTTTTTTGGTTATCAGAAAGAAAGGATCATAAAATGTCAGCAGGCCTCATGGCCAGATGATGTAAAACCCCTAAGACCTTTTTTTATACATTTTTATGAAGCACCTGATTTTGATAAAGGTCAGGGCTGCTGACCCCCATGTGACTTAAAAATTTCCATTTGTCTCTATGTGTAAAAAAGGTATATAAGCAAACCTGAAAATAAAGAAAATGGATCAGTTTCTGGAAAGACTGATTCCCCTGTGTCGTTTCTTTCTTGCTCCCCGTTTGTCTGGCTGAATTCCCATCTGGAGCGTGAGTGCTCGCCATGTCTACTTACTTGCCCCAGCTTTTAAGTTCCAGGAGAGAAGGAGCCCAGGGAGGGGCACCTTCTGATATTCAAGTGGCACCGGTGGCCCAACATAGATGGTGCAAATTCCTTGTCTTGGAATTTTATTGGTATCCCACATAAACCAAGTTATTCAGCCTCTTTTTCTCCATTAATATTTCCTACTATGCTATCCGTTTCTAATCTCTCTATATATCTGTAATTAAATAAGTTTTTTCCTAGGACGCCAACTCCGTCCCCCCTTCGATTTACCCTGGATCCACCGGGGCTGGACGAATAAGGGGCATAATGAGAAAAAGTGAGATACTGCTCAGTACTCATGCTTTACTGAATGACTCCTATACTAGGTATGTCTTTGATAATATACCAAAAATTGTTGAAAAGCTTTCCTTTCTCTTTTTAGTCACTTATTAAGAAATGATTGTAAAAATTTGGCAGAGGTGGTCCCTTGATAAAATCGTACTTTATGGGGGCACCTATCATTTCTCTTGGGGTTGAAAATGGTGAATTAAGATGTTCCCTGCATGCAAACATAATATCAAGATAAACATGATAAAAGGCAAATCATAAACCCTATTGATGAGTCATGAACAATCACACAGGAAAGACAAGAGGGTGCATGGAAAAAGGTAAGAATGGTGCAGATAAGCTCCAATGTATTAGATGTACCCATAGTATGAGACACTACAGAGAAGTGAGTGTGAGAAGGTTCAAGAGTTTGGTGAGCACAGAGTCATGGGGGCATCACATTTCAAAGGACTGAAATATGGGTAATTCCAATAAGGGACAGATGAAGAGAATTTATAGATGAGAAGCCATGGTCTGTGATGTTTAGAAATAAAAGAGTTCCAGCATTATAGACTAGGAAAACTACAATACGACAGGCAGATACACTCAGGGAGAGGGTTAAAATCAAGGGATCTGAGGAAGAAGACTCATCAAAAGCGTTATATATAGAATCATGAATTAACCCATTTTTAGTAGTCATTTTTAGGCTGGTATCTCGAGTAAACATTTTGACAATGTTCACTGATTCTAGGTGGACATGTTATGTTATTGATAGTTTTATGGAAGTTTTTACCATATGCCTCTATGTCCCGTGTAAAATATGTTGAACCTGGACTAAACATAGACTAACTTTGGCTACCATAGGCCCTCAGGACCCAGGTATGTTTCCCTGATACATTTACCTCCCAGTAACATCTCCCTGATGTGATAATTGGGGATCCTGCTGCTGCTGCTGCTGCTGCTGCTGCTGCTAAGTCACTTCAGTCGTGTCCGACTCTGTGCGACCCCATAGACGGCAGCCCATCAGGCTCCCTCATCCCTGGGATTCTCCAGGCAAGAACACTGGAGTGGGTTACCATTTCCTTCTCCAATTCATGAAAGTGAAAAGTGAAAGTGAAGTCACTCTGTCATGTCTGACTCTTAGTGACCCCATGGACTGCAGCCTACCAGGCTCCTCCATCCATGGGATTTTCCAGGCAAGAGTACCAGAGTGGGGTGCTGTTGCCTTCTCCGCTGGGGATCCTAGGGCACCATAATCTTCAAAGTCAACATTCTGAGATGTGTTGCTTGGTTCCAAATTGCAGACACATCTCACTTGCATCCGATCCTCAGAAATGGCAACATTTGGATTACTTGTGAAAGAATTAAAGGTCACCTGAACTGTAGAAAAATTACAGGATAAGGTAAGGGCTATGATATCATTTGATTTGAGACATTGTAAAAGGGATCTATAGAATAACTTGAGTGAAAAAACATGTTTGTGTGTGTTGGGAGTAAAAACATGAGGCTTAAACTGAGATCTACAAGAAAATAAAAAATTCTAAAAGATGATGAAAATAGGTGGCTTGATGACACTGTAATGTCTCCTTACCCCAGCAGTGTTGCATATCTCTCACCTCTGAAATGATAACAATGCATAATATTAAATATAAGCAAAGGGGTCAGCAGTGAAATGTATTTTCTTTCAGATTATGGTAAGGATTATGCTTAGATAGTAAACCAGAGAAAGAGAGGATGAACCAAGTCCCTGCTCACTCCCCATAAATTTGACCACATCAACAGCACAAAGTATTTGGACTTCACTGACTCTATCCACACCTAGAAACTGGAGCCTTCTCGCCATTTTCCCTCCATCACAAGAATACCACATACATTCACTTGGGTAGCACTCCTTACTATTAAACGCTCACAGTATCTCTCTCAGATAAGGAGCTTGAAACTCTCTTTTGTTCCTTGGAAAAAGTTTTTGGCTTCATCGCAATGAAGTTCTTACTCCTGGAGAAAATAAAAATTGACCCACACATGTCTACTTATCCCTCTAAAACCACTAACTTGCAAGGTTTTCACCCCTTTGATGCACTAGAATGGTCATCCCTGGAGACCCTGGGAGAGGATAGAGTGGATGACTGAAACCCTGGAGACAGGAGAAATGTGCTCATGGCCACCTTCTTAGTTACACTGTCTTCCATGGGAAGGCCTTGTGATTCTGACTTGTCTTTTCCTCTCCGCAGCTGAGTTGACTGAAAAGGAATATTAAGGTGCTTATTGTTCTTGAGAGGAGCATGAGAAGGCACAAAGCCTTCTGCAGCATTGCTCTGAAAATAATTCATAAAGTTAATCATTGACATTTGTTCAAGGACTTTTACAAAAAAGTGTTCCAGGATGAGCACAGAGGCCGCAGCTTGAAGCCTATTTGCGAGGAGAATGTTTATGGCAAAGGAGTTTACTGAATTTAGGGCTTAGAAATAATTAAAACAGTTAGAAGTTAAAGATTTAAGGAATGTTATAAAGTTAGCATATTTTACTATAGCTTATAGAAGTTAGGAATTTTTTAGAGACACTATAGCTAGAAGCCTTTTTAAGAGATAGTGAGCTCAGGATGTTAGGGGCAAATGGGACTTAGGAAGATAAGTAGTAAACTGAGGAATGTAGCATGAATTACAGTGTAATCACAAGTTAACTATAGGACACGTTCAGTTCAGTTCAGTTCAGTCGCTCAGTCGTGTCCGACTCTTTGCGACCCCATGAATCGCAGCACACCAGGCCTCCCTGTCCATCACCATCTCCTGGAGTTCACTCAGACTCATGCCCATGGAGTCAGTGATGCCATCCAGCCATCTCTTCCTCTGTCATCCCCTTCTCCTCCTGTCCCCAATCCCTCCCAGCATCAGAGTCTTTTCCAATGAGTCAACTCTTCGCATGAGGTGGCCAAAGGACTGGAGTTTCAGCTTTAGCATCAGTCCTTCCAAAGAAATCCCAGGGTTGATCTCCTTCAGAACGGACTGGTTGGATCTCCTTGCAGTCCCAGGGACTCTCAAGAGTCTTCTCCAACACCACAGTTCAAAAGCATCAATTCTTCGGCTTTCAGCCTTCTTCACAGTCCAACTCTCACGTTAGAGGAGGTAGATAATAGATGATAAAGTTGATTCAGAGAGAATCACTGAAGCAGGAACTCTGAGGAGCAACAGTGATTTATGGAGATAATAAATCTGGGAGAGAGGGAACTTAAAATGTCAAACCTCTGGCCTAATGTTTTTGTCAAAGTATAAAAGAGAATCTTAAACTTGGAATAAACAGGCAGTCCATAGAAAAATGAGAGGCTGTCTCATTCACCGACACCATTCATCTCTTCAGGTTGAATCCCGGGCTGCTGGAGCTGGACTCTGGCAGTCTTGACTGTCAGAAGGAAAGGTTCTTCCTTCCAAAATGAAATCATTAGCTAGTCCTTATCACTATTAGATTATATGAAATTACATGAAATAATACATTTATCAAAATAAATCATCCATACCTAAAAATTTTAACTTGTGGAAAAGTAACTGCATAAATATGTGTTCTGAGGGAGATTTCAGAAAGTGAGTTTGCAGAAGCTGGCTCCTGGGTGTTTGAGATATATTAGGTATGAGAACACACTGTCTAAAGAGTCCTCATGTCTTCAAAGGAGACTCCCTAATACGAAGGCCCTCAGAATGCCCTAAGATTTCATGACTCTGGAAATAATTACAAACCCTGGGGAAAGAAGACAGTATGAATACTAAATGAAGAGTGGTCAGAATTTTATGTGTTTGTAAAGATCTTGATGTTGCCATGTAGGTGTGCAAATTCAAAGACAAGGATACTGTCTTTCTATTCTGGCTTCTAGAGTATGTGACCAAGATGGATCAATGATTTGTAGCAAGGCAAAATATTCCTTAAGAGTCATGTTTGTTTTTGGAAATACATATAGAAAGTTATAGAGGGATCTGATCTCTTCCATACCCAGGGAAAAATTTACATATAAAGAAACTGTCTCCAATTCTAGGTGTTTGGCAGATAAAAGAGATTCGACCTTTCCATCATAAGTCAAGCACATACTAAATATGGGGACCTGAGTTGCACAGTGACACAGAGTGCGAATGAAATTTATGAAGTAATGGGGACTTGACACTCCAAAGCTTTATTCCTAACAGTGACACTGAGCTGAAACTTCTTACAACCAAATTTCTCTACTATAGTTTCTGATCCATTCTCAGTGTTTATAGCACAATCTAGCCATGATTTCTGAACAGAAGCTTAAAGTAAATCTATGCTCCGTTTTTGTGTCCTGAGCATGGTTTTATCTTAATTAACCATTAGATAACTCTAGTAGCTTTACATAATGTTCTCAGTACAAAATGATCATCTCTGGTTTCCCATACTTACCTTTTCATGATGGCATTCACATCCTAGTGAGAAAAGAGAAAACATGAGTCAAGAAGTAATAGGTTCCCCACTTACAAAGCTTATTCTCATTCCCATCAGTCCTGATTGTGGGAATAGAGATGGTCTCTATGTAACAGCCGAAAAGTAAAAACAAGAGTGAAGCCAGTCGTTCCAGAAGACTCATGTGATATTGTCAAGTTTCCAAAAAAGATAGAAAACCCCCAACACTGATGGAAGCAACAGGCTTCTAGTTATCTGGAAATTAGACATATTTATGGGAAAAACAAGAGACCTGGGATTCTGGTGACCCATGAGATGATTTGAAGAAATCGTGGTTCTTTCATTTATTCAACAAAACTGAAGTGATATACTATTGTAGGCCAAGCATTAAACTAGGTTTTGGAGAATCAAACATGAAAATATAATCCAAATATTCCTCAAGTCATTTATATGGCTTTTGTTCAGGGTACAAGCAAACGAATGTATTAATGTAGGTGTTTTTAGGTCTCTCTCTTATTTTACACACCACCTATTAGTGATGTCTTCCACTCCCTTAAATTCAGCATACACACATGAGCAGTTGGTTTCCAATTCTTTATTGTTACTCAACTTTGTCTTTTAAATGCATATTAATATATTCATTAGTAAATGAGCCACAGGAATCAGTAATTTTGAATGTCTAATATGTAACATTATTCATCAACCAAGCTGTCTCCTTTTTTACTCCTTGTTCATAATGTAACCAGTATGCACTCACTGCCCCAAAACTAGAGCATTTACCTGCACTTTAGCCTCTACTGAGTCTGTATAATCAGGTCCTTAATATTTTTTAGCCATCTAACCTTCTTATCACATTTAATGTTTTATTTCTTTGAACTGGTATGTACCACTGTATTTAATCTCTTTTGCTTCAGATTTATTTCCTCTATGTCACCAAAAACTAGGACAACATCTCAATCTCAAAGAAAAAAAAATTCCCTCCTCATTATGGCTATTTTGTGTATGTGACAAAAATTAAATTAAACTAGAATAGAGAAAGAATCCCAGGTGGTATTAGTGGTAAGAATCTGCCTGCAATGTAGGAGACACAGAAGGCTAGGGTTCAACCCCTGGGTCAAAGATCCCCTGGAGAAGAATTGGCAACCCACTCCAGTATTCCTCCCTGGAGAATTTCATGGACAGAGGAGTCTGGCGAGCTACAGTTCATGGGGTCCCAAAGAACCAGCATAACTTAGCACACACACAGCACAGACAAAGGATAAAGGGTGGGGTGGGAGTGATTGCAATTTTAATTCTAGTTTAATTTGAAACTCAAATATTGTCCTCAGAATCTGATTTGTGTCTTTCTCCAATTCTACTTATTCAATCTATATTGACTTTTCCCCTCAGTTTCTGAAAGAAACATAAACCTCTTGATTAAACTCTTGAAGTTCTCATCCAGTTATAGCAAAATATTTGAATGCCTTCAGCCCTTAGCCTACAGGATCAGATGCCAAAATTAAAAGCACCACTGTGTAGTTGCTGGAAGGAAATGAAGCCATGCTGCAGGAGTTTCTATTTTTACTGAAACTAAGTTGAAATTATTCTGAAGTAGAACAGGATAGGACAGGAAATATATTGAAATTACTGGAGCAACCACCAAGTAAAAGCTAAAGAAATATAATGAGAAAATAGGAAAACAAAATTTTATACAATAAATATCTGTTTAACACAAAAGAAGGTAATTAAGGAGAAAAAGAAAAATGAAAACTACAGTAGCCCAATAGAAGGCAAACAGCAAAATACTAAATTTAAATATAAACATATCAATAATTGCATTAAATGTCATGTATTAATGCCTCGATTGAAATTAGAAATTGTTGACCTGGATAACAAGCAAAATTTAAATACTGCTACTTATAAGAGACATAATCAAAGCACAAAAGGGCAAAGGTAAAAGAGATCACATGCAAGCAGTAATAAAAAACAGGTCAAACATTTATATTATTAGACAAGATAGACTTTAAGATAAATCTTATGAGAGAATGAGAGGGAAGTGTTATGATAAAAAGTTCAGTACATTAAACAAATATACCAGTTATAAATGTAAATGCACCTAACAGCAGAGCTTCAAAGTATTCAAAGCAAAAATAAAAAGAGAAGTACATGATTCCATAGTAACAGTTTCAGATTTCAATAGCTCAATCTCAATAATGAGAGGACAGCCTGTATGGAAAACCATCAAGACATGCACCATATTATCAACCAAACTGACCTAAGTAACAACTACAACCATATTACCCAATGAATGAGGAACACATCATGTTTTTAAATTCATAACAAAAATTTTTCTGAACATCCAGTATCTTAGGTCATAAACAAATGTCAATAGACTTAAAAGTTTGAACTAATGAAAAGCATATTTCTCTGATTACCACAGAATTACAGCTGAAATCCAGAGCAGAAGTGAAACTCATAAATGACCAAGTATTTTGTCATTAACAACACACTTTAAAATATCCAAGGTTTAACAAACAGACCAAAAAAGAAAACTGCAAAGGAAATTTGTGAATAACTTGAATTGAGTAATGATTAAAGCTAAACAATCAAAATGTATTAAATATAATTACTTAAATGCACTTATATTATTAAACACTATATCAGAAGAAATGGTCTCAAATCAGTGATCTAAGTTTCCAATTCAAGAAACTAAGAAAGACGAGTAAATTAAACTAGCACTCACACACACACGGACAAATATATCTACACACACAGAGAGAAAACAGTAAATGTAAGAGTAGAAATAAATAAATAATAAAAGCTTTAAAATAGACAAAATAGGAAAGAGATATGTTTTTTAAATCAATAAATTAACAAAGCATAACTAAACTGATCAATAAAAAAGTGAAAAAGCAAATAACCAAAATCAGGCATAAAAGAGGAGACATTACTGTGAATATTATAGAAATTTAGGGGATAATAAAGAATTACTGTAACTAATTTTATGCCTACAAACCATACAACTTAGAATAGACAAATCCCCACAAAGAGATGCAAAAACTGACTCCAGGATTGTAAAAGATCTAAATAATTGTAAAACAAGTAAAATATTTTAAACACTTTAAATAAGAAATAAACAGAGTAAGATAGTTTCTCTAGTGAATTCCATTGAATACTTAAAGAATAAATAAGAATCTTTCAAAAATTTTCTTCAGAAACAGAGAAAGTGGGAAAAAAAAATCTCAAGAGGTTGAGGAGAAAAAAAAGCCTCTTGTCATCTGAAATGAATTTGTCTGTGGCAAAGCTGGAACATGTAGAGGGATCTGATAAATGCTTAATACTAGCTCACAGATAACAGGAGCCTTTAGAAAACCATCAAACACAATGAATCTTCTCTCCACAAAGTTCTGCACTGAATATTTTATTCTTAAAAAAAATAAAAATTTCCCTTGTTATTCCTGCATTTGATTCCTGCATTGACTTATTCTTACAGCCTCTGAAATAGATGCAGAGAAGAGGGACTGTAGGTTCCAAAGCAACCTTAGTGAAAACAGCAGAAAGACACAGCAACACAGAAGAGAAGGACATTTTCTCTTCATTTTCCTCATGTCTCAGATGCTGAGGCTTCTTCCCCAGTCTTACCGGCATCATCTCAGTGGCTGACCTCTGCAACTGATGCTCCACATGTGAGATGAGATTGCTCACCAACTGGTTCTGCTGGACTAGCTTATTCTCAGAGTTGGCCAGGTTACGCAGACCAGCTTCCTCCTCAGTCTTCAGGTTTTGCAGTTACTTCAGCTCCTCACTGTCCAGGATCTCTCTCAGTTTTTTAAACACTGTCTAAATATTTTCTCTTTCATGCAGTATTTGATTCTACAGGAATGAGAAAGAGAGAGAGAGAAGAGGAGGAACATTTCTTGGGGACATGACTTTTCCTGTTTTTTTTTCTCTCCATCACATTGCAAAATAATGGCCTCAAGTCTGCATTAGTGAGGTAAACTTCGAGTCCAGATGAAATTCTTGGGGGTATGACTCGGACATTACACAGCTGTCCAGGACACTTGTGCCTCCTTGGATTACTCCTGACCCCTTCCCTCCACCCTCTGCCAAACAGTTGACACTGAGGACGAACCAAGAGCCATTGCCAGGTGTCTCTCCAAGACTAATAGACAGGACAGGAATGAGTATGAAATTCCCTAATCATCCTCGCCAGAGAGTCCCTCTGTATGAATGCCTCCCTTCCACTATCTGTGTTCATTTGTGATATATTCACTTTTCAGCACTCATTCCTATCAGGGAAAGGACAAAGAAAAATACAAGTCAAATGACACAGCTATCAGAGAACAAAGAGAAAGGCAGTTTCTTGTGACCAATCCAAAGTCTTGCCCAGATGTCTAACTCCTTCAAGAAGTATCTCCTCACACCTTCCAGGTAGAAATCTCTTCTTGAATTTCATCTTCCAGCATCTCAACTTTCTGCTGTTCCCCCTTTAGTCTCTCCAAATATTCCTGGAGTTTCCCCTGTGTGAAAAGAGTCACACTAGAGTCAATCTATGGGCTTTCTCACATCACTGTAGAGCATAAATGAGGAAAAATGAGTCTGATTTCCAAGGAGAATAGACTTTACAGAAACTGAGAGCAGCATTTAGAATCTGTGATTTGGAAAGAAAAAATGGAGGTAGGATATGTGTTCTTTATGACTCAAACAGTAAAAGTCACTATATACTTGCCAAGAGAAGATTGATTCCTTTTATTCTAGAAGAAATCTGATCCTGCAGCAGGGAAACATCTTACACATTAATCCAGCAAGAGTCTTAGTTATTCCTCCTGTTCAAAGGGGTAATGAGAGCTTCTCCTAGGTACCAGATCTCCATGTATTAACACAAGGAACATGAATATCTACTTCTGGCTAAGAGTCTGCACATAGAGTTATAACGTTATAATTGGAGAAGTGCACAGAAATGTTTCTCAGACATCAGAAGGTGGGCATAGGAAGAGAAGAGGTCATAGGCCTCAGGTTCTTGGTGGCCAGGTAATTAAACTCCAATGCAAAATAGACATTTCCCCTTAATTACCAGTTTCTTACCAGTCTTCCCTCTGTTTTGGTCTCTTACCTGGTACTTCTGGACAACCTCCTCCATGAGGAATATGTGGTGACTTGAGATGGCTCCGAAAGCCAGCAAATGACCTCCCCATCTTTCTCACAGAAGAGCAGGAGTTTCTCTTTTGCTACCCCAGGCTCACCTTGAAATCTCTGAATCTCTCTACTTATGTTAGCCAGGTGCCAATTAGGCCTCAGGTTCCCAAGCTCGTGACTGGTTCTACACACAGGGCAGCTACACTCTCTCTTTTGTCTGATCATGGACCCCTTGTTATTTACAGTGATGCAAGCTTGGCACAAAGTGTGACCACAGTTAAGGCTCAGGGGTTCTGTCAGAAGCTTCAGGCAAATGGGCAAGTCATTTCCTCCTGTAGATTCACCAGTTTTCCTGAAGCTATGGTAACTTTTCCCCTGCTCCTACCTATCCTGACTTCTGAGGGCTTTCTTATACAGATCCTTGCATGATTGGGAAAGATAACTGGAGTAGAGTAAGAAAAGTAGAAATACACGATACTTTGTTCAGTTCAGTTCAGTCGCTCAGTCATGTCCGACTCTTTGCGACCCCATGAAGTGCAGCATGCCAGGCCTCACTGTCCATCATCATCTCCCAGAGTTCGCTCAAACTCATGTCCATCGAGTTGGTGATGCCATCCAGCCATCTCATCCTCTGTCATCCCCTTTTCCTCCTGTCCCCAATCCCTCCCAGCATCAGAGTCTTTTCCAATGAGTCAAGTCTTCTCATGAGGTGGCCAAAGTACTGGAGTTTCAGCTTTACCATCATTCCTTCAAAAGAACACCCAGGGCTGATCTCCTTTAGAATGGACTGGTTGGATCTCCTTGCAGTCCAAGGGACTCTCAAGAGTCTTCTCCAACACCATAGTTCAAAAGCATCAATTCTTCTGTGCTCAGCTTTCTTCACAGTCCAACTCTCGCATCCATATATGACTGGTGGAAAAACCATAGCCTTGACTAAACGGACATTTGTTGGCAAAGCAATGTCTCTGCTTTTCAATATGCTATCTAAGTTGGCCACAACTTTTCTTCCAAGGAGTAAGTGTCTTTTAATTTCATGGCTGCAGTCACCATCTGCTGTGATTTTGGAGCCCCCAAAAATAAAGTCTGACACGGTTTCCACTGTTTCCCCATCTATTTCCCATGAAATGATGGGACCAGATGCCATGATCTTCATTTTCTGAATGTTGAGCTTTAGGCCAACTTTTTCACTCTCCTCTTTCACTTTCATCAAGAGGCTTTTTAGTTCCTCTTCACTTTCTGCCATAAGGGTGGTGTCATCTGCATATCTGAGGTTATTGATATTTCTCCCGGCAATCTTGATTCCAGCTTGTGCTTCTTCCAGCCCAGCGTTTCTCATGATGTACTCTGCATAGAAGTTCAATAAGCAGGGTGACAATATACAGCCTTGACATACTCCTTTTCCTATTTGGAACCAGTCTGTTCTTCCATGTCGAGTTTGAACTGTTGCTTTCTGACCTGCATACAGGTTTCTCAAGAGGCAGGTCAGGTGGTCTGGTATTCCCATCTCTAGTTGCTGCTTGTAAATCAAATACAGGCCAAGGTCAGGTTATTGAAGGATATAAAAAGAAACATTCAGAAACAAGGATCCCAGTGACTGGGCCAAAAAAACATTGTATAATAATGTTAAACACTTTACTGTCAGTTCATGGTTCATATTATGTGACAAATTCCATCTATATCTGGTGCAGTGATTCTTGCTATTTAATTTTACTAAACAGAAGTTGTCCTAATACCTTTTCTACTAAGATACTTTATGACCCACCATCTTTTTCTTTCCCATGCCCAAGAAGCACCCTCAATATCAAAAAGCGGAAAATACTTAAAGCCTTTGGGCTTTTATATCCACTCTTCTCTCAGCATTGGATGCTGCCATTGATATTAGTATGACTCTGATATTTCAGTAAACTCTCTCCTCACCAGTCAATCCTAAAGGAAATCAGTCCTAAATATTCACTGGAAAGACTGATGCTGAAGCTGAAGCTCCAATACTTTGGCCACCTGACACGAAGAACTGACTCATTGGAAAAGACTCTGATGCTGGGAAAGATTGAAGGCAGGAGGAGAAGGGGATGGTAGAGGATGAGGTGGTTGGACAGCATCATGGACTCGATGGCCATGAGTTTGAGCAAGCTCCAGGAGTTGGTGATGGACAGGGAAGCCTGGACTGCTGCAGTCCACGGGGTCACAAAGTCAGACACAACCGAGGGACTGACCTGACCTGAACTGAACTGAACTGAAACTCTCTCCTCACATATTCTCTCATCACAAAGACCTGCTCTAACTAAATTACTTACATTGTAACCATTGCCATCATTTGCTGTACATTTACAATGATTTCTGGGCTTCCCTGGCAGCTCAGCTGGTAAAGAATTCACCTGCAGTGCAAGAGACCCTATTCAATTCCTAGGTAGGGAAGATCCCCTGGAGAAGGGATAGGCTACCCACTCCAGTATTCTTGGGCTTCCCTAGTGGCTCAGCTGGTAAAGAATCCACCTGCAACATGGGACACCTGGGTTCGATCCCTGGGTTGGGAAACTCCCTTGGAGAAGGGAATGGCTACCCACTCCAATATTCTGACCAGAATATGACTGAGCAACTTTCACACACAATGATTTCCCACTGCATCATGACATAATATATGACAATGTGTTTGTATACATAAGAGAAAATTCTTTATCTGATGTATAAATGGAGATGACTTACAATGATCATGTATCTTCAATACACAAAAAGAAGTTGAACCTACAGAGAACTTTCTCTTATCCCACTGAGTTAAAGAAAAGAAAAGAGATTTCATGAACCTAGTTAATACTTAAGAGCAATGGGTAGTATGGAAATGAAGATATGGAAACCAACTGGGAACTTCTGCAAAGTCTTGACTATGTAAACAGTGATTTCACCTTGACCTGAAAATATGTCAAAGATATTTATAGAAGTCTAACTATGTATTGTACGAGGATGGTGGAGAAGGAGTTAGTATAAATAGATCCAGAGGATCACAGAAGTCAGATATTTAAAAGCATATAAACACTGATGAAATGAATATCAGTCCTGAGGAAAACACCCTCAAAATATTAGGCCAGATCATTCAACTAATTATTGCTGATGAAGAATTATGTGCTGGTAACAAGACTAATATCTATACAAAGTAAGATGAATCTAAAAAGAGGGCTTAAATCACTGCACATTTGACATTCACCTGGAAAGTAACAATAAATCAAACTTTAGTCATATGTTTATATATATATTTCATATGTATCTATATATTTATGAAAGAGCAGGTGTAAAAAATACTAGTATAGAGACATACATGTTAGATTTTAAATAATGGGGTAAATAGTGATTATCCAAATATTTCCACCAGGAAACATAAGGGTTGAACTTAAAGTTGAGGAAGAAGAAAGAAATATGCAATGAGAAAGTGGAAAAATGTTTAGATGGAGGAAACAATTCTGTTCCTAGAAGACATAACATCTTACATAGGTTACTAAATGCCTGTGTGATTGGTGGGCAGAAAAGTGCTAGGATGTTGGTGTTGGCTCAGTTGGTAAAGAATCAGCTGCAATGCAAGAGACCCAAGTTCGATCATGGGCCAGGAAGATCCCTTAACCCACTCCAGTATTCTTACCTGGGGAATTCCATGGACAGAGGAGCCTAGTGGGCTACAGTCCACAGGGATGCAAAGAGTTTGAAATGACTTAGCGATTAACAATTTCACTTGGTATCACAAGAGGCTGAAGTGCCATTAAATATAATACTTCCTAAAATATGTAACATTTAAGGGCCCATCTTCATGAGTCAGGAGAAGTTATTAATGTTTTGCCATCAGAGAAGAGTAGGGGCATGACCAGCTATGCCCTTGGGCTGTGAGATGTTGGATAGACGCAGTGTGAAATTGGGAAGATCAGGTAGGATGCAGGCACAACTCCTCAGGAGAGAGATGATGATAGCTGGAGGGACAGGGTAATGAAGGAAAGGCAGGGCAGCAGATAAAAGTGAGAGAGAAGAGCAGGTAAGAGGGCAAGATTGGGAGTTGAATGAGATATGTGGGAACAGGGTTAACATCAGTCTTGGACTCCATCCTGCAAAGATAATATTGAATTACTACTCTCTGAAGTGTGTGTGCTCGTGTCTTTTATTTTCTGGGAAACCTACAACAAAGTGGAAGGTCAGCAGTCAAGGCCACATTATTGAGAGCAAAATTAGCCTGAGGTAAAGTGCATTTCCTAGAGGAGGACGCAGCAACCTACTCCAGTATTCTTGCCTGGAGAATCCCATGGACAGAGGAGCCTGGTGGGCTACAGTCCATAGGGTCACATAGAGTCAGACATGACTGAAGCAACTTTGCATGTAAAGTGCATTTGGGGCTAGGAAGACTTTATATAGACCTTGAATGCCAGTTGGTAAGCACACACTGTATTTTTCACAAGAGGACTGTGACTCTTATCAACAAATATGTCTCTTTTGTGTCCCTGGAAGGTAAGGTGTTCAGTCTTTTGCAAGGTAATCAGTCCTTTGCAGCACTAAGTTTATCCCACCTATGGGAATGTCACATATATCCAATCTAGTTTGGTTCCTTACAAAGCTGAGATGATGGGGATGTCATACCTCCCATAAGGACCATTTCTGAGAGCTTACCTGAAACACTCATGGTCAGTGATGTATTTTTTAATACCTTCAGCTAAGCTTAGTAAACCTGATATTTTATGCCTTATGAGGTTAAGTGGGTGGATTTGTGATCCCAGTTGGAAACCACTGATTGTGGTCAGTCAGATGGTGTATCACAGAGTGGTAGCACAGTCAATCTCATTCCTCAACCTGGATTCACTATGGCTGGTAATTATAGTCTAGACTCAAAAGTTCTGTCAGGGACTTGAGGAAAATGGGGCTGTGAAGCAATAAAGGAAAATAAAACCAGTCTCAAAAGATCGTCCACGCCTTGATGGTTGCCAAAGTTTGACGGCAAAAGTAAGCTCTCCAATATAAGACAAACAGTAAGTGGCTCTATAGAACCAACTGCTCAAAGTGGAGAGTTCTGACAAAATGTGGTCCACTGGAGGAGGGAATGGCAAACGATTGCAGTATTCTTGCCACAAGAACTCCATGACCATGAACAGGATGAAAAAACAAAAAATATGACACTGGAAGATGAGCTGCCCCGGTCAGAAGGTGTCCAATATGCTACTGGGGAAGACTGGAGGCCAGTTACTAATAGCTCTAGAAAGAATGAAGTGGCTGGGCCAAAGAAGAAACAACACTTAGCTGTGGATGGGTCTAGTGGTGAAAGTGCAGTCTGATGCTATAAAGAACAATATGGCATAGCCACCTGGAATGTTAGGTCTATGAATCAAGGGAACCGGGACATGGTCAAGCAGGAGAAGGGAAGAGTGAATCAGTGAACTGAAATAGAAGGGCACGGGAAAATTTAATTCAGATGACCATTATGCCTACTACTGTGGGCAAGAATCACTTAGAAGAAATGTAGTATCCTTCATAGTCAACAAAAGAGTCTAAAAGGCAGTACTTGGGTGCAATCTCAAAAATGGCAGAAAGATCTCAGTTCATTTCCAAGGCAAACTATTCAACATCACAGTAATCCAAGTCTATGCTCCCCACCACTTATGCAGAAGAAACTGAAGTTTTACCAGTTCTAGGAAGACTTCCAAGACCTTCTAGAACTAACAGGAAAAAGATGTCCCGTTCATCATAGGGGACTGGAATTCAACAGTAGGAACTCAAGAGATACCTGGAATAACAAGCAAGTTTGACTTTGGAGTACAAAATGAAACAGGACAATGACTAAGATTTGTCAACAGTATGCACTGGTCATAGCACACATCCTTTTCCAGCAACACAAAAGACAGTCTACAAATTCACATCACCAAATCGTCAATGCAAAAATCAGATTGATTATATTCAATGGACATGAGTTTGAGTAAGCTCCAGGAGTTGGTGATGGACAGGAAAGCCTGGCATGCTGCAGTCTATGGAGCCACAAAAAGCCAGACATAACTGAGCAACTGAACTGAACTGAATTTTCTTGCAGCTGAAGATGGAGAAGCTCTATACAATCAGCCAAATCAAGACATGGAGCTGACTGTGGCTCAGATCAACATCTTTTTATTGTGAAATTCAGACTTAAATTGGAGAAAGTAGGGGAAATCACTAGGCCATTTGGGTATGACTTAAATAAAATCTCTTATGATTATACAATGGAAGTGACAAATAGATTCAAGGAATTACATGTGGTAGACAGAGTGCCTGAAGAACTATGGACAGAAGTTCACAACATTGTAGAGGAGGCAGTGGCCAAAACCACCCCCAAAAAAAGAAATGCAAGAAGGCAAAGAAGTTGTCTGAGGAGGCTTTACAAATAGCTGAGGAAAGAAGAGAAGTGAAAAGCAAGGAGGAAAGGAAAAGATATATCCAACTGAATGCAGAGTTCCAGAGAATAACATGGAGAGATAAGAAGGCCTTCCTTAATAAACAAGGCAAAAAAGTAGAGGAAAACAATAGAATGGGAAAGATGAGAGATCTCTTCAAGAAAATTGGAGATATCAAGGGAAATTTTCATGCAAAGATGGGCATGATAAAGGACAGAAATGGTAAGGACCTAACAGAGGCAAAAGAGATTAAGAAGTGGTGGCAAAAATACACAGAACTGTACAAAAAGGGTCAGGACAACCTTGATGGTGTGGTCACTCACCTAGAGCCAGAAATCCTGGAATGTGAAGTTAAGTGGGCCTTAGGTAGCATTACCACAAACAAAGCTAGTGGAGGTAATGGAATTCCAGCTGAGCTATTTAAAATCCTAAAAGATGATGCTGTTGAAGTCTACAGTAGTATGTCAACAAATTTGGAAAATATAACACTGGCGACAAGACTGGAAAGCTCAGTTTTCCTTCTAATCTAAAGAAGGACAATGCCAAAGAATGTTCAAACTATCGTACAAGTGCATTCATTTCACATGCTAACAAGGTTATGCTCCAAATCCTTCAAGCTAGGCTTCAGCAGTACATCATCCGAGAACTTCCAGATGTACTTCCAGATGTACAAGTTTAGAAAAGGCAGAGGAACCAAAGATCAAATTGCCAATATTTATTGGATCATAGAAAAAGCAAGAGAATTCCAGAAAAATATCTACTACTGCTTCACTGACTACACTAAAGCCATTGACTGTGTGGATCACAACAAGCTGTGGAAAATTCTTAAAGTGACGGGAATACCAGACCACCTTACCTGCCTCCTAAGAAACCTGTTGTGGGTCAAGCAGCAACAGTTAGAACCTTACATGGAAAAATGGACTGATTCAAAATTGGGAAAGGAGTATGTCAAGGCTGTATATTGTGACTCTGCTTATTTAACTTACATGCAGAGTAAATCATGTGAAATGCCAAGCTGGATGAATCACAAACTGAAATCAAGATTTCTAGGAGAGATAGTAATAATCTCAGATATGCAGATGATACCACTCTAATGGAAGAAAATGAAGAGGAACTAAAGAGCCTTTTGCTGAGAATTAAAAAGGAGAGTGGAAGAAGTGGCTTAAAATTCAGCATTGAATAAACTAAGATCATGGCATCTTGTCCAATCACTTCATGGCAAATAGATAGGGGAAAAATGGAAACAGTGACAGATTTCATTTTATTGGGCTCCAAAATCACTGCAGATGGTAACTGCAGCCACAAAATTAAAAGACGCTTGCTCCTTGGAAGATGAACTATGATGAACCTAGACAGTGTATTAAAAAGCAGATACATCACTTTGCTGAGAAAGTTCTGCTGACAAAAGTATAGTCAAAGCTATGGTTTTACCAGTAGTCATGTATGGATGTGAGAGATGGATCATAAAGAAGGCTGAGCACTGAAGAACTTATGCTTTTGAACTGTGGGGCTGGAGAAGACTCTTGAGAGTCTCTTGGACTGCGAGTCCCTTGGACCTTCCTTGGACAGCAAAGAAATCAAACCAGTCAATACTAAAGGAAATCAACCCTGAATATTCACTGGAAGGGCTGATGATGAAGCTGAAGCTGAAGCTCTAATACTTTGGCCACCTGATATGCAGAGCCAACTCACTGGAAAAGACCCGGATGCTGGGAAAGATTGAAGACAAAAGGAGAAGAGGGCAGCAGAGGATGAGATGACTAGATAGCATCACTGACTCAATGGACATGAATTTGAACAAACTCTGGAAGTTAGTAAAGAACTGATGAGCTTGGAGTGCTGCAGTCCATTAGGTCACGAAGAGTCAGACACAACTCAGTGACTAAACAACAACAACAAAGGTAGAGATACAAAAAACAGCCTAGAAGTCATGTACAGCTTACCTCTGGCTGAAAATTCTATGGCCCAGATGGGGCTCTGAAGAATGACAAATTCAGAGGTAATCATTATATCACTTTATTACTGAAGCTGTGATCCAAACATGGTTGTGGGACCTCCAAATATTTCTCATCCCATTCAAGATCCAACCAATTTTGATATGAATGTACCAAGAACTGATAGAGAAGGTGGATCAGAGCATGCATTCTTCCACATAGTGACAGCATTTATTTTACCTGCAGCACTCTAAGGCCCTAATGTCAAAATGTCAAATGTGTGACAGAATGTGGTCCACTGGAGAAGGGAATGGCAAACCACTTCAGTATTCTTGCCTTGAGAACCCCATAAACAGTATGAAAAGGCAAAATAATAGGATACTGAACAAGGAACTCCCCAGGTCAATAGGTGCTGGAGATCAGTGGAGAAATAACTCCAGAAAGAATGAAGGGATGGAGCCAAAGCAAAAACAATACCCAGCTGTGGATGTGACTGGTGATAGAAAAAAGGTCTGATGCTGTAAAGAGCAATATTGCATAGGAACCTGGAATGTTAGGTCCATGAATCAAGGCAAATTGGAAGTGGTCAAACAAGAGATGGCAAGAGTGAACGTTGACATTCTAGGAATCAGTGAACTAAAATGGACTGGAATGGGTGAATTTAACTCAGATGACCATTATATCTACTACTGTGGGCAGGAATCCCTCAGAAGAAATGGAGTAGCCATCATGGTCAACAAAAGAGTCCAAAATGCAGTACTTGGATGAAATCTCCAAACGAAAGAATGATCTCTGTTCGCTTCCAAGGCAAACCATTCAATATCACAGTAATCCAAGTCTATGCCCCAACCAGTAATGCTGAAGAAGCTGAAGTTGAACGGTTCTATGTAGACCTACAAGACCTTTTAGAACTAACACCCAAATAAGATGTCCTTTTCATTACAGGGGACTGGAATGCAAAAGTAGGAAGTCAAGAAACACCTGGAGTATCAGGCAAATTTGGCCTTGGAATGTGGAATGAAGCAGGGCAAAGACTAATAGAATTTTGCCAAGAAAACGCACTGCTGATAGCAAACACCCTCTTCCAACAACACAAAAGAAGACTCTACACATGGACATCACCAGATGGTCAACACTGAAATCAGATTGATTATATTCTTTGCAGCCAAAAATGGAGAAGCTCTATACAGTCCACAAAAAACAAGACCAGGAGCTGACTGTGGCTCAGATCATGAACTCCTTATTACCAAATTCAGAGCCAAATTGAAGAAAGTAGGGAAAACCGCAAGACCATTCAGGTATGATCTAAATCAAATCCCTTATGATTATACAGTGGAAGTGAGAAATAGATTTAAGAGCCTAGATCTGATAGATAGAGTGTCTGATGAACTATGGAATGAGGTTCATGACATTGTACAGGAGACAGGGATCAAGACCATCCCCATGGAAAAGAAATGCAAAAAAAGAAAAAAAAAGAAAAGAAAAGATGGCTGTCTGGGGAGGCCTTACAAATAGCTGTGAAAAGAAGAGAAGCGAAAAGCAAAGGACAAAAGGAAAGATATAAGCATCTGAATGCAGAGTTCCAAAGAATAGCAAGAAGAGATAAGAAAGTCTTCTTCAGTGATCAAAGCAAAGAAATAGAGGAAAAGAACAGATTGGGAAAGACTAGAGACCTCTGCAACAAAATTAGAGATACCAAGGGAACATTTCATGCAAAGATGGGCTCGATAAAGGACAGAAATGGTCTGGACCTAACAGAAGCAGAAGATATTAAGAACAGGTTGAAAGAATACACAGAAGAACTGTACAAAAAGAGTCTTCATGACCTGGATAATCACAATGGTGTGATCACTCATCTAGAGCCAGACATCCTGGAATGTGAAGTCAAGTGGGCCTTAGAAAGCATCACTATGAACAAAGCTACTGGAGGTGATAGAATTCCAGTGGAGCTATTTCAAATCCTGAAAGATGATGCTGTGAAAGTGCTGCACTCAATATGCCAGCAAATTTGGAAAACTCAGCAGTGGCCAGAGGACTTGAGAAGTCAGTTTTCATTCCAATCCCAAAGAAAGGCAATACCAAAGAATGCTCAAACTACTACACAATTGCACTCATCTCACATGCTACTAAAGTAATGCTCAAAATTCTCCAAGCCAGGCTTCAGCAGTACGTGAACCGTCAACTTCCTGATGTTCAAGCTGGTTTTAGAAAAGGCAGAGGAACCAGAGATCAAATTGCCAACATCTGCTGGATCATGGAAAAAGCAAGAGAGTTCCAGAAAAACATCTATTTCTGCTTTATTGAGTATGCCAAAGCCTTTGACTGTGTGGATCACAATAAACTGTGGAAAATTCTGAGAGAGATGGGAATACCAGACCACCTGATCTGCCTCTTGAGAAATCTGTATGCAGGTCAGGAAGCAATAGTTAGAACTGGACATGGAACAACAGACTGGTTCCAAATAAGAAAGGGAGTAGGTCAAGGCTGTATATTGTCACCCTGCTTATTTAACTTCTATGTAGAGTACATCATGAGAAACGCTGGACTGGAAGAAACACAAGCTGGAATCAAGATTGCCAGGAGAAATATCAAGGACCTCAGATATGCAGATGACACCACCCTTATGGCAGAAAGTGAAGAGGAGCTAGAAAGCCTCTTGATGAAAGTGAAAGAGGAGAGTGAAAAAGTTGGCCTAAAGCTCAACATTCAGAAAATGAAGATCATGGCATCTGGTCCCATCATTCATGGGAAATAAATGGAGAAACAGTGGAAACAGTGTCAGACTTTATTTTTCTAGGCTCCAAAATCACTGCAGATGGTGACTGCAGCCATGAAATTAAGAGACACTTACTCCTTGGAAGAAAAGTTATGACCAACCTAGAGAGCATATTCAAAAACAGAGACATTGCTTTGCCAACAAAGGTCCATCTAGTCAAAGCTTTGGTTTTTCCAGCGATCACGTATGGATGTGAGAGTTGGACTGTGAAGAAGGCTGAGCGCCAAAGAATTGATGCTTTTGAGCTGCGGTGTTGGAGAAGACTCTTGAGAGTCCCTGGGACTGCAAGGAGATCCAACCAGTCCATTCTGAAGGAGATCAACCCTGGGATTTCTTTGGAAGGAAAGATGCTAAAGCTGAAACTCCAGTACTTTGGCCACCTCATGTGAAGAGTTGACTCATTGGAAAAGACTGATGCTGGGAGGGATTGGGGGCAGGAGGAGAAGGGGATGACAGAGGATGAGATGGCTGGATGGCATCACTGACTCGATGGACGCGAGTCTGAGTGAACTCCGGGAGATGGTGATGGATAGGGAGGCCTGGCATGCTGCAATTCATGGGGTCACAAAGAGTCAGACACGACTGAGTGACTGAACTGAACTGAACTGAATGTCAAAGCTGCTGAAGCATGACAGACATGGAAGGAACTAGTCTTTACATGTGAAGAATGACCCCACCACTCACTAAGCAGTGACCCAAGGACACACCAACAATCAGAGAGACAGATGTGGGAACATGAGTGGTATCTGCATATTTCAGATAATATTTCAGATGTTTGCACCTTACAAGTTGGTCATTTGACATCTGAGCTCATGAGAATACAAAATCACAATATCTTAGGGGTTACAATCTATATTCGTTAACTCGAACAATAATTATGTAAAAGTTCAAACAGGAAATTTATGGACAGAAATTTCTTGTTTTGTGATTGCAGTGAAACTGTTTCTCTCAAGTATAATAAAACGACAAATTATGGATATTGTATGAAAAGAGTCACTTTTTCCTAAATAGAATTGGAAAGTGAAATTGTACTTTGTTTTATTTCCCAGGCATTCATCTGCTATTATTTAATATAAACTCATTGCAATACTAGTAAAATAAAACCTGAAGCAGTAAATTAACAAATCAGTTCTGACACCTTGTAGTAACTGGTCTGACAGTGGTGAGATGTATGAGCTCAGAAAACAAGGGTCTAACACTGACTAAGGCTGAGAGGGAATAAGAAATATGTAGCAGAGATGATAATCTCTAAAGTCAACCTTGATGAAGTAAGATTTGGTCAGAAAAGGGAAAAGTCCTGGTGAGGAAAGAGATTTGACTTGTGTCTCTATCCCTGAGTACAGTGGGTATAGCTGGACTTTCTATAAGGAAGAAGGGGAATAAACACAGAGGCTCCTCTAATTCACTTCCATTTGGGGTCTCATGATGTGGTTATAATTATGCTTCTCAAACCACCACAATATTGTAAAGTAATTAGCCTCCAATTAAAATTTAAAAAAATCATGCTTCTCTGACATCTTTTAATATCATGAATAACAATCAAGTAAGAAAATTTTAAAAGTTAAATTTAGATGTTACTGTTGTTAATGTTAGATGCTTCCACATGTCACTTCTAGAAATTCTTCCCAGGTGTTCCTCTTGCCCCGATCTCTCAGCTGAGCTGGTTCTGGGTGGCAGAGCTGGCTCAAAGAGAAGCATGAGCAGGTTAGGAAAGTAAGTGCAGCAGTTCCCTGTGTCTGGACCGTTGAATACCACAGAGGAGAGTCTGCCAGCTGTCACATCATCAGGCCTCTGAGCACAGACAGGCAGAGGCTGTGAGAATTTGTTGATACAGTCATGCAGAAATACTACTAAGTGATACACTGATACAAATTAAGATAGCAGGACTCAAAGACCCCTTGGCCTTTGTTCCTACTGGTGTTAGAAGGGATTTTCTACCTCTTGAAAAATCAGGGATCCTGACTGTCTCAGCAAGGCGCAATTGAAACTTACAGAATGGGAAGGCGTTGTGGGTAGATTCAGCCTTGAGAAATAAACAGTCCCTCCAAGGAACAAACCAAGCCTTTCTCTTCTTCCAACCCCCCTTCTCCTAAGACTTCCCCTCCCCAAGACTGATCTTCAGTCAGCACTCTCAGCAGGAAGCCTGCAGGCTGACCCATTTCTGCCTTTAGAACAGCTTCTAGACATCTAATTAAACTCACCCAAGCAGATTCCATTATTCTTTTTGTCTGTCTCAAACTCTGCCCTCCACAAACCACTGAGCTATCCTCAGATAAGAATGGAGAAGTTGTGATTCCCTGGAGAAGGGTGAAGACAGGCCCTGGGCAGATGTGTTCACGATTCACTCACCATACCAGGGGCCTGACCTCCACTATGATGATCCGAAGTAGAAGATGAGGGGAAATGAAAGTTAAATTCTAGGGGGTGGAGTTTGGACAGGAAAGGAGGAGAGAAACTATAGACCACATAGGGCCCCTCGGAAAAGACAAGGCTTTTATGCCTTAGCCACCTTGGGTCAGTGAGTGTATTTAATTCCTCTCAGCTCTTCTCTTAGAAGCTGTTCTCAAATAGCTTCAGATGAAGCTGCTTCAAAATGAAGCAAGAAAATTAGTTGATGGTGAATTTTGTGTGTCATATTGACTGGTCGCTGGTTGCCTAGATTAGACATTCTTTCTGGGTATGTCTGTGTGGGTGCTGTTTCTAGATAAGATTAGAATTTGATGTATGGACTCAGAAGTTAACTTTCCCTAAATTGAGTAGGCATCAAAAAATTTGTTGAGGGCCTATAAAGAAGAAAAATATGGAAGAAGGAAGAATTCACTGTTTTTGCATCTTCCTGTCTACTTTGAACTAGGAGATAGATAGATTTTCTTCTCTCTCTGGAAGAGGACTTACACCAGTGGCTACCCTGGTCTCAAGCCCTTTAGACTTAAAACCAAATTGCACCAGCCACCAACTTTCCTGTGTCTCCAGTTTGCCTTTGGCAGATAACGGAACATCTAAGGCTCCTTGATTAAGTGAGTTAATTCATCTTGATAAATATTATACATACACATATATATATGCATATATATATATATATATGTATACATAATTATGAAGAATCCCATGGACAGAGGAGACTGGTGACAGTCCACAGGGTTGCAAAATCAGACACAACTGAAGCAACATAGCATGCATGTATGCACATTAACTAATATACATATCATATTAATTCTTCTACTCTGTTCTTTGGAGAACACTAATACAGTACTGAAAAGTGAAAGTCACTCAGTCATATCTGATTCTTTACGACCCCATGGACTTAGTCCATGGAATTCTCCAGGCCAGAATAGTGAAGTGGGTAGCCTTTCCCTTCTCCAGGGGATCTTCCCAACCTAGGGATTGAACCCAGGTCTCCCACATTGCAGGCAGATTCTTTACCAGCTGAGTCACAAGGGAAGCCCATGAAACAATTCTCCAATTCTGCATTAGGTGGCACAGGAACTCTGTTAAGGATAATGACATGACTGAATTGTTAAAAAATGTGTGCCAAACAGTCAATTGGTACAGTTAAAGGTACAAGGAAGATGTTGCAGGGATAATAATGTTCAATGTATCAATCTTAATCTAGTAAGATCTGTTCAGATATGAGGAAGTCAGAGTAAACTAAGAAAATGAAATGAAGAAAAAGAGCTTTGATTGGATTTACCATTGAGTGAGTCAGTCTGGGTTGCATCAAAGCCTCCCAAGAAGAGAGGTGATAAGATAGTCACTTCTGTTTTAACCTCGTTTTCTCATAGGTCTCAGGATCTTGTTATCATGCTACTTCTGATATTTTTTCACATGATTAAAACCAATCAAGCATCTCTTTGTTTTATTAAAAGTGTAAAGATGTCCCTGATGGAAATTCTTCCTACATGTTCTTCTTGCTTCTGATCTCTCAGCTGAGCTCTGTATCTGGGTTGCAGATGGGGCTCAAGAAGGATGAGCAGGGCTAATGATTTGGGGGCAACTGTAGTAGATCCCTGATTTTAAACTTGGATATCTTGCAGGACTTGTGAACACAGAAGAAAATGCAGAGCAGGGCACCTGTCACACCTTCAGGGCTTCCAAACCAAGAAGCGACTGGGCACCATAAATTTATGTGGAGAGCCATGCAGAAATATCAAGCTGGCCAAAAAGTTCATTGGGGTGTTTCCATAAGATAGTACAGACAATCCAAATGAACTTTTTGGCCAACTTAATATTACATTATTACACTAACAGGTGTTAAATTATTAAGCTCTGACTTTCCCCTATTTTCCCATCAAAGCACTTCTTTTATCCCTGAAAATAAGGCTCAGAACAGATACTGTTTGGACAAGTAGTCCTTTTTTTTTTTTTTTCTCTCAGCTCTCAAGTAGGTTGGGAAAGAACTGGAAATGAAAAAGCCAAAAGACGCATGGCTGCCACCATGTGCTGTGCGTGTGCTCACTGTAGCAACATGTGTCCTTCGTTCTCACTGGAGGATGAGACCAGGCTTGACTTCATTCTGAGGATGACTGCAGCTTTCCACCTCACTAGAAAGAGTGAGGCTGGCCAAGAGCAGGAAACACTGACCTATACCTTGGCTGAGGGAGCCCAGAACAGAACTCTTGACCCTTCTTCTTTCATGGTAGATCATAGTGTGAACCAGGACCCTGAAAAATGGAGATGTATCTGGGCAAACAGAAAAACAGTTTTCCAATGAAAGAGAACTACTGAAAAAATAGAAAAAAAATGTTAAATCAACTTTTAGCTAGTATATTCTTACATTAAAGAAGCAGTTCCCATAATTAATATAAAAGCTTGGTAGTTATGAAGAGATAAAACTTCCTTTTACAATGAAGATATTTTTATTACATGCACAATATAGTATTGTTACCTACAGGCAGAATGCTGTACTGTAGATCCTAGAACTTATCCATCTTGTGTAACTGACACTTTACATTAATTGATCAGCAACTCCTTAACAATTTTCTAAGAGGTTAGATCTCATGTTAAATATTCTTACCACCATAAAAGAGCCCATGTGATTGATAGCAGAGGATTAAATAGTAGAATCAAATAGAATGTTTAGAGAAAATAAATTCAGAAAACTATCTGTAAAGTAAAAGTATTTAAAGATTTAAGAAAAAAATTATACAAAATGATTTGTAATTCCTTAATCGGGTTATTCTTTTTAATATGAATTTATTTATCTGACTGCATAAGATCTCAGCTGTGGCATGTGGGATCTTCCCCAAGGCATGGGGGCTCTTCTGTTGTGGCACATGGCTTCTCTCTAGTGTGGTGCATGGGCTCCAGAGCACACAGGCTCAGTAGTTGTTGTGCTGGGCTTAGTTGCCTCATGACACGTGGGAACTTCGTTCCCTGACCAGGCATTGAACCTTTGTACCCTGCACTGGAAGGTGGATTCTTAACCACTGACTACCAGGAAAGTCCCTAATCAAGTTTTTCCTTATCAAAGCAAAGCAAAGTTACTAATGTTTAAAGTAGATTACCCTTTCTTCTTCCACTTTTGGTGCTGCTTGTGTGCTCATTGGGTCCTCTTTTGTGAAGCAGAAGCTGAGGAGACTCCAGTTCTCAACATGGTAGACAAAAAGCCCAAGGAAGATGTCAAGACTGAGAACAGCAATCAAATTAATTTGAAGGTGGTGGAGCAGGATGGTTCTGTAGTGTAGTTTAAGATTAAGAGGCATACACCATGTAGGAAGTTAATAAATGCCTATTGTGAATGAAAAGATTTATTAATAGGGCAGATCAGATTCCAATTTGATGGGCAGCCAATCAATGAAACAGACACACCTCCTGCACAGTCAAAGATGGAAGATAAAGATACAATGACATATTCCAGCAGCAGGAAGTTGGAGAAGGAAATGGCAACCCACTCCAGTGTTCTTGCCCAGAGAATCCCAGGGACAGAGGAGCCTGGTGGGCTGCTGTCTATTGAGTCGCACAGAGTCAGACACTACTGAAGCGACTTAGCATGCATGCATGCATTGGAGAAGGAAATGGCGACCCACTCCAGTATTCTTGCCCAGAGAATCCCAGGGACAGAGGAGCCTGGTGGGCTGCCGTCTATGGGGTCACACAGAGTCGACACGACTGAAGTGACATAGTAGAAGCGGCAGCAGGAAGGAAGTGTCTACTAAAAGCAGAACCTGCTACTTTACACCAGAATTCTATTCCTCCAGACCAAGAAGACATTCTGTTAGAAAACCACAATTTTGTTCCACCACATCCTGACTACTACAGTATAGATTCTCTATTCTTTCATTTCCCCTGTACCCATTCCTTTATTGTACTTGAAGTAACTGATGTATGTGCACAAGCATGTTTCATTTTTTTTAAACTAAATGGCCAGTGGTATGTTTTGCTCAACATCAAACGGAGATGGCTTGGGGAAAAATACTGATTCTGTGAAAATACCCACTTTTCTCCATTAGTGGCCTGCTCATCTGCTCTTATTTTTATACTCCAGTAAGTTATTTTGCTCTCACTGTTTAACAAACAAACAAAAAGAACAACATAAAAATTCTTGCATACCTTGTTTGATTGGAGAATTTTAATGTTGTTCATTTATCACTGTACAACCAAGGACAATTTTATAATTTTTTGTACATAGGTGTTACATGTAGAGCAATCTGTCATTAAGTAGGGATAAATTACTCTAAAAGAAATGAATCCTAGACAGTTTTCCCTTCAAGTCAAGCATCTTGTTGTTTAAATAAACTTGTTTAAAATGAAAAAAAAAAAGTAGATTCCTATTTATTCTTAACATGCATTTCTAGTCAAAAAGAAAATTAACTGATAACAATCTGGATCAGTGCTTACTTGCTAGGAGATAAAGTTATTACAAATATTCTATTATTTAATTCCCACAACAGGCCTATAAGGTAAGTCTTAGTACTTTTATTTCTTATGAAAAACTGAATCAAGTTAATTTTAATAAGGACTACTAATAAGTATGATAACAAAATTCTATGTTATTTCAAAGCCCAAGCTCTTAACTGTCCACAATTTTCCCCCACTATAACATGTGACCTGTAGAAGCACCCTGCTATGAAATAGCTCAACTTAATTTTAGCCATTACTGTGACCTGCTCTTGGTTCATTAATGGCTCTCCCTTCTACGCCACATCCTAGGGAATCTGGCTCCTACCTTTTCTTGGGGAGTATTCTATTGATAGAGCACTTGTGCTGGAGAAACACAGTCCTAGGCCTAGTCATCCTATCTTCTGCACTGTCAGCCATGAAATGTTGGGTGTATCTTATAAGGTTATGTATTCCTTTAATGACCTGATAGGAATTGGTTCTTTATGTGGTATTTTTGAAGATTTACTGGTATAAAGATGCTCTATGTATATATGTATATTTATACACGTAATTATATGTATGTGGACATGTGTGCATGTGTGTATGAGTGTGTATATATAGACCATTTCCAGATTACATGCTGTATCACTCCACTGGGACAAGTTACTACTCTTGTATAACTTGGGGTAGACTCTGTGTAGTCGTCTACTCTAACTTCTAACGTATAAGAAAAGCTTGCTTCTTTGCTATCCTAGGTCGATTTCTCATCATAAATTTGAAACTAGTTACAAAGGAAAAGAACAGAACAGAAAAGTGCATGGTATGGCATATACTGGAGAATGTGTGTGTGTGTGTGTTCAGTCTTGTCAAACTCTTTTTGACCCCATGGACTGTAGCCCACCAGGCTCCTCTGTTCATGTAAATTTTCAAGCAAGAATACTGGATTGAATTGCCATTTCCTCCTCCAGGGAATCTTCCCCACCCAGGAACTGAACCGGCCTTCTATTTTAGGTGGATCAAAAAGGTGGATTCTTTATCACTGTGCCCATTAAGAAGCCCTATTCTGTGATATACTCAAATGTTTTACCATAAGCGAAAGGCCTGAAAACCAAAAGGCTATCCTTAATAAGAACAGCTGTCCCTAGACATGGCTTCCTCTGCTAGACAGATTTCAGAAACTCATACTTTTATACCTTTTCTGACCCATTTCCAGTAAAGCACCTTAAAAATGGTCCCAAATAGAACAGCCTCAGTATAAAAAAGGTCTGTAAACCAAGATAGGAACTGGAGTGGTCTTGCCAGCCAAGTCTGGCAACTTGAAAAATGAGCCTGGATAGGTCCATTATTGTTCATCTGAAGGGCACAAATATGTACACAGGACATTGACACAGCTTATATTTTTCAGTAATCATAGAGCAAATCTTTATTAAATTGTGCAGGACACTTAAATAGTTGTTTTACACTGACATTTAGTTTTACACAATGATCTTAAGAGTTAGGCACAGCTTTAAACCCTAGTTTGTATTTAAGAAAAAAGAAGGTCAGAATTTTTTCATCATTACACACTTTGTAAAAATCAAGACAGGATTAGAACTCCAACACTCTGAACATAAAATTGTTATTCTGTGTACAGATATTGCTTGTGTTTTCCTTTCCATGACCCTTTGATAAACTGAGTGTGTCCTGGGCAACAGACATTTGCTCAAATACTTAGTTGATGGTACTAGGTGGGTAGTGATTGTAGATTGTCCTGGATATCATAGATGGTGGCAGACAGGTTTTGCCATATTTCTTTAGGTTGGTGATCAAAAAAGAAATATATGGAGGATTATGAGGGCAAAGACGTTATACCATTACTGTGTTGTCTTCAGAAGGGATTAGAGGTCTCTCTTTGAGGATACAAAAGAGAGTCAACAGGTGAACTAGCATGTCTGCTAACTCAAAGCAGATGCACTCTGCATCCCAAAGATGAGCACGAGTTCTAAAGTAGAGATGGGAGACCGGAAGGAAGAGATGGTGTGAATGCCACAAATGGGCTCAGGTATAGAAGGTGAAATCCATGGCAAGGGTCACTATAAGAAGTGGGAGAGGGAACGGAAGTTTCAGGAATTTGGAGGGCACAGTGTCATGGGAGCTGGACAGTTCCAAGGATTGAAATATGGATAGGCATTCCGAGAAAAGTTGCACTTAGAGAACCTATAGATGAGTGACCCATGGTTTGTAACATTGAAAAATGAGAGTGCCTGCCTCATAGTCTAGAAAAACACCAACATGACGGGGAGGAACAGTCATAGAAAGAGTCAAGACTCTTGAGTCAGGATGAGTGGTGGAAGAGTCCTCAAAGGCTTCATACCTAAATTTATCCTTTAACCCTATAACCCAGTAGCCAAATTGAGGTCTGTATATGGAGTAAGCATTTTCATAACTCGTGCTTCGTTGAACAGCAAACTTTATATTACAGGAACGTATTCTACAGTATATCCCTAGGATCCAGGCAGTCTTCTTGGATACGTCTATTTCCCAGTAGTGTTTCCCTGAGGAGAAATATTGGGAGCCCAAGATACCATAATTATAATACTTAACAGGCCATATTGGCACAGATAGCACTTGTCTCTGATCTTCTGAAAGGACAAGATTCAAACTTAGGTTGAATGGATTCAATGTGATGTCCACTGCAGAGGAAAAAAAAAATAAAAATAAAAACATATAACAAATACAGGGTAAGCTTATCCAGTGACATTGTGAAGAGGGAACTTGGGAATTGACTGTGAAGAACTTGTGCTGATGGACTGGGGAAAAGGATTCAAACATTAGAGTGACATATTATATGTATGTATCAGGAGGTGAACACGTGGCGCTATGATCAAATCTAATTGAAACTGCAGACTTCTGAAATGGGGTCAGAACACAGTAATTTGAAGACCCAATAAATCTTCTTACCCCAGTGGCACTGGACGCGTGTTAGCTCTGAAATGATAAAAGATTCAGTGATGTTGATTGATGCAAGTGACTAAGCACTGATACCTACTTCTTTTCTAGGGTGAGGGTAGGGGGTAGGACCACTGTGAAGCTATGAAGTGGTGAATGAAAGGATGAACCAGAAACCTAGCCATTCTCCATTTTATATAACCACATCCTCTTCAGCTATACCCCTTCTCTGAATACCCTCCTTCTTTCTACTCCAACTTGTGCCCAAATTTAGTCCCTGGCACCACAAGAATCCCATATCCACACTCCTGCCCTGGCTTCCATACCTTTAAACATATGCAGCATTCCACGCAGATCTGGAACACGGAATACATTCTTCAGTTTCTTGGAAATCGTTTTTGGCTTCTTCAGTGTCCAGATCTCACTCCTAGAGATGATAAAAATGTTGACCCTACATCTCGTACACACCATCCTTTTAATACCACTGCCTTCCTCTCCTTCCATGCACTGATGCACTTAAACCTTCTTCCCTGAGAAACCCGAGGAGGGGAGAAGCGATGGCTCTGACACCGCAGACAAAAGAAATGTGCTCGTGTCTACCTGCCCACTTAGGAAGAAGACCTTCACTTTAAAAAATTAAACAAAAAGCTGTCTCCTTCTAGAAATGGAATATATTAACCCTTCTTTCGATACTTCGTGGAATGAATACGAAACTAGGTGAAATACTGTATAGGAAAGGCTTTTGCTACCTCTGTGTTCTGCTGTGCTGTGCTGTGCTTAGCTGCTCAGTCATGTCCGAATCTTTGTGACCCCATGGACTGTAGCCCATCAGGCTCTTCTGTCCATGGGGATTCTCTAAGCAAGAATACTGGAGTGAATATGCCTCCATGCTTTCCTCCAGAGTCTTCCCAACCCAGGTCTCCTGCATTGCAGATGGATTCTTTTACTGTCTGAATCACCAGGGAAACCCTTTGCTACCTCTAAAATGGTACTAATATGGAAAAGTCATCACACACAATGGGTCTCCCAGATGGACGTTCCCAGGCAGATCAATAGGGAGGCTACAGATTCTGACTGTGGTATGGGTCTATTTTTGGAGAGCCAATAAGCCTGTGCCCTGGTTCAAAGCTTTACTTCCAGGGGTGTGGCCCACAAACAATATTGGAGATATTTAGGAGTTCTGGGAAAAAGTTAAAAACTTCTGGCAAAGGAGAAGTTATGACTACTGAACTGAAAATGGTTAGAACTTCATGTGTTTGTAAAGAATTTGGTGCTGCTAGATGGATCAGCACACTTTAGACACAAAGACTACACTTTCCCATATAAGTTTCTAAAATGTGTAACTTGGAAAAGATTAATTATTGCCACCAGAGTCAAAACCAATAACCTCAAAGCTTAGGTCTGCTTTTAGAAATCTTAAAGAGAACCTTGTGGAATGACGTAGTCCCACTCTACTTCTAGGTAGGCAAAATTTAAAACAAAATAAAACTTTTTTTTTTTCTTCCTCTTTAAAGCTGACCTGCATAACTATTTTAGGGCTTGACAAGACCCATGTGCTAACATAAGCACCAGTGAAATAAAGAAACCAAAGAAGGACGGAGAATGAATTAAATGAGTGAAGTCACAAGAGTCTAACAGTAAACTCCTTTATCCTCTTTACCCTTATAAACCCTAACTGTGAATTCCAACTACTGAATTCATTAACATAGAATCCGGCTCATTCTCAAAAGATATAGAACACTAAAATCCTCATCTGTGACCACAATTTAAAATAATACTGCATCAAAACTTCATTGTTTGGGGAGATTTTTCATTCTGATTGACCAGATAACTCTCATGGCTACAAACCTTTCTTCATACCACATGACCATGACTCCTGATCACCCATACGCACCATTTCATGATTCCACTCATGTCCTAGGAGGAAGAGAGAAAACACAAGTCAAGGAAAATAAATAAAATAGCAGGGTTAAGGAAACAAAGAATAGGAAAACTATAGAGAAAAACAGAGCAGTCAAAGTTATTTGAAATTATTTGAAAAAAATCAATAAAATAGATAACACTTTAGCTAAATATCTCAAGAAAAAAATACATAGGAGGCAAATTACTAAAATAAGAATTAAAGAAGAGACGGTACTATTGAATTAACAGAAATTAAAAGAATATAAAGGCTATGAAAAATTGTATACCAACAAACTAGATAATGTAAATTAAATGGACAAATTCCTTCAAACACAGAAACTATCCACACTGATTCACAGAGAAATAGAAAAACTGAATAGACCTAAACATGTAGAGATTGGACTGAAAAGCAAAAACCTCCTCCAAAGGAAAGTCCAGTTCTAGATGGCTTCACTGGTGAATTCTGATAGTTTTAAAGGCAAAATAATACAAATATTTCACAAATTCTTCCAAAAAACAGAAGAGGAGGAAACACTTCCCAACTCATTCCATGAGGCCAATACTATTCTGATACTAAAATGAGACAAAGACATTACAAAAAAAGTAAACTACAGGCTAATATCCCTTATGAATATAGACATGAAACTTTTTCAATGAAACACTAGAAAATTTAATCCAGCAAAATATAAAAGATTATACATCATGCGTCCATGCATGCTGAGTCGATTCAGTCGTGTCTGACTCTTTTCGACTCTATGGACTGTAGCCTCCCAGGCTCCTCTGTCCATGGGATTCTCCAGGCAAGAATATTGGAGTAGGTTGCCATTCCCGAGATCAAACCCAGACCTATTATGTCTCCTGCATTGCCAGGCAGGTTCTTTACCACTAGCGCCACCTGGGAAGCCCCATTGTACATCACAGTCAACTTGAATTTATCCCAGAAATGCCAGGTTGCTTCAACATTAGAAAAGCCATCAGTATGAGTGAAAATAAGCTTGATATATATTTCAAAGGAGCCTCTTAGTGACAACAACAGGATTAGAACCCAAGGACACAGATGAGAAGGTAACTGACATGGGTTCAGAACCGCAGGTGGGATGGCCCTCCTCACCTGCAGCAGCTCCACAGTTGGCCATTCACTGCGGCGCTCCAGGTCTGAGATGAGCTCCTTCAGCAGCTCGCCCTGCTGCACCAGCTCAGCCTCCGCCACAGCCAAGCTATCCAGGGTCTTCTTCTCCTCTTCCTCCAATCTCTGCAGTTCTCTTCGCTCCTCACTGTCTAGGATGCTTCTAAGCTGATTAAACTCTGTTTGTATCCTTTGCCTCTCAGTCTGAATCTGATACTGTAAGGTTAGACAAGGGGGAGAGGGAATGAATCTGTCAGCTGGGGAGCCCACTTGTGTAAGGGATTAAGAGCCAGGAAAATATTTTTCAGGGGCTTCTTACCAGGAAGGGAGTTAAAGTAGGCAAGCAATTTTGGGGAAAGCTCAGATTTTTTTTTTTCTGTTATTTTCCCTCAGTACAAATCAAAAAGATTTCAGACAATCTTATCTGCCAACCCTGGGCCAAAATGTAAAATCTGAGTGAGGTCTGAGTTCTGGATAGCTGTCCTAGACACTCATGCCTCCCTGCATTACTGCAGTCCCTAAGTTTGAACCTTGAGAAAAAGCTCAGTCTTTTGCCATTGTCTTCCACTGAAGGTGTCAGAGACTTGCAGGAGGAGTGGAAGACAGAATTCTCCAGCCTTCTTCACCATAGAAGGCTTCCCTGGTGGCTCAAGAACATGTGTGCAATGCAGGAGACTCAGGAGACTTGGGTTCAGTCCCTGAGATAAGAAAATCCCCTGTGAAGAATATGGCAACCCATTCCAGTATTCTTGCCTGGAGAATCTTATGGACTGAGGAGCCTGGCAGGCCATAGTCCATAGAGTCACAAAGAGTCAGACACGACTGAGGCAACTGAGCACAACACAGACTCACCATAAAGTCAGTCTTCATGCTGAATTCCGAAACTCTGTGTATGTTTGAAACATATCCACTCTCAAGCCCCTACTTCTCACAGGGAAAGGACCAAGGAGAGAACAAATAAAATGGCACCTGGACTCATTTAATGCCAGGCAACAAGAGGAAGGGACTTCCTCATAATTAGGACAGAAGGACACACGGTTGTGCCGACTTCTAACTCAGAAATCCATTAGGAAGAGTCTCCTCCCACCTTCCAGGAAGTTCTCTCTTCCCTGATGTCAGCTTCCAACTTCTCAGCCTTCTGCTGCTCCTTCCTCAGCCTCGTCAGAGCTGCCTGAAGCATCTCCTATAAGGGAGGAACCACACCAGCATCAAACTTTTCAGCACCTGGACCGAGAATAAACAGGGAAGAAATCATGCTGATCTCAGAAAAGACCAGTTTATGGAAATCAGTTTGAATCTGATCATTAAAATCGATGACACGGGATAGAAGAACATCTGAGAAGGTAAATGCATTGTTTATTCCTAAGCAGTGAAAGTCACTATCCTTGCCAATTCTTTTTTTTTAGAGTAATTATCGATTCCGCTTTGGCAAGGAATGTCCTTTTTTCGTATTGACATTTTTTCTATGTCCAATCCACAGTCTTCAACAGCACCCATTCTGCTGAGAGCTAATCTCAGCAACTAGAGCTAATCTGGTAAAGGAATTGCCAATCAACACAACAAAAGAGACAAAAGAAGAAAACCTCTCACTTTCAGCCAAGAGTCTATACTTTTGGCTCCTCCTTTATGTAACTAAAGAAAAACACAGAAATGTCCTTCAGACATTGGAAGTTGAGCACACTGTAGACATACATCGGAGATTACAGAGCTCACTACTGTGGTGCCAAACAGAGCAAATGAGAAGGTGAGAGTTTCCACCAAGTACTAATTTCCGTCCTGGGCCCTACCTGACTTTCCTGGACGGCCTCTTCCATGAGGAGTGTGTGGTGACCATGGTGCTCCTGAGATCGTTCACAAAGACGACAAATGACTTTTCTGTCTTCCTTACAGAAGAGCAGGAGTTTCTCTTCATGGTGCACACAGAGACCTGTCTTCTGCCCCTCCTCTGGGCTCAGCTTGACCATTCTGAGTCTCTCCACTATGTTGGCCAGATGCAGATTAGGCCACAGGTTTCCAAGTGAGTACCGCGCACCACACACAGGACAGCTGCTGTCTCCTCCTAGGCTGATGTCTGTCTCCTTGCTGTCAGTGATGCAAGTCTGGCAGAAGCTGTGACCACAGCCTAGACTTAGGGGTTCTGTTAAAAGCTCCCGGCAGACGGGACAGGACACCTCTTTCTGTAGGTTCACCACAGTATTTAAAGCCATAGCAGCTGCTCCCTGGCTTCCTCCTGTCTGGAGCTCTTCTTGCTTAAGGATTCTGGGATGGATGGGCAGATTGAAAAGAGATATGTAAGACTGGCATAGATAAAAAAGATTTCAATCATGCAGACATTAAAGACTGATTAAGACTGAAATACTGAAGAATAAGAAAGAACAAATGGAATTTAATGGCCTGGGAAAGCCACTAATGCCTCAGGGCTTTTGCAGTTTGCTTTTCTTTCACCCTACAATGATCTTTCCCTTGATATTTGCATGACTTCCTGTTATGCTTCATATGAATCCCTCCTTATATGGTCTCTCCTTTGAAGGGCCTTATGTGATTAACTCATCTACAGCACAAGCATCAATATATCACTTTGCGTGCACTTACCATCTTTCCTTATTATCACTGTATAATATATTGATACCTTTCTTGAAGCATCCTACTCCGAAAATGCAATCTGTGTAGATTGCTGCTAAGTCGCTTCAGTCATGTCCGACTCTGTGTGACCTCATAGACGGCAGCCCACCAGGCTCCCCCGTCCCTGGGATTCTCCAGACAAGAATACTGGAGTGAGTTGCCATTGCCTTCTCCAATGCATGAAAGTGAAAACTGAAAGTGAAGTCGCTCAGTTGCATCTCACTCTTTATGAGCCCATGGATTGCAGCCCACCAGGCTCCTGTGTAAATTAGGCACTTGTTTTTATTCACTGCTGTATCCCTAATGCCTAGCACAGGGAGCATAATGTTTGATGAATACATAAAAGATCTTCTCACTTCCCCAGAGGAAATTAGACCTTTAAAAAAAAAAAAAAATCAGCATTTCCTCTTTTCTTTCCGTTAATTAGCTGTTCTCCTATAGGTGAGCTTTAGGAGCACAGATAGGTTTCCAGTGAATATTTATCTATGGGTCAATCAATCAATTTTTCCACCTGTCTCTCCCAATATACCTTTCCATAAGGAGTTCTTCTACGTACTTATACTCACTTCCCAGAGACACCCACAGACAGAGTAAACATTATAAGAGGAAAGTAATTTTATGACTAACAATTATCTCAGTTCAGTTCAGTTGCTCAGTTGGATCTGACTGTTTGTGACTCCAGGGACTGCAGCAAACCAGGCCTCCGTGTCCATCACCAACTGCAGGAGTCTACTCAAACTCATGCCCATTGAGTCGGTGATGCGATCCAACCATCTCATCCCCTGTCGTCCCCTTCTCCTTCCACCTTCAATCTTTCCCAGCATCAGAGTCTTTTCCAAGGAGTGAGTTCTTTGCATCAGGTGGCCAAAGTATTGGAGTTTCAGCTTCAGCATCAGTCCTTCCAGTGAATTTTCAGGACAGATTTCCTTTAGGATGGACAAGTTAGATCTCTTTGCAGTCCAAAGGATTCTGAAGAATCTTCTCCAACATTACAGTTCAAAAGCATCAATTCTTCGGCACTCAGCTTTCTTTATAGTCCAACTCTCACATCCATACATGACTACTGGAAAAACCACAGCTTTGACTAGACGGATCTTTGTTGGCAAAGTAATGTCTCTGCTTTTTAATATGCTGTCTAGGTTGGTCATAACTTGTCTTCCGAGGAGTAAGCATCTTTTAATTTCATGGCTGCAGCCACCATCTGCAGTGATTTTGGAGCCCCCCAAAATAAAGTCTGACACTGTTTCCCCTGTTTCCCCATCTATTTGCCATGAGGTGATGGGACCAGATGCCATGATCTTAATTCAGTTTTTTGAATGTTGAGCTTTAAGCCAACTTTTTCACTCTCCTCTTTCACTTTCATCAAGAGGCTTTTTAGTTCTTCTTCACTTTCTGTCATAAGGGTGGTGTCATCTGCATATCTGAGGTTATTGATATTTCTCCCAGCAATCTTGATTCCAGCTTGTGCTTCATCCAGCCCAATGTTTCTCATGATGTACTCTGCATAGAAGTTAAATAAGCAGGGTGACAATATACAGCCTTGATGTACTCCTTTCCCTATTTGGAACCATTCTGTTGTTCCATGTCCAGTTCTAACTGTTGCTTCCTGACCTGCCTACAGATTTCTTAAGAGGCAGGTCAGGTGGTCTTGTATTCCCATATCTTTAAGAATTTTCCACAGTTTGTTGTGATCCACACAGTCAAAGGCTTTGGCATAGTCAATAAAGCAGAAGTTCTTCTGGAACTCTCTTGCTTTTTTGATGATCCAATGGATGTTGGCAATTTGATCTCTGGTTCCTCTGCTTTTTCTAAATCCAACTGGAACATCTGGAAGTTCACAGTTTACATACTGTTGAAGCCTAGCTTGGAGAATTTTGAGCATTATTTTGCTAGTATGTGAGATGAGTGCAGTTGTTTGAGCATTCTTGGGTGGCCCCACAGGGCATGCCTTAGTTTCACTGAGTTAGACAAGGCTGTGGTCCTAGAGTGATTAGATTGAGTAGTTTCCTGAGATTATGGTTTCAGTGTGTCTGCCCTCTGATGCCTTCTTGCAACACCTACCGTCTTACTTGGGTTTCTCTTACCTTGGCATCTGGTCTCATCACTTCATGGGAAATAGATGGGGAAACAGGGGAAACAGTGTCAGACTTTATTTTGGGGGGCTCCAAAATCACTGCAGATGGTGATTGCAGCCATGAAATTAAAAGACGCTTACTCCTTGGAAGAAAAGTTATGACCAAACTAGATAGCATATTGAAAAGCAGAGACGTTACTTTGCCAAAAAAGGTCCGTCTAATCAAGGCTATGGTTTTTCCAGTGGTCATGTATGGATGTGAGAGTTAGACTGTGAAGAAAGCTGAGCGCCGAAGAATTGATGCTTTTGAACTGTGGTGTTGGAGAAGACCCTTGAGAGTCCCTTGGACTGCAAGGAGATCCAACCAGTCCATTCTAAAGGAGATCAGTCCTGGGTGTTCTTTGGAAGGACTGATGCTAAAGCTGAAACTCCAGTACTTTGGCCACCTCATGTAAAGAGTTGACTCATTGGAAAAGACTCTGATGCTGGGAGGGATTGGGGGCAGGAGGAGAAGGGAATGACAGAGGATGAGATGGCTGCATGGCATCACTGACTCAATGAACGTGAATTTAAGTGAATCCCGGAAGATGGTGATGGACAGGGAGGCCTGGCGTGCTGCGATTCATGGGGTCACAAAGAGTCGGACACGACTGAGCAGCTGAACTGAACTGAACTTGAGCATTCTTTGGCATTGCCTTTCTTTGGGATTGGAATGAAAATTGACCTTTTCCAGTCCTGTGGCCACTGCTGAGTTTTCCAAAGTTGCTGGCATATTGAGTGCAGCATTTTCACAGCATCATCTTTTAGGACGTGAAATAGAGCAATTAGAATTCCATCACCTCCACTAGCTTTGTTAGTGGTGATGCTTCCTAGGCCCATTTGACTTCACATTCCAGGATGCTGGGCTCCAGGTGAGTGATCATACAATCGTGATTATCTGGGTCATGAAGCTCTTTTTTGTACAGTTCTGTGTATTCTTGCCACCTCTTCTTAATATCTTCTGCTTCTGTTGGGTCCATACCATTTCTTTCCTTTATTGAGCCCATCTTTGCATGAAATGTTCCCTTGGTATCTCTAATTTTCTTGAAGAGATCTCTAGTCTTTCCCATTCTATTGTTTTCCTCTATTTCTTTGCACTGATCTCTGAGGAAGGCTTTCTTATGTCTCCTTTCTATTCTTTGGAACTCTGCATTTAAATGGGTATATCTTTCCTTTTCTCCTTTGCCTTTTGCCTCTGTTCTTTTCACAGTTATTTGTAACAATTGTCTAGCCAGTTAGAATTTATAAGTCACTTCAATGTATTTATTCTGCATATAAAAATCTTTGTGAAATGAGTACTCCCTTTATTCAGACGCATAAATAGAATCAAGTGACTTACAAAGATCATTCAAATCAATAAGTTGAATTGGGGTGACTTCCTTGCTGGCTCAGATGGTAAAGCGTCTGCCTACAATACAGGAGACTCAGGTTCAATCCCTGGGTCAGAAAGATCTCCTGGAGAAGGAAATGGCAACCCACCCCAGTATTCTTGCCTGGAAAATTCCATGGGCAGAAGAGACTGGTGGGCTATATAGCCCATGGGGTGGCAAAGAGTCAAACACAACTGAGCGACTTCACTCACTTCACTCATGGTGTCTTCAGGGTCCTCTTTCAGAGGCCTGGTGGGTGTGATAAATACTATCACCTAGAGGTACATATTTTTGAGAAATCAAATAATTTTCCAAATAGGAGAATATCGAAGATATTGCTGCGGAATAAGTGAGATTTGAATGGAAAGCTGAATGATGAGCAGGGAACATGAAATGAGAGGAAAAAAATATTTTAGAGAGAAGGAGTCACATATGTGAATGTTCTGTTAGTGACAGGCACGGCATCTTCAACCTGCTTTAAAAGGTCAGCCTGACTGCTATGCAGAGAGCTGCTAGGCTTTCAGAATTGCAAGAACCCAGAAGGGACCAGAAATTTTACACTTCCTACATGATGTGAAGTGTCCTTCCAAAGAGCAGAGGTTCAATGATGGAAGTTTGTAGGACAAGTTGATGGAAACAATGGAGAGAAGCAGAAAAGAGTGAGAGATGAGACAAAATGACAGGCTTGAGAGTTAGAGATTGTGTATATGGGAATGAAGGATTATCATCAGGCTTAAGTTTTTTCTTCCTGTAAAAAGGAAGACATTGGTATGTCTCCTAGTTCTTTATTTTTGTTATTTTTGGTAAACAGAGACCTCAGCTTTCTCAAAGAAGTTGTGACTCTTATAGGGTCACCTATAGGGTCCTGGAAGCTATGCTTCTGGTTCTTACAAGGTAATGCTTCTGGTTCTTACAAGGAAATCAGTCTGTTGGCACAAAACTTACTTAAACTATGTTAGTTTCATACATATCCAACTGATCTTGTTCTCTTGCAAATGACCTGAAGAGAGAGATGACGTACCTACCACACCACAATATGGCCCCTCACCGAGAGCGCACCAGAGGCAGCCATACTGACTTTTCGGTCTCCTCTCCTCTATGCCCCTGCTAGGCTAAGTGAACCTGGTTGGTTTCTGCCCTGCCAAGATACATGAGTGGGAATGGCAAACCAAAGCTGAAACTAGTGCTAGTGGTCACTCAGAGGTCCTGTCGCAGAGTGGTAGCATGGTGATGCTGACTCTCAGAACCTGGACTCCTTAGTACAAGGAACTATGAAGCAAAAAAAAAATTACGAAAATAAAAATAAAGGACTATCTCGGTAGATATTAATATCTTGGAACTTGCTATGATGGATTTTTTTGTCTCCTATGCAGATGCATTCACTTGCTTGAATGTGAGCTTATTTGAAAACAAGGTCTTTGCAGATGTAATCAAGTTTAGATGAGATTATACTGATACAAAGTGGGCTATAAACACAATGACCAATATCCTTTAAGAAGATGAGAGTGCACACACACACTGGAAAGAAGGCCATGTGGCGATGATGGCAGAGATTGGAGTAGTGTAGCCACGAGGCAAGAAATGACTAAGATTGCTGAAAGCCTCCAGAAACTAGGAGATGAACATGGAATAGGTTCCTCCTTGGAGCCTACAGAAAAGAAACAACTCTACAACCACTTTGATGTTGGACTTCTAGCCTCCTGAACTGTGAGAAAATAAATTTCTGTTCCTTGAACAACCCAATTTGTGATACATTTTTCTTTGTGACAGTCCTAGGAAATGAATACAGTTGCAAAGGTTTGATATTGAAACAAAGATCTGAGGGATTCATAAACTATACACTTACCCTTGCTCTAAAGAGTTGGGGAGAGGGGCATGATGAAAGCTGCATGGAGATAAATTTAGGTCTAGAAATCTGTCCACTTCACCAATCATCCATGAAGTGAACCTGGTGAGAAGTAAAGCTGGTGGGTATAATCCAGCCAATGGTAGAGATACTGAAAATTGTCTAAAGGCCGTATGTTGTTAACCGCTGGCTACAGTGACTATGTGTCAGATCAGGCTCTGATAACTGGTAAGACCAGCGGTTTACATAATATGACATTGTCCACCCTAGCTTACAGCTGAAGGTATGAGCCAACATTGGCATGACATGTTTTCATTCTATTGAGAATCCACTCAATACTGAGAAACACTAAGAGTCTACAGAGGAGGGAAGAGTAGAGCATGCATTCTACTGTGGCGCTTGGACCTCCTGTTTAGAGTCTGGCTGCAAGGAACTGATGTCAAAGTGGATGCCACCATAAATGTCTGCAAAAGGAGAAAGGTGCAGAGGAACCAGAGCCCCCAGTCATGGGCAGTGACCCAACCAAGACCCAAGAATGACCCCAAGAGCCCAGCAGCCATCTTTCAGGGACATGGAGAAGGGAATACAAGGAGTATCTATCTGATAGAACTCCCAAGTCAGATAGTTGCCATGGTGTCAAATGAATGCATCCTACACTTGAGTTTTCTCCTAATATCTGGATTCACGATATTGTAAACTCTATGCTTCTCTGCAGATTAGACAGTAAAATGAAAGTTTCTCTAGAAAGTGGAGTGCAGGGAAGGATGGCCCTAGGAGCTTCTAAACAACATCCCAGACACTTCTCTGTGTTTCTTGAGTCAGGAACGGCCAATGAGAAAAGAAGGCCTTTAAGTCTCTCACATTCATAAGATGGTGCTCAATTTTCTTTTCACAATGAGGCCTTTGGGACTTTCCTATTGGTCCAGTGGTTGACTCCACCTTCCAATGCAAGAGATGCAAGTTCGATCCCTGATTGGGGAACCTAGGTCCTACATGCCACAGGGTGTGACCAAAATTTGTAAAAAATAAATCAATGGGGCTTCAAGAGCACTACTTAAAATTGCAAGACCTTTACTGGGTCTTTGCAGATCCCTCAGCCTGAGTCAACATTTAAAAAATGTTCCTCCATAATATTAATCATCTTCTTATATACTACCTTAGTTTTGTTTGTTTACAATCTCTTCCCAGCTATAATGTAAGCTACTATATGTATTTAACATTTATTGTATGTTGAATGGATATTCATTGTACTTTTAAAAGCCAGCAGCCTGCGTTAGTTCCTATGAACTACATCTTAAAAATAAGTGAATAAATCTATTTTCCTCCTATTTATTGCAGCTTGTTTTTGACCCTGAGAAGACACTTGTTATCTGGGGGAGAAGTGGATCCTATTCAAGAGTAAGGCATAGACTCACAGAAAGGCAGTAACAATGACTTCTGAAAAGTGGGCACACAGAACAGAGAGGCCATGTATCAGAATGTCAGTAAGATATCAATCTTTGTGTAATGTAGCACAGCTTCTTTATCCATTCTTCTATCAATGGACATTAGGTCCCATTCTATGGCACAGGGAACTATACTCAATATCCTATGATAAACCTAATGGAAAAGCATATAAAAAATAATATATATGTATAACTGGATCACATTTCTGCCTAGCAGAAATTAACACAACATTGTAAATCAACTACACTTCAATAAAATAAATTTTAAAATACAAAAAAATAAGATAGGATAATAACAATAAAAAAAGATATCAGTCACTGTGAAATGTGAGCTTAAGATGGGACATGCTTAGTGTCAATTGATAAGAGCAAACTTCTTTGTAAGACCACTGAGTCTTTGGGCTCCTTCTGAGCAATAATCAACTCCTTATTAATTAGTGGTCTACTGTAAATAATAAGTAATTGAGGGAGCAATCACTGCAAAAGTGTGCCTAAGTGGAAGAAGAAGGAGGAAGAGCTCCAAGGCAGGAGAGACTAATGAAGAGAGAGTAGCAGGTCTATCCAGGGAAGTGCAAGCAGATTCCTGAGACTGGATGTCAGCGGGACACATGACAAGTGGAAGCCACAGAGGTGGGCAGTTGTCATAACATCCAACCTGCCATCCTCAAGCAGGACAGAAGCTGAGGGGATGTCAGGAGGGCCACAGACAGCCCCTCAGTGGTGCCAGGAGGAGGGCCAAAGGATCAGCTTCCACATTGCCCCTGGCCATGTTCCCAAGGCTCCATTCTGTCTGATGCTCCATACAAGAAGCTGGGGCATCACACAGTTGGAAAACAGGGACCTCCTTCACCAGGTTGTCTTCTGATGAGGTGGAGGTGAGCAGATTTTCTGTTCATCTCATTATGAGAGACAGACACACACACACACACACACACACACAGATAAACACACACACAGAGACGCAGAGAGAGAGGATTCTATTTCCTGGCAGGAAGGTAGACAATCAAAGCTATGGTATAGGAAAGAGATGTGGATGGACTCAGCCTGGAGAAATAAGTGCTCCTCCAGAAAGCAAGCAAGGCCCTCTGCCTCTTCCACACTCACTTCTTTCCAGGCCGTTCCTGCTCTAGACTCAGAGCTGCCATCTGTCTGCACTTAGCAGGTAGCCTGCAAGTTGGCTTTTTTGACCTTCAGAGCAAGCCTGAGCCACAATCTAAACGCATCCAATTAAGCCTAGTACTTTCCTTCCAGAGTCTTCTGCCCTCTGTGCCTCCACAAACCTCCCACACACCTTCAGCTTCCAGAGAAGACTCTTGGTTTCAGTGGTGAAGAAAAGCAGGGGCAATCATGGTCAGAATTCACTCACCAAACAAGGCTCAGTCTGCATGAAGCAGCTTCTTATGAGGAGCTGGCAGAGAAACGAAAGTGAAATCTTGGCCTGGCAGGAAGAGGAAGAGGGCAGGAACTGTGGGCCAAGTTGGCAGCGGTCCCTTAGGGCCACTGGGGAGAGAGTAATGTTTTAACCCAGGGGTTTTCAGGGCGGGGCGGGGGCCGGGGGGGCTTTGGCTTCTGTGACAAATTTGGTTGTGGGGATGCTACTGCCATCTAGTGGACAGAGACCAGGGATACAGCCAACCGTTCTATAATGCACATGATGACTCCCACAAGTGTGCCCTGTCCAAATTGCTGAGGTTGAGAAGCTCTGTTTAGCCATCTGTTTCCTAGACCAGCAGGAAGTGGAGGGTCTCCACCACTTTCATAATTGTGCACAGGCCCTCAATCAGTCCACCATTAAAAAAAATACTTATTTATTTGACTGTGATATATCTTAGTTGTAGCATGTGGGATCTTCAGTCTTCATTGCGGTACGTACGATCTAGTCCCCTGACCAGGGATCGAACCTGGGCCACAGCTTTGGGAGTACACAGTCTTAACCACTGGACTACCAGGAAAGTCCCCCAGTCAACCAATTCGAATCAGCCCTTCCTGTCCAGTGTTCTACTTGCTCCACAAAAGCATTACACCGTCTCCTAGGAGATGGGAGTTGAAACCACACCTGATGGGAATAACCTTGAGCAGAGAAGCGCCTATCAAACGTCTCCCACCTTCTTGGGCACAGGATAATTCTAGCACATTATGTCTCCATGAAAAGTTTTATTTATTAATCTATTTATTTTTCTTTATTAAGGAAGTACAATTAAAGGACTAACTTTTTTTAAAATCCCTTTTAAAAAATTTATGTATTTACTTATGCTTGGTTACACTGGATCTTTGTTGGGTGGGGGCTTCTTCCAGTTGCAGTGAGTGGGGGCTACTCTTCATTTTAGTGCCCAGGCTTTTGTGGCAGCTCTGTTGCAGAGCACGGGCTCTAGGTGCGTGTGCTTCAGTAGTTACAGAATGCGGACTCAGCAGCTGTGACTCGTGGCTCCAGAGCACCGACTCGATAATTGTGGCACATGGGCTTAGTTGCTCTGCAGCACGTGGGACCTTAACTGGACCGGGCATCGAAACTGTGTCCCCTGTATCGACAGGCGGATTCTTATCCACTGCACCACAAGAGAAGTCCCTAGGCTAATTTTTTGTGCTGTATTCATTGAGGAAATCCTGGGTTCTCCTGTACTCGTAGAAAACACATTACATAAGAAAAAAATGCCACCTTTGGAAACTGCTTTCCAAGGTGTAGTTATCCCTTCTGCCCTTTCCCATCTTCTGACTCATACTTAGAGACGAAGAACAAATCCAACTCAGAAAGAGAGTCCCCGAAATTGTTGCAATTTTAACAACTTTCTTGCAAAAATTTCTGTATCCATTACAAGTGGACCTATCCTTTGACCACTTCTAAGAAATTGATTATTCCTTTTTCGTTTAGATAACGAAAACTAGAATAAAATCAACAGACAACAAGTTATAGAGTTAGATAAATAGATTAGTAGTTATGACCTAGGTTTCACGCTGACACATGCTGTTTTTTACATCCAAATAACACTTGGAGCAAAAGAAAAAAGTGCATAGGTATAAAGCTAGAAAACTATGGCTAGGATATGTATGCTGAAAATTAGGAAGTGCTGATAAAAAATAAAAGGAAGCATATAAATACAGAGACATAACAGACATGAATTTGAAGACTCAAAATAAAGGAGATCAGGTATCAATTTTTACAGAATATATATATATATGTGAAATAAAGTTCTATCAAAATCTCAGCAAGAAGTTTTGTAGATATAGATACACTCATTCCAAAATTTTATAAGGAAAGAAAAAAAAAGACAAAATACTTCAAACAATTGAAAAAAACCTAATATGTGATGAGTCACTGTACTTCATGTTAAAGGTTACTATTTGGCTACATTAACCAAGAAGCAATGAACATCCAAAGGAAAAAAATAAATAAATATGAATCTTGACCCAAATTTAACCCCTTATACAAAAATTAATGCAAAGTTGATCACTGGCTTAAATATAAAATAAATATTTATAAAACATTTAGAAAAATTTTGTAAGAAAGAAAATCCCTAGAAACTAGAACTAGGTAAAGAGTTTTCAAGTGACAGCAAAAGCCAAACTCATAAAAGCAAAATTTAATAAATTAGACTTATCAACTTAAAAAACTTTAAGAAGCTTTAAAAATTAAAAACATTTACTCTGAAAAAGTCTCTGTTAAGATGAAAAGACAAGCTACAGGCTGGGAAAACCTATCTGCAAACCACACATGTGACAAATACCTTTTATTTAGATTATATTAAAAAAAAACTCCCTAAACTTAACAGTTAAAAACAAAAAAAAGGATCCAGTTAAAAAACAGGCAATGGGACTTCCCTGGTGGTCCAGTGGTTAAGACTCCATGCTCCCAAGGCAGGGGGCCCAGGTTTAATCCGTCACCAGGGAACTAGATCCCACATGCTGCAACTAAGAATTTTCATGCTGCAACCAAAGATACTACCCGCTGCAATGGAGATCGAATATCCCATGTGCCATAGCTAAGATCTGGTAGAGACCTAAATAAATAAATAAAAATTAAAAAGAAGAAAACAACAGGCAAAACACATGAACTGACATTTCACTAAAGAGGAGTATTCAGATGACAAACAAGAGCATGAAAAATGTACATCATTAACATTTAGAAATATGCCAACTAAAACTACAATGAAAAACAAACTAACTGAAATAAAAAATAGTGCTGACACCAAATGTTGATAAGGAAACGGAAGACGTGAATCACTCATACACTGCTGGTGGGAATATATTAAAATGGAGCCACTCAGGAAAACAGTCTGGTGTCTTCTTATAAAGATAAACACAAACTTATCCTACAGCACAGAATTGTATGCTTGAGCATTTACTCTAGAGAAATAAAATCTTACATTTAATTATTTATTAATGATAATTAATCTAAATTCAGAATAAAAAGCTTTTTAAAAAAATTGCTGAATGTTAAATAAAGATATCTTAAGACAAACAAAAACATAATAATTATTATTATACATCAAATACATATAACATTATATGCCTGACACCATTCTAGACACTTTAAATATATTTGCCTGTTTAATCTTCATATGAACTTCATAATGTTGATTAAATAATCCTAAATTTAAGGATGAGGAGGTGAAAGTAGACAGATGTGAATAATACTCAAAGCCTCAAAACTTTCAAGCTTAAGGAAAATTTTCTGTGAGTAACCAATAAAAAAAACCAAGAGAAAAGACTTATACATAGCTATTAATACTTAAAAGTTTATAAAAATATTAGCAATAAACTAAAAGCAGGCAAATACTTAGAATGTGACAGTGAAAACAGAGTATTATGTTATTTGTAAAAAATAATAAAGAGCAATAAGGACAACATGGAGTTTTCGAGACTTCAAAGGGCAAAAGCAGAAACAATCAGAACCATTTCAGAGATTTAGTAGCCAAGAAAACAAACTTGACAAAAGAAAAAGATTTGTTCCTGCCTTTGCCATTTCCCTAGTAGACTTCCATTTCCTCATCTGTAATACGGTTTTAAGGGGTCCAAATGAAGACAATGTGAGGTAATGTCCATAAAATGCTTAGCATGGAGCTGTAACACAAGTCATCAACAAATGGTAGCTATCATTACTTCATAAGATGAAATATGACTCTCCAATAGAGGTTTAATCTCAATAGCAATTAAAAATAAATTAAAATTATAGTACAATATAATTTTTGTTCTTTTGTTCTTAAAAATGAAAATACTCAGCCTCATTATTAGTGAAGAAAGATACATTATGAATCTTTTCTGAGAGTAATTTTATGGGATTCATTAAAAATCCAATCCACAATAGCATTTCTGAGACTTTATTCTTAAAATAAAAATTGAAAGATCAGAGCAAGCTTAGATATGTTCAGAGAAATCTTATATATACAATTAAAAATGGAAAGCTCTAAATATCCAATAATATTGAAAATGTATGAAATTACATATCCATGGAACAAAGAATGTAAGGTGGGATAACATAAAGAAAAGCTATCATTGGTTTTCTCCTGACTAGGAATTTTTAAAAATATTTTTGCTGTTTCCCAACTGTCTTACATTGAGCACTTGCATTTTATATTAAAAGACAATACTTAAAATAATTTATTTAGAACACACCTGGACTGTGTACTTAAATAACAAATTGAATGAGACTTAAATTTGTGAATATATAGTCATAATACCAGGTAAAAGGATTTAAAAAGGGAATGCTTGGTTAAATAAGTTATTGTAAAACCCTGCAATGAAATACTATATAAAGATAGTAATGAGTTTATAAATTCATAAACCTTGGAAATTAATAGGACATCAAAGACCACTGTTAACATGAGGATTGAAAACCCATACCAGATGTTCACTCAGATGTCATTACAAGCATACTTGGCCAAGCCAATATGTTCACAAGAGGAGTGTAGAATGACATTATTTTCGCAAAAAGTCAAGCTTTCTGTTGACTTTTGTTCCCAGTATCAGCAATGTTCTGCCAGAAAAAATGATGTTATAATCCATGTTTATAGTATCATCCATAATCTATACATCTATACATGTATCATAATATTTCCTTATAGCACAAGGATAGATAAAGTTAAAAATAGATTCAGAAGGAAATAAAGTACAGACACAAATTAAGATACAGATTTAGATATAGATGGAGACAGACATAGATATATAAGTATATAGATACAGATGTACAACTATAGAAAAAAATTTTAATGATAAAATTGCTTAAGGGCTGTTTAGTTTATGAGTCCATGAGTTTTATTTCATGTTTTGCTTTTTTCTAACACTTTCTACAAAAATTATAGATTTTAGTCAAAGATGTATTAAAATAGAACTATGTACAGGATGCTATTTTTCTCAGATCATTCTCAATCTCCTCAGTCTCCTCAAGAGTTGTTCTACAGAATATGAAACACATATATTTGTATTTACATCCTCTTATTGTAGACATGCATGTCAGTAGGATATAAATTATGATATAATAGGAATAACTGTAAAATCCAGGAATCACTGATCCTAAGAATGTTATGTAGCTAGAATGAGAGACACTGAGGCACAGCAGTTTGTATGTAAAAGAGGTTTGTTTCAGAGTGGGAGAAACTCAGTTAGGTGTAGCTGAGCAAAATCCCAAGCTAGAACACTGTTCTTCCTTCATCTAATTCTGAAGATTATACTATAGTGTTATTAATTATAGATGACTTCTGAAAATCAATCCATCCTGTTCCAGGGTCTTTGAAGGAGGTTGCTTAGTTAGTTAAACATGGCTTCACTCTGCCAGGTTGTTTTGACAACAGAAAACTAAATTCTGCAATCTCGGGGTGAACTTGTTCTCAGACAGGGCTCACTGAGCTGTTTCCTAGTGTTTCAGCTGATCCCTCCCACCACTTCCACAGACTTCTTCACAGATACCTAGAGATTCTGAAAACTCACATCTTATGCTAAAGTTATTTCTTCTTTATGAACAACACATGAGCTACCTGCTCCCAGATTTGCTTGGTCTTGATCCCATAAATGATGGGATTCAGCATAGGTGGAGCAAGCATGCAGACATTAGCCAACAAGATGTGGATATGAGGTGGAATGTGGCGGCCAAACCTCTGAGTAAGGATTGTGAAGATTCCAGGCCCATAAAAGAGAATGATGACACAGACATGGGAGCCACATGTGTTGAGAGCCTTGTGACGAGCATCTTGGGAAGGGATGTGGAAGACAGCATGGAGAATCAGAATGTAAGAAACAAAAATTAATAGGACATCTAAGACCACTGTTAACATGAGGACAGAAAACCCATACCAGATGTTCACTTGAATGTCATTACAAGCATATTTGGCCAAGCCAATGTGTTCACAATAGGTGTGTGGAATGACATTATTTTGGCAAAAAGTCAACCTTTTCAAAAGAAATATTATGGGGAAAATTGTACAATAACTTCTCAGAAAGGCAATCACACCGATTTTCCCCATTAGTGTGTGTGTAAGAATAGTGGTGTATCTCAGTGGGTAGCATATGGCAATGTAGCGGTCAAATGCCATCACCAGCAAGATCCCCGACTCAGAGATGAAGGTGGAATGGATGAAGAAGAGTTGAGTGATGCAGCGATCCAGGGAGATCTCCCTCATATTGAACCAGAAAATGGCCAAGGCCTGAGGGACTGTGCACGTGGAGAGGACAAGGTCTGCTCCAGCCAGCATGTAGAGGAAGAGATACATGGGTTCATGGAGGTTCCGTTCCATGAAGATAATGAAGATGAGCAGGCTGTTCCCAAGCAGGGCAACGACATAGGAAATGAAGAAGGGGATGGAGATCCACACATGCTGATCCTCAAGGCCAGGGATGCCCAGCAAATGGAAGACTGTGTGGCTAACACTGCTGTGGTTAGAAGCAGTCATATCTGGAGCAGATGACATGGGACTGCACTTCCTATTCACAAAGATTGAGGAAAACATATATTCTTTAATATATTCATTAACAGGAATTATACAAACACCCTCCAGTATTGCTGCCTGGAGAATTCCATGGGCAGAGGAGTCCGGCAGGCTACAGTCCAAGGAGTCGTGAGAGTAAGACACGACTTAGCAACTAAACCAGTGCCACCATACAAACACACTTTGTGAAAAATATACCAAGAGCTTTTGGCCTATCTCACACTCTCCATCTTTGTTGAACATGCAAATCATAGGAAATAGGCAAGGGTGAAAGAATATGGTCTGCACGCCATTGAGTGATAGCCAACTACACTTACCTCCAACTAAACAGAGAGATGCAATTATATGTATTTCTCTTTCAAAGAGAAAATTTAAGTACAAGGAAGAAATCAGTATTCATGTCTGATAAACCTGTTAACATATTGATACTTGAACTTGACCTTGAAATGATGAGCTTATCATAAATTATGAATTAGAAGTGAAACATATACTAGCACAACACAAGGTAAATATATAGATCACTGCACTAAAGGAAGCTCCTGGAACACTTCTAGAGCATAGTAACAGGTACTTAAGATTTTCATAGGGGGTTGTACAGGCAGATATCCATGATTGTTAAAGGCCTTGATCACAACTTACACTTAGACTCCATCTTTTACGTGGGGAGTAGCCATTAGATGTCTTGAAGCTAGTAGTGTATAACAATTATACTAGTTTAGAATGATTACCTGTGAAAGTTTATTAGCGCTTGACTGAAGAGTTTGGTGCTTAAAGATTATTCATATTCCAGAGCAGAATGGATCTAAATATAGTAAAGCCACAAAAAATCACTGATATTTATTAAGCATTGTTTTATACCAGGGATTGTAATATGCAGGTTACATGTTATGTATTCTTTATGTAGGAAGTAGAAATCCACTCTAGGAAGTAGATGTTATCTCTGTTTCACACCTAAGGAAAGTGAGACCCAGAGACTGTGAATCACCTGTCAAATTTCACAATAAACAATGGATAGAAATGAATTTAAATCCTCTAACTTCACTACCTACAGTTTGCTTACTTGTGCAGGGAGTCCATGAAAATTTTAAGGGGTAACGTAGACAGGGTTTCCATGGCAGAGATGAGGCACCCCTGATGTTCTCACCTTAAAGGGCTAAACTTAGAAATAAATGAAATTGGAAAAAGAAAGAATTTATTGCTGGAGGGCAGGGGGTTGCAGTAGTTGGTACGGGGAAGATTCTTCAGTTGATAGAAATGAATATATGATTTCAACAATTACTTCCTACTAAACACTTTTATTCATCCATGAGCTTAATCATTCAACAAGTATATTTTGAGCAGTGACTATATTTCAGGCATCATACCAGGTGCCTGAGTCCTATTTAGACAGATGGTTTGAGAGAATGGTGGATATGTGAGCAGATGAATTTTGGAAAATGTTCCAGGTGTCATGGACCCAGATGATACTTCTGAGAAGACAGCCATGGCGATCTACCTTTCACAGAATGAAGAGAAATGGAGCCAAACAATGAATAACCTCTTCTTGGGGTTTCTGAGAATATTTAAGGGATATCTTAAAATATCTAGCTCAGTAGCTAAGGTATATTTTATGCTCATTATTTCTTCCAATCCAGCTCCTCCTCTTGGTGCCCCTGATTTATCATTCTGGGGAGGAAAATTGTCTCCTAGTTCTCATATCTTTCGAGATTCCCTGACTGTTTCCTCAGAGCTCCTTAAAGTGTCTGGTACAGGGTAGGTGGCCACAGTCTCCTGCCATTCTCAGGGCTTCTTTCATAGTTTTCCAAGAGGAGACTATAGTCTAAGTAAATATGTTTTCTGTTTTCTCATCTCTCATCTAATTATTAGGATATTTGTCCTTTAGTGAATTGTTTCTCATTATTTACCACACTTCAGGATCCTTTATCTAGCCCCTACATGCTCTCAACATCCCTTTCCAGATTCCATTCATCTGCTATAACCAATCAGATCTGCGCCTCTGGTCTTTACCATTCCTTGTCCACATATATCAATAGTCTCCCAGAGTTCTGTCCCTGCCGGCCTGTCTGGGACATGACACTGGCCCAGTCCTTATCTGGGTCTTCCTTGGTGGCTCAAATGGTAAAGAATCTGCTGCAATGCAGGAGACCTGTGTTTAATCCCTGAGTCGGGAAGATCTCCCAGGGAAGGGAATGGCAACCCACTCCAGTATTCTTGCCTGAAGAATTCCATGGACAGAGGAGCCTGGCGAGCTAGTCCATGGGGCCTCAGAGTTGGTCATGATAGAGCGAGTAACACACACGCACAGTCCTTCCTTGATTCTGGAAAACAACCCACTCAACAGATGTTGAATTAACTCACCACCTTTCAGCTGAGGCTATAGAATCTGACAGACAGGAGAGCTGTTATGTGACGGTCAGGAGTAGGGTTGTTTATCTTCCTTTGTGGAGCCCTTGAGGGAAGCACATCAGGACTCCAGGGACCGAGCTGTCTCTAGCAGCCTCACCCTCTTCCCAAGTGGGCTAAACCTCTATGACCATTGCCTATCTGCTACTCTTTCTTCTACTTCTCTGCATTTTTGCTTTTCTCAGGTTTTTCTGATATAAAAGCCTTTTCCACCTAATCTAGCCTTGCTGCAGCATTTTAATTAGTATGAAATCTATTTTCAACAGGAATATAGTTGTAATTTGAAGGCACCAATGATTTTTAACGTTTTTCTGGTTGTGAAAAGAATTCCATTGAAGTTATACAGTATTCATCTCCTGAGTTTTCATAAGTTTCAAATTTGAGTCATGAATTATGTTTAACTATTACCTGAGGCAATATAAAAGTGCATGCTTAACAATTCATAGAAGAGTCGTGAGTCTTTATTAACTTGGACATTTGTATTTCTCTTCCCTGCCTCCTTTAACTGCATTGCATATTTTCAATTTATGTTAATTTTGATTGTGATGTATCTGGACGTAGAATTCCTTGTTTTTTATACTCTGAAGTTTTGCAAGAGTTTTGAACATGTAAATTTATGATTTTTACCTAATCTGCCAGATTTCAGTCTCATTTTACTTTGGGATCCCAACTACATGTGATCTTGTGATATGGTTGCATTATTATCAAAGAATCTTTTCATTTTTTATTTCTTCTTTAGTTGAGTAATTCTATTAATAAATCTTAAGGTTAATTACTAGAAACACAATTACCTTGGTTAAACAATAATTGCATTTGTATACTAGTTTTACTAGATATTGAAAATTCCCTCATAGTGATTGCACAGTTTTTTATTGTTACTAGCAATGTATATGACACCCCACTCCATTACTCTTCCCTGGAAAATCCCATGGATGGAGGAGCCTGGTGGGCTGCAGTCCATGGGGTCGCTGGAGTTGGACACGACTGAGCGATTTCACTTTCACTTTTCACTTTCATGCATTGGAGAAGGAAATGGCAACCCACTCCAGTGTTCTTGCCTGGAGAATCCCAGGGATGGGGGAGCCTGGTGGGCTGCCGTCTCTGGGGTCGCACAGAGTCGGACACGACTGAAGTGACCTAGCAGCAGCAGCAGCAGCAGCAGCAGCAGCAGCAGCAGCAGCAGCAGCAATGTATAGAGGCTTCCTTAATGGCTCAGGGATAAAAGAATCTGCTTGCAATGAGGAAGATGTGGGTTCAATCCAAGTCAGGAAGAGCCCTTGCAGAAGACAATGGCAACCTACTCCAGTAAGAGTGTCTTTTTTCTCATAATTTTTCCAGCAGAGTGTATTGTCAAGCTTTTGAACATTATCAACCTGCTACTTAACCAAATGTGGTTGACCATGTACAAAAATGGCTGTCAATCATTGTTCCATCTGCTATACACACATGCCACTCCCTTATACATGAGCAGTAGCCTACTCTCCAACCCTCTGAATTAGAGATGGCCTTGTGAGTTGCTTTGATCAACAGAATAAGTTTGAAGTGATGTGTGAATTCCAGGGCATATGGACCTTGCAGCTTTCATTTGCCTTCTTGGAACCCAGTAGCCATTCAGAAAGCTTAGGATAGATGAATAAAAGACCATGTGGACAGAGATCATAATGAGGTCAATTAAGGCACAACAGCACATGTGACTGCAAAAGATATAGAAGAGTAAAAGCAAATTTGGAAAAGAGCAAAAGACAGAAAATTTAATACTAACTTATTTCAAGATATATTATGAAACCACAATAACCAATACATACAATACTGATATCCAGATAGATAAGTAGATAAATGGGAAAGGACAGAATCCAGAAAAAGATTTGCCGGGGTCCAGCCTCAGCAGAGTCCAGGGATGTCCTCAGGATGGACGACATCGGCGAATGAAGAAAGATAGATAAAGAGATAAAGAAAGAGACATGGGGTGACCAAGCTTCTTCGAGAGAGGCCCATTTACTTAATTCCTCTTGGGGCTTTTATACCCTGAGTTATACATACAGCAAGGTGAAAAATGCAGAGTCAACTCAACATTCCATCAGTAATAACTTTCATCGATATCAGGTTCCTTTCTGCAAGTCTTATTTTCTGTACATCATCTTCTATTCTGGAGGCCTGTTGATATTCCATGACCTCCTTTTGATAAAGGTTGGTCAGCCAGAACACCAGAACAATGATTTTTCCTTAAAGTGTTTCTTCTTAAATTCTTAGCCTGCGTCACCCTTAAAGTACAGAGTTACATTCTTATGGAGCAAATATTTAGCAGGTTACAGCAAAGAAGGAACTTATTAACTCAAAGTCTAATGTTGCTAATGCTAAGGCTATTACTTGCTTCTTCTACATCCTGACTATATGCACTCCCAGGAACACAATGGATAATGGATGTGAGAACTTGGCAGCAAGCATTGCATAGGCTCAACAATGTTGCAAGAGTCTGGATAAAGCTGCCATGTAAGCTAGAATGCTAACAGAGGGTTTGAAACACTCCTTTCATGCCCAAATTTATCAACTAGAGGCCTAAGTTCACTCTTTTGGTCAGAGACAGCCCCTTGCTAATGTCAGAAGAGCTGGTGAAAGACATAAAATAGTAAGACAGACAGATTCTGGTTCGGGGGTAGATGCTTGAGCAGGTCCAGGGGGTCCGTTGAGTCCTGAGGCCTTGCTCATCAGGACTCTTCCGCATGACCTTGTCGTGGGTCGGATGGCCCAGGGATTCCCTCGAGTCCTGCATGACCTTGTCATGGGTGGGATCTCCCGTGCTGGCTCCTGGCAAAGATTCACATATATATATGATCAATTGAGACATGATGAAGCTACAAAGCCAATTCAATGGAAAAGGATGTCTTTTCCACAAATAGTGCTTGGAATGATTGGATCCATATCAAAGACATGGATTTGACACATACCTTGCACTATTTTCTTTTTTAAATCTCAAAGTGGTTCATAGACTTAGTATAAAATCTAAACTTCTAGAAAACTAAATAAAAATTCTTTGTGACCTTTTGTTAGGAAAGTTCTTAGACAAAACATCAAAATCAAGATCCATAAAAGAAAAACTTGCTAATTTGGACATTATTAAAATTAAGAACTCATCCTCTTTGAAAGACTCTTAATAGAGTAAATAAATAGGAAAGACAAATATTAGGAGAAAGTATATGCAAAGCATATATATAATGAGAAACATATCGAGAATGTATAAAAAACAACTCTCAAAACTCAGTAATGAGAAAATAAGCAACAATTAAAAAAATGATCAAAGAGTTGAAAAGACACTTCATCAAAAAAAACAAAAATACACAGTTGACAAAAAGAAAGAAAAATAAGATATTCAGCATCCCTAGGCATTAGAGAAATTCAGATTAAAGTCACAATGAGATACTTCACTCATGCATTATTAAAACACTTAAAGGCAAACAAAATCAAGTTATAGCAAGGATGTAGAATAACTTCTACAATGATAAAACAGATGTTAAATGGTATAATTACTTTGGAAAATAGTTTGGCAGTTAAAAAAAAAATTAACCATTTACTACCTACCATACAACTGAACTATTTCACTACTGTGAATGAGTGTGTGGGTGTTGAGTCGCAACTGTATAGCCAGCCAGGCTCCTCTGTCCATGGGATTCTCCAGATAAGAATATTCAGAGTAGGTAGCCATTCCCCTCTCCAGGGAATCTTCCTGACTGAGAGATCAAAGCCAGGTCATCTGCATGGCAGGCAGATTCTTCACCTCTTGAGCCACTTGGGAAGCCCATTATTATTGCTATCCATAAGGTGAAAGATATTAAGATATTTATTTTTCTGAACTGTCTTCAAAATCTTAGTGTGCAATTTATATGTATGACACAGCTCAATTCAGACAAGTGTTCAAGAGCCACCAGAACCTCTTGGCTACCATAATGGACAGCCAAGCTCTTGATATTCAACTCCTTGATATTTGTTTCCATCCTCACAGCCACCTCATCATGATTTTATAGTTGGCTCAAAAAGCATACAGCACCTGTCTACCAAAGGCACTTGTTCACAAGCTGTTCATGAACATAAAGAAAAGGAGGTATGAAGAAACTAGAAGAAATCATTCTCTTCCAAAAAGTGCTTTATATTGATTATTTTCTCTTTACGTTTTCCCCACATTGTGGCAGAAAAATCTGTATTGGATTGGTCATTTTCTTCCTCTCCCCTGGTTTTATTTCAATCCATTTAGAATAATTTTTGTTTTCCAATTAGTACCTTAGATTTTTAAAATCCACGAAGTTTGTAGTGAAAATTGAAGTTAGAACCTTTCTTTAAATTGAATTTAAAACTACCAAAATTAACGTTTTAGCACTCAATCTTATATACTTACACACAAAAAAAAACACTCAGTGGATTTTAGCACTCAATTTTATATATACTTACAGAAGAAACCCAGCGATTCCTATGCTCATATATTGCATTTTATAAAAGCTGACAACAATGTTACAGGAATATAAAGTTACAGGTCAATCTATTTTATAAACAGAGATGAAAACAAAACCTAAACAACATACGAGCAAAGACAAATCCAGTATTGCTTATGAATAATAGTGGTTTATTCCAGAAATGTGTGTTGGTTTTAAAAACGAAAACATATCAATATACTCAGTGACAGAATAAAAGTGACATGTAATTATCTCAATAATTATAGACACAATATATGTTGAAAATTTTCCATTCAGTACATAAACTGACATCAGATAGAAGAGTATTTTCTAATACTGCATCAACAAAGAAAAATCTTCACCAAATGGTCAACAGGAAAGAAAGGATAAACTGAGATGCAGGAGAGACTTGGAGTACAAGGTATCAACTCAGAATGTTTAAGAGCTTGGGCGACGCAGAGTCATCGGGAACACACAGTTGCAAGGATTAAAATACGGACAAAGGGTTGTAGGAAAGTAATACTTAGAGAAGGTGTAGATGGGGAAGCCATGGTTGGTGACATTGTAAAAGGAGACTGTGCCTGCATCATAGTCTAAGAACACCCCAACTCGGCGAGGGGGCACTGTCATGGATAAGAGCAGGGAAGTGGACGATTCCTCGTAGGCTCTGTATTCATGCTTGTGATGTAATCCAATCACCCAGTACCCACTTTGAGGCTGGTATCGGGAGTAAACATTTCGATTGTTTGCAAACTGGTTGAAAGAGAAAGCAGGTCCCACTGAATCACTGCACACCCCCAGGATCCAGTCAGTCTTCTTGGCCACATCTACCTCCCAGTAATGCTTCCCTGAGGAGAAGTGCTGAGAGCCCAGGACACCACAGCCGTAATGCTCTTCCAGATGAGACCCGGACAGCTGAGCGCCCACAAATCGCACCTGCCTCCGGTTCTTAGACAGGACAAGATTTAAATTAGCCGTGTGTGGATTCAGGGTCACGTCCACTGTGGGAGAAAAGTACAGCATCAGCAGAGCATGGGTACATGGTCTTATGACTCTGAGAAGAGGAAACACAGGTTATGAATGGGAGGAAATGGAGCTGGGTGGTGGGGGGAATAGCGACATCGCATATCTGAGAGTGTGTGTGGCTATGAGTGGGGAGGATAAGCACACGTCAGCTTAAAGAGGCCGCAGTTTCTACTTACCCCAGTAGCTCTGGACATCTGTCAGCTCTGTAACGACAAAGAGTCAATCACACCAGCAGTCTCAAGTCTGCCGTCCCCTGGGTGAGGGGAGTGTCAGGGAATTCTCTACGGTTGTGAACTGGCCACTTCATTCCCCTTTTAAGTATGAACCGCATCTTCCTCAGCATACTGTGTCGCTCCCTCTGCCACTGTTCCCAAATACCAAGCACACCCTCCATTCTTTTCATTTCCTACTACCACCATGATCCCCCATCCAAACTCTGTTCCCTGAAACTCCTCACCTCTAAACACTCGAAGCATCTTTTTCAGATCTGGAGCTCGAAACATACTCTTCAGCTTGGTGGGGAGAGCCTCTGGCTTCTTCAGGGTCCAGAACTCACTCCTAGAGAGAAAAGGTATTATGAAACTCCAACACTACTAAACTTGGGTGCCTCTAATTCCTGTGTCCCAGGCCCACTGGTGAACTTCAACATTCTTTCCTGAAGAAAATTAGCATCATTCTGCAAAGAGCTCTGGCATAGGAGCCAGAAGACCTGGACTAAAAACTAGCTTCTCACCATATGTGTACATGTTGGTAAGATTTTCATGCTTTTTTTAATGACTGTGTAGTACCTATATCTGGGTTTCCCAGGTGGCACTAGTAGTAAAGAATCTGCCTGCCAATGCAGGAGATGCAACACAGGTTTGATTCCTGGGTTGGGAAGATCCCCTGGAGGAGGGCATGGCAACCTGCTCCAGTATTCTTGCTTGGAGAATCCCATGGACAGAGGAGCCTGGCGGACTACAGTCCATGGGGTTGCACAGAGTTGGACATGACTGAGCACAGAGTCACAAAAATAGTATCTCTATCTGTCTCTGTATCTATATCTATCTATTAATATCTACACCACATCTTTATTCAGTCAACTGTTGATGAACACTTGGAATGCTTCCACATCTTGGCTATTGTAAACAGTGCTGCAATGAATACTGGGGTGCATGTATCTTTTGTACAGAATGGGGAATATGGCCAATATTTTATATTAACTTTAAATGGAATATAATGTATAAAAATATTGTCTCACTATGTCTTAAACTAATATACTCTTTTGATTCAACTATACAATTTTTTAAAAAGTTAATAGGATTTATCCCTCAAAGCCTCATTTTGGTTTCTTTGTTCGGTTTGTTGTTTTGTGAAACACAGCAATTTTTCCTTCTTTGCATCCTAGAGACTGAATGCATGCTAAGTCACTAAGTCGTGTCCGACTCTGCAACCCCATGGACTGTAGCCTGCCAGGCTCCTCTGTCCATGGGATTCTCCAGGCAAGAGTACTGGAGTGGGTTGCCATTTCCTCCTTTGAGGACCTTCCTGACCCAGGGATTGACTCCACATCTTCTGCACTGGCATACAGATTCTTTACCTCTTGAGCCACCTGGGAAGCCCAGAGACTGTATAATATTAAGTAAAATAATGGCTGGGAAATTTTTTGCTACCTCTAAAAGAGACACAAAATATTTAAAACATCAGTGACTTCTTAGAGAGTCTACAGGTATCTGTATGGACAAGCAGGACATCAGGACCTGCTATTGGGGCTTTCACAGTTATCAGACAAGGGGTTCCCTCTGAAGAGTCTGTGGTTTACGTCTTAATGTCTTACAGATGCCTAGGGAGAAAGACCTTCAGAACAGTCCCTTAGTCTCTGGGAGTGTTACCTCAGTTAGAGAAAGGAAATGTCCTCATCCCAGACTGAAAGTGAAAACTTCCAAAAGGACGACAGGCTCCACAGGTCACATGTCCATAGGAGCCTCAAGGTACCAGGTATGTGGGCAACTTTAGGGGTCGCCTTGAAGAATGAAATTCTACAGTATGCGATACAAAGTATGTTCTTGTTCCGGGGCCAAAGCCACCTTTTTCAGACCTCAGTCTATGTTTTTATTGTAACTGAGAAATGCTAGTCTGAGGAAAACTTGGTAGCAAGGTATGGATTGTTCCAAAGCCAAGAGAGAAAGGGAAACTTAAGCAGAGGTCCCTAGAGTTGATTCCTGAACCCTGAAAAAAAAAATGCAAACGGGAAATTTCCCTCTAATAAAAATATATGGGCAAAGAAAATGGCTGTGTATTTTTAGGTAGCTATAAAGTACTGGAATCAGGGCTGGAAGCAAGTATACAGAAGTTTGTTCTATCACAAGGTACAAGGTGAGTCAGTGATACTGTAACCCTTGATTAAGGACACCACCATCCTCCATTTGTGACCTACTGCAACCCAATTTCTCCTAACATAGAAACCAAGCCATTCCCTTTATTCTGGAGGACCCCAAATTCTCATGCTAAGCAATTCAAGACACCACAGTCCTAAATCTTCCCTGCCTGGTGACTTTTTTTTCCTTTCTCATTGACTGTAAGATAACTACTATAGGAGCCTCCTAACCCTCCTAACAGGGTATAGGGATCTTTTGTCAATCCAAGGGAACCACCTCCTGTTCTATACATACCTTTTTGCAACATCACTCACATCCTAGAAGAGAAAGAGAGAGGTTAAGACAAGGAGCAATAGACCAGTCCTCTACTACAGCCACATCCATGTCTATCATCCCACCCTCACCACCCCATGGTATGTTGGGGATACAGATGATCCAATAGGAGGCCACAAAGCAGAGGCAAGAACTCAAAGCAGACTCTCCCTGAGGCCCAATCCAGGCCTATCAGGAAATGATTCGACCCATGCCATAGCGCGTTTATTTTTATAAATGTGTGTGTATGTGTGTGATGTTATATATGTACATCATCTATTATTTGCCAGGCACTGTGCCTGGTCCTAGATGCTCTTACATGACTAAGTCCTAATTTCTGGGATCTAGATGCTTACATTCAGGTTGCTGAGGATACAAGACCTTAAATGTGGCTGGTTCTCAAATCCCACCTCCCCTAACCCTCTATGTTGCTTTGCTGACTTTGTATTTTTCTTGATTTCAACACACACGCCTGTTGATGATGCTCACATTTCTTTTATATACCCCAGGACATGAGATACAGGCTTCCCTAGTGACTCAGTGGTAAAGAATCTACCAGCCAGTGCAGGAGATGCGGGTTCAATCCCCTGGGTCAAGAAGACCCCTTGGGGAAGGAAATGGCAACCCATTCCAGTATTCCTGCCTGGGAAATCCCATGGACAGAGAAGCCTGGCAGGCTACAGTCCATGGGGTCACAAAGAGTCAGATACGACTTAGTGACTAGAACAACAACATAAGCCACAGGAATCACAATTTCAAGTTGTCTGAAAGAAAACTTACTTTTTCTGCAACCATAAAGCCTCTTCTGTAACTTTCCATCTTTTTCAATGACATCAGCATTCAGTCACCAAAGGCAGACAAAGTACTGTCCTAAAAACTGACATTCACTGCAACATTCCATCTTAGACCAAAGTAGTCCATTTAACACCCTCAACTTCCTTTAGCCACTGCTCTTTACTATCATCACTACCACTGCCTGATTCATTTGAGTAGAATTATTTCAGTTCAGTTCAGTTCAGTCACTCAGTCGTGCCTGACTCTTTGAGACCCCATGAATCGCAGCACGCCAGGCCTCCCTGTTCATCACCAACTCCCAAAGTTCACTCAGACTCACGTCCATCGAGTCCGTGATGCCATCCAGCCATCTCATCCTCTGTCGTCCCCTTCTCCTCCTGTCCCCAATCCCTCCCAGCATCAGAGTCTTTCCCAATGAGTCAACTCTTCGCATGAGGTGGTCAAAGTACTAGAGTTGCAGCTTCAGCATCATTCCTTCCAAAGAAGTCCCAGAGTTGATCTCCTTCAGAATGGACTGGTTGGATCTCCTTGCAGTCCAAGGGACTCTCAAGAGTCTTCTCCAACACCACAGTTCAAAAGAATCAATTCTTCGGCGCTCAGCCTTCTTCCCAGTCCAACTCTCATCTCAGGGCCTCTTAAATAACCTTCCTAACTTCTGCTCTATACATTTCAATTCAGTAGAAGAAAAGGCCAATGGTTTGATCTGTGCAATACAAGAATAACTATTGTCATAGTAGTGGAGCTATTTTTGGTTGTATCTTGTAAAAACACAACTAAAACTGGCTTGGATATATAAAGTGGCAGATGTAGATTCAGGTTTGTAAAAAAAATTTTTATTTTGGCCATATCACACTGCATGTGGGATCTTAAGTTCCTTGATCAGGGATTGAACCTGCACCCCCTGCAGTGGAAGCAAGGAGTCTTTAACCACTGGACTACCAGGGGAGTCCCAAGGCTGTACTAATCTTAAGGCATACTTATAATAAGACACTCAAATGATCAAGTCAGGGTGCCACTCCATGTCTTTTCCTCTTAGCTTAGCTTTATTCTCAGGGTTCACATTTTGAAACTTGAAAGCTGCAGATATGTGTCCAGCTGTCAAATCTTCATGGGCAACAATGTTAAACAGATACGGAAAAGAGGAGGAGGAAGTGTTGGTGATGGGCAAGTTCTGCAAAAATTGACTAAGATAACACTCTCGTCAAAATGACCATTGGGTGTTCTGGGTAGAAGAGTCGAGCAGGGGCCTCAACTAATAATTAAACAAACTGATTATCCATTTGTACTTATGAAGCAATGTTTCCAGTTTGAGGACACTTGTAAAGGGGTTAGAATAAGCGGGGTTAGAAGTAAGCATTAGGGCAACCAAACATAAAAGATGAAGAAAAAAGCAAGAAGAATAAGCTAAAGACATGAAACCAGAAGCAGTGAATGAGGAAAAGCTCCAAGTGGTGGAAAATAACTACCCCATGACCCCAATATGAACTAACCCATGATCCCAATATGAACACAGATAGTGGAGGTGGTGGAATTCTAGCTATTTCAAATCCTAAAAGATGATGCTGTGAAAGTGCTACATTCAATATGCCAGAAATTTTACAGATAGTGGAGGTGATGGAATTCTAGCTATTTCAAATCCTAAAAGATGATGCTGTGAAAGTGCTACATTCAATATGCCAGAAAATTTGGAAAACTCAGCAGTGGCCACAGGACTGGAAAAGGTCAGTTTTCATTCCAATCCCAAAGAAAGGCAATGCCAAAGAATGCTCAAACTACCACATAATTGTACTCATCTCACATGCTCGTAAAGTAATACTCAAAATTATCCAAGCCAGGCTTCAGCAGTACATGAACCATGAATTTCCAGATGTTCAAGCTGGATTTAGAATAGGCAGAGGAACCAGAGATCAAATTGCCAACATCCGTTGGATCATCGAAAAAGCAAGACAGTTCCAGTAGAACATCTACTTCTGTTTTATTGACGATGACAAAGCCTTTGACTGTGTAGACCACAACAAACTGTGGAAAAAATCTGAAAGAGATGGGAATACTAGACCTCTTGATCTGCCCCTTGAGAAACCTGTATGCAGGTCAGGAAGCAACAGTTAGAACTGGACATGGAACAACAGACTGGTTCCAAACAGGAAAAGGAGTACGTCAAGGCTGTATATTATCACCCTGCTTATTTAACTTCTATGCAGAGTACATCATGAGAAACGCTGGGCTGGAAGAAGCACAAGCTGGAATCAAGATTGCCAGGAGAAATATCAATAACCTCAGATATGCAGATGACACCACCCTTATGGCAGAAAATGAAGAAGAACTAAAGAGCCTGTTGATGAAAGTGAAAGAGAAGAGTGAAAAAGTTGGCTTAAAGCTCAACATTCAGAAATCTAAGATCATGGCATCTGGTCCCATCACTTCATGGCAAATAGATAGGGAAACAGTGGCTGACTTTATTTTCTTGGGCTCCAAAATCACTGCAGATGGTGACTGCAGCTGTGAAATTAAAAGACACTTGCTCCTTGGAAGAAAAGTTATGACCAACCTAGACAGTATAATTAAAAAGCAGAGACATTACTTTGCCAACAAAGGTCTGTCTAGTCAAAGCTATGGGTTTTCCAGTAGTCATGTATGGATGTGAGAGTTGGACTATAAAGAAAGGTGAGCACCAAAGAACTGATACTTTTGAACTATGGACTGCAAGGAAATCCAACCAGTCCATCCTAAAGGAGATCAGTCCTGGGTGTTCATTGGAAGGACTGATTCTGAAGCTAAAACTCCAATACTCTGGCCACCTGATGTGAAGAACTGATTTATTTGAAAAGACCCTGATCCCTGATGCTGGGAAAGATTGAAGGCAGAAAGAGAAGGGGACGACAGAGGATGACATGGTTGGATGGCATCACTGACTCAATGGACGTGAGTTTCAGTAAACTCTGGAAGTTGGCGATGGACAGGGAGGCCTGGTGTGTTGGGGTTGCAAAGAGTCGGACACGGCTGAGTGACTGAACTGAACTGACCTCAATACTAGGGCCCAAGAATAAGTACAGAAATAATTATTCCACTAGGAAAGACAGTAAGAGGAAAGCAAGAAACCAAACAGAAAATAGGGAATAGGCTGAAGGTTTCAGAATGTCTCAAGGTACATACTGCTTCAACTTAACAGTCGCACTATTCACTCTATGAAGAAATAGCCACTCAGATTTCCATCTCAGTTCAAATCTCTCTATCAGATTTCTGGATTTGACAGCTTGCACTCTCCCAGTCTATATACACACAGAAACCAGAGTTCTTTCTTTGTTCCTCAAAAGCTCTGTTTGAACTCCTATTATAACATGTTCGATGAGTCTGTCCTATAGAACAGAGTCACAGCAAAGAAGAGTTGGTGATTACATAAAAAAATCTCTAAAGTACTTGAGTTTGGTTGTGTATGCCTGTGACTAATCTGGGTGAAAGGAACCTGACGAATCCCAACACAGCATCAGAGGTCAATAGTACCAAGACTGAGAAATGATGCTACAAAATATCACTCACTATATAAGATCTTTGACATAGTATTAACTTAACTTTTGGAGTATCCTTTATACATAGGAAATATGAGACAAACCTTAGCATTTGTACTTTTAATTATCCTGTGCTTTATCCATGGATAAACCTTGAACTGTCTAAATAGCGAAGACACGATATATGATCAAAGGAAATTTTTCCTTTCCTTTACCAGGATAGGAGTCCCAGAAGGGAAGGAGAGTGATTTTCTCTTGGTCTTGGCCCCTTTCCCATTCTTACCTGCAGGAGCTCTGTTGCTGACCCCTGACAACGGCGCTCCAGCTCTGAGATGAGCTCTCTCAGGGACTGGCTCTGCTGGGCCAGCTCTACCTCAGCTTCTGCTATGATGTTCAGCCCCCTCCTCTCCTCCTCCTCCAGCTTCTTCAGCTGTCGCTGCTCCTCTTTGTCCAGGATGCTCCTCAACTGATCAAATTGTTTCTGGATCCTGTGTCTCTCAGGTTCCACCTGATTCTTAAGGAACATGGAAAAGAAAGAGGCTGCTAGTCTGCTGAGCTGAGGGTCTCCTGTATAAGGGGTGGAGGGGTGAGGGAGGCAGGCTCTGCACTGCTTTCCTGGAAGGTCTCATTGGGTTGGAGGAACAAATGAGGGAGTAGGCCCTGCAGAACCTGCTCGTTCTTTCTGTTCTCCTTTCAGCTCTCCTCAGGCCACTGGCCCCAGGCTGCCTTATCTAGGCTTCTAAGACAGAGACTTTGATTCCTGGGGGTGGTTCAGATTCTAAACACCTTTCCTGGCCTGTCAGGACTAGGCATCAGCCTTCTCTTCCAGTTTTCAATATTGATATAAGAATGACTGGCCTGTGCCTGACCTATTTTTCCAACTTTTGAAACTACAGAACAAGGTCCAGAATCCTTAATTAAGGGCTGCCAATGACTATGGTTATTTTCCCATATGATTATCTTCAGAAACCTAAATTCCCTTTGATATGTTCATTTCTATTCCCCTTTCTCTCCCCCTTACTCTGTACCAAGAACAATACGCTTGTTTGGAAGGCTTGCAGTGAAGAAATGGGCAAAAGGAAGCTTATCTAGCCAAACTGAGGAACAGATAAAACCGGGTCTCCTTTGCCTTCAGCTCCCATGCCCTGGCTTGATTTCTGTTCCAGGACACCTTCAGAAGAATCTCTTACCTTCCAGGATGTCCTCTTCCCTCTGATAACAGCTGTTAATTTCTCAGCTTCCTGCTGCTCTTGCCTCAGCTTCTTCAGAGACTCCTGGAACTTCTCCTGGAAGAAACACATCAAGTCAAGTAGGGTCAAGTGCCAAACTGTCTCAGTGCCGAGACATGGAATGAATGGGGGAGAGATTACGCTGACCTCAGGAGATGCCAGCCCTGGAATGAAAAACTGAGAAGGTCAAAGCTACATTTTACAAACAAGGGATGGAAACCAGTGAGAATAGGCACATTCTCTTTTCTGCGGGGGAACCACCTGACCAGGAATCACTTTAAGTTCTTTACTCTCACTGCCAATATATCCCCTGCACTCACCCTGTCTAGCCCCCTGCTGGCCTTCTTCAGCAGTCTCTACTCATGCAGAGCCGATCGTGGTAAGCAAGACAGAGACGGTCTCTGCTCTTGGTCAGAAGGGCTTTTTCTAGGTTCACCCTCTAGGTAAATGGGAGGACTACAAAGAAATTAGATTAGAGCATTTAAAAAAGTTAAAATCTACCAAGCAGCCTGTTCCTGCCTGTCTTCCCCCTACCTGGGCACCCACCTGGTACTCCTGGGCTATCTCCTCCATGAGGAATGTGTGGTGACCACGGTGCTCCTGAGACCGTTCGCAAAGCCAGCAAATGAGCTTCCCATCCTCCTCACAGAAAAGCTGGAGTTTCTCTCCATGGTGCGCACAAAGAATCACCTTCAGCTGCTTCCCTGAGCCCAACACCACCTCCCTGAGCCTCTCAGCTATGTTGGCCAGGTGCCGATTGGGCCGCAGGTTCCCAAGCCAGTATCTGGTCTGGCACACGGGACACCTGCTCTGGCCCTCTTGGCCAGGCACGGACTCCTTGTTGTTTGTGGTGATGCAGGCTTGGCAGAAGCTGTGTCCACAGTCTATGCTCAGGGGTTCGGTCAGGAGCTCCAGGCAGATGGGGCAGGTCACTTCATCTTGGATGTCCACCAGGACTGCTGAAGTCATTGTAGCCACTTTCCTGGCCTCTGCCTGCTCAGCCCTGACTTCTAAGGTACTTCTTGCGTTTGGAATCCTGGGTAGATGGGCAGACAAAAAAGGGTTTAGGGTAAGAAATGAGGGAGACAAAGGGAGGCTGACTGTTCTGGATAAAGAGGTAAAGCACTGGGGTAATGGGAACTTCTCATTCTAACTTCAAACATGTTCTTTGCCCCTGCCTCACATTAGACATCAATTTGCACCCTCATTATAGCAACAAAACAATTTCCTTTTACTCACTGGATAAAGGGACAATGAGATCCTGGAAAGAAGTGGACTTGGGTGAGTCACAATCTGGTTAACCTTTTCTCAGCCCACTGACACACATCCTCAGTGTTCAAAGCACCAGAACATGCTGCTCCCTCGGGATGTTTGCACTTGCTGTTCCTACTGCAAGGAAGCCCCTTCACCCTGATATCCACATGACTCTCTGACTTCTTTCAACTTTCTCCCTACATGTTTCCTTACCAGAAGGGTTTCCTCTATCAAGCCTAGTGAAGGCACAGCCACCCACACCATCACTTTTCATATACTCAATGACTTTATTTTTCTTTTTATCACCACCTAATACATTTCTTTAGGGGGGCTTCCCTGGTGGCTCAGTGATAAAGAACCTGCCTGCCAATGAAGGAGATGCAAGTTCCTGGGTCAGGAAGATCCCCTGGAGAAGGAAATGGCAACCCCCTTCAGCGTTCTTGCCTGGAAATCCCATGGACAGAGGAGTCTGGTGGGTTACAGTTCATGGGGTCACAAAGAATCAGACATGACCAAGCAACTAAACAACAATACGCATCTTTAATTGTCTGAATCCTCCCACTGGAATATAAGCTCCATGAGATCAGAGACTGTTTTGCTTATTACTGAATGAGTTCAGTGCCTGACACACAGGTCCTCAACTTTTGATGAAGAAAACTAGAATCTCTTCATCTCTCCATAGATGATTAGATCTTTCTAAGCAGCTTCTTCACCTCTCTTTGCCATCATGTTGGCACGGCTCTCCAGGATCTAATCTCCAATTCAAAGGTTATCATTTATTGGGAAGACACAACCACCTTCTAACAGAGCTTTACACACAGCCCTTTCATCTCTCATGATCACTTTCCCAGAAAAACCCAAAGAAATCACAATGACCACAATAAGATGATGTCACATCTTTACAACCAACACTTTTATAACCAGTTGTGATTTCAAAACCATATTCCCCTGCTTTATCCCTCATAGGAAAACTATGAATAAATTATTTTTTGGCCTTTTGATAAGCAGAGAAACTAAGTGACTTTATAAAAATCACACAGCTTATAAATCACAGAGCCGGCAACACTTCTCATGTCGAGTCCTAATTCAAAGTTCCATCCTCAATCTTGTAACTTTAATCCCAAAGATGGTGTGTGTGTGTTAGCGCTTAGTTATGTCTGACTCTTTGCGACCCCATGGACTGTAGCCCGCCAGGCTCTTTTGTCCATGGAATTCTCCAGGCAAGAATACTGAGTGGATTGCAATATCCATCTCCAGGAAAGATGGTGTTCAGTTCAGTTTAGTCGCTCAGTCGTGTCCAACTCTTTGTGACCCCATGGACTGCAAAGATAGTCTTAAGGGTGCTCAAAGTCCAGCATTGACCTGGAGCTTTGGGGACAAGACTTTACCAGGGCTGTCCAAAACTCTAGCAGGAAGCTTACGGGGCCCATGTGAATGGGAGAGGAAGAGACAGGTGGGCAGTTGACGTCACATATGGTCTAGGGATAGGATAATTCATTAAGAGCAGATCTAGGCAGAAGTATGCAGGTGGGGTGTTTGGGACAGAGGTCTTATAGCATTTGGGGAAAGTATTTCAGAATCACTGATAGGAGAAAAAGATAAAAATGGAGGAAAAAGAGGAATGAAGAATTGATACCTTTAATAACATGGATGAGCTGTGAAAACATGCTAAGTGAGTAAAACCAAATACACCAGATCACATATTATAGAAACCTTTTTATGAGCAATGTCTAGGACTTCCTTGGTGGCACAGTAGATGAGAATCCACCTGACAATGCAGGAGACACAGGTTCGGTCCCTGGTCCAGGAAGATTATACATGCAGCGGAGCAAAGTCCATGTGCCACAACTACTGGGCCTGTGCCCTAGAGATCACACGCCACAGCTGAGCTCGTATGCTGCAACTTCCAAAGCCCACGCACCTAAGAGCCTGCGCTCTGCAACAAGAGGCATCACCACAGTGAGAAGCACACCAAAACGAAGAGTAACCCTCACTTGCTGCAACTAGAGAAAGCCCATGCAAAAGCAATGAAGACCCAGTGGAGCATAAATAAATAAAATTTAAAAATAATATGGAGTAGATTAGTGGTTGCCAAGAGGTGGTGGGACGGGGAATAGAGGATGCCTACTAATGCATTTAGAATCACTTTGGGGAGGTGATGAAAATATTCTGGAATTAGACAGTGGTGCTAGTGAACACCTTTGTGATTAAAAAAAAAAACTTATTTGTATACCTTGAAAGGGTGAATTTTATGGTATATGAACTGTATCCCAATTTAAAAAAAATTATATGACAGGAAAAAAAAAAAGAGGGAGAGGCTATCTTGTGACTTTTGGTTCAGAGCTCTCCCAACTCCACAGCTTTTACACAAGGCAGCTATGGGAAAAGACCTGAGTCAAGCAGGGTGCTGTAGTTGATATGGGGAGATAGGGATGATTGAAATAAATCCCGTACAAGAAAGTGTACCACTCAGACTGTGAGCAGGAAACACATCCTCTTTAGAACACATAGCAAAGACAATCATTATTAATGCAAGCAAGTATGTATTCATGAAGTTATTTGTTGCAAAGCATAGTGGAAAACAAAAAATAATCATAGAGACCATTTTTTGATTGCTTTTTATGTGAGAGGCAACGGCTGAATCTAATCCCATAATAACTCAATCAGATAAATGTAATAACACTTTTTTTTTTACAAATGTGAAAAGTGAACTTCTTAAAAAGATATTCAATTACCAAAGGTCTCAGAATGAATAACTGATGAAGCAAAGGTTATAATCTAGTTTTATGCAAATCCAAACCTCAGTTGTCTGGTCCTTAAAAGAAGAGAATGCTTCCTTTATGCACCCCCTACACCCACACACTACCTGCAAAGACACTCAGATCACAAAGTGGCTCAGGTTGTTTCTACCCACTCCTGACTGGTGCTTGTCTCATTTTTCAGCTGTACTGATTCAGCAACTGATAGCTCCCTTCTTCTGATGTTTGAAAGCATCCTATAGCACTTCCTAAGCTATCTGCAGGCTCCTTCTCCAGCCCTGCTCTGCTTCATTCCTCACGGCACATCCCTGGGACTCCATGCTTCCCTTTCCCTGACAGCGTGAGATGAGAAGAGAGGGCACTGCCCACTGGGGTAACACAGATGCAGCTCTGAATCCTGAATTTGTCTGTCTCTGGGTCTGGAACACTGGGGTAATTCCTGATCTGAGATGTGATTTTGTGAATTGCTGATGACAAGTCCTCCCTTACAGCACACTTGTCATAAATTACCTGAGCCTGTGTAGAAGAGTCTCAGTAAAAACTGGCTGTCACTACATTTATACCACCATTGCTTGCCAATCTTTAGTGCTCTGCCCTACTACCATGATGAAAAGAGCCTCTTTGATATTTTTACCAGGAACAGGGATACAGCAAAATCTGATGAATGGGTAGCTCTATATAAGTATTTGTTATAAGGATGAATGCATCACTTTCTCACCCTTTTCATATCTTCCTCCTACTTTTGGACCTAGGGGGGAAAAATCCACTATCTCAAGTCATTTACAAGACTTAATAAGATGGCATTTCCAGGAGTTGGTGATGACAGCGAGGCCTGGCGTACTGCAATTCATGGGGTCGTAAAGAGTCGGACACGACTGAGCGACTGAACTGAACTGAACTGAAGGACAAGGTGAGAAAGCTGGACCTAGCCCAGTCATTTTCCCATGCTTCACATAAGGGTTAATTAGGGAAGCTACTAGCTTCTCTGATGAGACAACTCAAGATATTGGAACTGACCCTAACTTTATTTTTTGTCTGTGCTTAATTAATATAGATGTCCTCATTGAAAAATATCTTCTCATTCTTGAAAGTTTTAAGTCATTAAATTATATTACTGTTGTCTTAAATCACATAATTTTAAAGAAATCTAAAAGTATTTATTTATAGTATTCCAACATTGAATCACTCATTGGAAACCACATGTTCCTGTTGCCTATACAGGAATGGGCCTAGGAGTCTAGTTTGGGTCACCAAAGAAGAGCCAGCTGACAGAGGCACTGCCTACTTGAAGGTACACTACCTCTGATTCCAGCTGTGACCCTCATGTACAAGGTAGGCCATAGCCTGACTGAGAGCAAATATAATTCTATGTCTCTTGACTGGCCCCAAGCAAAGGTGGATGTACACTGTGTACAACATGCTCAGTGTGGGCAAAATTTAAGAAAACAAAATCTGTTAGCTAGGCAGCCGCAGGGAACTGATGGAGTTAAACCAAGGTATGCATTGTTTTGCAGAAACGAACCATTGCAAAAAGATGCAAAAAGTTCCAAATACCAGATGGTTCACAAAGGTTACAGTGCATTCCAATCAACAAGATAACCACAGTGTGAGCAAACCACCAAGCACCTGTTTGCTTTCCATTTTTGGCAAGCTAGAGAAACCCACACTACATGGAAGATCAAGCCTGCCATTTCATGAATAGCCATGTACCTCAGACACAAAACTTCCCTGATCCTGCTGTTCAGAAAGACAGTTTTTGAGAGCTTCTCCCTGTCTCCTTACTTGTCACAAGTAAGAAACTTCTACTTTAATCAGTAGTTGGTGGTCCATTGGCTATGTACCCTAAGTGGTGGACCCACTAAATCTGGTGACAGGTCCTGTAATTGACATCAATTTTCCCCTCTTGAGGGCCTGATAGGATTAAAAAAATATTAAGTTGCCTGACAGTAACAAGCCCTTACAGAAGAGCCTGAGAAAGTGCCCCAGACCAAGAAAACAATCTGTGAGATAAGTAAGGTGAGTACAAGGCATTGCTAGGGATCTAGTGAGCTGAAACCATGACCTCAGTGCATATTACCAAACAATAAAATAGGCGCACTGATATATACAACAAAATAAATCTCAAAATAATTATGCAAAGTGAAAGAAACTAGACAGCAAGGATAAGGTGCTCTATGATTTCATTTATATGAAATCCTAAAAACAACAAAAAAGTCTACTATTTGAGAACAGACTAGTGGATACCAGGGCCCGGGGCTGCCAGAAGGGGATGAATTACAAAGGGACACAAAAAAGTATGGAGGATGATGGAAATCCCCTATATATATTATGACTGTGTTGTTTGGACAACTATATATGGTCAAACCTGATGGAATTGTAGGCTTCAAATTGCCAACTTATTGAATGTAAATGACAACTCAGTAGATCTAACAAAAAATAGAAGAAATGCAATGAGAAAAACTGAGGCTTAATTTTCTTATCTTCTGAATACAAATTAGAAATGTGTCGTCAAGCATGGTAGTCACATGTGGCTACTGAGCACTTGAGATGTGGCTAATTGAAAATGAGATGTTTTAAGTATAAAATACACATTGAAGATTTGGTAAGAAGCAAATAATCTGGTAAGAAAGATTTGGTAAGAAAAAATAATCTAAAACATTTCATTAATGGATTTTAAAATATTGATTACATTGTCTAAATATATTTGAGGAGCATGAAGTTAAATATATTAAAGTCAATTTCTTCTAATGTTTTAATGAAGCCAATAGAAAAATTTAAATTATGTATGTGGCCCTATAATTCTATATAACTTTTCCATCTAATGCTCTACTTGAGATATTCAAGGCAGAGTAAGATTCTTGAACAGAAAAGATTATGTAAGAGTTGATGTCTCTTGTCATGAAGTTGAACCTGGGGAAAGGAAGAAAACAGACTCAGCTAACATTCAGTTATAAGGGTTTGAGTGAGCCCTGCCCACATGCCATTAGGCCCTTCACCAATGGCTACTGCTCAATGCAGCCCAGATGACACAAGAAAAGCCAACAAAGTCCCATGTCTCAAGAGCAGTGTGGGTGGCAGAAAAATGAGTCCCACTGTGTGAGAGCAGATACCAGAGCCTAAGGGGAAGAGCTCAGAAGATCAAATTAGCACATGAAAGTGAAAGTCCTACAGTCTGGTCCAACTCTTTAGGACCCCATGAACTGTAGCTTGCCAGGCTCCTCTGTCCGTGAGAATTCTCCAGGCAAGAATAATGGAGTGGATTGCCATGCCCTCCACCAGGGGATCTTCCCCACCCAGGGATCGAACCTGCATCTCTTATGTCTCTCCTGCATTGACAGGCAGTTCTTCACCACTAGCAACACCCGGGAAGCCCAAATTAGCAAATGAAAGAAGCCAAATCCAGGACTGGGTGGGACCAGTTACATTTGAAGCAGCCTCCAGAAAATGGTCAAGTAGTCTGCTAACTTGCCTCACTGGAATCCAGAATTTCTGGGCCTCAGAGAGATCAATTCGGTATCTGTGTTTTTATAAGATCTCAGGCGATTTGCATGCACATTAAGTCCTCAGAAGCTCTGCTTTCTTCCCAGGTAATTGCAGTTTAGGGTGCAAAATAGAAAGGGGTGAAGGTGGGTGGGGAAGAGCAGAGAATGAACTGATACTTAGATCTGAAACATCTTTTAGAATGAAAGCTCACAACTCGATATTAAAACGGCTTTCAGAGTAAAAGTCAGTAAATCGGTATTCTGTCCAAAATTTTGATTTCGTACTTTTCTAAGGTAGGCATTGAGTTTGATTAATATTTTGAGTATTTACGACTTTTTCAGGCACTGTCCTGTGTTTAAACTTCTGCCTCACTTAAACCTCACCAAAGCTCTAGAATGTAAATATGATGCTGTCCACTATACGGAGAGAAGCTGAAGTTCAAGCAACAGGTAGGGGGCACACAGGTTGGGTCTAAGTGGCCAAGGCTGACTCAGCTAACATTCAGTTATAAGGGTCTGAGTGAGCCCTGCCCACATCCCATTAGGCCCTTCACCAATGGCTACTGCTCAATGCAGCCCAGATGACACAAGAAAAGCCAACAAAGTCCCATGTCTCAAGAGCAGTGTGGGTGGCAGAAAAATGAGTCCCACTGTGTGAGAGCAGATACCAGAGCCTAAGGGGAAGAGCTCAGAAGATCAAATTAGCACATGAAAGTGAAAGTCCTACAGTCTGGTCCAACTCTTTAGGACCCCATGAACTGTAGCTTGCCAGGCTCCTCTGTCCGTGAGAATTCTCCAGGCAAGAATAATGGAGTGGATTGCCATGCCCTCCACCAGGGGATCTTCCCCACCCAGGGATCGAACCTGCATCTCTTATGTCTCTCCTGCATTGACAGGCAGTTCTTCACCACTAGCAACACCCGGGAAGCCCAAATTAGCAAATGAAAGAAGCCAAATCCAGGACTGGGTGGGACCAGTTACATTTGAAGCAGCCTCCAGAAAATGGTCAAGTAGTCTGCTAACTTGCCTCACTGGAATCCAGAATTTCTGGGCCTCAGAGAGATCAATTCGGTATCTGTGTTTTTATAAGATCTCAGGCGATTTGCATGCACATTAAGTCCTCAGAAGCTCTGCTTTCTTCCCAGGTAATTGCAGTTTAGGGTGCAAAATAGAAAGGGGTGAAGGTGGGTGGGGAAGAGCAGAGAATGAACTGATACTTAGATCTGAAACATCTTTTAGAATGAAAGCTCACAACTCGATATTAAAACGGCTTTCAGAGTAAAAGTCAGTAAATCGGTATTCTGTCCAAAATTTTGATTTCGTACTTTTCTAAGGTAGGCATTGAGTTTGATTAATATTTTGAGTATTTACGACTTTTTCAGGCACTGTCCTGTGTTTAAACTTCTGCCTCACTTAAACCTCACCAAAGCTCTAGAATGTAAATATGATGCTGTCCACTATACGGAGAGAAGCTGAAGTTCAAGCAACAGGTAGGGGGCACACAGGTTGGGTCTAAGTGGCCAAGGCTGACTCAGCTAACATTCAGTTATAAGGGTCTGAGTGAGCCCTGCCCACATCCCATTAGGCCCTTCACCAACGGCTACTGCTCAAGGCAGCCCAAATGACACAAGAAAAGCCCACGTACTCTGGCCACAGCTCCTGTGCTCCTAACCACACATTTCTATCTTCATTGACAGATTAAACGCTGTCTCTAATCTCGCTGAGCTCATTCGCAGTGAGGATGAGAAAGAAATAAAGATAAATTATCTGTATCATGAGCCCCAAAAGGTAAGGGACCCCATCTCTTCTACAGCCCTGTCACTTCAAGTGACAGTAAGTGGTCCAGCCACAGCGGGCAAACATCTCCGGGTGAAGGGCACGTAGAGGCTTCAGATAGTCAAGGCAAACGAAAGGGTTTTAAAATAGTCTCTGAAGAACAGACAATGCTCACGAAAAGGTCTTTTCTCCTGAGCTCAGCGGGGCGCCGCCTTGCCCGCTACTGGGAAATTGCACGCAGCCCGCAGGTCGACTGAGTGCGTCCGGAAGGCTCATCCCCCAGCTCGCTCAGGGTGGAGTCAGGGCCTCAGGGGCGGAGGGGTGGGGGCAGGATAAACGGCGCTCACTTCCCGGAGCAGGAACGCTGGAGATGGGGGGAGGGGCTGCTGACCTCTGGATCCAAGCCAGTCCCCAGGTCGGCAGTTACTCCCCAACGTCATTCCCTAACAGGACTTTCAGAGGTGACTCCCCGACATCCTTTAGCTTCCAGAATCAGGGTTTCATTATCACCACCTTTACACAGGCTACTCCCAGCTCCAAAGGTGTCTCTTCCTTAACTCCCTTCCTGAACTTGAGTCATCTCAAAACTGCAGAGGTCTCCCTCAGTCGGCCTCCACCCGCGAACACCCCCAAACAACCTGTAGGACGGGTCAAACTCTGAACACTAGTGGGGACAGCGGCGGCTGGCCAGAAAATGGATTCGCTCACCAACCTGCAATCTGTGACTTGGATCAGAGCCGAGGATTTACAGCTGCTGCCGCCGCCACCGAGGCAGAAAGGCTCAGGGGGAAAGGGGCGGGGGCGGGGCCGGGGGGAGGAGATGCTGCTGATTTGTCCAGCGCCGCGTTGGGTCCTGCACTCCAAGGCCGCACCGAGCTTCAAGAAGGCGGTTCCACTTACCGGTCGAACCGCAAACGGTGAGGCCTCGGCCAACTCCTGAAGGCCAGGGATGGTACCTGTAGATTGTCTTCAGTTTGGCTTCCTGACCTCATGTCAGTGTTAGTATACTCATACCTGTACTCCGTATTAAAATATCAATTAAAATATCTGAGTAAAAGTATTTATAACGTTATACGAATAAGGAAAGATAATTTGGCGTTACAATGGCATGCTTTGCAAAAAGATCATTAAAGTTTATCAATTTAAAATTACGAATATAGTTGGAACTTGTATTACAGATATAACTTTGTATCTAATTTTAATTGATATAACTGAGAGACTGTAAATGTTTCTTCTTAAGTCCTTAGGAATACAAGCAAGCTTTATGAAGCTTCAGGAACTTCAACTGTAGGGGTTTAAGAGCACAGCAATTCTGAGAAGAAAAGAAAGGCTAAACTTTCTGCCCCAAGGAAACTGACTTGGGAAGGCAGTTAGGGAAGGAGGGCCTGGACCTATGAGGGTATCTAGATAAAAGTCAGAGCAGAGGGCTCTGTGATTCAACATAATATTTTCTAGGTTCATCCATGTTGTATCTTGTATGAGTATTTTGTTCCTTTGACGCCTGAGTAATACTCTATTGGATGGGTTTTTCACATTTTGTTCATCCATCAGTTTTTAGACATTTGGATTGTTTTTACTTTTTGGCTACTGTGAATAACGTGTTTATGAATTTTCTTGTACAATTTTTTTTAAAATAAACATAAGCTTTTTATTTCTCTAGGGTATATACCTTAGAATTGCTGGATCATGTATTTACTTTTGTGAAGAAATTCCGGGCTGTTTCCCAAAGTGATTGTAGTATTTTGCATTCCCACCAGCTTTGTAAGAAGGATTCCAGTTTCTCCACATCTTTGCCTGTACTTGCTATTATATGTTTTATTTTCTGTTATAATAACTTACTTTGTGTGAAGTGCTATCTCATCTTATTTTAATTTGCATTCCCTGGTGGCTCAGAGGTTAAAGCGTCTGCTTCCATTGCAGGAGACCCGGGTTTGATCCCTGATCGGGAAGATCCCCTGGAGAAGGAAACAGCAATCCACTCCAGTATTCTTGCCTGGAGAATCCCATGGATGGAGGAGCCTGGTAGGCTACAGTCCACAGGGTCGCAAACAGTCGGACACGACTGAGTGACTTCACTTTCTTTCTTTCACTTTCAAAGACTAATAGTGTTTATCATCGTTTCATACACTTTACTATCTGTGTACCTTTTTTGAGAAATGTCTATTCATGTCCTTGATCTTTTTTTAAATTGGGTTATTTGTCTTTTTCTGAGATTTTCATATATTCTAAATACAAGTCCTTTATGAGTTCTGTGATTTGTAAATATCTTCTACCATTCTAAGGGTAGTCTTTTCATTTTCTTGATTGCATCCTTTGAAGATTAGATTTTTAATTTTGATGAAATCCGTTTTTTTGTCACTTATACATTTGATGTCATGTCTATGAAGTTTTTGCCTAACCCAAAGTCATGAAGACTTTCTCCTATATTTTTTTCTAAAGATTTTATAATTTAACTCTTACACTTAGAGCTATGAGCTATTTCAAGTTCATTTTTACTGTGTGAGATAGAGGTTCTGTTTTATTCTTTTGAGTGTGGATAGCCTGTTGTCTCAAGGACATAGTCTTTCCTCATTGAATTGTCTTGACATTGTTGGGAAATCATTAAGGAGTTTTGTGTGTTTATGTGTGTGTGTGGAAGAGAGAGAGATGGTAGGGTGTAGTTGGGAATGAAATATTTTCAATGTCTAAATGTTATGTAAGAAAAGATCACCTGGCTGCACTGATCAGGTTGAAGAGGTCTGGAGGTGACACACAATGCCTAAATCCAGGGAAATTAAATGTCTAATTATTGCTTTAATTTGGAGGAAAATTGCTTAACTAGATTCTATTGAGTACAGATAGAAGACAATGAATTTGTTAATAATTGGTTTTCTCAACCTGAAATTGAAGACAAAGTGTAGGTGGAAATTAAGGATAAGTAAATCATGACATATAGCCAGATCGTTTACTCTCATTCTTAATGACGTCTATTTGGAAGAAAAGGTAAAATTAAGAGATGAAAAATACGAGTAAGAAGAGAAATGTGAGCTGATATTCAAAGGAGCCCACTGAAGAAACATATTTCCAGGGAAAGTACCTTGAAGGAACAGAGCAAAAAGCCAAAAAGATAGTTCAAGAGAGCCTTGATATTAAAGAAGACTAGTATCTAGCAAGGAATGGATTCAAAAGAATGATGATATCTAGTTCAAGAATTAGCTCAAAATTCATTTCATTGAAAGCTTTTTTTAAAACGTGAGGATTAATAAACCAAAGAGTTTATAACATTCCATTAAATACAACTTGCGTTTTCTTTTTCTGAATTTTCTTTTGAGAATAGCTATTCCAGAATTTCAAGGTAGAAGTTACACTGCTGCTTTTAGAATGTCTATCTTTCAAGTTCTCCTAACAAGTTTTCCTTGATCTTTCTTATTTCCTTCACCCTATTCCACATTTTTGAATCTCTACTTTATTCAAGCCCAATCCACTCACCCCAACCCTTAAAAAGATATCTTCATATGACTTTATAGATTTGATTTTTGCACTTGAAATTCAATTTATCACAGAGAAGTTAGTGAAAGGTGAAATATCTGCTTTACAAAGAAACTCTGAGAACCCCAATTTACATTTGTTTGCCTAAAATTAACTGGCAGATCAGGTAATGAATAGCTGTTGTCCTGTAATGTATCTGTTCATCTATTTCCTGGAGAAGGCAATGGCACCCCACTCCAGAACTCTTGCCTGGAAAATCCCATGCGTGGAGGAGCCTGGTGGGCTGCAGTCCATGGGGTCACGAAGAGTCGGACATGACTGAGTGACTTCACTTTCACTTTCACTTTCATGCATTGGAGAAGGAAATGGCAACCCACCCCAGTGTTCTTGCCTGGAGAATCCCAGGGACGGGGGAGCCTGGTGGGCTGCCGTCTATGGGGTCACACAGAATCGGACACGACTGAAGCAACTTAGCAGCAGCAGCAGCAGCAGCAGCATCTATTTCCTATTGTGTGTGTGTGCTAAGTCCCTTCAGTTGTGTCCGAATTTTTGCAACCCTATGTAGGCACTGTAGCCCATGAGGGTTCTCTGTCCATGGGATTTTCCAAGCAAGAATACTGGAGTGGATTGCCATACTCTCCTCCAGGGGATCTTCCCAACCCAGGGATCAAACCCTCATCTCTTATGTCTCCTGCATTGGCAGACAGATTCTTTACTACTAGCGCCACCTGGGAAGCCCGATTAATCTATTCCATGGGGTTTGATTTTATTCTCTCAAAGGCAATGGAAAATGCAGTTATTTGTATTTTGGATAGATCCGAGTGTGGCTGGATAGTTGGGGATGTGGAAATGCCCAATGCTGAAATTAAGGAGATCAACGACTGTTGAAACAGTCCAGATGAAACTAAACTAAAGCAGTAGAGTGAAAATATGAAGGAACTGATAAAACAAGTTGCTAAGATGGAATGATTAGGCCCACTGACTGCAGCATATTGGAGGAAGGAAGAAGGAGGAATCTGAAATTGATTTTTTCTATTTAAAATTTTTGTTGCAATATAGTTAATTTACAATGCTGTGTTTCATATATGCAGCAAAGTGATTCAGCTATATATATGTATATATGTGTGTGTGTGTGTGTGTGTGTGTGTGTGTGTGTGTGTGTGTGTATGCTGTTCTGTGCTTAGTCTCTCAATCATGTCCAACTCTTTGCAGCCCCATAGACTGTAGCCCACTAGGCTCCTATGTACATGAGGATTCACCAGGAAAGAATACTGGAGAGGGTTGCCATGCCCTTCTCCAGGGCATCTTCCCAACCCAGGGATCGAACCCAGCTCTCCTGCATTGCAGGCGGATTCTTTACCATCTGAGCCACCAGGGAAGCCCATATATATAAATATACACACACACGTATGTTTTATGTATATATTCTTTTTTCACATTCTCCTCCATTATAGGTTATTACAAGATATTTAGTGTGTCTCCCTGTCAGTCCTTGTTGGTTACCTATTATATATACAGCAGTGTGTATATTTTAATCCCAAATTTCTAAGATTGATTTTTGCATTAAGCTATTGGATAGATAGTGAAGCCGTTCACAAGGTGAGGAATTACAGAGACAAAGCAATTTTCTGGGGAAAAAAATGCACATTTGTTGTTGCTGTTTTTTAAACCAAACTAGCATATCTTGAATATCATTCAGATAAGATTAAAACACTGAGTTCCAAGTAAAGTGTGAAGTGAAGTGAAGTCGCTCAGTTGTGTCCAACTCTTTGTGATCCCGTGGACGGTAGCCTACCAGGCTCCTCCCTCCATGGGATTCTCCAGGCAAGAGTACTAGAGTGGGTTGCCATTTCCTTCTCCAGGGGGTCTTCCCAACCCAGGGATCGAACCTAGGTCTCCCTCATACCAGGCAAATGCTTTAACCTCTGAGCCACCAGGGAAGCCCTTCCAAGTAAAGTGTAGCCATTAGATTTTACTATAGATTTGTGGGTCAACACACTGTACAAGTGTTCAAGCCACAAAATGTAATTATATCCCTAAGGAGTTATGTATGGAATGATAAGAAACAAGAGGCTGAAGAATAACACATTGAACTCTTCAAGGCCAGGGATCATTTCTGTATTCATATGTGTATAACTGTAGAATAATGTACTAATTATTCAGAATTAGCTTGTGGAAGGAAGTACATGACTTCCTTTTCAGGGATCAGATCACAGAAAGAAAATAATATAGACTCCTCTTTGTCTCCTACAAGTCTGTCAGACTCTGCAACTTGGAGTTATTATTTTTTTATCTTCTCATGACCCCTGTTGGTTCACTAGAATAATCTGCCTGGACCCTGCTCTTGCTTTTATGACTGTAATACTAAACCTTTCTGAAAGGGGGCAATGTTCTGTGATTTCTGAATTGAACCTGTTTTTCTTTTCTCCCACAGGACAGAAGTGCCCCAGAAAGGAATATATGGATGGGGTTGGGGTGGGAAGTGTCAGCTACTTTGTCTGGTGAACTATATCACAGTTCACAGTGAGCCCTTGTGGGAATCAGGGTAGTGAAAATGCATTACTGAGCAGTTAGCAGATACAGGTCACTGAGCTGAGTATTAAGGATTCATGATCAGCAGGAGTGAGCAAGTATCTAAAGTGAGTTTGGCATCTTCTCAAAGTCAGTGGGGAAGGTGGAGTAAAAAAAAGTCTCAGGATCGGTGATTTTTTTTCTGTGTCCTCACATTTTATTACTGAAAACTTGGTTATTGGGCTATAGGAATTACAGTCTGAGCTGTTAAATTCTGCCTGTTGATTTCATTGTTGGGGTGCTTTGACTCACATGCCTTTTCAAATTCTGAACCAGTCTGTGGTGGTAGTTTAGTAGCTAAGTCATGTCAGACTCTTGTGATCCCATAGCCTGTAGCCTGCTAGACTAATCTGTCCATGTGATTCTCCAGGCAAGAATACTGAAGTGAGTTGCCATTTCCTTCTCCAGGGGATCTTCATGACCCAGGAATCAAACCCAGGTGTCCTGCATTGCAGGCAGATTCTTTACCAACCGAGCTATGCTGCTGCTGCTGCTGCTAAGCGGGAAGCCCTATTCTGAGGGAACCATTCTGAGAGTTGTAGTATTATGACCCAAGCTTTCCATCACTGTCAAAAGAACTCAAGTCTTGCCCTCAGGCCATAAAAGATCCATACCCTAGATCATGGAATTTCTAGAGTTTTTCCATACTTAGTCACTCACTATAAAAACCTCTCCTGTGGAGTTATTGTCAGGTTAGTGAGATTGTCCTTCTCTGACTTCTTTTACGGAGAAGGCAATGGCACCCCTGCTCCAGTACTCTTGCCTGGAAAATCCCATGGATGGAGGAGCCTGGTGGGCTGCCATCTATGGGGTAGCAAAGAGTTGGACAAGATTGAGCGACTTCACTTTCACTTTTCACTTTCATGCGTTGGAGAAGGAAATGGCAACCCACCCCAGTGTTCTTGCCTGGAGAATCCCAGGGATGGGGGAGCCTGGTGGGCTGCCGTCTATGGGGTCTCACAGAGTCGGACACGACTGAAGTGACTTAGCAGCTACTCACCAGAATGGCAGGGTAATTTGTCCTCTATGAAGCTTTGGCTTTAGTTGAGGAGACAAAGACTCTATGTTCCTTTGAACTATAGGAAAGACTTGAGACAAATTGAACTCTAGAATACTGAGAATTGTACTGCTCTTCAACAAGATGTTCTGCACTCATTATATCCAGAGACTTCAAGAAGTAAAACCAGGACAGATTGATATCTGAGAAAATGATGTGCTACTGTGGTATATCAGTTATCTCCTGAGTCAGACCTAGGAGACCGTAGGAAAAAAGGTATCTCTTTTTAGGTAGTATATGGTATATAAATTATATTTCAATAAAGTGCTAATTTAAATTAAAGAAAAGAAAAGAAACTGGACTCCTGCAGCAGAAAGAGAAAGGAATGTGAGCTGCTGGCCTCTCAATCTCCTCTTATCTCATGACTAAATTCCTTTATTCTAGGAATGAATGCCTTAATCCAAGAAGCTGCCTCTCCCATCCCATTTAGCTTCCTGGGCCAGGGTCTGGTGGACAATGGCCTTTACACAACCACTTCATGGCCAGAGATCAGCTTTTCTATGCTTTCTCTGCAAATGGGTTACATTTTAAACCTGCAAAATTCTCTACATGTCTCTATCCAACATCAGCCAACTACTGAAGTCTGGTGGAGGAGGCAAAACACTTTGAAGGGAGGATGAAGGCCTCCTGGCTTCACTCGCCTATACCTGCATGTGCAGAGGAAAACAGAAAGTAAGAAAAGCTTCTGGGGCTGGGGAAGTGGCAGGAGGAGCCAGAAAAACCTCCTATAACGTGAATTCAAATACGTTCAGTCATTCCAAGTCTAGAATGCTGCACCATGAATCAGAAAGTGGGAAGGGGAAGAAATGTGTGTTCTAAGCAAGAAAGAACTGTATCAGGATTTTAAAGAACAGTGCATGTGTGTGTGCTAAGTTGCTTCAGTCGTGTCTGACTCTCTGCCATCCTGTGGACCGTAGCCTGCCAGGCTCCTCTGTCCATGGGATTCACTAGGAAAGAATACTGGCGTGGGTTGCCATGCCATCCTCCAGGGGATCTTCCCCACCCAGGGATCAAACCCACATTTCTTATGTCTCCTGTATTGACAGCCAAGTTCTTTACCACTAGCACTACCTGGTAAGCCCCATTAAGCTAGACACTCATCATTTATTATTTGTATGATGTTGATCATGTTATTTAACTTTTTTATTAAGTTGAGATTCACAAAACATAAAATTCACCACTTTACAGTGGGCAATTCAGTGGTTTTTAGTATACGTGGGAAGCCCTTAAAGATTAGTAGGCTTCAGTAATTCAACAGGCCAATAGATAGTGATAGTGAGGTCTCAGCCTCAGTGATCTTTACTTTTCTATCACAATTTAAAGCAAAAACATGCTTACTCACCAATTAAAAATAATTAGAAGAATTGAACTGAAGCATAATTGAGGTGTATTTAATAATAAGTTAAGCTTCCCTGGTGTTTCAGTGGTAAAGAATCCACCTGCCACTGCAGGAGCCACAGAAGACATGGGCTCAGTCCCTGGAAGGGAAAGATCCCCTGGAGCAGGAAATGGCAACCCACTTCAGTGTTCTTGCTGTGATAATTCCTAGACAGAGGAGCCTGACGGGCTACAGTTCATGGAGTCACAGAGTCCAACACAACTGAACACACATGCTTTTACTCCGGAGCATGGGTTCTAGAGCAGGTGGGCGTCAGTAGTTGTGGCACATGGGCTTAGTTGCCTACAGCATGTCTGGATCTTCCCGGACTGGGGATTGAACCAGAGCCTGCAGCATTGCAAAGCAGATTGCTAACCACTGAAGCACCAGGGAAGCCCTCAGAGATTTTTTAGTGTACTTAATTTTGATATTTCAAAATTATATTTGTTTGAAATCAATTATTGTAAACATTAGGTTAAAACATTAAACTAAAATTTTTTTATTCTTGTTTTCTTTTTTCTCATTAAAAAAATGAAATTGGACTTTGTTGCATGAAATATATAAAATATATGTATAATCAGTGCAGTTCAGTTCAGTCACTCAGTCATGTCTGATTCTTTGCGACCCCATGGACTGCAGCACCCCAGGCTTCCCTGTCCATCAACCAGTTCCCGGAGCTTACTCAAACTTGTGTCCATCAAGTCGGTGATGATATCCAACCATCTCATCCTCTGTCATCCCTTTATCCTCCTGCCTTTAATCCTTCCCAGCATCAGGGTCTTTTCAAATGAGTCAGTTCTTTGTGTCAGGTGACTAAAGTATTGGAGTTTCAGCTTCAACATCAGTCTTTCCAGTCAGGACTGATTTCCTTTAGGATGGACTGGTTGGATCTCCTTGCAATCTAACGGACTCTCAAGAGTCTGCTCCAACACCACAGTTCAAAAGCATCAATTCTAATCAAGACAACCTTATATTATGAAGTGATGAGCTATTGAGTTGGATGAGCTATTAATTAAAGCAACAATACAAGTAAAGCTGTTTTGTAAAGCATTTATTATATGCCAAGTACTATTAAATGATATATATGTGAATATATACATATATGTATATCTCATATACATACTATATAATATATATTTTTCATCAAATCATTAGGAGAAAAGTACTATTAGTGTTTTCTTTTAAATATGAGAAAGTTGAGATATAGAGGTGAAGTAACTTGCCCAAAGTCAAAAAAATAATATACAGGAGATTCAGAACTCTAATGAAGATCCAGAACCCAAAACTTATCCTGGTTTCTCCTCCACATGATAAATGCTAATAATTTCTATAACTCTCATTTTATTGTCTTCAGGATGCAGAAAGCATTGTGGAAAGAAAAATGAACTGAACATTCATTGAATGCTTACTATAATAAATATATTTTCTAGTGGTTATGTATAGATGTGAGAGTTGGACCATAAAGAAAGCTGATTGCCGAAGAATTGATGCTTTGGACTGTGGTGCTGGAGAAGACTCTTGAGAGTCCCTTGGACTGCAAGGTGATCCAACCAGTCAATCCTAAAGGAAACCAGTCCTGAACATTCATTGGAAGGACTGATGCTGAAGCTGAAACTTCAATACTTTGGCCACCTGATGCAAAGAACTCACCCCTTGGAAAAGACCCTGCTGCTGGGAAAGATTGAAGGAAGGAGGAGAAGGGGATGATAGAGGATGAAATGGTTGGATGGCATCACCAGCTCTATGGACATGAGTTTGAGCAAGCTCTGGGATTTGATGATGGACAGCGAAGCCTGGCATGCTGCTGTCCATGGGGTTGCAAAGAGTCAGACATGACTGAACAATTGAAGTGAATTGTTTATGTCATCTTCATCTTCTTTACAGATGAATAGAAAATGAAGTTCACTGGGACTATGCATCTAGAATTCATTGAATAAGCAGTAGATCCTGGCTTTAACTCACTATCCTGGCACCCAGCACAGTTCTTTCTTCTACTTGACACTGAATCCCAGGGCTGAGAAGAGCTCACTCAAAGAAGAATATATGTTGAGCATAAATGTGATGTTAAAAAATCTTTAAAATACAAATTTTATGCACATACACAATACATAATTGCTTTGTATAGGTGGCTTATGTTTGGAGCAATAGTGATAGAACCTTTCAAAATAACCTCTTTTCTCAAGGAATGCATTCTAGACCAGGTATAAAGTCACCAACATTAAAAAGAAAAACTCTAATAAACCGGAAGAAATATTCTCAGGACCCAACAGAACAGATGAAAAGAGTAAAGAATCTGCCTGCCAAAGCAGGAGACACAAAAGATGCAAGTTTGATGCCTGGGTCAGGAAGATCCCCTGGAGGAGGAATGGTAACCCACTCCAGTGTTCTGGCCAGGAAAATCCCATGGGCAGAGGAGCTTGGTGGGCTACAGTACATGGGGCTGCAAAGAGTAGGACACCGCTGAGCACAAGACAAGTAATGAGTTATTAAAGAATATGTAAGTCTTTCTCTATTATATGAGTAGGTATTTGACTTATTTTAATTGTGAGTATAATTTTCAAATACAAAACATATTTGGATGGAAAAGACTACTGTGTTCCTATACAATTATCTACATTTTGAGGAAAGCTGTGTCTGGAACAGGTAAAAGTGGCCCAGGCTTATTTGATAAAAATTTTGAAATGGTATTTTCGTATTTGAAGTGAAGTGAAGTAAAAGTCGCTCAGTCATGTTCACCTCTTTGCAACCCCATGGACTATAGAGTCCATGGAATTCTCTAGGCCATAATACTGGTGTGGGAACCTTTCCCTTCTCCAGGGCATCTTTCCAATCCAGAAATCGAACCCAGGCCTCTCGCATTGCAGACGGATTCTTTACCAGCTGAGCCACATTTCGGTTCGGTTCAGTTCAGTTCAGTTCAGTTCAGTCGCTCAGTTGTGTCCGACTCTGCGACCCCATGAACTGCAGCATGCCAGGCCCCCCTGTCCATCACCAACTCCTGGAGTTCACTCAAACTCATGTCCATCGAGTTGGTGATGCCATCCAGCCATCTCATTCACTCTCATCCCCTTCTCCTCCTGCCCTGAATCCCTCCCGGTGTCAGAGCCTTTTCCAATGAGTCAACTCTTCCCATGAGGTGGCCAAAGTATTGGAGTTTCGGCTTCAACATCAGTCCTTCCAATGAACACCCAGGACTGATCTCCTTTAGGATGGACTGGTTGGATCTCCTTGCAGTCCAAGGGACCCTCAAGAATCTTCTGCAACACCACAGTTCAAAAGCATCAATTCTTCGGCACTCAGCTTTCTTCACAGTCCAACTCTCACATCCATACATGGCCACTGGAAAACCATAGCTGTGACTAGACAGACCTTTGTTGGCAAAGTAATATCTCTGCTTTTGAGTATGCTATCTAGGTTGGTCATAACTTTCCTTCCAAGGAGTAAGCGTCTTTTAATTTCATGACTGCAATCACCATCTGCAGTGATTTTGGAGCCCCCGAAAATAAAGTCTGACCCTGTTTCCACTGTTTCCCCATCTAATTCCCATGAAGTGATGGGACCAGATGCCATGATCTTAGTTTTCTGAATGTTGAGCTTTAAGCCAACTTTTTCACTCTCCTCTTTCACTTTCATCAAGAGATTTTTTAGTTCTTCACTTTCTGCCACAAGGGTGGTATCATCTGCATATTTGAGGTTATTGATATTTCTTCTGGCAATCTTGATTCCAGCTTGTGCTTCTTTCAGCCCAGAGTTTCTCATGATGTACTCTGCCTATAAGTTAAATAAGCAGGGTGACAATATACAGCCCTGATGTACTCCTTTTCCTATTTGGAACCAGGCTGTTGTTCCATGTCCAGTTCTAACTGTTGCTTCCTGATCTGCCTACAGGTTTCTCAAGAGGCAGGTCAGGTGGTCTGGTATTCCTATCCCTTTCAGAATTTTCCACAGTTTATTGTGATCCACAGTCAAAGGCTTTGGCATAGTCAATAAAGCAGAAATAGATATTTTTCTGGAACTCTCTTCCTTTTTCCATGATCCAGCAGAGCCACATTTAGTTGGTGATAAATGGATGTGTTTACTTCACCTATTATGATGCTGTGTTAGCATCTCTGAATTTGGATATTTAAATGTGTAATTATGGACATGTATAGCTGATAATAAAAATAAATATCTGAAGGGACTGTGAATTTATAAGCATGACAGTTCTCAAGGGTTCCCATTGTGAGAAAGATGTTGAACTGGAAAATCTAAATGAAAAAATTATATGTGTGATTGATTACCACATCAAGGAGAAAATGAAAGTAGATACAAAGAAAAGTCCTATTTATATGGTAAATTTCAGGTAAGTTAGAGCATTTCTCCTAATTAGATTTTCCTTGAATTAGAGGGGAATCAGGAGGTATTTGAATAATAGATGGAAGAAAGGGGATTGGCTGTTACTATAGATTTCCAAGTCAAATGTGGATTTGAGTAAAACATGTATTTAATTAATTGGAATATGGATGATAATAACACAGGGATAAATGGAAGATGTAGAGATGAGAAGACGTATAGAAAGGAATTAAGTTGAAGTCAAGTCCGGAGCATTTATTTAGATTCTTTGACAAAAATTGAAAACAGCTGTTTAGCCCCTTCCATAATCTGCTTGGTCCTCACTCCATAAATAATGGGATTGAGCATAGGTGGGATGACCACATAGAGATTGGCCAGGAGGATATGGACATAGCGTGGGATGTGTCTCCCCCCAAACCTATAAGCAAAGACAGAAAAGAGGGCAGGGATGTAGAAGAGTAGGATGACGCAGATGTGGGAGCCACAAGTGCTCAGGGCTTTGGACCGGGCATTTTGAGAGGAGAGGTGGAAGACAGCTCGGAGGATGTGAATGTAGGAAACAGCAATAAGGATGACGTCCAGGCCAGTGGAGAGCAGAGCAGCTGCCAACCCATACCAGACATTGATGGAGATATCAGAACAGGACAGACGGGCAATGCCCATGTGCTCACAAAATGTGTGTGCGATGATATTGACCCGGCAGTAGTGCAGGCGCTTGAGAAGAAAGATGGATGGAAACATGATGATGAAGCTGCGGGCTAGCGTGGCAGCCACGATCTTCCCCACGGTTGTGCTGGTGAGGATTGTGGCATATCTCAAAGGGGAGCAGATGGCCACATAGCGGTCAAAGGCCATGGCCAGGAGGACTGCAGACTCAGCCACAAAAAGGAAGTGGATGAAGAACATCTGAGTTAGGCAGCCATCAAAGGAAATGTGGGTAGAACTTAGCCAGAAGTTGGCCAGGGCTTTGGGCATGGTGGATGTGGAGAGTAAGACATCAGTACTGGCCAACATGGACAGGAATATGTACATGGGCTCATGCAGGCTTGGCTGGGAGAGGATGACACAAATTAAAATGCCGTTGCCTGCCAGGGCAGCTACATACATGGTGCAGAAGGGGATGGAGAGCCAGATGTGTAGGTCCTCCAGCCCAGGGATACCAAGAAGGAAGCAGCCCGCCAGGCGAGTATCAGAGTTGTTCACAGCAGCTATGTTGTTAGCAGACAAAAAGGCCATAATTTTCTGCAGAGATCTCACCTGTGCCATAGGGGAAAAATAGCTTCAGACTTTGTATTTATTAGCAGAGTGCACATAATGGTTTGCAATCAGCCACAAGGTCTGCACACACTCACAGATTCTACAACCATGATGGGTTCTGCACACATGCATATTCTCTATAGAAAAATCACACCCAATATCTGTGCAAAGTACACAGTTCTAGACCCTGTCCACAGACAGTCTCAGTGTCATCATTCAGACCCTCTACCCTATTCGGCTACAAGACTTTCAGGCATCTTCAGAGTTTGAAAACACTGTGGCTCTGCAGTGTGGTGCTATCACCTAGAATATGAAGGAAGGTGTGGAGCTGTGGAGCAATGCTTCTTAAAGTGCCATCCCCAGGCCAGCATCGTCAGCATCACCAGGGATCTTGCAGGTTCTTGGACCCTGCCACACAACTAATGAGTCAGAAACTGGAGCAGCAGTCTCTATTTTAGCAAGATCACAAGGTGATTCTGATTACAGCTAATGTTTATGAACCAATGTTGTAAGAATGTCTTTACTTTCTTCCCTCTCTAGTCTAGATGTCTGTCTCACAGGACTGATAACTTCTCCATCCCAATTAGTTTCTGCCGCATTCTCTGTGAAAATACTCAAACTTCATCTAAATCTAACTGGTGCTTCCCTCAACTCACATAGTCAATTCAGTCGTTCAGTCGTATATGACTCTTTGTGACCCCGTAGACTGCACTACGCCAGGCCTCCCTATCCAACATCAGCTCCCAGAGCTTACTCAAACTCATATCCATTGAGTTGGTGATGCCATCCAACCATCTCATCTTCTGTCATCCCCTTCTCCTCCCACCTTCAATCATTCCCAGCATCAAAGTCTTTTCAAATGAGTCAGCTCTTCGCATCAGGTGGCCAAAGTATTGGAGTTTCAGCTTTAGCATCAGTCCTTCCAATGAACATTCAGGACTGATTTCCTTTAGGATGGACTGTTTGGATCTCCTTGCTGTCCAAGGGTCTCTCAAGAGTCTTCTCCAGCAACACAGTTCAAGAGCATCAATTCTTCGGCGCTCAGCTTTCTTTATCGTCTAACTCTCACATCCTTACATGACTACTGGAAAAACCAAAGCTTTAACTAGTCAGGATGTGAAGAAAATGGCACAATCTTATCAGTGGTCTTTAACATGTTAGACCACCTGCCCCCCTCAGTCCTATTAAATTATTCTCATGACTATACAGCTTTTAACTGCTGCCCAAATTCCTTCTTCTCAGCTGAATGTCCCTCCTACCTAACTGAAACTTAAAGACTGTCAGGAGCCAACTCCTCATCTTATTATTCCAGTCCTGTAAATTTGTCTTATCTCTGTAAGCGTCCGTGTCTCCTTTCCTCCACTCTCAGAGGAAGCAGTGATGATGTCTTTTTTGCACTTCAATATCTCCTCTCTTAGAGCTATATTTTACTTTACTTAGGCGTGAGAAAACTCCCTTATCTATGTATTTGTTTATTTATTTATTTAGAGAGTACAAAGACAATATAAATCAATTATATATATATATATTTTAAATCAATTATATTTTTATACTAGCAGCGAACAACTATAAGACTAAATTGAAAATTTTCTTTTTATATTTAACTCAAATTTTCAAAGCCTCTGCACTAATAATTGTAAAAATTGTTAAAAGAATTTTTTTAATGCAAATAAGTGGAGAAGTATAGGGTTTCCCTGGTAGCTCAGCTGGTAAAGAATCTACCTGTAATGCAGGAGACCTTGGTTTGATTCCTGGGTCAGGAAGATCCCCTGGCAAAGGGATAGGCTATCCATTCCAATATTCTTGGGCTTTCCTGGTGTCTCAGACAGTAAAGAATCTGCCTGCAATGTGGGAGACCTGCGTTCAGTCCCTGGGTTGGGAAGATCCCCTGGAGGAGGGCATGGCAACCCAGTATTCTTGCCTGGAGAATCCCCGTGGACAGAGGAGCATGGCAAGCTGCAGCCCATGGGGTTGCAAAGAGTCAGACATGACTGAGAAGTGTACTATGTACACAGAATGGCAAACGCAATTGATTGTTAAAACATCAATTTTCTCAAAATAAATACATACCTTTAAAATTTAATTTTCCAGCTTTATTGAGGTGTAATCAACAAATAAAAATGGTGTATATTTAAGGTATACAACATGATAACATATGTATACAATATGAAATGATTGCTACAACCAAGTTAGTTAACATAACCATTACCTCACACAGTTGCCATTTTAATTTTGTGCCCTATCTCAAGAAATTTTGAAACAAGCTGGATACACATACACACACACCAAAAACCCCACAAAACCCCCATAAATGTATGCATATGTGGGGCTTCCCTGGTGGCTCAGATGGTAAAGAATCTGCCTTCAAGGCAAGAGAGCCAGGTTTGATTCCTGGGTAGGGAAAATCCCCTGGAGGAGGAAATGGCTGCCCAGTCCAGCATCCTTGCTTGGAGAATTCTATGGACAGAGCAACCTGGCGGGCTGCAGTCCACACAGTCACAGAGAGTCAGACATGACTCAAGTGACAGTGCGTGCATATGCATACACACACTCGCATGCATGCTAAGTCACTTCAGTCATGTCCGACTCTTTGCGACCCCATGGACTGTAGCCTGCCAGGCTCCTCCATCCATGGGATTCTCCAGGCAAGAGTACTGGAGTGGGTTGCCATTTCCTTCTCCAGGAGATCTTCCCAACCCAGGGATTGAACCCGGGTCTCCCGCATTGCAGGCAGACGCTTTACCGTCTGAGCCACCAGAGAAGCTATATATATATGTAAAGTATGTATATGTATTTTCAAGAATAATTTCCCCAACTAATCTCTGAATCAACCTTCTTTCCTACCTTCTCAGGGACTTTGTTCCATCAGTTATCCCTTCTCTTATTTATCAGTAATGACTCCTAATTTCCTGAATCAGGATTATTTATGAACATTCATATATTTTTAGTCTTAAAAGCAAACAAGAAACTTAACAGCTACAGTAAAATTTCTTATTCACCTAGCTTGTCTCACTACTTTCTGTTCTGTCTCTCTCCTTTTCTTTGAAGTCACGCTTTTCATCAGATGCTTCTTTTGGCTTTGATGTCTTTACCCTCCACTGGTTCTTCTCTTGCCCCTGACCTTTCTTTCTATCCTCATGAAGGGCTCCTCTGTCCCTGAAGGAGGGTTTGGTGTTGGTACTTTCTATGGTTGTCTCTATGCTCCCCTTACTTTTCAGTCTACCTGGCCAATTTTGTCACCTGCCTTAGGTTCATTTACTAAGACATCCCAAATCTATAGCTGCCATTTATATTGCTTTCCAGGATCCAGATCTAATTATTCGAAGACCTCCCAACTGGTATCCTAGCCTTTAGTCCTTCTAGTCTCTAAACCAGTCTCCATAAATAAATTATATTTCCTAAAGGTAATTTTGAGTACTCTGCTTACTCGATCACTGTTAATAATTTCCCATTGCCTAGCAGAATCATGGTCTATGCTTTCTCCACTGATACTGGTCAAGATGCATGTCTCTGAAGTGCCTCTTCTTTCTTGGTGGTCTTTTATACATTCCACTCCCTTTGTCTCCATCCTCTCCTTTAATCTAGCCAATTTAAATATCTCATTCAAGAAGACTTTTCTCATTTCCTAAGACTGTGTTATGTACTTCCTCTGCACTCCCATATTCCCCTGTAGTTGTGTATTTCTCTCTCTCTAGGATTTATCACACTGAAACATTTTCAGCCTCAATATATTATCAGCTCCCTAAGGGTCAGGGCTGTGTCTTATTCACCGATGTCTGGGACAGAAATGACATGTAACGAATGTTAAAGGAAAACAAGAGAATATGTAAGTTTCCACCCACTCGGCCATGCAAGTTCACACTGAGAAGGACACAAGCAAATATGGTAATAATCACGGATTTACAATCATAGATCTGTGCTCACATTCTTTCCTTGTCTGTAGTGCGCATTACTCATCGTGCTCGTTCTTTCTACAGCATCATTCCACATGCTCATCCTCTCCTACATGCACCCGCCTTTGCCAGTCACATCAGCGCCTGCACACAATTTTCTTCTCTCGTTTCAGTTCCCCTTCTAACAGGCAGACTCTGTTCACATTATCTCTCTATCACTCATTTATGTGATTTCCGCTTCCTTCCAGTTCAGGTACCTATTGTTGTTGCCACATGCTGAAACCAAGCAACCAAGCAAACCAGAGCAACTCCAAGCACTCTAGCAATCTCTGTGTTCAGAACTTTCACTTTTAAAATAGCTGATTTCCATTTCCTTGCCCACTGATTCCTGCTTCTGTCATCTCTGGCAAAATTACAAGAAAAAGTATCCCTTATATATCAATGAATTTTTCCCCACCTGTTTTTGAATCCTTTATCTGACTGCTCTGTCCAGGAAATGTGTCCTTTTTAAGTGATCCCCCAAATGCAGCAAAATAAATTTTTGTTTTTCCTTAATGTCTGAGGATAGAACCTCTATATCATTTATGATTCTTGCATCATCCTCAGGAACCAAGGATCACTTAGTCATCTACCTCTCTATCCTTACCTAGAGAGTGACCTTCCAAACTGCCCTTCTCTCTTCTGACTTCCCAGGAAAACACAATTCACTCCAGCTACTCTAGACACTTTTTTCCATCAGCCCTCTACTCCTCCTTGAACACTGACACAGAACTTTCCACTTACCTGGTTCCTATTCTGCATCCATTCCTTCATATTAATAGCCTTCTCTCCATCCTGAAATATCTAACCCAAACCTACCTTCCCAATGCAACCTTCTCAAACTCACAGTTGCTTCAGTATTTCATATACAACTTAGGCTTCTTTAATATATAGAATTGAAGCTCACACTTTGCCTCATATGGTGTTTATTCCCTCGTCTCCTTTGGGAGCACAGATTCTCCTCCCTTTGTGTCATTCCTTTCCTCAGCTCCAACTTCATCCTGCATACCATTTGGACCAATGTGCCTCTGTTTAACATGAGGCTCTAAGGCACATAGGAATGTGGTATAGAGCCAGATGGAAGAGAGCCATTGACAGATAATCTGGGCATCGAAGAGGAGGTGGTCAGCACCAGGTCTGAGGCTTTTAGTCTGAGTGTTTCTTTGAACTTGCTTTTGTATTACCCATTCCAATACTAGAACTCTTTCACACTTTTAATCCTACCCCTTCTCTCTCTCTCTCCATTGTCCTTCCTAAAGCAGTTCCTCTTAGGCTTCTTTATTCATCACCTTTTTGTAGTCAAATCCATGTTTGTACTTCACCTTAGCCCTTTCTCATCACTCCTTCACTGTCTCTAAAAATCTCATATATTCATATGTCATCCTAAGAAAAAGGGTATGTAGTGATTTCTCGTTTGAAAATCTGACAAAGGGGAATTACCTGGCAATCCAGTGGTTCCACTTCAGGGGACCAGGTGTGTTTGATCCCTGGTCAGGGAACTAGAATGTGGCCAAAATTAAAAAAATTTTTAAATGTATATTGCATGATCTTTAAAAAGTCTGACAAGGCTTGACCCTTTCTTTGAGTTAGCAAAGTCAAAAGAGGAAGGAATCGTGTCCTCTTACCATGAGAAGCTATCAGTAATTACAATAAAACAGTGGATACACCATGCTGTGGGGGTCAGAGGCTAAAAGAATAATTCTGCCTGGTATTTCTAAGAGAGGCTTCACAGAGTGTCAAATTGCAGTTTGAACTGTAAAGCATAAGTGTGTGTGTACACTTGTGTGTGGGTGGCATGTCTATGAGGTTATTGTAAGTGCTGCTAGAGACAATGAAGGTGAAAAGACTTTCCAAATGAAATATTACTTTGGTGAATTTGGACAGAACGGTAAGAGTGGAATTAGAATACTGGAAATAAAACAGATAGCAGAGACTAGCATTCAGGAGATAGGAAATAGTATTAATCTGTCTTAGGATCTTCCACATTTAGAATGATTCCTCTTTTGGAGCCAAGATTTACTTAATTTTATTTGTCAATTGAGATAAAATTCAACTTTTTAAAATATACAATTCAGTGGCTTTTAGTATATTCACAGGTTTGTTGAATCATGGCCTCTATTCCCAGAACATTTCCTATACCCTGCAAATAATTGACACGCCTGAGAGTAGTCACAGCTCAGACCTTATTCCTGTCAGTTCCTGGAAATGCTAATTTGTTTCTGATAGGTTTACCTATTTCAGACATTTTATAGAGCAGAGTCCTGTAATTTATGATAAAGAAATTAACATCTTACATTAGTATGACACATTTGTTATAATCAATGAGCCAATATTAATGCATTAGTATTAATTAAGGTAAATATATGGCAAGAGTGAAAGTTGCTCAGCCGTGTCCAACTCTTTGCGGCCCCATGGACTATACAGTCCATGGAATTCTCCAGACCAGAATACTGGAGTCGGTAGCCTTTCCCTTCTCCAGGGGATCTTCCCAACCCAGGGGCTGAACCCAGGTTTTCTGCATTACAGACTGATCCTTTACTAGTTAGGCTACCAGGGAAGCCCTTAAAAATATGTTAACCAAAGTCAATCTCTGATATAATTTGTATCAGAAATATATATTCTGTTTATAGTGTATTTACAGTAGAAATATTGGTATGTAATTCTTTGTTTATTTATATAGATAAGTTTATAGAATTTCAATAATAGACTATATAATTTATGCATTCATATATATATATTTATATACAACAGCTAACAGTAATTAACATCTTTTGAGCATTTAGTATATGTTTTGTAAGTTTAGGAAATAACTCATGTTTTTTCGGAAGAGCTGCATCTTAATATTACTTATTTTGATATAGCATTCTAGAATGGCATATATCTGCTGCATTTACAATGATCACTTTATAATTAAGAATATTTGTCCCAAAGAATTATAATCTTGTTGGTTTCATAGAGAGGACAGTCAATAGGAAAGATAGCTTCTATCTCTGTGACTCACTGTTTCTTAGGGACATCTTGTCAAATAGCCTCTGTCAAGAACTGTAAGTGTCTGAAATTGTACTCTACTTGCAAGACAGCAAGTTAGTCTGTCACAGTTTCATGAGGCTGGTAAAAAACACAAAAGTTCTGGGTCAGAGACAGTATCCTTTAGCCCATACAGAAATGACAGATTTCTTTAGTTTTTACCTAATGTTCTCTTGTTGTTGTTGTTCCAGAATTTCACCCAGGAAACCTCATTACATTTAATTTCATGTCTCCTCAGACTCTTCTGGATGCAACACTTTAGTTCATAAATGTTTTCAGTCTTTTACTATTTTAATTTTATTTTAAAAAATAGCTCTTTTGTGTATTATATGTTATATACTTTTATTTTTAAATGTTATATTTTTTACATTGTTACTGTGTGCTCAGTTTGATTTTTTGCCATGAAATATCAACTGTGACATGTTGAAATGAGAGAAAGACAGTTTCATATAAGGAACTGAGAGATTTTCATGAACTCACTCACACAGCCAGAGTCAAAAGAATAGGTATTTTTTTAGGGAAGCAGAAATTTATTTTAGCCTTTTAAAAAAATCTATCTTAATTGATACACCAAGCTAACAAGCATATAGCCACTCTGTTCTGTTTCTCCTTGTAATATTCTGGACTTGATATTTATACCTTTGCATTTATAGTAAAATGCAAAGAATAGTTAGCAATACAAAACTACAATGTATTTCAGCCCTTTCTGCAATATGTAAAATGTGGTCTGCATTATATATCCATTACACTGTTATAAAATACAATTCAAGTATAAAAGGTCTCTGTATGACACTGGGATCTATGATAGTTTTTCTTTTTTTGTAAAACATTAACATAATCAATAAAATGAAAGTATGGTAAATGAGAAAAAAGGATGTCAAAAGTGTTTAGGTTTCTACCATAAGTAGCTGGATGTTAATAATACATTTCCAGCCATGTGGTAGGCATATAATAAACAGACAATGATCTAAGGGAGTGGTTTGTGTAATAAAAGTTTAAAAGTTTACCTCATCTTGCTCAGAAGTCACTGAGTTTTTTCAAAAAAATTTTTTTGAGTTATTTCCAAAAAATATCTCATTACAGTAACATGTAGAGGCCAGAAAGTCCCATTCAGTGAAATAGAAGATGATGCAATGATCCAGAAAGACCCTCACTTGATGGAGGATTGGGGCTGAGAAACCAAATGAATCAGAATTTGGAGGACTTTGAAAGACTGATAGTCACATCTGTCCTGCAAACCATATCTTCTGGAACTAACTAGCATCCCTAACCAATCAACTGTCTTTTCCCAACAGTTCCTAAAAGCGTCTTCTGGGACCTAGAATTTGCAATGTCATCATCACACTGTTCTGATTCAGATCCAGGTGCCTACATAATTTAATTCATTATTCTTTCAAAAAGTGTTTTTTGATTGTCTATAAATGGCTAGTCTACACAAGCCATACCCTGAAGAATCCTAGCACTTTTTGGTTTCTTGCCTCTGTCTAAAACTCAGAGGGTGGGACAAATTGAGAGAGTAGTACTGAAACATATGCTTTACTATATGTAGTATAGACAGCTAGTGGGAAGTTGCTGTATAGCATAGGGAGCTCGATCCCGTGCTCTGTGACAACCTATTGGGTAGGATGAAGGGTAGGTGGGAGAGGGATTCAAGAGGGAGGGGATATGTGTATACTAATGGCTGATTTGGCTTCCCTTGTAGCTCAGTCGGTAAAGAATCTGCCTGCAGTGCAGGAGACGCGGGTTTGATCTCTGGGTTGGGAAGATCCCCTGCAGAAGGAAATGGCAACCCACTCCAGTATCCTTGCCTGAAAAATCTCATGGACACAGGAGCCTGGTGGGCTGCAGTTCATGGGGTTGCAAAGAGTCAGGCACAACTGAGCAACTAACACTTCACACTTATGGCTGATTCACATTGTTGTATGGCAGAAACCAACATGACATTGTAAAGCAAATATCTTTCAATTAAAAATAAACTTAAAAGAAAACCTAGAATCATATCCTATGAGTGTATGCTATCATTTATAGACTACGAAAATGATAGACAACTAGATACTAATAGTGCTGACTTGGAACTGAAGTCCTGGGAATCCCCCTAGTTTTAGAGCCCTCATTTCTCAGAGTCCCCGCTATCCCCTGAGAAAACCAACATGAGGTAAAAGTTACGCCAACCATATGTGTTTGTCTTTCCTGGCTGGAATTAAATTTGTTTCTCCCCATGCTTCATCTGCAGGAGACCTGGGTTCGATTCCTGGGTTGGGAAGATCCCCTGGAGAAGGAAATGGCAACCCACTCCAGTATTCTTGCCTGGAGAATCCCATGGATGGAGGAGCCTGGTAGGCTACAGTCCACGGGGTCGCAAAGAGTCGGACATGACTGAGTGCCTTCACCTTCACCTCCCCATGCTTCATCTTCTGACCTTGGTACCCTTGCTTTCTTTCTTTTTATATGTCCTCCTCAATTGTTCTATGTTCTTTCCTGCATCTTGGTGTTCTTATCCTTGGAGTTCTCCACGACAACCTTTCTCCTGACTTTCTAACCCAGCACTTACCTCAAAATCAGGGGCCTGTGGGTGTTATCTGAGTGTGGGAATGGTGTACTAGTCTTGCGGAGGTGGACTGGGAAAGATCCAGATGGCATAAAAGGGCCTGTGGTAGACAGAGTAGTGGCTGGCCCCGCAAAGGCATGCACATTCTAACTCCTGGAGACTGTGCATACATTATTTACAAGTCAAAGAAGATTTATGCTTCATAATCAGCTGACCTAAAAGTGGGGGATTATACTGGATTTCTGGATGATTCCAATGCAATTGCAATGGCTTTTATAAATGGAGAGGGAGATAGAATAGTTTATAGTCAGAGAGAAATATGTGACTACAAAGGTCAGAAGTCGGACTAGTGACTTCTGTGTAAAAGACTAAATCCTCTCTGTGTGTATAGACCCACACCCCTTTTGGTCTAAGGGAAAGGTTTGATGTAAAAAAAAAATCAGAAAAAAAAAAACGTAAACAATGGCAGACTTAAAATATCAATTTTACTACTGAGACTGTATGAATGGTTATTCTATGTGAAACCTTACCTCCTCCCAGTCTGAATAGACACATGCGGACAGAAAATGTGTCCTTAAGAAGAGTTTTCAATCATTAATGAAGGATGGCTACATATCTAGGAAAGATGATCTAGGAAAATAAATAAGAAAATAATGCATAGATCTAACTACCTGATTGTTTGGTAAAATGATTAATAACTGATTATACAAGCAGGGAAGTAGACTGTATGGGTCAGCTATACTAGAGAAGGTTTCTTGGAATCATTGGCACTTGTAAGGATCAGGAGCAACAAGTTGACAAGATTGCATTTTTGGAAAACATAGAAGTATATATGATTAAATGTAGGAATAATGGAAAAATATGGAGGGGCCTATATGAATATCTTTTAAGGAATAGTGTCTTAAAAATTTCATATTTTCTAAAGAGAAATCTGACAGCATAAGGTGATGAAGGGACTTGCAAGACATTGGAAGAATTATTCTATGATTCTAATTAGTGATGAAGATGACTTGAGAGGGAGGAAAAGAAATGGAATAGTCAGACCAAATAGGAATTTAAAAAAAGGATCCTATGAGCCAGCAAATGAGACATAGAGACTGAAGGAGAATGAAGAGCCAGAGCCAGTCCTCAGATTACTGTGTTCCAGCAGCTGGGGAATGGTATGATTTTAAAGGGCAGTAGCTGGTCAGGAATTGGCAGAAAATAATGAGTCTTAGAGACCTGATGAGTTGACAGTTGACATATTTAGATGAATATTTTCTTCTAGCTATTGAAGTGGTTGGAGTAACTGGAAAGTAAAAGATTGGCTCATCAGAAATCTAATGATACATTGGTACTACAAATGTAGATTTGCTAATTCACACATAGTTCCTGTTATTTCTCTGGATGCAAACTTCAGAGAAAATATTACTTAGACTTATGGAGGTAAGACATTTGATATTTATATCCTTGAGATATCTCAGACTGGTTTACTTTGTGAGGGCAAGCTAATCTTGAAATTTTAGTTAACATCCAAGAGCCAATATACTCTATGTGATAGGTCTGCTGGGGCTTTGTTCCACTACAGCAACAATGCAATTGTGGTAATGTCCATAGATGGGGGGTCATTGGTTTAATTGGGATCTCATGGCATTTTGGTAAATGCTGTAGTGGTTGTGACAAGAAGTAGGTTACATTTTCCCTAGTGCTTGTTAGATGATAGGAAAGGAAGGATCCTAGTTGTAGAAAAGACTTGAAAGGAATACATTTCTTTGACAGTTGGTCCCAGGAATCAAATGTAATATTGTGTTCTCAGGGAATGACAATCCACATGATGGCCACTTTCAATTTGATCAGTTTTAATCCAGACTCCTTCATTTTGATGAGGATCCCAGGACTGGAGCAGTTCCACGTCTTGATTGGGATTCCTTTCTTCTCCATCTACCTCGTGGCCCTTGTAGGCAATGGCATTCTTCTCTACCTCATCACTATGGACCATAGCTTCCATGAACCCATGTTCTTCTTCCTCTCAGTGCTGGCCTCTGGAGACCTCATATTATTTACTATAAGTGTCCTCAAAACATTTGGCATATTCTGGTTAAAAGCTCAGAAATCACATTTTCTGGCTTCCTCACTCAGTTGTCCTTTCTTCACTTTAGCTTTTTTCCAAACTCAGCCATCTTGTTAGGCATGGCTTTTGATTGTTACTTGGCCATTTGATACCCTTTGAGATACACTAGTGTCTTGACACCCAAGACGATTGTTAAGATCATGGTGGGAATTGTGAGTTGAAGCTTTACTGTTATTTTGCCTGTTGGTTTTCTGGTGATGCGTTTGCCATTCAGCAGGACACGTATCAACCCTCACACATACTGTGAGCATATAGGGGTGGCCCAATTTACCTGTGCTGACATCTCCATCAATATCTGGTATGGCTTTGCTGTGCCTATAATGACTATTATCTCAGACATGATCCTCATTGGCATTTCCTACACTCTCATTCTTCATGCTGCTTTCCACCTTCCATCCAGAGATGCCCTCCAGAAAGCTCTCTGTACTTGTGGTTCTCATGTCAGCACCATCCTCATGTTCTACACACCAGCCATGTTCTCTGGCCTCACTCATCGTTTCTGTCACAGCATCTCTCACACATTTCACACCATGTTTGCCAGTCTCTATGTAGCATTTCCACATGCACTCAAACCCATATTCAAAACAAAGCAGATCACGGACAAGGTCATCCTTCTATTCTACCCTAAAGGGATGCAGTGACCTGAGGATAAGAACATGGAGAGAAAAGTTGTGAGAAATCAAGTAATCATATTGATTTAAGAGAACTTTCTTTTGTAAATAAATAACTGGAAGCCTTCAATAATGGACCCAATTCCTATGAATTTCAGGGCCTCAATTCTGCTGGAAAAAAATTATTGATAGAGTTAGAGGGGAGAGGGGATTTTTCAAACCCCAAGAAAATGAGAGGCATCAGATGAAACTATCCCAATTTTTTACAATGAAAAACATCAAAACACAAAATCTTGCTCTTGCTTAAGTCTTTTGATACTGTTTCAATTTTCTCTTTTTAAAATAACAGAAAAATAGTACTTAAGTTGTAGGCTTTTTGTAAGGTTAAATTTGTTTAGCATGAAATAAGCTTATGAATTCAATAACCACCTATATGCTGATAATTCTCAAGTTCAAAGCTTTACTTCAAATTCTTTCTGTCCCATGTAGCCAACTCTCGATCTGATAACTCCTCTTGGCTATTCCACTGAACCTTGAAAATCAAAATGAACCAGAATAATGTCCATCTTCTTTTCCTTTCCTTATGATTACCACAATCTCCTGAGTTCTCTGTCTTATTAAGTGGTATAGAATTCAACCAGTTTCTGATGTTAAAGGCTTTTCTCTTTTCATCATTCACTTAAAAAATTGTTTGAAGTGAAGTGAAAGTTGCTCAGTTGTGTTCAACTCTTTGTGACCCCATGGACTATACAGTCCATGGAATTCTCTATGCCAGAACACTGGAGTGGGTAACTGCTCCCTTCTTCAGGGGATCTTCTCAACCGAGGGATCGAACCCAGGTCTCCTGAATTGCAGGTGGATTCTTTACCAGCTGAGCCACCAGGGAAGTCTAAGAATACTGGCGTAGGGTAGGGGCATTCTTGGAAGTTCAAGAATACTGGATAGGGGTTCAGTTCAGTTCAGTTCAGTCACTCAGTCGTGTCCAACTCTTTGCGACCCCATGAATTGCAGCACGCCAGGCATCCCTGTCCATCACCAACTCCCGGAGTTCACTCAGATTCACGTCCATCGAGTCAGTGATGCCATCCAGCCATCTCATCCTCTGTTGTCCCCTTTTCCTCCTGCTCCCAATCCCTCCCAGCATCAGAGTCTTTTCCAATGAGTCAACTCTTCACATGAGGTGACCAAAGTACTGGAGTTTCAGCTTTAGCATCATTCCTTCCAAAGAATACCCAGGACTGGTCTCCTTTAGAATGGACTGGTTGGATTTCCTTGCAGTCCAAGGGACTATCAGGAGTCTTCTCCAACACCACAGTTCAAAAGCATCAATTCTTTGGCGCCCAGCCTTCTTCACAGTCCAACTCTCACATCCATACATGACCACAGGAAAAACCATAGCCTTCACCTGACGGACCTTAGTCGGAAAAGTAATGTCTCTGCTTTTGAATATACTATCTAGGTTGGTCATAACTTTTCTTCCAAGGAGTAAGTGTCTTTTAATTTCATGGCTGCAGTCACCATCTGCAGTGATTTTGGAGCCCCCCAAAATAAAGTCTGACACTGTTTCCACTGTTTCTACTGTTTCCCCATCTATTTCCCATGAAGTGATGGGACCAGATGCCATGATCTTCGTTATCTGAATGTTGAGCTTTAAGCCAACTTTTTCACTCTCCACTTTCACTTGCAAGAGGCTTTTTAGTTCCTCTTCACTTTCTGCCATAAGGGTGGTGTCATCTGCATATCTGAGGTTATTGATATTTCTCCCGACAATCTGGTAGCCTATCTATCCCTTTTCCAGCAGATCTTCCTGAGCCAGGAATCAAATCAGAGTCTCCTCCACTACAGGAGGATTCTTTACCAGTTGAGCTACCAGGGAAAAATTATTTAAAAAAATATTTACTATTTATTATGTCTTCTGAATATCCTCAATTTATTCATGTTTCACATTAAAAATAGTCATAATCTTCCCTTTGCCCTGGATTTTTCAGCAGCCTCTTTTAGAAATTTGCTACCTTTATTTACTTATTTTTCTCTCCCATTTATGTTTTATTCAGAAACAATATTGGTCTTACTAAACTTCAACTAGATCATGTCAATCCTGTAGTTAATAATCATTTAACAGTTATCTTGATTGGAAGAAAACCCAGTACCCTAGCATAACTTCAGAGCATTTTGTGGCATCATTGGTACTAACCAGTTATTGCTTGGTGTCCAGTCCTCCCCTTTCCTGTCACTCCTTCTCTCACATGCCCTTTTTGCTGCAACCACCCTGTGCTTCTATTGGTTTTTCAGACTATGTTCTCTTGTCCTTCTGGAACTTCACACATGCTATTCCCTCTGGAATCCAAATCTTAGCTTGAACTTGAGAATGAGAACGAAGGGAAATGATTTTTCAATTCCTTTTTGTTGTTTTACTTCATGCCCACTAGGATAGCCATACGGAGAAGGCAATAGTAACCCACTCCAGTACTCTTGCTTGGAAAATCCCATGGACGGAGAAGCCTGGTAGGCTGCAGTCCATGGGGTCACGAAGAGTTGGCTACTACTGAGCGACTTCACTTTCACTTTTCACTTTCATGCACTGGAGAAGGAAATGGCAACCCACTCCAGTGTTCTTGCCTGGAGAATCCCAGGGATGGGGGGAGCATGGTGGGCTGCTGTCTATGGGGTCGCACAGAGTCAGACTCAACTGAAGTGACTTAGCAGCAGGAATGTGATCATCACAACTGTAAAATACCACTGGGGGAAGCTCAGAGAACAAGGCACTGTGTTGGTCACTGTTTTAGGGAAAGGGCACAAATTCCTCCCTAGAGACAGGGAGAGATTTCAGTAGGGAGAACAGGGGGGAAATGCAGAGTCAGACAATGAAAATATAGGAAAAAGCTGTCGAAAAAGTTCACTCTAAAAACTCACTTTACCTGCTGTCCATATGGGCAGGCCACAGACACAGAAATGACTTCTTACAATCTAGGTGGTTACAATCACTGCTCTGTGTCTCTGGCCAAGATCCCTGGAAATGTCTCACCTAGTTCACTCAACCCCATCCATTCCCTTGGCCTCGTAAGGGAGATTCCCACTCCACGGAAGGCAGAGTGAAACTGGGATTATTTATTGCTCCTGGAAAGTCCCAAGGGAATGACCTCTGGGCCGTGGTGTCTGCTCTGGCCTTCAGCTAAACAACAGACAAATAAATGAATAAAGAAAATACTTAACTCTTTTCTGCTGAACTGGCAATAATGTTTTGATTGTCCCTGTACTGAGCAGGCAAGCCCTGGAGAGGTGCGCTTGGCAAAAAATCTCAAACCAACACTTAAGACCTTGAGAATGAGCAGCTCCTTAAATTTTGCATTCTAGAGACCGCCAAGCCCTGGAGGGAGCATTATTTAATTCATTCCTGCATCCTCTTAGCAAATATAACTCCTCATCATCTCTGCCTAGACTGCACTGAAAGTTCTCAAACTAATTTTGTTGCCTCTATAGCTTCAATCTAAGTGCATCTTACTTGATTCTAGTAGCAAGTCCACACAAGAGCAAGAATGAACTTTCTAATATGTTAGTTTCATTTTGTCATACTCCCAAGTTAAACCTCCCATCAGCTCCTTTATTCGTTAGCCTATATAATAAGATCCAAGTTCCAAAGCACAAGGAATAGGTTTTTGCTCACCTCCCTAAACTCTTATTCTGACCTCTGCCTTCCTGCTTCTCAGCCTCAGCCACATTCAGTATGTGCCCATATCAAGATTCAGACAGTTCCCCAGATCTCATCATGTTCTCATTTGCTTCTTTGCATTTGAAATAATGTTTTCTCTGCCTAGCATGTTTCTATTCCCATGATTTCCCTTGAAAGCTCCTATTTTTCCTTTAAATCACGGCTGTGATAAAAAATTCTTGACTATCCTGACCTTTCCCCAAATTGTATCAGCACTCTCCTCTGTGTTCTCACAGCTCCCTGTTTTTTTAAGGTCATATCTCTTGTCACTTTGAGTTGGAATTGCCTGCTTCCATGTGTGTTTTCCCTACTAATCTATGACATCCTTGAGGACAGTAAAACATGTCTTAGTCATATCTGCATCCACAGCACCTGTTACATGGTAAAGTAAAATCAAATTTAAAAATAATTGTCAAACAATGTGCAAAGTGCCTTTCAAATAATATCACCATCAATTCTCAAAACTTGTGAGATAGGTAAGAGCTCCATGTACTCATAAGGAAACTGACGATTGGATAATTAAAAAACTTTCCAGTTTCATCCAAAGGGAACTGGTGGAACTGATAAATTGCAGTCAACAGTCAGGATTCACCCATACATCTTTTCACCTTAGTCCCGCTTCTAATCATCCTGTAGATGCCTCAATAAATCGTGGTTGGATGAATATATGAGTGAGTGAACTGTAAACTGGGGCAGGGAATATATTATTAAGCTGAATGTTGTCTTTCAAGATGGTTTCTTGGGAAGGTCAGTTCCTTACCAAAAAAGTCTTCTGAGGCTCATAATTTTTTAAGTATATAAAGAGTTTATATCAACATCTTCCTCCTTCTCACCTAAAGGACTTTGCACATACTTTTCTTTGTATCTAGAATATTCTCCAACTTTTCTTTAGCCTGCTGGAGAGAACATAGTATAATGTGAAGTAGAAGCAGGGTTCAGGAGTCAGACTACCTAAGTTAGAAAATTCTCCACTAAACAGCTGAACAATCTGGATCGACTTTCTACGTATCATTTGTCTCATCTGTAATGTGGAAACAACAAGGATACCTACCTCATTGGAAGAGAGTAAGAACTAAATCTGATAATGTTTTAAGTGTTTGACTCTGTGACACATTGCAAGACCCCAATAAACACTATTTTATTAGCATTTAGTTAGAATTCTTTCAAATATCTTCCTCAGAAAATCTTTTTCTATCTTTCCCAGGCCTGATCAGATATCTTTATTATACTCTATATTCATATCAATTATCAAAAGAAGTGATTATTTTTACACATAGAATTTGTTGGTGATTTGAATAATGTATGCCTTCTTCACTAGAGTGACCAGTCCGTGAGGAGAGGCACTGTGTCTGTTTCCCTTTTCACTGTGTTCTCGATGTCTAGCTTCGTGTCTTGCTGGTACTCCATGTTCAATGTATCTGTATGAAACGGTTGATGGCCTGCATGCATGAATGGAGAAGACCTTTGAGAGTCCTTAGACTGCCAGGAAATCAAACCAGTCAATCTTAAAGGAAATCAACCCTGAATATCCATTGGAAGGGCTGATGCTAAAACTGAAGCTCCAATACTTTGGCCACCTGACGTGAAGAGTTGGCATACTGGAAAAGACCCTGATGCTAGGAAAGATAGAAGGCAAAAGAAGAAGGAGGTGGCAGAGAATGAGATAGTTAGATAGCATCACTGACTCAAGGAACATGAATTAGAGCACACTCTGGGAGACAGTGGAGGACGGAGGAGCCTGGCATGCTGTAGTCCATGGACCACAAAAATTTGGACACAGCTTAGTGACTGAGCAACAACAAAATGCGTGAATGAATGACTGGTTGCCTGCCTACCTCAGCAGTTTCATTTCTCAGCACTTCACTAAATATACCTGGGTCTCCTAAATGACAAACATTTCCAGAACACATCATAACCGCTGACACTGCTGAACCTTTGCACACACTAATCTCTCAGCACCAAATATCTTTTCTGTGTCTTATTCTAATCCTTATTCATCCTCAGGATTTATATTAAGTTACCTTATTTCTCAAGATCCTTCTGATCCCTAGCCTGTGGTATTACCCCTGTACTCAGTTTCCAAGGACTTCTTTGTATTTCCTATAATACTCTCTGTATATTAAAATTTTATTTTACAATATTGACCTTAGTAGTTTCTGTCTGCAAGTAAATGGACTGACATTTATCTCTGAATAGCAGGTGTGATGTGTGTGATGTGATGAAACTGATGTGATGCCTGAGTTTCCAGGACCTGACAGATTATTCCTAGTTTTAGTCAATGGTTCTGGTGTGAAAGAAGTGATTTCAAAATTATTTTACAGATATTCATGATGATTACTGCATTTCACACATATAGAATAGGGGACCTCTTCTGTTGAAGTTTGATAAAATTATAGTGGAATATCTTTAAGCAGCCCAAGTGGCCAAGACCTATATACTCTGCCTTGACCTTCACTTCTTCATCCTTCTGCTACTGCTGCAAAGTCGCTTCAGTCCTGTCTGACGCTATGCGACCCCATAGATGGCAGCCCACCAGGCTCCTCCATCCATGGGATTTTCCAGGCAAGAGTACTGGAGTGGGGTGCCATTGCCTTCTCCTCATCCTTAGGTGGAGCTATATAATGATAACCTGCATTCCTTTTCATAGTAGTCATCTATGCTGTATAATAAATTACATCAGAAATTAACAATTTCTGGACATATAAAATGTCATACAGAATGAAGTAAGTCAGAAAGAGAAAACCAAATATCATATATTAACATATATATGTAGAATCTGGAAACATGGTATAGATGATCTTGTTTGCAAAGCAGAAACATAAGTAGAGAACAAACAAATGGATACCAATGGGGAAAGGGAGGGGTGGGAAGAATCGGGAGACTGGAACTGACATTTAAACACTACTATGTATAAAACAGATAACTAATGAGAACCTATTGAACAGCACAAGGAACTCTACTCGGTCCTCTCTGGTGACCTATATGGGAAAGATGTCAAAAAAAGATATATGTATATGTATGACTGATTCATTTTGCTGCACAGCAGAATCTGACACAGCAATGTAAAGCAGCTATACTCCAATTAAAAAAAAGTTAGCAATTTCAAACAAACAACATTTATGATCACAAACTGTCTGACTGACAAGAATTCAGGAGTGCTCTACCTAGGCATTTCTGTCTTGGGTCTCTTATTAGGTTGAAGTTAAGATGTTATTGGGGTTGTAAGCATCAAAAGGGTTGGCTGGAGCTGAAGGATCTGCTTTCAAGATGGCCACTTTTGTAGTGCTATTTGTTAGTAAGAGGCTTCAGTTTCTCTCTACACAAGATGCTTGTCCTCATGGCCTGTAGGTTGGTTCCTCCCAAATTGGACAATTCAAGAGTGACAGTGAGAAAGAAGCTTCAGTGTCTTTTGTGGCCTAGTTTCAGAAGATACACACAGTTTACATGCACGTGTACTATTTGTTAGAGTCGAGTCACTAAATCCAGGTCATATTCAAGGGAAGGGAATTAACTCCACCTGTTGAGATAGGACTATCACTTTTTAAAGCCACCTTACCTAGTTGTTTATATATATATATAATCTGAATTCTCATCTTTCTGATGTTTTGTCATTGGACCTTAACAATATGCATACTGCTCCAGTATTTTTCTCTGGAAAATTCCATGGACAGAGGAGCCTGATGGGCTACAGTCCACGGGTTGCAAAGAGTGGGACGTGACTAAGTGACTGAGCCCACAGCAGGCATACATACGTGCTAGGCTATCAGCATCACAATGCCCTGAAATCTATATACGAACCACAGAGCTCATATTATCTTTGTCACCATTGATTCTTAACAGAATAACAATAGTTTCTCCCAACATTCTATCTGAATGAATAAAGAATTTACAGAAAACATGGATAAACCCCTCCCTAAAGAAAAAGGTAAATTGAGGACAGGTGTTAGGGTCCTCAATTCTTTGTTATCTTCTTTACTAACCATGCTTGTCATGGAATATGAATTTTTTTCTAAAAATTAGGGTTAGAGGTAGAGTTTGAACTGAGAGAAGACTACAAAAATGTTACAATAAAAATGAGGTTTTAATCTAAGATACACTTTGTCAAATTATCCTAGTTGGATCTGAATTTTTGATATCATAAACTAATAAAGCATTAAGATTTAGGATTAAGAATACCCATGGACAGAGGAGCCTGGCAGGCTACAGAGAGTAGGCTGTACCCACAGAGTTGTACACAGCTGGGCAACTAAGCACAGCACAGCACAGCACAGCACATTGTGCTCTTACTTCAGAAAGTTTTAGGTATTTTTATATCAAATAGTATAAAATTATTTTCTAATTAGACTTTTACTAGTAATTTCAACATGCAAAATATTATATAAACAAATATGATAAAAACAGGTGATGCTCTTTCTAATACTAGTAATAGTTGAGAACACAAATTGAATGCTTAGTTTGTGAACAACAATGGAAAGGCAGTGATGAGCATAAAGAGTGAAGCTTTCCATTAGGGAATTTGTGTTTTGAAACTAAAGACAGAGAACTACACAGATAATTGCAACATGGTGTGATTAGTGCTATGGCGGGAGTAAACACAGGGGTGAGTGAGGGATGACTGTCCAAATGAAATGATGCTAGAGTTTAAGCTGAGTCAGAAAAGAGTAGGAAAGATAGTCTCAAAAGAGAAACAACATTTGTGGAAGGAAGATCCTTGCAAAATTTTGTGTATGTGAAAATACAGAGAGAGTGGTTGGAATTTAGAGTGTTTTAGAGATGCGTTGAAGAAGATGCAATCAAAGAGGATTAACTTCCTCTTCAGCCTGAAATTGCTAGAGTTTCTAAGCTACTTACTTTATCCTAAACGTTTTTCTGCAGAAATAACAATCACATTTCTATTTTAGAAAGATTATTATGGTTTCTTGGTCTTCCTAGGTGGTGCTAGTGGTAAAGAACCCACTGGCCAATGCAGGAGAATTAAGAAATGTGAGTTCTATCCCTGGGTCAGGAAGATTCCCTGGAGGAGAGCATGGCAACCCACTCCAGTATTTTTGCCTAGAGAATCCCACGGACAGAGGAGCCTGATGGGCTACAATCCACAGGGTCGCACAGAGTCGGACACGACTGACTTGACTTAGCACAGCATGTTATGGCTTCAGAGGAGAGGATGGATTGGTGGGGTGGAATTGAATTTTAGATCAATAAGGGCCCAATAACAGAAGCAACGAGAGACAGAAGAGTGGTTATTGAAGGAGGAACATGACTGTAAAGATATTTTGAAGTAGATTTCAAAATCAGCAGGACTGGCAAGTGTATGTGTAAGGAGTTTTATATGAAAGCTCAAGTGTTTGATCAAGATGAATGACTTGTGATAACTCGACCATTTCCTTTTTAAGTATCAGAAAGAAGAATCCATGTATATTCTTTAAATTTATTTACATTTTATGAAAATAACCTTTGAAAATTTATAGCATAAACAAAATATCACTCAAAGACATGCAAGTTCTCTGAAACACAGAACGCACACACACACAAGAAATACAGAGAGTATCTCGATGGCTTTCCCAGCCATTTTGAAAGCCCAAGGAGATTCTGCTCCCTGAGACATTGCTTGTCCAGAAAGATCTGAGCCTGCAAGGACTCAGTCCACCCCAACCGTTGGGACCTCAGAATGTCATGAGCTAGACCATCTGGGAAGAGCTTCACTGTGCCTTCCGCAAGTCAACAATTGGATTAATGCCTGCTGTACCTCAGGGGCTCACCAGCCTGAATGTCTCCTCTGAAATCCCAGGAAGATTGGCCCCTTAAGGGTGCTGTTTCTGTCCATTCTTATGAAGGAGCTGGGGATTGGTGAGTGTTGGTTTGGGGACAGGTCAGGTATGATTAGAAAGCCACAGTCATGACTCAGGCCAGATCCTGGGGTGGGCTGACTGAGGGACACACAGAGGACCTGAGAGGAGGAACAAGAAAAGATAAGGTGGGCTCAGTGCAGCTTTCACCATGAGATAGTCCACAGGCTAGGGAGCCAGATTATAAAGTCTAAGGACTGAAATAAGGATGGAGAAATAAAGGAAGCAAGCAGGACTGGAGCTGTCACGAGGACAATTCAATAGCTGAAACAAAATTGGCTAAGAACTTGGATCAGAACACTGGACCAGCACTCTGTATTTTTTGTGATTTGACACTTTCTGCTTTATCTGTGCATTTTCCTCCATTTGTTGTCATACTAGTTGGTATTACATACTAGTTGCTATTTATTGAGCGCCTACTATTTTCCAGTCATTGAGGTGAGGACGTTTCTCCTGTAGAAAATCTCTTCAGAAAATGCTATGAGGAAACAGGCATTTTAAAGAAATCAAATAACGTGTTAAGTATAGTGAAAAAAGAAGCAGAGGTTAAGTGCAAATTCAGAACACTTGACTCTAAAATCAGAGTTCTTAAGCAGTGTCTGTACTGTGACTTTGTGTGGACTTTCCCTATGTTCCATGTGCTTCTAGGTAGATGTACAAAAATATGTTGTGTGTTTGTTAATTAATTAATTAACCCATTATTTTAGCCATTGATTCATTAACCTGCACTTTAATGAATACAGGGTGACTAGAATAAAGGTAGGATGGAGAATGATGTGGCTGCACATGCACAAAAGACCCATGTCAAACAAGAGCTTGTGTGTGTGTAGTAACGTAAACATTACTCATTTATTCAGTAAAACTTTAAGCTAGAATAAGGAGATAAAGCTATGAACATGACAGTCTTTACCCTCAAGAAAGATGGATGATAGACAAGTAAATGCAATAAATTGTGATGCATCCTTCTAAAAGGCTTACATACATGATCCTCTGTGTGTGAATAAAAGGACTGTCTTGTTTTTTCTCTTACTTTTTAAAATTTATTTATTTAGGGCTGTGCTGTGTCTTCCTTGCTGCATGGACTTTCCACTATACATCATTTTCAGTTATCGGTTCAGTTCAGTCTCTCAGTCATGTCCGACTCTTCACAACCCCATGGACTGCAGCATACCAGGCTTCCCTGTCCATCACCAACTCCTGGAGCTTACTCAAACTCATGTCCATAGAGTCAGTGATGCCATCCAACCATCTCATCCTCTGTTTTCCCCTTCTTCTGCCTTCAGTCTTTCCCAGCATCAGAGTCTTTTCCAGTGAGTCAGTTCTTTGAATTAGGTGGCCAAAGTATTGGAGTTTCAGCTCAGCATCAGTCCTTCCAATGAATATTCAGAACTGATTTCTTTTAGGATGGACTGGTTGGATCTCCTTGCAGTCCAAGGGACTCTCAAGAGTCTTCGCCAACACCACAATACAAAAGTGTCAATTCTTCGGAGCTCAGCTTTCTTTATGGTCCAACTCTCACATCCATACATGACCACTGGAAAAACCATAGCCTTGATGAGATGGACCTTTACTGGCAAAGTAATATCTCTGCTTTTGAATACGCTGTCTAGTGTGTCTATACATGATTTACATGTGAAAGTGTTAGTCGCTCAGTGGTGTCCGACCCTTTGCGATCCCATGGACTATAGACTGCCAGGCTCCCTTGTCTGTGGAGTTCTCTAGGCAAGAATATTGGAGTAGATTGCCATTCCCCTCTCCAGGGGAACTTTTCGACCCAGGGATTGAACCTATATCTCCCGAATTGCACACAGATTCTTTACCATCTGAACCACAAGGGAATACCTAATGGTTCTAATTTCTCTATGAAGTAAAATAAAACATTATCTGTTGAGAAAGAGGAATTTGGGGATGGTGAATGTGCTTAAAAGAGAGTAGGGAAAAAAGCCAGAGAATTCCCTGGTGGTTCAGTGGTTAAGACTCTGTGCTTTTACTACTAATGGCCTGGGTTCAATCCTTTGTCAGGGAGCTAAGATTCCACATAGTGCAGCCAAAAAAAAAAAAAAAAAAAAAAGTCATACAGGAAGATTGAGTTGTACAAGATCATGTTGTTGGACCATTGGATAGCACTGAGGATTAAGTTTAAGGCTGATGATTATAAAATTTGGGGGACACAAATATACTTAACTAAGAAGTACTTTTCCATCATGACCTAGAGTACTTACTAGGTTTTTAAATCTAGGAACTATATTTTGCCATTTATATATCATGGAAGCTCAGTGGAGGGAGGGCAGCAAAATATTTTAAGAGAATAGTTGAAATGATGACTCTTAGATGTTAACCTACATAAAGAGGGATGCAAAGACACATGAATACTGAAGGAATAGTGACAAAGTCAATGCTGTAGAGGCATTGAGGTTCTTGAGGACCAGATTGGCAATAAGTGACTCACATCATAGAACAGATATAAAACCATATTTGTGATTTATGAGGTTAGTCAATCTGGGGTTACAATACTTCAAAGATATGGCCCTGGAATTGGGTGGGCTGATCATCAGTAACAAAATAAAGTCATCCAGCATGATGCTGTGCTACTTTGAGAAGAAAATTTTGGGTAGGTAAAGGGCAAGGATGTTAAACTTGTTGCAGATAATGGCCAGATATATATCTTCAAATAATAAAGGGAATTACAAGGAAGTCTGTGACAGATAATAATAAGAAAATAAAAAGTTGGGTAAATGAATAGGTTATTTCTAACAAACATTATTTATGCTAAATGAGTATAGTGCAAAGTATTTGTTGTTTCATTTAATACATTGAAAGGTAAACTTTACTTTTTCTTATTTTCATTTTATAAGATTTGTGTTGTTTGTCTATAAAGTTGTCTGATGTTCCCTGGTTTATCCTTTTGTTTTACCCTTTGTGGGTACTTTGCTTTAGATCTTTTTCATGTGAGCAACATATAATCAGATTTTATTTTAAAAGACTTCATTGATACCTATGCTTTTAAGTATAGGAATTCAGAAAGCTACATTTACAAAAGTTTTAAATTTCTTTATATTATTTTTGGCTGTGCTGGTCTTCGTTGCCGTGTCAGGTTTTCTCTAGTTGTGGTAAGTGGAGTCTACTCTTGTGTTGTGGAGTACCAGGCTCTAGGGCATGCAGGCGTCCGTAGTTGCAGCACATGAGCTCAGGACTTGTGGCTCGTGGACTCTAGAGCACAGGCTTAACAGGTGGGGTGCAGAGGCTTAGTTACTCCATGGCATGTGAGATCGTCATGGACCAGGGATCGAATGCATGTCTTCTGCATTGGTAGGCAGATTCTTTACCACTGAACCACAAGGGAAGCCCCAGACATCTACATTTTAAATCGTAAGTGATGTGCTCAATATTACACTAATTTGCTATATGCTTCCAGTTTGCTGTTTTCTTTATGTGCCAAAATTTAAATCTTTTGCTGTACAGATGTCATGTATATACAATTTTCCATAGACTGTTTAGAGAATTTTGGTCATATATACAGGAGTCTAGGAAAAGACTCCTAGAGTTTGAGTCCCAGCTCTGCCATTTCCTCATTGTGTGGCAGTGGCAAGTTACTTAACTTCTCTCTGCTTCAGTTGCTACATCTTTAAAATGTGGATAATGCTTTTATCTATGTCATTGTTAAGAGGAGCATAGAAATGATTTCATGTAAAGAGCTTTAGTTTTGTGTAGTATAATGAAAGTTCTCAAAAATTGTTAACTCTTACTATGGTAGTAGTAGTGTCGGTTGCTCAGTTGCATCTGACTCTTTGTGACTCCATGGACTGTAGTCTCCCAGGCTCCTCTGCCCATGGAATTCTCCAGATAAGAATATCGGAGTGGGTTGCCATTTCCTTCTCCAAATGAAAAGAACTCTTACAATAGAGGTTGCTTATTTGCTTTTATCTTGGTTCAGAAATTAGAATATATTAATTCTATATTTCTTTCAGTAGAAATCATCTCTGTCTTTATCCAAAGCACATTTGAAATAACTGCCGTATTAAATCCTAAGGGTGTGTTGGAGGCTGGCTACATATCCTCCGTGGTGAGATATTAAACACAGCCTCAGAGCACATTATGGTCTGCAAATCCCAAGACTTTCTCGAGTCAGGGAAATCATTGCAACTACAATAGGGTTGGTGTGTCAAATTACAGTGACAGGTTTATGTCTTTCCTTAAACTCTACGCCCACTACCTCTTCTCAATTCTTCTCATCTAACGGAGTGTTGAAGAAGTCACCTGAGGTAGAGTGTTGCTGTTTGCGGACTTTAATGTTCTTGGCTCTGCCAGTTACTACAGATGAGATCTTGGGTAAGATAGCTCTCAGAGTTTTAGTTTCTGTTAAAAGAAAATCAAGAGAATAAAAATAATCTCAGAAGATTGTTCTAAATGAGATAATACTTTATGAGACTGGTCTATGGGAGGAGCCTGTAATGATAAGTTGCCTCCTTATTTTTCCGATTGAAATGCCTTACTTTTTTGGACTTTCCTGGTGGCACAATAGATAAGCATCCTCCTGCCAATGCAGAGGACACATGTTCGATCCCTGGTCTGGGAAGATTCCACATGCCCTGGAGCAACTAAGCCCATGCGCCACAACTCTAGAGCCCAGGAACCACAACTACTGAGCCCACATGCTGCAGCTGCCAAAGCCCATGCACCTTAGAGGCCATGCTCCGCAAGAAGAGAAGCCACCGCAATGAGAAGGCCATCCTTAGAGGCCATGCTCCACAAGGAGAGAAGCCACCGCAATGAGAGGCTCATGCATCACAGCTAGGAGTAACCCCCATTTGCCGCAACTAAAGAGAGCCCATGCGCAGCAACGAAGGCCCGGCACAGCCCCAAATAAAAAATAAGTAAATAATTTTTAATAATGCCTTACTTTTCTAATTTTCTTTTTTCTCAGATTATAGTTAGATTATTTTTCTCTATACTCATATCTATACAGCAACATATTACATTAACCTAGGCAAAACTCAGTCATTAAAATGGAAATAACATTTTATGCAGTTTGAAGAAGACTTTGGAGAGACATGGTGCTTAGTATCAGGAGAACTAGTATTTTAGAATCTTTTTAGAGAAGATAAGCATTGCTCTTAATAGCAAAGGGAGGTTTTTTCTTGGCATATGTTAATTATATATAATTTGTTTTAGGACACAGAACCTGTTAATCAGATTTCAATGGCCATATACAACCTAACTGGCTACAACACGGGTGCCTTCACCCTTTTGGGTATCCCTGGACTCGAGCAGTACCACGTCTGGATCAGCGTCCCCTTCTGCCTCATCTATCTTGTGGCCATTGTGGGGAATAGTGTCCTTCTCTACCTCATTGCAGTGGAGCACAGTCTTCATGCACCCATGTTCTTTTTCCTTTCCATGCTGGCTATTACTGATCTTACACTGTCTACCACCTGTGTTCCAAAATCTCTGAGCATCTTCTGGTTTGGTCCCCAGGAAATCAGCTTTCCTGGCTGTCTCACACAATTATTCTTTCTGCACTACAGCTCTGTTCTGGACTCAGCTATACTACTGGCCATGGCATTTGACCGCTACGTGGCCATCTGTTCACCCTTGAGATACACCACTATTCTCACCCCCAGGACCATTGTCAAAATTGCTGTGGGAATCACCTTCAGAAGCTTCTGTGTTTTTGTCCCATGTGTTTTCCTTGTAAATCGTCTACCCTTCTGCAGGACACATAACATCCCTCACACGTACTGTGAGCACATAGGTGTTGCCCGACTAGCTTGTGCTGACATCTCCATCAATATCTGGTATGGGTTTTGTGTTCCCATCATGATAGTGATTATAGATGCGATTCTAATTGCTGTTTCCTACATCCTTATCCTCTGTGCTGTATTTCGCCTCCCTTTTCAGGATGCTCGCCAGAAGGCCCTAGGCACCTGTGGTTCCCACGTCTGTGTCATCCTCATGTTCTATATACCAGCGTTCTTCTCCATCCTTGCACATCGCTTTGGACACAACGTCCCTCAGACCTTTCACATTGTGTTTGCCAACCTCTATGTTGTCATCCCACCTGCCCTCAACCCTATTGTCTATGGAGTAAAGACTAAGCAGGTACAAGAGAAAGTCATTCTTCTGCTCTTACCTAAGAGGTCCTATTGATACATGCCTGAAGTCTAGGGGCAGGGGCAAGTCCCTAGTCCACCTTAAAGACTAAATCTGTCACTTTGACACCAGAGAAGCGAATGATAAAAAAAATTTCTTATTAATCAAAAGTGTGATTTTTTTTTGTTTCTTTATTATTTTAAGCAGAAATCTTCTCTGCCATTCCAGCTACAAAAAAAAAAAAAAAAAAAAAAAAAAAAAACACACAAATTTTTAGTCTAGGAAACTTTTTGATTTTAGGAATCAAAAAATTTTCAATTTCTTTTTATTTCTCCAAGCTGATTATAAAACTTTAAATGAAAACAATAAAATAATCAACATCTTTTTTTCTCTATAAAGAGGTTTCTAAAGAATCTGATTTTTTTAAGATTTATACATCATAGTAGTTTCTACAACTTGCAGAGCAAAGGACTTCTACCATGATGACTCTGTGAGGTTCTGGATTTTTAGCTTGGATACTTCAGTCCATTTCTGGATGGCATCAAGTATGGGTTCTGGCATGTTCTTGGTGTATAAGCAATGTTTATCTAGGAAAAAATGGCAAATAATCATGAATGACTAAATTGAGAGTGCAGATGTTTATTTTAGATCAAGGGAGAAGGTAATAATGAAACCCAAAGCTCATTTTTCACACAATCTCATTAAAAAACCAAACGAGTTGGGGTGGGTACAGTCCTCTAATTAGGAATATACAGAGGAAGCTAAATTCCCATGGCCAATAAGATGAAAAAGTATGTACAGATTAAGATGTGGTTTGAAACTTGACCAGTCATAAATATTGCTAGCTCTGAATCTCTTCTTCATTCTTATATCCCAAAAGACATGTAGTCTGATGCGAAAAATGTATCTCTGTTTACATTATTCATTGTCTTTTCAAATCCAGTATGCTTAAGTTGGTTATAGTGAGTCATTCAGTCACTGAATCCGTCAAGGAATAACTATTTTTGGTGTTTGATGGGTGCCAATGGTAGCTAATGTCTGATATCCTCCCATATTTACTGTGACCTTAAATCCTACTGCTTTTTCTAGGCAACCTCTAGATTCATCAGTCCAGAGTGAGCATTCCCTCCCCTTACTACAGAGGGTCAAACACTCATCACTCTTCATCTGAATCAAAATATCAGAGCTCTACATGGTTTCTCAAATTCTAGATTGTGTTCTCACCTCGATGTTACCCCTTCACTCACATGTCACTAGATTTACATTTTTATATAATTCTCAACATAGAATTTGAGTATGAAAGATACATTCTTTGGACTCAGAGACTCAAGTTTGCATGCTCTTTTTACTGTGGGACACAGGCACATATGTTGTTTCCAAAATTATTTGCAGAATAAAAATACTATGAAGTATAAGTAGCAGAGAAAGTAAAGGTAAAATTAAAAAAAAAGAAAGATATTAAAAAAAAATAAAAAAAGATAGCTAATACAGTTTCCAGATACCATGAATCCCCATTCTCTTATTGCACATGGGTCAAGAATTCAGTTTTGGTTATGTGAGAGTTAAGCATGATTTAGTTCCACAATTCACAGTGTCTATAAATTAGAAGCCAGTCAAGTGTTCTGAGAAGTAAAACTGCTTATTTCTAAAAGGAAGAGCAGAAAATGGTATCTTCAGAAACCTTTTAGAGAAAAGACACCAAGTTATGTAATTAATCACATTCTTTTGGAACAAGTAATTTCATGGAATAATTCAGTCCCTTATTCCAGTACAGGTCATTAGAACACCTTAACTTACCATTTAATAATATCTAACAATTTAGTGAGGAGGTAATATAATGCTAGTCTCTTTAAGCCTGGTTTAGTCCATATATTCTGGGACATTCAGACTACTAAGTGGACACTAGCAATCATTATTCATTTATTCATGTTTAGCAAAATGCTTGACACACAATTCAATATCTGAGACATTGGGCTAGGTATTCTTTCCATCATATTGAACAAAATCGATATGTCCCCCATTTAGTGGAAATTGTAATCCAGTGATGGAAACAGGCCTCGATCATATAAACACCCAAATGAACATGTAATTTCAGATTGCATTAGGTTTTAAAACGGACAGACACAAACCCAAATGTTAAAAGCAGTGCCTTTGGAGAGAGACTATCAAAGGAAAGCAGCTTCAAATTAGGATTTTCGGAAGGCCCTACCTGAAAGAAAGAAAATTTTCTCTAAGAACAATGAGAATTATGAGAAGTCAGGCAAGCAGGGGAAGGTGGATGGCATGATTTAAGCAGAGGAAGTGAAAGATCTGTACACTGAAAACTATAAAATGTTGATAAAAGTAATGAAGACGCAAACACCAGTTTCCCCATTATCCAAAAGTACAGCATTTCTATAAAACTTTGCATAAGCCAAAATGGCTTAAAGCAAAAATTACCTTAAGACACATCTTGCCAAGAGGTGCATAAAATAAATTGAGATACAGCATAGATGCTCACTGACACAGTTCAAAGTTATGATGACTTGATGCTGAGATACTGAGAGAAATTCCTGGGAAATGAAATTGGTAGTACCACTCTTGCTGCTCTGGGCAGGCACTGTTCTATAATATCTGGTTGGAAAACAAAAATGTTGAATATGATTTTCACTTTTTTTTTCACAATATAATGGTTCTCTTCAGATTTCTTTCAGTTAATGAAAATAGTTACTAAAGTAAGTCTTTTGTAAAAGTAAAGGGGTGTGAAGCAAAGTTTCAAAAACTGAGGAATATGAAAGATACCTCATATTCTTGCATGGGGAGAATAATATTGTTATAGTCTTCATACAACCCAAAGCCATCTGTAGATTCAATATAATCTCTATCAAGATTCTAATGGCATTTTTCAGAAATATAGGAAAACTCATCCTAAAATTTGTATGAAACCACAAAAAACCTGAAGAGCCAAAGCAATCTAAAGAAGGAAAAACAAAGCTTAGAGACAACACAATTCCTGATTTCAAACTATAAAGCAATAGTAATCAAAACTGTACAGTGATTATAGAATGGGACAAAAACAGATACATGGATCAACTGAACAGATAAGAAAGCCAAGATATGAGTCCTTGCATATATGGTCCACAAGGGCACCAATAGAGAAAGGATGTTGCCATTATTTTTTAATGGCTAAGTCATGTCCAACTCTTGAGACCCCATGTACTATATAGCCTGCTGGGCTCCTCTGTCCATGGGATTTTCCAGGCAAGAATACTGGAGTGGGTTGCCATTTCCTCCTCCAGAGCATCTTCCTGACCCAGGAATTGAACCTGCCTCTCCTGTGTCTCCTGCATTGGCTGGCAGATTCTTTACAGCTGTGCCGCCAGGGAAAGGATAGTCTATTTAATAAATGGTATTGGAAAAACAATATCCACAAGCAAGATGATAAAACTGGATTCTGATCTTGCATCATTCACAAAATTGAATTCAAAATAGATTGTTTTAAAAGTATGAGCATAAATTATAAAATTCCTAGCACTTGTACATTGATCCTGACCCTGATTTTTTAGATGATAGCCAAAGCACAGGTGAAATCGGCAAAAATCAAAAAGTGAGATTACACTTACACAGTGAAATACTGTTCAGCCACAAAAGGAATAACATTTTACTATTTGTGATCTACACAGATGAAAGGTATCGTGCTAAGTGAAATTAGCCATACAGAAAACAAGAAAAATACTGTGTAATTTCACTTATAGGTGAAATTAAAAAATTTTTTTCTTTAAGTTGAACACATAGAAACAGAGAGTACAATGGGGATTGGGGGGCATGGATCAAAAGGTACAAAGTTTCAGCTATAATCTTGTATATAAATAAGCTCTGGAGATCTAATGTGCAGTATTATGACTGTAGTTAATAATACTGTATTGTATACTTGAATTCTGCTAAGGGAGTAGGCTGTAAATATTTTCACCACACACACACACACACACACACACACACACACACACACACAAATATGTAATATTATGGATGTGTTAATTAACTTGATTGTGGTAAATATTTTATAATGTATATTATATCAAGTTACCATGTTGTACACTTCAAATATATACAGTATTTTTTTTGGCCACATGGCACAGCTTGCTGGATTTTAGTTCCGCAATCAGATTGAACCTGGGCCATGGACCACTAAGGACTTCCCTAAATATGTACAATTTTATTTGTCAGCTATACCTACATAAAACTGGGAAAAAAGGAAAGCAGACATTTATGGATGAATAAATGCTTGTTATTTTTATGTCATACATAAAATGTATGCTTGTTTTTTGAAAACAAACAAACAAACAAAGGGATTAGTATGTACAAAGACACAGTTGGAAAAAGGCTCAGCGTTTTAAAAGAACTGGAAACTGATGGGGATGGGGTGGGCATAGGTAGAGGGAATAACGAAAAGTGAGACTGCAGAAGGTAGAAGAATCCAGAAAATTTCAGAAGTTTGTTTAATATTCTAATAAAAACTTAAAGCTATAGGAATTTTAAGTAACAACAAAGCCACCTTTAATTATAGCCACCACTATAAATTGCATTATAAAACATTATATATAAATCTTTTGTTTTAGTGATGGGGTTTGTGATAGTTTTGAGGGAGGAATGGAGGGGGAGGTCACTGGATAAAACAACCACGCATTCTCACGCACTGTAACCCTGTATGAGGGCATCGTTTGTGACCAAAGAAAAACCTACCCCCTTCAGTAGCCTGATGAAAAGGCACAGCCAATGTCAATTAGAAACGACCCAATAGAATGCCTGTCTCTGGGGCTGAGTCCTTATGAAATAACTCAGATTCACAGAGTTATTTTGTTGTACAAAATAGCTAAGTGGGAGTCCAAGTAATCGATAGGGGCCAAAATTAACATGTAAAAAATAATAAGACAGGATAAGGAAATTTCCACTTTCATTTAATTGCTTAATCTCTTAATCATTAAAAAAAAGTAACACAATTTCAAGTTAAGGAAATTGTTAATGTATGATAGTAATTGAATTTTGGAGCCTTTGATTTTAAAATAGTTGGTTTGTACTCCTGCATGTAGCAGGACCAGCTCTCTATTCAGGCAGCTCTCCTAGATCATGCTAACAGAACCATAAGATTTGTATGTAAAATAATAGTAGGTGTGTTACTGTTGTTTAAGTTGAGATGAAGGATGGGATGTAATTCAAATTTTTAGGGTGTGAATTAAAAATAAGGAGGGCAGAGACACCAGAGTGCTTTTAATAATATAAAATATAATATTTTAATTTTAATAATATTAAAGGTATTTAATAGTTTTAATAATATTAAAATATATTCCTATTTTAATTCAGTAGAAATCAATAACTGATTCACCATAAAATTCTTTTTATTACATCAGGTTATGGAAACATTAAGTTGAAAGTTCTACATAACCTTTTGTAAGGACTAAGTGTTCATATAAGACTCACTTAATCTACCTATAACCAGTTCTTTTGCACCTAATGAATAGCCAGAAATGACAGATAGATGTCTTGATAAAGGGACAGATGACTCCAAAGGTAAGATTTGGAATTTTCTGTGACTTAAATGTACATGCTTTTCTTATATGAATTCTGGTTCAAGAAAATTTAACTTACAGTACCTCAGAGAAAACTCTGGTAGGCATTTGACTGATGTTTTCAATGGTCTTTCAATGTTATATATAAAAAAATAGCCATTGAAAATGGAATTATTTGTACTCAGTGTCCAACCAGAAGGAAACCTGCCTAGGGATAAGATAAAAACAAAAATATGAGCAATTTTAAAGCTCACTTTGAGAGTTATTGCTGAATGTCTTTGTAAACTTAAGACAGAAAGACTAGATTTACCAAACTCAGGAAAATTGATCTGTCCCTTAGAGTTATAGGAGAAATGCTTCTTAGTTCCAAATTGAGATCTGAGCCCCCAGAATGCCTGACAGTATCAACAGGCAGATCGAAGGAAGACAGAGTGAGAATGGATTCAGAAGATGTTTAAGAGGAAACAATATTATACAGTAATTTGGTTAAAAAATTCATGTAAGTGGAGAGGTATGACATTCGCAGAGCTTAGGAACATTGAAAGGAATAGGTTTGGGGTGTTATGAATGCAGTCTGGGACACAATAGTTTTGAATCTAAAGTGGGATATTTAGCCAAAGATGTTCCAAATAGGATGCCCTCTTTGATACTCAAAAACCACCCTCATGTTGTCCTCATGTTGGAGTTCCAACCAACTTTCCTGTTTTCCAGTTTTTATGCTCTCATCTACATATATATGGGTCCTCTGGGGGAAAATAAAAGGCTCAAAAATTCACTAGAGAGTTTAGGGATGCAGATCCTGGGGCCTCACTATGGAAAGCAGTGATAGTTTACCTGAAGTGAGCCATCTCATCCTTCCAGCAGGTCCACTGTGTGTCCACCACTGTGCTAAGCATTTTTACAAGCACTGTCCCACTTTTTAGTCCTAACTTGTGAATCCTTACATAATCTTGAGATCTTTGGATCTTGGATCTCCTCGCCAAGATCTTAGAGGCCATGCATGCTCAGCTGGGGACTCTTTGTGACCCCATGGACTGTATGTAGCCTGCTGAGCCCCTCTGTTCGTGAGATTTCCTAGGCAACAGTACTGGAGTGGGTTGCCATTTCCTTCTCCAGGGGATCTTTCCAAACCAGGGATTGAACCTGCGTCTCCTGCATTGGCACTGGCAAGCAGATTCTTTATCACTGAGCCACCAAGGAAGCCATAATCTTGAGAAGTGGGGACTATATTATAGATGTTAATTTCCTGTTCAAAGTCGTTTGTATGGTAAGGGCATGACCTTGAAACCTAGGTGGTCTGATAGGTGGGCACATGTGGCCACATACCCATAGGCACAGAGCTCACATGAAAATGTAAAAACAAAAATGTACCCTGAGGCAGTGTCAGTTCACAGACCCAGGCAGGGTTAATATAGTTTTCTTTATACTCTTCCCTTGAGAGTGAGAAGAGAAGGTGTTAGAGTCCCTCAGGCCCTGACTTTTTACCTCTTCGCCTCATTGAACAATGACCAGGAAAAAATAAATAAATAAGGAGATCAATCTGTCTATCAGTCCTTTCCTTCCTCCTTCACTTATTACTTTGGCTGGTGTGTCTGGTCCTCTTGCAGATTTTCTGTTTGTCTATCACCATAATATTTCTTCTCTCCATTTGACCCAATAACCAAACTTGGTGAGTGCTGGTTATTTAAAGAGGGTTGGTTGGAATTAGGAGAGAAAGAGAGATTGAATGAAAAGCTCAGGATTCCATTTTCTAGGAGTCACAGACCAAGCACTACAAATTTCTTTCCCGAGAAACTCAGGTTTTTAAGCTGAGTTTATGGTCTCCTGTACTTGGATATATGCTTCAAATGATTAGAAAGATAAACAGCTGGGTTAAGGATGGCCAAGGTAACTGTTGTTCAGGCACTTCTGTTAGATTTGTGGCAAGGACCCACAGCCCTAACTTGAGTAGTTTTAAGTGTTTGGATACTCTTGTTAGCTTTTATGCCTCTGTCTATTTCTGTTTTCTTCTTCACTGTGTGATTTGACTGTTGAGGATCACCCAGATGATATAAAATATAATCCAATAAAAAAGTAAATCTTATTGTGTGCTTACTATGTATCAGACACTGGACTAAAGCATAGTTTGAGGGGCATGTCTTGTTTTGTCCTAAAAGTAACAAAGAATTAGATATTAGGCCCTTTTCAAAAATGAAGAATCCAAGGATTATATAGTTCAACTAAGTTTGCCCAAGTTCACACAGCTAGAAAATTATGGAATTGAGATTAAAACCATCTGGTTCTACTGCCACTTTGTGCCAATATGCTATTAAAATAATTTGGGTACATGTATGTGTGTGTATCTATCATAATTACATTTAACCAAATCAATACTGTTTATATCTTCTAATGCCTAGTTTGAGTTTAAATTTCACCAGTTATATGTTATCTTCTATTTCTGGTTTATTTAACTAGAATTCAATCAAGAACTGCATTTGCTTGTGCGTCCTCTAAAATTTATTTTACTTTAGAAAAGTATTTTCCTCATCCAAGTACCCTACCCTTTTAATGGCATTGACATTTTGAGAAGACCAGGCTGTTTGGTAGATTGCCCCACATTGTAGATTTGTCTGAGCTGTAAAATGACAAGCCTCAGAACTAACTTTGTGTGCCCATGTGTGTCTGTAAATGTTTCTGAATGACTGTAGAAACATGACTGTTGTGTTTGAGTGCATGAAAATATAAAAACTAGAGAAGACCTTTCCTCAGACATGTCTGAAGAAAAGATGATTTCAGACCAGCTGGAAGAGCTGTGATTCAGAGTATATGGTTTCCAGGTGCTGGTGCCATGTATTGTTTGAGTATGTGAGCAGCACAGAAGAGGGATTTTCAACACAAAGGCTGCATAACCTAATTAAATCTCTACCATGGCCATGGGTGAGTTCTAGGCCTCCGGTGGATAAGAGAACTGAGTGAAGGTGTTGACAGAAGATGCACAGACTAAGCATGCAAGGGGTTGGTCTGTGGGCCGCTGTCTGAACTCTGCACTGTGTTCCCAGAACCCAGAACATATGAATTCCGGAGACACTAGAGGAGAGTTTGAGTTTCTGTAAGAAATGAGATTTTGCTTATAGATAAAGGAAGGTCAGAAAGAACAGAGCACCTGATTTTTCTTTGGCAAAAGCAGAAGAGTGACGACACTAAGTGCTGGCTTGGGAGATGGAAGGCATGGTGAACTGGGCCTAAGAATGTGGTAAAAAGTGCCTGTAGGGATAAAGCTGAGCATTAGTTTAGACCTTGTCAGGTTAGGAGTCTGAGGCATGTAGCTATCACAAGCTTTCTCTTAGTGCTGATCCTGGAAGTCCCTGGCCTTGTTGTGGTTAGTTATCCCTAGAATAGAAATCATTTTCTACGTAGATGCATTACTGTATCAGGAAGGTTGAAGAACCTAGCATTATTTTTGTGCATAATGTCCATTTGTTCATTAAGGATAATTTGAGCAGCTGAGTCACAAACATCTTTGTCCTGCAAACAGTGAGAGTCTACAGCTGCCCCACTACCTTCACTGCTCTCCTCTCCTGGCCTCAAGGGAACAGCTCATCTTTATTCCCACCTGGGAAGTGAATCAATTTTTATACTATCTTTAAAGATTACAATTCACTTTCAGTTATTACAAAATATTGGCTATATGGGGACTTCCCTGTTGGTCCAGTGGCTAAGACTTCTCCTTCCAATGCAGTGAGTGTGGGTTTGATCCCTGGTCCAGAATTAAGATCCCACATGCCTCTCAGCCAAAAAACCAAAACATAGAACAGAAGCAATATTGTAACAAACTAAAAACTTTAAAAATGGTCCATGTAAGAAAAAATATTGGTTATTTTCCCACGTTGTACAATATATCCTTGTAACCTCTTATACCCAATAGCTTGTACCTCCCACTCCCCAACCATCATATTGCCCCTTCCCCTACTTCTCCACACTGGTAACCATTGGCTTATTCTCTATATATGTGAGCCTGCTTTACTTTTATTATATTCACAGCTTTGTTGTATTTTTCAAACTCCACATATAAGTGATATCATACAGTATTTGTCTTTCTCTGTCTGACTTATTTCACTTAGCTTAACACCTTCCAAGTCCATCCATGTTGCGTCAAATAGGAAAATTTCAAGGACCTAGTCTTTAAAAGATTTATTCCCAGAGTAAAGATTTTGGTAATTTACAAAGAAAATGGCAATGATCCAATCCCATCATGCAGTATTTTTTATATTATCATTGGTGTTTGTTATAGGTGTGTACGATGTGTGCATATGAGTATATATGTGTAGTAATGTGTAGATATGAGTATGTTTGTGTGAGAGAAAGGAGGGAAGAGGGATTTCAGGTTTGTGTAAAATTGTGTGTGGGTAAATATATGATGGTAAAACATATGAAAGAATGAGTATAGATCAAAGCATTCTTGAAATTTTAAGTACTACGTATGTGTGCATCTAAGAGAGTATATATCCTGCAGTGGACATGTATATCAAATAGAATATGCATTTACAAAGAAATAATTCTTTTGGATAGAAACCTTGTTTCTATTTTTATTCAAAATTGTTATTAAGTCCAAAGCATTAGGATAGTATAAAGCTGTAGAATTTACTGAGTTCTGAAAAACAGTATTTTTGGAGGAACAAGAATCCATGAGCTCAAGTGTGTGGGATTTTAAAATTTAAATTTAAGTTGCACCTGTTTTTCAGCATAGTCTAGGAACTCAGACAGTGTTGGCTAAACTGAATTAGGATTTTGAATCTAAAAAAGTGATGTGGACTTCACAAATTGAAGAAGCACAGTCACCATGAAGCTTGAAAAGAGTGAATAATTGCTTGGGACAATGACAGAAGGAATTGATATTAACTAATGATAACTATGCATGCTTGCTAAGTCACAATCTTCAGTTGTGTCTGACTCTGTGTGACCCTATGGACTGTAGGCCACCAGGCTCCTCTGTCCATGGGATTCACCAGGCCAGGATACTGGAGTGGATTGCCATGCACTCCTCTAGGGGATCTTCCCGGCTTAGGGATCAAACCCGCATCTCTTAAGTCTCTTGCACTGACAGTCAAATTCTTTACAACTAGTGCCACCTGGGAATCCCTTAATGATGTCCATAAAGTCATGTAACCTATAATCCACCAACTCATGGAAAAATATGTCCTGTAAATTGGTAGTTTGTAATAGAGGTACACTGCATAATCAAAAGAATGATGGATGCCAATATGGAAAACTGCCTGGAAAAGCTGTATAAATCATCAGCGATGGCCAGAATAAATAAGATAGTCTCTTTAGGTAAAGTAACTGTATGTTCTATTATATATGAGACTGTGTGGCTTAAGCATGTTACCTGCCAACTTCCTAACAATCTTTCTTCACTACAAAGGATCTCACTTTGAATTATAATTAGACAGCCACTTTATTTTTTGGGATATATAATGAGCTGTTGGAAGTGAGGGTGACTCAAGTGAGCCTAACATTTACCACCCTCTGTCCTCAGGAACTGGGACTTGTGCCATCCTGGTCTGCCATGGTCCTTTTGAACCTGAGCAGTGACAACGCAGGACCCTTCATTCTGGTGGGGATCCCAGGCCTGGAGCAAGCCCATGTGTGGATTGGAATTCCCTTCTGTGTCATCTATATTGTAGCCATTGTGGGAAACTGCATCCTTCTCTACCTAATCTTAGTGAAGCGTAGCCTTCACGAACCCATGTTCTTCTTTCTCTCCATGCTGGCCATGACTGACCTCACCTTGTCCACAGCTGGTGTTCCTAAAACACTCAGTATCTTTTGGCTTGGGGCTCGAGAGATCACATTCCCAGGGTGCCTCACACAAATGTTCTTCCTCCACTACAGCTTTGTCCTGGATTCAGCCATCCTGACGGCCATGGCATTTGACCGCTATGTGGCCATCTGTTCTCCCTTGAGATACAACACTATCTTGACCCCCAAGACCATCATCAAGATTGTGGTGGGAACCTCCTTTCGTAGTTTTTGCATCATCCTGCCTGATGTGTTCTTGCTCACACGACTGCCTTTCTGTAGGACACGCGTCATACCGCACACATACTGTGAGCACATAGGTGTTGCCCGGCTCGCCTGTGCGGACATCTCCATCAACATCTGGTATGGCTTTTGCGTTCCCATCATGACAGTCATCTCAGATGTGATCCTCATTGCTGTTTCTTACACACTCATCCTCTGTGCTGTCTTCCGCCTCCCCTCCCAAGAAGCCCGCGAGAAGGCCCTGGGCACCTGTGGTTCCCATGTCTGTGTCATCCTCATGTTTTATACACCTGCCTTTTTCTCCATCCTTGCCCACCGCTTTGGACACAATGTCTCCCACACTTTCCACATCATGTTTGCCAACCTCTACATTGTTATCCCACCTGCACTCAACCCCATTGTTTATGGAGTGAAGACCAAACAGATCAGAGAAAAGATCATCATTTTATTTTCCATCAAGGGTACATTATAATGTTCCACTGTGCAATGGAAAAGTTAGGAGAAGTTTTTAACATATATTAATGTATAAGAATTTGTTTTAAAGGGAAATGTTATTTAAAGTAAGAACAGTCTACAAGTGATTTAGTGTTTTATGAATATGTCATGATTTATATGAAAGAAAGATTTTTATGTATTAAAATACTCCTTGATGACCTGATTGTTTTTGGAATATGAAACTGTGCAGGATACAACCTGAAATAAGGAAGGGAAAACAGAGTGCTGAGTTAGTCTAAATAGAAAATAGCAATAACAATTTAGAAACTGAATTTTGCAGTTATAGAGAGAGAAAAATATGTGAAATCGGACAAAGACTCTGAAGAAAAGGATTAAAACTGAAAATATAAAATTGAAATTTTTCACTCAGAGGATTATTAGATGGATTTAGGACATTTTTAATAATATATATTCTAATTATTTTCTATGTTATGTTATGTAGTTCACTTTAAATGTTCAATCCTTAGACACAAAAGACCTTCTAGTACAAGTCTGTTATAAATAATGAGTTCTATCTGCATTGCTATAATAGGAATAAGAGAATATACTTATCAATGGCATGGTTTTTGGGAAGGGAGAGTAGCTTTTAAGCTCCAAGACATACTGGTAAAGTGAACTTCAGAGATAGTGCTCAGGAGAAATGACCCCCTAAAATAGCTGGAGATCTGAGAAGAGGGCTGGACTTCCTACAACCTTCCTACAATACATAGGTGAGAACTCAAGCCAATATGAAAGTAAAACAAAACAAAACAACAACAACATTGGCTGGAAGACTTGTGGAGTTCTTATCTACAGAGTCTATTTCCTTGATTAAAAGACTCAATTGCAAAATACATTTCTTCGGTGAGGTATGGGGATGAAAATGGGAAAACTACAGTAAAGTAATACATTCAAGGTAAGATGCACCCAATGTCATAAGCATTAGAATTGAGAAGATACATGTTGTAATCAAAGAAAGATGTGGAGTTCTTTCAATATATATATATTTTTTGAAAATTGTCTATTCAACCGGGAATTGCTTATTTAGTACTAATATATTTCAAGTTTTGTCTTAAGCATTCAGGATTAATAATATGGAAGAGGCTCTGCTTTGCTTCTCTGGAGCTCATTTTCCAGGGAGAGTAACAAATAAGGAGCAAGAAAATAAATGTGTTACCTTCAAATAGTGATATAATCAATAGAAAAACAAAACCAAATAGAATGATGGACTAAAACTTGATGAGAAAGACAATGGCAGAGAGAACAGCACTTGCAAAGGCCATGGGGCTGGAAACAGCTTGACATGAGCTGAGGCCAAAAACAAGGTCTGTGTGGTCACAAGAGAGTGGGGTGGGCTAGGAGGTGAGGGATTAGGGGCAGGACCAGATCCTGGGGGACTGGAATCATCCAGACCTCATTTTTGGAAGAGGAAACTCAAACTCTTAGAGTGAAATGACTTTTCCAAGGCACATGGCAAGAAGGTCATAAATGTGGACTTAGAAAAGAATCTGCTAAGTCCTATTGATATTCCCACTGAACAAAACATAACCTTACTCATGTGAAAACAGACTCCAGAGGAAGGGGAAAAAAAAATATCTATGAGAATCAGAGCCGGTCTTTATTGTTTTTGTATGCTAAGCTGTGTTCGACTCTTTGAGACTCCATGGACCGCAGCCCTGCCAGGTTCTTTTGTTCATAGGACTTCCCAGGCAAGAATACTGGACTGGGTTGCCATTTCCTTCTCTCAAGGATCGAGCCCTGGTCTCCTGCATTATCAGGCAGATTCTTTACCACTGAGCTGCCTGGGAAGCCCATTATTGTTTTTGTGAACTGTATTTATCTTCAATTAAGCCATAGTTGACTGGGTATTCTGTATTTTTGTGCCAGTTTGCTTAAAATGCTGTTGGATATCAAAAGAGATGATCTCTTGTTCTTCTGGTTATTTACATCTCACTGAGAACATGGATTTTTCCAAGAGATGATATTTTTAAAAGTTTACTGATGGAAAAGTAAATAAATAGAGACTGAGCTGGGATCATTTAAAAATACATACTTCTTCCATCCTGTCAGGAACTGGAATCTGTGGTTATTCACTGACATGCACGAATGGCTCCCTTGGAAGCTTAATGACCCAGAAAAAACAACAAAGGAAGTGACTGTCTCCCTTTCCTTCTCCAGCCCTCCATCTTTGGGATAGTTATCTATTATAACTTTTCTAGCTTTCTCAGGAGAGTTTCTTTATTTCTATGACTTTATAGCCTCTTTGCTGATAACTCTATATCTTAGTTTTCATATGTAATCTTTCTGATAAATTTCAGCACTTTCTTACCTCATAGGGTCAGTACCAATATTAAAAGCAAAATATAAGTGAGTGTGGGTTGCAGATTGTAAAACATCATTCTAATGTTAGCTGTTATGCTAATATTTTCACTAATTACCACTAACATTCTCATGTCAGACTCATCCTATTCAAACCCAAGCTCATCATCGTTATTTAAAATCCTCCCCTTTACTGTTTATAAGAAGAGAAAACTGGTTAAACTCTGATTTGCTCTTCCTTTAAGTTTAAATTTACTCTCCTAGCTGCTAATGTCTCTTTCTGGTGAGGTGAGGTTGGTTATAAATATTCTATTCCATGTCAGACCATGAATGACATTACATGTTCCGGTTTGGATGAAAAAAGAATACTTATACAAAAATTATCAGGTGACTGTCTCACACATAAGTTGCCTTGTCCTGTATCCATTCCTTTTTGCAAATTCCCATCTCTTATATTAAAGATATCTGAAACTAGCACAACATTGTAATGCAACTATACTCCAATAAAAATATTTTTAAATGACATTACCAATAGAGGCATTAGTTCTTTTATCTTCCTACACTCAGAATTTAGAACTGGACTCTACAGATTGTTTAGTTGCTAGGCTATCCAACTCTTTGGTGACCCCATGGACTGTAGCCCAACAAAACTCCTTGTCCGTGGGATATTCCAGGCAAGAATACTGGAGTGAGTTACCAATGCCCTCCTCCTGGGGATCTTCCTGATCCAGGCATCAAACCCACAGTTCCTGCATTAGCAGACAGATTCTTTACAGCTGAGCTACCAAGGAAGCACGCTCCGCAAATAGTAGGAATTGATAAATGTGTCCCTGACACCTTTAGTAACTTAGATTATTAAATAAATTTACAAATGGTTTATGTCATATTTTCAATATCATTCACAAAGTACATGTTATGTGAAAGGAAATACATATAAACTGGGAGTAGAGACACTGAGCAAGTACACAACCTGCTAAAATCAAGAGGCTTATAATTTAGTAAAAGGAGTAAATCATATAAATTGGTAATTTACTCAGATAATCTTATGTATCACAAGGTACCACAATGATTAGGTTAAAGTGCTAGGGAAGCATAAAGAAGCAAACTCAGTTAATTGGAGTCAAAGACAGCTTCCTGGAAGATTTCTGTAACTGTCTTAAAGGAGAGTTCATTTCTGTGATTGCCTTAAAGAACACAAAGAAGGTGGACCACAAGAATAAGGAGAATTGGATGTGCCTGACAGAAGGGATGGTCTAAGCCTGCTTGGGAAACGATGTGTTCCAAAGGTCTGCAAGTGTAAATTGATGGAGGCATCATCCCTGGTGGTGGTGCATTGCTCAGGGGCTGTAGGGGCTGTGCAGTGAGAAATATGGGAGCTTATAAACTAGTCTTCAGTGGACATAGGGAACTTACTGGAGTATCAGCAAATGAAGAACAGTCCTGTAGATTGATGCTATAATTGGTATTTGAAAATTAAAAATCAGTCATACATTTGCTACTTCCTTTTGCAACCTAGTTGAGTTAAGCATAGGACTCAGATGGATATAGAAATGTGAGCTTTATCTTTGGTAGTGTTGGATTTAAGAATATGGTATGACTATATATTCAAATTGGCTTTTACTGTTTTATCTCCAAGTCTAAACTTGGGAAGAAACAACAAGAATGAGTCAGAATTCAGAGAACAATAATTCTAGCTCAGTTGGCTGTAGAATCACAAATGTGGATGTACATATATGAAGACACATATAGAGAAAGACCTCTAGATCAGCTCTTCTCAAAATGTCAGTGAGGAGTCACCACTTTTTTAATGCCCCCAAACTGTAGATTAATACTTTTGTTAAGTACAATAAAATTAATTAGTAGAAAAAATTTAAATGTGTTGAATATACAAGCCTTGTTTTTATTATTATATTCAAAAGGCATAAGATATATTACAATGCATAAAACCAGAACAGACAGAGGAAGAAAATAAAGAACTTACAGAAATTGTACATACTATTTCTTGAAGAATGTATACAGGTGACTAATGTAGAGGACTTAAATTATTTCATTAGATTTTGCCATTCTGCAACTATAGTTAAATGAACGTTATAAGTGAAAACTGAAAGCCTTATATTAAAAGCTGATATATACCTTTTGAAGCAATGCCAGGTATATCAGTATTTAAATTCTAAATGTATCAAATGAGCTTACATTGATTTTGTTAATTTAACAGGTTTGATTGATGACAATACTGCTTCTAGGAAATAATTTCTGTTTAAATCATATTTTGTGTGTTGGTTTGATTAGTTTTTTTGCTAATGTGAGTAGTCAGAAAACCTATGTGACAAAAGTTTATTAAGTAAAATGGCAGAGATAATTTTAAAGCAATGACACCACTATAATTACATTTGCTTATCTTTTATTTATTTATTCCAGCAAAGCTATGCTTTCATTATTTTACCTTCAGTTTTATTAGTAGACAGTTTCAATAATTTATCCTATACTTTACAGTTGAATTCAAATGATCTTTCAGTAGAAAGAGTAAATTCTGAATCCTGGAATTTCCTATGTTCCTGGAGTTTCCTATGTTGGATTTTGTTTTGATAAAAAAATGAAATTCAAAACATTCTATTAAATGTGTAAGGTATTCAGTGATAGTCTTTGTAGATGTGCAATATATAGCTCATAATTTATTGTAAATTAGTTTTCCTTTAAGGATTATGTCACAACATTCTGGAGACACTTTGACTTCCCAAATTTCTAACTTCCATATTTGCCTCTAAAACTTACCTACTATTGGAAAGTATGTTGCATAAAAGTATTAGGATGTTAATATTGCCATAGAGAGTCAAGTTAAAACAATCTGTCTGACCAATTTAATTCCTTAAGAAGTGGGACCAAAAGGTCATCTTATGGTAACGACGATCCTATATGCGAGACAGCAAAAGAAGCGCGGATATAAAGAACAGACTTTTGGACTCTGTGGGGAAAGGCAAGGGTAGAATGATTTGAAAGAATAGCATTGAAACATGTATATTACCATATGTGAAATAGATCACCAGTCCAAGTTCGATGCATGAGGCAGGGCACTCAAAGCTGGTGCACTGGGACAACCCAGAGGGATGGGATGGGGAGGGAGATGGGAGGGGGTTTGGGATGGGGGACACATGTACACTCGTGGCTGATTCATGTCAATGTACGGCAAAAATTACCACAATATTGTAAAGTAATTAGCCTCTAATTAAAATAAATATATATATATTTTTGAAAAGGTCACCTTCTTTTGCGGAAACAATGAAAGTTCATTCCATAGTTCAAACATCTCAACAGAGCTTTTCACTACAATAACCATCATTCCTCATAGGTAGAAGCTTGTTTTTGATCAGCTTCCATACTATCACACAATAAAGAGAATAACCTTGAATTTAACACAGTAAGTTTTATACAGTTCCCTGTTTAATTATCTAAGCACATCATTCAGTTTAGCTTTTATTATCCCTAGCAAGCCTTTAGGTTTACATTCTGATATAATTAAGCTCATTAATCTTGCTAGCTACTCCAGTGTATTTACCCATAACTATCACTGTTTCTATCAGTCAGTTCAGTCTCTCAGTCGTATCTGACTCTTTGTGGCCACATGGACTGCAGCATGCCAGGTTTCTCCGTCCATCACCAACTCCTGGAGCTTGCCCAAATTCATGTCCTCCCAACTCAGTGATGCCATCCAACCATCTCATCCTCTGTCGTTCCCTTCTCCTCCCACCTTCAATCTTCCCCAGCAGCAGGGTCTTTTCCAGTGAGTTGGTTCTTTGCATCAGGTGGCCAAAGAATTGGAGTTTCAGCTTCAACATCAGTCCTTCTAATGAATATTCAGACTGATTTACTTTAGGATGGACTGGTTGGATCTCCTTGCAGTCCAAGGGCCTCTCAAGAGTCTTCTCCAACACCACAGTTCAAAATCATCAATTCTTCAGTGCTCAGCTTTCTTTATAGTCCAACTCTCACATCCAACATGACTACTGGAAAAACATAGACAGACCTTTGTTGGCAAAGTAATGTCTCTTCTTTTTAATATGCTGGCTGTCTAGGTTGGTCATAGCTTTTCTTCCAAGGAGCAAGCGTCTTTTAATTTCACGGCTGCAATCACCATCTGCAGTGATTTTGGAGCCCCCCAGAATAAAGTCTCTCACTGTTTCCACTCTTTCCCCATCTATTTGCCTTGAAGTGATGGGGCCGAATGCCATGATCTTAGTTTTCTGAATGCTAATTTTTTTTTTTTTTAAGCCAAGTTTTTTACTCTTGTCTTTCACTTTTATCGAGAGGCTCTTTAGTTCTTCACTTTCTGCCATAAGGGTGGTGTCATCTGCATATCTGAGGTTCTTGATATTTCTCCCGGCAAGCTTGATTCCAGCTTGTACTTCATCCAGCCTGGCATTTTGCATGATGTACTCTGCACATAAGTTAAATAAGCAGGGTGACAATGTATAGCCTTGATGTACTCCTTTCCCAATTTGGAATCAGTCTGTTGTACCATGTCCAGTTCTAACTGTTGCTTCTTGACCTGCATACAGATTTCTCAGGAGGCAGGTTTCTATTAGGACATATTTTTATACCAAGCTTAAACCCTAAACTACATATTGTATCCTTTGTTCATAGCTTTACATATAGGTCTAAGTTGGTTGTATTTGTCAGCAAGAATGCTAAAAGAATGATTATTCCTTCATATCAGTTCAGTTCAGTTCAGTCATTCAATCGTGTCCAACTCTTTGCGACCCCATGAACCGAAGAACACCAGGCCTCCCTGTCCATCACCAACTCCCGGAGTCCACCCAAACCATGTCCATCTAGTCAATCATGCCATCCAACCATCTCATCCTCTGTCGTCCCCTTCTCCTCCTGCCCTCAATTTTTCCCAGCATCAGGGTCTTTTCCAATGAGTCAGCTCTTTGCATCAGGTGGCCAAAGTATTGAAGTTTCAGCTACAACATCAGTCCTTCCAATGAACACCCAAGACTGATCTCCTTTAGGATGGACTGGTTGGATCTCCTTACAATCCAAGGGACCCTCAAGAATCTTCTCCAACACCACACTTCAAAAGCATCAATTCTTCGGCTCTCAGCTTTCTTCATATTCCAACTCTCACATCCGTACATGACCACTGGAAAAACCATAGCCTTGACTAGATGGACCTTTGTTGACAAAGAAATGTCTCTGCTTTTTAATATGCTATCTAGGTTGGTCATAACTTTCCTTCACATCACTTTTATATTTAAATCACACATAAAATAATTATCATGTTGGTAATATCTGTATATTCAAGTTGCAATTATAAAAGAAAAATTTGCCAGCTTTACTTGTCCTGTGATTTGGACTTCCATATCATTAAACTCTTAAATATATGAGATTATGTTGTGTTGACAAAAGGGGAGCCTGCTTAGAGCAGGTGCTCTCACAAGAAGTAGTGAAGTTTGGATTCCTCACTCAGAAGTCCAGTCTCCTTTGCACAGTGGGCTTGTTGTTTATGGTTTCTGGGCCATAACTTAGTAACTGCTTTCAGACACTTCAGGTTGGAATGTGTATTAACATGCTCCACAAGGAAAAGACCTAACATGAAATGACTTTTCTGGAATAACAAAAAACACAACTACAATAGTATATAATATTTTTTATTTTTGATAAACTATGAATTTTTTCTGTAATGGTATAAACACAAAATAATTTTATGTAAACTAAAAGCAAATATAAACTGTACATGAGATATTGTGAAATACCTCTCATTACTACATTCTATTAGGGTTTCCTAGGTGGAGTTAGTGGTAAAGAACCCTCCTGCCCATGCAGGAGACATGAGAGACACTGGTTCCATCCCTGGGTTGGGAAGATCCCCTAGAGGAGGGCATGACAACCCACTCAAGTATTCTTGCCTGGAAAATTCCATGGACAGAGGATCCTGTACAATCCACAGGGTCACAAAGAGCTGGACACAACTGAAGTGACTTGGCAAGTACTACAGTCTATTATGTACCTCTGAATGGAAAGATGTGTTTTTTTGAGGAGGGAAATGTTATGAAACTAATAATGTTTATTATTAGAGTCCAAAAGTGATGTGGATCCAACAGTTTTTCCTCAGGATGACTCTAAGCCACACAGCCTTGAGTAATGCTGTATTAATTCTCCTTAATTAAGTCACCCTACCAGGTGATTTACTCCTGTTACGGTTATCTTCACGAGCTTCCCTGGTGGCTCAGATGGTAAGGCGTCTGCCTGCAATGCGGGAGACCCGGGTTTGATTCCTGGGTGGGGAAGATCTCCTGGAGAAGGAAATGGACGGAGGAGCCTGGTAGGCTACAGTCCATGGGGTCGCAAAGAGTCGGGCACAACTGAGCGACTTCACTTTCACTGTTATCTTCACAACCATTTCTTTGGGAAGATATACCAACCACCACAGCACAAAAGAAAAAAAATCAGGATCAGAAGATCTAAGAAACTTGTTTAAGGCTACTTAGCAGTGGAATTTTATTCAAACCAGGTCTGCCTGATTCAAAAGCCCAGGCTCTTTCTACCCAGCTGGTTTGTCTGTTTATAGGGGTAAGGCAGAAACAATGCTAAATCAAAATGACTGTCCTTGTCCATTTCTAGATAACAACTAGGCTTGTCATTTTTGTAGAGCATAGCTCATCTCCATCTGAGTTTGCTGCTGCCCATCCAATGGGTTTTCAGAGACCTCTCTGCTCAGTCTGTACCTTTGCCCAGGTTCTGAATGTGTGGGGCATATAAACCTGGGAACCAGGAAAGTCAGCGGAGATGATTACAAATCTCTGCTAATTCCTCATTAACACCTCACAGCTTCGACTAGCAGGTTCTCAATCCCTGTAGGGGCTCAGGGTCCATGGCCCTCTGAGGGGCACAGAGAAGAAATTCATAAATTCTTCTCATCCCCACCTGCTTTCTCCCAGGCTGACCATAGGAGCATCTTTGGAATCTCCTAGGTTCTGGGTGTGCTGACTGCCGAATGGATAAGCTAGAGCAGCAGGGACTGAAGAAGTGTTGGATAGAGGGAGGCTGGATGCCTGTTTCTCATCTTTAACCTCTCTTTCACAGCAAAGAGGTAATAGAGTCCTGTTCCATCAGTAGCATGAATTCATCAGCCAAGACCAGTCACATCCTAGAAAGAGTTTGAGGGCTCTTGAAAAGGTGTCTTTATCCCCTACCCAGATTTACTACATATTAAGCCCAATACTATGGGGAAACAGTGGAAACAGTGTCAGACTTTATTTTTTTGGGCTCCAAAATCACTGCAGATGGTGACTGCAGCCATGAAATTAAAAGACGCTTACTCCTTGGAAGAAAAGTTATGACCAACCTAGATAGCATATTCAAAAGCAGAGACATTACTTTGCTGACTAAGGTTCATCTAGTCAAGGCTATGATTTTTCCAGTGGTCATGTATGGATGTGAGAGTTGGTCTGTGAAGAAGGCTGAGCGCCAAAGAATTGATGCTTTTGGACTGTGGTGTTGGAGAAGACTCTTGAGAGTCCCTTGGACTGCAAGGAGATGCAACCAGTCCATTCTGAAGGAGATCAGTCCTGGGATTTCTTTGGAAGGAATGATGCTAAAGCTGAAATCCAGTACTTCGGCCACCTCATGCGAAGAGTTGACTCATTGGAAAAGACTCTGATGCTGGGAGGGACTGGGGGCAGGAGGAGAAGGGGACGACAGAGGATGAGATGGCCTGATGGCGTCACTGACTCGATGGACGTGAGTCTGAGTGAACTCCGGAGTTGGTGATGGACAGGGAGGCCTGGCGTGCTGCGATTCATGGGGTCGCAAAGGGTCAAACATGACTGAACGACTGAGCTGAGCTGAAGCCCAATACTGAAAAGTCCCACTAAACTGCCCATATTGGAGGAGATGCTCCCAGAAGCCCCTCAGCTTTGGTGGAAATGAGGTGTTCAGACTTCTTCTCAGAGGACAACTTCGGGATGCACAGGAGAGTACCATGCAGTGGAAGTCCAGTGTGGACGTCAAGTTTGAGAACTGGGACTAAGGCGCCACCACTCCCTTTCTCCTGCTCACCATTCCTGAGCCAGAATAAAGTGAGAATGTGGAGGTGATGGACTAGGAGTTGGATTAGAAGACAATGCTGTCATATTCCTCATTTTCTTTAGAAATGGTCTTGTATTCAATCTCCTTTGCCTGGATCTGCTATCGGCAAAGGAAATTTTGTTTTCCTTTGGTCTAATCAGATCTAATCTGAATCTTTCAGTCTCCTTTTAGCCGCACCACCCACCACCTACCCTCTGCCCCATCGCCTTTTTTTCTAGCCTTAAGACCATTCTACTTTTAAATAGCCTTAGTTCAGTCCCTGCCCACCTTATTTTTTTAAGATTTGATAAAGGACTTTTTGTCAGATTGTGAAATTAAGAACTAAGAATGCAGTAGAAAGGAACACGAGAAGAATGGATTCCAAGAGTTACAAGAGGGTTAAGGATAAAAATATCAGTAGTGCCTAATTTATGCTGGGCATTTACTGTTTCAACTACTACTGTACCTTATGTTATTGCTTTATATATGCTAATTATTATCCCTGATTTAGAAACAAAGAAACTGAAGCATAGAGAAGTTGAGTATTTGATTTAAAGTCAGAGAGCTTTTGTGTGGCAGTACAAGGATTGGAGACTGGGTAATCTGGCCTCAGGGTAATTAATCACTGTGCTCAAGTGGGAATAAAGAGAAGCAAGGATGTGTTTTTCTCTTACTCTTATCTCCTCATAAATCAGGAAGGGGATCACAAACTGTTTAAAGGAAGTTGCAAAGTGATTAATCAATTCACTCCCAAATCATATAAGAAAACTGAGACTCTATACATGTTGTTTGAGATCATTTCTTGAACTGTTTTGCACTCTGCCTTCTTTTTTTCTTAATGCTTCCTGCTACATTTTATATATTTTTTGATGTTCTACCCTTTGCTGGAGGGAATACCTTGTTATAAGTTGGAGATGAGGAGCAGGACTTGGCAGGCAAAGTAGAGCAGGCAGATGGAGGATAAGAAGGGTGCAGCTGTGCCTGCAGAGAACCCGACACAGAGCAGAGGCTGAGGCTAGAGGGTGGGAGGAGGGGGAGTGCCCGGCTTCCTCCTCTTCCCCTTCACTTAGCCCATGAAAGGACATTAAAAGGGTAGAAGTGTGGGCTGTAGACGTAGAGGGAATGGTGTCTTTGGGGTTTTTTCCAAGAGGAAGTGGGCTAGTAGGGCCCACAGATCCTAAGTATAGGACTTTCTTATAGGCCCCATCTGGGAATGGATTGTGCTTGCTCTGTGGTTTTCTGAGAGATGTTCTCAAGCCCTGAGGGAGTTGGCATCCTCCTTCCCCTGTCAAGGGTGAGAATGCCCTGTGGGTCCTGGCAGAAGTTTTCCAGGATCTAAAGGAGCCGTCGTGTCAGTTCAGTTCAATTCAGCTTGGAGTTTCAGCTTCAACATCATCAGTCTTTCCAATGAACACCCAGGACTGATCTCCTTTAGGATGGACTGGTTGGATCTCCTTGCAGTCCAAGGGACTCTCAAGAGTCTTCTCCAACACAGTTCAACAGTCTCCAGCACCACAGTTCAGAAGCATGAATTCTTCGGCGCTCAGCTTTCTTTATAGTCCAACTCTCACATCCATACATGACCACTGGAAAAAGCAGAGCTTTGACTAGACAGACCTTTGTTGGCACAGTAATGTCTCTGCTTTTTCATATGCTGTCTAGGTTGGTCATGGCTTTTCTTCCAGGGAGCAAGTGTCTTTTAATTTCATGGCTGCAGTCACCATCTGCATGGGTTTGGGAGCCCCTCAAAATAAAGTATGTCACTGTTTCCATTGTTTCCCCATCTATTTGCCACGAAGTAATGGGCCTGCCCCATGGTAAGAAGTAAAATGAGTCCCCGTGACTTGGCAAAGCCTTATCTTTCGGGAGAAATCTCTGGTTTATACACAGCCAAGAGTTCCATGTGGGAAAGTCTAGCCTGGTTTCTCACCTGCCTCTAATCTGCAGGAGTCAGTGTGGGGATGTGAGAGAATGTCCAAAAGGCATATTGCAGAGAAAGCTAGAGCAAACGCAAATGGTGTGGAGCTTGACAGCTTCGCCCAGGGTCAAACCTTATTCTCTGCTAACCTGACTGTGCTCCTCAGTCCCAGGACCAGGTTAAGATACTAGTCACTATGTCTCATAAAATTCAAGGGTATAAATTGGCCTCAGTCAGAACACGCAAAACCCGAGCTTGGCTCCTTCTTCCAGATTGTTCTTTACCCACTTAAACCCAAGCAAGTAAAATCCTCCTCCCTCCACTATTTTAACGTGACTACTAGTTGCCTTGTGGCATCTGATCCCGGTCCCTTCCACTGCAACCCGACCTTGATGCTCTGCCGTGTCCTCAGTGAGATCAGAACTTCCTCAGACTGAGTTTCTGTAGAACCAGAGGATGTCCCTCTGGACAAGGGACAGAAGAAAGAAGAACCCCACAGCAGAATCAGGGGATGAATATCTGCCCTGGACAAAGAAGAAATTAAGTTCCATGAGCCAGGTATATAAGTTATGGTACATCAGAGCTGGGAGTTGGGGGAGGGATGCCACAGGCCTTGGGCAGCTCGGGAAAAGTACTGGACAGACTGGGAGGACTGTGATGTTGGGAGAGTGGGTCTGAGCTAATTAAGTGTCCTCTGGAAAGGGATCTAGGAAGATGAGTTTTATCTAAGCACTTGTCACTGAATGGAGTAGAAAATGGCCATTCCATATTTCCTTCCTTCTGACTGATATCTCCCCCAGGGTGGAGGGAGCATGGATGCTTAATCCCATTAACATCAGTTAATATTAAAGGGATTAGGGTTAGATAACAGGAATGACTTTTTCTGGGACATGTGATCAGGAAAAGCATATTCCAACATCTGTGAGCCTGGGCTGATGAAGAGACTTTTGATCCGGAGAAGACTGTTGGAAGAGCATCATCTTTAGTCAGATGAGTTTTGATTCAAATTTCACTTCCTTTATGTACCAGATGTATGACTTGGAGTAAGTTTTTTAGCTTCTCAGAAACCAGTTCCTTGATCTGTCACACAGAGGGGAACATTGACAAAGTCACAGACAATTAGGGAATTGTAGGTCAGTGTATGCCAAAGCCCTGTAACAGTGCCTGACACAATGATAGCTCTCAGCAAATGCTGTAGCGTCCTCAGTCCCCATCCTCACCTCCACCTGTCTAAAATCTCTGTAGACCTGGCGATTACCCCAGAAAGATCTCTTTTGTTTCTGCAGTGACAGAGCCAAGTGCAACCAGGAAATGGGACTGGATCCCACACTGTCTGCTCTCAACCAGACCTGGGTTAGCTTGGGGCCTGGGACCTTTGTCCTGCTGGGGGAACCTGGAATGGACGCCTTGCATGCCTGGCTTTCTGTGCCTGTGTGCCTGCTGTACCTGGCAGCTCTGGTGGGGAACACCCTTCTACTGGGGCTGGTGGCAGCTGATAAGGCACTTCAGAGACCCATGTACCAGTTACTGGGGCTTCTGGCAGCAGCTGACTTGGTTCTGGCTACATCCACAGTGCCCAAAGCGCTGGCCTTGCTGCAGGGCCTGTCAGGTGAGATCTCCTTCCAGGCCAGCCTAGCCCAGCTCTTCGTTGCCCACGTGGCCTTCATTGCCGAGTCCTCGGTGCTGTGGGCCATGGCTGTGGACTGCTACATGGCCATACCCCAGCCTCTGCGCTATGGGGCACTGCGGGCTCAGCGCGTGGTAGGCATCGTGGCTGTAGCTGCTGTGACCCCTGGGGCCTGTGTCATGGCGCCCCCGGTGGCCCTGCTCCGGAGACTGCCTTACTGTGGGCAGCGGGCCCTGCCCCACACCTACTGCGAGCACCTGGGCGCGGCTCGATTGGCCTGTAGCTACACGCGCCCCACCGTCTGGTACGGGCTGGCCACCACGCTGCTCTCTCCAGTCCTGGACCTAGGGCTCACAGGTGCTTCCTATGCCCTCATCCTCCGCACGGTCTGTCACCTGCCCTCCCACAGCACCCAGCGCAAGGCCCTGGGCACCTGCGGGGCCCCACCAGTGTCATCACCCTCTTCTGCCCACCCGCCGTCTTCTCCTTCCTGGCTCACCGTTTCGGCCGCCACACGGTGCCCGGCCACGTCCACATCCCCCTGGCTAACCTCTACGTGGTGGTGCCCCCTGCCCTGAACCCCGTGGTCTACGGAGTGCGGATCCAGCAGATCGCTCAGAGTCTCAGGCGCTTGTTTTTGGCTCTGCTGGGCAGGACCAGTGAGGGGTGTGGGCCCTGGGAGGGCCTCCCCCAGGATCAAATGAGCACCCTGTTTTCTGCCGCGTTTTCCCTCAGTTGGTCAAGCTGGCCGCTCTAACCAAGGCATCGCCATCATCTGCCACTAGGTGGCGCTATGCTCACCCCAGCTCTCTTCCCATAAAGGGAGAGCGTCTGGTACTGAGGGCACATTGAACTGACCTCTCCCTGCCTGAGTCTATCATGCCAAGACTGTTCCTCCTCTTTCTAACTCTGTATGATCTCCATAGATGCACGGCACACACTGGGCCTGGGCTGGGGCAGACAGGGATGCCCAGGACTCAGGCTGGTCATCAGGGTCTTGTCTTTTTCTATCACTCTGTCCAGCCAGATCCAGATGAATGAAAGAAAGGTGGCTCTGAATGGGGCCTGTGTACAAGGTGTGACACTGAGCAGGAGCTCTGTGTTGGCTGAAGGGATGAAGACAGGGGAAGCTGGGGAAATGCCACAATAGGAATAACAGAGAGCTCAGCTCTGGAAACTGACACGGTTTCTGACCTGTTTGATTCATATCTAAATATTGAGAGATATTGTCTCTGGGAGCAGAAGGGAATGGACAATACTGTGGCTGTCTCCCTAAGGTGTTTCCCAGCTTTACTCAGAGGCTTCTCCTGCTTTTCTGTCTAGTACCACACATCAGCTTTAGTTGACTAAATATAGGGAGATGACCCAGCGGCACAAGTTGTCCTGTTCACACTCGAGTTCTTCTTCCACTTTTCCTTGCTCCCCAAAGCTCTACTAACATCTGCCTAGACACTGATTCTGGATAGGTTTCCCACTCCGTGCAACTTAGGGCTTTCAACTCATTCCTCTTTTATCTCCCTAACCTCTATGGTCCCTTTGGACCCCATGGTTATAGCAAGGCCCAGCCAGGGGAGTGGATGGGAGATGGATCCCTGGCCTTGACCAGAGAGCCAGAGGATGATAATCTGTAAGTAAGATTTGAGGGTATGATCCATCATTGAAGATTTCCCAACAAAGCCCTGGGCATGTCTTTCTGGAGTTATACATTCACCTAAGCTCTTGGATCCTTTCCTTAAAAAGGGAAGTGGTTCCTCCATAAGCTAAAGCAGTCTTCCCAGACATGCAGCTTGGCTCTCATCCAAGAGTGCTGCTGCTGCTAAGTCACTTCAGTCATGTCCAACTCTGTGCGACCCCATAGACCGCAGCCCACCAGGCTCCTCCATCCCTGGGATTCTCCAGGCAAGAACACTGGAGTGCATGGCTAAGTAAATGAAGTCAATAGGAAGACCATAATCTCCTCTGAAAAGAACTCATCTCAAGGTCCACACAGTATGTCTCAGGTTTGCCTTAATCTTTTTGAGCAGGGGGCCCAGCAGGACTGGTCAGATCTCAGCTTGGAACGGATGAGAAAGACCATGTTTTTAGTGAGAAGCTCACTCCCACCCCATCTTTGGAGGCACATGTCTGGCTGTCACAGCCCTTTTCTTCCACACTGTACCCCCAGATCCTCTGCACACCCTCACTTACTCTCAGTGCCTTCAGATGCCCAAACCTGGACTCCTCCTTCTGGGACTGTTTACTCTGACCAGAGATAGAGCCTAGGGATGTTCCAAGGTCTTACTTCACTTCTACAGCTAGTGCAAGAGGCAGCCTATCCCAGCCCTCCCGACCATGATGCTGTGGCTGCCCCAGGTGTCCCGAGGACAGCCTCAGGTATAGGTGGAAGGGAGAAATGTCATGAGCAAGTAGAAACAAGGCTCTGTGCTTTGGGATTGCTTTCTCCATTGCCCTAATCCTTTTCAAGAAGCTACAGGTTGTGGGAGAAAGTGAAGGTGGAGAGACCTAGGGACATATGGAAGGGGTATGAGATACCCTGCCTGCTCTGACTATCCTTTGGCTTGGGTGGGCATAGGGTGAGAGAGGGAAACAAGGAGGGAGGGACAGAGAGAAGGATTCTCCTTTGTGCCCCTGCCATTTTCTGAGGCCTTGTCTTTTGCAGAGGTCTTCCGCCCCTTCCCTGAGCTCAGGATGCTGGACATAAAGGAGGCTCCCTGGGCTATTGTAGGCTATGTAACCTCTGCTTCATTATCTGAAAAAGCCAAGCTACTGGGCTAGGGTTATAAGCTGAAGACATAGCCAGATTAACTACCAGGGCCATAGAAGCTTTGGGTGTGACTATCCAGAGAGCAGTGGCCACACATATTTTTAAAGGTTCTGTAAGGAAGCGCCAGCTGGCAACACAGGACTAACCAACAGTTTGGGAAGGAGTCTTCCATCTAGTGCTGGTCCATCTAGCTTCAAAGTGGGACTGGAGAGATGAGCATAGGGAATTATAATAAATAACATAAGTGACTCCAGTCTTTTTAAAATTGGAGTATACTTGCTTTACACTGCTATGTTAGATTCTGCTGTACAACAAAGTGGGTCAGCTATATATATATATACATGTATTCTCTCCATCTTAGATGCCCCCCTCCCCATCCCACCCTTCTAGATCATCACAGAGCACAGAGCTCAGCTCTTCGGGCTATGTAGCAGGTTCCCACTAGCTATCTATCTTACACATGGTAGTGTATTTACTCAATCCCAATCTCTTAATTCATCCCACCCTCCCCTTCCCCTATTGTCTCCACATGTCTACCTCTCTATTCTTGCCCTGGAAATAGGTTCATCTGTACCATTCTTCTAAATTCCATATAGTACGTCAAGGCTGTATATTGTCACCCTGCTTATTTAACTTCTATGCAGAGGACATCATGAGAAACGCTGGACTGGAAGAAACACAAGCTGGAATCAAGCTTGCCGGGAGAAATATCAAGAACCTCAGATATGCAGATGACACCACCCTAATGGCAGAAAGTGAAGAGGAACTAAAAAGCCTCTTGATGAAAGTGAAAGAGGAGAATGAAAAAGTTGGCTTAAAGCTCAGCATTCAGAAAATGAAGATCATGGCATCTGGTCCCACCACTTCGTGGGAAATAGATGGAGAAACAGTGGAAACAGTGTCAGACTTTATTTTGGGGGGCTCCAAAATCACTGCAGATGGTGACTGCAGCCATGAAATTAAAAGATGCTTACTCCTTGGAAGAAAAGTTATGACCAACCTAGGTAGCATATTCAAAAGCAGACACATTACTTTGCCAACAAAGGTCCATCTAGTCAAGGCTATGGTTTTTCCTGTGGTCATGTATGGATGTGAGATTTGGACTGTGAAGAAAGCTGAGTGCCGAAGAACTGATGCTTTTGAACTGTGGTGTTGGAGAAGACTGTTGAGAGTCCCTTGGACTGCAAGGAGATCCAACCAGTCCATTCTGAAGGAGATCAGTCCTGGGTGTTCTTTGGAAAGAATGATGCTAAAGCTGAAACTCCAGTACTTTGGCCACCTTATGCGAAAAGTTGACTCATTGGAAAAGACTCTGATGCTGGGAGGGATTGGCAGCAGGAGGAAAAGGGGACGACAGAGGATGAGATGGCTGGATGGCATCACTGACTCGATGGATGTGAGTCTGAGTGAACTCCGGGAGTTGATGATGGACAGGGAGGCCTGGCGTGCTGCGATTCATGGGGTCGCAAAGAGTTGGACATGACTGAGCGACTGAACTGAACTGAACTGGTGTGTCAATATATGATACTTGTTTTCCTCTTTCTGACTTACTTCATTCTGTATGACAGTCTCTAGGTCCATCCATGTCTCTGCAAATGGCACAATTTTGTTCCTTTTTATGGCTGAGTAGTATTGATTGTATATAGGTACCATACCTTCTGTGTCCATTCATCTGTCAGTGGACATTTAGGGTGGTTCTATGTCCTGGCTACTGCAAATAGTGCTGCCGTGAACATTGGAGTAAATGTGTCCTTTGGCGTAATGGTTTTCTCAGTAGTGAACCTGAGAAATGGTATGGTATATGCTCAGTAGTGAAACTGCTGGGTCCTATGGTAGTTCAACAAACATAGTCTTTACATACATTTATAATTCTTAAAATAAAACTGATCATCCTCATTTACACACAAGGACACTGGAGCACAGAGAAACTAAGTGATTCACACAGTGTCATGGAGCCGGATGTAGAACCCAATTGAACTGGCTCTGGAGTCAGTGGGTTTGGACTCTGAGTGACAGTGTAAGTAAGATGATAGGCAAGGGAGAGAAGACCTCTAGATATGCATCTCTCATCTCTAGAAAATTCTCCTCTCTCCCTATTCTGCTGAGGCAAGAGAGCTGCCTCCCACAATCACCATGCCTGCTACATCACACTCCTCCCTTAACAGAGCTCGGAGCTCTGCTCCTCAGGAGTGAAAGTACAGGGCCTAGACCTGGGGGCACTTGTAGCCTGGTCACCTACTAGTCATGTGGTTTAGTAAAGCTGTTTTTTAGATTCTCAGCACCTCAGTTCATTCAGCTATAAAATGTCAATTACAAGTCATACCTTGTCACTTTCTTGTGAATTCTAAGTGTTGCACAGACCCTGGTGCCCCATGGTGCTTTCCTTCTTTGACAATAGAGAACTCCTGCCATCTTCAAGACAAAGTGAAGTTGTGGGAATGTACTAAAAGTCTATAATGGGGTTGCTGACGCCGTTACACTAGCTAACTTTCGGTGAACGGTGTCGGATTCATGATCTTTGAAGAAGATTTAGCTTTAGGACCAGGGACCAGACTTGGTCACTCAAGAGCTTTTGTGCAGCAGAGTTTTATTAAAGTATGAAAAGAGAGAAAGCTTCTGACACAGGCATAAAAAGGGGGCCAGAGAGTGCCCCCCTTGCTAGTCTTAGCAAGGCAGCTAGATATTTTTTTAACTGGTTATTACAATAAATTGAAAGAATGGCTCAAGGTTTTAAAGGTTTTATGAGACCCACTCCCACAATATACATTTTAAGATAATGGGATTACAACTAACAATAGCAAGATCTTACCAGAGCCCCTCCTGCAACATACATTTTAAGATGACAGGATTATTCAGAAGGTTCTTAAGAAGAAAAATGTCCTCAAACAGGATACACTGTCATATAATCCTTGATACAGAGTTTAAGGGAAAACACATCCTTGAGCAAGATGAGTTGTTTATTGTGCAGTTATCAGCTCGGGACTTATTTGTCTCTTTCTCCTCCTTGAGAACTCCAAACCCCTATCTCCTCTTCAAGAGCCCCAGACCCCTTTCTCCACCTTGGGGACCCCGGACTTCTTATCAACCTGTCTAGGAATTGATTCTCTCATACTGGTCCCCTAAAACGTTTCTTTAGATCAGTTTTCCACTCAACTACAGAGCATCAGGAAAAAGTCTACTTCCATTATGTGAAGATCCAACCAGTACATGAAGTAAGGTGAGGGTGGCCCTACCAATAAGCTGGAAAGGAACTGCACTTTAATTCCAAGAAATCACGCAAAGGATCTCTCAGACCCATGGCAGAAAGATGCCTGGATAGTCAAGAGCAATTTCCTATGGTCTCAGGCACTTCAGAGCAGGGTCAGGCTTCTCTCCCACTTTTTTTATGTTTAATGTACTAGTGGCCACGTTTTACAATGGCTGAGTAGTATACCAGTCTGTGTGGATAAGGATGGCTTATGCCATGGTGTGGTTTACCTGCCGAACTACCTCATCCCCCTGCAGCGGCTGGAGCAGCTACAAAGTACAGCCCAGGAGCTTATGGGCATGTATGAGAAGCAGCTGTCCAAGGTGAGTGCTGGAGCCTCGAGCTGGGGCAGCCAAACTGTAAGTTATACAAGCACAGCCTCTCCTGGACCCAGCATGGGTATGAGTCTGGATTATAGAGGAAGAGCTGAGCATGGATCCTGAGTACAGTTTTGGGATCCTCACTGGTCATATTTTATAGAAACGCTTATGCAAGAAGTACTTTCTATGCTAATAAATAAATTAATGGCTAGAATCCACTGGGAAATGGAAAAAGCATACAGAACAAGAGGAGGCTTGGAAATGGAAGGACCGCTTCCCTGGTGGCTCAGATGGTAAAGAATCTGCCTGTAATGCAAGAGACCTGGGAGAGAGGAAAGTTTGATCCGAAAAGTTAAAATAGGGGCAATGTGTCAAGAGACTTGTGAACCAGGCCAGTGAGCTCGGAATTGATGCTTTGAGGATGAGTGAATAAAAATATTGCATCAGCAGTGTGATATGGGCAGTTGCTTTCTGTAATGGTTACTCGTGGACCTTCTGGAAAAGGCTGCTGAAATAAGATCACATTGCAAGCTACAAGTCAGTGCATTCATTAAGAGAGTGGGGCTATAACCAGATAAAAGAAGGGAGAATGTGGGTGGTGCAGGAGCAAGAGCTTTTTTTTTTTTTCCCCAGTGAAAAGAATATGAGTGTTCTCAGCTATGAGATGGGAGCAAATTAGGTGGCAGATAAGAGGGTGTTTTGTAGACTGTGCGGCACCAGAAGGAAGAGCCGCAGTGTTCATCTCCCCATGTCCAGGTCAGTGAGCATGCATTCGCCACTGAAGATCAGAGTAACCAAGTCTTGGAGATGAACCACATCCTAGAACCCAGGAATCCTGCTGCCCTTGCTGCCTGCTGTGAGACTCCAGCTTTCACTCTGCTGTGCCTGGAGCTGGAGGGAGCCGAGGAGTTGGTGATCCAGCTTAAAGTCAGGGGAGAAGAGGGTGGGACTAGGGGCCTCCTCTATCAACTGGAGAGCCAAGTGTGTGGATGGATGAATAAATTTTTGTTGTCTCTACAGCCTTCCGTTTTATCTAATCTCAAGAGTCCGACAATTTCCAAAATCTCTTCTTTCTAGGGAAGAAAACCCTGGAGCTGAGAAATAAGGGAAACTGAGTTCAGTTCTGAGTAACACTCTGTGACCCACCTCCCTGGCTTTGCATTTCCATAGGTAGCTAATGTCAAGCTCACACTCAGGCTTCTGGCTGACTCTGACCAGTGCAGCTTTCATGCTGTCCGCCAAGATGTGGATGTCCTTGAGAACCAGCTACGGGAGTGTGAGAGTGAGAAGGAACAAGAAAAGACCTCCAGACACCTTGGTTCACCCCTGCACCCTAGTGAGGCCTCAGACTGAATTTCCCAAGGTCTCCTCTTCCCAAGGGCAGAGTTGGGGATATAGGGTTCACTATGACGTACTGAGGGGACTGAAAGGTGGGCAGTAAAGGTCCTGATGGAGAATAAAGCTTTCATTTCCTTGTTGGTATGTCTCAAAGGGATGCAGACTGAGACAGATGCACTCTTGAATGTAGCACACCTAGCTCATACCTTACCTGAACTCTTCTCTAGGTTCCTGTGCCCACAGAGGCCTCCAGAAAGCCAGCAAACCCCTTGTGGTGGTGGTTTAGTCACCAAGTTGTGTCTGACTCTTGTGACCCCCTGGACCTTAATCTGCCAGGCTCCTCTGCCCATGGGATTCTTCAGGCAAAAATAGTGGAGTGGGTTGCCATTTCCTTCTCACGGGGATCTTCCCAACCCAGGAATTGAACCCAGGTCTCCTGCATTGCAGGCATATTCTTTACCAACTGAGCTATGAGGGAAGTCTGTCAAACCCCTTGTGGTACAGCTTAATTGGAGAGACTTCTTGTATACGCCAAGTGCCTGGGGCCAAGACTCGACACCCAACCCAAACTCTTCCCTCTACTGGGTGGCCCCTCTGCCTGCAGATGCCAGGTGAGTCCAGGATAATTTCTCTTCTGCACCCAGGTTTATTCCAAAGGAGCCCTACTGTACCCTAAATGCAGGTTTCTTTGGGGCCCCAGCTCAGCTTCCTCTATTTTAAGCATGCCCCTGGATAATCTTAGCCAAGACCTGACAGGTCATCTCCTAATGATCCTTTCATGAATTAAGGATGGTGTAAACTGCCCCAAGCTTCCTTCATAAACCCACTGTCTAGAATTTCTAATCCCATCATAATCCAAAGCAGTTGTATCCCCAGCCTGGTCTTATCTCAAGAACAAATTCTTCTATACCCAGGGCTCTTTAAACTTTACTTACAGTGCTTTTACTATAATTAAATGAGATAATGCATGTATAGTGCCCACTGGGCATCATTGCAGTTGATTTTAATATTATTACTGTTAGCACTTTTTTTTTTTTACAGATATGTGTTGTCATAATATATTATAAGTAAAAGAAAAGAGATTACAAGTCAATTCTGGTTGACTCCCAAAGCCCCGACTGTTAGGACACTCACTTGGTCTTTTTATTTTTAGTATTTTATTTATTTATTTATTTGGTTGCATCAAGCCTTATTTGGGATCTTTCGTTGTGGCGCTTGTGCTCAGAAGTTGTGGTGCACAGGCTTAGCTTCCTCGGGCCATGTGGAATCATAGCTCCCTGACCAGGGATCAAACCCATATCCCCTGCATTAAAAGGCAGATTCTTAACCACTGGACCACCAGGGAAGTCCCAGGCTTCTCTTTCTCTCTCTTTTTTTTTTTTAGCTTTTTTTAACCCTGATGATCTTGGTGTGAGGCTTGGCCTAGGTACTTTGACTACTACTGGCTATACAAATCCTATGAAGATCCGGTACTGCTGCAGAACTCTGAGGAGAGGAAAATGGGCTACGGCGATGGTGGTGGCAATACTTTACAAGAACTTCATGTGCTTTAACTCAGTTGGCACAGCCTCCATGGCCAGGTAGGCCTTTCTTCTAACACCCTGGTGCTACTGTGTCTGCTGTCCAGTGCCACCTACAACTGCTGCTCCCATGCTGGTGTGCCCTGGAAAGATTTATATTTTGCTAGTGATGATAGGGGCTGTGGGTGCCCTGTGCCACTCAAGTGGCCAAGGTTTACCTGGTGTGAGTCATTTCAATGCCAGCACTCTACAGGTAGAGGAAACCTGGCACACCAGCCAGTGCAAGCCAGCCGTGTCAGGGACCTGCGTGGCCTGCAGGGTGCTATATGCCTTACGCCCCCTGAGCATCGGCCAAGAGGAGAGTTTTTATGCTTTTGATACCACTGGGAGTGCTGTTTCAGCATCATGCTGGATAAGATGCTGGAAACACCATAAGGCATTAGTTACTAACCTTCTGATCACAGGTTCTGTGTCTACAGTGATGGTTTCCTGATTATTTATGCTTCTTGGCTTCCTGGAACTGAAGCATAGGTTACCAAGACCACTATCCAAAAGGCCCTTTGGGGCTTGGGAACCTCCCAAAACTGTCAAACTGAAAAAACCCTCTAGACCCTGAGACCTCAAGGTAGAGGATTTATAGAAGTGTGGCCTTTTCCTCATCCTCCAGGTGGACCATTCCTCAAAATAGCCATCAGCTCTAATGATTGGGATTATTGATTATATCTAGTTAGTTCTTGACAATAAATATCTCAATCTGCACATTAAAGTTCTCTTTAATAGACTATTGATCTGATTGAAGTTTCATTTGGAAATGAAACATTAGCTGGGCAATGTTACCCCCTCTTTACCAGAAACCTAGTGTAGGAGCTGGATTCATAGTTTTTAAAGAAATCTCATCTGTGTTTTGAAAACTGTGATTCCAACTCTTCCATTTGTAGGAGTCTGTTGAGCTAGGTTTAGAATTCTCTGTGTCTGAGGCTGAGATCCTCTGGTTCCAGTGCTGAAGATACAAGGGAGTTGATCATTAAAGTGAGACGTGGAAGTTTCTTATCTTATCCCCAACCTCCTATGCTGTACTTGGGGAGAATAGAGGCAGTATCTTTGTGTGAAAATTCATGCTTCACTGTCCTGATCAATTTCACTTTGAATGCAGTTGAGAGAAGGTCTTAGACCTGAATCCTGTTCTAGGAATTAAGCAATGGAAGGCTGAGACATGAAGAACGTTGACATGGACGGGGCTAAAGATCCAGACCTTCTATAAAAGGAATCATTTGATATGATAGCAGAAAGTCTGCTGGCTGACTGTCATTAGTTTCTTTGCTCAGGCCAAGACTATCTGCTTGTACTTATCTGATGTATGTATCTGATGATGATACAGTGTACTTTCTGTCCATGCAGGTACATGGAATGTTCAAGATTTCAGACCCTAAAGTCTTCTCAATCACACAGAGGACACCAGAGCACTTCACACACACTGTCTTATGCTTACACTTTCACATATACTTACATTTACAAATATTGTATCCAAATCAGACATGCATTCCAACTGTTACATATACAATATTCCCATCCATACCCAAATATCAATAAACGTAAAAATGTTTTAATATGTCCTTTAACAGAAAATTCACCTGCTAGTCAAATAAAAAGTAAACGATGTTGGCTTTTAGATGCCTAATGCTGCCCTGTTAGGAATTTCACTGCTAAGTCAACTAACTCTATGCTCACCTCTTGATTTACAGACAAATTTCCCCCTTAATGCTTCAACGCGAAGGTATGCAACTCAGGACTGGGCTAGGACATGGCAAGGAATTATTTTAAAAGTTCTGCTGTAGTACTGTGTAGAAAAGACCAAGTGATAAGCAAATAAAAATACTTAGCAAGGAAGGTTTCATTCACCTTCAGTTTGTTGTGCCTCTAGGAGGATTTTCCCTGTTTAGCCCTACTCCTGATTCCAGGATAGAGGAAATCTTTTCCCACTGCATGGGAACACTCTCAGTTAAGTCTAGAATCCAAGAATCTCAACCCAGAGAAAAACAAGCTTTCTCTTCCACTTAAGAAACTTTTGTCTTGCTCCACTTTCCTTGCTATGTGCTAAGTCGCTTCAGTCATGTCCAACTTTTTGCGACTCCATGGACCAGGCTCCTCTATCCATGAGATTCTCCAGGCAAGAATACTGAAGTGGGTTGCCATGCCCTCCTCCAGGGAATCTTCCCAACCCAGAAATCAAACTCACATCTCTAACATCTCCTTCATTGGCAGGCAGGTTCTTTACCACTAGTGCCACCTTTCCTTTCTAAGGCCTCACTTTTTCCAGACCCCTAAAAAAGGAATAAACTCCTTCTTGTGGAAGAAATTTCTTTCTTACCTATAGGTATGTGGTTTTGCTTATGATTTTAATAGACTCAGCTTTTCATGGAGAAGGCAATGGCACCCCACTCCAGTATTCTTGCCTGGAAAATCCCATGGATGGAGGAGCCTGGTGGTCTGCAGTCCATGGGGTCACTAACAGTCGGATACGACTGAGCGACTTCATTTTCACTTTTCACTTTCATGCGTTGGAGAAGGAAATGGCAACCCACTCCAGTATTCTTGCCTGGAGAATCCCAGGGATGGGGGAGCCTGGTGGGCTGCTGTCTATGGGGCTGCACAGAGTCGGACACGACTGAAGCAACTTAGCAGCAGCAGTAGCAGCAGCTTTTCATTCACAAGCCTGATATCCCCACAAGGGACTCACACACAGCACCACAGAGAAACATATGGACTTCGTAAGCAGTTTGTTGGAGAAGAAAATGGCACCCCATTCCAGTATTCTTGCCTGGAGAATAGCGTGGGCACAGGAGCCTACAGTCTACAGGGTTGCAAAGAGTCGGACAGGACTGAGCGACCACAACTAAGCAGTCTGTACTTTTAATAGTTGTACTCTGAGAACTTTGCCCTCTATTTCCTGTAAAAGTGTCTTATTTTCTTTTAGTATGAAGACCCAGACTCCCCAAATAGGTTTCCTTTCCCAACTAGTTCAGCCAGAAACTGTGAGGCTTGGGTTGACATCACAATATCCCTTTTCTCAAGAGCTGTGCTTTCGGTGGGTGGGGCCGGGGGAGGGGTGGCCCTGGCAGGAGTCATCTCCACTTAGCCTACTTTATATCAAGAATGAATTAGTAGCCACAACAGGCCTCAGCTGGGCCATATCTGGAGAACTGGGGTGGGGGTACAACATCACAAAATACCTGGCCCCAGTCTGGTCACTCATCCCCTTTGGGGCAACAAGAAAACCAGCCTGTGGCCTGAGAACGCAACGCCTGAAACAGAGGCCAGAGGAAGTATTTGCCCGCCCTCACCCCTCTGCCCCTGCTTCCACCTGCTCCCCATCTGCCCACCCACTAAGGTCCATGCCGCATGTCATCGCTCAAACATCCAGGATGGCCCAGTGTGGGCGTCATTCAGGGCTGCCTGCAGAGAAGAAGATCTCTCTGGGTGTCACTAGGGTGATAGTGAAGACACCAGGCAAGCAGGAAGACTTTGTGATAGCCAGTGATACCTCGGTGAGGCAGTTCAAGGAGAAGCTATCGGCTCACTTTAAGTGCCAAATGGACCAACTAGTGCTTGTCTTCATGGGCTGCCTTCTCAAAGACCATGACGTGCTGAGCCAGAGGGGCATCCTGGACGGTCACACCATCCACGTGGTTATCAAGTCCAAAAATGGCTCCAGATCCCTAGCCCATCCCTGGCACCAGGACAAAAACACCAAAGGAAACAGCAGTGGGGTATACCAATCTGCTGGTATGGGTTACACCCCAGTGGAGTCAGCTCTTTCAGAGGATGTGCCCAACGTGCATACCCAGGACTTGAAAGTGGGTAGTCCAGAGCATGTAGCACAGACACTGGAGAATCCTAGCATCCAGCAACTCCTGTCCAACACAGACTTCATGAGACAGTTCATCTCAGAACACCTAGACACGCAGCAATCGATGCAGCAGAACCCAGAGGTCTCACACATCCTTGACAATTCTGAGATCCTGTGGCAGACTCTGGAGCTGGCCAGGAACCTGGCAGTGATTCAAGAGATAATGCAGATCCAGCAACCTGCACAGAATCTTGAGAGTCCACCGAACCCACAGTCATATGTAGGCTTAGAGAATATCCCAGGATGGGACAATGCCTCGGGTCAGAGTTCTGCTGATTTCAACGATCAGATGCTCAACAACACACAAGATCCATTTGGGGGCAACATTTTCACAGCTCTCCTGGGAGGACAAGTGCCAGAGCAAGTACAGTTTTCATTCCCATCACCACCACCATCCCAGGAACAACAGGAACATCTCCCACAGCCCCCTACAGCCCGAGTCATCTATGCTAGTTCTCGAGGTGTATCTTCAATCACTTCAGCCAGTTCTACCCCCAGCATGGCAAATCATACTTCCAGAGCCAGTACTTCTAACTCCACTAATGGTCAGAGTCATGCTTGTGCAGTGGAGCAGCCAATTGGGATACCAGCCTTACCTGGCAGAGAGCTCAACCAGCTGCCCCAGACAGAAGACAAAGATGCCACCATTTCTCTAGATAGCTCTAACCAGAAACCAGATGATCTCCAGCAGTCAAATGAGCAGACCAGCTCCCAGATCACAGGAAACATGATGCAACTGCTTTTGAACAACCCTTCCCTGGCAGCCCAGATGATGTTGTTCATGAGTGTGCCCCAGCTGAGTGAACAGTGGAGGCAGCAACTGCCTGCATTTCTGCAGCAGACTCAGTTTTCTGATATACTTATAGCTCTAGCCAACCCTAAAGCATCACAAGCAATACTTCAGATTGAGCAGAGCCTGCAGCTGTTGGCCACTGAGGCTCCTGTTCTTCTACCCTGGGTTGCGCCCTACCTATGGGGCCTGGGCTGGCTTGCTGCACCCAGCTGCAGCTACCCTGACACAGTGCCCTGGACCTGGGATGTGTCCAATATGGCTGAGCCTAAAGGACCTGAGTCCTGTCCCAAATCGAGAACAGTCCTACAGAGGCTACAGTCCCTAGCTGGAGACCCTTCCCACCCTCTACAAGCCCCTGAGACTCTTTTCAGCAAGCAAATGGAATATCTCCAGGCCATGGGATTTGCAAACCATCATGCCAATCTGCAGGCCCTCATTGCTACCGAGGGAGACACCAGCGCTGCCATCCAGAAGCTCAGAAGATCCCAGGGATCCTAACCACTGGGCCTACCTATCTGCTTTGCTACCTGCCTGCCAACCCATTTGACTACCTCATCTGCCTTCATCTTTTCTGGTGCTTCTGGTTAGCAGAAGTCCTAGAATGGGAAAAACCAAACAGTGCTTTCCTTACTGAATTGGCCATAGCTGAGAGATCTGTCAATAAAATGGCTACATCAACTCGATCCCATCTGAAGTTTGGCCATTTTTTTTTCACAAAAAAGTCAGCTGTCAATGTGTAATAACCCTACCTCATGTACCATACATGCATGAGCACACACAGACACAACTGCATGCATGTATTAAAATAGAAAAGCATATTTGCACCCACAGAATTACATATACAGACATCATGGCATTCTCACATATCCAAGAACATGCACATATAACCTCAAACACATATGCACACATGGCTAACAGCCAAAGATTCACATATATAGGCATATAAAGTCACCACACAGTGCACATAATAATGTGTATAGACAGCTGCACACAAATGCTTAGAGACCCAAATTAGACCCACATGTAGGGAAGACAGTCATAAGATACTCATATGAAAGAGGGAATTACATGCATGTGTGTTCAGTGGTGTCCAACTCTTTGCAACCTCATGGACCACAAATTGCCAGGCTCCTTTGTCCATGGAATTCTCAAGGTAAGAATACTGGAGTGGGTTGCCATTTCCTACTCTAGGAAATTCAGCTGAATGTATAGCTACATGAGGTGTTTATAAGTGCTATAAAAAAATGCAGTGGATAAGCTGTTCTAAATGGGGGGATCATCAAGGAAGGCCTCTCTGACAGGAGACAGTTGAACAGAAATCACAAGGACTTGGGAGAGCAAAACTTACAATTCCAGGCATTGCTCCAGGCAGAGGAGGCTGCATAAGAGGAAAAGCTGTGAGATAAGAGTACTCTTGTTGTGTTTGAAGAATAACAAGGGACAGTGGAGCTGGAGAGGAGTGAACTAAAAAATGAGGGGGAAAAGAGAATTATTAGAAATCATGAAGAGCTTTGTAGATCTGGTGATCACTTTGGATTTTACTATGAATACAAAACAAAATTATTGCTAGATTTTAGCAAAGGAATAGGGTAGTTCAATATGTCAGTCTGGTTGCTGAGAGGGGAATACTGTTGTAGAAGAGAAAGCTGGAAGCAGAAACACTCTTTCTAGCACGTGAGAGACAGTGGTGTCTGGGACTAGGGCAGGAGCAGTGGAGGAGGTGAGGGATATTCAGATTTGTGTGGTCTTTACAGGTCACCCATCCTTCAGCCCTGATGTGACCATCAGCAAGAGTAAAGGAAGCTCCATTAAGCTCCCAGTGCTTCAGTAAATCTGCTGCCAAAGGTCCCACTCCACCACCATGACCTATCAAAAATAAACAGGTCAAAGAAATGAAGTGAAGTGATAGTCACTCAGTCATGTCCGACTCTTTGTGACCCATGGACTGTAGCCGGCCAGGCTCCTCTGTTCATAGAATTCTCCAGGAAAGAATACTGGAGCGGGTAGCCATTCCCCTTTCCAGGGGGTCTTGTTGACCCAGGGTGTCCATCATTGCAGGAGGATTCTTTAACTATCTGGGCCATCAGGGAAACCTGACTCAGTGGGTAAGGAAGCTACCTGCAGTGGAAGAGATACAGGAGATGCAGGTTCAATCCATGGGTAGGGAAGATTCCCCTGGAGAAGGAAATGGCAACCCACTCCAGTATCCTTGCTTGAAAAATCCCCTGGACAGAGGAACCTAGTGGACTATAGTCCAAAGGGTCACAAAGAGTCAGACACAACTGCGTGACAAAGACTCAGCGTTGGAGAAATGCAGGGCAAATTCCAATCTAACTGAGAATACTGGAGCGGATTGCCATTCCTTCTCCCAGAGATCAAACCCGGGTCTCCTGCATTGCAGGCAGATTCTTTACCATTTGCGCCACAGGGAAGCCCCCTCAAGAAAGAAAATTATAGCTAGAAACAGATTTTTCACCTCCCCATTAAGATATCTCTATTAATCCAGTTATATCTTTTATCCTCAGTTTACATAAGGAGCCCAAATTCTCCAGATTATCTTCCTGATTCTCTCAATATGCTCTGAAATTCCCTCATGTGACTCAGTTTCCACTCGTCGGTTTTTCCCACCCTACCTTTCAGGATGCAGTTTAGCAACAGTGAAACTCATACCTACAACCTTACCTCTCAATGTTCCCTCAGCTTTTTGCTGTGACTAATATCTGGGTGTTCACTGAGAAGACTGCTTCTCCAGCAGTGATGACTGTTTCTTTCATTCTCTGTGGACTTAGAAGTGGGGTACATGTTCTCCATGTACCTACTTTAGGTTCCCAAACATAGTTTTCTAGCTTCAACACTACTCAATCTATTATAATTATTCTGATATAATACCCACCTAGCAAATTCACAATGGTTATAACAGTTATATCCAACCCTGCCTAATCTCTGTGTAGGCACAGAAAATCATATAACTGTGCTGACTAGTCTTATTTAAATTTATTACCAAGGCTTTAGTTGGTCTGTTTGTATGCCTAATACATTTTCTTATTTTAATGCTTTTTGTCTAGAATTTGCATCAGAAATCACCTGGAGGGTGTATTAAAACCCCCAGATTTCTGAGCTTCATTCCAAGGGTTTCCAATTCTTTGGAACTACAGGAAGGGCCCAAATTCTGCATAGCTGACAATTTCCAGGTGATGCTGATGATACTGATCGAAGGATCACACTTGGAGATCCAATGCTCTAGCCATATTCTTTGAGATGATTATTTCATACCTTTTATGCTCTCCTAAAACTTTCAACAGCCTTTTAATATCTATTCTCAGTCTCAGATGATATTTTCCTTATTCCAACAAGAAGACAAAATTGATCAAAAGTGACTTTCACCTTTGTCTGCCACTAATTCAACCAACTATCTTGCATCTATACCTGTATACTCCACCTTGCACCCTGTTTTAATGAGTAAACTGTCCATGATCCTAAATCAAGCTCTTCACTTGGGCATTTGATTCCAATCCCTCTATCTTTTCAACAATTTGCTCTTGGCAATTGTTTTCTCTTTCTCCTGCATCACTGTGCTCTTCCTCATTGGATTGTTTCCATTTGAATAAAAGTATATTATAATTGTCTCATCTTAATAAAACAAAAAAACAAAACCAAAAAATATTTATTCCCCATCTCTGTGCAGCCATCAGCCTTTTTTCCATTTACTCTTATTGGATCCACTTCCTTTTCAATCCATTTACTTTTAAACCCACTCCAATCAGGTTTTCTGGCCTCACCACTCTTCCAGACTTGGTCTCATCGTGGCCCTCAGTCTAACTGGTCTCTCTTGTTCAAATGCAGGAGCCAATTCTCACTTACTTACCTACCAGAATCATTTGACACATTTGTTTACTTTCTCTTCTTTTGAAACTTTGTCCTTTGACTCCTTTCTCTCTCTAGTTTCCTTTTCTGACTTAATGTTTTATTTCTTCTAAATTTCCTTTGCTGAATTCATCCAATCTTTCAGACTTCTAAATATCATACTGTCCATAATTCAGTCTTTTTACCTCTGTCCTTTTACTATATACACACACACACCGCTCCACATACTCTGTTGATGCTGATGAAGTCAGCCTCACAGTGTAGAACTACTGTCTTAACATTTTCATTTGGATATGAAATAGACTGAACTTAATTTTCTATTTAACAACCTTATTTCCTGGTCTTTTTGCCTTAACAAACAGCCAATCCATTCTTTGAATTTTTCTGGGGGATAATAATAATAGGGAAAAAAAAAGGTAAAATGAAAGTTTATTTCATCTTGAACCTCTCTTTCATACTCTACATCTTACTCATCAGAAAGTCCATATGTTGACTGATATATTGTGGCTAATGTTGAATCAGAGAGGACATAGGAATATAACAATGCCAAGAAGAGGCCCAACTAGCAAGTAGCTGAATTAGGGTCTTCGTAGGGACATAAGGGCTCAAGAAGCCTTTCTTAATTGTCCAACCCCTGTCTGAATATCCACATACCACCTACCAGGTTGTGTGAAAACAGAAAACTTGGCTTGAGAAGGAAGGGTCAGCCCAGAACCCTCATTATGAAGAAGGCAATTGAGATAAAGGAAGTAGAAGAGTTGAAGGGTGGGGGGAGATGAAGCCCCCAAGAATCCCAAGTACCTTGGAGAAGTCTCAGGAATCCATTGTATGAGGCCATGATGTCAGTGCTGAGGTCACAGAGGTGACCTGGTGGAGTGGGTTCTGGTGGAGAAGGCTTCAGGGGTGGCTGTTCAGCAAGATGAGGGCAGTTTGGAGTCCTATTTAAGAGGAAGGACGGGGCCACGGCTGCTTGGTATGTATTCCCCAAACCAAGTCCTTCAGGCTGCCCTTGCCCTTCATTCATCAACAATCAACCTCTTTCCTAGGGCCTCAGATTTCCCCTCCTATGATCATCACCATCTCTCCAACCCCAAATCCTCCTAAGGCATCCTATCCCATGCCCTCAGAGCCCCTTCTATGTGGACTCTCTAGTTCCCCCACCCTGAGACCTCAAATCCTCCCCCTGCTCACTTTTCCTTTCACCACTGCCCAAAAGGATGATTTCGGTCTCCCATCCCCCTCCCCCCAGCTGTGTCCCCACAGACCTGGGCCTCCTGCTGCCCACTATGGCCAAAAGTGGAGAGGCCCTGCCACAGGGCAGCCCAGCGCTGGTCCAGGATCCCCACCTCATCAAGGTGACAGTGAAGACGCCTAAGGACAAGGAGGATTTCTCAGTTACAGACACTTGCACCATCCAGCAGCTGAAGGAAGAGATATCCCAGCGCTTTAAGGCCCACCCTGATCAGCTGATCCTAATCTTTGCTGGCAAAATCCTCAAGGACCCTGACTCACTGGCACAGTGTGGGGTCCGAGATGGCCTCACCGTCCACCTGGTCATCAAGATGCAGCGTCGCACCATGGGCAACGAGTGCCCAGCTGCTTCAGTCGCTACCCCAGCCCCGAGCCCTGGGTCACTCCCTCAGCCAAGCTCCACTTACCCAGCGGATGGGCCACCTACCTTTAGCTTGGGTGTCCTCACAGGCCTCAATGGGCTAAGTCTGACCTCGGGTGATTTCCCTGACCAGCCAAGCTCACTGGTGTGGCAGCATGTATCTGTGCCTGAATTTGTGGCTCAGATCATTGATGACCCCTTCATCCAGGGTCTGCTGTCCAACACAGGCCTGGTGCGCCAGTTGGTTCTTGACAATCCCCGTATGCAGCAACTGATCCAGCACAACCCTGAGATTGGGCACATCCTCAACAATCCTGAAATCATGCGGCAGACACTGGAGTTTCTACGTAACCCTGCCATGATGCAAGAGATGATGCGCAGCCAGGACCGGGCGCTTAGCAACCTGGAGAGCATCCCGGGTGGCTACAATGTGCTCCGAACCATGTATACAGATATTATGGACCCCATGCTTAATGCCGTCCAGGAGCAGTTTGGTGGCAATCCCTTTGCCACCACTAATACTGCTAATGCTACCACCACCAGCAGCCAACCCTCAAGGACAGAGAATTGTGAGCCTCTCCCCAATCCCTGGACTTCCACATATGCAGGCTCAGCTGGCAGGAGGGGCAGGAGGCCTGGGGACCAGGATATATCTGAACTTAGAAATAGGGTACCCAATATTCTAGGGAATATAGGGCTCTATGACTATCTCCAACAATTGCATGAGACCCCCCAGTCCCTGGGAACCTATTTACAGGGGATGGCATCTACCCTCAGTTCAAGCCAAGAACAACCACCTTCACCACCAGGAAACCAAATTCCTCCAGCTTCACCCTCATCCCAGGAACCTGAGTCAGGCCAGGCTCTCCCCAAGGAGTCAGTTGCAATCAAGGGAAAGCCCTCCTGCTCAGCCTTCCTGAGGTATCCCACGGAGAGCAGTGCTAGAAAAGATGGAGGTCAAGATGGTGCAGGGAATGGTTCCGCTGGCCATAGCACCCACATGCCTGATCTTGTCTCCGGGCTGGGGCCTGCTGCCAATAGGACCCCACTCGTTCCTTCCCCACCTTTGCCCACAGCAGCTACTGCTGGAATCCCTGAGCATGTCTGGCTGCCACCACCGGCTTATCCAAGATCTCTGAGGCCAAACAGCATGAATCAGGCCCCACAGCTGCAGGACGAGATGCGCTGGCAACTGCCACTGCTGCTGCACCTTCAGGCATCCATGGCAAATCCGCGTGCCATGCATGCCCTGCTGCAGATTGAGCAGGGTCTGCAGATCCTGGCTACTGAGGCCCCTCGCCTCTTCCTCTGGTTCATGCCTTGTCTAACAGGGCTGGGAAGTATGGCGGGAGATACAGAGCCTCGAGAGAGTCCCCTTGTGCCTGAGGATACTTCGCCTCCCCTAGCTCCTGAGGTTCCCTCAGCACAGGGCTCTATGGAGCTGGGCCTCCATTCCACCCCCTTCCTCCAGATGTTGCAAGCCTTGACTGGCTCCAATCCCCAGCAGCCGACGCTCGAGACTCACTTCCGGGTGCAGCTGGAGCAATTGCGGGCCATGGGCTTCCTGAATCTGGAAGCCAATCTCCAGGCCCTCATTGCCACAGGAGGTGACGTGGATGCTGCTGTGGAGAAGCTGAGGCAGTTGTAGGAGCCGTAGTTGTTCAGACTGTATCTTTCCCTCTGTGCCTTTCCCCCCATAGCCCCCGTCCCTAACTCCCCTCACCCCAGCCATTCTTGAATGCAGCTGCACTATGAAGCAAATTTACTATGATACTCTTTACTGCAGAGACAATGTTGTTCCAGAGTCAATGAGGAAGAATGACAGCCAGAGCAGGGTGGGGGTGCTATAAGTGACCCAACCACCCCTGTCACTGTACCATCATGGGGTCACGGTCTGAGTTCTGCTAATGCCTATCGTGAGATGTAATTACATCCGATCTCCAGTGTCGTCTGCTGCCTGAGTCTGATTATTTGTGGGCTATGGGAAAAGAGGGACTGTATAGGAGGAAAGGTGGTGATAAGAGCTATCTCTGCATGGATGGGAGGGCTTGGAGGGGAAACTGAAAGGTATGAGGTTAGAAGGAAAAGAGGCACAGGGAACACAGGAGGGTGAGCTGAGAACTGCAGCCTTCCATGTGTCCTTCCAAAGGTTCCCTAGATTTGGTGTCCTGCTGGAGCTGCCACCACATACTCTGGGTTCTTTGGGGCTCTCTACCCCCAGCCAGACTGAAAAGTGGGCACAGCTTCTTATTTTTATTGTCCCTGAACTCTATCCCATAGTCGGCTCTCCATTTTTGGATTTGATCCTGATCCCTGAGACAGCAATAGAGCAGGAATCAGGCTGAGTTCCAAGATTCCCTGATCTTATCGAGTTTACAAAGCTACTGTTCTTGGTAGCCAGATTTGTAGTTGATTCCACTGCCATGGATCCAGATTTGTCTTTCTTATACTATCACACTCAGAAATTGATTACCTAACCTGCGCTAGGCATTCTGCTAGGGGTTGGGAATTCAATGTGAGTAAAAGAGCCATGATACTGCCTTCATGAATTTATGACGGTAGCTGGAACTGTTCAAACAGTACTCATTATATATAATCACAAGCTATGATAAGTGTGATAAAAGATGGGGATCTGTAAAATAGCAAAACAGAGGCTTGATCTACTCTATAGAGACAGGCAAGGCTTGTGAGTGTGAACTCTAAGCTAAAAATCTAAAAAAGTGGTAAGAGTTAAGTAGGTAAAGTCTTGAGGGAGGAGGGAAGAGTATTCCAGTAAAGAAGTCGTCATGTACAAAGGCGCTGAGAGAGGGTGCGCATAGCACACAGGAGGTGCTTTCAGCCTCTCAGACCCATTTGCACTCAGGGATGCTTCCCAATACCCACATGCATCTGGGGCAGAAGTGTTACAATTCACTTATCAAGTGAGTGAACCATGGCTTCCAGCCCATAAATGTGCCCGTGGGTTCACATGGGTAAATATATCATGGAGTAATGCACTAACACAAAATACATATTCACACTTTCACATGGTCAAACTTTTGTGCGTGTGTCTGAGCATACACACAAAACACAGTCTGTTACAGTTTTATCATAGATGTGCTAAAAAAAAAAAAAGATAATGCTATATTCCTGTCAGGGCTTACTAGGTGGTGCTAGTGGTAAAGAACCCTCCTGCCAATGCAGGAGACAGAGAGGCAGGTTCCATCCCCACATCAGGAGTATGTCCTGGAGGAGGGCTTGGGCATGGCAAACCACTCCAGTACTCTTGCCTGAAGAATCCTATGGACAGAGGAGCCTGGCAGGCTACAGTCCATAGTGTCTCAAAGAGTTGGACACGACTGAGCGATTTAGCAAGCACGCATGCATAATACAGTCAAGGAAAGAAAAGAGTCTTTGAAAGAGAATATCATTATAGTAGAAAGTGGCCATGGTGTGTATATGTGTTTAAATGTCAGAGACTCAGTATTGGGAGTCCTTTTAGGGAGAAACAAAAACTCTGCCTGGAACCTAGGATACTTGGATCAAGCTGTCTTTACCTGTGAGCTACCATCATGTGCCTTAGAGATAAAATGAGCTTTGAGGGCAACTTTCTCCCATTGTTTTAGGTTTTAATCTCCAGTGGAGCATGAGGCTTCAAGACTCCTTTCTACTCCCTCTGCAATTCCCATCAGTGAGGGGTTCTTGTCCACATCCAATGAACTGTTGTTTATGGTGGTGCTAGGTGAAAGGCAGAGGAAAGTCTTATTTCTTGTAACTAAGAAGGCTCCGGGCTGCTTTTGACTGCCAGAGTTATACATTGCAATCTCTAATTTCAACCCTGGGAAGTCAGATAGGTCTGAGAAAAAATTCAGGGAGAGAAATGTTGCTTTTATCTGCCTTTCATATGGGCCAAGAAAAGCCTGAAGGTTCATATAACATAAATTCCAGCTTACCAGAGAAGGCTGTAGGTGGAAATCTGGGTCTAAAAGTTCTGGGTAGGGAAGAGAGTTCTCATTTACTGCATTGTTTTCCTTTCCTGAACTATGGAGAGCCCTTTACAGTTGACTGGGTGTTTGGAATCTTTGCTTGGGCCTCATCAGAGACTGAACTCATCAGCCTGTGTTCTGCTCCATGGTAAGTCCAAAGGAAGCAGATTCCTGGGGTGGGGAAGGTCACTGTCCACCCAGCAGCTGATGTAGGAAACATTCAGTAAATTATTGAATAAATGAATGTTGAATGATGAGTGAAGAAGTGAATGACCAAATAATAAAGTGGTTGAGGAGGCTAGGTAAATAGGAATCAAATAAACAATCTTAGAGGAACAGGCCTTCTGCTTGGGAAAAATAGTTTTGGAGTTTGAGATAGAGGAGATGCCTGCAGGCTGAGGTTACTGAAAGGGCAGGCCTCCAGAGATGTCATAGTTGCAGTCCCTGCTCTGACTGTCACACTGCATCAGCTGGGCCTTGGAAGGACCCTACCTAAGAGGTTGGGTGGATGGAAGAGAAGCAGACTCAGTTTTGGTTATACTGGGCCTAGTATAACCTGAATATTCCCAAAGAAAATGTACCCTTTCCTCAGACCAAGAGATTTTCTAGAAGGCCAAAGAGCACTGAAGCTTGAAATGCTGATCTGCATAATAAATAGCCAGCCAGGTAGCGGGACAGCAATTTAAGAGAGAATTATTAAAAACCAGAAAGTGTTTTTATGCATTTATGGTTTTTTATTATTTGATGATGTTTCCCTAATATCTCTGTTATAAATACATGGGTACATTTTTTTCTGGATATCTTAGGGTTTTACTACTTACATTTAATTTTAAAAAACAATTGATGTTATTGAAGCTTTCCTCTAGCCAGCCACTCTTCCAAGCTCTTTACATCTGAATCCACACAATTATCTTTTATTCTTAACTTCAGATGAGAAAAACTGAGGCATAAAGAGAGAGGAAGTACATTGCTTAAAATTGTACAGTTCTTGCATAATAGAGCCAGGATTTGAAATTAGACAATGTACTTCCAGAGTCTACAACTTAGCTGCTGCAGTAAATCAAGTTAATTAATGCTTTAATTCTTACCCATGGAAAGTGAAAAGGGGCAGGATTTGTGGTGTTTGATTGGAATTTTTACACCTCTGACTCCTGCCACTATCTACACTTGATTGAAATATTTTCATTACCATATCCAGCGTATGTGTACATGTGTATTTCTGGCATTAAAAAAAATGAACAGCATGAGAGTCGCGAGATAGCCAGGAATTCAACATTTCAGATGTTAATCACTCTGAGAAATTGCTCCAAAGAGGTAGGGGGAAGGCAAGTATATAGGTGATTTTGGTGAATGGGTTAATGGTGAATTTGGTGAATGGTACATGCAAAATCAAGAACCTATTTTTACAGAGGGTCCGATAAGGGTTTCTGCTAGTCCTGAGGAGCAGGCATCATCATGAAGAAATTTAGTGCTTTTCTAGGTATGAGGAGATGCAAGAACTGGGCTAATTGGCTCCAGAAAACAGTTATGCGAAGACCTGTCCTGCCACTTTTTCCAGAGCACAGAGTGCCTCATTTCTGTTCTCCACCCTGAACTCCCTTCAGGGACTGTTGAAGGTCAGCAGCAGCACACAGCTTAATCCTTGTAGATGACATGTGCCAATGGCAAGTGTCCATTTGTAGCTATTTATGTTTTGGGTTGTTTTTTCTTTTTTAATTTAATCTGCTAGTTCTGCATGAAAGAGTTAAAGTTTAAGCCGGCAGTCCAAGGCCTTTTAAGGAGGAGGTGAACATTCTCACTCATGCTTTCCTAGCTTTGTACAGCAATATATCTTACCCAAGAACTGGTCTTTCTTTAGCTAAGGTCACACAGCACACTAATGATCACAAAGCACAATGTCTTACTTAGGGAAATACTTTTCTTAGGCTCCATGCTAATGATTATAATTGTAACAACCCTTGCCTGGGAACCTGTTTCTTAAGACTTATACCCCTGATTACACAGCAACAGTATATCTAGCCCAGAAACATTGCCTGGGACCGTTCTCCTTGGCTAATCTTGTGCCAAAGTTATCTCAGGATGTATGCCTTGGGAAAGGGTCTGGTGGAACTCTGACAATCTTGAGGTATTCTTTTTATCTATTCTCAGCAGCTAATTGAAAAGTATATAAGGCCCCGCTTAAACTAGTGAGGCAGGTACTCTCCTGCCTTCTTCTGATGTCTATGTCAGAAGCTTTCTTGGTCCTGGCACTCTAAATAAAAGTTTGCACACAAAGCTCTCAGTGATTGAGACCTGTCTTTGGTCTCAGAGTTATATCTTCTTCGGAGATCACGAATCCAGTGGCATTTTCACAGTTCACCATAGCTATCCTCTTGGGGACCCATCCAGGATCTTCAAGACAAGGTAAGACTACTCAGAGCTGGGACTCTTGCTCTTTCACTGTAAAGTCTCTCCTTTACTAACTTGGAAGCATACGCCCTGATCTTTTTTTCCCCATCAGTTTTTCCTGGTTTCTCTGACCATTTCATAACTGCTTGGGGAATTAAAGCTACTGACCCAACGTGCCAGATGATAGACTTTCAGGGGACTTGCAATCCATGCTGTTATTGTGTTTTTTCTAGCAAGACCCTCATTCCAAGTTTTATAGGACACTGCAGGCAGGAACATATTAGGGAACTAGCTGGAGCTCTAGTGCCAGGGACATCTCTCACCTGAAATTACCATCTTGACACCAGAGACCCAGAGGCAAATTCTCGTGATGGCTATGCCTCCGGACTGTATGGATGGAGACATTACTGGTGAGCATGAGATTCCTGAGGACACAGATCATGGAACCCCAGATTTGGGCAGGTTGGAAATGTAGCAGGCTTCTTCCCTTGGTAGCACTAGCTGTTAGAGGACCACAGAAAGCTCTCCAGCGGCTCTTGTCTCAACTCCCTAGGTATTCTTTTTGTACAATCTGCTGGACAGGAATAGAAAGATTGGCCTTGAAACTTCATGAATATGAAAGATTATTTTTTCCTCACAGGCTGGCCCTCCATCACCTCCTTTGTTATCACATAGACTCATGTGGCAACTCTCAGAAGGGACATCTTGGGTTTTCTCTTCGTCCCTTTGTGACTCCCTTTTTGACTTACAGCTTCGACTGTAGTCAGGAATATGCTCAAAGATGTGCACAGGCACATAAAAGATGGATGTTTCCCCTAGTGGTCTTAGCTTGGGAGACATTCCAGAAGGCTACTCTGTTCTACCCCGGGTGGCACCAGAGGAAAAGGGGAAATCAAGGCAAGGTTTTAATGGTGAGAAACTGGACATCACTCTGGGATGCCATCAGGTCTACCCCTGGTGCATCTCCACCCCTCCTCGTTGGTAGAACAGGGATGGATGATAGTGAGACACCTGTGTCAGTAAGAGACAGGTTAACTTTGTCCAGGGAAGGAAGCTGAGGTGGAAGACCTGTCTCCACACCCATCTAGAGCAGGGAGGGACGCCTCTGGTAGAAAAAAGCCACCGAATTGGGCACCGCTTTTTTCTCTCATACAAATGGGAGCTAAAAGTTCCAGAACCACCCCTTTGAATTGTATCTTAGAAAAACTGGAATAAGTTTGATCCCCGGAGCCTAAAAAGTCCCTTATATACAGGCTTTCCTTGCTATAAGAGATCTCACCTGCCCAGAGAGACAATCCCTGCTGGTACAACATCTCATCAGTCAGTCTACCCCTGTCATCAGAGCCAACTTTAACACTCTCTGGTTTAAACATTTTAGATATGAAATTATGACCACAAAAAGGAAGGATGACATTTTTGACATTGAATGGCCATGGTAAAGAAAACTGGTTAAAATGAAATCTTTTTGAAATTGCAAAGCTGGTTCTTTTTGCACGTGCAATTAGGAAAAAGCTGGCTTATTACAATAATTTTTCTGAAGCTCCAATCCTACCTGAGAAACAGAAACCTACCTGGGAAAAAACCTGACGTTACCTCTTATCATGTCCTTGAGATACACAGCCCACTCTGTCTGGGACTCCTGCCATGATCAAATTGGTAGAACTTAAATCCAATGGGGAAAAAAGGGGGGGTGTGTGTGCAAAGAGACATTTTAAATTTCAAGCAGAAAATTGCGAGGTCTCTGTCCAGATTTATGCGTCTTCGTGTATCTCCATTCTTAGACAAAATTGCTAAAGGTTAATTATCAGTGAGCTGTATTTAACTGGCCTAAAGAGAAGAGCTTAGAAAGCAAACAGTTCTAAATTCAAGAAAATTAAACAAAATGAATTTCAGTCTTGTATAAACTGGGAAATATTCACTATTGAATCGATACCTGGTATTGATGTCTGTTTGTTGATCTAATTAACACAGACATTGTGAAGATACTTTTAAAATGACATAACTTTGGGTGATTTATATTTACCAATCTACAAAATGATGATATAAAGTACTGTTCAAGGTTGCTAAAGGAAAGTAAGATGTGTGTTTTTAATGAAAAGGTATAATAAATGGAATTCCATTCTATTAAGGAAAAAGAAAGTAAGTCTAAACCTACAGGTGACTCATCTCTAAAATTGGCAAAGGATGTGATAAGTGCAGAAAGTATAAAATAAAAGGTTTGTGACAAGTGGAAGAGAGTTTTGTGCATGGTACATGTTTCTTAAGACATTAACCTGAGCTTTGAACTCTTTTATCGTTACTTTGACTAAGTATTGCTTAGTCAACTATTGCTTCACAGTGAATGTAAACTGGAATTTGGTTTTCTCTCCCTGTTAAAAGAACAAAGTTTTCTTGGAATATGGCTTTTGATAACAGACTATGTCACACATGGAAAAAACTCACTCTGCTTCTACAAAAATTAACCCCTCATCAGGGAGCTTAAAATGGATAAACAATGGCTATAAACCAAATAGCTGGGGCTATGGGAAATCCAAGATGGCCACTTGGCTTTTCCCGGCTCCCTGAAAAACTCACTTTTATTTGATAAGAAAAAGCCTTTCCTGGCTTCAGGGTTAATGTCTCACAATGGAGAAGACATGGTTAAAATGTGTTTCCTGTAATCTCAAGTGATTGGAGCACCCAGTTTGCTCGACAGATCATACCGACATTGACAAAAAAAACTTCACAATTTGGGAGACTACCGCTTTCACTGGCATCCTCTGTCTTTGGGCAAGGATGGCAGAACAAAGGGATTAGTTGCATGAGATTAAATAGACTGCTAAATATGATTGCAAGTTTCATGATTTTTTGTCTGACATATCGCTGGCTTCTAATCTTTGTTTTCATATATAAAGAAATTCTTCTCAAGTCACTGATGGCTTAAAACAGTTTAGTGATTTACACCTGTGGGTAAAATTAAAATATTTTTCTTTTCTCTCTGCCTTGTCCCTCTAGAAATTGAGACACTTGGGTTCTGAACAGCCTCATCAAGGTAAAAAAGACTGTCTCCTGACATATACAGAAATCTCAAAGTATACTGGGGACCTCTAAAAGAAAAATCCACCCAACTGATGTCAGGCCAATAGCATCTATTATGTTTCACTGCATATTAAGTTCTAGTTTTATGAATTAAGGATTGCATTTACTAAGATTCACTTCTGAGTTCCTTGTGGTTCTGTTATATTGCTAAGAGGTTTAATTCAGTTATTAAAAATAACACTCTGAGTTTGTTTCTAAAGCTTATTTCAGTAACCAGTCTTTGAATAAAGGTCAGATGCTCCAGGATCTAACAGCAGGCTATAGTCATTTAACAAACTTAAGTCGGATGACCTGGAGATGTCACTAGCCTATACCTGAGTTCTTGACTTAAGTCCTTACTCATGATTTTACTATTGCTACTGATATATTGTTTTCTATACTGCTTGTTTCAACATGTTGTCCCTTACATTATCAATATGTGACTGAGCCACTGATATAAAGATGGTATATAGTCCATATGAAATCCACAGCTATAATGGTGTGACTCTGTATATGAGAAGAAACAACAAGAGGGAATATTTTCCTGGACCGAGACTAGTGAGACAGGTGCTGTCCAGAGACTTTTTCTAGTCACAGGGCCTAGTCCGGTAACAGGACATTGAGAGGCCTATTGGTGAAATCTGTGATAGACTTGAGAACAAGCCTTCCCAGCACTGTAGGACAAGATGGTCATGAAATGCCCCCCAACCATGGTCAAACTCTTGGCCATAAAGGGGGCCTGTGACTGGAAACTGGCACTTGCTATCTGCCTCTACAAAGATTAATCATGGACACTACAGCTGCTGACCATCAACATCCCCTGAAAGGAGTTCAGGGTGAAAATCAGAAATTATGCACTCGCTCTGTGTTCTGGAAATAAAAAAATGGACAAAGCAGGCTTTTGGATGATAGTTAAGTATTTTCAGGTAAAGATTTTCTTGAACCCAAATTCTTGCATTTTCTTATTCTTAGAAAAACACTAAAATTGTTGATGGTGACAGCTACTTTGGCTTATACATTAATACCACAATAAGAGGCTAAAGCTTACTTGGACAAACTTAGACAACTGGCTACCTGGCTATGCTAAGTCACTTCAGTCGTATCCGACTCTGTGCGACCCCATAGACGGCAGGCCACCAGGCTCCCCCGTCCCTGGGATTCTCCAGGCAAGAGTACTGAAGTGGGTTGCCATTTCCTTCTCCAATGCATGAAAGTGAAAAGTGAAAGTGAAATCGCTCAATCGTGTCTGACCCTCAGCGACTCCATGGACTGCAGCCTTCCAGGCTCCTCCGTCCAGGGATTTTCCAGGCAAGAGTACTGGAGTGGGGTGCCATTGCCTTCTTCCATTACCTGGCTGTAAGTCTCGTTAAAACAGCTGTGTATGTTGTGGTTCAGATTAATTCTCCTAAAAAGAAATGGTAAGATTTATTTTATCTGTTAAGGCTCAGGTTGTCACTCTTTCAACTACTAACTGAATTTGTTATACCTATATTCAAAATGTATATGAACATGCCAGATGGCTTTATTCTTATAAACAGGGCAGCCCAAGTGTTGACTGTATCTAGACCAAGATCAAAGTTACTACCAAATGTAACCTGATTCCTATTATTGCTTGGACTGCTGATTACAATAGTTCTTTTACTGATTTTTGGTCTCTGCCTTTTAATCTACTTGTCTAGTTTGTTCCTTCTAAAGGATACAATGTCTTCAAAGACAAAGTAATGGTGATTCAGAGATTCTGGTCACTCTTCAAAATGGACTACCTTGATGTTCCACTCTGGTCGTAGATGCAATCATGGTTTACAAGCTCTCCTTGGTGGAAAACTATCTTGAGTGTAGTAATTGTAATTATCTTATTCTTGTTGTTTGCTCCTTATATCTGTAACTGTATAATGAATTTTGTATCTAAGCAGCATGAAGCACTTAAGTTACAAATGATTATTCAAGCTCCTATGATTGTCACAGACTCCTCCAGCTATTACTTGGGGCTCCTGGATCAGAGATCCTCAATATAAGGGTAAGGAGAATGTGCTGCCTCAACAATTTATTGTCTGTGCCGCTTACCAGCAGGAAGAAGTTATAGAATAATTTCTCTGCCCCTTTCCCTGGCAACCATATTCTCCTAAATAAAAAAATGGGGGATGAAAGAGCTAAAGCTTAGCCAGGCGGTCCAAGGTCCTTTAAGGAGGAGGTGAACATTCTCAAGATTTCTCAAGAGGCAGGTCAGGTGGTTTGGTATTCCCATTTCTCTCAGAATTTTCCCCAGTTTATTGTGATCCACACAGTCAAAGGCTTTGGCATAGTCAATAAAGCAGAAAGAGATGTTTTTCTGGAACTCTCTTGCTTTTTCCATGATCCAGAGGATGTTGGCAATTTGATCTCTGGTTCCTCTGCCTTTTCTAAAACCCGCTTGAATATCAGGAAGTTCACGGTTCATGCATTGCTGAAGCCTGGCTTGGAGAATTTTGAGCATTACTCAGGAAGCAACAGTTAGAACTGGACATGGAACAACAGACTGGTTCCAAATAGGAAAAGGAGTACATCAAGGCTGTACATTGTCACCCTGCTTATTTAACTTATATGCAGAGTACATCATGAGAAACGCTGGACTGCAAGAAACACAAGCTGGAATCAAGATTGCCGGGAGAAATATCAAGAACCTCAGATATGCAGGGAGAAGGCGATGGCACCCCACTCCAGTACTCTTGCCTGGAAAATCCCATGGACAGAGGAGCCTGGTAGGCTGCGGTCCATGCGGTCGCGAAGAGTCGGACACGACTGAGCGATTTCCCTTTCACTTTTCACTTTCATGCATTGGAGAAGGAAATGACGACCCACTCCAGTGTTCTTGCCTGGAGAATCCCAGGGACGGGGGAGCCTGGTGGGCTGCCATCTATGGGGTCACACAGAGTCGGACATGACTGAAGTGACTTAGCAGCAGCAGATATGTAGATGACACCACCCTTATGGCAGAAAGTGAAGAGGAACTAAAAAGCCTCTTGATGAAAGTAAAAGAGGAGAGTGAAAAAGTTGGCTTAAAGCTCAACACTCAGAAAACGAAGATCATGGCATCTGGTCCCATCACTTCATGGGAAATAGATGGGGAAACAGTGGAAACAGTGTCAGACTTTATTTTGGGGGGGCTCCAAAATCACTGCAGATGGTGACTGAAGCCATGAGATTAAAAGATGCTTACTCCTTGGAAGAAAAGTTATGAGCAACCTAGATAGCATATTCAAAAGCAGAGACATTGCTTTGCAGACTAAGGTCCGTCTAGTCAAGGCTATGGTTTTTCCAGCGGTCATGTATGGATGTGAGAGTTGGACTGTGAAGAAAGCTGAGCACTGAATAATTGATGCTTTTGGACTGTGGTGTTGGAGAAAACTCTTGAGAGTCCCTTGGACTGCAAGGAGATCCAACCAGTCCATTCTGAAGGAGATCAGCCCTGGGATTTCTTTGGAAGGAATGATGCTAAAGCTGAAATCCAGTACTTTGGCCACCTCATGTGAAGAGTTGACTCATTGGAAAAGACTCTGATGCTGGGAGGGATTGGGGGCAGGAGGAGAAGGGGATAACACAGAGGATGAGACGGCTGGATGGCATCACTGACTCAATGGGCGTGAGTCTGCGTGAACTCTGGGAGTTGGTGATGGACAGGGAGGCCTGGTGTGCTGTGATTCATGGGGTCGCAAAGAATCAGACAGGACTGAGCCACTGAACTGAACTGAACTGAACATTCTCACTCATGCTTTCCTTAAGCCTTGTGCAACAATGTATCTTACCCAAGAACTGGCCTTTGTTTCCCAGTGATCACATAGCACAACCTCTTACTCATGGAAATGCTTTTCTTAGGCTCCATGCTAATGATTATAATTGCAACAAACCTTGTCTGGGAATCTGTTTCTCAAGACTTGTACCCTTGATTACATAGCCACAGTATATCTCACCCAGAGATGTTGTCCAGAACCTTCTCCCTGGCTAATCTTGTGCCAAAGTTATTTCAGGATGTATGCCTTGGAAAAGGTTCTGGTGGAGCTCTTGAAATATTCTTTTTATCTATTCTCAGCAGCTAGTTGAAAAGTATAGGCCTTAAATTAGTGAGGCAGGTGCTCTCCTATCCCCTTCTGATGTCTATGTCAGAAGCTTTCTTGGTCCTGTCACTCTAAATAAAATTTTGTGCACAAAGCTCTCAGTGACTGAGACCTGTCTTTGGTCTTGGAGTTAAATCTTCTCCTTCGGAGACCATGGATCCAGTGGCACTGTTCACCATTCACCATAAGCTATCACAGACTTCAGTTTTAATTTTGAAATATTTAGTGACAAAATACTCAATGCTTAACTCGTTCCTTTGCATAATGCCATTGTCCAATTTTATTTTTTAAATATACTCTATATTCCATATAAGACCAAAGGAGATCTTCACTGGCTTTTAATTACGTATGAATATATGAATATTAGAGAAGAATTGAGGGATTTGCAATAGACAATCTTTCCTTTTAAAATAAAGACTGTTTCCATTCAAGATTCACGTGTTTCTCTTTAAAGAACTGTAATTTCTTCATATAAGTCTTGCTTCGGTTTAAGCACTACATATTTGCAGTTTATTTCCAGAACGGATATTGCTGTGGTGAAACTACTATGTCACCAGTACACTATGAATTATTATTTCAGTTTGATTCTTGTGCAAACATATGCATTCGTGAAAAATAAAATTTCTACTCTTCTAATAATTAAACCTCTTTATTAGATCTATGACTTGTTTCCTAAGTCTAAAAGAAATATATATATGATAGAATATATTATGCATAGTAGATAATACAGATAAGTAAAATAAGAATATGAAAGTCAGCAATAATTCCACTACCCAGATAACACTGCTAACACCATGATGGTTGTCTTTCCACATATTTTACAAAATTGTGATTATATTGTGCATAATAATCTGCCTTTCCAACATGATACTATGTCACGAAATTTCTTTGCAAGTTATTAAATAGCCTTTTGGAATTCATAAGTTTAATAAATACTTCCTAAACATTTCTTATATGCCAAGAGTAGTAGAAATACAATAGTGAACAAGATGTGTTTTCTGCATTAAGGAGCTTACAGTATAGCAGGGATAATAGACCTCCAAGAAAAAAGGAAGAGAGAAATAAAAGTAATACCTAACACAGAGCACTCACTGAGAACTAGGCACTTTTCTGTAGACTTTTATTTTTTATTTTTAGTTGGAGATAGTTGCTTTACATTGTTGTGTTGCTTTCTTATATAGGCTTTATGCCTATTTACCCATTTAACTCCTACAGCGCTATAAAGCAAGCGTTATTTCTAGACCTATTTGACGGATGAGTAAAGCAAGAAATCGTTATGTGGGATTAGTCCAAAGTTGCACAGCTAGTAAATGATGGAGCTGCAGCTGGGATCTGGGTCAGTGTTTCTAGAGACAACACCTTTTATCTCTATTCTATATCAATTTCTACTGAATAAATAATTATTAAATAACAATTAAAATTCATTTCATGAAGGGAATAAACAAGACATATTGTTAGTGTATATAAGGGGGAAGGGATATATTTTTAGAAGGGTGGTCAGAGCAAATCTCTTTGGTGGAAGTGTTTATGCAGAGACTTGAAGGGTAGGAGGAAGCCAGATATTCAGAGAGCTGGGAGAAGTTTCAGGCAGAGGGGAAACTATAAAAGAGTTCCCTGAGTTTGGTTAGAGCCTGATACACCTGAAGAAAAAGGAAAGAAAGCCAGGTGTCCAGAGTAGAGAGAATGAGAAGGAAAGTGTTTCCAGGTGACATGAGAAAGAGGTGAGTGCAGAATTCGCCAGGGCTTTGTTTTGAGTGTGGATTTTACTCTCATCTTATGTGGCACATGACTGAGAGGGTGGCTGGGGTGTCAGGAGAGTCAAGGCAGCAGACTCCTGTAGTCATTCAGCTGGGAGATGGTATTTGCTTAGGTTAGGTTCTCCACAAGGGCAGATGGCAAGAAGTGAACAACTCAAAACGTGTTTTGCTGAATTTATAATGCTTTCTGATCAGATGGGGACAGCTTCCCTGGTGGCCCAGTCAGTAAAGAATCTGCCTGCTTCAGGTGACCTGGGTTCAGTCCTTGGGTTGGGAAGATCCCCTGGAGGAGGGCTTGACAACCCATTCCAGTATTCTTGCCTGGAGAATCCCCATAGGCAGAGGAGCCTGGTGGGCTACAGTCCATGAGGTCACAAAGATTCAGACACAACTTCAAGACTAAGTACACCCAGCACAATAGTAATTAAACACCCTCTCTATGCTGGAGTCCTGTCCTATATCTCGGTGATAAGAGGTGTTCTAGATCACAAAACCTGCCTTCATAAAGCCAACAGAGAGGGGACAGTCACCAAGAAATCCATATAATTTAAGCACAGGGAGATCCTAAGAAGAAACACGGGGTAAAGAGGAAAATTGACAATGAACTGTTCTAGGGTCTAATCAGGGAGACCATCACCCAAGAGAGCATTTAAGCAGAGATGTGAGTTAGCCCAAGCAAGAGCTCCCAGGGAATAGAGTTAACAATTAGAAAGCCAGCAGGAACAAAAATACAGGAAGGCTCCTGTGACTGGAGAAGGGTGCTCAAGGGGTGGGGTCAGGGAGACAGACATGAACCAGATTATTAGGGCATTTAGATTTAATTCAAATATAATAGGAAAACCTTTGGTGGTTTTGGGTAAAGAGTTGAGATTAATTGATCTATATTTTTATTATTTTTTTAATTTTAATTTATTTTTCAGTTTTATTTATTTATTTTACTTTACGAGATTGTATTGGTTTTGCCATACATTGACATGAATCAGCCATGGGTGTACATGTGTTCCCCATCCTGAACCCCCCTCCCACCTCCCTCCCCATCCCATCCCTCTGGGTCATTCCAGTGCATCAGCCCCGAGCACCCTGTATCATGCGTTGAACCTGGACTGGCAATTCGTTTCACATGTGATAATTTACATATTTCAAGGCCATTCTCCCAAATCATCCCACCCTCTTCCTCTCCCACAGAGTCCAAAAGACTGTTCTATACATCTGTGTCTCTTTTTCTGTCTTGCATACAGGGTTATCGTTACCATCTTTCTAAATTCCATATATATGTTAGTATACTGTATTGGTGTTTTTCTTTCTGACTTAATTCACTCTGTATAATAGGCTCCAGTTTCATCCACCTCATTAGAACTGATTCAAATGTATCTTTTTAATGGCTGAGTAATACTCCATTGTGTATATGTACCACAGCTTTCTTATCCATTCATCTGCTGATGAATATCTAGGTTGCTTCCATGTCCTGGCTATTATAAACAGTGCTGCAATGAACATTGGGATACACGTATCTATATTTTTAAAAGATCACAGTGGCTACTTGTACTGTCAGCCCAAACAGTTTTTTTTCTTTTACTTTTTTAGTAATGCAAGTACCTAATTGGGGCTTGGCTGCCCAGTCATCCAAATCAAAGAGACGTCCCATTTCAAATAGGGCTATTTCCCCCAAAACACATTGTTAGCCACAGGACTACATAAAAGGCCAGGGTACATGCTCTCTGATATTCTTTTGTTTTAGAGGTCATGGCTGATTTTTGTAACTGATCACTTGTGCCACTTATCTTTTCTCTTCTCATTATTTAAATTTTTCTTAAGTTTTAAATCCACCAATAGTGAGCCCATTATGGCTGATTCATGTTGTTGTATGGCAAAAACAAACACAACCTTGTAAAGCAATTATCCTCTAATTAAAAACCAACAACAACAGAGAGTGAGCCCATGAAACCCTCTGTGCCCACCCTTGAGCCTAATAAAAGAAAAGCCCCATATACATTTGCTCTCTCTCTACCCATGACCTTGTTTTATGGTCCCAAGTGTGCACATAACCTCCAGGACTTGTAAGAAACTTTGTCTCTTTCAAAGTTCCCTGATGGCTATTGCTGAGGGCTTCTTGCAATCACAATAGGAATCACAAGGCCAAGTCCAGCCTCAACATCAGTGATAGATTGAGACTAGCACAAAACACTGCTATGGGAATTAGTAAAAATGGACCAAGAAAGAAAATAGGGAAACCAGCCAGGAGGCTATGCTATTGCAGTATGGAAAGTATTAAGGTGAACAGATTCAGAATATACTTTAAAGAAAAAACTCATAGTACTTGCTGATACATAGCAATGTGAAAAGAAAGAAACTGAAGGTGATTCCTGGATCTGGATGAATGAAAATTTTATTAGAAGAACAAAGAGAACTTGAGCAAATGGCAAGTTTGAGATCCTCTTCTGAAATAAACTGTCTTGGTTGTAAAGTTAATTGACATGGGAGAGACTGGGAAAAACAGGTTTGTGGAGAGAAAGTTAAGGCTATGTATTATTACTCAGTATTAGAAAGTCAAGGCTATTCATTGCTATGTATTATTCCCCTTACTGTGACAGCAAAGAATTCCAATATAGACCAGCTCCAGATTCATCTCATTGGAGAATAAAATTTGCCACCCCAAAATGTGTCTTTAACACAAGAATTAATTTAGGCTGATTATTTTTAAGAGACATAAGACTCAGGAAATTTTTCTTGTTACCTCCTGCTCAATTGCCCAAAATAATTTAGATAAAGGGCCTGCTCCAGGAAGAACTAACAGTATAAATAACTAAAGAATAATATGAACTAGCTGTGGTAAACTGGGGGAAACTTAGGAAGTCCTGTTTGATCAAAACACCCACCTTGAGACACAAGTGTGTAATTGAACTGGGGAAAGCTATCAGCTTGAGTAGGAGATATTTAGGCACTGAAAATGGAGCCTGTAGAAGAGAAAGGAAGAAGAAGGACAGTTCACCTAAAGAGTATGAGGGAAAAAACTCTCTGGAACCATGTGATGCACAAATGTGATTCTGGACAATTGATCTTCAACCTCAGATACACATTAATGTACTAGCTACGGAGTACGTCAAGGCTGTATATTGTCATTCTGCTTATTTAACTTATATGCAGAGTACATCATGAGAAACGCTGGGCTGGAAGAAGCACAAGCTGAAATCAAGATTGCCGGGAGAAATATCAGTAACCTCAGATATGCAGATGACACCACCCTTATGGCAGAAAGTGAAGAGGAACTAAAAAGCCTCTTGATGAAAGTGAAAGTGGAGAGTGGAAAAGTTGGCTTAAAGCTCAACATTCAGAAAACGAAGATCATGGCATCTGGTCCCATCACTTCATGGGAAATAGATGGGGAAACAGTGGAAACAGTGTCAGACTTTATTTTTTTGGGCTCCAAAATCACTGCAAATCGTGATTGCAGCCATGAAATTAAAAGACACTTACTCCCTGGAAGGAAAGTTATGACCAACCTAGATAGCATATTGAAAAAGGGACATTACTTTGCCAACAAAGGTCCATCTAGTCAAGGCTATGGTTTTTCCAGTGATCATGTATGGATGTGCAAGTTGGACTGTGAAGAAAGCTGAGCACTGAAGAATTGATGCTTTTGAACTGTGGTGTTGGAGAAGACTCTTAAGAGTCCCTTGGACTGCAAGGAGATCCAACCAGTACATTCTGAAGGAGATCAGCTCTGGGATTTCTTTGGAAAGAATGATACTAAAGCTGAAATCCTGTACTTTGGCCACCTCAAGTGAAGAGTTGACTGATTGGAAAAGACTCTGATGCTGGGAGGGATTGGGGGCAGGAGGAGAAGGGGACGACAGAGGATGAGACGGCTGGATGGCATCACTGACTCAGTGGACATGAGTTTGAATGAATTCCGGGAGTTGGTGATGGACAGGGAGGCCTGGTGTGCTGCAATTCATGGGGTCGCAAAGAGTCAGACATGACTGAGTGACTGAACTGAACTGAATGTTAGCTAAGGAAAAGCCAGAAACATTAGCTTGAATATCTGATTCTGCTAAGGGCAATCCAAATGGAATCCCCAATGGGAACTGGGTTTGGTACTAATATTTGTATAATAGAAATTTTCTTAAGGCCTGGACATTACCAGAGGAGGCCCACTAGGCTGTTGCTTCCAGCCAGCCATAAGGATCACTCTGTAAAATTTATTGGGACTGAAAATCTTTTTCAAAATTGCAACTTATCATAGGCTTGATTTGGGTTGGACTTGGATAACATTCATTCACACTAACTGAAGTTTAAGAATACATCTTAATATATTATAAGCAATGTAGTTTTAGGAGGATCTAGGTGTTCATGTTGCCCACATCTAACAATCTTCTAGAGATGGGAGTGTAGGCGACCAAATCCTACCTTTGTAGTCCTTTGAAACTCTAGAATCAGAAAAAATGGTCAAGAATATAATGGAAAAAGCCTCAAACAGCTTGATGTAGCCATCTTCACAGTGAAAAAACATAATTTTTGCAGGTATTAGACAGAATTTACTCTTGGGGCTCACCTGACTGGAGCAGTCAAAGCAGTGCCTTAAACAGTTACCGTTACCTGCTTTTACAGCTGAAATATGTACCCTCCCTAGGCACAATTCTATTTGTCATATATACCTCAAATGACATAACTGTTAAGTCAAAGAGGAAGATCCATCCAGTCCATCCTAAAGGAAACCAGTCCTGAATATTCATTGGAAGGACTGATGTTGAAGCTGAAACTCCAATACTTTGGCCACCTGATGCGAAAAACTGACTCATTGAAAAGACCCTGATGCTGGGAAAGATTGAAGGCAGGAGGAGAAGGGGACAACAGAGGATGAGATGGTTGGATGGCATCATTGACTCAATGGACATGAGTTTGAGTGAACTCTGGGAGTTGGTGATGGACAAGGAAGCCTGGTGTGCTGCAGTCCACGGGGTCACAAAGAGTCAGACACGACTGAGCGACTGAATTGAACTGAACTGAAGTAAAAAAGACCGTAAGTCAAATCATTACTTTTTCATTAATTTCTCTTGTTTTAGCTCTGACCCTCTGGGAGTTGAGATCATAGAGGAACTGCATTTCCAAGTTCTTTGCAAACATTATGCGGTCTCACTTAAAACCGTGTATAACAGATGGGTTACCCAGTCTGGGGAGCCTCAGAGATGAAAGCTACCTCAAGACCCCTGTGAGGCTGGGTAGATTAATTACACATATTTTGAGTCTCTTCATATAGAAATAGAAACTTTATGCCTGACTAGGGCATAGGTAGTATATGGTGACTGTGCGCACGCATGCTCAGTCTTGTCCAGCTCTTTACAACCCATGGACTATGTAGCCCACTAAGCTCCTCTGTCCAGGGGATTTCCCAGGCAAGAACAGTGGTTTGTGAGTTGTCATTTCCTATTCCAGGATATCTTGCTGACCCAGGGACTGAAGCGTGTCTCTTTGGTCTCCAGTATTGGCAGGTGGATTCTTTACTACTGTGCTACCTGAAAGCCCTAGTACAAGATAGGTGACTAAAATTAGCATTTCCTTAGCTAGTTAAAAGACGCTTACTCCTTGGAAGAAAAGTTATGACCAACCTAGATAGCATATTGAAAAGCAGAGACATTACTTTGCCAACAAGTGTCCGTCTAGTCAAGGCTATGGTTTTTCCAGTGGTCATGTATGGATGTAAGAGTTGGACTGTGAAGAAGGCTGAGTGCTGAAGAATTGATGCTTTTGAACTGTGGTGATGGAGAAGACTCCTGAGAGTCCCTTGGACTGCAAGGAGATCCAACCAGTCCATTCTGAAGGAGATCAGCTCTGGGATTACTTTGGAAGGAATTATGCTAAGGCTGAAACTCCAGTACTTTGGCCACCTCATGCAAAGAGTTGATTCATTGGAAAAGACTCTGATGCTGGGAGGGATTGGGGGCAGGAGGAGAAGGGGACGACAGAAGATGAGATGGCTGGATGGCATCACTGACTCAATGGATGTGAGTCTGAGTGAACTCTGGGAGTTGGTGATGGACAGGGAGGCCTGGTGTGCTGCAATTCATGGAGTTGCAGAGTCGGACACAACTGAGCGACTGAAATGAACTTTTGGTTGAGCTTTATTCATCTATCAAACTCCAGGTGGTATGATTTTCAATAGTGAGATAGATTGGCACAAAACATGTTTTTAGACATGTTGCATGTTAAGTCGCTTCAGTTGTGTTTGACTTTTTCCAACCCTATGGACTTAGCCCTCCAGGCTTTTCGGTCCATGGGATTTTTCCAGGCAAGAATACTGGAGTGGGTTGCCATTTTCTCCTCCAGGGAATCTTCCCAACCCAGGGATCAAACGCACACCTCTTATATCTTCTGCATTGGGAGGCAGGTTCTTTACCACTTGTGCCACCTCGGAAGTCCTGTTTTTAGACAAGAACATTTAAATTTTTTCTACTGTTTTTAAAATTAAATCTGATAGAAAGCCAACTTTAGACAGGTGGTAGAGACTACCGCCCTTCCCCTTCCCCCATTCAGGTCTACCTCTCAACTGTGACCTCACCACTGACATCATCTCCCCTGAGGCTGGCTCCGGAGAGGGCAGCTGCTACCCCACGGGAGCCGGGTGGCTCCGGGACTACACTTGGAGGTGGTCTCCACAGGACTTGGGTGAGAGGACATCACGGAACACCTACTGGTCCCTGTGCTCAGGTGTGTTCAGTGCTACATCTAGATTCCTTAAGGTCCTCAGGGGGCCCTGAACTCTGTTCTGGAGGAAATATGTCACGGGCTAGGGAAGAAGCAGGGGACAGTCGGCTGGTATCTGGTCGGGAGCCACCATCACGCATCATCAGAGTGTCTGTCAAGACCCCACAAGACAGCCAGGAATTTATGCTGGCAGAAAATAGCAGCATCTGCCACTTTAAGAAGCAGATCTCCAAACGTTTTCACTGTGATACTGACAGACTGGTGCTCATCTTCACTGGAAAGATCCTCCGGGATCAAGACATACTGAGTCAGCGAGGCGTCCTTGATGGCACCACGGTCCACCTGGTGGTGAGGAGCCGTGGGAAAGGCATTCTGCCCGGTCCCAGCACTCTGCCCAGCCCTGCTGGCCACTGTGCCCATCGTCCAGATCCATCCACCTCAGAGAGTGCTAGGATGCTAGCCAGGCTGGGCCAGCTGGCCCGGACCTCTCCTGAATTAGCCGACTTCTTTGGCCAGCTGGCTCAACTCCTCATGGTTGTGCCTGAGCCCACGGGGCCATCATTAGAAGACCCTGTGGTTCAAGGTCTGGCAAGTGAGAAACCAGTCAGTGCCAGCTATGTTCCTGAATCCTCAAGGCCAGTACCGAAACCTGAGCCAGCTCTTAAGGCTCTGGAAAACTTGCAGAACCCGGCCCAGCAACAGGAACTCCTGCAGGTGGACAAGTGGGGGCTGGAAGCCTTGAAGGCAGTGCCAGGTGGTGACAATGCTATGCGTCCAGTCTTCTCTGATATCCAGCATCTCATGCTGTCCACTCTGGCCCCTCTGGTTGCCTCCAAAGGCCACAACCCAGATTCAGAGCCTTGCAGAAGGGGCATTAATCCTCACAGTTGTACTAACATCACCACCACGGCACCCACGGTCTCCACACCTGCCAGGCCATTGGCACAGGAAGTCAGTGCAGGAGTAGCTGCTCAAGCCAGGGATGTAATTTCAAACCAGGCCAATGCAGTTTGTAGGACTGGACTGTCAGACTTAGGCCAGAATCTTCCCTCCCAGGAGAGCCAGCAGCCCATTGGGAAAGCCACTCCAGCAAGTCAGCTGAGACCATCACCCTCTGTCTTGCGCAGAGCCTTACATGTCCTGCAGCAGAATCCAGCTCTGCTACACCAGCTGGCAACAGGCAGCCCCCTGCGACATCATATGCCACTCCTTCCCATACTCACCAACCCACGGGCACTGCAGGCATTGATCCAGATAGAAAAGGGCCTGCAGATACTGTCCAGGGAGGTACCTGGGTTGGAACCATGTTTATGGTGTCCAGTTAGACCACATGGGGCCAGAGGAGTTTCCGAAACTAGGAGCAGAGGACAGGGTCACAGAGCAGATCCTGTGCAGCCCACCTTGGCTGTTCTGCAGCTCCTCCACGCTCTGGCCAATGCCTGCCCTCAGTCTACCCAGTCCTCATCGTCCTCATGTCCCCTCACTGAAGACCGCTACCAGCAAGAGCTGGAGCATCTGAAGGCCATGGGCTTTGCTAATCGTGATGCCAATCTTCAGGCCCTCATGGCCACAGGAGGAGACATTCATGCTGCCATTGAGAGGCTTCTGGGAATACCGGAGGCCTAGGTGCCTCCAGCTGATGCTCCAATGTGCCATCCCATGGAGAGGAGAGGGGAAAGGAAAGGGAAAGAGAGGGCGGGGGAGTAGCTTATTTTGGGAATTTCTCCTGCTCAGATCACGTGCACAATTATACAGCCTCCCCTCACCTCTCAAGCCTAGTCTACATTAAAAAGGATTGCGTGGATCTTGTGTGTTGTGTCAATTTCAGAGCAGGTGGGCAAAGAGAATGTTGTTTGGGGGAGCGATGGATCATGTTACATGGCCTTGGGTCTGGGCTTCACCTATTCTCATAACCGTCACCTCAGAGTAGGGGGAAACCCTGAGTCCTTTTTATTATCTACTCCTGTTCAATGGGCAATGCAGTTTCCCACCAACATTGCTATCATCACCACAATTCCAATTCCATGGTGACTCTGAAGGAATCCTGACGTTTGCTCTCCTGGGAAGCCACGAGTTTCTTCACAGACTCTGAAAGCCACCTATTCTTTGACAGTGTTTCTCTGTCTTGATATCGTCTCCTGATATTTCAGAAAAGTTGTTTAACTTGCCTTTCAGTTAGGGCTTCTCCTTGCTATCCACCTCAATGGAATAACAGACCTTAATAATAATGTTGGCAGTTCTCCTGGGAGCTAGACCTTGATACCTCCAGGCTGGTAGCAGCTACTATTTTCTATAAATTAATTTCTCCCTCTAGGAACTATTGCATTCTATCACTAGAATAGTATTAGAACAACAGACTCCCCCACCACCCCCCAACCCCCACCCAAATTCCTAGAATTTCGAGGAGTAGAGTTTGCAGCCAGGGCTGCAGAATCCTCTGTTACTTATTGTATGTGAAAGCTGAACTTCGGTCAGAGATAGGAAACTATGGAGAACAGTCCTGTGCTACATCCACAAGACATCAGCCCAGAGTAAAGGCCATAGCTAGGCCCCTGCACCCAGCTGGTAACAAGTGCGTGGTCCTTGCATCTCGTATTATTTCTGTAGGCAAAGCATGGGGAGGTGAGATGCTGCTGAAAAAGCCGCAGTTGGAAAAGAGGGTTGGATGGAGGGTCTTTGCTAAAACAATTCCTCCTTTCTGTAATATCAGTGTTGGAGTGAGATTAAAGGTTTAGGGAAGAAGGGAGGGTGCTGGGCAGAATGGGTGGATCAATTCCCACAGTGTTCGCATGAACATATATCAGTCCCCAGAATAACACAAGGAAAAATATAGTTCATGAGATGTATAGTTGAATCCTGAAGTCTGAGTAGAGCACATGGAGGATATCACACTGTCCCCTCATAATACTGTAGAAAATAAGCTTGATAGCCCTATGCACAAATTTCCAGTCAGACATGAGAATCAAAGGCACAGAGATAAGGGATCTGTACTCAGTACCAACTATTGGTTGGATGTCTACCAGTTGTAGATGTGTATCACAAAATTATACACAATTTCAATCAGACACACAGCCAACACACAGACCTCATGTAAACAGAATTGAAAATCACAAATTAAGATAAACTGGCTTTTCAGTTTTTCTAGGAAACGAAACTAAAATTATTGACTGTATTGCTTAATATAATACAGTTAAGGACTTATTAACTCAGTGTTAGTTTTCACTGGGAGTAAAATATTGAGAATTTCAGACATTACTCCTTGGATTTCTTTCAGTGTAGAGTAGTTGAGGGAGTACTCAAAAATCCAGGGAGCTGGGGGATAAAAATAAAACTAGAAACCACTCTCTCAGAATGAGAAGCCATTCACTTTTGAGTATAACTATTCCTTTGAAATTCCTGAAAGATATGAAAGTTATTTTCATTTTAAAGCTAGAGAAACAGACTCCAAGGGGTTAAGTGACTTCCCACACACCTGTGGTTGAAATTCTAAGCTGATTTTCCTGGTTCCAGCATCCTTATTCTGTGCACAGCATAGTCAGATGATGAGAGTGTGGGATTCACAGTGACCATTAAGGGAAAAAAGATCTGGTCAGATTGGAAAGGCTTGAATTTATTTTATTATTTTAAAATTAATATTAACTTAATTTTTATTTTATTTTGGAGTATAGTTGATTTGCAATGTTATGTTAGTTTCAGGTGCACAGCAAGTGATTCAGTTATACATATACATATATCCATTACTTTCAGATTCTTTTCCCAAATAGGTTATTACAGAATATTGAGTAGAGTTCCTTGTGCTATATAGGAGATCCTAGTTGATTATCTATTTATATATATAGTAGAGTGTATATATCAATCCTAAACTAATTTATCCCTCCTTGCCACATTTCTCCTTTAGTAGCCATAAGTTTGTCTTCAAAGTCTGTGAGTCTATTTTTATTTTGTAAATAATTTCATTTGTATCACTTTAATCAGGGCGATGGAAAGACTTAAGGTTCTGCCCAGAGTGTGGAATCTTATGGCTGGTAAATCAGTGATCAGAGTTGTGGTCTGTGGAATAACTTCTTCAGAAGGATCATTAGAAACAAGACCAAGGGTTAAGCAAAGAAGGACAGATATATCAAAGGAATGATGCAGAAGGCTGGAGTGGGTCAGCTACACAAGGGAGCTGAGGAAAAAGTAAGAGATATATGTTGAACTTATTTAAAATTATGTAGATATAAAAAAGTGAGAGAATATAATCCAAGAATAAAAGTGTAGTGATTAAAGAATTAAGATGTGTGTATCTCCCTGCTGTTCACTTCTATCTGCTCTATGTGGAGAATAATATCTAGGCAGATATCTTCCAACTTGTCTGTTTATATTTAAAAACAAAAGTCTATAGGGGCTATGCAACATTGGATAAGAGAAGTAGACAGGAATGAATCTACAGATCACTGCCACTGGAGCGGATATACCTTATACAATTCACTCAATTTCTTGGATTCCGCTAAAGTCAAAAGCATCCAGTTCCCATTTTACTGAGCTGCTGATTTTGCAGAAAATACAATTTAATGATCACTCTTCATATCCCAAGCACTGTCTAAGCATTTTAATATAGTTATATAGTGTAATTATCACAGTAAACCTGAGAAGTGATATAAAAAATCCTAAATATGTTTCAGTGTAACTAGCAATATTAGAGAGATTGCATAGCTTTCTCATATTTATTTAGTGAGCATTTTACATGTTAGACACTGTCTTAACTTTTCGACCTTCATTGATTTCTCTATTCCTCACTGCAACATTGAAGTGAAGTGAAGTGAAAGTCACTCAGTCGTGTCCGACTCTTTGTGATCCCATGGACTATACAGTCCATGGCATTCTCCAGGCCAGAATACTGGAGTGGGTAGCCTTTCCCTTCTCCAGAGGATCTTCCCAACCCAGGGATTGAACCCAGGTCTCCCACATTGCAGGCAGATTCTTTACCAGCTGAGCCACAAGAACACTGAAGTGGGTACCCTATCCCTTCTCCAGGAGATCTTCCTGACCCAGGAATCAAACCGGGGTCTCCTGCACTGCAGGCAGATTCATTTCCAACTGAGCGATCAGTTAGATGTTAACGTTATTCTCCATTTAATTGTTGCCCGAACTGAGGCACAGAGATTTGGCAGCATGCTCAAAGGTCACAAAACTAGTAAGTGGAGAAGGAGGATGTAAACCCAGGTATTCTAATGTAATTTATTATTTTTTGTGTGTGTGTGTGTATGCACATACATTTTTTTTAATCGAAGTACAGTTGATTTACAATATTTCAGGTATGTGGCAAAGTGTTGGCACATGCATTATTTTTAATGTTAAAAGAATTTAATTTTTATTCTTTCCATTCTTTTTCAAATTCTTTACCCATTTAGGTTACTACAGAATATTGAGCAGAGTTCCCTGTGTTATACAGTAGGTCCCTGTTGATTATCTATTTAAATAGAGCAGTGTATATATGTCAATCCCAAACTCCTATCTATTGCCACCTCCAACCTGTCCCCTCTGGTAGCCATAAATTTATTCTCTAAGTCTGTGAGTCTATTTCTGTTTGTAGATAAGTTCATTTGTATAATTTTTTAAGATTCTGCATACAAGTGATATTATATAATATCTGTCTTTCTCTGTGTGACTGACTTCTCTTAATATGATAATCTCCACGTCCATCCATGTTGCTGCAAATGGCATTATTTCACACTTTTTTATGGCTGAGTATTATTCCATTGTATATAAGTCAGATACTCTGACTTTAGACCATGTGTTTTTAATCACTGCCCAAATTTCTTGGATTTGGATTAGATAAACTTTAAATGTTCTTGCCCTTTTCTACTTGGACTCATAGAAGATAGTCCCACCGTGGCACCTAAACACTTTTTCAGAACAGGAACTGCTTTGCTTTCTAATAAATCACAGATGCATTTAAGGCAAAGATAAAAATATTAGGAGTTTTGTGCAGTAGCAGTATCATAGCTAATGAGGTTTATACAACACATGATTTTTGCTATTTAAAAACTTCTCCTAAAAGTAAAAATATTATTACTTTTCTGGGTTATTCATAATTGCTCAAGGAGCCTCAGAAGTAAGGTATCTTCAATGTGATTATCAATAACTTCAGTTCATCCCACCTTTAGCCTTCCAGCGCTTCCTCCCATGGAAACACATTCCACTTATATCAGAGGTCTCCATCCAGGAAAATGCACTCAGATAGCCATCATATATACTTCCCCCCCCCCCCCAATGTCTGATCTCTGCTCAGAATTCATGTTGAAAATTTCCCCACATGAAGCAGTCTTGGAAGTCGACTCCGAATCTCCTTGGTCCTAGCCCCATAGATGATTGGGTTGAGCACAGGAGGCACCAGCACATAGAGATTAGCCAGAAAGATGTGCACGTGCCTGGGGACTCGGTGCTGACCAAAACGGTGGGTGAGGAAGGAGAAGAAGGCAGGGATGTAGAAGACCAGGATGACCCCAAGGTGGGAGCCACAGGTACTCAGAGCCTTGTACTGGGCGTCACGGGATGGAAGGTGAAAGACAGCGTGGAGGATGAAGCCATAGGAGACAGAGATGAGGATGGAATCCAGACCCATGGCCAGAAGGGCCACAGTTAGCCCATAGACTATATTGACAGTGATGTTGGCACAGGCCAGTCGAGCAATGCCCATGTGCTCACAGTATGTGTGTGCCATGACGTGGTGCTGACAGTAGGGCAGTCGCCTCAACAGGAGGATGAAGGGGGAGACAATGGCCACACTACGAAGTATCCCAGCAAGGCCGATTCTGCCTATGACAGTGTGGTTGAGGATGGTTGTGTATCTCAGTGGGTTGCAGATAGCCACATATCGATCAAAGGCCATGGCAAGAAGAACCGAGGACTCTAAAGCATAAATAGAATGGACACAAAACATCTGGGCCAGACACCCGTCAAAGGAAATCTCACCTGCTTGGAACCACAAAATGGCCAGCATTTTGGGCACAGTGGTGGAGCTGAGAGCCAGGTCAGTGAGTGAGAGGAGGCAAAGGAAGAGGTACATGGGTGGCATTCCCAGCCAGTGCTACCAGATACATGGCACAAAAGGGGATGGCAATCCAGACGTGAGCCCACTCCAGCCCTGGGATCCCCGTCAGGAAGAGAGTGGCTGGGAGACGGTCATCGCTGATGTTGGATGCTGGCATTCTGCTTGGCAAATAAAGGGCTCTGTCCAAGGGGGAGGGTACACCTGTCCTGCAGCATGAGAGATTTGTTTCATTCACATAAAATAATGACCTTTCTGTGGAGTAGTCTTTCTTAGGCTGAGAGAAATATTTGTTATTAACTTGCTTAAGAATCTTAAAACACTCCTCCACATATTATCTGCTTTCCCTTCTGCTGATTCCTGTACTCATCAATCATATTTTGAGTTCTATATCCCAAGCAGCAAGCTAAGTATTTAAGCATCTGTCCAACCTGATTCTTCAGGGGTCACCTCCTACACTTCCTTTTCCCATGCCCTCAGAGACTTCTCTATTTTCCTTTTATCTATGTTTTTTTTTTAAATTTCAGTGAAGGTTTCCCTGTCTTCCTGATACCCTTTTATTTTTTATGTCCATAGATGTCTCATTCTTTTTTCCATTCTTCTGCTTACAAAATTCCATTGAGTGAGAGTATGTCTTCGCTATGGTATCTTCCACACTGACTGTGATAGTGTATCTAGTCATTTTGGTCACTGTCCATTAAGCCTCAGTTTTGACAACCTAATAACATTGCATTGCTTTTTAAACTTAATGATATAGTAATGTGTTCAGTTTTTGTGTGTGTGTGCTTGTAATGCACCTTCCCAGGTATATACCCCAAAGAATCTCTTTGTATAGCTCACTTGAAATGCCTAGAAAAAATATAGGAAATTATGAGTATGCTTACAAATCTCATGATTGAATATGTACAGCAAGTTGATATTCAAGAAGCATAATAGAAGAAAGCAAAATATACATCAACATGCTAGTTGGTAAGACAGCACTCCCTACTATGGCAAAGCCAGGCAAAGTCCAGCATGCCCACCAGTGTAATGTCTGGATATCCTGGCCAGATCAGAATACCAAGTACTCACAGAAGCTGACTAAGGGATAAAATCTGTGGCCCCAAGGTTGCTAACAGTGAAGATATCCTGGAAAGAGAGTCTGTTTCTGGCTGTTGAAGGCTAGTGAGTATTTACAGCCACTCTTCCTTGATAGCATACTGTTGACCCTTGAACAATGAGGGTGTTATAGATGCCAATCATCTGGGCAGCTGAAGATTCTAATATAATCTATTACCTGCCCTCCATGTAAGAGGTTTCTTGTAAAGTGGCTCATCATATCCACTGTTTGGCATTCATGGATTCAACCAACCACCGATCAGTAAGTATTACTGTAGTATTTTTTATTGAAAAATCCACTCATAAGTGAGTCTGCACAGTTCAAACCCTGTTATTTAAGTGTTAACTGTATTGTGTCCTTAAATCTGTATAGAATTTGGAGAAGCTCGAATTTTAACCCTGCTTCTGTAACAAAGTTTATATGTGAGTGGAAACAAATCTCTCCCTTTCCCAGCCAATCTTCATTTGGAAAGGGTGATGACTCTGCAGTCATTCTCTCTTTTCTATCTGCTCATGTTGCTGCATTGGAAAAATTGCTACAATACTTTTTGCCTTCAGTTTTTTGTCTCTAAATTGGAAATGGCATCACTTGATCTACCAGCTTCACAAGATTTTGTGGTAGAGCTTAAAATAGTATTTATGTGATTAAAAATTTGGACATCCCAAACAATCTCCTCTTCCTTCCTTCCTTTGTTTCTTTAACAAACACTTTTAGTATACTACAAAGATAATAGACTGTACTTAACATTTGAACCCCTAAACACTGGGGAGACCAAGTCCAGAGAGGTGAATATATATAGTCCAGATTACAAAGCATGTTAATTGCAAAACTAAAATTAGATTTTATGTGTTCTGATTCAGAGTTGCAAGCTTTTACTTCACCCAAATGACCATTAACATGAACAATATCTGAATTCCTATGTCTTTTGATCAAGGCATTATGTCAATAATTCAAGATGCTGCAATTATTTTGTTACTTATCTGAATTCCAAAGTGGTAAAGAGAATTAGGAAGCCCACCCTATTTCTGTAGAGGCTTCCACCGAAGACACCAACTGCTGTTGGGCCCCGTACACAGGACTGAGATGCCAGGGGAGAGAAGCTTGGATGGTGGAGGGCAGAGGGCTGGAATCACTACCACCTTCCTGCCTCCTTTCTTCCCAGTTTATTCATGGCCCCCTAAGGAAGATATCAAGTGGTTACTGTAAGACAGCCACTACTCTGTGTCCATCTGGGTCTGAAACAATGGGATAAGGATATTGGACTGGAGCTTTACTCTAGCCCATAGTGCAAGCATCCTTCCCAGATTGTCCCAGGATCTGGTTCTTTGAGGTTCCTTTCTCTCATAAGACCTCAATAATTATGCTCTGTGTCTTTCCACTGAACACAGACACTGAGTTTGAATTCTATGAGCGTGTGTAGCCATGTAGTATGTGAGTGTGAGGCTGTTTGGATAGAATGCCAGGTTGTGCAGGAGGTGTGTATGTGAATACAAAATGTTGCTTACAAGTGTAAAAGCTATTTTTGTGCAGGTGTAAGTGGGAGCAGTAAGGAAGCAAAGGGCTCTGAATGTGCAATCTGGGCTGAGATGTGTGATCTTTTATCTAATGCCAAGTGTCTGGGCTCAGTGTATGTCCTCAGCTCATCTCTGTGTTCCTACCTCCTCTGGTCCAGGGATATGTAAATAAGGTTATTTATTGATTATGCCCATGATGCTCAGGTGTGAAATCAAAGATGACTCCTCTAGGGATTTGGTGCACATTTTGAGAGACAGAAAGAAAGGGAAGGTAGATAAAGTAACTGAGGGAAGAAAGGGACATTTTCCTTCATGACTTTTCAAAGAAAGTGGAAATTAAGCATCTAGTGTATGATGGATTATATTTTATCCTCCCTTCTAATTTCTTGCCTCCCCCTCCCCCATCCTCTCATTCTCTTCTCTTTGCTTTATTCCTGTGCCACCCCTTGAACTCCCTCTCTTGTGGGTACACCAGAATTCTGTGCTTATGAGGCGTGGTGAGATAATCATGAGAAAGGGACAGCAGGTAATGGTAGTGGACCTGTGCACACATCATTGTGCAATCAGATTTCACTTACAAACACAAGTTCAAAGGTAAAATTATCATGAATTTCATGATGATGACAGCAGAGTGGTAAGGAAAGCCAGAGGCCATTCTGCGCATGGATGTTATGTAATTGCCCAGGTCATATGCCCATGAAGCCAGTGCTGATAGGGAGTGACATCAGCGCTGCAGGTAGATCACCTGAGATCCCTTGACATCAACCATCTATCATGTCCTGCACTAGCATCGCTTCCATCAACCCCTTCCAAGACTAGTTATTCTCTCCTCCATAACTTCAGAATACTGTACTCACTTTCCTTCTAATAGACCTCTCTTGAATAACTTTAAACTGAGGTCTTCACTGGAGTTTCTAGAAGAATATTCAAAACACTATATGCTCCCTTCAGAATTTTGACAACTAAAAAATATCATCCAAAGTTTAAAAGGTAGAAATAGACATAATTTTCAGTATATTGTGAATATTGACATTTAAAACTCCCATATGACCATTTAAAGTGGACCCTATGGACTCTTTATGCCCTTAAAACTGTTAACTCATCATTATTTATTTCAAAGTAAATAAACAAGCTTTTCTTAACTGTCAGGAATTTAATATATTGCTTTGTTTCCTTGACTCTGCTCCATTTTCCCACATATATTTTTACTTGAATCTTTCATGATAATTACTCTTTTATTCATGTAATAATAATTTTTATGTGTGTTGGAATTTTTGTTTCCTTTAACATTAGGCTCAAATGTTTAGCCAAGTTGCTTAGTCATGAATGACTCTTCGCAACCCCATGGATTATACAGTCCATGGAATTCTCCAGACCAGAATACTGGAGCCTTTCTTTTCTCCAGGGAATCTTCCTAACCAAGGGATCAAACCCAGGTTTCCTTCATTGGAGGTGGATTCTTTACCATCTTAGCTACCAGGGAAGCCCTAAAATGTTTAAAATATTATTAATTAAAAAAAAGATATCATTGATTTATAACCTATATAAGTTTCATGTGTGCAACATTATATTTCAACTTCTGTTTACACTACAGCTTGGTCAACATCAAAATTTAGTTTCCATGTGTCAGCCTACCTCTTTCAGTCCCTTTCCTCTTTGGTAATCACTATTCTTTTCTCTCTCTACATGCGCTTGTTTTAGTTTTTATTGGTTTGCTTCTCTGGTTGTTTATTTATTTATGAATTTCACATGTGAGTGAAATCATATGGTATTTATCTTTCTCCTTTTGGCTTATTTCACTTAGCATGATACCCTCAAGGTCCATCCATGTTGTCACAAATGGAAAGATATCATGTTTTTTTTTATGACTTAGTAGTATTCCAGTCTACATACACACTGCATCTTCCTTATCCATTCATCCATTTATTGGAACAGTTTCCATCTCAGCTGTTGTAAATAACTGCAGTGCACTTTGTGGTCTATGTATCTTTTGGTCACTCAGATGGGAAAGAATCTGCCTGTAATGCGGGAGACCCAGGTTCGATCCCTGGGTCAGGAAGATTCCCTGGAGAAGGGAATGGCAAACCACTCCAGTATTCTTGCTTGGAGAATTCTGTGGACAGAGGAGCCTGGTGGGGCATAGTCTATGGGATCACAAAGAGTCAGACACAACTGAGTGACTAGCATACACATCTTTTTAAATTAGTGTTTTTGTATTCTTTGATATATACCCAAATTTGAAAAGCTGGATCATATGGTCTTCCTATTCTTAAGTCTGTGAAGAATTTCCATACTGTTTTCCATAGTGACTGCACCAATATATATTCCTAGAAACAATGCCCCAGGGTTCCCCCTTTCCCTATATCTTCACCACGTTTATCTTGTCTGTTTTAGTTTTTAGCTTTAACAACTTGTTACCTTGTTCATCCTGAAATTTTTTATAAAGGTAAAAAAAATTTTAAGGATAAATATTATCATCATTTTATTTGATCTCTTTTGATTTTCTATGAGCCTTGGGAAAACAGACTCAGTGTCTTTTTAAAAAAATTATTTAGCTATAATTGGCATACAATATTGTGTTAGTTTCATGTGTACAGCAAAGTGAATCTGTTATACATATGCATACACAATACATATATATCCACTGTTTTTAAGATTCTTTTCCCATATAGAGCATTGCAGAGTATTGAACAGAGTTCCTGGTGGTACATAGCAGGTCCTTGTTAGTTATCTATTTTATATGTAATAGTGTCTTGTAATTTTTTATATTAATCATCCTAACAAGTGTGAGTGATATCTGATTGTATTTCTAACTTTTATTTCCCTAGTAATTAAGTGACACTGAACTCTTTTTGTATGCCTGTCGGCCATCTGAGTCTCTTCTTTGGAAAAATGCCCATTCAGAACCTCTGTCCATTTTTAATGTTTGTTTGTTTTTCTGCTGTTGAGTTGTATGAGTTATTTACATATTTTCAATATTAACCCCTTATTGGATATATGATTTGCAGATATCTTATCATTTTGTAGGCTATCTTTTTGTTTTGTTTGCTGTGCAGAAGCTTTTTAGAGAAGCTTTTAATCATTTATTTATTTATTGAGCATTTTCAGGCACTGTTCTACATGTTGTACATACATTCAGTAATTTACTTAATCTTCACCATAATTCAAGAGTTAGATATAATTAATCATTGTCCCAATTCTACAGTTCACCAAAATAGACATAGAAATGTTTAGTAATGTGCTCAAAGTAGAAAACCAACAATAAAGGAGAAAGCATTCAAACTCAGGCCCTCTGATTTCAGATCTTGTGCTCTTAACCACTGTCCAAAGATTTGGAGTTCAGACTCAAGTTCACTCTAGATGTTTCACTTTGGTTTTCTTTTTTTGTCACTTAACATTCCAATAGAAAAACCCACCATGAGATGCAGTGTCCACTCCAGAACAGAACTGACTAGCATTTTGGAAAGCTACACTCCCTTCTGAGATAATACAGAAACTACCTTATTACCTTGTTCTGAGCAATTCAGAATTGCTCAAGGAGCATATTCAGTGTAATTCTTAACATGTCCCATTTATCTGATCATTCTTCATAAAGTACTTCCTTCCATATCACCATCTCTCACATCATAGGCTTTACCTTTGTAAATGTAGCTGGATAATTATCCTTCCCATTTACCTTTCATTCTCATCTCCAACTGCTGCAAGAACTCACACTGAGACCTTCCACAAGAGAGGCAGTCTTGGAAGTCGACTCCGAATCTCCTTGGTCCTAGCCCCATAGATGTTTGGGTTGAGCACAGGAGGCACCAGCACATAGAGATTAGCCAGAAAGATGTGCACGTGCCTGGGGACTCGGTGCTGGCCAAAACGGTGGGTGAGGAAGGAGAAGAAGGCAGGGATGTAGAAGACCAGGATGACCCCAAGGTGGGAGCCACAGGTACTCAGAGCCTTGAGCCTGGCATCTTGAGATGGAAGACGAAAGACAGCATGGAGAATAAAGCCATAGGAAATGGCAATGAGGATGGAATCCAGACCCACAACCAGAAGGGCCACAGTTAGCCCATAGACTATATTGACAGTGATGTTGGCACAGGCCAGTCGAGCAATGCCCATGTGCTCACAGTATGTGTGTGCCATGACGTGGTGCTGACAGTAGGGCAGTCGCCTCAACAGGAGGATGAAGGGGGAGACAGCAGCTATACTCCTGAATATACCCATAAGGCCGATTCTGCCTATGACAGTGTGGTTGAGGATGGTTGTGTATCTCAGTGGGTTGCAGATAGCCACATATCGATCAAAGGCCATGGCAAGAAGAATCGAGGACTCTAAAGCATAAATAGAATGGACACAAAACATCTGGGCCAGACACCCGTCAAAGGAAATCTCACCTGCTTGGAACCACAAAATAGCCAACATTTTGGGCACAGTGGTGGAGCTGAGAGCCAGGTCAGTGAGTGAGAGGAGGCAAAGGAAGAGGTACATGGGCGCATGAAGGGCACTGGCTGTCACTATGACCAGAATGAGGGTGGCATTCCCAGCCAGTGCTACCAGATACATGGCACAAAAGGGGATGGCAATCCAGACGTGAGCCCACTCCAGCCCTGGGATCCCCGTCAGGAAGAGAGTGGCTGGGAGACGGTCATCGCTGATGTTGGATGCTGGCATTCTGCTTGGCAAATAAAGGGCTCTGTCCAAGGGGGAGGGTACACCTGTCCTGCAGCATGAGAGATCTGTTTCATTCACATAAAATGATGATTTTTCTGTGAAGTCATCTTTTTTAAGCTAAGAAAAATATTTATTGTTATAAGTTGCTTAAGAATCTTAAAAGTTTCTATAACATAATTCAGTTTTTCATCTGCTAATTCCTATACTCATTAATCATGCTTTGAGTTCTATATCCCAAGAACCATGATAAGAATTTAAGCATTTGCTCTGTCTAACCCCTCTAGACTTATCTCCTACCACATTCTGCACATTATTCATTTTTTTTTGTCCCGATACATCTAAGAATATTTATTGTCTCTCTCTCTTTTTTAAAATTTACAGTATCAGCATTTCCTTTGCCCAAGGAGACTTTTTCCTTTTCTTTCTCTCTAATTTTTAAACTCTGGGCAAGTCTCTTTGCCTTCCAAAAGCTTTTCCTCTCTAACTTAGTCCTTAGTTGTCTATTTCTGTTCATCCATCACTTTCCAAAATCCTATTGAGCTGAGACTGCATCTTTACGCAATTGCAACCTCCAGACAACATGACTGTGTCTCTACCTAGAAAGTTTGCTTAATATTCACCAAAAGACTGAATCCTAGTAACTTCTTAGCAACATAGTATTCACTTATTGCCTTAATGCTACAATATTTTGCTTACTTACTCTGTGTTTGCAAGGTAACTGCCCAAATACACACCAAATGACTTATTTTTATGTCTCACTTGAAGTGCCTATATAGAGACTAGGCAGCCTGAATATACGCAAATACTCCATAACTGAATATCTACATTATTTTGAGTACATATGTGAGTTCAGTGGAAGAAAGCAAGAGGTGTAGTCAACATGCTATCTAGGGAGACAGCACTTCAAACTACGCAAAGTCAGCCTGAAGCCTTATAGTCCTACCAGTTAATGGTTGCATGTAACAGCCAGATCAGAATGCCAAGTGCTGATAGAAGCAGATTGAGGGAGGAAGTAGAGTGTCCTAGCATTCACCAACGGTAGACATCCTGGATGAGTGAATACATGACTACTATAGAGTGGTGGTAGTATACACATCTTCCCTTAGTAACACTGTACACCTAAAAGCATCCTTTGTAAAAGGCCTGAAATCCGGAGCTTTAGTTCTGAGTTTGTCACAAGAGTGTTACTTAACCTTGAGAAAATCTCTTCCCTTCTCTGGGAAGTCTCAATTTATAAAAGCAACAATTATGGAATCCTTGTCTTAGCTTTTCTGCCTATTCACTATTTAGCATTAAAAAGTACCACAACCTTTTTGAGGCTCAATTTTTGTATTTATATATTAGAAATGGAAACACCTGGCTTATTTTTTTTATGGGTGATAAAGAGTAAAGCATATAGTCTTTTAAAAGATTTATTTATTTTTAATTGAAGGATAATGCATATAGTCTTATTAAGTTTGTACACCAAAAACAATGTGTTCCCCCTTTTGTTACAAGCTCTTGGTCCCATAGCCACATATAGGAGTGTTACAAAATATAGTAATTGTATCTCTGCCTTAGTAAAATGAAATCCAAGTTCAGAGAAATGAACTGATGTAATTCAGATCATAACATATCCTACTTTAGAAGTGAAATTAAGTCTTAGGTCTCCTGATTCAAGGTATGGTGTTTTTCCCTCACTTAACTGTCCATTTATATGGCTGTTACTTTACTTCCTATCTTTTTCTTTCAAGGCACTGCAGTGTCATTATCTGCATTGCTATGATACAATTATTCATTATCTGGACTCCAAAGAGTCACATAAATGTGAAAAGCCCCTCTTATCTGCTTTGAGATTTTCACAGATGGCCCCAGCCACTAAAGGAAAGAAGCTTGGGTGCCACACAAGGGAGCTAGAGTCTCTTCTCTTCCTCTCTTTACCCAGTCTAGTCTTGCCCACAAAGGAAGATTTCAAATGGTTATTTTAAGGCAGCTGCTACTCTGTGACCATCTATAGATAGGAGGACCAGAGAGATTAGGTATAATCAAGATTGCTTTTCAGGGAAAGTCATAGAAAAAAGACATTGTGCCAGAGCACCACTCTGAGTGGAATGGGGGAATTGTCTCCAACTTTTCCCATTCAGCCTTGTTTCTGGGTCACTACGATAGCTATGTGTTTGAGGTCTCCTTCTAAGATATAAACTTCAATCATTGAACTTGGAGTTCTTTCTCAGAACACAGTATTTTCAATTCAAAAACATACCTGTGTGATTGGCATGCATTCACAAGTGAAGCACACTGAGGTTGAACTCTGTAATGCGTGTCATATATGAGTGTGAGGTTCTGTGGGAGGCTGTGTGGAGGTTTGTGCAGGTACTATGTTCCTGAACGTAATTTTTTTTTTTTTTAGATGTGAAAGTTGTGATGTCATGCATGTGTGCAAGTGTGATTTAGATGATGATAGGATCTGAGTATGGCATCTGAAGTCTGATCTCTTCTCAGTTTTAAGTCTTGTCCTCAGTGAGTGTCTTCATCTTAGCTTGGGGGTTCCAGCCTCCTCATGTCAACAGGCTTGGTAAGTGCAGTTATTTATTAACTCTCTCTGACTCTCAGGTATGAACCCAAGGGGATTACTCTAGGGATTTGGAAGAAGTAGGGTAATTGGATACCCATATGCAAAAGACTGAAATTGGGCTCCTCTCTCAAACTTAACTCAAAATGAATCAAACATCTAAATATAAGACAAATCTACAACAACTTGAAAAAAACCTTAAGAGTAAGTCATTGTGTGCCTGTGTTAGCTGGTGGTTTTATGACACACCAAAATCACAAGGGACCAAAGGGGAAAAAATAGATAAATTGGACTTTATAAAAAATATACTTTTAGTATTTCTAGATCAGTGTCAAGAAAATGAAAAAGACAAACCACAGAATGGGAGAGAAGTTTTATAAATCATATACCTGATAAGTACCATGGCTGATTCATGTTGATGGATGGCAAAAACCACTACAGTGTAAGAGGATTCCCTTTTCTCCACACCCTCTTCAGCATTTATTGCTTGTAGACTTTTGGATAGCAGCCATTCTGACTGGTGTGAAATGACACCTCATTGTGGTCTTGATTTGCATTTCTCTGATAATGAGTGATGTTGAGCATCTTTTCATGTGTTTGTTAGCCATCTGTATGTCTTCTTTGGAGAAATGTCTGTTTAGTTCTTTGGCCCACTTTTTGATTGAGTCGTTTATTTTTCTAGAATTAAGTTGCAAGGGTTGTTGTTTATTTTTGAGATTAATCCTTTGTCAGTTGCTTCGTTTGCTATTATTTTCTCCCATTCTGAAGGCTGTCTTTTCACCTTGCTTATAGTTTCCTTTGTGGTGCAGAAGCTTTTAATTTTAATTAGGTCCCATTTGTTTATTTTTGCTTTTATTTCCAATATCCTGGGAGGTGGGTCATAGAGGATCCTGCTCTGGTTTATGTTGGAGAGTGTTTTGCCTATGATCTTCTCTAGGAGTTTTATAGTTTCTGGTCTTACATTTAGATCTTTAATCCATTTTGAGTTTATTTTTGTGTATGGTGTTAGAAAGTGTTGTAGTTTCCTTCTTTTACAAGTGGTTGACCAGTTTTCCCGGAGCCACTTGTTAAAGAGATTGTCTTTTCTCTATTGTATATTCTTGCCTCCTTTGTCAAAGATAAGGCATCCATAGGTGCATGGATTTATCTCTGGGTTTTCTATTTTGTTCCATTGATCTATATTTCTGTCTTTGTGCCAGTACCATACTGTCTTGATGACTGTGGCTTTGTAGTAGAGCCTGAAGTCAGGCAGGTTGATTCATCCAGTTCCATTCTTTTTCAAGATTGCTTTGGCTATTCGAGGTTTTTTGTATTTCCATGTAAATTGTGAAATTATTTGTTCTAGTTCTCTGAAAAATATGGTTGGTAGCTTGATAGGGATTGCATTGAATCTCTAGATTGCTTTGGGTAGTATACTCATGTTCAATATATTGATTCTTCTGGTCCTTGAACATGGTATATTTCTCCATCTATTTGTGTCCTCTTTGATTTCTCTCACCAGTGTTTTATAGTTTTCTATATATAGGTCTTTGTTTCTTTAGGTAGATATATTCCTAAATATTTTATTCTTTTTGTTACAATGGTGAATGGAATTGTTTCCTTAATTTCTCTTTCTGTTTTCTCATTGTTAGTGTATAGGAATGCAAGGGATTTCTGTGTGTTGATTTTATATCCTGCAACTTTACTATATTCATTGATTAGCTCTAGTAATTTTCTGGTGGAGTCTTAGGGTTTTCTATGTAGAAGATCATATCATCTGCAAACAGTGGGAGTTTTATTTCATTTTTTTTTCAGTCTCGAAATAGAACTGCCATATGACCCAGCAATCCCACTGCTGGGCATACACACCGAGGAACCCAGAATTGAAAGAGACACATGTACCCCAATGTTCATCACAACACTGATTCTAATAGCCAGGACATGGAAGCAACCTAGATGTCCATCAGCAGATGAATGGATAAGAAAGCTGTGGTACATATACACAATGGAATGTAACTCAACAATTAAAAAGAATACATTTGAATTAGTTCTAATGAGGTGGATGAAACTGGAGCCTATTATACAGAGTGAAATAAGCCAGAAAGAAAGACACCATTACAGTATACTAACACATGTATATGGAATTTGAAAGATGGTAACAATAACCCTGTATGCAAGACAATGAAAGAGACACAGATGTATAGAACAGTCTTTTGGACTCTGTGGGAGAGGTTGAAGGTGGGATGATATGGGAAAATGACATTGAAATATGTAAATTATCATATGTGAAATGAATCGCCAGTCCAGGTTTGATGCATGATACAGGGTGCTCGGGGCTGGTGCCCTGGGATGACCCAGAGGGATGGGATGGAGAGGGAGGTGGGAGGGGGGTTCAGGATGGGGAACACATGAACATCCATGGAGGATTCATGTCAATGTATGGCAAAACCAATATAATATTGTAAAATAAAATAAAAAAGAATAAATAAAACTAGAAAAAAAAACACTACAATATTGTAATTAGCCTCCAATTAAAATAAATTGATTAATAAAAAAATTTAATATCCAAAATATATGAAGAGCTCTTATAACTCAACAACAAAAAGACAAATTAATTAAAAATAGGCAAATGATTTGGACATACATTTCTACAAAGCGAGACAGATAAGCACAAAAGAGATGTTCAGCTTCATTAGTCATTAAGTTCAGTTCAGTTCAGTCACTCAGTCGTGTCCAACTCCTCGCGACCCCAGGAATCGCAGCACGTCAGGCCTCCCTGTCCATCATCAACTCCCGGAGTTCACTCAAACTCACATCCATCGAGTCGTTAATGCCATCCAGCCATCTCATCCTCTGTCGCCCCCTTCTCCTCCTGCCCCCAATCCCTCCCAGCATCAGAGTCTTTTCCAGTGAGTCAACTCTTCACATGAGGTGGCCAAAGTACTGGAGTTTCAGCTTTAGCATCATTTCTTCCAAAGAACACCCAGGACTGATCTCCTTTAGCATGGACTGGCTGGATCTCCTTGCAGTCCAAGGGACTCTCAAGAGTCTTCTCCAACACCACAGTTCAAAAGCATCAATTCTTTGGCACTCAGCTTTCTTCACAGACCAACTCTCACATCCATACATGACCACTGGAAAAACCATTAGTCATTAGGGAAATGAAAATCAAAACCACTATGAGATATCACTCCACACATTAAAAGGGTTATAAACAAAAATAAAATAAAAAACAAAATCAGAAAATAACAAATGCTAGAAACATATGGAGAAAATGGATTCTTCATACTTTGCAGGTGGGAATGTAAATTTTGGTGAAGCCACTTTGGACAACAGTTAGGCTTTTTTTCAAACAGTTATACATAGTGACTCAGCACTTTTATTGCTAGGTATTAATAAATACTCTAAAGAGCTAAAAACCTATTTTCACATAAAAGTTTGTTTACAAATATTTAAAGAAGAATTATTTCTAATAAATAAATAATTTGCATTTAAATAAAAATTTCAGAATAGACAGGTCTACAAAAACTGAAAGTAAATTAGTTATTGCCAGGGTCTGGGATAAATGAGAATAAAGAGTGACTGCTAATGGTAATGGGATTTCATTTTAGAGTGATTAAAAATGTTCTGCAAACTTTGCAAATATGCTAAAAAAAACAGTGAATTTACAACTTTTATGGTATATAAATTATATATTAATAACAAAATTTTTAAAAAATCATAGAATTTGTAATCATTAAAACTTGAAATTTCAACTGCCTAGGATCTATTTACATATGTGACACTATGGACAAGGCAAGCCCTGGATCTGAGTGTAGGGTACTGAGGAAGGGGCCAGGTTTGTCTCCCAGATCTTAGCTGGTAGCCTTGTGGGAAAGCCAGAAATTTATGGTCATGAGAATGAGAAAGATTGAATTAGCTTCTTTTATTCTTTTCCTTTTTAGTTTCCTCTATTTTTGAGGGATGTTGCAGAGAGAGGCACAAGTAGAAAGACAGTCAATTAAGTAGGAAAAAAAAAGATAAAAAGGAAAAAAGGTAGAGATGGTAATGATTAACAGGTAGGTGAAACATGTTCCAGGGTCTTTACTGGATAAAAATTCTTATTAGGTTTTCTGAAAATGTTAAGTGATAAAGTGATTAAGTGATTAAGTGAGTGATCTATGTTTGAATGCAGTTCTGCTTTTGCTCAGTCACTTCAGTCATGTCTGACTTTTTGTGACACCATATACTGTAGTTCCCCAGGCTCCTCAGCCTGTGAGATTCTCCAGGCAAGAATACTGGAGTGGGTTGACATTTTCTTCTCCAGTTCTGCTACTCAGTGGTATTATAACTTTGAACCTAATTTGACCTCCTGGGCAATTAATTTCTCTCACCAGTAAAATGGGAAGATAACATTTCTCTCCAAATTTGGTTGTTAAGATTGAAAATGACAATATTTAAGAACTTCTTGATGGAGTCCAAGGAAAATTATAAACACAGAGTATTATTGATGATTATTGTGTTTCTATCACTTGCAGTTCTAACCAAATCTACATTTTGGCTTCTGAAAATTCCTTAAGAAGAGAAGGGAGACTTGGCATGGAGAAAAGAAACCCCAGAGCTGAAGGTCAGGAGGAATTAGTTATATTATTGGCAGTTATACTCTTGATCTTTCAGAGCCCTTGGAACCCACCCTGGAGGAGATCTAAGGGGTCATGAGGACCTGGTGTGGGGGCAGCTAAGCCTTGCTCAGCTGGGAGGAGAGAAGGTGTTACTGAAAGTAAACTGAAGTCCACTTTCCTACAGGCAGTAAAGCCAGTTCACTGACAACTACTAACACTGGCAGGTGGTAAAGGAAGGTTCAGCATTTATTGTTGGAGGAAGGTGCCAAGCAGAAGTCTGGGGCAGCTAGTGCTCAAAATCCAAAACTCCCCAATGGGTTTCAGCAAAGCATTTTTAAAGACAAAGTGAGGGAGGGGGATTTCAGGGTCTGTGATTAGCTTGTGCACAATTCTCTGATTGGTTGATGGTAAGGTATAAGAAGCACAAGCTGGAATCAAGATTGCCAGGAGAAATATCAGTAACTTCAGATATGCAGATGACATTACCCTTATGGCAGAAAGTGAAGAGGAACTAAAAAGCCTCTTGATAAAAGTGAAAGTGGAGAGTGGAAAAGTTGGCTTAAAGCTCAACATTCAGAAAATGAAGATCATGGCATCTGGTCCCATCACTTCATGGGAAATAGATGGGGAAACAGTGGAAACAGTGTCAGACTTTATTTTTTTGGGCTCCAAAATCACTGCAGATGTTGACTGCAGCCATGAAATTAAAAGACGCTTACTCCTTGGAAGAAAAGTTATGAGCAACCTAGATAGCATATTCAAAAGCAGAGACATTACTTTGCCAACAACGGTCCATCTAGTCAAGGCTATGGTTTTTCCAGTGGTCATGTATGGATGTGAGAGTTGGACTGTGAAGAAAGCTGAGTGCCAAAGAATTGATGCTTTTGAACTGTGGTGTTGGAGAAGACTCTTAAGAGTCCCTTGGACTGCAAGGAGATCCAAGCAGTCCATTCTGAAGATCAGCCCTGGGATTTCTTTGGAAGGAATGATGCTAAAGCTGAAGCTCCAGTACTTTGGCCACCTCATGTGAAGAGCTGACTCATTGGAAAAGACTCTGATGCTGGGAGGGATTGGGGGCAGGAGGAGAAGGGGACAACAGAGGATGAGATGGCTGGATGGCATCACTGACTCGATGGACATGAGTCTGAGTCAACTCTGGGAGTTGGTGATGGACAGGGAGGCCTGGCGTGCTGCAATTCATGGGGTCACAAACAGTCAGACACAACTGAGTGACTGAACTGAATTGAAGGTGTAAGACAGTGTCACAGGGTTAACATTATCAATCTTTGGGCTCCAGCCAGACTGGGGGCCACATGCTTATGGTTATCCAGTAGTTAACTTCCATTTGGTGGGGGGTTCAGTATCTGTTTAACCACTGAGGAAATGTGCATCAGATACAATTCTCTATGTATTTCAGGGAGGAACTAAAGATTCTGTAACTGCCATACGACTGATTGAATTGTTACCAGTTCTCCTGGCCCAACTGCTACTTTTGTCAGTGCATGCTCATATCAATTATTATTATTAATTCTTGAGCTGAATTTTTTGTGACTCAGGGGAGTCCTGGGACACTACAGCTTTTGTATAAAAAAGAGGCAGGCAAAGGACATGGGGGAGGAGTCTGCCCTAGGAAGGCCCCACAGGGTCCTGCTCAGTTACAGTTGTGTTGTCTTGGCCTTTGCAGACAGGTCTGAAACAACCTTGGGAATAGATTGCAAGAGGTGTCTACTGGGATCCCACTGTGAGGAGCCTATTCCCAAATCGGCTTAGCTGGGAGACATTATGGCTTTACTATAGCTCTTCCATGGCTCAGAGCCTGAGAGGCAACTCCTGTAAAATGTGGTGTGTGTAACATCTTCTACAGCCTTGCCCTCACTTGGAGAAAATATAGCCCAATCCTCTTGGAGCACCAGAGTCCAGTTGGGGCATTCTCCTATCACTGTTCTTCTGTCTTCATTTTTATTTTCTCTTTCTTCTCCCTCTCCAGGTTTAATTTTCCAACCACTGTCTCCCTAAAATCCCTTCTCTGGTCTTACACTTCCTTTCTCTCACCCAACCTGTCCCTTTCCAGTGTTACTTCTCCTATATTTATCCTCTTTTCTCTGCCTCCTCCTCACTCTCTGTCTTTCCTCTTTCCCTTCAATCCTTCTCCCTCTATCACCTCTCTCTCCATCTTCTGCTCCACTTTCTATTTGGCATGAACGTTGAGAAAAAAATATTAAGGAACAGAGAAGAGCACTTGCTGAACTTCAGCAACATCTCTACTTAGGACAGGAAAGAGGTACTAAACCTGGCCCTACTCTGGAGCAGGAGGTTTTTAGTTAAGGCAATTTGAGACTTTCTTAGAGTAGAACATGTGACATGATAAAGTGGAACTCAAGAGTGGGCTGCTCAAGAAGTGGGTGACCCATGCATGTCCTTAAGACTGTCTCCTCTAAAATCCTCAGTGACAGTTTCTCTATGTGTACTAAAAAGAGGTCATCACACTGTACAGGTTTCCCAGGGCTTATCTGGCTCATTCATCCTCCCTACTTCTTCAAACCCAATGCTGCTATTCAGCATCCCCATTCTTCAGCAGTAATTCCCTGAAAACTTTGTTCCGGACACTTATTGCACTGGTAGAGAATTTCTCTCTGATTTCTAATCTGATTGTTCATTGATGTGATACTGAGCTTCTGAAAGAGAAAAAGCAAAATTTCCCCCAGGGTTCACTTAAAATAATAAAGTAATCAGTGGTGGGTAATTACACTTAACTGTTAGAAATTATCCATGAGAGGCAAAGGAGAACTAGTAAGTTCCAAAACAGATAGGCAGAGTCACTTATCACAGTGTATTAAAGGATTTTGGACATGTCAGAGCAATATTATAAAATATTCCCAAATATAGTTTCTTTCCCAGATAGTTGTAACTCCCCTGTGTGAGAGACCAAAGGAAAAGATGCAAGATGCATTGATTACCCTTTTAGCACCCCTCTCACAACCTCATTTGGTCCGGTGTCAAGGAAACATTTCTCATCATCTACTCTTGTTGAACTTGAAAGTCTGTGAGATGAAAAATTATGATCTATTGTGGAAATCAAAGAATGCTGTTTTTAACCACTCATAGGAAAAATAAGTTAATGAATAGGATGTTTTTCATGTTATAATTTTTTCTCTCCTAATTTTTCTTTAACTTTTACAATTTATTTTTGCTTGTCTCTACCATAATTTATTATGTGCTAATATGTGATTTTAAAATGCATATTTAAGTTTAATGTAAATATATTCCATGACTTTTGTCAAAGAAAGCATGCTATATAATTTATTTTCCATCTAAAAATGTTTTTAAATGATAATAATAGCAGTACTTCTATAATTCTTACTATGGATGTGACATGTTCCAAGTTCAATTTTTTTTTCTCTTTCTCTCCTTTTACCTTATACAGCATGTATGTATATGAATAGGGCAACTCTATTTTATCTTTATCTAAAAAATAAAGAAACTGAAGAAGAGAGTTTAAGAAATCTACCTAATGTCATACTGCTATTAAGTGAAAGCATTAGAAATCAAACGTTCTGATTCTATATGCTCTACTAGTAAGACTATGATGCCTTTTGAGACATGCTGACTCACCAGGCTTCCTTCATGTATCCTTCCAGTGTGAAATGTGGGACTCTGGATCACAAAGTCACCTCAGGATGGGAACTGAATTGCTAAGTTACAGCTCTAGTCATGTAACTGCTTCCCAAGAAAACCTGGAGTAATTCCTTTTCCTTCCTTGCACCCTTGGTTCTTCGTCTGTCAGGTTGGATATAAGTGTTTACATCTCTTGCTGCTGCTGCTGCTGCTGCTAAGTCGCTTCAGTCATGTTCGACTCTGTGAGATTCCATAGATGGCAGCCCACCAGGCTCCCCCATCCCTGGGACTGTCCAGGCAAGAACACTTTCTCCAATCCACATTTGAAGGGAAGCTGTGATAATGGTCATAAGGAAGTCAACTAGAAGACTACCAGTAAGACTTAAAGAGCTGGTCAACCACCCTGAGTACTTATTGACTCTTTTCTGAAAGATGTCAAGAAAGACCTCTTTTTCTCAGCTACTAGAGTTTCATGACCTTCTGGTCATCCTCCCAGTGTATTTTAAGAATAAAATCTATGAATAATGATTTATGAACCTAAGTGTTTCTTTTCCTCCCTGGGAACAGTATAGTCTTAAACATATGATGTAATTTCTCCAAAAAATTATACTGGCTAATGACAGTTGTCCCCAGCCTCTCATGGGCAACTTCAAGATCAATGTCTCTGATGCTCCCATCTTTATCTTGACGGGCTTCCCAGGAATGGAGGCCATGGAGCCCTGGCTATCTTTTCCTCTCCTTCTGCTCTATGCCATCGCCATTGTGGGAAACGTCCTGATCCTCCTCATTGTTAAGGAGCCAAGTCTGCACCAGCCCATGTACTACTTCTTGTCCCTACTGTCTGTCAATGACTTGGGGGTGTCCTTTTCCACACTGCCGACTGTGCTGGCTACCCTCTGCCTCCGGGCCTGGGTGATTGCCTTTTAATGTCTGCTTAGCCCAGATGTTTTTCATCCACCTCTTCTCTTGGACAGAGTCTGGCGTCCTTCTGGCCATGAGCTTCGATCACTACGTGGCCATCTGCAACCCACTGCACTATGCCACTGTGCTCACCAATGCCCGCATTGTGGCCATGGGCCTGTGTACTGTCCTACGAAGCTTTGCCCTCATCTTGGTCTTCCCACTGCTGCTGCACAGATTAACTTTTTGCCACCCCCGGAACATCCTTTCCCATGCCTACTGCCTTCATGTAGATATGATTAAGCTGGCATGCACTGATGTCTCCCTCAATAGCCACTATGGACTGTCCATTGTGCTTTTCACCTTTGGCCTGGACTCTACCCTCATTCTTCTCTCCTATGTACTTATCTTTCGGTCAGTGCTAGCCATTGCCTCCCCAGGGGAGAGCCTCAAGACGCTTAACACATGTGTGTCCCATGTCCCAGCTGTGCTCATCTTCTACGTGCCTATGGTGAGTGTGTCCATGGTACATCGCTTTGGTGCTGGCCTGCCCCATGCTGTTCACACCCTCATGTCTCTTATCTACCTCTTTGTGCCTCCCATGCTCAATCCCATCATCTACCCCATTAAGACAAAGGAGATACAGCACAGGCTTTTAAAGATGCTCTTCAGGGTCAGGTCCTGACTGTTTGGTTTACCTAGAAGCCCTGAAGGATTTGATGTTGGGGGCAGAATCATTGGGACACCCAAAGAGGAGAGGGTCACTCTGGAGGATGCTAGTGCTGCCCTTTACATGTTATGATCAAACTTGTAGTATATTGGGTCAGTTCTTGCCTGGACCATCTTGGGTTTTATCCAGCAATCAATTATATTAATGTTCTCTAGAGACATAAAAATGATCTCTTTTTAAGAATAAACTAGAGAATGACAAACTCCACTACAAGGTAGGAGATTTTTTCCAGGGAATTCATTTCAGGACACTTGGTGATATGGCTGGGACTTCTGGTTATGGGCCTGAACAATTCTGAAAAAGACAGAGGCACAGCTGGAATAATTATGGGCTATTTATCATATCATTACCAGTATGTAAGTTAAGCTTGGATGATTGATTTTCAATGTTGACAGAAACCAGAGACCTTGCTATGGTGCTGTTTGAAAAGTTTTAAAGTATGACAGTTGTGATTGTTAATTTTATGTGTCAGTTTGACTGGGCCTCAAGGCTAGGTATTTGGTTGAACATTATTCCTGGGTGTTTTAGTGAGGGTATTTCTAGATGAGTTTATTATTTGAATTGGTAAACTGAGTAAAGCATACTTCCCTCCCCAGTATGGGTGGGCCTATGCAAACTGCTGAATTCCTAAATACAATAAAAAGCAGAGTATATAAGAAAGGAATCTCTGTCTGAATGTTTTTGAATTGGGACATTAGTCTTCTCCTGCCTTCAGTCTCATATTTGAACTGAAACTTATACCATTAGCTCTTCGGATTCTCAAACCTTCAAATTTGGGCAGGAACTATACCACTGACTTTCCTGGATCTGGACTTCTTGGTCTCTGTAATTGTGAGAGCCAATTCATTATAATAAATTTAAGATATCTAGTTACACACATATTCTATTGGTTCTGTTTATCTGATGGTTTATCTATTGGTTCTGTTTACCCTAATACAATGTTACAATATTTAAGTAGTCAAAATTAGATTTTAGGATTTCTGGGCATGTTCTTTTCACATGGGAGACCCTGAAATATGTAGGCACTTGACCCTGCCAAAGTCCATTGAAATTAATGACTCTTTGTTTATATCTCTCCTGAAACTTTCTCTTACTCTTTAATATCTATCTGCTTCCCCTCAAGAAATCTGAGCTCCCTAAAGGAGCAACTGTGTCAAAAACTTTGTCCATCCACACTGGACCACTGTAGAGCCTTCATTAAAATAGTGTCTAATGATGTGACAGCAATATAAAAGAATAAATGAAAAAAATGGATGAATAAACAATAATGAATGAATAGCAGGAGGAAATCAAGAGTGAAAAAATTAATAGATGAACATATGAATTATTAATGAATTTCCTTAAGTCAGAATTTCATATTAGGAAGTGTTTCTTCTCCTTCCATGCTCCATACACAGACAGAAATGCAAATGAAAGTTGACATATTTTCCCCTTATTCTTTGATTCCCCCAGATTTATTGAAATGTAATTGACATATACCTGTTATAAGTTCAAGGTGTAAAATGTGATGATTTGCTGCACATATGTATTGTGAAATCTTCTCCACAGTAAGGTTACTTAACCCATCCATAGAGGTGACTTACTGAATAAGTGAACTAAACTCAGTCTTAGTTTCCTCATCTGTAAAATGGGATCTCTGATTCATCTACCTAACATGTTTGTTTTAAGGAGTACACAAAATGAACCGCTTTAAAATTTTTCTAATAGTACATGTGACTTATTGATTCATTATTTTTATTCAGCAAGAATCAATGTAAAATTCAATATTTGGCATCAAAATATCATGTGCATCAGCCACAGTTTGAAGAGGTGTTTTGTCTAAGATTTTCTTGAATCCCTAGTAGAACTGTTCTATACCTGCTTTCTGTCTCCATTGTACTCGAAATGTACTTTAGTCATATCAGAGAGTTTGGGTACTTTGTCTCCTCAACTAAATTGTAAGCAATTTAGTTTTATTTATCTTTGTACCTTTCAGTCTCTAACAGGGCTTGAAACATACCTAACATATACGGTAGTTGAGGAATGAGTTAATAAATGATTATATTTGCATACCAACTATCTCTTTATGCTTCACTGAATTACCATATGGTACAATGTTTTACCCTAAAACTGATCATAATTTCATTAAAGAATAATTTTATATAAAGGTCATATTGTTTATTATCTAAATATTATATGCATCATAATAATCTGAATATAGTGAATAAAAAATAAATTGTACTTGAAATTTTCAAACATGTCATAAATGTATCTTATATTTTTATATTGCTCAAACTTTATGTACTATAGAGAGTGTAGCCATAGATTAACAGAGTGCTAATATTGTGTCTCACCTTTAATAGGTGCTTCAATAAATATTCTTTGAAAGAATGTTGCTGTATAGTGATTTTGGCTCTGTTACAAATATGATTTATGAAGAAGTTGCTGCCATAATAAGTGGATGATATGCTTTCAGTGCCAATATTTTTCTTGCTTCTTTAAATCCGAGGGACTTGAAAGCAACAATTTGGCTCATTTAGGTACCTGTGAAAAGCTGTTTGGGAACTTCTGGGCTAATATTTTCCACATCACATTCTATAAATTAAGATACTCAGCATCCTTCTCTTGACTTTAGAAACCTGCATCATCTGAAAGAGGAACAACAGATGATTGCTGGTGACAGTCTTTATCTATTTAGCACATTAAGTAGGAAGTTCATGGCTCTGCCTGGATTTATAACTTGCCAACATGGAGAAAAGGCTCAGACTCTGTTCCAGTTTCGCTGGTGTGGACTGTGATTACAGTGATATGCTCCCCATCACAGGGCTCTGCTCAGCCAGGTCATCAGATATATCTGAAGAGAGCTTTGGGCTGCTTCGCTGCTGCTGCTTGGTCACTCAGTCATTTCCGACTCTTTGTGACCTCGTGGACTGTAGCCCAGCAGGCTCCTCTGTCCATGAGGATTCTCCAGGCAAGAATACTGGAGTGGGTGGCCATTCCCTTCTCCAGGGGATCTTTCCGACTCAGGGATCAAACGCAGGTCTCCCACATTGCAGGCAGATTCTTTATCATCTGAGCTACCAGGGTAAGCCCCTGGGCTTCTTTATCCTCTTCCTATTACTTAACTTCCGCTGTTCATGTAGTTTTATTGGTTTAATACTCATTATTTTAAAGCTATAAGATGAGTTATACCTAGTCTCTTTAAGCAAGATTAGGGTCACCCATCTTTATGAGCCAGAAGTGCATCCAGAGTCCATCTAGTCTATGTGTCTGCTTGAGCCACTGGAAGCAAATACCAGAATATTTACTTTATGGAGCAGAAAGAGAAGACGTTTTCTCCATTGGTGCTGGTTCTTGGAGAGCCTTCTGGAACCACAAGATTGGAGGAGTATAGGGCATAGGAGAGATTACTGTATTGGATCTGGGTCCTGTGGAGGGTTATTTGACCTTTTACCTTTTTGAATATATAGTTACACAATTCTATACCCACTTTTCCCTGGTGTTTCCTTTTAAGGTCTCATACCTGTGTTGATGCTTCTACATATGCCATGTTTGGCATCCTTTGGCATTTTTCCTACTGCATTTATTTTAAAAATATTTGCCCATTCTTTGATGGCTGTGATCCAAAAATCTGCAAGCAATAAATGCTGGAGAGAGTGTGGAGAAAAGGGAACCCTCCTACACTGTTGGTGGGAATGCAAACTAGTACAGCCACTATGGAGAACAGTGTGGAGATTCCTTAAAAAATTGCAAATAGAACTACCTTATGACCCAGCAATCCCACTGCTGGGCATACACACCGAGGAAACCAGAATTGAAAGAGACACATGTACCCCAATGTTCATCACAGCACTGTTTACAATAGCCAGGACATGGAAACAACCTAGATGTCCATCAGCAGATGAATGGATAAGAAAGCTGTGGTACATATACACAATGGAGTATTACTCAGCCGTTAAAAAGAATTCATTTGAATCAGTTCTGATGAGATGGATGAAACTGGAGCTGATTATACAGAGTGAAGTAAGCCAGAAAGAAAAACACCAATACAGTATACTAACACATATATATGGAATTTAGAAAGATGGCAATGACGACCCTGTATGCAAGACAGGAAAAAAGACACAGCTGTGTATAACGGACTTTTGGACTCAGAGGGAGAGGGAGAGGGTGGGATGATTTGGGAGAATGGCATTCTATCATGTATACTATCATGTAAGAATTGAATCGCAAGTCTATGTCTGACGCAGGATACAGCATGCTTGGGGCTGGTGCATGGGGATGACCCAGAGAGATGTTATGGGGAGGGAGGTGGGAGGGGGGTTCATGTTTGGGAATGCATGTAAGAATTAAAGATTTTAAAATTAAAAAAATAAAAAACTAAAAAAAAAAAATTTGCCCATTCTTTGAAAATCAGAAGAGTTATTACATGCACCTAGAAATCTCATCTGACTGCCCTAGAATATTGCAGATTCCATTCCTTTGTTCTTCTCTAAAATCTCCTTGTATCTATTATTATTGTTTTCACTGAGATATTATAAATGTTTCCTTAGGAGTCTTCCAGACCTGACTATGAATTATTATATTGATTCATCTATACATTCCCAGGAATAAATTTGTGTCTAATGCTAAATGAATGACTTGATTTATAGTTACTTTTGTTAATATATATCTACTGTAGGTCTGTAGGGTAGGGATTGTGACCTTGTCATAAATAAAAATGAAGTACCTTTTTTTTTAAATTTGATAAAATTAAAAAAAAAAAGACCAATGAAAAACAAACAATAGAGAATTCACATAAATCCATGCCTGTTGATTAGGGTTTGGGTGGTTCCTGACCTTCTCCCATGACAATCAGTGTGACTATGAGCAAATCTAGGGGTATATTAGGTGATGCGTTAAGTCCTTTGATCTGACTTCTGTATGAGTGGGATTGTTGAGAAGCTATTGCATTTTTCCACCTGTTTAGTTTCAGATCAATATTAGGTATATGAAAGGTTCTTTCTAATCTCAGCCCTTTACACCCTCCCTGATCTGGTTCAAGTATGCATCACTATTCCTTCTAGGTTTATCTGCCAGTATCTTCCTAGAACTGAGCAATTTAAGCTATTCAATAACTTACTACTTGGTATACTTAGTTTAATACCCACTCCCAGGGGTTTTACTTTCAGGACATAACGTTTGAGTTTCTTTTATATTATATTTTATTTTTAAGCTTTCTATTTTGTGTTGGGCTATAACTAATTAACAAACAATGTTGTGATAGTTTCAGGTGGACAGCAAAGGGACTCAGCCATACATATACATGTACCCATTCTCCCCCACTCCCCTCCCATCCAGCCTGCCACATACCATTTACCAGAGTTCCTTGTACTATACAATAGGCCCTTGTTGGTTATCCATTTTAAATAGAGCTGTGTGTACATACCCATCCCAAACTCCCTAATTATCCCTTTCCTCCTGGCAACCGTAAGTTTGTTCTCTAACACTGTCTCTTTCTATTTTGTAAGTTCATGTGTATCACTTTGTAGATTCCACATGCAAGGAATGTCACATGATTTTTCTCCTTCTCTGTCTGACATAGTTCACTCAGGATGACACACTGCAGGTCAATCTGTGTTGCTGCAAATGGCATTAGCTTGTTCTTTTTTATGGCTGAGTAATATTCCATTGTATATATGTACCACATCTTCTCTAAAATGTTTAGGGTTTAAATAACCACTTGTTGTTCAGTCACCTAGCCATGTCTGACTCTGTGACCCCATGGGCTGTAGCACACCAGGCATCTTTGTCCCTTACCATCTCCTGAAGTTTGCCTAAGTTAATGTCCATTGCATTGGTGATGCCATCCAGACATCTCATCCTCTGATATCCTCTTCTTCTGCCCTCAGTCTTTCCCAGCATCAGGGACTTTTCCAGTGAGTCAGCTGTTTGCATGAGGTGACCAAAATACTGGAGTTTCAGTACTTTGGTCACCATATATTAAGTTATATGGCAGCCAATAGGTTAAATGTCTTTGCCTATTTTCTGTTGCTTAGTCATCCTGATCAGTCTGTGACTAAAGTATAATTATAACCTATTTTACAGGGGAAGAAATGAGTCTGCATGTATGCTGGAAACTTTCTCAAGGTAAGTGGACTGAAGCTCAGGTACAGTGAGCTCAAAACCTTATCAGTTAATCCTCATTACCTATGTTGTCACCCTAGTAGGTGACCAATAAATATTTGTGAAGAAAGCAGCTGTATACATGAACACTTTCTTCATCGAGCCAAATACTTTTTATAATTTGACCTGTAATTACGCAATGTGTGTGGTCAGCCACAGTGAACCAGTGCTTCTTATCATGCTTGGGGTCAATTTCAAGGATAATCCAGGAGAGAATTTCACAAGATATAATAAATCCAAATGCCTAACTTACATGGGTTTTAAGCACTTTTTATAGGATATAGGATTTCTTGTAGGTATTGATCATAGTTGTTAAGTGGAAAGGCCATAAACTAACCTAGAAGATCTAGTTTTACATGTTCTGCCACTAACAAGCTGTATAAAATTGAGATGCTCCTTTTCTTTTCTAGGCTCTAAAGATCTCTTTTATAAAATGAGCAACTAGATACAATATCCTCGCATGCCATTTCCAGTTCTGATCATTCCTATTCCCACATGCCCATGTAAGCAACAAACTATGAAGTCAGAGAGAAAAGAACACTGCAGATGCTCCATATTCCCGGCAGTCCGTGAGCTCCTGAGCTGATAAATACTCAAGGGGACTTCCTGGATGCAGCCTTATATTGCTCAACCCAGGGAGTTGGTAGAGGAGATGGGGGGTATGGGCAGGGCCCCCACAACTGCTCTTGCTTCCTCTGCACCCTCCATGAACTCTCTCAGGTAGGTAAGGTGGAGTGTCAGACACTCCAGACTTGGGCACTAAGGCATTCTGACTCAGCTTAGATATCCTGAGTGTTATGACAATCTGAAGACAGAAAGGCTGTCCCTATAGGAGTCAGGTGTTTTTATTTTTTAATTTTTCTGCATATTTTCACTTTCCTGGTTCTATATTTTCTACTGAGTCCTCTTGTTCTCTGAAATCTTCCCATGCTTTCAGATTCAGACATTCATTTCTCTGCAGGGATTCTACAATGGGCTGTAGTTTGGAGGTAGATGTTATGCAATAAATAAGCACTCTTACCCATTTCTCAAAACAAGTGGGTACAGGGAGGAGGTCTATACAAAGACACAGGCTGCTTTGGAAGCCACTTGGCAAGACTCTATTTAGTGCTTAAAAAATTCTCCAAATCAGGGATTTTGCATACAGAGGCAAACAGAAATGTTTAGGAAGAGCTTTCATATAGGAAGAACAAAGAGATTTTAAGAATGCAGAATGGAGGGAAAAATGCACCCTGAGAAAAAAAGATAGAGAAGTCCTAATACAGGTGGAGAAACAAAGGCAGATGAAAGCCTGGAGGTGTGGATTTAGGGCAGGTTTAGAACTCAGAGTTGCAAAGTATTTGATCCTAAGGGTTTTCACAACAGTTTACTTTTGGATCTTCACTACCCCATTAGCAAAGTTCCTTAGCCCCTCCAATTACAGCAAAGAGAATCAAAATCCTGTGGGATCAGTGACTTACTGAGTGCATCTCCTGTGCTGGGGCTTGCACTGAGCACAGCAGGGACTGAAGCAATAAATAAGTGTCAGTGTTGGTCTCGCAGCTGGTGAGTCAGAAGGGGAGATAAGTTTCATAATTCAACAGGAACTATCCTAACTCCATAACAGGAAGCTCTAATGCAGAACAGGCAGAGAAACAGGCACAAAAGGAGATGCAAATCTGCAGCTTATGAGAGTGGTAAAGAGAGGAGAGCAGTTATCTCCATTGCAATGACTGGTCAGATTTTCATGAAAGAGGAGGGCATCGTTGATCCTTGGTCACAGAAGATGGGTTAAATAGTTATGTTCAGACATTCTGGGAAACTATGGGAGCTGGGGAGCTGTAGTTAATGTCTGAATAATAGCAAAGAATATTGCCATTATTAATATGGATAACCAGTCTGGGAGTTTGAGGTACAAGTAGGAAATTCTGGGAATTGATATAGTACTGGACTACAGAGGGCCTTTAACTCTAGACTTGTGAGTTTGGTTTTGACACTTTGGTAGTGAAGGGCCATTCAAACTTTCTAATCAGAATGGTCCCATTTGCAGAGCTGCCTTTTGAAAATATTAGACCTATTCCAGATTAGAGAATGATATAGAAGAAAGAGATTCATTAAGAGGGCATTATTATGGGCATACAAATGTGATGTCTTGGATACAAAGTATAAGAATATAAGTGGAAAGAAATGCAGAAAAGTGCTGGCAGATGCACTTAGGGTTCAGTATTTTCATTGGTCTAATTTAATGTAGTAGATAAAGGAAAGACAGAAATAATATAATGTTTGGATTTCTGAGTCTTAGTCTCAGGCAAAATTACAGTATTATTCAAAGAAATGGAGAACACAGATAAGAACCAGTCCCATGATATAGAGAACTGATTATTAATCCTGTGGTTTTCAGGAGCTAGATACAACTCAGTTTGAAGGAAAATATTAAGAAAAGACTTCTAGTATACTAAGTTATTCAGGCAGAAACTTAATGCCATAGGATAAATGGATAAAAGGATGAAAAGATAAAGTGTGGGCATCTAATGTATCTTGATGAAAGTGTGGAAGGTTAGCGCTGTGGACAGGTATCTTTCTATTCATCTACCTTCTAACTGGAGGGATGGAAGAACTGGGAGACTAAATATGAGTGAGAGAGCTGGGGAGTCATGATAAGCAGCATATTCAGTAGAGTGAGAGAATGGGAAAAGGAAGTTTACAGCTTGATAAGTAATTGGAATGTTCAGAACAGTCCAGGAAGTAGTCATGAGGAGCATGATGTCTTAGGTCTTGCACAAAGTGATGCCTGTTCATTGATAACAAGTTCATAGCTTTGAATGTGAGGAAGAGCATGGTGGGGATAGGCACAGGTACAGAGGAAGGGAATGTGACCTGTTGAGCCAGCTGGATAACCTGAAAACACTTAGACAGTTCCAGAAACCATGGGGAGCAAGAGGGGCAAGGAGTGATGTGGTAAACAAAATTGATTAAGCTATAAACTAAGGGTCTGGATGGCATAAGAGAGACTTAAAATAGGCTCATCAATAAACTGTACGTCTGTCTTCTCTACAGGAGGTGGTCCTCCAGTACAAGTCCTCCAGTACAAGTCCTCCCAGCATGGGAGCTATCCTCTACAACAGCTCAGAGTTGCCAACTTTCACCCTGACAGGGCTCCCAGAGCTGGGGACCTCCCAACACTGGATGTTCTTGCTCCTCGGTACCCTCTACACTGTCTCCATTGTGGGCAATGCCCTTATCCTTTTCATTGTCAAGGAGGAGCAGAGTTTGCATCAGCCTATGTACTACTTCCTATCCCTGCTCTCAGTTAATGATCTAGGTGTGTCTTTCTCCACACTGCCCACCGTGCTAGCCACATTTTGCTTCCACTTAAGGAAGATCAGCTTTGATTCTTGCATGGCTCAAATGTTCTTTATCCACTTCTTCTCTTTCATGGAATCTGGGGTCCTGCTGGTTATGAGTTTTGACCGCTATGTGGCCATCTGTAACCCTCTGCGCTACACCACCAAGCTCACAGATTCCCGTGTTGTATGCATGGGCTTGTGGGCCATCATCCGCAGCTTCTGTATGATTTTTCCACTGCCTCTCCTTCTGAAGAGGTTGTCCTTCTGCAAGGCCAATATACTGTCCCATGCCTACTGCCTTCATCCGGATCTCATCCACCTTCCCTGTGGTGACATCACCATCAACAATATTTTCGGTCTCTTCATTGTGATATCTACCTTCGGCCTGGACTCTGCACTCATTCTCTTCTCGTATGTGCTCATCCTGCATTCTGTACTTGCCATTGCTTCTCGGGAGGAACGGTTAAAGACACTCAACACATGTGTGTCACATCTGTGTGCTGTGCTCATCTTCTATGTTCCCATGGTTGGTGTGTCCATGACTGCCCGTTATGGGAGGCATGCCCCCCGATTTGTGCACACAGTCATGTCCCTCATTTATCTCTTTGTGCCTCCCATGCTTAACCCTGTCATCTATTCCATCAAAACCAAAGAGATTAGAAGGCGGCTTGGTCGAATGCTGGTGGGAACCAAGTTTTAAGCCAGAAACGTGGAAAGTCCAAACCTCAAAGGATATTTGCTATTACTCCATAAATTGGAGTTTCCATAACCTGTTTTGACAATTTTTTAAACTTCCTTTTCTTATTTCTGCCACCAGATGTATGATGACTTTGTACTAGTTAAGATCTGCCAAAAGGTTTTGGCGAGGTACACTGGGTTGTAATTTAGAAAAATAATTGTTCAGTTTTCTTTTTTAATCCCAAAATGCACATCTTGAAAATTAGTCCTTCATTTTATCACAATGTGTTTCTATTATCCATGGTTAAAGTGAATCATCACAGAAAAAATTACTAATTACAACGGGACCACTGTTATAATGGTTAGTGAGTCTTTTTCCCTAAGTCTCTGTCGAAGGTAGCTCTATTTTTAATTCTTTGTAGACTCTTCATACTGCTTTCCATAGCAGTTGCATTATTTTGCATTTCCAACAGCATTGTGCAATGGTCCTCATCAACACCTCTTATCCTCTGTTGTTGCTTTTAATAGCCCTTGTGGTTTCATAGGGGTCTCCCAGGTGGCTCTGCAGTAAGAATCCGCCTGTAATGCAGGACCAGTAAGAGATGTTGGTTCAGTTCCTGGGTGGGGAAAATCCCCTGGAGGGGGAAAGGGCAACACACTCCAGTATTTTTGCCTGGAGAATCCCATGGACCAAAGAGCCTGGTGGGCTACAGTCCATAGGGCTGCAAAGAATCAGACATGACTGACGTGACTGAGCACAGATGCAGACATGCAGGCACATGTTTTAAATATGCATTTTCCTGATGACTGCATTTTAACCGATGACTGCCCGCTATGGGAGGCAAGCCTCCCGATTTGTACACATGGTCATCTCTCTCATTTATCTCTTTGTGTCTGAAAATATGCATTTTTCTGTACTGTACTGAGCATTTTCTTTCCTATACTTGCTGCCTTTTGTATATTTTCTTTGGAGAAATTTCCATTCAGCTCCTCAGTGCATAGTAAAATGTGATTACCAGGTATGTTTCTGTTTTCGTTTTTGCTACTGTAGTTCATTACATGTTTGGGAGGTGAATCCCTTATCAGATGCTTACTTAGAAGTAAAACTGAATGAATGGACACATTCATGAATGCCTTGGTGGAGAGATATTGAAAATGCAATCCCCTCCTCCCCCCGCCAACCCCCAGTAAATTTGACTTAATTCTGAATAATCTGGGTACTACAAAATGATTTAAACATTAATTTAGAACTCTTGTAAAATAGAGATCACACCCCTCCCCCGCAACACTTCTTAAAAAAAAAAAAGAAGAAGAAGAATTGAGATAGAGTAGATTTCCCAAATGGGCTTTGCTTGTGGCTCAGCTGGTAAAGAATCTGCCTGCAATGCAGGAGACCTGGGTTCAATCCCTGTGTTGGGAGGATCCCCTGGAGAAGGGAAAGGCTACCCACTTCAGTATTCTGTACTGGAGAATTCCATGGACTGTGTAGTCCATGGGGTCACAAAGAGTGAGACACGACTGAAGCGACCTTCATTTTCACCTTCCAAATGATAAAACATGAAGAAAAAAAAATTACTAATCAAAAAGGGAGATCTGGCTACAACAATAGTTTCTAGGGTAGAATAGCTTAGAAGAATGTATAAACCACTGTAAAGTGATATTTTAAATAAAACATTTTATGAAAAGTTTTTATACCATACTGTCAAGATATTTTGTTGGTAAAAACTCTAAGATATAATATTGTTAAACATTCATATATTTCCATAGCAAAAGTGTTTGGAACGTGTTAAAAAAAATAGTTGTTTCTGGTTAGTGAGCATTGAGAAGATTTATTATTTATTTATCTGTGTTTTCTACTTTGCCAAAGAATGTACACAAGTTTTGGTAAAATCAGAGTGAGAGTGAGGGGGTGGGGAGAGAGAGAGAGAGGGAAGAAGGCAAATAAAAATAACCTTAGAGTTATAGAAGGTGAGCCTCATAAGGGAGAAGTCTAAGTGTTGGTTCCCATGCTGACATCCTACCAAGGTGCTTTCCACATGGTCCTCTCAAGTGATGAATGATTTTATCCTGGGAGAGCTATTCCCTTTCAGATGTGACTATGGGCTGTGATGGGCCTATGTCTCTATCTATGGGGCTTGATTCTTGGCCCCAACAGACTCATCTTCCCTGATGCATAGTGGAAACACCTAAAACTTTTGCTCCGTTTATCCAAATTCACCAGAAACCTGCTCTGCAGTCAAACGATAATATGGGATAATTAGTTTAAAACAAAATAACAGTATATCTATCTGTTGCAGGCCTAATTGTCAGGCACAGGGTCTCTTTATTCAACTGGACTAACTGCACCAGTCATTTGAAGTAGCCTAAGCACAGCACAGACCGTGCTCATTTACCAGCTGCAAAGTATACTGAGGATAACATTTCTTGATAGCTTACTATGTGACAGTCAAGGTTCCAAAGTTATTTTATTATATATTTTATTATTAATACTCATTATGTCTTATCCTCAAGCCTACAAAGTGGCTAAATTATTATTCTTGCTTTAAAGGTGAAGACACTGAGATGCACAGTATAGATTAATCGACCAGGATCACATAGCTAGTCAGCAAAGGACAGGAGGTGAACTCAGATGTTCTGATTCCCAAATCCAAGTTGGTGTGATTTCAATCAGTGGTGCTGCTTTGAAAAATGTTACAATTCTTGTCCTTTATGTGTATTGCCTTCTCTGGTTAAACATATGTAACATCGATGGTCTTAGTTTGACTGGAGATCTGGGAGATATCAAGTGACAAAGAAGTCACGTCTACTCATTCAGTAGCTGTTTACTGAGCACCCTTGGTGTGCTAGTCCCATGCTAAGCTAAGAAGGAATCCACAGACAAGGAAACAGAGGCACTTATCAATCATCTGAACTCACAGTATGGCCATACAACATAATGGTTCAGAGCACCTATGTTCAAATGCTAGCCTTGCCACTTATATATTTTGTGACTTTGAAAAATATACTTAATTTTCTGTGCCTCAGTTTCCTTATGTACAAAATATAGATAATAATAATATCTGCCTAGGACACAGATAGGATGCAGCATTTCTTGTGGGTATTGGTCATAGTTATAGAGTGGAAAGGCCATAAACTAACTTAGAAGATGTAGGTTTAAATATTCTGCCACTAAAAAGCTGTATAAAATTGTAGTAACTCTTTTCCTTTCTAAGTTTTAAGGACATCTTCTATAAAATGAGGGACTAGATACAATATTCTTGCATGTCACTTCCAGTTCTGATCATTCTGTTTCTAAATATCCCTTTGAGCAATGAACTACCAAGTCAGTGAGGGAGGGGCACGGCAGATGCTCCATATTCTCAGCAGTCCATGAGTTCCTGAGCTGATAAATACTCAAGGGACTTCATGGATACAGCCTTATATTGCTCAAGCAAGGGAGTTGGCAGAGGAGGCGGGGGCGGGGGGGTTGGTATGGGCAGGCTCCCACAGCTGCCTTTCCTTCCCTGTACCCTCCATGCACAGAGATCTTTCAGGTAGGTAAAGTGAAGTGTCAGACACTCCAGACTCAGGCTCCGAGGCACTTTGGCTAGCTTAGAAATTTTGATTGTTATAATATGACAATATGAAGACAGAAAGTTTGTCCCAAGAGGAGTCAGTTTTTAAAATTTTTTTCTGCATATTTTCACTTTAAAGAATCACTTTATGGTTCTCTATTTTCCATTTGTTACTCTTATTCTCTGAAATCTTGTCATGCTTTCCACTTCATATATTTGTTTCTCTGCAGGGATTCTCCCTTATTAGGCTGTAGTTTGGATGTAGATGTCTTCTAAGAATATGCACCCTCTCACTCCCCCACTCTTTTCTTAGAATAAATGAGTATGGGTGGATGGTTATAAAAATACATTGATTACATTGGAAGACACTTGGCAAGACCCTAAGTAGTGCTAAAAAAAACCCCTCCAAGTCAAGGGTATCTGCATATTGTATACAGGGGCAAACAGAAATGTTTAGAAAGAGCTGAAGAATTGATGCTTTTGAACTGTGGTGTTGGAGAAGACTCTTGAGAGCCCCTTGGCCTGCAAGGAGATCCAACCAGTCCATCCTAAAGGAGATCAGTCCTGGGTGTCCTTTGGAAGGAATGATGCTAAAGCTGAAACTCCAATACTTTGGCCACCTCATGTGAAGAGTTGACTCATTGGAAAAGACTCTGATTCTGGGAGGGATTGGGGGCAGGAGGAGAAGGGGATGGCAGAGGATGAGATGGCTGGATGTCATCACCGACTCGATGGACGTGAGTTTGAGTGAAGTTTGGGAGTTGGTGATGGACAGGGAGGCCTGATGTGCTGCGATTCATGGGGTCGCGAGGAGTTGGACACGACTGAGCGACTGAACTGAACTGAACTGAACTGCTGATAGGAAAAGCAAAAAGATTTTATGAATATGGAATGGAGGAAAAAGAACACATCCTGAGAAGAAAGGATAGGGGAGTCCTAATGCAGGTGAAGGAACAGAAGCAAAATAAAGGCAGGAGGAGAGGATTTAGAGCAGGTTTAGAACTCAGTGGCTAAGTATTTGGTCCTAAGGGTTTTCACAACAGTTTACTTTTGGATCTTCACTACCCCATTAGCAAAGTTCCTTAGCCCCTCCAATTACAACAAAGAGAATCAAAATCCTGTGGGATCAGTGACAAACTGAGTGCGTCTCCTGTGTTGAGGCTTGCACTGAGCACATCAGGGACTGAAACAATGAATAAGTGTCAGTGTTGGTCTCCTGGAGCTGGTGAGTCAGAAAGGGAGACAAGTTTAATAATTCAACAGGAACTATCGTAACTCCTTAATAGGAAGCTCTAATGCAGAACAGGCAGAGAAACAGGCACAAAGGGAGATGCAAAGCTACCGCTTCTGAGAGTGGTGAGGAGAGGGGAGCAGTTACCTCCATTGCAGTGACCAGTCAGATCTTCATGCAGGAGGAGGGCATCCTTGATCCTGGGACCTGGAAGATGGATTGGGTATGTTGACATATTCTGGGAAACTGTGGCAGTTGAGGAGCTGTAGTTAATGTTTGAACAACAGCAAATAGACCAATCTGGGTATTTGAGGTACAAGTAAGGAAAATGTTGAGAACTGAGAACAGAAATATTGATTTAGTACTGACCACAAGGACCTTTATTCCTAGGCTTGTGAGTTAGGTTTGAATTGTTTGATAATGAGGGGGCATTCAAGGTTCCTAATCAAAAAAGTGCCATTTTCAGATCTGCCTTCTGGAAATACTATCCTAACCAGAATAGAGAATGAAATAGAGCCATGGGATTCACTAGAATAAGATTGTTATGGTATAAAAATGTGATTTCTTGGATCTGAAGTGTGAAGCTGTAAGTTCAGTTCAGTCGCTCAGTCGTGTTCGACTCTGCCACTCCATGAATCGCAGCACGCCAGGCCTCCCTGTCCATCACCAACTCCTGGAGTTTACTCAAACTCATGTCCGTTGAGTTGGTGATGTCATCCAGCTATCTCATCCTCTGTTGTCCCCCTTCTCCTCCTGCCCCCAATCCCTCCCAGCATGAGTCTTTTCCAATGGGTCAACACTTCACATGAGGTGGCCAGAGTATTGGAGTTTCAGCTTAAGCATCAGTCCTTCCAATGAACACCCAGGACTGATCTCCTTTAGAATGGACTGGTTGGATCTCCTTGCAGTCCAAGGGACTCTCAACAGTCTTCTCCAACACCACAGTTCAAAAGCATCAATTCTTCAGTGCTCAGCTTTCTTCACAGTCCAACTCTCACATCCATACATGACTACTGGAATAACCATAGCCTTGACTAGATGGTCCTTTGTTGGCAAAGCAATGTCTCTGCTTTCGAATATGCTATCTAGGTTGGTCATAACTTTCCTTCTGAGGAGTAAGCATCTTTTAATTTCATGGCTGCAGTCACCATCTGCAGTGATTTTGGAGCCCAAAAAAATAAAGTCTGACACTATTTCCACTGTTTCCCCATCTATTTCCCATGAAGTGATGGGACCAGATGCTATGATCTTCATTTTCTGAATGTTGAGCTTTAAGCCAACTTTTTCACTCTCCTCTTTCACTTTCATCAAGAGGCTTTTTAGCTCCTCTTCACTTTCTGCCATCAGGGTGGTGTCATCTGCATATCTGAGGTTATTGATGTTTCTCCTGGCAATCTTGATTCCAGCTTATGCTTCTTTCAGCCCAGCGTTTCTCATGAGGTACTGTGCATATAAGTTAAATAACAAATGGGCAAAAGTGCTGGCAGAAGCAGTTTGGTCATTGTTTTCATTATCTTGACCCATTTAAAATAGTAGCTTAAGGAACTAAAGAGCCTCCTGATAAAAGTGAAAGAGAACATAAAACTAAACATTAAAAAATAAAGATCATGGTGTCTGATCCCATCACTTCATGGCAAATAGATTGGGAAAAGTGAAAACAGTGACAGACTTTATTTCCTGGGCTCCAAAACACTGTGGATGGTGATTGCAGCCATGAAATTAAAAGATGCTTGCTCCTTGGAAGGAAAACTATGACAAACCTAGATAAGGTATTAAAAAGCAGAGACATCAGTTTGCCAGCAAAAGTCTGCCAGCCAAAGCTGTGATTTTTTCAGTAGTCATGTATGGATGTGAAAGTTGGACCATAAAGAAGGCTGAGTGGTGAAGAACTGATGCTTTCAGATTGTGGAGAAGACTGTTGAGAGTCCCTTGGACAGCAAGGAAATCAAAGCAGTCCATCCTAAAGGAAATCAGTCCTGAATATTCATTGGAAGGACTGATGCTGAAGCTGAATCTCCAATACTTTGGCCACTTAATGTGAAGAGCCAACTCACTGGAAAAGAACCTGATGCTGGGAAAGATTGAAGGCAAAAGGCGAAGAGGGCGACAGAGGATGAGGTGGTTGGATGGCATCATCAACTCAATAGACATGAATTTCAGCAAACTCCAAGAGATGGTGAAGAACAGGGGAGTCTGGCATGTTGCCTTCCTTTGGGTCTCAAAAAATGAGGTACAATTTAGTGACTGAACAACAACAATAACAACAACAAAAGAAAGAACATGGTAACGTGATATTTAAATTTTGCATCTTGAACTTAGTCATAATAATAGTATTATTCAAAGAGATGGAAAACACAGATAAGAGCCAATTATCTGTATAGCCATGGATAAGAGAACTGATTATTAGTCATGTGACTTTCAGGCTCTATTTAGATCTGAAGGAAATTATTAAGAAAATACTTTAGTATATTAAGTTATTCATGGTGAAAATGAATGCCATAAGGTGGATTGAAGAATGAATAGATGAGTGGATATAAGGGGTCCTAGTGCATTTTGATGTATGTCTGGAAGATTGTCTCTGTGGATTTATATCTTCCTGTCCATCTATCTTCTGTATGGATAAAAGCAAGAAAGAACTGGGAGACTGTGTAGATGTAAGAAAGCCCAAGAGTCATGATAATGAGCAGATGCTACTTATCAGTAGAGACAGTAGAGTGAGAGAATGGGAAAAGGAAAAGTTTACAGCTTGATAAGTAACTGGAATGTTCAGAACAGTCCAGGAAGTAGTCGTGAGGAGCATGATGTCTTAGGTCTTGCACAAAGTGATGCCTGTTCATTGATAACAAGTTCATAGCTTTGAATGTGAGGAAAAGCATGGTGGGGATAGGCACAGGTACAGAGGAAGGGAATGTGACCTGTTGAGCCAGCTGGATAACCTGAAAACACTTAGACAATTCCAGAAACCATGGGGAGCAAAAGGGGCAAGGAGTGATGCGGTAAACAAAATTGATTAAGCTATAAACTAAGGGTCTGGATGGCATAAGAGAGACTTAAAATAGGCTCATCAATAAACTGTACGTCTGTCTTCTCTACAGGAGGTGGTCCTCCAGTACAAGTCCTCCAGTACAAGTCCTCCCAGCATGGGAGCTATCCTCTACAACAGCTCAGAGTTGCCAACTTTCACCCTGACAGGGCTCCCAGAGCTGGGGACCTCCCAACACTGGATGTTCTTGCTCCTCGGTACCCTCTACACTGTCTCCATTGTGGGCAATGCCCTTATCCTTTTCATTGTCAAGGAGGAGCAGAGTTTGCATCAGCCTATGTACTACTTCCTATCCCTGCTCTCAGTTAATGATCTAGGTGTGTCTTTCTCCACACTGCCCACCGTGCTAGCCACATTTTGCTTCCACTTAAGGAAGATCAGCTTTGATTCTTGCATGGCTCAAATGTTCTTTATTCACTTCTTCTCTTTCATGGAATCAGGGGTCCTGCTGGTTATGAGTTTTGACCGCTATGTGGCCATCTGTAACCCTCTGCGCTACACCACCAAGCTCACAGATTCCCGTGTTGTATGCATGGGCTTGTGGGCCATCATCCGCAGCTTCTGTATGATTTTTCCACTGCCTCTCCTTCTGAAGAGGTTGTCCTTCTGCAAGGCCAATATACTGTCTCATGCCTACTGCCTTCATCCGGATCTCATCCACCTTCCCTGTGGTGACATAACCATCAACAATATTTTCGGTCTCATCATTGTGATATCTACCTTCGGCCTGGACTCTGCACTCATTCTCTTCTCGTATGTGCTCATCCTGCATTCTGTACTTGCCATTGCTTCTCGGGAGGAACGATTAAAGACACTCAACACGTGTGTGTCACATCTGTGTGCTGTGCTCATCTTCTACGTGCCCAAGATTGGTGTGTCCATGACTGCCCGTTATGGGAGGCATGCCCCCCGATTTGTGCACACAGTCATGTCCCTCATTTATCTCTTTGTGCCTCCCATGCTCAACCCTGTCATCTATTCAATTAAAACCAAAGAGATTAGATTCAGGCTTGGTCAAATGCTATTCAGAACCAAGTTTTAAGCTAGAGGCACATGGAAAGGAAAAATGTCATTGGATATTTACTATTACTCCACAAATTGGGGTTTTCAAGACCTGCTTTGACAAATTTTTAAACTTTTTTTGCTCAGAAATCTACTCTTAGGATTCCTTCCACCAGATATTTGATGACAGCCTGGCACTAGTTAAGACTGAAGACAACAGGTTTTGGCAAGTTACACTGAGTTATAGTTTATCCGAAAAAAAAAAAAAAAGCTCAAATTTTACAAAAAATCTGCAAATGTGTCTCCTTAAAATCAATCCCTCATTTTGTTCCATGTGTTTCTTTTATCTATTTTTAAATTGAATTACCATAGAAAAAGTTACTTATTACCTTGGGAACACTGCCACAATGGTCAAATAATTCTTTTCCCCAAGACTATATGAAAAGTAGTCTTACTTTTAATTTTGTAGAATATTTTAAATTTTGCAAAATTTCTACAAAATTTAAATTTTGTAGCAACTCCATACTGCTTTCCATTGCAATTGCACTATTTTACATTCCAAAAAACTGTGTGCAAGTGACTGACATCCTTCTCAACTTTTGCTGTCTTTTGTTGTTATTTTATTATTATTATTATTTAATAGCCATCTCAACAGATGTGTGGTAATATCTCATTGTGTTTTCAATATGGATTTTTCTGATGATTAATGACATTGATCTTTTTTTTTTTTTTTCATATACCTGTTGGCCATTTGTATATCCTCTCTGGAAAAACCTCCATTTAACTCCTTAGCACATAGTAAAATGAGTTTGTCAGACATGATTTTGTCTTTGTTTTTAGCTATCGTAGGAGCTCTTTACATGATTTGGGGATGAACCCCTTATCAGATACTTACTTAGAAGTAAGCTTGAATGAATGGACACAAAAAGCACATGCCTTGGTGAAAAGACTAACAAATATTGAATATGTTGCTTTTCCCCCCAGTTCACTTGACTTAATTCTGAATAATTTGAGGAATGCAACAACATGATTTAAAATTAATTTCGAATCCTTGTACAATTGAGATTACTCTCCCTCAAAATTACTTTAAAAAAAGAAAAAAATGGACAGACATAGAGTAAACCTCCCAATGTTAAAATATGAAGAAAAAGACAAAAAAATCTATGCTAGTCATAAGATATATGGCTGCCACAATGGATTTCTAGGATAAGATAGCTTAGAAGAATGTAGGAACCACTATAAAATAGTAGTTCAAATAAAACTTTTTACAAAAATTATTTATAGCATGGTTGTGGTGTATGTGCTCAGTTGTGTCCAGCTCTTTGTGAACCCATGGATCGCATAGCCCACCAGCCTCCTCTGTTCATGGGATTCTCCAGGCAAGAATACTGGAGTGGGTTCCCATTTCCTCCTTCAGGGAATCTTCTCAACCTAGTGATTGAGCCTGCATTTCCCATGTCTCCTGTACTAGTAAGCAGATTCTTTACCATTGAGCCATCTGAGAAGCCCCCTATTTATAAAATACTGTGAAGTATACTCTGGGTAAAACCATAATATATAATATTATTGTTAAATATGGTTGCATACAAAAAGTATTTGGAGGAAGTAATAAAAATCTGGGCTTCCCTGGTAGCTCCTGAGTAGATTCCTGGGTCAGAAAGATCCCATTGAGAAGGCATAGGCTATCCATTCCAGTATTCTTGGGCTTTCCTGGTGGCTTAGATGGTATAGAATCTTCCTGCAATGCAAGAGACCTGGATTCGATCTCTGGGTTGGGAAAATCCCCTGGAGAGGGGAACAGCTACCCACTCCAGTATTCTGGTCCGGAGAATTTCACGGACAGAGGAGCCTGGGGTTGCAAAGAGTTAGACATGACTGAGCGACTTCCTCTTAACAAAAATGTTTTAGTAGTTGTTTCTGGCTAGTGAGAATTGAGAAGATTTATTATTATTCCATGTTTTCTACTTTTCTATAAAATGTACACATTATGTTTTAGTAAAATGAGAGTGATTGAGAGAGAGGGGAGAGACAGGGAGGCAAACACCAATAATGAGAGTTGGAGAAAGTGAGCCTCATAAGAGAGAAACCTGAGTGTTGATGCTTCTGCTCTACCAAGGTGCTTTCCAAATGCTCCTCTCTGCTCATCTCAAGGGATAAGGAGTACTTTTCTTGGGAGAGTTATTCCCTTCTAGATGTGAGTATGGGCTGTGTCAGGCCCATGATACTATCCATGGGGGCCTGATTCTAGGTGCTAAGAGATTTAACTCCCCTGGTGCATATTGGAAGCAAATCACACTTTTGCTCTCGTTATCCCAATTCAGAAGTCTGTGCTATCCAGAATGTTCACTCTGCAGTCAAAGGCTAATATAGCATAAGTAATCTAAAATGAAATGACAGAATATTTATTTTTCGCAGGCCTAATTGTCAGGACTAACTGCACAGGATCTCTTATTCAACTGGGCTAGCTATACCAGTCACGAAAATGGGCAATATTCATTTCACCAGCTGTAAAGTAATAGCTACAAGACCTTTTAGAACTAATACCCAAAAAAGATGTCCTTTTCATTATAGGGGACTGGAATGCAAAAGTAGGAAGTCAAAAAACACCTGCAGTAACAGGCAAATTTGGCCTTGGAATGCGGAATGAAGCAGGGCAAAAACTAATAGAGTTTTGCCAAGAAAATGCACTGGTCATAGCAAACACCCTCTTCCAACAACACAAGAGAAGACTCTACACATGGACATCACCAGATGGTCAACACCAAAATCAGATTGAGTATATTCTTTGCAGCCAAAGATGGAGAAGCTCTATACAGTCAACAAAAACAAGACCAGGAGCTGACTGTGGCTCAGATCATGAACTCCTTATTACCAAATTCAGACTTAAATTGAAGAAAGTAGGAAAAACCACTAGACCATTCAGGTATGACCTAAATCAAATCCCTTATGATTATACAGTGGAAGTGAGAAATAGATTTAAGGGCCTAGATCTGATAGATAGAGTGCCTGATGAACTATGGAATGAGGTTCTTGACATTGTACAGGAGACAGGGATCAAGACCATCCCCATGGAAAAGAAATGCAAAAAAGCTAAATGGCTGTCTGGGGAGGCCTTACAAATAGCTGTGAAAAGAAGAGAAATAAAAAGCAAAGGAGAAAAGGAAAGATATAAGCATCTGAATGCAGAGTTCCAAAGAATAGCAAGAAGAGATAAGAAAGCCTTCTTCAGCGATCAATGCAAAGAAATAGAGGAAAAGAACAGAATGGGAAAGACTAGAGATCTCTTCAAGAAAATTAGAGATACCAAGGGAATATTTCATGCAAAGATGGGCTTGATAAAGGACAGAAATGGTTTGGACCTAACAGAAGCAGAAGATATTAAGAAGAGGTGGCAAGAATACACACAAGAACTGTACAAAAGAGATCTTCACAACACAGATAATCATGATGATGTGATCACTAATCTAGAGCCAGACATCTTGGAATGTGAAGTCAAGTGGGCCTTAGAAAGCATCACTAGGAACAAAGCTAGTGGAGGTGATGGAATTCCAGTTGAGCTATTTCAAATCCTGAAAGATGATGCTGTGGAAGTGCTGCACTCAATATGCCAGCAAATTTGGAAAACTCATCAGTGGCCACAGGACTGGAAAAGGTCAGTTTTCATTCCAATTCCAAAGAAAGGCAATGCCAAAGAATGCTCAGACTACTGCACAATTGCACTCATCTCACATGCTAGTAAAGTAATGCTCAAAATTCTCCAAGCCAGGCTTCAGCACTACGTGAACTGTGAACTCCCTGATGTTCAAGCTGGTTTTAGAAAAGGCAGAGGAACCAGAGATCAAATTGCCAACATCCGCTGGATCATGGAAAAAGCAAGAGTGTTCCAGAAAAACATCTATTTCTGCTTTATTGACTATGCCAAAGCTTTTGACAGTGTGGATCACAATAAACTGGAAAATTCTGAAAGAGATGGGAATACCAGACCACCTAACCTGCCTCTTGAGAAATCTGTATGCAGGTCAGGAAGCAACAGTTAGAACTGGACATGGAACAACAGACTGGTTCCAAATAGGAAAAGGAGTACGTCAAGGCTGTATATTGTCACCCTGCTTATTTACCTTATATGCACAGTACATCATGAGAAATGCTGGACTGGAAGAAACACAAGCTGGAATCAAGATTGCCGGGAGAAATATCAATAACTTCAGATATGCAGGTGACACCACCCTTATGGCAGAAAGTGAAGAGGAGCTAAAAAGCCTCTTGATGAAAGTGAAAGAGGAGAGTGAAAAAGTTGGCTTCAAGCTCAACATTCAGAAAATGAAGATCATGGCATCTGGTCCCATCACTTCATGGGAAATAGATGGGGAAACAGTAGAAACAGTGTCAGACTATTTTTTTGGGCTCCAAAATCACTGCAGACGGTGACTGCAGCCATGAAATTAAAAGACGCTTACTCCTTGGAAGAAAAGTTATGACCAATCTAGATAGTATATTCAGAAGCAGAGATATTACTTGGCCGACTAAGGTCTGTCTAGTCAAGGCTATGATTTTTCCTGTGGTCATGTATGGATACGAGAGTAGGACTGTGAAGAAGGCTGAGCGCCAAAGAACTGATGCTTTCGAACTGTGGTGTTGGAGAAGACTCTTGAGAGTCCCTTGGACTGCAAGAAGATCCAACCAGTCCATTCTGAAGGAAATCAACCCTGGGATTCTTTGGAAGGAATGATGCTAAAGCTGAAGCTCCAGTACTTTGGCCACCTCATGCAAAGTGTTGACTCATTGGAAAAGACTCTGATGCTGGGAGGGATTGGGGGCAGGAGGAGAAGGGGACGACCGAGGATGAGATGGCTGGATTGCATCATGGACTCGATGGACGTGAGTCTGAGTGAACTCTGGGAGATGGTGATGGACAGGGAGGCCTGGCGTGCTGCGATTCATGGGGTCACAAAGAGTTGGACACGACTGAGCAACTGAACTGAACTGAACTGAAGTGAAAGTAATACTAAGGATAACATTTCTGCATAGCTTATTACATGACAGTCAATATTCAAAGTTTATTTTAGTATATATTTTACTATTAAAGCAATCATTAGGCCCTATCAGCAAGACTAGAATACAGATAAAATTATTATTCTGGTTGTAAAGGTGCAGACACTGAGGTGCATAGAATAGATTAACCATTTAGGGTCACAAAGCTAGCCAGTGGAAAGGCAGGAGGTGAGTGCAGGTAATCTGACTCCTGAGTCCAAGTGAGTATGATTTTGAATCAGTGGTGCTGCTTTGAAAAATGCTGCAGTTCTTGTCCTTTATGTGTATTGCCTTCTATGGTTGAACATATTCAACATCAATATTCTTAGTTTGGGCTGGAGATCTGCAATATATCAAATGACAAAGAAGCCTCATGTGATCATTCAGTGGCTGTTTACTGAGCACCCATTATGTGCCCAGCCTCATATTAGGCACAGAAGCAGTCTGTGAAGAGTAAAGCAGAGCGGCACTTACTCTGTGAACTCACAGTGGGGCCTTACAGCTTAATGGTTCAGAGCACCTAGATTTAAATGTTAGTTCTGCCACATATATTTTTTTGTGACTTTGAAAAAGTTATTCAATTCACTGTGCCTTAGTTTCCTTAGGTGGAAAATATAGATAATAGTAATATCTGTTTGACAAGGCTGTGGTGAGGTTTAGCTGAATTAAAGTTGAGCATCACATAATATGCTCAGTAAGTAAACATAAATGTTCGCTCTGAGTGAGAATAGCTCAGCTGGTAAAGAATCTGCCTGAAATTTAGGAGGCCAGGGTTTGATCCCTTGGTTGGGAAGATCCCTTGGAGAAGGGAATGGCAGCTCACTCCAGTATTCTTGCCCGGAGAATTCCATGGACAAAGGAGCCTGGCGGGCTACAGTCTATGGGGTCTCGAAGAGTCAGACATGACTGAGTGACTAACACACACAACGGGAGATAAGATGCAATGATTACTGTTTGTGGTAGCCCAGAAAAGGGGCATGTAACACAGACATTCGGAGAAGGCAATGGCACCCCACTCCAGAACTCTTGCCTGGAAAATCCCATGGATGGAGGAGCCTGGTAGGCTGCAGTCCATGGGGTCACGAAGAGTTGGACACGACTGAATAACTTCACTTTCACTTTTCACTTTCATGCATTGGAGAAGGAAATGGAAACCCACTCCAGTGTTCTTGCCTGGAGAATCCCACGGATGGGGGAGCCTGTTAGGCTGCCGTTTATGGGGTCGCACAGAGTCGGACACGACTAAAGCAACTTAGCAATAGCAGCAGCAGAAACACAGACTTTAGATTTCTCTAATCTTGTTGGTTTAAGTTAATTAATGTAGAAAATAATGTAGAAAAATAATAATGTAGAAAATCTGATACTTTACAAAGATCCTACCCAGGAATGAAAACAGGGTTTAGACTGGGAACAGTTTGTTTAAAAAAAATGAAGTAGTGACTCATGTTTGATGCATTCTCTAGGATGGCACTTTGGGGCTGATAGGTAACTAGGTAAATTGACAAAAAAGCAGAGATAAATAGATATGTGTATGTCATATGTTCTTGAACAGGTGTTTCCCTAAGTAGCATGGTAATCCATTTTGCAGAAACATGGAAAGATGACTCATGGTGTTATGCTAATAGTGTAATTATGGTAAAGACATTAGATTACTATTTGCTAATCATTAGGCTTCCAGGTGGCACAGTAGTAAAGAATCTCCCTGCCAATGCAGAAGACTCCAATTGGATCCCTGGGTTGGGAAGACCCCCTGGAGAAGGAAATGGCAACCCACTCCAGTATTCTTGCCTGGGAAATTCCATGGACAGAGGAGCCTGATAGGCTACAGTCCACAGAGCCACAAAAGAGTTGGACATGATTTAGCAACTAAACAACAACAACAAACATTGCACTGGGTATTTTGAATATATTAAAAAATAAGGCAGAGACATCTTTCATGGAACATACATATTGATGTAGGAAAGAAGCATGTAATAAATAATTTATTGTTTATTTTAAATCAATTAATCACAACCCTGCAAGGTACTAGAAAAGATCAACAGAGAATGTAATATAACCTTTATTAGGTTAGGAGGCTAGGGTGATCTTCCACACGCCAATTTAAGCTAGGAGATGGTGGTAGGGATCCAGTTGAATGGAAGGTGAGTGGGAAAAAGCTTGTAAGATTTTGGAAAGAGCGCTTGTGAAGGCCGCATGGAAGGAGTAGCTTTGCGCATGCAAGAAACTGGAAGATCACTTTACTTGTAATAGAAAGAACCTAAGAAAAATGGCTCAAAATAAAGTTTGGAAGGAAGGTATTTATCCTATCACACAGGGTCATTTAAAGGCTAGACTTGATGATAATGTGATGGAATTTTACTTAAATATATTTCTGCACTTTAAAAAGTGAATTGGAAGAGGGCTGAATAATGTAGGGAAATGCGTTAAGACCCTTGTAATTATCTAGGATTGACATGTTGATATGCTGACTAGAGAGTGGGAATGGAAATAAGTCAATTAAATAGTAGTTAGGAGGTAGAACTGAAGGAACTTCATATTTCTGCAAGTAAAGTTCATAAGTCCAACACATTTATTGTGCTCTCTTCTCTCTTCCCCTGAACATCTCTTATTTATCCTTCAGGATTCAACCTAAACTAACCTTTTTAATGATTCCTCTTCATAGCACTCTAAACTTTTTTTCTGAAGATGATTAACAAGTGAAATTATTTGTTTAGTCTATTCATTGGAAGGAATGATGCTAAAGCAGTACTTTGGCCACCTCATGAGAAGAGTTGGCTCACTGGAAAAGACTCTGATGCTGGGAGGGACGGGGGCAGGAGGAGAAGGGGACGACAGAGGATGAGATGGCTGGATGGCATCACCAACTCAATGGACGTGAGTTTGAGTGAACTCTGGGAGATGGTGATGGACAGGGAGGCCTGGCGTGCTGCGATTCATGGGGTCGCAAAGAGTCGGACACGACTGAGCGACTGAACTGAACTGATTGTCCTAATCACTGTGAGAACAGAGAGAAGGTTCATCCTCTTCACTGTTATATCTCAGATTCCCTTTGGTGTGTTTCTCTCTCTTAGGGATGAACTCACACTGATCAAGGCAATAACATAGATTCATAACGTTATCAATTAACAATGGAAATAGAATTACTACACAGGCAGAAATTATCTTCTTAACTTGACTAGCATATCCTAACTGGTGAGAGCCATCATAATTACATTTGAGGTGAGCAAAGAATAAGCGGCATAACCATAAAATTCAAGGGGCACAATCATAAAACTTCCTGTTTTAAGTTCAGATCGACAAGTATCCTTCTCCAACATCCCCAACCTTAGCCTCTTAGTCGCTGGCACTTAGTAGGCCAGTCTAGTCTTCTTATAACTGCTTGATTGATGTGGTCCTTCAAGTCCCTTTTTCCTTCTTCCAATTAAAGTCCATTTAATCTCTTCTTCCAATTGATGACTGTGCTTGTGTGAATGACTGTATGTGAATATATTTGTTTATAATTGTGGTTTTGCATCCAGATTGTTATCTTGGCTACTCCAATAACTTTACGACTTTGGCAAGTATTGTAAAATCCCTAATGTCATTTGTAAAAAGAAGACAAAAAATATAACTGATAAGGATCCTGTGAATATTAAACATTAACTATATGTTAGTAATAAATAAGCAATGCATACAAAGATTCTAGTAAGTTTATAGCATATAGTAGATGGTCACTTAATGATAACTATTTTTCACAGTCTATGTTTTCATTTAGGTCAAGTTCGTCAAATCTTAAATGTCTGGTAATTATTCTTTATAAGGGTATCATCTTTTTATGCCTCTTTTTGATTTCTTGTGACTGATTTATTGATTAATTATAAAAGATCTGTTTTTCTCCTTTCTAAAAAATTGGAGGTACGTTTCTTTGCCTGCTCTTTCTCCATTCTCATACAAACATTTGCACACACTGTCACACATGCATACACAAATGCAGACTTTACAGACAGACACCCGTGGACTGTAGCCCTCCAGGCTCCTCCATCCATGGGATTCTCCAGGCAAGAATACTGGAGTGGGTTGCCATTTCCTTCTCCAGGGAAACAACGACCTTTACAGATATTAAATCCTAAAGAACTTTGGTGTTCTATATACATTAAATTGTTTTTAAATGAGACCCTAAGATTAGTGTACTAAAATCCAATACATTTCCAGTTTTTTGTGAGGAAGACATCGATGCTTTGATGTTTTAAAAATTATCTAAATATAAAATATATAGCTTTTTATTTTTTATTCCTCCACAGCTCTAATTCTGTTTAGTCTGTCTACTGAAAAATCTAGTATTTAGGCATAATAAAAGGTATCCTTCAGGTTTTCTCTGTTGATTAAATGAGCTAATCTAAAGCAAACAATAAACTAGTACGGCCCCCAAAACTCTGCAGGTGCTCAAGAAATATCAGTATTTCTCTTCTCCTTTCCTCAGTCCTGGTAATTGAGATTGCTTGGGCAATAGACATAGACTTTGGGGACTAACTCTAGGTAATTATTTTCAAGTCCTGACTTTATAAATGATTTCACAGTGGATGGGAACAGGCCTCTTGCACCTTAAAGTCTTCATTTCTTCATTATGACAGTTTGGGTGTGATACAAGATGATCCAAAAGCTCTCATAATTTTAGGATCTTTTAATAAGCATCCTGGAAATCAACCTGCCTTCACAGCACTCAGAGCTCTCAGAACTAATTGCCTATCCCATCTTCTCAAATTCTTTTCTGGCCAATGGAAAACTGGCAAGTCATTGTAATAGTCCTTGTTTTTTAATCATTTACCATGGTGATACGAAGTTTCATGGTCAACTGGATTTATAGACATTTGTGTTCCAGGTTTCCAAATGAGGAATTTGGAATTTGAGCAAACTAAATAAATTTATTAAGGATAGTCACTTAGACAGGGAAGCGGTTGTTTTTTACTCAAGTCTGGGGCAGACTGATAAACTGTCTGAGTTTGCAGCTACAGAGAGGTTGTCCCCAGTGCAGGATCTTCATTGCTAAACCCAGTATAGTTCCAGGCAAACCAGGATTGTCACTGTGGTTTCTGACTATGATTACTGAAGCTTTGGTGGTTATATTTATAGTTTCTTGAAATTTACTTGGGTTGTGACACAATTGGTGGAAAGATCGCTAACTTGGGAATCAGTGAGAGTCAAAGGGTCTGATATTCAGTCTGTTTTTGATGAACTGAATGGATTCTTTTATGAAGGACAGCAGAGTTATAACTCAATTTTTTTTTTAAATATCTGTAAGGGGGAGAAACACCAGTGTACAAAGGAGCCATCATTCAAAAGTTCTCATATTCCCTGCTGCTCCAGCCATCTCTTTAAGCCCCAAGACTTACCAGGCCCAGGGGACACTGAAGCGGCTGTTTCATTGCTCAGGGCACGGAGGTTGGCTGGGAGGTCGTGTACAGAGGAGTCTTCAGAGTTTCTCCTTAGGAGACACTTCACCTGTCCTCTTCTCACTAGAGCTGCCCTGAGGAGGTAAGTTGGGACTTGAGCCCTTCCCTCACAGAGGTCTGTAGGAACCTCATTCATAGCTTCAAAATCCTGAAGTGATTATAATACGTAAATCTGAAGAAAAGTTTGTTTGTGATCTAATTTTAGAGATTTTCTCTGTACTCCTCTTCTGCCCTACACCAACAATCCTCAACAATACCCCCTGATGCCTGAAATCACAAAGCTTTCGTTTGGTGTGAGTGCCTCAGTGTTATTAACTCACACTCCAGTATTCTCACTGGGAAGTGGATACATGGGCAACATAAAAGGAGAGAGCCTTTGTTTGGGAAACTGGAAGAGTAAGGCAGTGTGGAAACAGGGCCTGGGAACCTTGGCTCCAGACGTCCCTCTTCATCCGCTCTTTCTTGGTTGCCATTTATTCAGTATGTATCTTGCACAACAGTGCTGAATATCAATTTTATGTGTTTTACTCTGTATTTTTTCTATACTACAGCTGTAAACGTAAGGTGTAATTAAGTAAACTAAATCTATAGCTGGTGTGTGCTGAAACTGAGATTAAAAGTTTGCTGTTTTAGATGTTAGCAGAGTTATTTAACTTTTCTAAATTTATGTTACACTTCAAAACTGGGTCATAATACATTCTGCCTAAGAGAGTTTATTTAATCAATATTTACTGGTTAGAATTAGAACTGGTAATCTGAATGCTTATCCAGGATCTATGCCCAGCGACTTGGATAAACATTGAGACAACTATAGGATCTTATAATTCTTTGGGGAACAAAGATACTAATCAAAGTGTGATAAGAGTCATGAAGAAAAGTATGTGTGAGGATACATAATAGGGACATACAATGATATGTAGAGAAGTAATGAATGGTTAGAATAATAGGAAGGTAACAAGTCCTCAGGTAGTTCATATACTGCCTCATGCCTAGGTAAGACTGTTTGATTTCTTACTCTAATCCTTGTTTTAAGAGTGAAGGGAAGCCACTGAGAGGTTTTCCATAGAAGTGTAACATCATTTTGTTTATATTATCAACAGATAGTTTGGCTTCTTTGTAAAAGATGAATTAGAGAGGACCATGACACTGAGCTGGATGATCAGCAAGAAAGGGCCTGTAGACACTCTGATTAAAAATGCTGAGGGATAGATCAGTGCAATAGACTGGATACTGGATTAGCTGGAAGTGAGAGAGACAGGAGTGCCAGTGTTAAGTATATTTTGGAAAGGTAGTAATAGATTAATTAGATCTGGAAATGGGAGAGGGTGAAAAATTCTTCCTAGGTTTTTCTGGCTTTAGTGCATGGATAAATGCTGATGGACTTTTATATGAGGAAAATATTGCAGAGGACCAAGTATGGTGATTCACAAAAGTTCAGACTGGCATATGTTTATGTTGTGCTGATGAGCCATTACAGTTGATACACCAGTAGGGAGTTGGATGCTGGACTCTACAGCTAGAGGAGACATCTGAGCTAGAGACATGAATTTGGGATAATTGACGTACAGAGAAGAGGTAAGAAGGACATTATGAGTAGAAAATAATTGTGAACATAGTGTGAAAGAGAGCAGAGAAGTAAATGATTACTGCAAGAATATGTGGGGGCAATAAAGTGGTTGTTGTTGTTGTTGTTGTTGTTGTTATTTATTTTCTTTGACTGTATGTCCTGAAACTGATCCTCAATAAGAAAGAAGCGGGTTTTGGATGGAACATATTCTAAACCTCTGATTCTCAAACTTGACTTTGCATTGGAATTTCCTGGGTAGGTTTTTTTTTTTTTTTTTCCAATGTATTGATTCTTGAATCCAACTGCTGCTGCTAGAGATTTGGATTAAATTGATATTACTGGGGTCCAGACAAAGGAGTTTTTTAAAAGCTCCTTGGGTGAATCTAGCATACACACAGTTTGGGAATCCTTAATCTAAACAGAGGAAAACACTAAATATGCAAGATAGAAAAACCCAGAGCGATCAGGAGTGGAGAAGCATGAGAGTCTGGATCCTTGGTGAATAAGAGAGGAGCTCACGCAACAAAGATAGGATGGGGAGCTGGAGTGAGATCGTCCAGAGCAGGCAGGAGAAAAGACACAGCTCAGCGTACGGATGAAAATGTTATCCCTGCATACATGGAGATTCATGAGTAAGTGGAGAACACTAAGATGCCTGGGGAGGGCATATTGTACTTCACTTCTTGTAGAAGGTAGTGGCTAGAACTGGTAGAGAGAAAGAGCTAAATCATTTTCTGCTACTGGAGAAAGATTTTAATATTTCTGCAAAGAGTACAGAAACAGGAAGAATAAGATATAGTGTTCAAAACAGACTCACAGGATTTTTGTGGGGAAGGAATTGGAGCCCATGACCCAACTGTAGAAATGATCAGATGGCAGAAGGCCTGAGATGTGAGCAATGATCCCTAGCTTGCTTCCTCCTAATTTTTCGTGATCTTTGGTGTGCAATCTAAGTAGCCTTGTCCCTCCCATCCTGGATAGTGACCATGCTTTCCATTGTTTGACCTCACTTTACTCTGATTGTGTTTCTCCAAAAGATACTCAGGGACCCCATGGGAAGTTTTGAAACTAACATCTCGAGAGTGACCAGCTTCACCCTATCAGGATTCCCAGAGATGGAGGGACTGGAGCATTGGTTAGCGGCCCTCCTCTTGCTGCTGTATGCTGTCTCCATCCTGGGCAACAGCCTCATTCTCTTCATCATAAAGGAGGAGCAGAGCTTGCACCAGCCAATGTACTACTTCCTATCTCTGCTGTCTGTCAATGACCTGGGTGTGTCTTTTTCTACCTTGCCCACTATACTGGCTACTTTGTGCTTTCACACACCAGAGACTGCCTTTGATGCCTGCCTGATTCAGATGTTCTTCATCCACTTTTTCTCCTGGACAGAGTCTGGAATCTTGCTGGCCATGAGTTTTGACCGCTATGTGGCCATCTGTAACCCCTTGCATTATTCTACAGTGCTCACTGATACCCGTGTGGCTCACATGGGCATATCGATCATCATCCGCAGCTTCTGCATGGTCTTCCCACTGCCTTTCCTTCTGAAGAGGTTGCCTTTCTGTAAAGGCAACATACTGACCCACTCCTACTGCTTGCACCCAGACCTGATCCGCCTGCCCTGTGGAGATACCACCATCAACAGCACGTATGGCTTGTTCATTGTCATCTCTGCCTTTGGTGTAGACTCAGTGCTCATCCTCCTTTCCTATGTGCTCATATTACACTCTGTGCTGGCCATCGCCTCCCGGGAAGAGAGACTTAAGACACTCAACACATGTGTGTCACACATCTGTGCTGTGCTCATTTTCTACGTGCCCATGGTTAGTGTGTCCATGGTTCATCGATTTGGGAAGCATGCCCCTGAGTATGTGCACAAGTTCATGTCCCTAATATATCTCTTTGTGCCTCCAGTGCTCAATCCAATTATCTATTCCATTAAGACTAAGGAGATTCGTAAGAGGCTACATAAGATACTGAAATCTAAGTACTGATCAGAGAGAGACCTTCTAAAAACACAAATACCCTAAGAGTTTGTTGTTATTGCTGATGTTTGGGTTTACAGGCTAGTCAGTTGAACTGTGTCGTCTCTTTCTATACATGGGCCTCTGGTTGGGTACCTGTTATTAGCCATAGGGCATAGCCTGGCTATAATTCATAACTTAAAATATCAAGATACTTTGTAATTAACCAAATTATAGGTTGCCAAAATGACTGCTCTCATACTCAGTAAGGAAGAGGGTCTTAAACTAGACACTTCTATTTATCCAAGTATGCTAATATCAACTAAATTTTCAAGTAAATCTCAAAAACACAAAGCCTAATCATTCATATGAAACATTATAACTGGGGGTTATGTTTCTCAAGATCATAAGTATCATCCAATGCTTTTTATAAGAATAATGGTTTTGAGCATCTTTTAGCTTTAAAAATTAAAGATACACAATAACTATGACCAATTTTACACTTCTGAAATAAGTAAGAGTATTCATGAGACTGATAAAATAGAACATGTATGATTGTCACAGTGATACTGCAATATAAACCATGTAAGACCAGAAATTCCAAAGTTTAAAAGCAGGAGAAAAGTTCTGTGGAAAAAATAATCATATGTTGCCATCTGTTGGGCATTGCTGAGGGAAGGATCAACTCTCTTCTAGGGAGCCAGTTAGCACTTTGAATGGAAGGGAAATAGATACTAGTGATTGATGGTAGGGTGAATCTACTTCAACAGCATAAATAGTTGTGCTCATCATCTGCTGCAATATGGATTTTCATGGCCTATACTCATCACCCAAGCTCAGAGACATCAGTACATGCTAGAGCAACAGGGGGATTTCCTGGTGGCTCAGAGATAAAGAATCTACATGCCAAGGGCTGCCAATGCAGGAGATGCAAATTTGTTCCCTGGGTCAGGAAGTTCCCCTGGAGAAGGAAATGGTAAACTACTCCAGTATTCTTGCCTAGGAAATCCCATGGACAGAGGAGCATGGTGGGCTACAGTCCATGGGATTGCAGAGTTGGATATGACTTAGCCACTAAACAACAGCAAGAGCAGAGGAGAGGTAGCTGAAGGATATTAGGAAATTCAAAGCATAATTCCTGGAGAGTAACAATCACCAAGGCAGAGGAATTCTGTGCAAATTTATGCAAAGCACGTACAAACTCACAGCAGCTTGCAGACTCTTGGCAGAGGTAAGTAAATTAGTGTGAGGATTCCTTCACTGGGTGGTGGACAGACTACAGCATAGTTCAATCTTTATAGATGATTTGAGATGCAGATAGTAGTGAAAAATGTTATACATTCATACATTCACACATGTGGATGTGTGTGTGTGTGTGTGTGAGTGTGTGTGGGTTAAGTTGCTTTCAGTCAGTTCAGTTCAGTAGCTCAGTTGTGTCTGACTCTTTGTGAACCCATGAACTGCAGCATGCCAGGCCTCCCTGTCCATCACCAACTCCTGGAGTCCACCCAAAGCCATGTCCATCGATTCAGTGATGTCATCCAACCATCTCATCCTCTGTCGTCCCCTTCTCCCCCTGCCCTCAATCTTTCCCAGCATCAGGGTCTTTTTCAACGAGTCAGCTCTTCACATCAGTTGGCCAAAGTATTGGAGTTTCAGCTTCAACATCAGTCCTTCCAGTGAACATCCAGGACTGATCTCCTTTAGGATGGACTGGTTGGATCTCCATGTTCAACTCTTTGCACCCCCGTGGACTGTAGTCCACCAGGCTCCTTTGTTCATGGGATTCTCAAGGCAAAAGTACTGAAGCAGTTGTCATTTCCTCCTCCAGGGGATCTTCCCAACCCAGGGATCAAACCAGTGTCTCTTATACCTCCTGCATTGGCAACTTCTTTACCTCTAGTGCCACCTGGTGCTAGTATACATATGTATATATATTTAAATAAGCATTATTTTCCATGTTTTTTTCTCATAGGGTCATGAAATACTTTTTCTAAAATAAAACCACAGAGGATGAGTAACATGATAATACCCTAAAACATAGAAGCAATATAGAATTTGATCTCTCCCAAACACCTCCTGCTGTCAAATCAAACAGACATTAGAAAACAACAAAACAGAGTAAAATCTGAGTTAATATCTTCAACAATGTTAGGTGTCAGGGAAATCTCAAGTATCCTCAAATAAGATCGGTATAGCCAAACCACAAGAAGAGAAAACGTGTGGTGAGGGTTAGAGCAGTGAAGGTGACTAACAAACCCTACTCCAGTATGGAATGAAACCCCTGTAAAATCACAAACACACCACAAGGCCAGGACAACACTGAAACCTTGGCAGATGGCTTTGACATTGACTAGTAAAACTAGGGATAGTCCTGCCAGGGTCCAAGTACTTGTGCCCATGACAGGATCAAGCAATACTGCAGTGCATGCTATGTCGCTCTAGCCATGTCTGACTCTGCGACCCCATGCACTCTAGCCCACCAGGCTTCTCTGTGTGTGGGATTCTCCAGGCAAGAATACTGGAGTGGGTTGCCATTTCCTCCTCCAGGAGATCTTCCTGACTCAGGGATTGAATCTGCATCTCATCATGTCTCCTGCACTGGCAGGCTGGTTCTTAACCACTTAGCGCTACCTGGGAAGCCAAAATAAACCAAAACCTAACCAGCCAGAAAGTCACATTAACATGATTTCCCAGTTCCAGTGACCTTTCTCTGAAGTCCCTTATAAACAGTTTCCCTTCCCAAGGAGAACACCCCAAATTGGAGCCCAAACCCCCTAGATGGGAATCAAAGCCTCCCAGATTGGACAAGGTCAAAAAAGGCCCCAGTGGGACCTGATGCCAACCTCTTCTGGAGAAAAGTTTATTTGAGTGTTTAATTTACAAAGGAGAGTAGTATCTATTAGAGAGCCAATCATCTTGTTCCCTCCTCACTGTGAAAGTTACTGGAGCTCCTGTAGCACAGTGGTCTCAGCATTTAATAATCTCAGAAATGTTCAGCAAATAAGTCTTTCCAAAATGATTATTAGCATGAAGGGAATCACATACCCACAGAAAGATCATTGAGTAAGGACAAAGAAGGTTGTGATAACAGGTGGAAAGGCTATAAAGAAAGCATATATAAGAAAGTGCTGCTGCAGCTACACAAACCTTCAAAGCTGAGTTCCCCTGGGAAAGAAGGTCCGTTGAATTCTGGGGCTGGAACAGAGGGACGGAGTCAAATGTCTTCTGGAAACAGACTTAGCTCGGAGTCATAGAAATGGCCTCAAAGAGAAATGCTACTCTGAGCTGTTCACATAACAAAAGGAAGTCTTAGAGACATGAAGCTGGAAAAGCTACCCTGTGCTCCCCTCTCAATCCAGAGAATCCTTTTCCCAGTCGTCCTGGAGAATCATCCTTCTTTGTATGGATATAAGCTAATGCTATATACAGTTCAGTTTAGTTGCTAAGTCGTGTACGACTCTTTGCTACCCCATGGACTGTAGCACGCCAGGCTTCCCTGTCCGTTACCAACTCCTGGAGCTTGCTCAAACTTGTGTCCATCGAGTTGGTGATGCCATCCAACCATCTCATCCTCTGTCATCCCCTTCTCTTCCCGCATTCCATCTTTCTCAGCATCAGGGTCTTTTCCAATGAGTCAGCTCTTCACATCAGGTGGACAAAGTACTGGAGTTTCAGCTTCAGCCTCAGTCCTTCCAAAGAACATTCTAGACTGATTTCCTTTAGGATTGACTGGTTTGATTTCCTTGCAGTCCAAGGAACTCTCCAACACCACAGTTCAAAAGCATCAATTCTGCAGCACTCAGCTTTCTTTACATTCCAACTCTCATATCCATACAGGACTACTGGAAAAACCATAGCTTTGACTATACAGACCTTTTTTGGAAACTCCAGACACAGTTCTGAGCAAAACGAAAGGAAAAACAAAACAAGGACAAAGATTAACCCATGGCCCTGAGATTCCCATGCTTACAATGGAGATCATCTTTCTTTAAAGAAAAATATTTAAATCCTAATTTTTTAAAAAACATTCAGAAAACTAATATCGTGGCAAATGATCCCATCATTTCATGGCAAATAGATGGGGAGACAATGGAAACAGTGACAGATTATATTTTCTTGGACTCCAAAAATACTGCTGACGGTGACTGCAGCCATGAAATTAAAAAAAAACGCTTGCTCTTTGGAAGAAAAGCTATGATAAACCTAGACAGCATATTAAAAAGCAGAAACATTACTTTGCCAACAAAGGTCTGTATAGTTAAAGCTATGGTTTTTTCAGTAGTCATGTATGGATATGAGATTTTGACCATAAAGAAGGCTGAGTGCTGAAGAACTGATGCTTTTGAACTGTGGTGTTGGAAAAGACTCTTGAGAGTCCCTTGGACTGCAAGGAGATCCAACCAGTAAATCCTAAAGGAAATCATGCCTGAATATTCATTGGAAGGACTGATGCTGATGCTGAAGCTGAAGCTCCAATACTTTGGACACCTGATGGGAAGAATTGTCTCGTTGGAAAAGACCCTGATGCTGGGAAAGAGTGAAGGCAGGAGGAGAAGGGGCCGACAGAGGATGAGATGGTTGGATGGCATCACCACCTCGATGGACATGAGTTTGAGCAAGTTCTGGGGATGGCGAAGGATAGGGAAGCTTAGCATACTGCAGTCCATGTGGTTGCAAAGAGTTGGGCATGACGAGTGACTGAACAGCAACAACATCCTAATACTTTATATCTATTAATTCACCTGACTATTGGAAACTGCACTGACTTCAGTATTTTTTGTTTCTTTTTAAAAAAATACTTCGTAATCTCAACTACAAAATTGAGAAGTCAGAGAATAAGGCATGAGAATAGGAAGCGTGTATACTATGTAACTGTGAACGTTTCTCATCTTTTGTGGGATGGCTCATTTATTCATTGAACACACCCACATGGAATGACTTCTCTGGGTCTCGCTCTGGGCTAAGCAACAGGGATGTGGAGCCGGATTGTGTTTGATAACAAAAAATACTTGAGACACTGCGAGGTGTGTCCTTGCCTGTGTCGCATCAGTTGCATACTAATGGGCTAAGTTCTGAACAAATAAGGGATCAGTGCATAAAATGTAGATAGAAATTTCTTTCTGTGTTACAGAAGCACTCAATTTCCAGTCTTGGTTGGATAAGAACCACTGGGACACGTGCATACACACTCACACATAACCTGTTTATAGCGACTATAGATTATAGAGACAATTGTTTAGGAGGCATAAAATTAAAAGTTTTGTTTTCTTAATAGAGAAAAAATCCATAATATATATATGTATGTATTTATGTAGTATGTATATGTATTTATGTTTTACTGCTGTGTAATAAATATTGACCAATTCCCTGAATAGCAGACTTGTGAGTAAAGGCTTTTTCTCTGAGATAAATTGTATTTGTTCAAACTGTTAAAAGAAGTGTTCAGTTTAGTTCAGTCACTCAGTCGTGTCTGACTCTTTGTGACCCCATGGACTGTAGCACACCAGGCTTCCCTGTCCATCACCAACTCTCGGAGCTTGCTCAAACTCAAGTCCATCGAGTCATGATGCCATCCGACTATCTCATCCTCTGTTGTTCCCTTCTCCTTCAATCTTTTCCAGCATCAGGGTCTCTTCCAAGGAGTCAGTTCTTTGCATCAGGTGGCCAAAGTATTGGAGCTTCAGTTTCAGCATCAGTCCTTCCAGTGAATATTTAGGACTGATTTCCTTTAGGATTGACTGGTTTGATCTCCTTGCAGTCTAAGGGACTCTCAAGAGTTTGCTCCAACACCACAGTTAAAAAGCATCAATTCTTCAGGGCTCAGCTTTCTTCATAGTCCAACTCTAATATCCATACATGACTACTGGAAAAATCGTGGCTTTGACTAGGTGGACATTTGTTGGCAAAGTAATGTTTCTGCTTTTTAATATGCTGTCTAGGCTGATCATAGCTTTTCTTCCAAGGAGCAAACACCTTTTAATTTCATGGCTCCAGTCACCATCTGCAGTGATTTTGGAGCCCCCACAAAATGAAGCCTGCCACTGTTTCCATTATTTCCCCATCTATTTGCCATGAAGTGATGGGACCGGATGCCACGATCTTAGTTTCCTGAATGTTAAGTTTTATAACAACTTTTTAACTCTCCTCTTTCATTTTCATCATGAGGCTATGAGTTCTTCTTCGCTTCCTGCCGTAAGGGTGGTGTCATCTGCATATATGAGGTTATTGATATTTCCCACGGCAATCTTGATTCCAGCTTGTGCTTTATCCAGCCCTGCATGATGTACTCTGCATATAAGTTAAATAAGCAAGGTGACAATGTACAAACTTGATGTACTCTTTCCCGATTTGGAACCAGTCTGTTGTTCCATGTCCAGTTCTAACTGTTGCTTCCTGACCTGCATACAGATTTCTCAAGAGGCAGGTCAGGTGGTCTGATATTCCCATCTCTTTACTATCTAAATAAATTATAAATCCTGAACCTGTTTATAATATGTTTATGTAAACTAAATGTTAAAAGGGTTCTTTAAGAAATTATAATGAAAACCTGTTAGAATGAGTTTAAAAATAACCGATTGTCCAGTTCATAAAAATCTTTTTTCCACTAATAAACAAAATCTGTTTTTTTTGTACAATACTTGTAAAAATATTCTTGCAGTTATTGAGTTTCCAAATGTTGAATGCTATTTCCTACTAAGTTCAGTTCAGTTCAGTCGCTCAGTTGTGTCCTACTCTTTGCGACCCCATGAATCGCAACATGCCAGGCCTCCCTGTCCATCACCATCTCCCGGAGTTCACTCAGACTCACGTCCATCGAGTCCGTGATGCCATCCAGCCATCTCATTATCGGTCGTCCCGTTCTCCTCCTGCCCCCAATCCCTCCGAGCATCAGAGTCCTTTCCAATGAGTCAACCCTTCGCATGAGGTGGCCAAAGTACTGGAGCTTCAGCTTTAGCATCATTCCTTCCATTAATCTCTATACCTACCTGAGTAATTGACATGAGCAATATTTCCAATCCACTGTCTATAACCAAGTTATATAAATGTTTGAAGATAATTGTTTAACAGGAATGTCTTTGAGTTTCAAGTTTGTTTATTTGTCTCTTCTATATTTAGTTAAATTTTGTTTATAAAATTGCTGACTCTCAAATTTTTATGTTAATATATACAATAGATTTTGTTTTCACACAATTTCATATCAAATACATAAAAAGTCACTTAGCACTCTAGCAATTCTAATCTGTTTAATATTTACAAAATAATTTAACTCAGAGACATTGGACAGGTTTGATTGTAAGGACTAATAATTAAACTTGACTCTACTCCATTGCTGCCTAGAATCTGTCTTTCATGTAAACACACAGACTGTCACCCTGGAAGTCTGCCTCTCCCAGTTAATAATATGGGATATTTGCCTTAGTCACATACATAGCCTTGGCACAATTTGCATGAACACTGACAACATATCCACCAGTAACATTTCTCCTCCACACTGCAACCATTTAAACATGGTGAAGCTTTGTAAGAGGGTATTTAAAAAGGGATATGTAGTTAGTAAATACATCCCAGAAGACTTTCACATCACCCATCCCTCTCTCTCTGGGTAGGTTTCTCACACAAACCGTTATGAGTAAATCATGTAATCCCTGAGCCCTCAAAACTAACACCATGCTCATCACATTGTAGGTTTCAATAATTATTGTAGATTGGATGAATAAATGAATGAGCTATTATGTTTGATATGAGCAAAAAGGCAAAACTTGTAAGAAATATAGCTTGCCACCAGAATTACTTTCATTTCCCCCCAAATCACCACATTTTATTAGACTTGGCATTGAGCAAAGGACAGTGACTAAATATCTCTGCTAGGAGGAATGGAAGCTGAGAATCACTTTAGGGAGAAAGTCTCCTGATCAACATGACTGACAGTAAACGCTGAAAGATCAAAATTTTTAATAAACACTTCTTTATTTTTTTTGGCATTTCTATCAGTTAAGATTTGTTTGTCATCTAAATTTTTAATAGAGTCTGCTACACATCAGTGATTTGGGTGATTGATACATGACTCCAGAAATTTATAGACAGTTTTGGCTGGCAGTCATACTTTCCACTTGAAGATGTTGCAGGCTTTTAAAATTCAGTGAATTATGAAATGTTTAGATAATTCACTTGATTCATGAGTTATTTATGTTCAAAACAAACATATTAATTTAATTAATAATTTAATGGATAATTTACTTCTATTTTATTACCTATATTTGATAAGTATGTTTTCCATGGGAAATAGAAGAGAAAAAGGAAAATATTTTATATTAAAAATATGAACACAAACCACATATACCCAATTCTAGTATGAGAAATCCATGGAATCAAACCTTATTTTCTGATATTCATATAGAGTTACTATCTGTTTAGCACTCCTCCACTTTTCCTGCAGAGGGCAATCCCTTGGCAGTGACTTCTGATTAACTGCTTGAGGTCAGGGAGATGATAATTCACACAATAATTGCTGACCCTATAAGCTGTTTGCTGTTTCTGTGAAACTGGAAAGGTTTTAGGAGCACATAGTTGTTTAAGTGGATAACCACCTCCAAGTAGATCCTTCCTTACTGAAAAATTAAACATAACAATAATGAGTCCTGAGCCCACATTGCATCAGCATAATTAGAAAATATATTCAGTTTATATTAGATAGTCTCCTGTTGGGGAAATGTCCCTGTAGAAACTTCTATTACTAGGAAGACAGACCCTCTGAACCCTTAATCCTGTTTATTTATAAAACAGCTTCTGGGAGGAGAGCATGTCTCATCTAACTGAAGTGTAATTGTGCTACACAGCAGTCTCTTTCTAGCAGAGCATGGCTGGAGACGCATTGAAGAGATTAGACAGGACCTCTCTGCGGTACCCAGGAGGTGAGACTGATGGTGAGTCATGCCCAGGGCCCCATCCATGGCTCTTTTCACCACACTCTGCTTTCTGGAAGTTCTCCTGTTCCTAGGAGAAAAGGAGCATTCTCTTGTTCTTAGGCTCACAAAGAAATTAATTCCATACAGTCTCAAGCAATGTAGATTTTTTTTTCAGTTCTGTATGCAGTTCTAGTCAAGCTAACTTTCTATGAGACTATATGAAGCACAGAGATGAAGGATCTTATCCTGCTATAACTCTTGTTCTTGTCTCTTCTCTCTGTTTCTCTCTATGTAACCCCCCCAGCCCTGGCCCTGGAGGAAGAGAGAAGTACCCATGACAAGGCAATACAAAAATATGACCTTTATTACTCAGAAGAATTTTTCACAAACTTCAAAATAGCACCTCACTGTTAGGTAAAAAGACGACCAGGACACCAAAAAAGTGTCTAACAGGCTTTTTAATGGTGAAGTGCTACTGGGCGGGGTTCCTGGACCTGAAGGAGGCAGGTTGAGGCAGTCTGTGTTGGGGGTTGCTTTTACATGTTTGTTGCGAGGGATGGTCAGGCTAGATGAACGGGGGTTTGGGAAAAAATAGCTGAATTAAAAGAAAATCTTGTTTAAAAAAAAAGAGACGAAAGGGAATTTCTACATAAGGGCAAATAGCAGGGCTTATTGTGGGTCTTCTCAGGATGGAAGCTGAGGTTGTGGTCATATGCTATTCTTATGGTGACCCCATCCTCATAAGAGGAGATGAAGCCTAAAAATTCATTTTTCCTTATTCCCTGCAAACAAGAGTCTAGCTGAGCTATTTAAAATTCTAAAAGATGATGCTGGTAAAGTGCTACACTATATATGCCAGCAAATTTAGAAAACTCAGCAGTGGCCTCAGGACTGGAAAAGGTCAGTTTGCATTCCAGTCCCAAAGAAGGGCAATGTCAAAGAATGTTCAAACTACCATACACTTGTGCTCATTTCACATGCTAGCAAGGTAACACTCAAAATCCTTCAAGCTATGCTTCAGCAGTACGTCAACCAAGAACTTCCAGATGTACAAGCTATAGTTAGAAAAGGCAGAGGAACTAGAGATCAAATTGCCATCATCCGTTGGATCATAGAAAAAGCAAGAGAATTCCAGCAAAAACATTTACTTCTGCTTCATTGACTAGCCTTTGATTGTGTGGATCACAACAAAATGTGGAACATTCTTAAAGAGATGGAAATACCCGACCACCTTACATGCCTTCTGAGAAACCTGTATGCAGGTCAAGAAGAAACAGTTAGAACAACGGACTGGTTTAAAATTGGGAAAGGAGTATATCAAGGCTGTATATTGTTACCATGCTTATTTAACTTATTTGCAGAGTACATCATGTGAAGTACCAGGCTGGATGAAACACAAGCTGGAATCAAGATTGCCAGGAGAAATACCAACAATCTCAGATATGCAGATGATACCATTGTATGAGAGAAGTTCCAAAAATATTTTCTAGTGTATAAATTAGAAAAACTCTATTCTGCCTATGCTAGAAATTTTAGAGCTAGAAATTCTAGAAGAAATAATTTCTGATATGTCATTATGTGGAAGAAATATATAATCTTTAAAAAATTGTGAATCAATATGCTGTACAACTGAAACTTAAATAATAGGGTAAATCAAATATATTTCAATTAAAAAAATCCAAGAAGGTAAGAGAAATAAAAATTATACACTTAGTAAAATTTTCTAAAAAAAAGTTATGGCTTAGATATTAAACATTATTTTCCTTGTTGGGGGGGAACTGAATGGTAGACATATAAAAGAAGCAGAGAGGAATCTAGGGTTTCTTTTTGAAGTAAATCTTTAATGTTTTTCCTGGGTCATACACATACATCTTATGGCAAGTTCTGAAAATATATCAAATCTCATTTTTTGAAGTTAAAACAACTCATGATTATTTGAAGAGAACAATGGTGATGAAAGTTGCAATGTTAATAGTGATGACAATTAGAGAGGCAGTATTTGTATCAGTTCAGTTCACTTCAGTCACTCAGTCATGTCTGACTCTTTGTGACCCCATGAACCTCAGTACACCAGGCCTCCCTGTCCATCACCAACTCCTGGAGTCCACCCAAATCCATGTCCATTGAGTTGGTGATGCCATCAAACCATCTCATCCTCTGTCGTCCCCTTGTCCTCCTGCCCTCAATCTTTCCCAGCATCAGGGTCTTTTCAAATGAGTCAGCTCTCTGCATCAGGTGGCCAAAGTATTGGAGTTTCAGTTTCAATCAGTCCCTCCAATGAACACCCAGGACTGATCTCCTTTAGGATGGACTGGTTGGATATCCTTGCAGTCCAAGGGACTCTCAAGAGTCTTCTCCAACACCACAGTTCAAAAACATCAATTCTTCAGTGCTCAGCTTTCTTTATAAACCAACTCTCACATCCATACATGATCACTGGAAAAACCATAGCCTTGACTAGACGGACCTTTGTTTGCAAAGCAATGTTTCTGCTTTTGAATATGCTGCCTAGGTTGGTCATAACTTTCCTTCCAAGGAGCAAGCCTCTTTTAATATCATGGCTGCAATCACAATCCACAGTGCTTTTGGAGCCAAGAAATATAAAGTCAGCCACTGTTTCCCCATCTATTTGCCATGAAGTGATGGGACCAGATGCTATGATCTTAGATTTCTGAATGTTGAGGTTTAAGCCAACTTTTTCACTCTCCTCTTTCACTTTCATCAAGAGGCTTTTTAGTTCTTCTTCACTTTCTGCCATAAGGGTGGTGTCATCTGCATATCTGAGGTTATTGATATTGCTCCCGGCAATCTTGATTCCAGCTTGTGCTTCCTCCAGCCGAGCATTTCTATTGATGTACTCTTCATATAAGTTTAATAAGCAGAGTGACAATATACAGCCTTGATGTATTCCTTTTCCTATTTGGAACCAGTCTGTTGTTCCATGTCCAGTTCTAACTGTTGTTTCCTGACCTGCATATAAGTTTCTCAAGAGGCAGGTCAGGTGGTCTGGTATTCCCATCTCTTTCAGAATTTTCCACAGTTTATTGTGATCCACATAGTCAAAGGCTTTGGCATAGTCAATAAAGCAGAAGTAGATGTTTTTTCTGTAACTCTGTTGCTTTTTCGATGATCCAGTGGATATTGGCAATTTGATTTCTGGTTCCTCTGCCTTGTCTAAAACCAGCGTGAACATCTGGAAGTTCACGGTTCACCTATTGCTGAAGCCTGGCTTGGAGAATTTTGAGCATTATTTTACTAGTGTGTGAGATGAGTGCAATTGTGCAGTAGTTTGAGTATTCTTTGGCATTACCTTTCTTTGGGATTGGAATGAAAACTGACCTTTTCCAGTCCTGTGGCCACTGATGAGTTTTCCAAATTTGCTGGCATATTGAGTGCAGCACTTTCACAACACCATCTTTTAGAATTTGAAATAGCTCAACTGGAATTCCATCCCCTCCACTAGCTTTGTTCATAGTGATGCTTTCTGAGGCCCACTTGACTTCACATTCCAGGATGTCTGGCTCTGGGTGAGTGGGAGTGATCACACTCTCGTGGTTATCTGGGTCGTGAAGATTCTTTTTGTACAGTTCTTCTGTGTATTCTTGCCACCTCTTCTTAATATCTTCTGCTTCTGTTAGGTCCATACCATTTCTGTCCTTTATTGAACCCATCTTTGCATGAAATGTTCCCTTGGTATCTTTCCAGGAGCCAGTGTGAGGAACTCCGCCCATGGCAAAGGTCATGAGGAAGGAGGCTTTGGCATACGCAAAGGCGTGATCAAGCCTCAGGAAACCCCCTGTTCCCGAGCATCTACCCCCAAAACCAGAGTCTACCTACTTTACTGTTTCATGCTCTCACCTACACCTCTGACCTTACGAGGGGCTGTTCCCCACCTGTTCTCTCGGAGAAGGAGTAAACGTGCAGCTCCAAGTCAATAAAAATTCCTGGGCGTGACAAGAGTGTTTCAACTTACAAACTCCTCTGAAGGTTATTTAGCCTGCCTGTACAGGTTCGTCAGGCCACATGTGATTGTTTACAGCCTCCCAACGGTGAGAGGCATGAGATGTTCTAGACTTACTAAAGGCAAATTATTTTGGGAAGTTAGAAATCATTAGTATAGTGGCTGGTTAGGAATTATATTGGTGAAGGGTTTTTCGTTTGTTGTGCCAATAATTGCTGCTAATTCTCTGCCCTGGGTGTGACAAGGGTGTCTCAGGTCAAACCTCTCTGCTGACAGACTAGCTTGTGTGACAACCTCTCAACCATAAACAGCACAGAGAGTTTGGAGTATTTTGAAAGTCTTAATTAGCATAGGGCTTTTCTCATTGTTGAGTCAATGATTGCCGCCAGGCCTCCATATCCTTAGGCACCTGGGAATATATTAATCAATGTATTTGGATTATAGAAAAGGAAAATAGCAGTTTTTGATGTTAGCAATACTAGCCTTTTTGATTTAATGAATTTTCTCTCTTGTTATAGATCACTATACTTTGTTATAAATCAGTGTCCTTGCTATGTAAAAATGTAACTTTATCACTATCTTAAGACTAAATAGATCTTAAGGGGAACATTGGTGAAGGGTTTTCATTTGTTGGGCTGATGTTTGCTGCTAAATCTCCATATTCCCTGCCCTTATAATAAATATAACTAGCATATAGGAGAAATAAGTATTAACCTTCAAGATTGATCATGTTAACCTTAGGTTAAATAAATTCCTTTCTTGATTGTAACCCATTACACCCTCACCCTATAGGAATGCAACTTTATCTGCTACCTTCAGAGGGTGGTGCCTGGTTTAAGAATAAACACTCTTGGAAAAAATAAGTTTTTTGGTTATCAGAAAGAGAGGATCATAAAATGTCAGCAGGCCTCATGGCCAGAAGATGATGTAAAACCCCTAAGACCTTTTTTTTATACATTTATGTGAAGCACCTGATTTTGATAAAGGTCAGGACTGCTGACCCCCGTGTGACTCTGTATTCATCCCTATGTGTAACAAAAGGTATATAAGCAAACCTAAAAATAAAAAATTCAGATCAGTTTCTGGAAAGACTGATTTCCCCGTGTCGTTTCTTTCTTGCTCCCCGTTTTTCCAGCTGAATTCCCATCTGGAATGTGGGTACTCACCAAGCCTGCTAATTTTGCCTGGGCTTCTAAGATCGGACCAGGGAGGCCTCAGTGCCTCCTCTCCTTCGGGAGAACAGAAAGACGCCTGTGGCCTATGTAGGTGGTGATTGGTATTCCACATAAATCAAGTTATTCAGCCTCTTTTTCTCCACTAATTTTTCCTACTACACTATCCGTTTCTAATCTTTATCTATATCTGTAATTAAATACGTTTTTTCCTAGGACGCTGACTCCATCTCACCTTTGAATCACCCTGGATCCACTGGGGCTGGACCCCGGCAGTATCTCTAGTTTTCTTGACGAGATCTCCAGTCTTTCCCATTCTATTGTTTTCCTTTATTTCTTTCCATTGATTGCTGAGGAAGGATTTCTTATCTCTCCTTGCTATTCTTTGGAACTTTGAGTTCAAATGGGTTATCTTTCCTTTTCTCCTTTGCTTTTCACTTCTCTTCTTTTCACAACTATTTGCGGCTGTGACGACAGTGCACGAGCGCTGCGGCTGCGATGAAGCATGAGCACAGCTGAGAGGGAGGAGCTACCCCACGTCCGAGGTAAGGAGCTGCGGCTGTGCTTTGCTGGAGCAGCCATGAAGAGATACCTCACGTCCAAAGTAAGAGAAACCCAGATAAGACGGTAGGTGCTGAGAGAGGGCATCAGAGGGCAGACAGACTGAAACCACAATTCCAGACAACTAGCCAATCTGAAAACATGGACTACAGCCTTGTCTAACTTAATGAAACTAAGCCATGCCATGTGGGGCCACCCATGACGGATGGGTCATGGTGGAGAGGTCTGACAGAATGTGGTCCACTGGAGAAGGGAATGGCAAGCCACTGCAGTATTCTTGCCTTGAGAACCCCATGAACAGTATGAAAAGGCAAAAAGATAGCACATTGAGAGATGAACTCCCCAGGTCAGTAGGTGCCCAATATGCTACTGGAGATCAGTGGAGAAATAAATCCAGAAAGAATGAAAGGGTGGAGCCAAAGCAAAAACAACACCCAGTTGTGAATGGGACTGGTGATAGAAGCAAGATCTGATGCTGTAAAGAGCAATATTTCATAGGAACCTGGAATGTTAGGTCCATGAATCAAGGCAAATTGGAAGTGGTCAAACAGGAGATGGCAAGAGTGAACGTCGACATTCTAGAATCAGTGAACTAAAATGGACTGGGATGAGTGAATTTAACTCAGATGACCATTATATCTACTACTGTGGGCAGGAATCCCTTAGAAGAAATGGAGTAGCCATCATAGTCAACAAAAGAGTCCAAAATGCAGTACTTGGATGCAATCTCAAAAACGACAGAATGATCTCTGTTCATTTCCAAGGCAAACCATTCAATCTCATGGTAATCCAAGTCTATGCCCCCACCAGTAACGCTGAAGAAGCTGAAGTTGAACAGTTCTATGAAGACCTATAAGACCTTTTAGAACTAACACCCAAAAAAGATGTCCTTTTCATTACAGGGGACTGGAATGCAAAAGTAGAAATTCAGGAAACACCTGGAGTAACAAACAAATTTGGCCTTGAAGTTCAGAATGAAGCAGGGCAAAGACTAACAGAGTTCTGCCAAGAGAATGCACTGGTCATAGCAAACACCCTCTTCCAACAACATAGGAGAAGACTCTACACATGGACATCACCAGATGGTCAACACCAAAATCAGATTGATTATATCCTTTGCAGCCGAAAATGGAGAAGCTCTATACAGTCAGCAAAAACAAGACAGGGAGCAGACTGTGGCTCAGATCATGAACTTCTTATTGCCAAATTCATACTTAAATTGAAGAAAGTGGGGAAAACCACTAGACCATTCAGGTATGACCTAAATCAAATCCCTTATGACTATACAGTAGTAGTTAGTAGTAGTTTGTCGCTCAGTCGTGTCTGACCCTTTGCGACCCCATGGACTATAGCCTACCAGGCTCCTCCCTCAATGGGATTCTCCAGGCAAGAGTACTGGAGTGGGTTGCCATTTCCTTCTCCAGGGGATCTTCCCGACCCAGGGATCGAACCCGGGTCTCCTGCATTGCAGGCAAATGCTTTAACCTCTGAGCTGCTATACAGTGGAAGTGAGAAATAGATTTAAGGGACTAGATCTGATAGAGTGTCTGATGAACTATGGATGGAGGTTTGTGACATTGTACAGGAGACAGGGAGCAAGACCATCCCCAAGAAAAAGAAATGCAAAAACAAACAAACAAACAAAAAGCAAAATGGCTCTTTGAGGAGGCCTTACAAATAGCTGTGAAAAGTAGTTGTATGGTTGAGTACAAATACTGTAAACAAACCAGTATTGAAGCTCATCTGGATCCCATATTATCTGTGTTACTCTGAACAATTTACTTAATTGTATATATGTCATAAGATTGTTACAAAGATTAAATGAATTTCAACAAAAATAATTTAGAACAAAACCTGGCACTTTTTAGGACTCAATGTATTAATTAGAATTATATTAGTAATATGTGTCATTATAGAAAATTATTTCTACCTTAGATCAATCCCCTTGGTACAGTTTTGTCTAATCATTCAGTTGCCTCTAATATTCATGTTTCTATGGACACCATTAATGTCTGCCGACTGCACTATTCATTTGTTTTGTGTTATAAGATTTGCTGCTTCATTCCTGATATTATAGTTCCCCCGCAGTACACACATCTATCGTATTCTTGGTAATGTTGATGGCACCATAGATGACAGACTATGACTACAATAAGCATCAAATTTTAAAACCACATGTTGAAGTCACATTTTGATGCGGTGAAACATGCGAACGATGGCTCGATTGATCTCCTTTGTCTTGGCGCTATAAATGAGAGGGTTGAGCACAGGAGGCACGAAGAGGTAGATGTTGGACAAAAGGACATGTATGTAGCGTGGGACATGCTTCCCAAAGCGGTGCACTGTGGAGACTCCAATCATTGGTACATAAAATGCAAGTACAGCCAAGATATGTGACACACATGTGTTGAGAGCTTTGAGGCGTTCCTCACGGGAGGCAATGGCCATGACTGAGTGCAGAATGAGCACATAGGAGAGGAAGATAAAGAACAAGTCCATGCCAAACGTGGACATAAGAACAAAGAATCCATAGATGCTGTTGATAGTGATGTCAGCACAGGCCAGCTTCATCATGTCTGGGTGAAGGCAGTAGGAGTGAGAAAGGACATTGGATCTGCAGATAGGAAGCCTCTTGAAAAGAAAGGGAAGAGGAAAGAGGATGATAAAGCTCCGAGCAGTCACTGCTAAACCCACTCCAGCGATGACTTCGTTAGTGAGCACAGTGGCATAGCGCAAGGGATCACAAATGGCCACATAGCGGTCAAAGCTCATGGCCAGCAGAATGCCTGACTCCATCATGGAGAAGGAATGGATGAGGAACATCTGGATTAGGCAGGCATCAAAATCAATGGTGCGGGCATTGAAGCAGAAGGTTCTGAGAACAGTAGGCAGTGTGGCCACGGACATGGCCACGTCGCTGAAAGACAGCATGGACAGGAAGTAGCACATGGGCTGATGCAGGCTGGGCTCCACTCTCACAGCCTGCAGGATCACTGTGTTGCCCCCGAGAGCCACAGCATACATCACACAGAGGGGTCCTGCTAGCCACAACTGAGAGCTCTCCAGGCCAGGAATACCAGTCAGAAGGAAAAAGGCAGGGTGAGTGATATTGAACAACCCCATGGCAGGAGGAACCCAGAGAGCTTTTCAGGGTTAGACCTTCTGATTTAGTGATTTCTGAGAGCTGCACTTACTGGAAGGAAAGGAACCAGGGAGTAAAAGACAGAGCAGATGGTGTCTACACAGTTTAAACTGATGCATTCATGAAATCACTTGTTTTGAGAAAATACAGGCAAACTTCTTTTCTTCATACTTTATGATCATCAAGTCATAGGCTAAGCTACTGTTTCTCTCTGTTTTATGGAATAAGGAAGATATTGACAAATGTTTAAATATATCAATTAGTTTGCTATCTTTAAATCAAACCTATATAGTTTCATCCACAATTTTCATGTGCTTTAAAAGAATCATTGAATGAAATTATGTTAACCAGAATTCATAGATAGTTATTATAAAAGAACAATGAGGGTTTGAGTTATCAGTAGCTTTTTGAAGTATTTACATTGTCCCTTGAAAATTTCATTTAATTCAGATATATCACTGAGTAATGAAAGCACTCCCCAGAGATACTTTGAACTATAATGCATGTTTGCTGAGAGAGGGGAAGAGGCAGTGGGACCTGGATGAAAAGGATTGCCTCTTTACAGGAGGCAGAATTGCTGCAATAGATCAACAACGTAACCATTTATTTGTGCAAAGGCACCATGCAGTTCTGGCTTTTGGAAAAATAATGAATTCTTCCCTAAATCTGCTACAGGTATGGTGTCATTCAGTCTTTGCGAAAGCATTGTTCCAAACAGAAATTTTCCACATTCTTGGTCATATATGCTCTCAAAATATGCTTATTCTCATAGACACATTCCTGTACTTTCAAAACAGTCTCATAGTGGATCCCCTTCATACTCAATAAAAACATTCATACCTCTCTTTCTCTCACCAACTTACTCTTCTTATACTAATATATATTTAATACTCCCTCTTAATCTTTATAATTTTTAATGCACATACCCTCTCAGGCTCATTGCTTCAGTCCATGTTGACGTACATGCAGTATTAATACCTGAATAAACATTCAGGTGTATTTGTAGATTTGTATACTCATGCAACAAATGCTTTGACCTACCTGCTCATATACTCCTTCTTACCCACTGATGTTCATCCCCTAATCCACCTAGGCTCTCTTTTTACTCTCAGGCATTGCATTTACTCACAGTTTTTCTTACAGTAGCATTTATGTATTACTTACCCAATTCCTAGAGACTAACCCACAACTACTTCTCTGTAACAGTAATTATTTTTTTATTTGTCTTTATTCTCATGTTTTCAAAACTCTTCCAGGTTCATTATTTCATGATGGATGAAGAAAGAAAGTTAGAAGCCTTTTCACCTGGTGGACATGTTTCAGGCTTCTAAGGCATCCTTCTTTGGGGGAGGAGCTCCAGAAATACCTGCTACTATTTTCCCTTTACCTTCCTCTCTAGCCTCTAACAAAACAAGGCCAGAAAGTAATGGCAGTGTCCTTTCTGATGGGAATGGAGGAAAAAGGGAGCCCTAGGTACCTGAAATTAAAAGACACTTACTCCTTGGAAGAAAAGTTATGAGCAACCTAGATAGTATATTCAAAAGCAGAGACATTACTTTGCCGACTAAGGTCCATCTAGTCAAGGCTATGGTTTTTCCTGTGGTCATGTATGGATGTGAGAGTTGGACTGTGAAGAAGGCTGAGAGCCGAAGAATTGATGCTTTTGAACTGTGGTGTTGGAGAAGACTCTTGAGGGTCCCTTGGACTGCAAGGAGATCCAACCAGTCCATTCTGAAGGAGATCAGCCCTGGGATTTCTTTAGAAGGAATGATGCTAAAGCTGAAGCTCCAGTACTTTGGCCACCTCATGGGAAGAGCTGACTCACTGGAAAAGACTCTGATGCTGGGAGGGATTGGGGGCAGGAGGAGAAGGGGACGACCGAGGATGAGATGGCTGGATGGAATCACTGACTCGATGAATGTGAGTCTGAGTGAACTCCGGGAGATGGTGATGGACAGGGAGGCCTGGCGTGCTGCGATTCATGGGGTCACAAAGAGTCGGACACGACTGAGCGACTGAACTGAACTGAACTGAACTGAAGGTACCTGAAAGTCATAGAGATGCTGGGATAGTTTGTAATGCAGTATTAACACCTTGGGAAAAACTCCTGAATTTTCTCTGGCAGGCTAGAACTCAGACCTTCCTGTGGTTCCCAGAATGTTAGGGGCCACTTCTCTATGTGGTTGGTTATATCCCTCTGGTCTTAGGGATCAGTCATGCATGCTCATCTCCCCTTCAGAACTGTGATTCCTTTGGATATGGAAATGATTAAACTTCTCCATATCTTTTTTCTGTCCTATGAGTAGAATTCTCATGCTTCTTACACAGCCTTATAGAAGGTAATCAGAAAAAAAGTCAAGAACTGAGCTAATGTAAAGAAAGAAAAGGAAAAGAAAACAGGCTTATTTTGTGCAGGACAGAGGCAAAGCCATTCTGGGTCTGGTTATCCTAGCTCTACTGTTTATGGGAAAAAGGCTTCCTGACTGTCCCAGGATCCCATTGTTTACTATATCCAGCAGCCACTGAATTTGTGGGTGGTGTAGATGCAGGCAAAGACAAAAAATGTAGTGGGAGAAAAACCAGTGTTTATGGAGCATATGCTATGTGCCAGATACTCTGCAAGGAAATTTATAACTATTTACTCATTGATTCTTGGCAGAAGTGGAAATTAAGGCTCACTGATGATGATGGACAGGGAAGCCTGATGTGCTAGTCCATGGGGTCTCAAAGGATTGGACATGACTGAGCGACTGAACTGACTGACTGAAGGTTCAATGAGGTGAGCTTGCCTCACAGAGTATGCAAGTAGCTGATAAAACCTCAAGTGAAGATAGGTAAGACTCTAATATTGTACTCTGCATATAAGTTAAAAAGCAGGGTGACAATATACAGCTATGACGTACTCCTTGATGTACTTGTGTATATTGTCACCCTGCTTATTTCACTTGTGTGAGAAATGCCAGGCTGGATGAAGCACAAGCTGGAATCAAGATTGGCAGGAGAAATATCAGTAACCTCAGATGTGCAGATGACACCACCCTTATGGCAGAAAGTGAAGAGGAACTAAAAAGCCTCCTGATGAAAGTCAAAGAGGAGAGTGAAAAAGTTGGCTTAAACCTCAACATTCAGAAATCTAAGATCATGGCATCCAGTCCCATCACTTGATGGGAAATAGATGGGGAAACAGTGGAAACAGTGTCAGACTTTACTTTTGGGGGCTCCAAAATCACTGCAGATGGTGACTGCAGCCATGGAATTAAAAAATGCTTGCTCCTTGGAAGAAAAGCTATGACCAACCTAGACAGCATATTCAAAAGCAGAGACATTACTTTGCAGACAAAAGTCAGTCTAGTCAAAGCTGTGGTTTTCTAAGCAGTCATGTTTTGATGTGAGAAAGTGACAGCGAAAGTCGCTCAGTCATGACTGACTCTTTGCGTCCCCATGGACTATACAGTCCATGGAATTCTCCAGGCCAGAAAACTGGAGTGAGTAGCCTTTCCCTCTCCTGGGGATCTTCCCAAGCCAGGGATTGAACCCAGGTCTCCCACATTGCAGGCAGATTCTTTACCAGCTGAGCCACAAAGAAAGTCCAAGAATACTGGAGTGGACTATAAAGAAACTGAGCACTGGAGAATTGATGTTTTTGAACTGTGATGTTGGAGAAGACTCTTGAGAGTCCCTTTGACTGCAAGGAGATGAAATCAGTCAGTCCTAAAGGAAATCAGCCGTGAATATTCATTGGAAGGACTGAAGCTGAAGCTGAAACTCCAATACTTTGGTCACCTGATGTGAAGAATTGACTCATTGGAAAAGACCCAGACCCTGATACTGGGAAAGATTGAAGGCAGGAGGAGACAGAAGAGGATGCGGTGGTTGGATGGCATCACCGACTCGATGGACATGAGTTTGAGCAAGCTCTGGGAGTTGGTGATAAACAGGGAAGCCTGGCATACTGCAGTCCATGGGGTCCCAAAAGTCAGACATGATTGAGTGATGGAATTGAACCGAATATTGCACTGATGCCTTTGAGGCATTATGAAGTGTTGGGGAGGACACTGGAAAAGAAAAAGGAGGTACATATTTCTGGGTGGAGATTTCTCAGATACCCTTGAAGAGAGAGTTTCAAAAGGCAAATTCACGTGAGACAGTGATACAAAAAAACAAAAATAAAAACAAAAACAAACACACCCTGTATTCAATACTGGACTCTTTTTCTTCTGCTGTTGGAACCCAGAACCTTTTCTTCAACTACAGATTTATAGGAACCAGAATGGTTTAGGGAAACAGGTCTTGGGCTGAGCATCAGGAGTCCTGTGATTTTACCGTGCTCTGGCATGCTCTGGCTGTGTGAGACCTCTCTAGACCTCTGTGTTTTCTTCTTTATATCAATTTTTGTGGACATTTTATAGTATCCTTTATGGCTCTGTTGTTCTGATGGGATTGGAGAGTTATTTAGAGAGTCTTGTAAAGACCACAATTTTTCATCTATGTGATGGATAATAACAAGTTAGAAATGCTTGTCTGTTCATAGCTCATCAAAAGTTTACCATTAACTGATTTTTCTTGCTCTTTAATCTCCTTGGTGATTTTACATATTGTGTCTCAGAATTCATATGATGAAAGCAAAGTTAGACCATGTGTGCTGGCTCAGCCGTTATCTGAGTTGTAGAATTGATAGTGATCACTTTGCTCCTGTTTTTCTGAACCTTTCTTGTGCCCTGAGTCCTGCTTTCCTTTCTCAACTTGCAACAATGTTAGTGAATCATGCAAATATTAATCCCAAGGAAGCTGCCTCTGGAAAGTGACAATCTGGAGAACTACAGTGAATCACCCAGTGTTACACAATCAGTTAGAGGCAGTGCCAGGACAAGAACCTCAAGTCCAAGGGGCATTTCCACCTGCTTTGCTCACCCAGCTAAGATGCTACCATCTGATAAGCTCCCCTCAGTCTCTCCCTCTTCTCCTCACCCTATCCCTTTCCCAGTTAACCCTTACTTGGGGCAAGGTTAAACCATTTCAGGACAGTCAGCTAGCTCACCCCTTTGTTGTTGTGTTAGTCACTCAGTCGTGTCTGACTCTTTGCAACCCCATGGACTTGTAGCCCGCCAGGCTCCTCTGTTTATGGGATTCTTTAGGCAAGAATAGTGGAGTAGGTAGCCATTCCCTTCTTCAGGGCATTTTTCTGACCCAGAGATTGAACCTGGGTCTCCCCCGTATTTGGATTCAGAACTCACCAGAAGACAGGCAGATGAGAGACACCCACAGAACAACATATTCTTCTATCTCCTATAAAGTGCATTCATGCTTGCCTCTTTTCTATCTCATTCTAAGCCCCGAGAGAGAGAGCAGTGATGCTGACTTTTTGTCTGAAAACTCATCAGGAAGGTTTTATTCTCTTGAGGTCTTTAATGACTACTGAGAATAAAGCATACACTCTTTTAGCTGAAAAATAACTCAACAATCTGCCGGACTGATTCTTACCCAATCCAAGACACCATCTGCTGAAGGCTGGATAGGCATGTAAGACAGGAGCTCATTACCCTCTAAAAAATTCCAGAATTATGTGATATGCTGACCAAGCCCAAGAAAGAAGGTATAATAAAAAATGATTAAGATCACTTTTCTTTTCCTCTTAAATATATTGAAAATGCTAGTTCTTCCTTTATTCCTAGATGAAAAACAAGTTTCTTAATGTTTCTGGTCACATTCAGATGATAAAATTTCCTCTAGTGAGTATCTGGACAACCCAGACTCATGTATAGCTTCCCTATAGCTCAGATGGTAAAGAATCTGCCGGCAATGTGGGAGACTGGGGTTCAGTGCCTGGGTGGGGAAGAGCCCCTGAAGAAGAGAATGGTTACCTATCTAGTATTCTTGCCTGGAAAAGTTCATGGACAGAGGAGCTTAGTGGGCTACAGTCTATGGGGTCACAAAGAATCAGAGACCACTAAGCGAATAACAGACTCATGTAATAGTCGAATCTTCGAGTGTTCAGAATTACAGTCTTTTATTTTCTGCTATCCTTCCCTTGCTAACAATGGTACCTGACTTCTCACCCAGAAAGGAGCCAGAAGGGAAATGGCAAGATTCTTAATTCATTATGATTCAGTTAGCTGATATCATGTTTCCTAGGTTTGTTAAATACTTAAAATAATACTTAAAGCTGATTCTTTCATTGGGTGCTTTCATTAATTATTTAAAGAAATTTCTCTCCATCTTTTACCTCTCCATTTGACTTTGATCTTGAAGTGATAGCAGTAAGCAGTCTTGAATCTTAGTTCCCTGCCTAGAAATTGGACCTGGGTGGCCTGGATGAAAACCAGGAATCCTAGCTGCTAGTCCACCAGCAGCTGAAGACTAGAAACACAGTTTCCCTGGCTCTTGCTTCTTGTGAGAAATGAATTCCTCAAGGAAGCGAAAACTGCAAAAATAAGTACAACATTTATTATCAGAGATACAGCATAACATGTGGGCGAGCACACAGAGACATAGTTTGCTTATTTAAGACAAAATCAAGCCAAAAATACACACCCAGAGAGAAAGGATGTGAGTGTCCTCCATAATGAGGAAAATCGCAGTAAGAGGTGATTTAAATCACTTACACAGGGTAATTCTCCCCAGTCTTTGTTTAAAAATGAAAGTGTTAATCGCTCAGTCATGTCCGATTCTCTGAGACCCCATGAACTGTAGTCCATCAGGCTCCTCTGTCCATGGAATTCCCCAGGCATGAAGAATTTTCAAGAATACTGGAATGGGTAGCCATTCCATTCTCCAGGGGATCTTCCTGACCCAGGGATTGGAACTGGGTCTCCCGCACTGCAGGCAGATTTTTTTTTTTTTTTTTTTTTTTATCACTTCAGCCACCAGGGAAGTCCAGTCTTAGTCTATCTTTGCCCAATTATCTTGTTTTCTTTTTCACAACTTTCTTGCCCTAGGACCCTCCCCAATATGCTTGTGCAACTTTTTCCTAAGATGGATTCTACCACACAGACCTGTGGGAGTCTTGGTATCACGTATCATGGGGCAGCAACCCCTCCTTTCTGTACCCGTGTTTGCTGTCAGGGAAGTTTCCTTGATCTCAGGAAACTTCTGCATGTTATCTCTTCACTCCAACAAAGCTCAGCTTTTGCCACTAGCTTTGTCCTTGGAATCTCTGAGGGAAACAAAGCTTCAATTGTACTCCAATTGACAAACACCAATTGTCCAGGCCAGGGGTCCATCTATTTCCTACATCAATTTTAACTAATATATTTTTATGTGATTGCTTTTAACTCCGTCTACAACCCAGATCCCCTTTACGTTCTTCCGGTCAGGATCTACAACCACACCATGCCTGCTCTCTCTAACATGTAGCCACCCAGGAAATGGGCAGCCTTCCTGTGTGAAGCAAATGTCCTACCTCAAAACTGCAATAGCCTCCTACTCAATCCTGCTATCAGAGCAGCAAGGTAACTTTCATTGCTCCATTTAAATTTCCAGGGGTAATAAGGAACTGGTCTGCTGTGTCTCCTTCTCCCCACAGCTCAGGGGACCTATAATTTCTGAGTACAAACCTTGTGGAAACTCTCCTTTCATTCAGGTACAGTGGGATGCACCTCTGTATTCCTTTCTCTTGTATGAGGGGTTGGGGACGGGAGATTTAGCTCTTTCCAATGAGTCTCTTCAGAAACCTTTTTTTAAATCATCTAATTAATAACTTTTAAATCTCTGATTAGAGCAGAGTTTCTTAACCTCAGCAGTGCTAACAGCTGAATACAAATGTGCTGATCTGAGTTCTGAATAAGTAAGGCATCATCAAACAAAACAGTGATAGTAATTTCTTTCAGTGTTTGAAAGTACTCGCTTTCCAGCTCTTGCTTGGTTAGGGACCTATGGGACATGTGCAGGTATGTACACACACAGCCTGTTTGTAGTGACCATAGATTATAGAGACATTTGTTGAGGAGGTTGAAAATGATAAGCCCTTATATTCTTAATAGAGAAAAAAATAATCCATTATATATGAGTATGTATGTAAATTTGCATATGTGTTGCTTTGTTTTAATTTTGCTGTTGTTTGGTCAGTCGTGTCTGACTCTTATGACCCCATGGACTATAGCCCACCAGGCTTCTCTGTCCATGGGGTTTCCCAGGCAAGAATACTGGAGTGGGTTGCCATTTCATTCACTAATGTATATGTAATATTTCTGACTAATAAATGTTGACCAATTTCCTAATTAACAGACTTGTGGGGAGAAAGAAGTGTCTTTTCTGAGATAAGTTGTATTTGTTTAAGCTATTAAAATAAGTTTTTACATAAGCTATTGATATCTAAAAAAATTATAGACTATAAACTTGTTTATGATATTTATTGGAAATTGGAAGACACTTATTCCTTGGAAGAAAAGCTATGACAAACCTAGATATCCTATTAAAAAGCAGAGACATCACTTTGCTGACAAAGGTCCATGTAGTCAGAGATATGTTTTTTCCACTGGTTACGTACAGATGGGAGATTTGGACCATAAAGAAGGCTGTGTACTAAAGAATTGATACTTTTGAACTATAATGCTGGAGAATACTCTTGAGAGTGCCTTGGACAGCAAGGACATCAAACCAGTCAGTCCTAAAAGAAATCAACCCTGAATATCCATTGGAAGGACTGATGCTGAAGTGGAAGCTCTGATAGTATGGCCACCTGACGCGAAGAACCGACTCATTGGAAAAGACCCTGATGCTGTGAGAGACAGAGGGCCGGAGGAGAAGGGGATGACAGAAGATGAGACGGTTGGATGGCATAACCCACTGACAGGACACAAGTTTGAGCAAACTCTAGCAGCATGCCAGGGAGGCCTTGGGATTACAAAAAGCAGGACATGACTTAGTAATTGAACAATAAACAGCAAATCTTTTTCTAGAGTCCACATTTAAGCAATGTCATATGATATTTATCTTTCCCAGTCTGGCATACCTCAAGAAGTTGTAATGTTAATAGTGATGTCAGTTAGAGAGGCAGTGTTTGCAGTAGTTGGGTACAAACATTGGAGACAGACTAGTATTGAATCTCACTTGGATCACTATGTGAGTTACTTTGAACAGTTTATTCCATTCTCTATACTTCATAAGATTGTTAGAAAGATTAAATGAATTAATGCAAAAATAATTTAGAACTGAATCTGGCACTTTTAGGAAACAGATACTACAATTATTATTATATTAGTAATAGTTATTATTATAGAAAATGATTCCTAGCTTAATCTTCCTCTGCAAAGTTTTGTCTAATCACTCAATTGACTCTCATAGTTATCTTTCTATGAATGAAATTTATTTCTGTTAGATGTGTTGTTGCGCATTTGTTCTGTCCTATAAGTTTTGAATCTCCTTTCCTGATCTTTTACTCGCCCCACCCCCCAGTATATCTACCTTTGTAATGATAATTATGATATCTAGGATAACAACATCAACAATGACGATAATAACGACACTGTGGATGATGGTCTAGGACTAGTGATCATTATATTTTAAAGCCAAACGTGGAAGTCACATTTTGATGTGGTAGAACATGTGAACAATGGCTCGACGGATCTCCTTTGTCTTGGCGCTGTAAATGAGAGGGTTGAGCACAGGAGGCACGAAGAGGTAGATGTTGGACAAAAGGACATGTATGTAGCGTGGGACATTTTTCCCAAAGCGGTGCACCATGGAGACCCCAATCATTGGTACATAAAATGCTAGTACAGCCAAGATATGTGACACACATGTGTTGAGAGCTTTGAGGCGTTCCTCACGGGAGGCAATGGCCATGACTGAGTGCAGAATGAGCACATAGGAGAGGAAGATAAAGAACAAGTCCATGCCAAACGTCGATATAAGAACAAAGAGTCCATAGACGATATTGATTGTGATGTCAGCACAGGCCAGCTTCATCATGTCTGGGTGAAGGCAGTAGGAGTGGGAAAGGACATTGGACTTGCAGATAGGCAGCCTCTGGATGAGGAAGGGAAGAGGAAAGAGGGTGATGAAGCTCCGAGAAGCCACTGCTAAACCCACTCCAGCGATGACTTCGTTAGTGAGCACAGTGGCATAGCGCAAGGGATCACAAATGGCCACATAGCGGTCAAAGCTCATGGCCAGCAGAATGCCTGACTCCATCATGGAGAAGGAATGGATGAGGAACATCTGGATTAGGCAGGCATCAAAATCAATGGTGCGGGCATTGAAGCAGAAGGTTCTGAGAACAGTGGGTAGTGTGGCCACGGACATGGCCACGTCGCTGAAAGACAGCATGGACAGGAAGTAGCACATGGGCTGATGCAGGCTGGGCTCCGCTCTCACAGCCTGCAGGATCACTGTGTTGCCCCTGAGAGCCACAGCGTACATCACACAGAGGGGTCCTGCTAGCCACAACTGAGAGCTCTCCAGGCCAGGAATACCAGTCAGAAGGAAAAAGGCAGGGTGAGTGATATTGAACAACCCCATGGCAGGAGGAACCCAGAGAGCTTTTCAGGGTTAGACCTGATTTAGTGATTTCTGAGAGCTGCACTTACTGGAAGGGAAGGAACCAGGGAGTAAAAGACAGAGCAGATGGTGTCTACACAGTTTAAACTGATGCATTCATGAAATCACTTGTTTTGAGAAAATACAGGCAAACTTCTTTTCTTCATACTTTATGATCATCAAGTCATAGGCTGGGCTACATATTCCCTCTGTTTTATGAAAGAAGGACAATATTGACAAATGCTTAGATGTGTCAATTAGTTACAAAGAAAATGTTCACCCTTTGGTATCTAGAATTTTAATCACATCTTTGAATGGGAATAGGTTAATTAAACTTCATAGAGAACTATTACAAAGGACATTGGGAGTATGACTCATCAGTAATTATACAAGTATTTAAATTTTTCCTTCACAGTGTTTGATTCAGACATGTCACTAATTAATGATAGCGTACCCCAGAGCTAGTCTGAATTATGATATATGTTTGGTTAGGGAGAAGAAGGGCCAGTGAGACTTCGATGAAGTTGACTGCCAGTGGATATCAGCTTTTTACTAGCAGAGTTGCTGCAAAAAAGCAACCAAGAAACCTTTTATTTGTGCAAATGTGTGAAGTTGTTCCTGTCTGGGGAAAATTTATGAATTCTCCTCTAAATCTGGTATAGGTATACTAACATTCAGGTTGTCTAAAGACCATAGTTTTTTCTTTATTTTTTAATTGAAATACAGCTGATGTAAGGACCATGGTTTTAAATCTATGTCATAGTCATCCATGTTTAGATATGCTCATCTATTTATGCCTACAGCTTATGATTAACTGATTTCTTTTTCTCTGGGGGACTTTTATATACTTTTTTATTTATCCTGAGAACTTTTATATATCTTTTTCTCAGAATTAATAAAATGAGAACAAAGTTAGATCATGTGTGCTGGCTCAGCTGTTAGTCTGAGCCGTGGAATTGGCAATGATCACTTCGCTCCTATTTTTCTGAACCTTTCTTGTGCCCAAGTCCTGCTTTACTTCCTCAACTTGCAGCAATGTTAGTGAATCATAGAAACATTGATCTCAAGGAATCTGACTCTGGAGACTGACAATCTAGAGAAGTACGGCGAATCACTCAGAATTACATAAGCAGTTAGTGGCTATTTCAGGATTAGAACCTCAAGGCAAAGGACAGTCCCATTTACTCTGTTCACTCAGCTAAGATACTGCCTCCATGCAGTGTCTCTCTCTTCTTCACCCTACCCTTTTCCCAATGTAACCCTTTCTTGGGGCAGGGTTAAACCCTTTCAGGACAGTCAGCTAGTTCACCCCTACTGGGTTTCAGAACTCACCAGAGAACAGAATGACGAGAGACATCCATGGAACAACACATTCTTCTCTCTCTCTGCTCAAGCGCATTCATGCCTGCCTGTTTTATATCTCACTCTAAGCCCCAGGAGGAGAGCAGTGGTGCTGACTTTGTATCTGAAAACTTGTTAGGAAGATTTTATTCTCTTGAGGACTTTCATGACTACTGACAATAAGCACTTTTAGCTGGAAAAGAACTCTGCAATCTGCCACACCAGTTATCTCCCCAGTGCAAGACACTGCTTGGTGAAGGCCAGGCAGGCATGTAAGACAGGAGCTCATTATCTTTAAAGAAATCCCAGAATTACATGATATATTGATTTAGCCCAACAAATAAGGTATAATCAGAAAATAACTAAGTTTTCTTATCCTGTTGAATTTATTGACAATGCTTAGTTCTTTTTTAAAATTAATTTTATTGGACTATAGTTGTTTTACAATGTTGTGTTAGTTTCTACTGCGCAGGAAAGTGAATTAGTTATATATATATTGCCTCTTCTTTGGATTCCCTTCCCATTTAGGTCACCACAGAGCATTGAATAGGGGTCCTTGAGCTATATAGTAGGTTCTCATTAGTTATCTATTTTATACCGTTACCTTTGTAGAACTATATATTTTTCTGATCAGAAGTGACAACACCATGACAACTCTCTCTAACATGTAGCCACCCAGTAAATGGTTAAACTTCTTGTGCATAACTAATGCTCTACCTCAAAATGGCAATAGTCTTCTATTTAATCCTGCTATCTGAAGAGTGAGATGGCTACTTAAGTTTTCAAGTGTAATAAGAAACCAGTCTGCTATGTCTCTTTTCCGTTACAACTCAGATGACACATGCTCCTGAGTAGAATCCTTGAGGAAACTCTTTATTCAATAACAGTGGGATGTACCCTCATATCCCTTTCTCTTGCATGTAGGATGTGGGATGGGAGACAGCTCTTTCCAATGATTCTCTTCAGACATCTTTATTTAGATCCTCTAATTCATAACTCTTTTACACTTTTGATTAGGGCAGAGTTTCTCAACCTCAGCAGTGTTAACAATTTGTTCTGAATAATTCTTTGTCGTGATGTGATGTCTTGTGCATTGTAAGAATTCTAGCAGTGTCACTGGCCTTTACCTAACAGATGCTCTACCCCCATTATGACAATAAAAACAATGCCACCAGGCATTGACAAGTGTGCCATGCAGTACAAAAGAACCTTTGGTTGAGAACCACTGAATTTTGCAAGTTCAGTTCAGTTCAGTCGCTCAGTCGTGTCCGACTCTTTGCGATCCCATGAATCGCAGCACGCCAGGCCTCCCTGTCCATCACCAACTCCTGGAGTTCACTCAGACTCAACGTCCATCGAGTCAGTGATGCCATCCAGAAAGAAGTGTATAAGTCAGCTAACTGGTTCTATAAGAATCAAAATTTCCCACGATTGTTCATTAAAAATACAATAGCCATTATCTTCACATATGAACCGGTCTAAGATACACAGGATCCATTTTAAAATTCTGTTTCATGTACAAAGCATCTCAAACTCTGAGCACATTAGAATTTCTCATCTCAAAAGTGTGGTTTGTGCATGAATTAGGAAAGAATTTTCAGACACGAGGCAGAATCAGAGGTGAATAGAGTTTATTACAGAGAGAGATGCTGTTAGAATAGTGGGCCAGGTCAAAGGAAAGCAGAGCCCTTTCAAGGGCTACTAGGCAATTTTTATAGCCTTAAGACAAAATTCCTGCAAGAACAGTGGCATTAGGTGATTGGTTAGGATGCTATAGGGTGGTTATTTTACCTAATATGGGGTCAGAGAGTTGGCTGGGGTTAAGTCAGGGGGCTTGGTAATAGTTGCAATAGGGCTTGGTCAGTTCTGGAGAATTTTGTCCTGTGACTGTGGTAAAGGGTTCCACATCTGTGGCCTTAGTACAAGGTTCCCCACCTGTGACCTTATTATAGGGCTCAATAATAATCTCTCAGCTCAAATCTTTATTACATTCTTTTCTTTCTTTCTTTCTTTTTTAACTGAACCTCTTGCAGATTCTTAAACAAATATGCCATTTCATGACCTTGTGCTTCTGTATTTGTTCTTTATCATGTCCTCTGCTGGGAATTTTTGCCACCTAAAACATTTCCTAGTGAATCCTACAGCTGTAAGAACCTTACCTGCTTATTTAATTATTTTCCTAATCTCTTGTGCTTTTTTGTGATTTTTTGTGAACTTGACATTTCCCTATTTCTGGTTTTATCAAATGCTACTGAAACTTTACATAAATCAAGCATTTTGTATCTTCAGTTCAGCTCAGTTCAGTTGCTCAGTCATGTCCGACTCTTTGCGACCCCATGAATCGCAGCTCGCTGGGCCTCCCTGTCCATCACCAACTCTCGGAGTTCACTCAGACTCACGTCCATCAAGTCGGTGATGCCATCCAGCCATCTCATCCTCTGTCGTCCCCTTCTCCTCCTGCCCCCAATCCCTCCCAGCATCAGTCTTTTCCAATGAGTCAACTCTTCACATGAAGTGTCTTCCTTATTACATTATCCTCAATACCTAGCTCAGTGCCTGGGGCTTTTTTGACCCTGAGAAAGAATGAATAGAGAAAATTATTTTCAGCTTCATAGTCACAGAAACCATGTCTTATCCAGAGTCTGGCTTGACTTCACATGATGTAGGCATTTAGTAACTGATTTTGGAATGGAGTCAGTCCATGACTGACATAATAACAGAAATAGCTAAAGGCTTCCTCACAAATAAGCAATTTTAACATGTGACCTAAGATAGAGTCATCCACATTCAGTGCCATTCATGAGTTTTCAAAATTTCTCTAAAAAGAAGTTGAGGGAAATTTCTAAGGTGAAGAAATAATATGGAAAGCACAACTAACCATTTTAAGGATATTAAGTGGTATTTGGCCTCTTTTAACCCAGAGTTCGAGTCTTCTTCTTTTACCAGTTATTTTCTCCCAAATACTGCCTACCTCTTAACATTACCAGGAATGTTTTAGGTACTGTCAATGAATTTATTCACAATTTCCTCAGACTATCATCACAAAACTCAATATGGGGACTATAAAAAAGGAAGGAGTCTGGTTCCTCTTGTTTCCCCACAGTATATATTGGGTACTCAATTTATTTGTTAAGTTATAAAATTAATTAATTAATTAAATTAGCCAAATACCATTTTTAAGTAGCAACTATATGTTTAGACTTGATTAAATTTTTAGATTATGATGTATGAATCCTGTATCTATATTAGTTATCAATTGATATGTAACAAATTAACAAAAAAAAAAACCCTCAGTAGCTTAATACTTATTAACTCATTAAATTATGAACTTTGTGTCTTATTTATGAAGGGCCAGTGATTGACTCGGTTGAGTGGTTCCGGCTAAGATTCTCTCATGAGGTTGCAGTCAAACTGCTGGTTAGGGCTCCAGTTCACGAAGAATTGACTAGGTCTGGAGGACCCTCCCTCAAGTTAACATGGGTGTTGGCAGGAGGCTTCAGTACCCGGTTCCTTAACCCTCTCCACAGAACTGTCTGTGATACACCTTCCTCCAGAATGAGACAAGATGGATGGTGCAATCTTTAATCTGAAAGATGGATGATGTGATGTTATACCTCCTCATTAAAAAAAAAAATCTAGTCTTTGTTTCACACAAGATCATTTACTTCTTATTTTATTACTTATAAGTGTCCCTAAGTCCACCCATACACAATGGGACAATATTGCACAGGGGCATGCCTACCTGTATACTGCTTCCCAGGTGGCTCAGCGGGTAAAGAGTCTGCCTGCAATGGCGGAGCCGCAGGCGACATGGACTCGATTCCTGCCTGAGTTGGAAAAATCTCCTGGAGGAGGAAATGACAACCCACTTCAATATTCTTGCCTGGATAATCCCATGGACAAAGGAGCCTGGTGGGCTACAGTTCATGGGGTCACAAAGAGTTGGACATGACTGAACACGCACACACATATATGCATATCTGTAGCTGGGTATCTTTGGGGGCAGGAGAAAATTAATGCTAAAGCATGTGTTGATGATTATAAGAATAATTTCTAGGATTTAAAATATTTACCTCAAAGCAAAAAAAGAAAAGAATACAGGAAAGTTCCATGGATTAACTGGTTGTAAAGAAGTTGGTGTTCAAATCACTACCATCTTCCCATAATTTTTCTCTTTTTGTTTCTCATTCTTTTTCTCTTCTTTCTGCTTCTGCTTTTGATTCTACTCCCCTTTCTTCTAGATATTTTTCTTATCAATTAACTTTTTTTCTAACTGCTCAGCGCTTGTGGGGTCTTAATTCCCTCACAAGGGATGGAAACTCAGTTGCAGTGGAAGTGCAGAGTCCTAACCATTGGACATATAGGGAATTCCCTTCTTATTTCTTCTTATTTTCTCATATTTTCTTCTTTCCCAGCTCTCTTCTTTTTTCTTCTTTTTCCTATGTTACGGTCCATTTATCCTTCTTTATCTTCTTCCACAGCAAGAGCTGTGGTAGCATTGGTGCCTTCAGCTTGACATCATCAAACCCTAGGCTTCAGCTCATGCTGTTCCGTATTTCCTTCACACTGCAGAAAACAAAGCAAAACGAACCAAAATAAGCAAAAGAAAACAAAACTCTAATTCTACATTGCCCAAGTCATTTGGAACCATCTCTATTTATTCAATCAATATATAGAGAGCCTTTACTAAGTGCCAAGGGCTTCTCAGGTGGCCCTAATGGTAAAGAATCCACTTGCCAAAACAGGAGACACAAGAGATGTGGGTTCTATCCCTGGGTCAGGAAGATCCCCTGGAGGAGGGGATGGCAACCCATTTCAGTATTCTTGCCTGGAGAATCTCACGGACAGAAGAGCCCAGGGGCCTACAGTCCATAGGGTTGCAAAGAGTTGGACACGACTGGAGCAACTTAGCATGCACACACGAATGTATAGCTTAATATGTCAGCATTAGCAAGCCTTAGAATATAACAATATATTTTTAGTTTTAATTTTATTTTCTTCAACCCTCTCTTCCTTCTCTGAAATTCCTTGTTATTGTCTATCATCTCTATAAACACCATCCAAATTAGCTTTGGCTGTTTTGTTCATAGTTGTGTCTACATTATTTTAAATATTGTAGGACACTTGTTGGGTTTTTAATAAGCATCTGTTGACTAAATGAACTTATACTCCCTGTTCTTTTAGATGAAAAGAGCAGGGAAAGACACATTATATATATGTCTCTTGCTTAAACATCTTTGAAATTTTAGGGTCTTTTCTGTTCAAATGTTTTTAATTACTTGCATAATGTATGCTCAGGTACTCCCATAATATTCCTTACTTTCTTGGTAACTGTCCTTTCACATGGATTGTGATGAACTCACTTGTTACATTTCCAATTGGACAATAAGCTCTCTTAGAGAGGGATCCCACCTGTGTTGATATTGCTACATCTCCAGGTCCTAGGAATACAGAAAAGTGCTTGGAAGGTAGCATATAGTGATGTCTATTGAATTCATGCGTTAGTTGTGATCTAACCCAGGAAACAAAAACTTGGTATAGTTATGGTCCAGTCAGAATATAAGGACCATGTCAGTTCCTTTAATTAAGAAAAATTAATGTAAAACTTCATAATTAACTATTAAGTAATGCATAAGACCAAAAGAGATTATGATGGTTGTCACTGGAGGTGATAATTTCAGGAAGTAGCTTTAAACCATAGGACTTGAAGAACAAGGTGAGAGTTTTGAAATTATTAATTCTTACAATTTTGAGGGAATAGTGGTGAAGAGCTGAAACTCAGACTCCTGAGAAGAAGATACTGTTTAGGTGATGCTGGGATCTCGAGTTCAGACAAGAGGCCTTACATAAGTAAGATTTACTCCTCTGAGGTGAGAGGGACAGGGAACTTCTCTGGCTTGTTCAGAGGTCTTTGAAAGGTCCCATAAGACCCCTTCTGGAGTTTTGTTGTTGTTTAGTCACTAAGTCATGTCTGGTTCTTTGTGACTCCATGGACTATAGCCTACCAGGCTCCTTTGTCTTTGGGATTTTCCAGACAAGAATACTGGAGTGGGTTGCCATTTCCTTCTTCAGGGGATCTTCTCAACTAAGGGATTGAATTCAGTTATCCTGCATTGGCAGGCAGACTCTACTACTGAGCCATCAGGGAAGCTCTTGGAAAGCTAGAAAATGGAACCAGCTAATGCATTGGAAAGAATCATTGTCGCTCAAGTGCAAAAGTGTTGCTGGGGTAACACTGAAAGCAACAAAAAACAATCCTCCATCTTGCTCTAGTTTCCTAGCACATCCTATTTGCAGATCTGGGGAACTGATTGGAAAGTGAGAAATGGAGTTTACAGAGACCCAGTACCACAAGGTAATGTAAATGTGTAATTGAGACTGAGAGACAATAATAAAATAACTAGTACAATAAAACAGAGTGAGCTTAATCTTGGAAATTGTTTGTACATATTTCAAAAGATCCAGGAAATGGATCTGCTGTTGCTAATACAACTTAGAGATTTGCCACTATGATCCACAGGCTGAAGACTCGAGGTGGGATCACCAGAACTGAAGCCAGGGTGGTTCCAACTGGCAAAAGCTGGAGCTGTGGAAGAAACGTAACACATTCCAGAGACTTCTTTAGGCAGGAGAATGGAGGGAGTGACATAATCTCTGTGTGTCAGTGTTTCCTAACTACTGAATGTATCTGGAAGCTAGCTGATATTCAGTTCAGTTCAGTTCAGTCACTCAGTCGTGTCCGACTCTATTCGACCTCATGGATTGCAGCATGCCAGGCTTCCCTGTCCATCACCAACTCCCAGAACTTGCTCAAACTCATGTCCATTGAGTCAGTGATGCCATCCTACCATCTCATCCTCTGTCATCCCCTTCTCCTCCTGCCTTCAATCTTTCCCAGCTTCAGCGTTTTTCCCAATGAGACAGTTCTTTGCATCAGATGGAGCTTCAGCTTCAGCATCAGTCCTTCCAATGAATATTCAGAACTGGTTCCCTTTACGATTGGTGGTTTGATCTCCTTGCAAAGGACTCTCCTTGTGAAGGGACTCGCACGTGTCTTCAACACCACAGTTCAAAAGCACCAATTCTTTGGCACTCAGCTTTCTTTATAGTCTGACTATTACATCACATCACATCACTACTGGAAAAACCATAGCTTTGACTAGATGGACCTTTGTCAGCAAAGTAATACCTCTGCTTAAAAAAAAATTAATTTATTTTTTTGAAGGATAATTGCTTTACAAGGTTCTGTTTGTGCCCTCCAAGAGTCTATTTCCCAGTCCTGTGTAATTTCTGGCAGCTCTATGGTGGGGTTAATGGCGACCTCCTCCAAGAAGGCTTATGCCATATCCAAGTTTGCTGCACCCAGCCATACCCAAGTCTGCTCTACCCAGAGCCCCTGCACCTGATCAGTTCACTGTTGACCCATACCTCCACAGGAGATACTCAAACACAGTTTTGTCTCAGTCTCTGTAGGGTCTCTGAGTCCTGGTGCACACAAAGTTTGTTTGAGCTCTCTGAGCATCTCTGATGGGTATGGGATTTGATTCTAAATGTGATTTCATCCCTCCTACCATCTTTATGGGGCTTCTCCTTTACCCTTGGACGTGGGGTATCTCCTCACAGTCACTGCAGTACCTAGTGTCTTACTGGGGTTTCTCTGACCTTGGATGTGGGGTATCTCCTCATGGCCACTGCTGTTGACCTTGGCCATGCAGCCACCTCTCCAGCTGCCATCCCATCACTTCATAACAAATAGACGGGGAAACAGTGAAAACAGTGGCAGACTTATTTTGGGGGGCTCCTAAATAGCTGCAGATGGTGATTACAGCCATGAAATTAAAAGATGCTTGCTCCCTTCGAGAAAAGTTATGACCAACCTAGACAGCATATTAAAAAGCAGAGGCATTACTTTGTCAACAAAGGTCCATCTAGTCAAAGCTATGGTTTTCCCATTAGTCATGAATGGATGTGAGAGTTGGATTATAAAGAAAGCTGAATGCCAAAGAATTGATGCTTTTGAACTGTGGTGTTGGAGACGACACTTGAGAGTCCCTTTAACTGCAAAGAAATCCAACCAGTCCATCCTAAAGGAAATTAGTCCTGAATATTCGTTGGAAGGACTTATGCTGAAGCTGAAGTTCCAATACTTTGGCCACCTGATATGAGGAACTGACTCATTTGAAAAGCCCCTGATGCTGGGAAAGATTGAAGGCAGGAGGAGAAGGGGATGAAAGAGGATGAGATGGTTGGATGGCATCACTGACTCAATGGACATGGGTTTGAGTAAACTCTGAGAGTTTGTGATGGACAGGGAGGCTTGGCGTGCTGCGGTCCATGGATCTGTAAAGAGTCAAACACGACTAAACTGAACTGAATTTCTTTACAGAATTTTGCTGTTTTTTGTCAAACCTCAACATGAATCAACCATAGGTATACATATACCCCCTCCCATCTCCTTCCCCATCCCACTCCTCTAGGTTGATACAGAGCCCCTGTTTGAATTCCCTGAGCCATACAGCAAATTCCCGTTGGCTATCTATTTTACATATGGTAATGTAAGCTTCCATGTTATTCTTTCCATACATCTCACCCTCTCCTCCCCTCTTCCCATGTCCATAAGTCCATTCTCTTTGTCTGTGTCTCCTTTGCTGCTCTGTAAATAAATTCTTCAGTAACATTTTTCTAGATTGTGTATATATGCATTAGAATATGGTATTTATCTTTCTCTTTCTGACTTACTTCACTCTGTATAATAGGTTCTGGGTTCATCCACCTCATTAGAACTGACTCAGATGCATTATTTTTTATGGCTGAGTAATATTACATTGTGTATATGTAAAACTACTTCTTTATCCATTCATCTGTTGATGGACATCTAGGTTACTTCCATGTTCTAGCTATTGTAAATAGTGCTGCAATGAACAATGGGATACATGTGTCCCTTTCAATTTTGGTTTCCTCAGGGTATATGCTTAGGAGTGGGATTGCTGGGTCATATGGTGGTTTTATTCTTAATTTTTTAAGGGACTCTCCATGCCATCTTTTATAGTGGCTGTATCAATTTACATTCCCACCAACAGTGCAAGAGCATTCCCTTTTCTCCACATCCTCTCCAGCATTTATTGTTTGTAAACTTTTTTATGTTGCCCATTCTGACTGGTGTGAGGTGATATTCTAGTTTTGACTTGCATTTCTTTAGTAATGAGCAATGTGGACCATATTTTCATGTGTTTGTTAGCCATCTATATGTCTTCTTTGAAGAAATGTCTGTTTAGGTTTTTTCCCCACTTTTTGATTGGGTTGTTTGATTTCTGGTATTGAATTGTACGAACAGCTTGCATATTTTAGAGATTATTCCTTTGTAAGTTGTTTCATTTCTGTTATTTTCTCCCATTCTGAGGGTTGGCTTTTCACCTTGCCTATAGTTTCCTTTGTTGTGCAAAAGAGTTTAAGTTTAATCAGGTCCTACTTGCTTACTTTTGTTTTTATTTCCATTACTCTGGGAGATGGGTCATAGAGGATGTTACTTTGATTTACATCATCAAGTGTTCTGCCTATATTTTCCTCTAAGAGTTTTATAGAGTCTGGTATTACATTTAGGTCTTTAATCCATTTTGAGTTTGTTTTTGTGTATGGTGTTAGGAAGTGTTCTAATTTCATTCTTTTACATGTAGCTGTCCAGTTTTCCCAGCATCATTTATTGAAGAGGGTGTCTTTGTCTGGGAAAAGGAGATCTCAAACACAATAAGTTAAAAAATAATAAGAATAAGGCAGAGAAATACTATACAAATGAAGGAACAAACTAGAAACACAGAAGTCCAAATAAATGAAGAGCAAATAGGTAAACTACTTGAAAAAGAATTCAGAATAATGATAGTAAAGATGATCAAAAATCTTGAAAACAAAATGGAGAAAATGCAAGAATCAAGTAACAAAGACCTAGAAGAATTAAAGAATAAACATACAAAGATAAACAACACAATTACTGAAATTAAAAACACTTTAGAAGGAATCAATAGCAGAATATCTGAAGCAGAAGAGTGAATCAGTGAGCTGGAAGATAAAATGGTGGAAATAACTTCTGAAGAGCAGAATAAAGTAGAAAGGTTGAAAAGAACTGAGGACAGTCTCAGAGACCTCTGGACAATATCAAATGCACCAGTATTTGAATTACAGTGGTCCCAGAAGAAGAAGAGAAAAAGAAAGCATATAAGAAAAAATTTTGAATAGATTATAGTTGAAAATTTCTGCAACATGGAAAAGGAAATGGTCAACCAAGTCCAAGAGGCACAAAGAGTACCATACATGATAAACCCAAGGAGAAACATACCAAGACACATACTAATCAAACTAAAATGGACAAAACACAAAGAAAGAATATTAAAAGCAGCAAGGGAAACGTAACAAGTAACGTACACTTAAAGCTGATTTTTCAGCAGAAACTCTGCAGGCCAGAAGGGAATTGCAGGATATATTTAAAGTACTGAAAGGAAAAATCTACAACCAAGATTACTGTACCTGGCAAGGATCTCATTCAAAATTGATGGAGAAATAAAAAGCTTTTCAGACAAGTAAAAGTTAAGAGAATTCATTACCATCAAACTAGCTTTACAACAAATGTTAAAGGGACTTATATAGTCAAGAAATACAAGAGAAGAAAAAAGATCTACAAAAACAACCCCAAACAATGAAGAAAATGGAAACAGGAATGTATATATCAATAATTAGTTTAAATGCAAATGGATTAAATGCTCCAACCAAAAGACACAGATTGGCTGAATGGACACAAAAAGAAAATCCATATATATGCTGTCTACAAGAAACCCACTTGAGACCTAAAGACAAATATACACTGAAAGTAAGAGGATGGAAAAATATATTCCATGCAAATGGAAAGCAAAAGAAAGCTGGAGTAGCAATCCTCATGTCAGACAAAATAAACCTTAAAGTAAAGAAGATTACAAGATATACGTAAGGACACTACATAATGATCAAGGGATCAATCCAAGAGGAAGATGTAACAACTGTAAATATCTATGCACCCAACATAGGAGCACCTCAATACACAAGACAAACACTAACAGACATAAAAGGAGAAATTGACAGTAACACAATAATAGTAGGAGACTTTAACAACCGACTCATACGAATGGAAAAATCATCAAAACAGAAAATTAATAAGGAAACACAAGTCTTAAATGGTACATTAGATGAAATGGATCTCATTGATATCTTCAGGACATTCTATCCAAATGCAGAATAAGCATTCTCAAGTACCTTCTCAAGTACGCATGGAACATTTTCCAAGATAGACCACGTCTTGGCTCACAAATCAAACTTTGGTAAATTTAAGAAAATTGGAATCATATCAAGCATCTTCTCTAACCACAATGCTACAAGACTAGATATCAATTACAAGAAAAAATGCTGTAAGAAACACAACCACATGGAGATAAAACAATGTTTCTAAATAACCAACAGGTTATTGAAGAAATAAAAATGGAAATGAAAAAAATTTCTAGAAACAAATGACAATGAAAGCACAAAAACTCAAAACCTATGGGATGCAGCAAAAGCATTTTAAGAGGGAAGTTTATAGCAATACAGTCCTACCTCAAGAAACAAGAAAAACATCAAATAGACAGCCTAAATTTACACCTAAAACAACTGGAAAAAGAAGAACAAAAACTCCCCAAAATTATTAGGAGGAAAGAAATCATAAAGACCCAAGCAGAAATAAATGAAAAAGCAATGAAAGAAACAATAATAAAGATTAATAAAAGCTGGTTCTTTGAGAAGATAAACAAAATCAACCAACCTTTAGCCAGACTCATCAAGAAAAAAAGAAGAATCAAATTGGCAAAATTAGAAATAAAAAAGAGGTTACAACAGACAATGCAGAAATACAAAGGATTATAAGAGATTATAATGAAGAGCTATATGGCAATGAAATAGATAACCTGGGAGAAATGGACAGATTCTTAGAAAAGTTCAATCTTCTAAGACTGAGCCAGGAGGAAATAAAAATTATAAAGAATCCAATTACAAGCACTGAAGTTGAAGCTGTGATCAAAAATCTCCCAGAAAAGAAAAGCCCAGGATCATATGGCTTCACAGGAGAATTCTATCAAACATTTAGAGAAGAGCTAATGCCTATCCTTCTAAAACTCTTTCAAACAACTGAGTGGAAGAAACACTTCCAAACTCATTCTACGAGGACACCATCATCCTGATATCAAAACCAGACAAAGACAGCACATAAAAAGAAAACTACAAGCCAATATTATTGATAAACATAGATGCAAAAATCCTCAACAAAATTTTAGCAAACAGAATCCAGCAACACATCAAAAAGCTGATACACCATGATCAAGTTGGGTTTATTCCAGGGATGCAAGTATTCTTCAATACATGGAAATCAGTCAATGTGATACACCATATTAACAAATTGAAAGATAAACTTCATATGATAACCTCAATAGATATAGAAAAAACCTTTGACAAAATTCAGCACCCATTTATGATTAAAGCTATTCAAAAAATGGGCATAGAAGGAATCTACCTCAACATAGTAAAGGCCATGTATGATAAGCCTATGGCAAATATTATTCTCAATGTTGAAAAACTGAAAGCATTCCCCCTAAGATCAGAAACAATACAAGGGTGTCCACTTTTGCCACTATTATTCAAAATACTTCTGGAAGACCTAATTACAACAATCAGAAAAAGAAGAAAGGAAGAAAAGGAAATAAAAGCAATCCAGATTAGAAAAGAAGAAGTAAATCTCTCACTGTTTGGAGATGACATGATACTGTACATAGAAAACCCTAAAATTAGTATCAGAAAATTATTAGAGCTAATCTGTGAATTTTGCAGAGTTTCAGGACACAAAATTAATACACAGAAATCACTTGCATTTCTATATATTAACAATGAAAAATCAGAAAGAGAAATTAAGGAATCAATTCCATTCACCATTACAACAAAAAGAATTAAATATTTAGGAATAAACTTACCTAAGGAGAAAAAAAAAAAACAAAACTGTATACAGAAAAGTATAAGATACTAATGAAAGAAATCAAAGACAATATAAATAGATGAAGAGATATCCCATATTCCTAGGTACAAAGAATCAATATTGTGAAAATGACTATACTACCAAACACAATCTACAGATTCAATGTGATCCCTATCAAATTACCAATGGCATTTTTTCACAGAACTAGAACAAAAATTTTCACAATTCATATGGAAACACAAAAGACCTAGAATAGCCAAAGCAGTCTCGAGAAATAATAATGGAGCTGGAGGAATCAACCTTCCTGACTTCAGATTATACTGCAAAGCTACAGTCATCAAAACCATATGGTACTGGCACAAAAACAGAAATGTAGACCAAGAAGATAGAAAGCCCAGAAATAAACCCATGCACCTATGGGTACTTTATTTCTGCTTTTTAATATGCTGTCTAGTTTGGTCATAGCTTTCCTTCCAAGGAGCAAGCGTCTTTTAATTTCATGGCTGCAGTCACCATCTGCAGTGATTTTGGAGCCCAAGAAAATAAAGTCTGTCACTGTTTCCATTGTTTACCCATGTATTTGCCATGAAATGTTGATACTGGATGCCATGATTTGCTGACATTAGAGTCTGGGATATCCTTCAAGTAATGAATGGAGCCCTGTGATATGGAGAAGAACCACAGAGAGTGAGAGGTGAATCCTTGGTATAGCATAGAGGCAGGATTCATCCACTCACCTCAGTCTTGTTATATCACTAGAACTGTAAAATACATGATCTCCTATGGACTTTTACCTTCATAGTGAGAATGATGTAAGGTATCAAGTCACTGTAGTCTTTAAAAATCAGCAGTTGGACTTAGTTTTTAGAACTAGAGTTTCTATTGTATATAATAATCTTCCTTCTTAAAGCCAAATAGACAGATTATCTTGGAGTTATTTCAAAAATGGCACACATTCAAAACATATCCTATAACCTAACTCAAGTAGAATTGATTCTTTATTCATAACATTATTCATTTTCGCCATGAAAGCAGCAATCATACTGTTATAGCTGTTCCTGTGTGGTTCTGTAGCCTTGATTGCAGAGAAAGCAGTGTAGGGGAAGAACCAAATACCCCTAGGATGAAGCACAGGTATGACCCGGAGTGCTGATTTGTTCACCATAAGCGGCTGACCTTGGAATAAAATGAGCTGCAACTGAGAAATTTGATTCTTGTCTTTAATCATATCAAAAGGTATCAATTATGTTAAATATATAAAATTGATCTCATAGTTATATAGAAGATGTTCAGGGTTGATTTAAAATAGGTCTTGAGATCATTTATATCAGATTGAATTTTCATTGCAGTTGAATGGGGTTTGTGCTTGCTGAAGAATGGTCTATGTCCAGCAAACTCTTGTGTGTGTGTGTGTGTGTGTACAGATGTGTGATCAGTGACTAGAGCATTAGAGAATTGTAGGAATATATTTGTTTCTATCTGTTTGTAAAGAGTCGGACACGACTGAGCGACTGAACTGAACTGAACTGAACTGAAAAGAGGCAATGTAAATGTTAGTAAATAAAGAGCTGAATGTGCCTAAGGGTGTATCTGTGGGGAGGAAGGGTCTCAGAATGTCTATGATGCATCTTTGTATGCATAAGTAGGTGTGCATTTCTTGGCCAAGGAAGGATTAACATAGTAAAGGATAACATAGTAACAGTTATAGATGGAGACATTAGTGCTGTTGAGGCTGAGAAGCTTCTCCTGGGAGCAGTTCTCCTATGGGCATTCCATTACTCATTGACACCACCCTCCCCATTATTTTCACTCTCCCTCCTCCCATCACAAACAAACAAGCTTAGTGGTTTAATATATTTATGAGTCACAGAAGACTGGGCTGATGCTGCTCAGCCTGGGGGATCCACAGACCACTGCCTCCAGTTACAGGGAAGAGTTGTCTGCTATCCAGTGAGTGCCACCTCCTTCAGATTGCTCAACAGGGCTCCTTATTGAGAACTTATCCCAAACTTTAACACTTTTACTGTGACTCCAGGCAGACTCAGACCCTCATACTCTCCAGACATTAGATAACTAGCTTTTCTTCCAAAGCCCGTGATTACAAACCCTGATGCCAGGTTGCCATCTAAATGAAAATCCTAGTACCAAACCACACATGTTTAGATTAAGAGACGATTCATCAAATCTAGATTTTGTGTTGATGGTATCTATATTTTTTCCCCTGCAATTTGAATTATTGTATCCTATACCTAACTCTTGGGTGTGTAGCTGGTCAAAATCAAGAACCAAACGAACTGAAGTCATTGAACAATGAAGTCTTCAGTTTTAGCTGGATTTTCATTACTGAGTATGCCATGGGGACATAATTGATTAGGATATTACTGTGAGTCTGTTAGTGCATTTATAGCACTATGTGTGTATGCATGTGTACTTAGATATATACCTTCAGGTGGGTATAAACATGGAAGGATATCTGCAACATACCATATAATACCAATGAGGAACTATTAGTCTTATTAAATTCTGTGATTGTGCTAGTGTTATTTGAGCAAGGGACTATGCAATAGTTTCCATCTGTGTGATGTGAGGTAGTGCCTATGACTACATGGGTGTATAAGTGTGCACAGGAGTGTATTCATTGGTACCTTTATGTGACTGTGTATAAGTATACATGCTCATATACATGCTGTGCAAAAGAAGTACATTGCTTGTATCTATGTTTTTTAATATATATTTATGTCTAGATTAGTTATATTTAGCAAGACTTAACTGACACCCCTTTGGTTAAAACAAAGAAAAAATTGTTGCTGGATGGTGACAGATCATGTTTTCCTTGGGGGAGACATTTTCAAAGTTACCTTCTATAGTGAGGAAAATCTGAAACATTGGTGAAATACGCCCTTCTGGACTACATAAATTTGCACACCAGGGATTAAGGACAGTGGGGTAAACCTGTCTTGTGAAGAGTCCTTTATGTTTGTTGATCCTCTAAGAGTTTTTCCATTTCTCCAAGATCTAGAAATAATCTTGGAATGAAGATGATAAAAAAGTAGATACAAGAGAGGTTGTATCTAAGATGATTTTTTAAGAGACATCAACTTTTAAACCTAGGTGAGGAGGAAGAGAAAAGTTTACAGGGGAAGTAAGAAAAAGAACTCTTATTTATTAAAGGTTTCCTTTGAATTCTCAGTTGAAAAGGAGGGAAACCAAATGAATATAATTCCTGCTTATGGTCCATGTACTTTCATGACTATTGCTGATATCAGGGCATCTCCAGCCTCTAGTCACCATCTACTTTTACTGATTTTACTAAGAGGGCTAGGAAGATGATGGAAACTAGAAAAGTCAAAGAAACATGAGGCTTAACTATTTCTAAATTTCAAAGCAGTTTTATCTTATTTTTTAATTTTAAATATAGATTTTCTAGCTTTATTGAACTATTATTGACATATAACATATGTAACCTTAACTTACACAATGTGAGGATTTGGTAAGCAACTGTATTGCAAAATGATCACCATAATGAATTTAGTTAGCACCTCTATTTCCTTACATAATTATCATTTTTTTAATGTGGTGATAATATTTAAGATCTACTTTCTTAAAGGCTTTAGTATGTATATTGGTAGTAGTGGTTTTGTCACTAAGTCATGTGTGACTCTTGTGACCCTATGGACTTTACCCTACCAGGCTCCTCTGTCCATGGGATTTCCCAGTCAAGAATACTGAAGTGGAATCTTCCAGACCCAGGGATCAAACTCCTGTCTCTTGCATTGCAGAAGTATCCTTTTATGCCTGAACTACCAGGGAATCCTATGTATGCATATTACAGAATTATTAATTATAGTCAACATGCATTTTATGGGTGGAAGTCTGCACCTTTTCATCAGCATCTCCCCATCTTTCCTCCAACCCTGCCACAGACCCCTGGAAACCACTGTTCTACTCTTTACAGAGTGAAGCTTTAATTTTGAGCTATCTGTTCCAGAGATATATAATTACAGAGATATTTTGGTTAAAAACTGGAAAGAAGTCCTTTATGACATGGTTTCTTAATTTTTACTATTCTGACTATTGATTTCTTTTCCAGGAGTTAGGCCGGAAAAGGACAAAGACAGAGAAAGAGGAATCAATAAAGAAGGTAGAGATGAAAATGCCAAGCAAGGAGGAAAATTAGGGAAATGCTTCTGAAGTAAAAAGGCAGTTCTAAAAGGATGAGTTACCAACATGTTAAGTCTCATAGGAAAGTCAAATAGATTAAGAAAGAGAATGTTTTCATTAGATTTGGTGACAAAGAGGTCACCAATGACCACACAGAAATTAGTTTCAATTGGGACGGTGCAGTGTGGAAGCCACAATACAGTAAATCAAGCACTGATAAGGCAAATTCTTGAATCTGGGGATCTCAGAATGGATTGGAAAAACAGACATGCAAACAAGCTCCCCTTCCTTGGCATCTAGAGAGACAGGGTTTCAAGAAGTTTGACTATGAATTGAGAAAGAATAACAGCATGGAAGCTAGAGAAGGAAAGTTATGTTTCTATGATGGGATAATCTTGTATGTGCTTATTGCTTGATGGGAAAGAGATAGAAAGTGAGAGGTTGAAGTACAACAGACTAATGGAAGAGGCCTCTGAGTGAAACGGCAAGAAACACAGTCCTAAAGGTGGAGGGCCTGGGCTTGGGGAAGAGACACCTTTTTCTCAGAAACCAAGGGCTAGCTGAGAGCAAGTTAAAGTTTTTGGTAGTGGCAAGTAATCTCACTCTGTCTCCTCTTTCTTCCCCAATAAAGCGCTTGCTTCTCTGGCTTTATCCAGCTGCACACCCAATTTGGTTATAGAATTTATCAGTGGTTATGAGTGAACTCCGGGAGTTGGTGATGGACAGGGAGGCCTGGCGTGCTGCGATTCATGGGGTCACAAAGAGTCAGACACGACTGAGCGACTGAACTGAACTGATGGTGTATTTTATGAATGTGAAAGAGAGGCAAAGGGAAGATAAAGATACCAGTCCTAGAGGGAGGGTAGGTCAGGAAAGCAGTGAGGAAGGAAGAGTTAATAGATAAATGGAAGAAGATGGAAGAATGGTTAAAACTTTGAAAGCAAGATCATGTGGTGAGAAGGTAAGATTATTGGTAGGTGGAAGGCCATAGTCAGAAGCTAAAAAAAAAAAAAAAATAGAATTTAAGACTTCAAAGTGATAAGGAGGTTCATGTAAAGTCTGAGTAAAGTTATTGAAGCTGTAATTTTCTAGCTGTAGAGGTTTCATCTTTGACACCTACAAAATGTTTCCCAGAGACAAGGACAGTGTTTCCTTTTCCCTGTACATCCTAATTTCTAATTTTTTCTCAAAATTTCCAGAATATGTTTTCTAGGGTGAGATGGTGAAGTGAAGGAATACTGGAGTTTTAAGTGAGAATTAGTAAACTATCTCATATAATCTCCTGTCCTGTCACTTTGCTCTTGCTCACTTGTTCATCATACTTTCATGGAGTTTAAAACATGGTCATGAGAGGGAACTGGGCTCTGGTGAGTCAGAGATGAGTAGAACTCAGTTATCCTCAAAGAGCTCATAGTCTAATGGAGGAAGTAGGACCAGAAGCCAACATTTTCAATCTCTGACCTTTGGTGTTGGAGATAGGATGTCTGAAAAAGAGTGAAGAACATTCCCACACACCCTCTTGGGCACATCCCCCGTCTGTGTTCTTACATCTGCCTGCCATGTTGGGCCTCAATGGCACTCCCTTCCAGCCAGCCACACTCCAGCTAACAGGCATCCCTGGGATGCAGACAGGTCAAGCCTGGGTTGCTCTGGTTTTCTGCACCCTCTATCTGATTTCCATCATGGGCAACCTCACCATCCTTGTTTTGGTGATTCGAGAGCCTGCTCTACACCAGCCCATGTACTACTTCCTCTCTATGCTCTCCCTTAATGATCTGGGAGTGTCCTTTTCTACACTTCCCACCGTGCTCGCTACCTTCTGTTTCAATGATCGTCATGTTGACTTTGATGCCTGCTTGGCTCAGATGTTCTTCATTCATACTTTCTCTTTCATGGAATCAGGCATACTGCTGGCCATGAGCTTTGATCGTTTTGTGGCTATTTGTGACCCACTACGCTATGCAACTGTGCTCACCAACAACCGCATCTTGGCTATGGGCCTAGGCATCCTTGCCAAAAGTTTCACCACTCTCTTCCCTTTCCCCTTTCTGGTGAAACGACTGCCCTTCTGCAAAGGCAATATTTTACATCACTCGTACTGCCTCCATCCAGATCTCATGAAAGTGGCATGTGGAGATATCCATGTTAATAACATCTATGGGCTCTTTGTGGTTATTTTTACCTATGGCATAGACTCAACTTTTATCCTGCTTTCGTATACATTGATCCTGAGAGCCGTGCTGGCAATTGCATCCCGGGAGCAGCGGTTCAAAGCTCTCAACACCTGCATGTCCCACGTCTGTGCAGTACTGGCTTTTTATGTGCCTATAATCGCTGTCTCCATGATCCACCGCTTCTGGAAAAGTGCCCCACTTGTTGTTCATGTCATGATGTCCAATGTCTACCTGTTTATACCCCCCATGCTCAACCCCATCATCTACAGTGTGAAGACAAAGGAGATACGCAGAGGGATCCATCAAGTCTTCTGTAAGTCTTGGGGCTGAGGAATGCTGCAAACCCTGAGAGAACCATTTTGGAGGAAGGACTGGGACTTTTTCTGACTTAAGGAATGTTAAAACAAGGAGAAGGACCAGGATCTTGATAGCGGTGAATATAGAACTAATAAAAGAACACCGGACTCAGTAAAATAACATATGTATTGAACACTTACTCTATGAAAAGCTTTGTGCTAGTTGCTAGCAATGTTATAATGATGAATAAGACATATTCTTAACAGATAGGTTTATCAAGGAAAAACCATAAAAATAAAGGTGCCCTGAAATATATTTGACATATGTGAAAATATTAGAAGCTCTACAGTGCACTTACCCTTGAACACAATTCTACTACTACCAAGAGTGAGGAAATGATACACTGAAGACAGAATTCAGTGGAAGTTTGGTGCTTCATTGGGTGGAAAAGGGCACTTTCTATGTGGTACTAGTAATAAAGAACCTGCCCACCAATGAAGGAGATGTGGGTTTGATCTCTAGGTTAGGAAGATCTCCTGGAGGAGGGCATGACAATCCACTCCAGTATTCTTGTCTGGAGAACCCCATAGACAGAGAAGCCTGGTGGGCTACAGTGCATAGGGTCACACATATTTGAATATGACTGAAACAACTTAGCATGCATGGGGAGAAAGGGCCCATTGGTTTGTGGAAATAAAAAAATTTTTTCTATGTTTGTGAGGTAGACTATGAAGGAAGAGAAGGGCTATGGTAGTTGGTCAGGGTGGCAGAAAGACAGGAAAGTAATGATCTTGGCATAACAAACTGCTTGAGAAAAAAATATTTAGGCAAGCACATTTAGACCTTGTACTCCAAGTGTGGTTCAGTGAACAACAGAATTGTTATATCTGGTGGTTTGTTAATGAAACAGAATCTTAGACCCTGAACAAGACCTACTGAATTCAAATTTCTTTTAATAAGACCTTGGAGTGATTAAAGGTTGAGAGGCATAGTGTTTCTCTTTTTTAACCCCTCTAAGGTTATGGGTATCTAATGTGCAACAAAAATAACAAAGATCATGAATAATAAGAGTCTGAAAAACTAATTCTCAAAGTGTCATTCCCAGACTAGTGTCATCAGCATTGTTTGGGAAATTGTTAGGCATACGAATTCTCAGGCCTTTCCTCAGATATCCTGATCAGAAACTCTTAGGTGGTGAGGTCCAGCAATATGTATTTTTAATAAGTCCTCCAAGCAAATCTGATATATATTACAGGTTGAAAACATTTAAACTAGACTATTGGTCTAGACTATTTGGGAAAATTGCAAACAGCTTTGTTTAGACAAAGGGGAGGTTTCACACTAAGAAGCTCTGGAAACAAGATCGATCCTGAGAGACTGCCTAAGATTGTGTGTGTGCGCTCAGTCGAACTGGACTCTTTGTGACCCCATGGGCTGTAGTCTCTCCAGGCAAGAATAATGAAGTGTATGACCATTTCCTGCTCCAGGGATCTTCCAGACCCAGGGATCGAGCCTGTGTCTCTTGCATCTCCTGCATCAGCAGGTGGATTCTTTATCAATGTGCCACCTGGGAAGCCTAAGCTTGCAGGTGATTTTTAAAGCTGGAAGAAATTGAGTGCCTGACAACTAGGTGTAAGGTGTTGGTGGTAAAAGGATACACTGAGTTATAGCCTCTTATCTCCACAAAGTGGTACACGTGGAACACAGAAATGATTTAAATGGGCTGAACAATCTCCAGCCTCTTCACTAGCACTCAGGCTCCTGCCTCATCACTAGATTCCTTTCTTTTCTCCCAATTTCCACCTGCTAAGATCTCAACTAACCTGAAATCCTAAATTCAGGTAAAATCCAACTAGAAGGCTACCTTCTAAGTAAATACAATATAGAAGGGAAAATAATACATTGGGTGTTACACTGAGATACAGAATCTTGCAAGAGTTCTTCGGGTGAGTGTTCCATGCATACAAGTCTCCTGATCAAGACCTCTTCTGAGACTTTGTTTTCTACAGACTCCGTTAACTTCCTTCTGAAGTGTATATTCCTTTTCTAAAATGAGAAATTCTTAATGTGATTGTATTTTTCTGCACCAAACGTGTACCTGCATTGTGCCTATCTTTTCTTTGCTCCATTGAAAAAAATTTTGACTTAAACACCACAAGACAAATTTATTTCCCTATTTAAGCTCTGTGGGGCAAAATGTTTCATAATTTTTCCATAAATGAAAGTGAAAGTGATAGTCACTCAGTCAAGTCCAACTCTATGGGACCCCATGGACTGTAGCCCACCAAGCTTCTCTGTCCATGGGATTCTAAAGGCAAGAATACTGGAGTGGATTGCTATGCCCTCCTGCAGGGTATCTTCCCAATCCAGGGGTCAAACCTGTGTTTCCTGTATTGCAGGCAGACTCTTAACCATCTGAGCCACCAGGGAAGCCCTAACTTGTAATAGATCCCGGTTGTTGGGATTTGCACAAACATTATGTTTGGCATTATCACTCTTGCAATGAACAAATACTATTTTCCCTGACTTCTTTTCTCATAAAATAGTGGCAGACACTAAATCTTGAAAGAAGACTTGTCAAAAGTTGAAAAAGAGTTAATGAAATGATAGTCAAACCTAAAATCTTACACCTAGCACAGTGTTTGATATGCCCAATGCATGTGAATTAAATCAACAACCAAATGACTAGTTAAATAAATGAAAGACTTTATCAAAGATGATGCTTATTTCCAATTATGCTACCTCTAACGACATAGTTAAGAGACACTTCCCTTTGGGTCTTCTCAAAACCTAGATTCTCCTCACGAGGAACTTATTAGGCTCAACCTGAGGCACTATTGTAGGTCTCTCTATTCTCCATAATTCTATGACCTTATTCACAAGACTGTTTTCTGCATTCTCTTTAATTATATCTTCTCATTCCTAACCCATTAATTTTTACCTAGTGGATTCTACAGTGATGGAAAGCAGAAAGAGTTTTCAAACTGCCTCTTAAGATACATCAAAGTTCCACATGGAGAAGGAAAAATTTCTTCTATGTCCGTATTTTGTTTCCACCCCCAACCATCCCACGACTCGATAGAAAAAATAGAGAGATCTCCCACCATTCCTTCCCTCAGTACACCTTTACTCTGTCTGAAACTGAAACAAGGAGGAGGTAGAATGAAATACTTAATGGGAAGATCAGTTATTTGGAAAAATAAACTATTTGGAGTGTCTGAAATTAGAACCTTTAGCAGAACATCTAGTGAGTATAATTACCACATGTAGTACAATCACATTTTTAAAGATCACTTTCTTCTTTTTATTTGAATCCCTTATAGACAGGGTCTATTTTTTTTTTTTTTTTTTTACAGATCAGGTACCAGTTTGAAGGAATACTAGTTTCATGAAATTATGGAGCTAGTAGATAGCAAAGTTAGGGCTCAAACTCATGTCTATGTGACTTTGAACTCAGTGGTCTTTCTGTGGGGATGTCTCTCCTGGAGGAGATCTCAGTCTTGTAGAACTTGGTAGAGGGTTGGATTGGAGGTGATGGGAGTGGGAATGAGCAGGAAACACCAGTTATAAGTGGATGGAGGTAGCCATGGTCATATGATCTGTTGGTTAAATCTTGGGAATAGCTCTGCACTTCAAGGTCTATTTTCTTGGCTCTGAGTTCTGGAGTTTGCCCATTGGGTCTATGCTTTAAATAAGTGTTCTCAGTCCTGTCCAGTTCTTTGTGGCCTCATGAACTGTAGCCCACTAGGTTTCTCTGTCCATGGAATTTTCCAGGCAAGAATAGTGTAGCAGGTTTCCGTTTCCTTCTCCAGGGGATCTTTCTAACCCAGGGATCGAACCCATGTCTCTTACGTCTCCTGAATTGTCAGGCAGGTTCTTTAGCACTAGTACCACTTGGGAAGCCCCCAAAGTGAAAGTGTTACATGCTCAGTCCATGGGGACTCTTTGAGGCCCCATGGACTGCAGTCCACCAGGCTCCTCTGTCCATGGGATTCTCCAAGGCAAGCATGCTGGAGTGGATTGTCTTTCCCTTCTCCAGGGAGTCTTTACAACCCAGGGACTGAACCCAAGTCTCGCACATTGCAGGCAGATTCTTTACTCTCTGAGACACCATGTAGCTTCCCAGAAGGCTCAACAGTAAAGAATCTACCTGCAGTGCAGGAGACATCACTTTGACCCCTTGTTTGGGAAGATCACCTGGAGAAGGAAATGGCAACCCACTCCAGTGTTCTTGTCTGAAAAATCCCATGAACAGAGGAGTCCGGGTGCACCACAGTCCAAAGGGTCACAAATAGTCAGACATGACTGAACACACACACAACAATTATATACTATTTAGGGCTTCCCTGGTGGTTTAGAGGGTAAAGCTTTAGGTTCTGCCTAAAACATGGATTTTTAAGCCCCCAATCTGGGGATTTTAACTCTGAGTTCTGTGCTGAGAATTCTGATTTTGAGACTGAGTAATTGAGATAGGAAGAATGTTGCTATGGAGCTTGGAGGAAAATTCTCCTCTTCATAGCAAGGATGCAGTTGGAATTTTATTTTCTCTTTGGAGAGAGGGCAGCGTCTCCAGGGATAGTTTTTGTTTTTCCTGCTTCTGTCCCCAAGTGACATCTAATCCTCCTTTTCTTCCCCCTTTACCAACACAGTATCACACTCAGGCAAACCAGGACCCCAGAGGCTTTGGTGCCTATGAACTCGTATTCAGAGACATAAAGTCTACCTCTCTGAGGCTAGTACCTGCTTGGGGTTCATTCTGGAAACACTGTGAGCTCAGGTTCTTTGTCTTTCAAGCCAACTCTCCCTTCACTGAGCTCTTTTAGGTGAGTCTGAAATCTATTTGTATGAGCACAAGAAGTGTATTTCAGTCTATAATTCTCTCTGTGCCCCTGTGTGGTTCCCTCAGCCTCTCTCAAGTCTCTGTGTCTTTGAGTGAATTTCTGTCCATGCTTGTATATTTGCTATCATTTATTTGGCTTATGATGGAAGGGTTTAAAACAAATAAAAATAAAATTCCCTTTTGTCGGATTCTTTTGTTGGATCAGTTGAGATGATCTTGGTTGCTTTCCTTCATTCTATTAAGATGACATATCAGATTGATTGAGTTTTGTCTGTTGACCCATTCTCAAATTCCAAGAGTGGATCCCACTTGGTCATAATGTATAACTCTTTCAATGGAAAAAAAATTTTAAAAAAATTCCAAAATTTTAGTTTCATGTATATTTTCTTAAAAAAGAAAAAAAAAAAAAGAGTAATATACCTTCCAGCACCAGGTGTCCTCCAGGACAGCACTTTTAGATAAGGCTACAGAGATGGCTCTATCAGTGAAGGACACATGGCAATCCCATGACAGGGACTGAGAGTTTACCTCTGTTCTATTCTACACAGAACTGAAGTCATGATATTGTCAGCATCACAGACCAGGAGAGATTTTTACCTCCTGGAACATCAGGCCCAAGGGCAGAAGGAGACTTGAAAGTGCCTTTAATCCCAGTTCAGCAGCTGCTGGATTTCTAGCCCCAGCATTTCCATCAATGGTTACACAACTGTGACGATTGTTGCTTGAACATGCTCACTGATAAAAACTTATTGTCTCATCTTGTAGCTTTGACGCAGAAAAATCTTCCGTACCTGGACCCTAAATTGTCATCTGCATCTCTATCTGTCACTCACTACCTCTTATACCCATCCCCGACCATCTCTGCTGCAGTCTCTTCTTCTCAGAAAAAAAAAAAAAGCATCACTGGTTCCTTCAATGCTCTTTATATGACTTGGTCCCCTCTATCTCTGTGTGTGTCCCGTTGGTTTAACTTTGATCTAGAGAATGGAACCGAGAACTGAATGTACTTCAGTTATGACCCTGAACAATGTGCTCATCATGCTTTTATTAATTCATGAATTATTGAGCATGTCTTTGTGTTAGAAACATGAAGCAGTGGGAGGCAAGAATGAACCAGACACAAGTTTACCTAAGATTCCAAGGGAGAGCAGAGGTGTAAAGGCACGTCTCATAAAATAAAAAGTATGTATAAAATATTTTAAAGTCATAGATGAGGCTATTATTTCCACTTAAGTAGTAATAGGAAAAGCTGCAGAAAAAATAAAGGTGTTGACTATGAATGGCAGTGAGAGTTCAAAAACAAGGAAGAGGAGGATAAAGCAAGTAAATCTCCTAGTCTGCTTAGGAGGCAGGAAAAATAAATCTGTCTGCCATTCTCTACTTTGCTCTGCCTGTGAAGGTGAAGATGACCAACTTCCCAATATCTCTACCTCCTTTTTACTTCAGTTCAGTTCAGTTGCTCAGTCATGTCTGACTCTTTGCGACCCCATGAATTACAGCATGCCAGGCCTTCCTGTCCATCACCAACACCTGGAGTTCACTCAAACTCAAGTCCATCAAGTCGATAATGCCATCCAGCCATCTCATCCTCTGTTGTCCCCTTCTCCTCCTGTCCCCAATCCCTCCCAGCATCAGAGTCTTTTCCAATGAGTCAACTCTTCGCATGAGGTGGCCAAAGTACTGGAACTTAAGCTTCAGCATTATTCCTTCCAAAGAACACCCAGGGTTGATCTCCTTTAGAATGGACTGGATGGATCTCCTTGCAGTCCAAGGGACTCTCAAGAGTCTTCTCCAACACCACAGTTCAAAAGCATCAATTCTTCGGTGCTCAGCCTTCTTCACAGTCCAATTCTCACATCCATACATGACCACTGGAAAAACCATAGCCTTGACTATACAGAACTTGTTGGCAAAGTAATGTCTCTGCTTTTGAATATGCTATCTAGGTTGGTCATAACTTTCCTTCCAAGGAGTAAGTGTATTTTAATTTCATGGCTGCAATCACCATCTGCATTGGTTTTGGAGCCCCAAAAATAAAGTCTGACACTATTTCCACTGTTTCCCCATCTATTTCCCATGAAGTAATGGGACGAGATGCCATGATCTTCGTTTTCTGAATGTTGAGATTTAAGCCAACTTTTTCACTCTCCTCTTTCACTTTCATCAAGAGGGCTTTTAGTTCCTCTTCACTTTCTGCCATAAGGATGGTGTCATCTGCATATCTGAGGTTATTGATATTTCTCCCAGCAATCTTGATTCCAGCTTGTGCTTCTTCCAGGCAAGCGTTTCTCATGATGTACTCTGCATATAAGTTAAGTAAGCAAGGTGACAATATACAGCCTTGACGTATTCCTTTTCCTATTTGGAACCAGTGTGTTGTTCCATATCCAGTTCTAACTGTTGCTTCCTGACCTACATACAGGTTTCTCAAGAGGCAGGTCAGGTGGTCTGGTATTTCCATCTCTTTCAGAATTTTCCACTGTTTATTGTGACCCACACAGTCTTCTTACTTAGGTGGCTGCAATTTCAGAAGGCTGGCAGCTGGGTTTCATAGGAAGGACCACAGGACTTAAAGTTGAAAGAATTAGATTCTAGTCCTAATTTAGCACCTAATGCCTTAAAGACAGTCACTTAACATGGTTTTTATGGGTCTGAAATAAGGCAGCTTGGTAGAGAAACAGTTGCCCATCTGGTTATCCTTTCTAGCACACAAAGACTGAATTATTTCCCTGAAGCTGTGTGCTCCTGGGTGCTGTTCTTACTCTTTGCCATCATTCATGTTCTTCCTCCATGCCATGGGTCAGGGGTAGTGTTTATAAGCCTTCATTTTTACTCTTTGTGACAAATGAGGTTTGTCCATACATACCATATAATATAACGTTTACTTTTACAATGTCCATATGCAATAGATGTATTTTATTTTTCTATTTTAGATATAGAAACACAGAGGCCTCGAAAAGTTAAGTTACCTGTTCAAGGTCACACTGTATGTAAACTGTAAATTGGGCTCCAAACTGAGGTCTGTGAGAATCCATTTGCAGAGCTCTGAAACACTGAACGTATGAAGCTATTTTTTTCATTTATTTCTTATATTCAAGTAAGAGAATATTATTATTTTCACAAGTTAAATCATATATTAACTGATTGAGTATTGATTTTGACCCATTTCTGATTTATTCCTGTGCTTCTCAATTTTTAAATGATGCTATCTTTCATAAGATCGGGTAGTCTCAAATATCTCTTTTATGCACAAGAGTTTAGGGCTCTCACTGTCAGGGGAATAGCAGGTGAGAATATTTTTACAAGGAATAATGTAGATGACTCCAATTTCCTCCATGTCTTTCCATCTCTCTCTTCTTCACACTTTGAGGTAGGCTACTAAGGCAGAAGGCTTCAAGGGTGGGAGTTAACTGATTTTTTTTTTTTTCTTTTCAAGTGGCAGGTAAAGACTGATCACTGCTGTTGGTGGCATGAAAGCTGAGAGCAATGAAAGTCTTGACTTCCTATCTGTCTTCCTGACTGGCATTCCAGGATTGGAGGCCCAACATGGCTGGCTGTCCATCCCCTTCTTCACCATGTACACTGTAGCTATTGTGGGCAACAGCCTAATCATTGCAGCGGTGCAAGCAGATCGTGCCTTACACGAGCCCATGTACCTGTTTCTCTCCATGTTGGCTGTCACTGAGGTGGGTGTCTCTGTGTCCACACTGCCTACTGTCATGGGCATTCTTTGGTTTGATGTCTGCCGGATTGACTTTGATGGCTGCCTTGCCCAGATGTTCTTCATCCACACCTTCTCCGGCATGGAGTCAGGGGTCCTGCTGGCTATGAGTTATGATCGCTTTGTAGCCATCTACAATCCACTGCGCTACACAGCCATCCTCACCCTGCCCCGTATTGTCTCCATTGGCCTGGTCATTACACTAGAGAGTGTTATACTCATGGCTCCCCTTCCAGTTCTCTTGAGGTTACTGCCCTATTGCCACCCTAACATCCTCTCCCACTCTTACTGCCTCCACTCAGACTTGATCCAGCTGCCTTGTGCTGGCACTAAGCTCAGTAGCATCCTGGGTTTGGCCATTGTCTTGGCCACTTTTGGACTGGACTCACTGCTGATTGTGGTCTCCTATATGTTGATTTTTTACGCAGTGCTGGGCATTGCTTCTGGGGAGGGACGGTGGAAGGCCCTCAACACGTGTGTGTCACACATCTGTGCAGTACTTGTATACTATGTGCCTATGATTGGTGTGTCTGTGATGCATCGTACTGCCAAGCATGCCTCACCTCTGGCCCACACACTCATGTCCAGCATCTACCTCTTTGTCCCTCCTGTGCTCAACCCCGTCATCTACAGTGTCAAGACCAAATCAATCCAACGGGGAACTGTCACCTTGTTTTTCTGCCAGAAAGCATTATTTTGAGTCATTCCAAGGGGGAAGGGACTTTGAATCAGTCCATAAACTCTGGTGGTGTTTCTTCTGTGGGCTAAGCTCCACACTAGGATTTCTGGTAAAACTACGTATAAAACAACTTCCTTTGTGTTCTATACGGAATCAGACTCTTCCCCCCAGCTTACTATCCAGTGGTGTCTACTCTCAGACTATTCAGTCTGTTTACAATAGTGGCTACCAAAATTTTATATGCCAGGAGATTCTGAGGATGAAAAACAGCTGAGTAAATGGCCTCAACTTAGGTATCAAGTAAAATATGGACAACCTTACCCACCAGGTTTCAGATCTGAAAAATCCCAACAGAAACACCAACAGAATTCTGTTTTGGTAGAGCTTTGGGTCCTGTTTTTCTGGTGTCTGGATATTTGCATTCCCTACTCTCATCCTCACCATGCCCTGAAGCAGGTATGCTTGGATCTTTCCTTCTGTTCCACCTCTTCTCTTATACTGTCAGCAGAGTTCTAGTTGGCACTTCTTGCTTCTGCCTGTGGTTGTCTATGGTTTCCTGGAAACCTTCGGTTGAATGAGAGAGTATATCTTCACACATCCTAAATAATAGAGGTCTGTGTATGGTGGATTGATAGGCTTGTGCCGCTTGATCAGTAACTGGCCTCAGATCTCAGCCTCTTACACTTTACGGCTTACAAATGCAAGGGAAATGTTTTTTTTTTTCACCATATGCTATTCTTTCTGAGCTCATTCACGTCATCAGAGTTACCTTTAATCAGTGAACTTTTTGAAATGCTTGGTCTGTTTAAAATAGTGGTTACCAAATTTTTACATTGTCTATATGAAATAATTAATAGGAAAAAACTAGGTATCCTTTTAGGCATTTTCAGGTTAAAACCTAAAATTTTATCATAGATTTACATAGTTGTTGAGCACACATTTTGGATATATTGTAAATATACTGAGGCTTCCCTGGTGACTCAGATGATAAAGAATCTGCCTGCATCCCAGAGACCCAGGTTTGATCCCTGGGTTGGGAAGATCCCCTGGAGAAGGGAATGGCAACCCACTCCAGGATTCTTGACTGAAGAATTCCATGAACAGAGGAACCTGGCAGGCTGCTATAGTCCACGGGTTCACAAAGAGTTGGGCATGACTGAGAGACTAATGCTTCACTTTCATAAATATATCAAGTTTAAAGTAAATTGTTATATCACAGTTTAAAATAACTAATGTAAACTAAATGCATATTTTGATACCAGACATTATGAAGTTAAATATGCATGAACATATTCTTTAACATTCCATTCACATGTTTTTATGTTAGTCCATTTTCTCCTCAAACTCAAATTTGTATTTTACCTCCAGCAAAGAGTTTGTAATACATATAATATATTTTTCTGTTTGGAAAAATTTTAGTGGTTTATCTTTCACAATATTTTCCAAGAAATATGTAGATATATATTTAAATTTTATGTTTAAAATTTGGTCACGCATAGAGTATTGTTCTAAAAATGTATTGAGTTATTTTTCTGATGTTAATACATAATTGATAAAAACAACATGAGCATAATACAAATTTTTATATATTAAAAGTAGAATTTGATTTCAATCCATCTCTTAATGAGCTGCATGATTTTATTTTTCTTGTATCTGGAAAATATTTATTATTTATTAATAGAATGAGACATAGGTCAATAACAATTCTGTTCCTACTTACTTTTTTCTTTTCTGTAAATGTGAAAGCTGTTAAGTTTGGTAACATAAATGAGAAAATGGCATTGGTACCATTTATCATTGCACAATATCATTTTTAATGCCTTTGGAATTAAATGATAAAAATCATATGAAAATTATCTTAATGATATAATAAATGATATTTCCATTGAATCACTTTTTATTTTTGTTGATAACAGTAAAATTGATACCATTTGTCTTACACTAGAATATGCTATCATTGGTGTCATTCACTTCCTCAAAATCCATGTCAATATTTCCAGTAGTCCTTTCGATAGATATCTCAGAAATGTTTACTATTTGGGATATACAATGGAAATATTAAATGGCTTTAAGAACTATGTCTATTCATATTTTTTCCTTTTTTAAAATGAAAATTTATTATTATTACTATTGCATTTTTGTAAAGTGAGAAAATAAGATTGTAGAAAGGGGAAAAAATAGTGTAACAGAGGCACAGTCAAACCTCCTACATTCCCAGACAAAGCAATTTCAGTAAAGAAACTATATGGGTGTTTAACATCTAAAAATTTATTCTTACAAAAATATTTGTGTTCAGGCATTCCCAAAAATATCTTCTTATTTCTCTAGAGGAACAGGTAATCAATTTGAAGGCCACTAAGTTAGATATGCACATGAGTTTGGGTGGACTCCGGGAGTTGGTGATGGACAGGGAGGCCTGGCTTGCTGCAGTTCATGGGGTTGCAAAGAGTTGGACACGACTGAGCAAATGAACTGAACTGAACTGAACTGAGGTTAGATATCCACCAATGACAGTGTCTATAAACTGTCTAAGAAGGTGAAATTCAAGGTGAATTTCTTAGATATTGATCAAATTTCACAGTCAATCATCAAGGAAAATTACTACTTCTGGAGAGGTACCCAAAGACTTGGGATTATAAATAATATGTATATCTTTCATTAATAAATGACTAATCATTTTCTTCATTTATCCAAATATATTTTTGAGTACCTACTATGTATAAAGGGTAGATATGTAATAACATTTTAGTTTTGGATGCAGTATAGAAAATAAAATCTAAAAATTTAGCAAAGATGTTGCAATAATTCTTGGGACAGGTCAGATATTCCCTTCTAGGTTTTAGATGTCATCAGCAGATGAATCTACCAGTAAGCTGCAAGTCTAAAGGATGAATGTGCTTCAACACACTTTAGATATGTAATCAAATCTCATTTTTAGTCACATTACTTTCAGAGTCACTTCTTTCGTCATAGAAACTATCACTTCAGAGGGCATGATTGACTAGCAGCAACACTCAGAATGATGTTCAGATTATTCTTTTTAACTAATTAATTTATTTTAGTTGGAGGATAATTACTTTACAATATTGTGATGGTTTTTGCCATACATCAGTGCAAATCAGCCATAGGCATATATGTGTTCCCTACATCCTGAACACCCCCCTCCCAATTACCTCCCCAACCCATCCCTCCAGGTAGTCACAGAGCACTGGCTTTGGGTGCCCTATGTCATTCATCCAACTCGCACTGGTTAGCTAGTTACTTATGGTAATGTATATGTTTCAGTGCTATTCTATCAAATCATCCCACCTTCTCCTTCTCCCACTGAGTCCAAAACTCTGTTCTTTATGTCTGTTGTCTCCTTTGCTGCCCTGCACATAGGATGGTCGGTACCATCTTTCTAGATTCCATATAGACGCAGATTATTCTTTTTTATTATTTTATTATTTATTATTGATTTTTTTCACAGTTGTTCAGAAATCCAAATCTTAGAAAAATCCAAAGTGATAGTTGTACAATTTATTTAAAGCATTATTTATAACATTATCTAGTATATCTTGTTGTGTCTGACTCTCTCAATGGTTGTAACTTTAAATAACAACCCCCAAATTGCAAAAGCAGAGATGCTTTCAGTCTTGGTTATTGAGCTCTTGAAAAATGGCTAATTTGAATTGATATTTGTTGTAACGACATGTGGCCAGACTTTGGAGACTTAACATTAAAAAAAAAAACAAAGAGGGTAAATATCTTATAATTTTTTTAAACATAGGTTACATGTTTAAATGATTACATTTTAGATATATTGGGTTAAATGACGTATACTTTGAAAATACTTTAACTTATTTCTGTTTACATTTTTAATATAGCTACTAGAAAATTGTAACTAACATATGCTTGTCTTATGGATCTACTGGGCAGAACTAGGTTTGAAGCTAAATTGTGTAAATTAATAAATTAAGTAGAGCAATACATTTCAACTAGCAATCAGCATTTCTTTGTTTAATGAATCACATAGGTTCAGGTTCACGAAATTTCCAACATGAATGGTAGAGAAAATGTCTTAGGTTTAGATAACTTTACATACATTTATATGTATATAATACATTATACATATTTTTCTAATATTTATTTATTTCACCTACAAATTGTGAAACATGATCAGCTTTATTATGGAGACAGGTATTCCTCTATATTTTAAACAGTTTAAGCATGTATAAAGGAAGAGCATATTAGAAAGGGAAAATACATGCTTAAATTGTATTTAATTGAAGTAGGTTGCCATTTTCTTCTCTTGGGGAATCTTCTCAAACCAGGAGTAGAACCCACATCTCCTTCATTGGCAGGTGGACTCTTTACTACTGAGCCACCAGGGAAGCCCCTGCAATAAATTAGCCGGCTTTTAATACCCATGATGATGCTATCTTTTTCTGCCAATTTACAGGGTAAAAGTTGTTACTGGAGCTTTTAGTTTTGCAAATATTACCTGGTATTTAATACATAGATACTATACTCACTTAAAATATTTATATACATATATTTATATATTTACTGAAGATAGTCAAGCCATGACAAAAACCTTGCTTCTAAGATGAGAGGCAAAAGAAATACAAATAGATAATAAGTTTTAAAAATCCATAGTCACAATAACACAATGACAGAATATGCTCATATTGACATAAGTGTTATGTAAAATGTTTTAATATTTTATAAATGAATTCAGAAGGGTTGTACAAGTATTCAAATTTGCTTAGTATTGCTTGTAAGAGAAGTTAGTTTGGCATTTTTACAAAAAAGTTTAAATCTCTTATTTTTCTGATATTATTTCAGCATGGAAAATAGTGCTAGAATAAAGTTTTCAGTTAATTTTCTCACTGGAAATCTAACAAATTTTAGCTTCAATATTTCCTGTACAGATTTTTTCAGATAAATTAAAATTATTTCCAAAAATATTGAATTGTATGTGATATATGCAATTGTTGCTACTAGCCTGTCATTTCTTCTTGGTCCTCCCAGTTAAGAGAGCAAGAAAATATATGTCTGTATACTGACCTATTTATATACAAATATTTTTAAATATGTTTTACTTAATAATCTGTATCTACATTAAGCGAAACACGACTTCATACTGATGTCTCCAACTCCAGTCCATGGATCATTCATGTTGCTCCCCTTGCTTTTCCATAACATCCCAGCCAAGTAGGGAGAAACTTGGTTCCCAGGTGGCACTAGTGGTAAAGAATCCAACTGCAGGAGACATAAAATATGCGGGTTTGATCCCTGGGTGAAGCATTTACTATATTTCATTTTGCCTTTAGTACAGATCCCACCCAATTCCAAAGGTCAGCATCATTTCCCTCCATCTTTTCCAGTGCAGTTGCTTCTTATATTCATAACAGAACTACATTTTAGCATATTGTGTCTTCCATCCTGAGTAATTTAAAAATATATATATATAATAAATATATATAAATTATATACATTAATGATCACTCTGTGCTGCTGTAAATTTCTATGAGTTTTAGCAAATGCCTAATGTCATCTGTGTACCATCACAGTATTACAGAATGATTTCTACAGTCTACAAAACCCTCTGTGCTTCACTAATTTCATACTCCACTCCCTTAAATTCTTAGTTACCACCAGTAAGTTTACTCCCTATGAAGTTTTGCCTTTTTCAGAGTTTTGTCTGTATGAAATCATAAATTTTTTTAAAGACCTGTTAGACTACCTTCCTTCATTTAGCAATGAACATTTAGGATTCATCCATGTCTTTATGTATCTTGATAATTCTCAGCAGCTGCTGTAAAGACGTTATGCAGAGGCTTGGCTGATACTTTCTGTCAAACATTCTTTGTCTTTAATTGCTTAGCTTGTATTTTGCAACCATTCATTGGTCTTTGACCCCTGGAGAAGGAAATGGCAACCCAATCCAGTATGCTTGTCTGGGGAATCCCATGGAGAGAGCAGCCTGGCAGGCCACAGCCTATGGGGTCACAAGAGTAGGACACTACTTAGTGACTAAACTACCACCGCTGGTCATTGAGCAACTTATTTTGCCCCCAAATCCCCCTTCATGCTTCTAAGCTCTAGTCCCTTTATAACCTAAATATTATTATTTTTTCTCCTATAGCTGACCTTTATTTCACAGTTTCAGAAATATAGTCTATAGGCCTTTGGTTGTATTAGTTTGCTAGGACGGCCATAAAATGGGTGGCTTAAACAACAGAAATTTACTTTCTTCAAATTATGGAGGCCTCTAACAATTTCTCACATTTCCAGTTTCTTTGGGGGCCTCTTCCCTGGCTTGCAGGTGGCTGTCTTCTCCCTGTGTCATCATTCTGGTCTTCCTTCTGTGCTTGTGTCCTAATAGTCTCTTCATATAGGGACATGAGTCACACGGGATTAGAGTCCACCCTAAGGACCTCATTTTAACTCAGTTATGTCTCTAAAGTCCCTACCTCCAAATGCAGTCACATGCTAAGATACTGGGGTTAGAATTTCAAAATAGGCATGTGTGGGGAATTCAGCCCAAGTCACTGGTAGGTCGAATTGTCCTGAAGCTAATTTTGTTCTGTCTCCTCTACCTTCAGAAACCCCTTTTTGTCCTGGGATGTGTTTAGAGGGCAATTGGGAGCAGCTGGGTATGTGGATGATTCCCACTCGGCCACCCTAATTCCTGTTCCCACAATGGCTGCAAACATAAATGTCCTCATAGATGTTCTTATCCATAATCTGGAGTGTAAATTGTGGAGTGAAGGAGAAAATAATTCACATAAGCTGAGCACCTATGAAGGCAATTAGTAATGCAAGACTGTATCTTTTACATGGACTTCCCAGGTGGTGCTAGTAGTAAAGAACCCACCTGCTAATGCAGGAGACAGAAGAGATGTGGGTTTGATCCCTGGGTCAGGAAGACCCCCTGAAGGAGGGCACGGCAACTCATTCCAGTATTGTTGCTTGGAGAATCACATAAACAGAGGAGTCTGGCTGGACCACCAAAGAAATTCCATGGCTGCCCTTCAAACTGATATTTCTGAGAGAGGCTGCCTGGTTTCCATAAAATAATGTTTTATGATCATTAAAGCCACATCTATTTTGTTTGTTTGTTTTGGCTGTGCAAGGTCTTCACTGCATCACACAGGCTTCTCTAGTTGTGGTACAAGGGCTTAGTTGCCCTGCAGCTGGTGGTATCTTTGTTCCCTGACCAGGGATTAAATCTGTGTCCCCTGCATTAGAGTGCAGATTCTTTACCAGGGACCACCAGGGAAGTCCAAAAGCCACATCCTTTCTATCATAACATTTTCTAGTACAAAGTCCAGAATGCCAAAGGGAAACTGCCTCTAAGAATTTAAACCACCTTAAAAACATTAAGGTTAAACAAAAAGAAGCCTATCATAGTGAGAAAAATAAATTTATATTCCCACAAATGTTACCTGCAGACATACTTGAAGTTTTGATCCTAAATACTAAGACTCTCTAGCAATGCAAGAGTGTTAGTCCAATGGTGGGGGCTTTAACTATACCCACCTCCATCTTTAGGCTCTTTGCTCACTGTGTGTGTGCTTAAATCGTGCTGAGTATAGATTAGGTAATCTCAGTTGAATAGCTGAGAAATATCTTGATCAATATCCATACAGCCTGGATCAATATCCAAACAACTTGATCAATATCCGTCTTCCCTCAAATATTTACTATTCTTTTGCAAGAGAAACGCAGAGCACACCTATCCATTATATGAACCAGAAAAGTGGAGTTTACCTGGAGTAAGTGGAGCTGCCTAGGAGAATATGTGGTGGGGGCAACAACAAAGGTTTTCATTCACATTTACTTAACCAAGCCCACTGGAGAGAACAATATTCAGAAAGGAAGAAAAAATTTAAACAGACCTTTACTCAGTCAATGAGGCTTATTTCATTGGCAGATAAATGTGCTAGAATCAGATCACATTGGATCCACAACTCTTTTGGATAGAATGTTTTCTGCTAGTTTCTCCCAGAACAAAAATCTGATTAAATGCAAGATCATGTGGGATTTTTTTTACTCTGTCCATTTAAAAAATTTGACTATACTCTCCCTGTAGACCTATGACTGCAATTTCTGTGTAATTAAGAGCATTCAGTCCTTCACCTTAAATGCATGCTTCTTTGAGAAATGAGGCGAAAAATTCCCTGGCGGATCTGCTTAGTCTTTACACTGTAAATGATGGGGTTCATCACTGGAGGTGCCAACAGGTAAATATTGGCCCCAATAACATGAACTAGAGGAGAGGCGTGCTTGGCAAATCGATGGGTCATAGATACCCCAACCATGGGCACATAGAGGACCAGAACAGCCAGCATATGGGACAGACAGTTATTGAGGGCCCACAGTCGCTCAGTCCATGAGGCTGTACACAAGATACTTTTCAGGATGAGTGTGTAGGAGAGCACGATGAGCAGAGGGTCCATCACAATAATGAGCAAAACCACAGCAAAGGCATACCAGCTGTTGACTCGGATGTCAGCACAGACCAGGCGAATCACATCCTGGTGGAGGCAGTAGGAGTGAGAGAGAAGGTGGGAGCGGCAGAAGGGCAGGCGCTTGAGTAGGAAAAGGGAGGGAAGAACAGCCAGAACACAGCGGCAAAGGATGGCTAACCCCATCCTGCCAACGACACTGTTGGTGAGGATGGTGGCATAATGAAGGGGGCGGCAGATGGCCACGTAGCGGTCAAAGGACATGGCCAGTAGGACTGAAGATTCCATAAAAGAGAACGTATGGAGGAAGAACAACTGGGCAAAACAGCCCTCAAAACTGATGATCTGATTGTTAAACCAGAGGAGCTGCATGACTGTGGGCAGGGTGCTGAGGGTGAGACCCAGGTCAGTGAGGGCCAGCATGGAGAGGAACAGGTACATGGGCTGGACAAGGGATGGCTCTGTGCAGATGACAGTGAGAATGGTGGTATTTCCCATGATGGAGATGGTGTAGAGACAGCAGAAAGGGATGGAGATCCAGATGTGGTGGGCCTCAAATCCAGGGATGCCCGTGAGGATGAAGTAGAAGGGGTCTTGGGTGGTGTTAGCCATGCTTGATGAAGGCAAAACCAGCATCTGTGTGTTCCGCATAAGAATTCCATCAGTGTGTTGCTGCCATAGAGACATCTTCTATTCAATCCAGGCCCCAAATATGTGTCTAGGATTGTTCTAACACCATGGAGCAATACACCAGTCAGAGCACTAACAACAGAACTGTGGTTCTTACTGGCCTACATTCTTTTTTTTTTTTCCCTAAACTTTTAAGAGTATTTTTTCTTTTTTTTTTTTAAATTTAAGTTTATTTATTTTAATTGGAGGCTAATTACTTTACAAAATTGTATTGGCTTTGCCATACATCAACATGAATTGCCACGGGTGAACACATGTTCCCAATCCTGAACCCCCCTCCCACCTCCCTCCCCATACCATCCCTCTGGGTCATCCCAGTGCATCAGCCCCAAGCATCCTGTATCCTGCATTGAATCTAGACTGGCAATTCGTTTCTTGTATGATATTATAGATGTTTCAAAGCCATTCTCCCAAATCATCCCACCCTCTTCCTCTCCCACAGAGTCCAAAAGACTGTCCTACATTTTTATTTACAGGGACCTTTTGGAGACTTCCCTGGTGGTTCAGGGGCTACAACTTCATGATCCCAATGTGGGAGACTGGGCTTTGACCCCTGGCCAGGGAAGTAGATCCCGCTTGCTGCAACTAAGTGTTTGCATGTTGCAACTAAAGATCCACATGCTAAAATGAAGATCCAGTATGCCGCAACTAAGACCTAGTGCAGCCTAATAAATAAAGATTTTTTAAATAAATAGATTTTAAAAATAAAATCACCTGTTTTTTCAACTTTCATGCCTGACCCTATATACTAAAATTTAGCATTATTCTTCCTGTAAATCTTGTTACACACTTCCCACTTACGTGTGTAAATATATATGTACATACAAAACTTACATGGGCTTCCCAAGTAATGTTAGCAGTAAAGAACCTGCCTGCCAATGCTGGAGACATAAGAGATGCAGGTTCAATCCCTGGATCGGGAAGATTCCCTGGAGGAGAGAACGGTAACCCACTCCAGTATTCTTGCCTGGAGAATCCCATGGACAGAGGAGCCTGGTGGGCTAAGGTCCACAGGGTCACAAAGAGTCAGGCACTACTGTAGTGACTTAGCATGCTCACACATAAACTTATACATATGCATTTTCTAACTGAAACTTCTCTCATCAATATTTCAAATAACTTTCAGTTCAGTTCAGTCGCTCAGTCGTGTCCGACTGTTTGCAACCCCATGAATTGCAGCACACCAGGCCTCCCTGTCCATCACCAACTCCTGGAGTTCACTCAGATTCACATCCATCAAGTCAGTGATGCCATCCAGAGACTTATTTCAGTTAATCTTGTACTTGACACACAGAAAAATAAACTTCTGCTAACTACTTCCTTCTTTTCAGTTGAATGGAACTATTATTGAGAAAATAAATTATGACCATATCACAGTATTTTGTTTGAGCAACTGTATGGTTGCAAGAGTCAGATACTACTTAGCGACTAAACTACCACCATATGGATTATAGTCCCAATTACTTTTATTTGGCGCAGTAGAAGAAGAGACGGGGAAAGATTAATGGCTTGGTTTGTACATGTTGAGTTTGATGTTCGTAGGAGCTATCTAAGAGAACTGACAACTAGGCAGATGAATATAAGGCCTAAGAACAGAAAAGTTCTGTTGAGCGTTTTCAGTCTTTGGCATATTGGTAGTAGCCAAGAACCTGGAAGTTGATGTGATCATCTTGGCAAGAGATAGAAAAATGAAGGTTAAGGTGAGATCTAGATAAAAATGCAAGATTTAGCAATAGGGTAGATGTAAAAGATTGGAGAAGGCAGTGGCACCCCACTCCGTACTCTTACCTGGAAAATCCCATGGACAGAGGAGCCTGTTGGGCTGCAGTCCATGGGGTCGCGAAGAGTCGGACACGACTGAGCGACTTCACTTTCACGTTTCACTTTCATGCATTGGAGAAGGAAATGGCAACCCACTCCAGTATTCTTGCCTGGAGAATCCCAGGGACGCTGGAGCCTGGTGGGCTGCCGTCTATGGGGTCGCACAGAGTCGGACACGACTGAAGCGACTTAGCAGCAGCAGCAGCAGCAGATGTAAAAGATAAACTGAAGGAAACTGTGAAAGACTGCCAGGAGAAGTAAGTAAAATACAAGGGAAATGGTAGTCACAGAGGCCAAGCAGGTAAAGAGTGTGGTTCATAGTCTAGCGCTTTGTAGATATTCCATAAAATACCTACTAGAAATTATCTATATAATTTAGGGATGTAAATGCTAGTAGTAATCTTTTCGAAAGACATTTCTGTAGAGAAATGGGACAAGAAGCTAAATTAAAGTGGTTTGAGAACTGAATTAATATGAAGGATTGGAGACAGTTTCCATATGTTTTGCATTCTAAAGGGGAAGCTATATTGTCCCTAGAAGATTAATAGAGACTTTTATTCTTTAAATACAAGGGTGAATGTAACTTGAGGGAATGAATGACAACTCGGGTTTGAAGTACACTGAGAAGGAAAGCTGTGAACCTTCTTGTGAGGAGATACACATAGCATTTAATGGGTTCCTAGTATTTGTGGTATCTACTCAAACTCCCCGTAAAGTGCCCATAAATGCCAAACTAAGAATCCTTCAAAAATCATTATACTTATGAATTTAGAAAATAATTCAGAATAAAATTAGGGGATAAGGGGAAATAAAGATGAGTAAAATTTTTCAATTAGAAAAGCAACTGGGAGGGAAGAGGGAGGGGGGTTCAGGATGGGGAACACGTGTATACCTGTGGCAGATTCATGTTGATGTATGGCAAAACCAATACAATATTGTAAAGTAAAAAAAGAATAAAAATAAAAAAATAAATAAAAATTTAAAAAATTATGTGGTTGAAAGGATCTATGCAATCTGAATCCCTCTAACAAATCTGATAAAGAAAAAGAAACATAGGCAAACATTTAGAAATGAAATGCAATGAAAGAAGTAAAACTGTTGAAGAATTGTGGAGGTCAATGAGAGGTCACCAATAAAATTTTAAATAATAGGAATTATTTGTAGGACTTAAACTATAAACCAAAAGACAGGAGGTCAGGACAAAGGTTTTTTAAACTTAGCACTGAGTACTAATGGACTTGATCAACATAGTTGAGGTATTGGAAACACTTTTTAAAATATTCTAAGTAAAGAACATGCTAATCAGAGAGAAGCATGGTCTTTATGGAAGCATAAGGGAAAGAACATTGTAGGTACAAATGGTGATGGTACCTATTCAAATACTCATGTCCAAACTCACTTTTGCACTTTCCGGTTCCTTCAGTGTTTCTGTGGCCTTTATTCTCTCCTCTGGCTGAGTGTGGTTTTATGCTCCTGAAGATTCCAGGCTAGATTGTAAGAGGTGGATGAAGAAACTTCTGAAAGAATCTTATAGAAATATGAGGACTGTGCTCTGAGACTTAAGGCCCCAAGGGACAGAACCAGGAAAAAATGACAGTAAATAGAAGAGCTAACTTTTACTGAGTGCCCAACAGTTACCAACCACTGAGCTAGCCAACACATGGAAATGTGTAGATTTTGTGAGGTGATGTGGAAAAGATATAGCCTGTGCTCTGGCAGATTTATTTATTTATTTATTTTTTCCTCAGCAATCAGTTCCCTTCTGCTTACTACAGTAAGAGAGGGACTATTATATTGGAATAGAGCTGCCCTTCGATGTTGTCATCTTGAATGTGATTAAACTCAGTTTTGATACAGCTAGACGATTTGGGGAAAGATATCCCAGATCTCTTGATAGATTCAGAAGTCAGACAGGCAAAATAGATTTTTTTTTTTTTTTCCTCTCGGGGTCTTACAGATATTAACCTAGCATACATTGTATTTTACTTCTTCCCTAAGAAGAAATATCTAGAGATAACTGACCTAGGGTTTTATGTGTGAGTTTATTTAGAGTATGCTTTTTTCCAGACAGTGGAAGTCAGCAACTGTTTAGGTATTCACTGTGAAATCTATTGTTTTCTACAGCCAAAGGCAGGGTTTCCTGAAAATGTGGCTTATCTTTGTGATTCCTCCTGTATCTGGCTTACTTGAATTTTGAGACTTTTTTGGTTCCAGGGAAGACCCCTCCCACAGGAGACAGGGATTCGATCACTGGGTCAGGAAGATCCTCTGGGGAAGGGAATGGCTACCCACTCTAGTATTCTTGCCTTTAGAATTTCATGGACAGAAGAGCCTAGTGGGCTACAGTCTATGGGGTCACAAAGAGTCAGACACGACTGAGTGACAAACACTATTGAGTATTTAATTTTATTTATTTGTAATTTTAGTATTCCTATTTTATTTTTAATAGCTTGCAATTGAATTGCTTAAATTCTACATCTCGAAACTTAAGTCCTAGGCTATATTAATCAAAAATATTTTAATGTCTGTGTATGCTAACCCCAATACCTGGATCACTGTGGATCTAATCCTTTGTTTTCTTTTTAATCTCTTAATTTATGTTCAAATTTTGTACTTTGCATTCCTGTTTAGGTTTTAATGAATGTCATGAAAAATTATGAGAATAATTTGAAGTGTCGATTAATAACTTCCTGCTGAGAGTATTTAATTTTCCTTTTGGTTAGAGTGACCAATCACCCCAATTTGTGGCTGAAGGATTTCCTAGGATATGGTACTATCTGAGATACAGTTAGGGAAGTTCTGAAAAACTAAATTGGTTGGTTACCCTAATTGTTACAGACAGAAGAGTAAAATTAGGTAGTGAGTTGACTTTATAAAGAAAACTACGTATTTCCCTGGTGGTCTAGTAGTTAAGACTTCACCTTCCTATGCAAGGGGTGTGGGTTTGATCCCTGGTTGGGGAGCAAAGATCCCACATGCCTTGCAGACAAAAATCCAAAACATAAAATAGTAGGAATTTTGTAACAAATTCAAAAAAGACTTTAAAAATAAAATAAAGAGAAAAGAAAATGTTTTTTATTTATTTATATAAAATAAACTATTTGTTAGTCTAGCTTGTTTCTAAATTTCTCTATTCTAAGGTGAGAATTTTCTGAGATAAAAATAAATGCCTGGGCATTTATTAGTCCCCTCGTTCTTGGAGATAGTTGTAGTTTTTTTCCCCTTTGCAATACAGCCCTTTGAGGATGCTGTAAGTGCTTCTGATTTTAAGTTATTACTTTTGAATTGACAGATTTCTTAAGTGGGAGAACTGCACAAAAACAGCCTCACTCTTCTATGTCTCCCTTGTATTTGGAATCTCATCCTTTACATCTTCCTGGCACTGGATGCTCTCTGAAGTCATTTACAAAGCATTTCTTTAACTTTTCTAATTATTCTTTATTTTGTATTAAAATTTTTTAATATAAATTTATTTATTTTAATTGGAGGTTAATTACTTTACAATATTGTACTGGTTTTGCCAGACTTTAACATGAATCCACCACAGGTATACACGTGCTCCCCATCCTGAACCCCCCTCCCTCCTCCCTCCCCGTACCATCCCTCTTGGTCGTCTCAGTGCACCAGCCCCAAGCATCCAGTATTATGCATCGACCCTGAACTGACGATTCATTTCATATATGATATTATACATGTTTCAATGCCATCCTCCCAAATCATCCCACCCTCTCCCTCTCCCACAGAGTCCAAAAGACTGTTCTATACATCTGTGTCTCTTTTGCTGTCTCACATACAGGGTTATCATTACCATCTTTCTAAATTCCATATATATGTGTTAGTATACTGTATTGGTGTTTTTCTTTCTGGCTTGCTTCACTCTGTGTAATAGACTCCAGTTTCATCCACCTCATTAGAACTGATTCAAATGTATTCTTTTTAATGGCTAATACTCCATTGTGTATATGTACCACAGCTTTCTTATCCATTCATCTGCTGATGGACATCTAGGTTGTTTCCATGTCCTGGCTATTATAAACAGTGCTGCGATGAACACTGGGGTACATGTGTCTTTTTCAATTCTGGTTTCCTTGGCGTGTATGCCCAGCAGTGGGATTCCTGGGTCGTATGGCAGTTCTATTTCCAGTTTTTTAAGGAATCTCCACACTCTTGTCCATAGTGGCTGTACTAGTTTGCATTCCCACCAACAGTGTAAGAGGGTTCCCTTTTCTCCACACCCTTTCCAGCATTTATTGCTTGTAGACTTTTGGATAGCAGCCATTCTGACTGGCATGAAATGGTACCTCATTGTAGTTTTGATTTTCATTTCTCTGATAATGAGTGATGTTGAGCATCTTTTCATATGTTTGTTAGCCATCTGTATGTCTTCTTTGGAGAAATGTGTATTTAGTTCTTTGGCCCATTTTTTGATTGAGTTGTTTATTTTTTTGGAATTGAGTTGCAGGCATTGCTTGTATATTTTTGAGATTAATTGTTTGTCAGTTGCTTCATTTGCTATTATTTTCTCCCATTCTGAAGGCTGTCTTTTCACCTTGCTTATAGTTTCCTTTGCTGTGCAGAAGCTTTTAAGTTTAATTAGGTCCCATTTATTTATTTTTGCTTTTTTTTTTTTTCAATATTCTGGGAGGTGGGTCATAGAGGATCCTGCTGTGATGTATGTCAGAGAGTGTTCTGCCTATTTTTTCCTCTAGGAGTTTTATAGTTTCTGGTCTTACATTTAGATCTTTAATCCATTTTGAGTTTATTTTTGTGTATGGTGTTAGAAAGTGTTCTAGTTTCATTCTTTTACAAGTGGTTGACCAGTTTTCCCAGCACCACTTGTTAAAGAGATTATCTTTAATCCATTGTATGTTCTTGCCTCCTTTGTCAAAGATCAGGTGTCCATAGGTGCATGGATTTATCTCTGGGCTTTCTATTTTGTTCCATTGATCTGTATTTCTGTCTTTGTGCAAGTACCATACTGTCTTGATGACTGTGGCTTTGTAGTAGAGCCTGAAATCAGGCAGGTTGATTCCTCCAGTTCCATTCTTCTTTCTCAAGATTGCTTTGGCTATTTGAGTTTTTTTTGTATTTCCATACAAATTGTGAAAATATTTGTTCTAGCTCTGTGAAGAATACCGTTGGTAGCTTGATAAGGATTGCATTTAATCTATAGATTGCTTTGGGTAGTATACTCATTCACTATATTGATTCTTCCAATCCATGATTATTCTTGACAAAAAGATTGGTCAGAAACAAATCAATGTTCCCTTGATGAATGTAAAAATGCCTATATTTCATTCAGTTTTTGAAGTGTTCTGATTAGTAATTTAGCTTATGCCTACTTGAATATGAGGACACAATTTTGTCCTGCTGTGAGAATAAACAATCAAGGTGGTGTCAAAGGTCTAAATTTTAAGTTAAGATAGTAAACATAAAGGAAGAAAAATATAACAACAAATATTTTTTCATAGTCACATTGGATTCTACTTATTATTCAATTTTATAGACACCCGAAGACTTCCCATATGGATATGGTAAAGAATCTGCCTGTCAGTGAAGAAGATGCAGGTTCAGTCTCTGGGTTGGTGAGATCCCTTGGAGAGGAGAATGGCATCCACTTTAGTATTCTTGCCTGGAAAATACCATGGACAGAAGAGCCTGGTGGGCTACACTCCATGGGATCTCAAAGTGTCAGATATGACTAAGCATACACAGCACAGATACAGAGACTTCTAAATTATTTTCACTGTGTGATTTTCTAGAATTTTGTCTGATCTTAAAGTTGTGTTTAAGTCTGGACCTTAGGAAGATAGAAAGATTCAGACTGGAAAGATTGGAGCTAGCTAGACAAGGCATGGTGTACAGAGTTCTTTCTAGGATAGAGCTAAATTAACCATGATCTGATAACTAATGATAAACTCTAGCTATAACAGAATATAACTGTCTTTGGTGGCCTTGAATATAGAATTAATAATATTCTAGAAGTCTGAGGATTCATCATGTAATCTGAGAGAGAAAATGGAAGTGAGTACATAAGATCTTCATTTTACATCAAGCCACCTGACAACCTGGTCCCATCATCTCTTACTGAAACTTTTAGCTATAGAATATTTTTCTCCAGACACTCTAGTGATATCCTGGATTCCTTTCTCCTCCCAGGGAATCACCATTCACTCACTTCTCTGGTTATCTATGGGATGCCCCTTCCTGTGGGTTTACCTGCTTGGTTTCATTTGATATTTCTAAGTCATAATTCTCTTCAGCGTTCTACCATCCATTAGTAGGCTGTGAATCTAAGATATAGTTGCACACAACTGAAGACCCCTAGGTCAGAGTATATGGAAAAAGAGTATCTAGAAACCTGGTGGTAGAGTTACAGAATTAACTTAAAAAAAATCTTTGGATTTTTTTGGCATCTCTACAACATACAACACAAACAAAGATTTTAAAAATTTAATTCATATTCAAAAACTTTATTTATTTTATTCAAAAGTATTACAAGGTTTATTTAAAATTGGTTCTAAGCACCATTTTGGGAAGCATAAACTTGAACCCTGTAGTGGCAGAAAAAAAGTTTCTAAGCTCCATGAGGAGCTTAGTTTCTTTTGTCCTCACATTGTACCTAGGGTCTAGATTTGTGGAATAAGTAAGCAAAGACAAATCTCTTTCTGACCTATTGAGTTTGTTCAATTAATGATATCTGACTGACTACTGAGAGGATTCAAAGAGCTTCAGTTCTTGCTTAGTTGACAGTATAGTTTAAGCTTTTATGCTGGAGTTTGATCCAACTGGATTCCACTGCTAATTTTTGGATGTATAGGTTTCAGTAAGATACTATAGCTAAGCATCAGTTTTCACCTGAAAAATAATAATTGCATTGAATATAACTCATAGGATTTTTGTGGGGAGTAATTGATAATAAATATAACCTTCCTAGTGTACATTTTCATCTCAAAAGTCTTAGTTACTTTCCATAAAATATAAATGTTAAATTTTTACATTATTCCAAATATCTGCAAAGAAATATCAAATCAGATAGAGCATATTAATGTCCACAAAGGGGATTTTTCTTTTTTGAAAGATCCTGTGTTATGTGTGGGAGACCTTCAGACTTGGCATCATGAGCAAGATTTGTAATCTTCAGACTCCTAACTTGGGAGTCTTGGTAAGAATGAGTGAATGCTACGTTGGGGCCAGTACTGAAAGTCTACTCAGAGTGAACTCTTAGTATGTCCTTCTGTTATGGAGCTTGGGTACAAACGAATCAATAAAATGTAAATCCTTGCACTTTCTCTTTTCCTAGAACAGTTGACTCAATAATTTCCCAGGACATCTTCCAATTTCTGATTACTTTTTTTCCTTATGTGGAGTTCTATGTCTTCATAAACAATCCTTCTGGCATTCTTGTTCCATCTATGCAAAGTATTGCACACAACATGTTTTAAAATGACATCAGTTCTTTACACTGTTCTGTCGTACATAATCCCTTTCCACTTGCACCCCAGCTACTGTTCACTGCCATATTATGGATAACCTCCTCTTGTGCTCAGTCACTTCAGTTATATCTGGCTCTTTGCTACCCTGTGGACTGTAGCGAGCCAGGCTCCTCTGTCCATTGGATTCTCCAGGCAAGAATACTGGAGTGGGTTGTCATTTCCTCCTCCAGGGGATCTTCCCAACCCAAGGATCAAACACACATCTCCTGAGGCTCCTGCATTGCAGGAGGATTCTTTACTATTGAGCCACCAGGGAAGCCCAACCTCCTGTTAGATACCATATTTTAAGGTAACATCGTTTGTATAACATGCAAGTTGGGACCACTTGTGATTATAGAAAAAGTCTCTTTCTACTTTGTCCTTTGTCTAAACTCTGGCTTTCTTCTCTGATAATATCCAGGAAATGCCACGACGGATTTCCTTGGTCTTAATGCTGTAGACAATGGGATTGACAACAGGTGGTAAGAAGAGGTAAGCATTGGCCATCATAGCATGGAGCAAAGGGGACACATGATATCCAAGGCGGTGCACCATGGACAACCCAATCATAGGCACATAGTAAGAGAATACAGCACAGACATGTGAGCTACATGTGCTGAGTGCTTTCCTCCGCCCCTCCCCAGTGGCAATGCTTAGTACAGTGTGGAGTATGAACCCATAGGAGACCACAATAAGGAGTGAATCAAGCCCAAAGGTGGAAGTAACGATGAAAAGCCCATATATATTGTTGATAGTAGTGTCCCCACAAGGTAGATGGATAAGGTTGGGGTGAAGACAATAGGAATGGGAGAGGATATTATGACCACAGAAGGTCAGATGCCTTAGGAGAATGGTCAGTGGGGCCATGAGCACAATGCTTTTCAACCCAATACTAGCTGCCATGCCAAAAATGCGGGGCACAGTTAGGATGGCTGTATAGCGCAGTGGGTTGTAGATGGCCACAAATCGGTCAACAGACATGGAGAGCAACACAGCGGACTCCATAATGGAGAAAGAATGGATAGAGAACATCTGGAGAAGGCATGCATTGAAACTAATCTCGGTGATACCAAAAAGGAAAACACCTAGCACTGTAGGCAGAGTGGATGCAGAGACACCGACTTCAGCCAGTGCCAGCATGGCAAGGAAAAGGTACATGGGCTGGTGTAGGGCAGTGTCTATCCTGATGACATGAAGAATCGTGCCATTTCCAAGGAAGATGATCATGTACATCAAGCAGAAGGGGATGGATATCCAGATGCGCTCTGCCTCCAGTCCCGGGATGCCAACCAGAATGAACATTGTAGGTAGGGACTCCAAAGTACTACTGGAGTTCCTCATGTTGAAATCTCATTCAGTAAAATCAGTGCTTCCTTGATAATTAAAGGCAAACTAGTGAGATGACATTATAGTGGAGACTGACTCCTGGACACTAAGGAAAGGGAAGAACAAGACAAAGTCACAGATTAATGTGGTTAAATGTCTCATGATTGAAAACTGATGATCATCATCAGGAAATTCCCACTTACAAGGAGGTGATAGTATCCAACAGAAGGAAGTTCAAGGTTAGTAGAAAATTATCCCTATAAATGGTAGTGCCCCTTGAATCTGCTAAGGGAGAAATGGCTGTCAAGCCGTGGTATGAAAATGCCTGAGCCTGGAAAGCTGCTGGGGAGAAGGCACGTGTAGGCAATCTCAGCATACTGTCTGCTGTGCTTAGTCACTCAGAACTATACGACTCTTCTCTGTCCATGAGGAGTCTACAGGCAAGAATACTGAAGTGGGTCGCCATGCTCTCCTCTAGGGAATCTTCCCAACCCAGAGATTGGACCCAGGTTTCCATTGCAGGTGGATTCTTTACCAGCTGAGCTACTAGGGAAGCCCAACATAAGATATGGGATAATGTTGGTAATAGATAAATACAGATATTTCTGGAAAGTATCTAGATATAAGGCAAAAGGTCACTATATAAAAACAGTGAAAAATACCTGATAAACATATATAGATATATAAATAATTGAGTTCCAAAGCAAGCCTGAGAAGTGGTGATGACCAGAGCCTGGAGCCAGAGTCCAAAAAAGTTAAACTAGAAAAGAATAGAACTTGGACACTCACTGGTGTTAGCTGTTTTGGGCTTTGAAAGGACTAGGAAGCACCTTCATAGATTATGCGTAAAGGACAGAATAAGGTAGGAACCAAAGTTGATGTATTAGTATGGAGACGTTCTGGCTCATGAAAAGACTGCTATGATGGTCTTCACAATCTTTCAAATCACGGTTCTCAGAGACAACTGATCTGACCCACTGGGACTTCTTTCTGGCTCAGACAAATCTCTGAATATATTGCAACAAAAATGGAAACCTAAGCAGACTGTCAAGGAAGGTTTTCTTGGGCAGGAGAGGAAGGCAAGATAAAACGACTTCCTCTAAATTGAGTCCGTTTGAAGCTGAGCACTGTCTAGATCAGAAATAACAATAGAGTTCTAGACTGGCAGGGTAGGAGAGGCTCTACAGGCATTTTTCAACTCATTCATCCAACACACAGACACATACCCACACACATATCTACTCACATGTTTGCACATGCACATATTTCCACCCTTGCTGAAATCCTGTCTGAACTTCCATGATGTGAACTATTATCCAGCCACTGCTGAATAAAGGACCTTGGCAACACAGATTCCTGGAAAGATCTTCCCAGAAAATCTCGGCAACTTTCAACTGCAGGTCAAAAAACATACTTTCCCCTATAAGCAGTCAAATGCAATCACCAAATGCCCTGGTCTTCTCTCTAAGCTAGTTAAATTATGTTAAGTGTTGCAAAAGGAAAGTTCATAATACAATGAGAAGGAACTAGAAGGAAAAAACCTACTTTATTCTAAGAGTCAGGGAAACCTACCTCAGAAAGTAACATTTCAGCTATTTCTCGAGGAATTAATGGACATTTTTCAGGCTAAATGGAGAATTTAACTGTAACAAAATATAGAAAAAATTACCACACTGTGAGTATATAAGGCCCTACATTGTCAAAGACTAAAAGAAATAATTGAGGCAGTGAAAACTGTTGATGTAATATGATAACAAAATTGTTGATTTTCCCATAATTTTACTTTCATGAAAATATGAGAAGAAAAAATGAAATAAAAGACCATTGTCTGCCTAAATCCAGGATCCTTGTGCACCTGTCTTGGTCTGATGCAGTTTACCTCATTAAATATTAGCTTGGGTAAAACTCTGTGTCATGGGTTGTACTAAAATTTAAGGCATGGAATTTCAGGAACACATTATTGACCTCAAGAAATTATCATTGTTATCAGAACTTCCTTTGGTTGAGAAACTCGAGAGATACTTCTGAACCCTACTTCTAATGGTCTTTTCCCTGTTCTCTCCTCACCTCCAGATGGCTAACATAACTTTCTTTACCCTTTCAAGGACCAAATATAGGTCTGTCTCTGGATAGAATCTGCCTGCCAATGCAGGAGACACAAGAGACTCATGTTTGATCCCTGGGTAGGAAAGATCCCCTGGAGAAAGGCAAGCGATCCACTCTGATATTCTTGCCTGGGAAATCCCAAGGACTGAAAAGTCGGATGCAACTGAGCACATACCACCGAGTAAAGCGGCTCTTCTATGTGTAGCCTCACTGTACTCTTAATCCCACTGCACCCTATTTCTTGCCTATCTCACTCCCAGTGACCAGATATTTGGAAGGGACAGTCTTGAAGGATACTTGAATCTAGGATTTCCCCTCCCCTGTTAGAAGCTGTCTTCTCTGCTTCTTCATGCTCTCTTTTGTTTTCTTTCTTTTTCCCCTTACCTTTATTTATTATTATTATTATTATTGCTTTTTTTCATTCTTCCTATCTTCAAGAATCTTCTCAGACAAAATTCAGGTCTTTTTAAAGAAGATATTAAAAGGCAATGATTCCCCTGAGTTTAGGATTTGTATGACAAGAGTGTTTCAGTTTTAGAGAGGTTAAAAGGCATAATTTAGTCTATTGCACCAGAGAAGGAGAAGGCAATGGCACCCCACTCCAGTGTTCTTGACAGGAGCCTGGTAGGCTGCTGTCTATGGGGTCGCACAGAGTTGGACACGACTGAAGTGACTTAGCAGCAGCAGCAGCAGCAGCAGCAGTCTATTGCACACATAAGAAACAACAAATCCTTAGAAAGAAAAGTATGCAACCCAGTTCATACTACATCTCTGAAAGTGAACAGAATTAGAAATGAATGCTATGTGCAGAGTACTTTTATTTACTTAAGCATTTGTAAAGCTTTATTTCTTTATGTTTAAAGAGAGAGATATGAATACCTACATCTCAGAGTGGCTCTAGGTGTTTAATGTGAGCTTTGAGCAATCACTGAATGTTATTACTCCTTGCTCTTTCTACCTCCACCCTCAGGCATTATCAGAAGGAATCATCCAAAGTCAGTTTGTCCCCACATATCTATTAATATTGATATATTTTTGTCTTTGTCTCACTCATACTCAGACTATATCTGTGAGGGAAACAAGGACACAAGGACTTCCCACTTAACCGATGAGAATATAAAGAAGACATATACATTGCATGACCAACTGAAGACAGCATGATGACTAAACTCTTTCTGAAATCCATGACGGTTGTTTTTATTTTGTTCTTCATCTGCTACCAAGTTTAGAAAAATCTTCTCATCCTGTCACATAGGCTCAGGAAGCTAGAAAAATGGTCACTGACTATGGAAATATCTAGAGGGCAAATTGCGAGGTAGAGTTGAGACTCTTGGCAACTGCTTCTGAAAGCTGCTTCAGGAGGCAGGACTGGAGATTATGGGCTTGAGTACTCACCACAAACAGACCTGACCTCTGAACGTCAAGTAGGACTAGGGAGCTCAGTTTACCAAGTCCCAGCCATCTTGGCTTTAATACTTCCCTCATCCTAGGGGGATGCTGTGCCCTTCTTTGTAAGGTGATTAGCTCTGGTGAGTGGAGGAAGAGAGAGAGACTTGGGTTCCCTGAGGAGAAGTTACTTAGGTAATTACATCACTTCTTTTCAATGTCCAGGGATCCTTGAAAGAAACAAGCAAGTGTACTGAGTCAGTACCTCTGTGAAATGAGTATAATAATAGTAATAATAATTGAATGCATCCTGTATGAAAATGAGATAATTCATATATACAGATTGCTTAGAAAAGTGTCTAGATTATCAGAAGTACATCATAAGGGCTAGCTATTATTACAACTATTATAAGAAAATTATATCCCAGAGAAAGTATATATTCCTCTACTATGATCATTGACTATGGCTTTCACAAATATATATTTAATATATAAGGAACAAGGTACAAAAATGTTGATATCCATAAATATCAAGGATGTTTAATATCAGAAGATGACAGGATCCAAGGGGTTATATTATTGTGAGAAAAAGTTCCAGATTGAGTTAGGGTCAAGGGAAGGGGAGATTGGTCAGAAAGGTATGATGAATAGGGCTTCCCAGCGTAAAATGACAGTGGAAGAGCTAGTAGAAAGTGAGCATTTCCAGAATCCAATGTTAAAATGATTTTAAATTGCTGAGCAAAATGAGTTTTGATTATATGTAGATGGCTGCTTCATTTGCTAATTTTCTGAGTGACAAGAGGGAAAAAAAAGAGTTGGCTTAGAAATTCTACCATTTATAGAACCTTTTTAAAATTATTGAGGTATAGTTGGTTTACAATGTTGTGTTAGTTTCTGCTTTACAGCAAAGTGGAATATATATATGTGTATATATAGAGAGACCGTAGCCCGCCAGGCCCCTCTATCAGCGGGATTCTCCAGTCATGAATACTGAGGATTACTGCTGAGGAAAAAAAAAAAAATGAGTATGACTGCTCATTGTCAATGTACCTGGTCAATATAGTGCTATAATTGCAATATATAGTGATTCCTCTAATGGCTCTGGGAAAAGGAAATTGAAAAATATTTTTCTGGAAATTATTCACCTTATGAGATGAGATGGCATCTCAAAAGGTGCCATTAAGAACATTTTAATTCATGGGAAGAGGTCAAAATGTAAACATTAACAAGAAGTTGAAAGAAGTATTAACCCTGAGTAATTTGGAGGGGTTCAGGACTTCAGTGGAGAAAGTAAGTGCTGTTATAGTCGATTTAGCAAGAGAGCTAGAATTAGAAGTGCAGCCTGCAGATGTGACTAAACTGCTGCAACCTCAAGATGAAAATTTAATGGATGAGGTGCCACTTCTTAGAGATGAGCAAAGAAAGTTATTTCTCAAAATGAAATCTACTCCTGGTGAAGGTGCTTTGAAGGCTGTTGAAACTAAAACAAAGAATTTAGAATATTACATAAACTTAATTGATAAAGCAGTGGCAAGGTTTGAGATTGACTCCAGTTTTGAAAGCAGGTATACTTTGGGTAAATTACTATCAGAAATCAAACATACTATAGAGAACTGCTTCATAAAAGGAACAGTAGACTGATGCACGTTAATGTACTTTACAAAATTGCCACAGCCTCCCCAAACTTCAGCGACCACCACCCCGATCAATCTGCAGCCATCAACATGGGGGCAAACCCCTCCAGGAGCAACAAAATCAAGACTCACTGAAGGTTTAGCTAATAATTAGCATTTTGTTAGTAATAAAATATTTTTATTAAGCTATGTACATTGTTCTTTAGACCTAATTCTATTGCACACTTAATAGACTATGGTATAGTATAAACATAACTTTTTGTACATTGAGAAACCAAAAAAAAATGTGTGACTTTTTTTTATTGTGATATTTACTTTCCTGTTGTCTGGAACCAAACCCACAATATCAGCAAGATACGCCTATATATTGTATTATGAAATCATGTATTGACCTTTTTATTTTAGTAGTAGACAAAATCTGTTAAGAGAAAAATAACCTTGATTAGAAACAAAATTCAGATACAGCCTAATTAAGTAAAAAATAAAAATTATCCATATCTTTCTTTGGGTGATATAAACATAAGAGATAAGGAAATACGTGTAGACCTGTATTCATTCATTCAATAATTAATTTATTCATGCACCAAATATTTACCAAGTAGCTAGTATATTTCAGGCATGTCTGGAATCACTGGAGGTACCTAATGAGAAGAGAAGACACAGTCCATGCCTTAATAAAATTAAAGTATAGTGGACCAGAGAGGCATTTAACAGGTAAAGCAATATAAAAATAATTACTTGATTACAACTGTGATGTGTGGGATGAGACAAACAATAAGAAGTAACAAATATGACTAGTCTTCATAGCCACGAATGCTACTATGGGAAAGATAGAAACAGGCCAGTAGGAATCCAAGAAAAATCAGGTATCAGAAAAATTTCCCTTCCCATATTACCTTGCTAACATTCAGTCTACAATGACTCAGACTCAGTCAGCTTCTTGGGGCTGGTGCATGGGGATGATCCAGAGAGATGATATGGGGTGGGAGGTGGGAGGGGGATTCAGGATTGGGAGCTTGTATACACCTGTGGTGGATTCATGTCAATGTATGGCAAAACCAATACAGTATTGTAAAGTAAAATAAAGTAAAAATAAAAAAAAACCCTCACATTTCAAAATCTCAAGTGGACAAAGGATATCCTAGCATTAGCAAACTTATCTCCTCTGCTTTCCATGTCATCATCTTCATGAGAAATTTTCCAATAAGGTCTTAGCAGGAGAATTGTGGAGGAGCTGGAAGGCTTTAAGCAATACTGAGAATGTATTTGCTCCACTCATGACGAAGGTTGGAAGCTGGAACGAGCATAACAAAGGGTTATGAGCGTTCACTGAGTACCTGAGGCTGGGAATGGATAACAAAGGGTTATACGCCCGGCCTTGAGCCGTTCGAAGGCTTCCTTCTGACCACCTGTTTCTGGGAGCAAGGACTGTTGTTTCATGATAAGACTCCCTTTAGAGTTTCACCAAAGCTATGTTATGGCTTGGGCAGTAGGAACTGTATTTTTTGCTTGAATGCTTTGATGTTTTATTGAGAAAGGCTACGTGCAAGTCTGCTTTATGCTCTGTTCCCTGAGACCATATATTTGCAAAAGCTGGATAATAAAATTTGTCAGTCCACTAGAGGCTGTCCCTGAGTGTCCCCTTCAGAGTGCGGCCCTCCGAGCCTTACGGAGAATTAGTCTTATTCCCCAAAATCAGTATTCCTCAAGAAGTTTTCAGACTCCTGATTCACAAAACTCTTCCCTCTAGACTTATTCTCAGTTATAGGACTTTGGTTTTAGTACCTAGCTTGATTCTAATTGTCCCAAAGTTTGAGCAGGTTTCCAGTATAAACACAGATATAGGATCTGTCCACACTATGAAATATTCTCAGGAAAAAAATCCAGATATATAAGCAAGAAAATAAAGTAAAAAAAAAAAGAAAGAAAGAAAGAACAAATCACACACACACACACATATGTTTAATAATACTTTTTGTACAACAATTTGACCACATAAAAATAGCAATTTGTTGGTATATGTAATAACACATACTAAATTGATAACAGTAATAACTCTTTTGAAGGAGTCAAAAGGAATTCTCTCTGTGTATTGTTTATAAAATTTAAAGAATATAACATTCAACACTCTCTTTTGTTATAAACATAATAAAATCCTCCTGTTGCAGACAGATTCTTTACCATCTGAGCCACCAAGAAAGCCTTGTGTACATACATAATAGATACGTTATATATATATATATATATATACACACACAACAAAATAGAAAAAGCATGAAAATATGAATCTAGGGCTGTGCTAAGATTTGGAATTTCTGTCTTAAAGAGTAGGTGCCTTTTAAGTTGACATATAAATAGTTGACAAAACACTAAACAGTACTATTTTAGATGACAGCATGGAGTACAGGACAATGAACAGTCTCTCTAATACATATTCATCAACATGCAGGTTTTTTATGCTTTCCAACTTTGAAGGTGATGAGTACTCCCTCCCTCCCTGGACCCCTTGGATGATGACACTGAATGCTTTGAGGGTAATCCTCTCATCGCCCCAACTCCATTCTTATTTTCTTTGAAGAAAGAGTCGGATTAGCCCCTGGCGAATCTGCTTGGTTTTAACACTGTAGATGATGGGATTGAGCACAGGAGGCACCAGGAGATAGACGTTGACCAGGAACAGACGGACAGCAGGGGCAGCCTGCTTCACAAAGCGGTGCACCAGGGCCACACTGATCATGGGCACGTAGTACACGAGGACTGCACAGATATGTGAGACACACGTGCCAAGGGCCTTCCGTCGTCCCTCCCCTGAGGAAATGCCCAGCACTGTGTGCAGGATCAGCATGTAAGAGATGACAATGAGCAATGAGTCCAGTCCAAAGGTAGAAGTCACAATGCAGAGCCCCAGAATGCTGCTGGGGCGAGTGTTCCCACAAGGCAGCTGGATTAGGTCTGAGTGAAGACAATAGGAGTGGGAGAGGACATTGTGGCCACAGAAGGGCAGATGTTTCAGGAGCAAAGGCAATGGAAACATGAGCATCACACTCTTCAGTCCGAGAACAGCAGCAGAACCAGCAATACGGGGCAGGGTGAGGATGGCGGTGTACCGAAGAGGGTTGTAGATGGCCACAAAGCGGTCCACAGACATGGCCAGCAGAACTCCTGACTCCATGATGGAAAATGAATGTATGGAGAACATGTGGAAAAGGCAGGCTTCAAAGCAGATCTCACTGGCACCAAAAAGGAAGATGCCCAGCACAATGGGCAGGGTAGAAGCAGAGACACCAAGCTCTGCGAAGGCTAGCATAGCTAGGAATAGATACATTGGCTGGTGGAGAGACGTATTTTTCTTGATCACTGTCAGAATCAGACTATTGCCCACAAGAGCCACAAGATACATGGTACAGAATGGAAAGACAAACCAAGGGTATAGGGTCTCCAGGCCAGGGAGACCAGTCAGCAGAAAATATTTTGGGGTGAATTGACTACTGTTGAACATTTTCCTATGTCTGGAGTCTGGGGAGCTTGACCTAGGAAGATGCCAAGGATGTAGCCTGGGGTGAGACACAGAAAGGTTATGAAAGGCTGAGAAGGATCGGAGAATTACCTGCCTAGTACTATCTGCAAACCTATGCCACTTCTCCTATCATGACCAGCTCCATTTGGTCTTCCATACTAAATAAAAATGTGGAGTCATCTTTGCAAGTAGATATAACTCCAGAATAAGGAAATCTGGTAGAATATTTTATAATTCAAAATTAAAATTAACCCCTTAGTGATGTCACTGTGAATATTTGGTAGAAATTGGATGTTTCTCATGTCTCTATGAAGAGATGATATTGTATAGTTTAAAGAAGGTACCAATAGAAAGAAACTTACATAAAGAAAGCTGTAATCTATCAGATATTCTATAGATCCTGGTTAGAGTATGTTGGATTTTAAGTGACTGATGGGAATAGGAGTTAAGAAAAAAATTACTTCGGCATTAATATAGAATCTATACTAGAGATTCTAAATGTCCATGCCTGCCCTTCCAAGTAGCATCAGAAACTGCCCTCCATTGGAGAATTATCTACCTTTACCCAACTCAACATCCTTGAAAGGGGCTCAAATCTCTATGTTCATTTCACAAGCTCTCAGGGGTCCTCAATCTCCAGGACCTAATGTCTAATCATCTGAGGTGAAGCTAATGTCATAATAATAGAAATAAAGTATACAATAAAGGTAATGTTCTTGAATCATCCCCAAATCATCCCCTCTCCAGTCTGTGGAAAAATAGTCTTCTACAAAACTTGTCCCTGGTGCCAAAAAGGTCGGAAACTCCTGTGATTACTCTGCTTCTTATACATCATCGGGAGAGTATAGAAAAATGACAGTGTTATAAAAGTTGATAGAAAGACGTTTTCACCGCTTAGAATTCTTATTAGTGGGGAAAATATTCTATTCATTGGAAAATTCTTCTCCTGTTGTCAGTCTACACATTGGCGCATGGTTAATCGATGTTTGCTGTGTATACGAGTTCAGCAAACAAAAGTCCGGGAATATGTTCCCTTTATACCATGTTTCTTTTCCTTTTTTTGATACAATATTTGCTTTTATTTGGAAATACAAGAGCTAGATGTCTTCTAATACACCATGTTTCTGAAACAGGAATAATGACAAACATTTTTATCCATAATGGCCCAACTTAATAGTGTGCTGTCTTCTGAAACCCTTCCTGGGAAGGCTATCTCTATCTGTTTAAGTTATCCAAGAGAAAGATATCTGTTCAGGACAGAGGAAAACAACCTCTGCCTAACAAGGAGACATATCTATGAGGAAACAAACATCAACACCTCAGGATAGAAGGTCAATCAAAATCTCTGTGTTAGAAAAAAATATGAGAGGAATAAAATGTCTCTCTTCTCAGGTCAAGAAAACAGATCTGATTCCCCACAGGAAACAAAAAACTGCATGATACAAGGGAAAATATACTGGGGATAAAGAAGCTGCAGGTATTGAAAGGTGAGCTACAGTTGAATCTGCAAACATGATTTTAAACCTTTGATTTCTATTAATAGTTTCTAGCAGGTTATTCTTTGAGCTGCAAAATGGAGATAATTATAATATATAGCTCCATAGGCTTGTTTTAAGGCTTAAATAAGTCAATGTAAGTGGATCACTAGTGTATGATGCACTTTCAATAAATGTTACTATTGTTGGTGAAATATTAATAATGACAATAATAATATCAATACCAATCAGGCACTTAAGTTTTATAAAATTAGTTTTTGTGTAGGCTTTTATCCTCCCTCTTTTATGAGTAATATTCAGTTTTTCTTTTGCAATGAAGCCATTTCTTAATTGCTTTAATTTTTCTGGTTGATGACACCAACTTTATATCTTTACCCCAAGATACAGTACGAGTATCTGGAGTGTCTCTAAGAAATCATTTAACCCTGTTTCCTGATTCATCAGGGACACTTCATCTCACACATATTAAAAAAGTCTGCTGCTTCCCATAGCTCCTCTGTGCATTAATAACAAAGAAGTAGAAAAATGTTTTCATGAAAAAAGAGTCATTACTTAGAACCATCAGTACTGTCACCTGCCAAGTAAAAGGAAGCAGCCGTATGTTAGCTTCATGTATGTCATCTTTTTTTTAATCATCTAAATGCTCAAAACGACCAAATCACGCCCAATTTACAACTTGAGAGAGTGAGAAATTGGTATTTAAATTGACTTGGTAAATCACTGTTGCAAAACTTAAAGTTAGGAGAGCAGAAAGAAAAGAAGAAAAAAAAAACACAGAAGAAAAGCCATACAAGGAAAATAGAGATAATGACTAAGAAGGGGATGAAGATAAAGCCAGTCAGCCAGAGAAAGAAATGAACTGGTGAAGCGCTGGTCATCCATGGAGTTGGGTTTAAGAGTGACCATGCCTTAAAGGTCATGCAGCTGCCTACAAGGGTTAGAGGGGACAAGGCCTATTTATTGGGTGTGGAAGGTGAAAAAGAGGAGGATAAATAGGCATAAGAAAGGAATATAGATTTAAAAAGAGTTGCATGACTATTTAAAAGAGATGGATTTGAGGACAAAATGGAGGCTTCCTTGTCCCAGGTTTCCTGAATTAACAGAGAGGAAATAAATAACACAGACTCCAAATGTTTCTCAGTCACACTGACTTTCTGGACAAAAGTCTGTGTCTTATGTTTATCAGAGGGGGAAGGGTGGGAGGGCAGGGATAGTTAGGCAGTTTGAAATGGACATGTACACACTGCTACATTTAAAAAGGATAACCAACAATGTCCTACTATATAGCACAGGGAACTCTGCTCAGTGTTATGTGGCAGCCTGAATAAAAGGAGAGTTTAGGGGAGAATGGATACATGTATATGTATGGCTGAGTCCCTTTGCTGTTTGCCTCAAACTATTACAGCATTGCTTGTCAGCTGTACTCCAATACAAAATAAAAAGTTAAAAACAAAAACTAAAAAACACCAAAAAGTCTATGTCCTCCAAGGTAGGGTCTTTCATGACATGAGGAAAGAGAAAATAAAATGTATACTAGAAATGAACTGCATGTCAGAACAAAAGCCCCAGGTTGAGCTTACTTGGACAAATGTCTCATCCTCTTGCTCCTATTGACTGGACTTCCAGGCACAATTCACTCATCTATGAAGACCCAGTGTGGTTTGGTCTCAGACTTTCAATGGGGTTGGTCTCAGGCCTGGTCTCTAGGTTGCTAGCTAGAGGCAGGAGTAGGCTGGCCTTCTTATTTACTGTGACTCCAGAACTAGCCCTCTCCTTCCTCCATTTTTGTTAGTCTGTCCCCTGGGATATTCAGACAAACCAGCCTCAGAAAAATATGCTTCCTCTCACTGGACCTGTAAGAGAGAGGTAGGCCAAGAGAGAAGAGTCCCAGAGGGAACAAATTCAAAAACAAAGTCAAATTCTGAGAAAATATAGAATGAGATGATGTATGTAGGGTCATGCATATGTGTATATACCTGTCTGTGTAAACATGTTTTAATGTCCATAGGCACATATATAAATTTATGTAGATGAACATATGAACAAATCTCTATACATGCATAAGAATACAGGTATATCCATAATCATGTGTGGAATTTTATTTGCAAGTTTTCATGGCTGTATAAGCTCTAATATCTTTCCACATAGATATTTTATCATCAGATGTGAGACATTCACATCTATGGATGAGAATGTATGTGTTGCATTTCTCTAGATATGTCTTTATGTAATAATATATGATTTCTTGAAGAACCTTCTAAAATACTATGATTATTGTCCCTAGCCTAAACCTTACTGATCATATATATCCCACTGGCAAAGTCTGATCTGACGGGCCTTTGAATTTGTACCTTTCATTCAAATCTGGAGGTTTGTTCCTTAGGTTAGCAACTCCAGGGCATACCTCTGTCATAGTATCATCTGTAATTTTGATCCCCTCAATCTCAATTTTTCTCACTTTGGTTATAATCTAGGCTTTTATGTTTCTCCTGGCTGAATTTTACCTGTTGTTTGGACTCTGAGAATGCATTCACTGTGATGTCTATTTCAGAGCCCAAGTTATTTTGCACCTGGAGTTGACATTTCCTGAATTAACCACAGAACTTGAAGTCAAAGCACCTGATTTCACTGTCTGTTTTCTCTCTTTAATGTTACTTTTTCATGGGACTTCCCTAGTGGTCCAGTGGCTAAGATTTCACACCCCCAGTGCAGGGGGCCCAGGTTCAATTCCTGGTCAGGGAACGAGATCCCACATGAGGCAACTAAGAGTTCGCATACCACAATGAATGATCCCATATGTTGCAACTAAGACCCTATGCAGCCAAATAAATAAATAAATATTTTTTAAAATTTTACTTTTTCATTGAGAATGTATGAATGGTCTCTGCACTTATTTCCTCCCCCTTAATAATGTGAATGATTGTGCTTGTTTCAAAGAACACAATATTAGTATTTTAGTTTTTGAAAACTTAATTAAACACAATTAAGTTCAATTAAATGTTTAAAAGTAGTAGGTACTCAAAATGTTATTTGGTTGTTCTTTTTCATCACCAGCCGAATCCCATTGCCAAAGAAATCATTCCCAGTTCTCTCTAAAATTAACCCTTGGCTTGCATTAATTCTCCTCTTTCTCTGACCTTTGCCCCTAGGGACTGCAATTGAAATTTTTTTTCTTGGATCAGGCGCTGACTTTGCTAGTCTGAGGTCTGGTCCTGATGGCATTCTTCTTAGATGACCACCTCACTTAGCCTCGCCTGAGGTAGAATCCCCCATATCCAGATTATGCAAGGATTTATAGCCAGAGTTATTGGGATGATTTTCTCATTTTCAGCTGCTCACTTTCTCCTGTGTTCTGAATTATCACCAAATTATAGAAAATCTAGATTTATAAGACACTCATCTCATGGCAGTGTCCTAGGCCGTGTTGTATTCTAAGGCTCATGCCTTGGGTTTCCTTTGGTAGGATTCCCACCCCAGCATAGTTGCAAGGAGATATACCCTTGATTTCCCTTCATAATCAACCTTGATTCATTTAGGTATAGCAACCATCGTACTTCTCAGTGTGCCTTTATATATTTTGTGGCATCTATAATCCCTTGTTCCCCAGGGATAGAGAGAATGACTAAGCAGCTATGTTGGGATGGGGAAGTCTTGGCCAAACCTTGTGCAGCATTCAGGTTTCCCAAAAAATGTTTAGAGGTAAGCTTTCCTATGCCTCCTCAATAGCTATCTCAACTTACACCCTAAGGAGAGTTCCATTCTTCTTTCCCAAAAATAAAATAGATTAAATGTCTCTGTTTGATAGCAGCTTATGTATGTGGAGCACCTATTATGGTCCAGCTAGAGCTTAGAATCCTATCATACATCCACCCTCCTACTCTGCATAAACATTACAATCTGCCAAACAAGAGCTAGAACATACTTTTATAAATGAGAATCAAGAAGGATAAATACTTCATAGATGAAAAACTAAGAGATAGAGCAAACACATTTCAAAACAGTTATTTTATTGTACTTTTCTCACCTATTCTTACATGCTGTCCACTTTATTCTTTAGAGTCCTTGGCATATTATTCATAGCTCATTTAAATTTCCCATTCAAGACTTTCAGCATTCTTGTCAAATCTGATTCTGATTCTGGTTCTGTCTTTTAAAATTGTGGGATTTTTGCCTTTTGGTATGACTTGAACTTTTTTTCTTGATAACTGTTCATGATGTACCGGGTAAAAGAACTGTCATAATTGAGCCACTAGTAATGTGGTGATGAGGTGTGAAGGTGGGAAAAGCATTCTATAGCATTATGATTAGGTCTCAGCCTTTTAGTGGGTCTGTGCCTCTGGACTGTGAACCTCACAAGTGCTTCTGTTTTTTTTTTTTCTTTCTCTCCCCTTAGGTGGGACAGGATGGGTTGAGCCAGCTGTGAAGTTTGTTATGTCCCTTCCCCAGTTAGTTAGACATTGATAATATACCTTAGCAGGTTTGGTTAACTAGTTTCTCTTGAGGACAGGCTTTATTAAAGAATAAATAGTGTTCTAACATATCACAGCATGGTTCCTTTTCCTCTTCTTCTGATGAAAAAGCCTGAGATAATTTTTCTCAGATATTTATTGTGGACTCAAACAGAGCTAGTGGGGGCAAATCTCTCCTAAGACTTAATCATTTGGGAGATTTTTGATTCTGTTGTCCCCACTGAGCCTTCAGCAATATTCAATTACAGATCAATTTTTCTTGTCCAGACACTGGTGGCTGCACTTGCTTCTGCTTGAGGATCTCTGCTCTGGTAAGCCATGACTTATTTATCTGTCCATCTCTTCATTCTTGGGAACAGCATTTTACTCTGTGTCTTCCCCTGTCTTATGGATCCAAGAAGAGTTATTGATATTTTTCAGTCTGCTTTGCATCTTACTTTTTAGGATGGAGTGATGTAATCAAGCTCCATACATGTGGAATCAGAAAACAATAATCCTTTTCTCCATTTTTAAAATACTTTCCTCTTATGGATTTTGTGACCCCATATTCTTATATTGTTCCTCTTGTCTCATTAATCTTCCCTCTGGTCTCCTTTGCTTGATTGTATTCTAACAAAACCATAAATATTATGGTTCTATTAAATAACATAATAAATATTATGTTCTATTAGTATTCTGTTGAAAACTATTGCAGCTGCCTATACTTACTTTCCCTAAAGGTCATTTCCACTTTTATGAATTTCAATACCAGCTATATGCTGATGACTCACAAAGTTATAATTCCAAGCTTGAAACTCAACTGTCCAAATATGAATCATTCAAATATGAATAATGAGGATAAAAAAGCAGTGTTGGAAGTTCAGTTCAGTTCAGTTCAGTCTCTCAGTCGTGTCTAACTCTTTGCGACCCCATGAATCGCAGCACTCCAGGCCTCCTTGTCCATCACCAACTCTTGGAGTTCACTCAGACTCACGTCCATTGAGTCAGTGATGCCATCCAGCCATCTCATCCTCTGTCGTCTCCTTCTCCTCCTGCCCCCAATCCCTCCCAGCATCAGGGTCTTTTCCAATAAGTCAACTCTTCGCATGAGGTGGCCAAAGTATTGGAGTTTCAGCTTTAGCATCATTCCTTCCAAAGAAATCCCAGGGTTGATCTCCTTCAGAATGGACTGGTTGGATCTCCCTGTAGTCCAAGGGACTCTCAAGAGTCTTCTCCAACACCACAGTTCAAAAGCATCAATTCTTCGGTGCTCAGCCTTCTTCACAGTCCAACTCTCACATCCATACATGACTACTGGGAAAACCATAGCCTTGATTAGACGGACCTTAGTTGGCAAAGTAATGTCTCTGCTTTTGAATATGCTATCTAGGTTGGTCATAACTTTTCTTCCAAAGGGGAAAGTGTATTTTAATTTCATGGCTGCAGTCACCATCTGCAGTGATTTTGGAGCCCAAAAAAATAAAGTCTGACACTGTTTCCACTGTTTCTCCATCTATTTCGCATGGAGTGATGGGACCGGATTCCATGATCTTCGTTTTCTGAATGTTGAGCTTTAAGCCAACTTTTTCACTCTCCTCTTTTACTTTCATCAAGAGGCTTTTTAGCTCCTCTTCACTTTCTGCCATAAGGGTGGTGTCATCTGCATATCTGAGGTTATTGAGATTTCTCCCAGCAATCTAGATTCCACCTTGTGTTTCTTCCAGTCCAGCGTTTCTCATGATGTACTCTGCATAGAAGTTAAATAAGCAGGGTGACAATATACAGCCTTGACGTACTCCTTTTCCTATTTGGTACCAGTCTGTTGTTCCATGTCCAGTTCTAACTGTTGCTTCCTGGCCTGCATACAGATTTCTCAAGAGGCAGGTCAGGTGGTCTGGTATTCCCATCTCTCTCAGAATTTTCCACAGTTTATTGTGATCCACAGAGTCAAAGGCTTTGGCATAGTCAATAAAGCAGAAATAAATGTTTTTCTGGAACTTTCTTGCTTTTTCCATGATCCAGCGGATGTTGGCAATTTGATCTCTGGTTCCTCTGCCTTTTCTAAAACCAGCTTGAACATCAGGGAGTTCACGGTTTACGTAGTGCTGAAGCCTGGCTTGGAGAATTTTGAGCATTACTTTACTAGCGTGTGAGATGAGTGCGATTGCATGGTAGTTTGAGCATTCTTTGGCATTGCCTTTCTTTGGGATTGGAATGAAAACTGACCTTTTCCAGTCCTGTGGCCAATGCTGTGTTTTCCAAATTTGCTGGCATATTGAGTGCAGCACTTTCACAGCATTATCTTTCAGGATTTGAAATAGCTCAACTGGAATTCCATCACCTTCACCAGCTTTGTTTGTAGTGATGCTTTCTAAGGCCCACTTGACTTCACATTCCAAGATGTCTGGCTCTAGATGAGTGATCACACCATCGTGATTAGCCGGGTCATGAAGATCCCTTTTGTACAGTTCTTCCATGTATTCTTGCCACCTCTTCTTAATATCTTCTGCTTCTGTTAGGTCCATACCATTTCTGTCCTTTATCGAGCCCATCTTTGCATGAAATGTTCCCTTGGTATCTCTAATCTTCTTGAAGAGATATCTAGTCTTTCCCATTCTGTTCTTTTCCTCTATTTATTTGCATTGATCACTGAAGAAGGCTTTCTTATCTCTTCTTGCTATTGTTTGGAACTCTGCATTCAGACGCTTATATCTTTCCTTTTCTCCTTTGCTTTTCACCTCTCTTCTTTTCACAGCTATTTGTAAGGCTTCCCCAGACAGCCATTTTGCTTTTTTGCATTTCTTTTCCATGGGAATGGTCTTGATCCCTGTCTCCTGTACAATGTCACGAACCTCATTCCATAGTTCATCAGGCACTCTATCTATCAGATCGAGGCCCTTAAATCTATTTCTCACTTCCACTGTATGATCATAAGGGATTTGATTGAGGTCATACCTGAATGGTCTAGCAGTTTTCCCTACTTTCTTCAATTTAAATCTGAATTTGATAATAAGGAGTTCATGATCTGAGCCACAGTCAGCTCCTGGTCTTGTTTTTCTTGACTGCATAGAGCTTCTCCATCTTTTGCTGCAGAGAATATAATCAATCTGATTTCGGTGCTTCATTTAAATCTACAACAAGGTTACTTTGATGAAAGGATAAAATAGAACTATTACATTATGAGGAATTGTGGTATATCCATTAGTTAATCCAAGGAATGTGAAATGATGATTCAACTTTCCACATCATCATAGTAATTTATCATTAATGCCATTATTATAGAATTAATATTCTAATAAATCAATAGAAGATTAAAAAAAAAATCACTCTAAGGGCTTCTCTGGTGGCTCAGTGGTAGAGAATCTATCTGCCAATGCAAGAGACACAGGTTCACTCCCTAATCAGGGAAGATCACATGTGCCATGGAGCTATTAAGCTGGTGAACCCAACTACAGAGCTTGTACTCTAGAACTCAGGAGCTGCAACTATTAGAGCCCATGCTCCACAACAAGAAAAGTCACCACAATGAGAAATCTGTGCTCCACAACTAGAGAGTAGCCCTTGCTCACTGCAACTAGAGAAAACCCTGAACAGCAATGAAGACCCAGCACAGCCAAAAATAAATAAATAAAATTATAAAAAATAAAGTGTTAATATCTCATGCAGTTTATAAAAAAGGAGAAAAAGAAGTCACTTTAAACTTGCAGACATTTATGTAAAAGACAATCATTTTTATGTAAGAAAATGTTTTACTCTATATTTGTAACTATATATACAAGTAGCAATATAAGTACATACAAGTAGCAATAAAGATACATGTTATCTTAACATTAGAGTGAATTAATGATGTACAGTCAACAGATCAAACTAAACGAACAGAAATTGTTTTGTGATAGGAAGACTCTAGAAAGAAGCTTTACTGCATATCTCATTTTAAATTGCCCTGGTCGATTTCTTCTGTCTCACTGTATCTTCCCTAGGTAGAGCACCTTGAGGATGGCTCTGTGGATCTGCTGGGTCTTGATGCTGTAAATAACAGGGTTCATCAAGGGTGGGAAGAACACAGAGACACTGCCCATAACGATGTGCACCAGGGGTGAAGTGTGGCTCCCAAACCTGTGTACGATGGACAGATCTAGCATAGGCACGTAGAAGCAGAGCACGGCCAGGAGGTGGGAGACACAAGCATTGAAGGCCTTGAGCCTCTCCCCAGCAGAGGCCATGGCCAGCACAGTACAGAGAATGATTGTATACGAGAGCAGGATGAAAAGAACATCAGAGCCCATGGCCAGCATGATGATGCACAGTCCATAGAGTCTGTTGAAATGTGTATCTGAGCAGGTCAGGTGGATCACGTCCTGCTGAATGCAGTAAGCATAGGACAGTGCCCCATGGTGACAGTAGTCAAATTTCAAGAGATGCAATGAAGGTGCGGCTGTGACGGCAGCGCTCTGCAGGCCCAGCAGGACCCCGACCAATGCCACACGAGGCCCTGTGAGCACAGATGTGTAGTGCAGTGAGAAACGGATGGCCTCCAGGCTGTCCAGAACCATAGAGAAGAGCACGGCAGATTCCATGAAGGAGGAGTGTAGGAAGCGCTGCTGCACAACACACGGAACCAGGCCCACCATCTGGGTCTCTAACCACAGCGCACCCAGCACTGAGGACGAGCACAGGCCCAAATCTGTCACAGCCAGGATGGCCAGGAAGTAGTACATGGGCTGGTGGAGGCAAGGGTCGTACCCGATCCAAGATGGTGGCATTGCCCAGGAGGGCCACAAGGTAACGCACACAAATGGGCAGGGAGTTCCAGGGGTGAGCCCACTCCAGGCCTGGGAAGCCCGTCAACAGGAACGTAGAAACTCAGATTGGAGCTTGGCAAGGTGGGCACATCGTCATTCTCAAGAGTCCTCTTTGTTCTGTGAAAGGTGGCCATGGGTTCAAGTTTACTAGGCCAGGAAGCATGAGCTGTTATGCTGTCATAGGAGAATAATGCCCTGCTGGCTGGTCTGGCCTCTGCTCTCCCTGGAATTCAATGACCTTGCAGTAAACCCCTGCCCTCACAGACAGCCTGTCCTTTTCCTGTTTTTTCCCATCTTTCTCTTATTCCCATGTAATCTTTTACTTTGATGACATCAAATCTCAGCAAGGGTTTTCTGTATTCTTATTCTAAACCAGCTAGTGAAAGCCAGTTTATTTTTTTAACCACCCTTACAAAATTCTACATAGCTCAACCTTAACAGAATGCTCAGTTTCTCAGAAATATCGTTACTCCCAAATTGCCTTCGTTTGACTTTACCACTTCAAGCTTTACCTATGGAAGAAGTGATCTCTAAATTTTCAGAGTGAAGTAAAGATGCCCATAGAGTTTCCTCATGCAATCTGCTCTCCTCTCTATCTCTTTATTGCCATGATGTGAACCTCTCTGCATGTCCATGCGATCAGGAGAAATGGTATCTTGCTTCTCTCTAAACTTAATCTTCTCAAAAAACTCAGAGCTCATGGTTTCTAAAGAAAAGAAAAAGAAATATTTGTTTCCAAGGAGCTGACACTGTAATATCTTTATTTTTCCATTTTTAGTTGTTTTATTAAGATAGATTCAAGGAGTGGTATTTCTGAGACAGGGTGTATGAATATTTTAAAAAATCTTTTAATGCATTTTTTTTCCTATGGAAAGTGAAAGTCACTGTCATGTCCCACTCTTTGCTACACCATGGACTGTAGCCTGCAGGCTCCTCTGTCCATGGAATTCTCCAGGTCAGAATACTGGAGTGGGTAGTCATTCCCTTCTCCAGGGGATCTTCCCAATCCAGGGATTGAACCCAGGTATCCCATATTGCAGGAAGATTATTTATTGTCTGAGCCACCAGGGAAGCCAAATCATATTATGTTTTCACACCAGTGTATGAAAATCCTTCTTTTACCATATATTTGTCTGCACAGACCTTCATTATTAACTGTTTTCTTCAATACTTACTTATTAGCATGATGTAAATATGTTAATTTGCATTTTAAATTTCAGCAAAGTAGAAATTTTAAAATGTTATTTTGTATACATATTTCCTAAGTTCAAAAGTAAGAAAACTTCAGCGTTAGTGGCCTATTTGCTAGTAACTGACAGAAATTGAACTCCAACTCTAAATCTGAATTCTATTCTTTAGACCTCATTCTACTAATGGGATCCATAGACAGTAAAGTTCCACTCAATCTGGAGAAGAACATTCTGAGTCTTAGAGCTGCTCTTCAATAGTGTGGCCTACAGTGTAGATTTCAATTGAAGTTCAGAGTGGAATCTGTTTGTGCAGAAGATCTGCCCTGAAAAATGTCCATGAGGAAGCAACCTCAATGCTGAGACTCCAACGTGAATTTTGTTTAGTCAACAGTAGGGGAAATCGCTGCCATTTTTAGGTTCACAATATCATAAGCAACAGGAGCATGACTTTAGATGTATTTGTGGTAATTTCCTTTATTAGAGCTTTGTTGCATTTCAGGTCATTGTGGAGATCTCATGATTAGAATACCCAGAAGCAAACATTGACTTCAGTCAATGTCAGTAAATCCATATGAAAGATAAAATCAGAAATGATAAGAGCCAGGGGTGGGGTCCAGGGTGTCTACTAGATGAATAAGGCTAGAAGAAAGTACATCATCAGAAACATTTGGAGAAGTTAAATTAGAAAAGAGTGCAGGAGTTCTGATTCTTCCAATGTGACTCAAGAGTCCAAAGGATATGGGTTATGTAGGACAGAAATTTAAGAGAAGGATTGGCCAGCCAAGAAAGGAGGCACTCCCAAGGAGCCAAGGAAGAAGGTACATTTTGTGAAGTGAATTTAAACAACTGACACTTACCTGTTCTCTCATAAGTTCTGTTCTATGTGCTTATTTGTTGATTACTCTTCTTCAGTATTTGCTTAGTTTCATTTTAGTTTTTACACTTTGATAGCAACCTTCCTCTGGGCAGTTTTTGCTGCTACCGAAATATCTAAGTCTTATATAGAGAAGAAGGCATTATAATTCAAGCAAGAGAAGGTCAGCATCACCAACTCATAACTCAAGAAAGAAATTCACCCATATTTTATTTAGGGCAGTGGAAAAAAGCCTGGGAAAACAAAGGGTGTAATCAGTTCAGTTCAGTTCATTTCAGTTCAGTCACTCAGTCGTTTCTGACTCTTTGTGACCCCATGAATTGCAGCACGCCAGGCCTCCCTGTCCATCACCAACTCCTGTAGTTCACTCAGACTCACATCCATCGAGTTGGTGATGCCATCCAGCCATCTCATCCTCTGTCGTCCCCTTCTCCTCCTGCCCCAATCCCTCCCAGTATCAGAGTCTTTTCCAATGAGTCAACTCGTCTCATGAGGTGGCCAAAGTACTGGAGTTTCAGCTTTAGCATCATCCCTTCCAAAGAAATCCCAGGGCTGATCTCTTTCAGAATGGATTGGTTGGATCTCCTTGCAGTCCAAGGGACTCTCAAGAGTCTTCTCCAACACCACAGTTCAAAAGCATCAGTTCTTCAGCACTCAGCCTTCTTCACAGTCCAACGCTCACTTCCATACATGACCACAGGAAAAACCATAGCCTTGACTAGATGGACCTTAGTTGGCAAAGTAATGTCTCTGCTTTTGAATATACTATCTAGGTTGGTCATAACTTTTCTTCCAAGGAGTAAGCGTCTTTTAATTTCATGGCTGCAATCACCATCTGCAGTGATTTTGGTAATAACAGGTACTAAATACTTTCAATCTTTGGCCTGATTTGGGACTTTCTTCTGGGCACTCAGTGGAATTTTTAACCTAGGAGCTTGCTGATGACACGGCGAATCTCCTTGGTCTTAATACTGTATATGATTGGATTAAGCATGGGAGGCACAAAGAGGTAGACATTGGCCATCAGAAGGTGGACAGCAGGTGGAGCATTCTTCCCAAAGCGGTGAACCAAGGACAGCCCCATCATGGGCACAAAGAATACCAGCACAGCACAGAGGTGTGAGGTGCACGTTTGGAAGGCTCGGAGCTGCTCTTCTTTGGAGGCCAGTCTTGCCACTGTGTGCAGGATGACCCCGTAGGACAGTGCAATGAGCACCAGATCCAGCATCACAGTAAAGACCACCAATGACAGCCCGTACAGGTTGTTGAGGGTGGTGTCTGTGCAGGCCAAGTGTATCACCTCCTGGTGCAGACAGAAAGAGTGGGAGAGGACTCTAGACCCACAGTAAGGGAAAGTCTTCAGGAGGAGAACAATGGGAATGAGGGCCACGGGGCCCCGCAAAATGACAATGAGGCCTACCCTGACCACTCTTTGGCCAGTGATGATGACTGAGTACCTCAGGGGATAACAGATGGCCACAAACCGATCAAAGGACATGACAAGGAGCACTGAGGACTCCATGAAGGAAAAGGAGTGGATGCAGGACATCTGGACTTGGCAGGCTCCAAAGTAGATGCCATGGGACTTGAACCAAAAGATGCCCATAGTAGTGGGCAAGGTGGACACTGACAGGCCCAGGTCAGTGAAGGCCAGGAAGGAGAGTAGATAGTACATGGGTGTGTGCAAGCGAGGGTTGGTCTTAACAATTATCAGGATGAAGCAGTTGCCCGAGATGGCCACGAGGTACATCAGGAAGAAGAAGACGAAGATCCAGTGCTCGGCGGTTTCCAATCCGGGAAAGGCAGTGAGGTAGAGCGTGGGGCTGAGCTGCGTGAGGTTGGGCAGGAGCACGATGTGAGGATGGAGGGGATATTGGGCTGTCATTCTTCAGGGGCTGAGCTGAGAATAAATGGAAGTTCTGGTTATTAATTCTTCAGTTTCACAAACACACCATCATAAACAGATAATGACCATCATCAGCTTTGATATCCTCTACTTCACTGTTATCACTTATAATACCAAACTATCTGCTTAAAACTTTCTTTGAATATAGCAGATTTCCTCTACATTTATATTTCTTAGTCTTCTTTCCTGACTTCTCTTTATTTCAGTTCAGTTCATTTCAGTCGCTCAGTTGCGTCTGACTCTTTGCGACCCCATGAATTGCAACACTCCAGGCCTCCCTGTCCATCACCAACTCCTGGAGTTCACTCAAACTCATGTCCATCGAGTCTGTGATGCCATCCAGCCATCTCATCCTCTGCCGTCCCCTTTTCCTCCTGCCCCCAATTCCTCCCAGCATCAGAGTCTTTTCCAATGAGTACAATGCTGAAATATAGCTGCTTTTATCCTTGGAAATTTTCTGGCCTTACTCTATTATTCCTTCTCATACATCATCATTTCCATAATTATTTACCATACTTAAGCTGATGAATGTCAAATACGAAACTATAATTCTCCTCTTATTTTATATGTCCAGCAGTAGACTGAGCATCTGCATCTAGGTGTTTCACTGTTATTTCAAAAGCATGCTGAAAATTTTAATTATAGTCACATCCCCCAACAGGGTTTTCATCTATTCATTTTCACTGACTCATTAATAGAAATGAGAAATGTGGGTAATAGAAATGTGGACTTCAGAAATAAGTTGAAGAAGAGATACATGTTTGAGAGGTATTAGTATATGGGCAGGATACAGAAATCTAAAATTTTTGTGTAGGGAGAAGTTTCCAGTATTGACTGTACACATCTGATATTTAGAGTTGGAGAAGAAAAGACTGCACTGAAAGAGACTGTGGGGAAAATGCTAGTCAGAATAAAATCAGAAGAATGTGATCTTATATCCGTTTTAAGAGGGATTAATTATATATGATGTTGCCAAGGGGTCAGGGTCATAAGGACTGAGAACTGACTAAGGGACTGAGCAAGGTGGAAGTTACAGCTGACCTTGAGAACAGTTTCAGAGTGGTGATGGTGGTGTAGTCACTAAGTCGTGTCTGACTCTTGTGACCCCATAGACTGGAGCCCGCCAAGCTCCTCTGTCCATGGGATTTTTCCAGGCAAGAATACTTGGGAATAAAATCATCCCTGCCTACTCCAGAAGGACTATGACCTTGTCAATATTGCTACTTCCCTCTGCTGTGAGCATGTCTGCTTCTGATCCTGAACAATCACAGTTCTCAGTTATTTTCCACAGGAACCCTTGAGTGGACAGCTGCACAGTATCAGTAAAGCAGTTCTTAGGGAGGAAAAGTATATTCATATCTTCATAAGATAAAGAGGAAAAAAAATAAGAAGAGAGAAAATAGGTGTATTTTCTCTCAATATAGTAGGATTCCAGGCAGTGACAAAAGAATATTTGAGTTTTATAAGTTCAAAGTGGAACCAGTCAGTGCTTTTAAGTGTGTTCTTAATCACTACATTATCTAATTTCAAAGTGAGCAGTCTTAATAGGATGTGTTAATAATATTCCATCATTGCCCAGTCCTTTCTTTCTTTGGCATCTTTCCAAATTTATCTTTTATCTCCCACAGTTGACAAGCCCATGTTGCTATTGCTTTATATTTTACTTTCCTAACAGAAAGCACCTTGTTTTTGTGACCAGTGAATATTTGCTGATCCTTTAAGACAGTACAGATATCATTTCTCTGACAAATGTCTTCACTTTCACATGTAGGCTTTAAGCAAATCCCTGTCTGTATGCACATAGTTCCTTTGCTATAGCACCATTAAAGTTGTAAATGCGTAGATATACATCTTATACATTATATATATATATATTATTAGTTTATAAGGGCTTTTCAGGTGGTTCATTGGTGAAGAATCTGCCTGTCAATGCAGACGCAGGTTCAATGCAGACGCAGCCCTGGAATGGGAATATCCCCTGGAGAAGGAATTGGCAACCCACTCCAGTATTTTAACCTGGGAAAACCCATGGACAGAGGAACTTGGCAGGCTACAGAATATGGGGTTGCAAAGAGTCGGACACAAATGAAGCAACTTAGTATAGCATAGCATAGAATACAGTCCCTATATATGTGTGTCTTTTTATAACCTTATTTTTACCCACTTAAAAAAAAATTTCAACCAGACCATTGGGGCCCACTGCAGTGTCTAACACAAGGGGACACCACTTTGTTTTTATGTGAAAAACTAAGCGACTGCTTACCTCATGTCCTGATTAGCTGTGTCTAGAGTTTGGGGTTGGGTCTTGTTTTCATAGACTTTAAAATAAGTTTGAAGATCTGGGGGAAATGAAAATTTTATACACAGACCATGATGGGGCTGGGATTATTCTTCCTGGAAAGGAAGTTCCAATGAGTTTCCCCTAGAAATGAAAGATTGTTCTCTATGTTATGACACCCACAGAGTCCATTTGTCATTACATAGTCATGGCTCACAGTAATCCGTTTTAAATATTCACAACAAAAGAGATGTAGGAGAGACCTAAAGAGGAAATTCATGAAAACAGTGATATTCACTATGAAGTGAGCAATTAGATCTCCATCTCATCTGTATGTTCTAAATATTCATGTTTCAACTCCATATATTCTATTTTAAAAAATAAATTAGTGGTGGAGACTGTTGCTCCTTATGTGTAGGAGAAGATACAGATGGAGTCATGCCTAATCACAAGGACGTAGATCAGACATCTCACCTTTGAATGAGGAAGAACCTTCCCACAGTTGTCAAACTCCTGTCAACATACCTCTTATGACTGGGGTAGCAGAGGACTATGAAAGAGAGAGGGTGGATCCCAAGTGCTGGGGAAGTCAGTCACAGGGGGTGTCTCTACCAATTCACAAAGGCTGAGGCAGGACTATCTCTGCTTTAACTGATTTGGGACATAAAATGCACTTAATAGGTGTATTGTTAAATAAATGGCAATTTGATGGATAAGAGGAAAAGGGAAGGCTATATGTACCAGCCAGCTCACCAGAGAGGAGTCTGTGGAGACTAAAGGGCTTGTGACATCCTGAAGGCATTTGGAGGTTGATTGCAGACAGGAGCCAGGAAGGAACTGGCCTGGCCATGAAGACCATGGTCAGGAGGAGAGAGGCAGCCCTCTCTCCAATCCAAGTAATATGATAGTGCAGATGGTCACCCCCACTTCTCTAGGGGGAACAAGTCCTGATCCCCTCTCTGGCTCTGGGTCTGTCCAAACACACTGAATATCAGAAGTGAAAGAGCTGTGAGAGGCTTGATTCCAAGACTTCATTTTGCATTTGAAAAATTAAGCAAGGTCCAAGATAGAGAATATACCTGTCTAAAGTCTTTTAAGTGTTTGGAGAAGAGCCAGAACTCAGACTACCTCCTTTCAGGATCATTGCTTTCTTGGAAATCTCTACATTCCCTTCTCCTTGTAGTTTCTCCCTTTCTTCTCCCATGACCCCCTATTACCCACCCCTGAGACCCTGGCACAGAACAGCAGTGGAGACTCACCAGCAGCTGCTAACTTTTAAAAAGAGAAGCCAGGTCATCAGTACTGAAAAAGGATGAGGGTAGGCAGGATGGCACCAGTGTCACTGAGGGGCATCAGGCTGGGTCTCTCATGGAAGAATTTATCCTCCTCAACTTCTGTGCATGTGGAACACCAGGGCTCCACCTGGGAGAAGCTGAGGACAAACAAAAGAGTCCCCAGGGCTGGAAGCCCATGGGCAGGAGCTGTCATGACTCTCCTCTCCCTTGCCTTCATTCTTTGCTCCTTCCATGGGCTCACCTGAGGCTGGAGAGCCCTAAATTTATAGGATTCAGTCTCTAGGCTTTAGCTCCAGACATCTGCTGCAGAAAACCCTCTTTAAGTTACAAAACTGAATGTGTTCTTTGGAAAACTTGAGTAATGCAAAGATGGAGAAATGCACAACAATAAGTTATGTATAATATGTTTTTCTATGGGTATATTTTAAAGCTTTTATCCAGCAGGTGTTTTTAAATAGATATTTTTAATTTTTTCACTTAATATTAGTGTTGAAAATGGTTTTCTAAGTATTTAAATATTATTTTTAAAAGCAACAATAATTTATCAAATGAAAATGCTAAAATCTATATAATCTTCCTAGATATCTGGAATGCTTATAGTTTTTTATTATTATGAATAATAATACAACTAACTTGTAATATTAATATATCTGTTATTTCAACAATATTTATTGAGCCTTAAGGTAGATATTGAAGTTAACTCTGTGACAAAACAGGATAACAAATATTTGTCCATAAAGAGCTTGCATCCTAAAACCTTTATTTTCCATTTACAATTACTTGATTAAAATAGAATTCCAAGTGTGGTATTTCTGAGACACAGTGTATGAATATTTTTAAGTCTTTTGATGTATTTTGCTTTCTACAGAAAACAAATCAGATTATGCTTTCACATCAGTGTATGAAAATCCCTCTTTCACGACATACTGGTCAGCACAGATCTTGATTATTAACTATTTTTTCAATATTTGATTATTGACAAGATGTTAATATATTTGCATTTTAAATTCCAGTAAGGTAAACCTTTTCAAATATGTTATTATCTATATGGATTTCCTTATTTTGAAAATAAGGAAATTTAGATGTTAGTGGCCTATTTGCTAGTAAGTGGCAGAAATGGTACTCCAACTCTCATCTCAATCTGAATCCTATTTTATTTATACTTCATTATACCATAGGATTTATACAGTAAATTTCCACTCAATATGGTAAAGAGCATTCTGAATCTCAGAGTTGCTATTCAAAATTGTGTTCTACCCTGTGAGTTTCAAATAAAGTTGAGTGGAACCTGTCTCTGGGCTCTGAGATTCAAACATTCCTTCCCACCCTCACCACCTGACACGCAAGATAGCACACAAACACAAATGCTTTCATATCCAGTTTTAGAATCTGTTTTTTTTTTTTAATTTCACTTTGAACTTTTATTTTTTCCAGAAGAAAGGGCTTCAGTTGTAAAATAAAGAGGATGATATAATGATCACTTGACTAAATGTTAATGTTTTAACATTTTGCCTATTTGCCTCAGATTTTTTTCCAGACAGAATTGACACCATTCATGTAACATTTTTCACTTCAGTTTGCTTCCCTTTTTCCCCAAGAGGAGCTGTCCAGAGTTCCTATTTATCATTTTCAACATGGTTTTTAATACCTTAATGCACATATACACACACAAACACATCAGAGACATGGCATTGCATACTTAAAATACTCTATAAAAGTTATAATGTAAATATGTATTTGCATTATGATTTATTCATGTTTATCATTTTGCTAAAGTTCATTGGTTTTAATAGTGTATATTAGTATATATTAATTTATTAGTCTATTTACTTTCACCTGCTTTTTCTTTTATTGATGGACAGTTAGGTTATTTTCATTGTTTAAAAATGGAGCAGCAGTAACATTCTTGTACATATTTCCTTGCACAAGAGGTAAGAACATTTAGATAAAAGTCAGTAGCTGTATCATAAAGCAGGTGCATCTTTCATCTCTAATAGATATTCTCAAATAGATCTGCATAGATTACACTAATCTACACTGACCATAAATTATGAATCACTATTTCACAACTGCACCAATATTTGGTATTATCAGGCTTTTACCATTTTTGCTATTTTTATTGGTAAAATATGGTATCTCTGTTGTTTATTTTGTTTTCAAATTTTATAGTGAAGATAAAAAGGTTTTCATATCTCTGTTGTCACATGTTCAATCTCATTTGGATTTTCTCTTTTTTTTTTAATTTTTACTAACTTAACGGACACTCTAGAAGTTCTGGATATTAAATCACAGTTACTCATAGATATATATTATAAATGTCATCTTTTAGTCTGTGGCTATCATTGTCTCTGTTTTTTTGGTATCTTCTGTCTTACAGTAGTATAACTACCTATTTATCTGTCTGTCTATCTATCTACCTATTTGTCCATGTGTCTCTTCATTCTTCTGTATTTCCTTTAAACATGTTCAGGTTTTCTTTTCAACATTCATGTCTTTAATTGAATGTGTTTTATTTTGTTTTGTTTTTTTTGTACTCAACAATAATGATAAAATTTTATTTTCCATTAAAAAATAAAAGTGAAAGTCGCTCAGCCGTTTTTGACTCTTTATGACTCCATGGACTCCAGGCCAGAATACTAGAGTGGCTAGCCTTTCCCTTCTCCAGAGGATCTTCCCAACCCAGGGATCGAACCCAAGTCTTCCACATTGCAGGCAGATTCTTTACCAGCTGAGCCACAAGGGAAGATCTTTATTTTCCATATGGATAACCAATTAGGTTAGCACTATTTCTTGAATAAGCCAATCTTTTTCAACTATTTCAATGTTACTTCTTTTAAATATTATTATGAGTCTGTGCCTTTTTATTATTTTCTTTTTTTCATATTTTATTTTATTATTATTATTTTTTTACTTTACAATATTGTTTTTGTTTTGCTATACATCAATATGAATCTGCTATGGGTGTACACATGTTCCCAATCCTGATCCTCCCTCCCACCTCCCTCCCCATACCATCTCTCTGGGTCATCCCAGTGCACCAGCCCCAAGCATCCTGATTCCTGATCGAAGCTAGATTGGTGATTCATTTCTTATTCTGTTTATGTATTTAATTCCACACGAGCACTACACTACAACATGGTATAGCTTTGCAAAAACTCTCTGAGTCTGTTAGGGGTTGCTCTCATTCACAGTTTATTTTTAAATTGTTGTGGTTATCTTTGGCTATTTTCACTGTCTTATGAATTTCAGGATCACCTATCAAGTTCTACAGGATGATCAGTTGGAATTTCTCTTAGAAGTAGATTGATTTGCAGGTTAATTTTGAATAAACTGACACATTAAATAAAATAATTAATCTTCTTAATCATTAAGAAAATATTTCTCTCTACTTACTTATGCCTGTATATTTTGTTTCAATGACATAGTTACAGAAAACTTGTTCATCTTTTGTTAAATTTATTCTGAAATATCTTATATTTTTGTCTATTTTTCAACTTTTTAGTTTGTTGTTTAGTCACTCAGTTATGTCCAGCTCTTTGTGACACCGTGGACTATAGCCCACCAGGCTCCTCTGTCCGTGGGATTTCCCAGGCAAGAATACTGGAGTGGGTTGCCATTTCCTTCTCCAGGGGATCTTTCAGAACTAGGGATAAAACCTGGGTGTCCTGCATTGCAGGCAGATTCTTTACCTGAGCTACAAGGGAAATACTTTAAGTTTATTATTAGAAAAACTATTTATCGGATACCATATCTGGAAAAAGTGTTGTCTTCCATCAAGATTCAAGAAATATGGAAGCCAAAGGATGCCTAGATCCTGGACAACCAGAAACTAAAATAACCAGGACCATAATATGAATTGGGAACATTGGGAAGTACAGTAGGTTACAGTGGTGTCTAATGTGTCTAACCCTACCAGGGTTATTTGTTTATTTTATGGCACTCAGGTCACTCTTTGTTGTCTGAGCAAGAACATGAGTTGGCACAGGGCTGTGATGACTCCAGGACTGTACAAAGAGGTTACTTTCACCCCTATTCTCTACATCTTCATGTGAAATCGTGAAATCGCTCAGTCATGTCCGACCCTTTGCGATCCCATGGACTATAGCCCGCCAGGCTCCTTCATCCATGGAATTTTCTAGGCAAGAGTAGTGGAGTGGGTTGCATTTCCTTACACATATTCTAAATATATAGACTAGTTTCTATTTTAAATCACCACCAACACTATCTGCTACCAGCATGTCTCCTCTTATTTTGGTCAGACATACAGAAAAACAAACAAACAAACACACACAAAATTTGAATCAGAATCAAATATCAACCATTTGTATACCACTTTAAGAAATTCTCTCAGAGTGTATCAGCTAAGGAAAGAGAGAGGGGGAGGCTACAACATAGAGGCAAGGAAAGTTGCCTTGTGTAGAGGCAGGGATATGGCTGTTCAGAGCCTGGGAACATTTAAATTCCTAAGTTCATGGTAAGAAAGAGAGAACTGCTGAGTTTGATTAAACTGAGTCAACAAGTTTCCTGTTGGATGCTAGGTCAGGCAGGAGGAGTAGTAAATCACATTTTTACAAGGTGTTTCATGCTCCAAACCTGTGAAGAGCAACTCTTGGGAGGACTTCCTGTTCATTGTAATTTTGATCTGTGGCAGAGGGGGCTTCAAGGACCATGAGCCCAAATAGAGCACAACTAGGAAAAAGATGGGGAACCTCTTGTATGGATACCATGAAAGAGTTTCCTTAGGATTTCTGGATGTGAAGACAGAAAATTTCCTTGGAAAATAAGAGACGTTCTCTCTCTTAGCTTTGAATCTCTCTCTGAGTGTGTTAGTCACTCAGTTGTGTCTGACTCATTGCAACCCCATGGACCCCCCATCAGGCTCCTCTGTCCGTGGAATTCTCCAGCCGAGAATACTGGAGTGGGTAGCCTTTCCCTTCTCCAGGGGATCTTCCCAACCCAGGGATCGAACCCGAGTCTTCCACATTGCAGGAAGATTCTTTACCACCTGAGCCACCAGGGAAGCCCTGAATCTCACTTTATGCGTATATTAATATATTGAGGAATGCATTTAAATAATTATTCCTTGAGTATCTGAGACAATTGTTGCATTTATGGAGATTTACTGATAAACAAGGCATGAATAATCCTTCTAAAGAGCTTAATTTAGGAATCTAGTGTGAAGGACCAAGAAAGAAACTGAACTAAGACACAGAACAGTCTATTACTATGAAACAAATGTTACAACTGGAAATGCTATCTTCTCCTTCTGAAGGAGAAGATAGATGGAAAATCTGCTCTAGTTTTAGAGAGAAACTGTCTTGATAAGTGTCCATGAGAAAGCCACTTCAGCACTGACTCCAACATGAATTTTGTTTAGTCATAGTAGGGGCAATCTTCTCTGCCAATTTTAGCTTCACAACCTCTTGAACAGTGGAATTATGACTTAGATAATTTCCTTCATTGGAGCTTTATTGCATTTCAGGTCATTAAACAAGATCTCACAACTAGAATGCCCAGAAGCAAAGACTGTCTTCAGTTACTGTCAGCAAATCCATAGGAAAGATAAAATCAGAGATGAGAAGAGTCAGGGGTGGGATCCAGGGTGTCTATTAGATAAACAAAGCCAGAGGGAGCACATCATGAGAAACATTTAGAGGAGTTCAACCTGAATGAGCCATTAGGAAAGAGTGCAGGAGTTCTGATTCTTCCAGTATTATTCCAGAGGGTGAAGGATATGCTTATCCAGAATAGGAACTGAAGGGTAATATGTTGCCCAGGGAGAGAAGAGGGAAACAGTCCCAAGGAACCATGGAAGGAAGTATGTTACTCAAGTGTATTCACACAACTGACATGTATCTGTGCTTTGCTAGTTTCTGTTCTGGTTGCTTTTTAATTTATTGCTCCTTTTAAGTTTTTCTTCAGTTTCCTTTAGTTTTAGTTTTTGCCCAAGGCTCAAGAGGGTCTTCCTTGGGGCATTTTTTGATGTTGCCAAAACATCTAGGTCTTATATATACATAGAAGACCATTATAATTTAAGCAAGAGAAAGTCAACATTGCTAACTCATAATTCAAGAGAGAAATTCATCCATACTTTATTTAGGGAAGTGAGTAAAAATCTTGGGAAACATAATTGGTACTAAATGCTGTAGATCTTTGGTCTGATTTGGGACCTTCTTCAGGGCACCCAGTGGAATTTTTAGGCTCATGACTCAGCATTGGCCTTTCTAAGACCCAGGAGCTTGCTGATGTCATGGCGGATCTCCTTGGTTTTAATACTGTATATGATTGGATTAAGCATGGGAGGCACAAAGAGGTAGACATTGGCCATCAGAAGGTGGACAGCAAGTGGGGCATGCTTCCCAAAGCGATGTATCAGGGACAGTCCCACCATGGGCACAAAGAATACCAGCACAGCACAGAGGTGTGAGGTGCATGTTTGGAAGGCTCGGAGCCGCTCCTCTTTGGAGGCCAGCCTTGCCACTGTGTGCAGGATGACCCCGTAGGACAGTGCAATGAGCACCAGGTCCAGCACCACAGTGAACATCACCAGTATCAGCCCGTACAGGTTGTTGAAGGTGGTGTCTGTGCAGGCCAAGTGTATCACCTCCTGGTGCAGACAGAAAGAGTGGGAGAGGACTCTAGACCCACAGTAAGGGAAAGTCTTCAGGAGAAAAACAATGGGTACAGTGGCTATAGGTCCCCGCAGGATGACAACCAAGGCTGCCCTGAGTACTCGCTGGCCAGTGATGATGACTGAGTACCTCAGGGGATAACAGATGGCCACAAACCGATCAAAGGACATGACAAGGAGCACTGAGGACTCCATGAAGGAAAAGGAGTGGATGCAGAACATCTGGACTTGGCAGGCTCCAAAGTAGATGCCATGGGACTTGAACCAAAAGATGCCCATAGTAGTGGGCAAGGTGGACACTGACAGGCCCAGGTCAGTGAAGGCCAGGAAGGAGAGTAGATAGTACATGGGTGTGTGCAAGCGAGGGTTGGTCTTAACAATTATCAGGATGAAGCAGTTGCCCGAGATGGCCACGAGGTACATCAGGAAGAAGAAGACGAAGATCCAGTGCTCGACGGTTTCCAATCCGGGAAAGCCAGTGAGGTAGAGCGTGGGGCTGAGCTGCGTGAGGTTGGGCAGGAGCACGATGTGAGGATGGAGGGGATATTGGGCTGTCATTCTTCAGGGGCTGAGCTGAGAATAAATGGAAGTTCTGGTTATTAATTCTTCAGTTTCATAAACATGCACACCATTATAAACAGAATCATCACCATCATCAGCTTTGGCATCTTCTACTTCACTACTGTTTCCATCATCCAACTACCTGATTGAAACTTCCTTTGAAAGTACCACACCTTCATCAGTTTTTCTCTGTATTTTTATTTCTACTCAATCTTCTTGGCTGGCCTCTTTTAATTGATGAGCCCTTAAATATGATCATCCTCAACCTCAACAATTTTCGGTCCATGCTGTATCGTTTCTTCCTCAAACAACATCATCCTCAGGACTTTACTTAAGATCTTTATGTTCACAAATATCAAATAGCTATAATTCTCTTCTTTTGGTTTGCAGACTCATAGATCTTACAGTAGGCTAAGATTCTGTATCTAGGAAATTCATAGTTATTTTAAAAACATGTTGAAATTTAACTTATAGTCAGTTCCACCAACAAGCTTTTCATGTATTCATTTTCACTAACTCAGTAGTAGAACTAAGTTGGAGAAGAGATATACATTTGGGAGGTATTAATATACAGAGGAGGAAACCAAAGAAGTGAGGATAGAGAGAAGTTTCTAGTTTTGAGTCCTGGGCAAAACTGAAATTTAGAGTTGGAGAAGAAAAGCCTCCACTAAAAGTGAAGGAGGAACATAACAGCCATCTAGAAAGCAAATGAACAGGAGACTGTGGTCTTGTATGAAGTTTCAAAGGGTATTAATCATTCATACATGATGTTACCAAGGGGTCAGATTCACAAGGACTGGGGCATGACTAAAGGATTGAAGCAACATGGAAGTTACAGCTGACCTTGAGAAGAGAAGTTTCAGAGGAGGGGTTGGAAATAAAATCACCCTCGCCTACTCCAGAAAGACTATGACCTTGTTGATATTCCTACTTCCTTCTGCTGTAGTCGAAGCTGCTTCTGGGCTTGAATGATCACAGTTCCCAAGTATTTTCCACAGGGTGACTTGAAGTGGACAGCCATGTAGTATCAATAAAACATTTCTTAGGGAAAAAGTATGTCTAGATGTTTATGAGCTCAAGGGGAAGAGACAGAGGACAGAAAGATGAGAGCAGTGTAGTAGGACCCAGGCAGTGATGAAGGCACATTTGAGCTTCATGAGTCCAAAGTGGGACCAGCTAGTGCTTAGCTGTGTTTTTAGCCACTGCACCACCTGGATCCAAAGGGGGCAGTCCTAGTACGATGTACTACTCTGTATTTACCCAGCCCTTTCTGCTTTGATATCCTTCTAAATGCATCTTTTTTCTGCTATAGACAAAAAGCCCATATTGTTTTTCTCCTACAGTTCCCCGTATATACATTTCTTGTTTCTATTCTTTATATTGCTTTATAACTTGCTTTTTTTTAACAGAAATCACTTGCTTTTTTCGCCAGTGAACATTTGCTGATCCTTTAAGATAGCACAAACATTTCTTCTAACAAATCTCTCTTGACTTCTTTGTGTAGAGCTAGGCAAATTCTTCTCTGTACTCCCTTAATACATTTGCTGCAGTACTATTGGAGTATAAAAGCACACACATACATCATATGTATACACATACATATATACTTACATACAGTGTGCACTAATGATTATGTAAATATATATAAATAGAAATATGTATAAATATAAATAACATATAATGTATTTACCTATGTACACTATTTCTATAATGTAAACTGATATATAATATAATATTTGTTCTTTATATACATATATTCTTTATATAGTATACAGTTATTCTTTTATATAAGAATCTATAAAAGTATAAATCAGCATAAATGTATGCTTAAACATATTCTTACATATGTTTATCTTATATACAAAGTGTATCATATACAATGTATATATTACATGTACATTACATATAGTCTTTTTATGTGTGTTTATAACTTATGATTTTAACCCACTTTTTTGTACCAACTAGACCCATGGAGCCCCATGCATTGTATAATGCATAGTGGGCACCTCTCTGTTTTTGCATGAAAAAATTAAATGAATGAGTGACCGAGGGCTCACCTCTTGTCCTGATTAGTTGTGCCTGAAGTTTAGAATTAAGTCTTGTTTTTACTTCAGATTAGGCAAGACAAGGAGTGTGATCTGTGGGAAATGAGAATTTTATAGAGAGACCATGACAGGGCTAAAATTATTTTCCCTGGAAAGGGAGTTCTAGTGAGTTTCTCCAGGAAATGAAAGATTATTCTCTATGCTAAGGGACCAAGAGATATTTCTCCACTTCTACTAGGAAAACGGAAGTCCATTCGACAGCACATAGTCATGGCTAGTGGCAATCCTTTTACAATATTCATAGCGCAAGAGTTACGGGTGAGACTAAAGTGGAAATTCCTGAAAAGAGAGATTTTCACTATGCAGTGTGTGGCTAGACCTCTATCTCTTCTGTATGTTGTAAATAATCTTCTGTTTCAATTTGATATACCTTATTTTAAAAAATGAGCTTGTGCTGGAGACTGCAGTTTCTTATGCATAGGAGAAGATGCAGATGGAACCAACCCTGAGCACAAGGATATGAATCAAACACCTTGCCCTTGAACCAAGGAGAACCTTCCCACAGTGGTCAATTTCCTGTCAACACACCACTTGTGGCTAGAGTGGCAGAGGGCTGTGAAGAAGGGAGAGTGTATCCCAGGTGCTAGAGAAGTCACAGGGGTACCTGTATTATTAGTACAGGGCAGAAGCTTCTATGCTTAATTGGTCTGGCACACAAAATGCACTTAATGTGCACGCTGTTAAGTGAATAGCTGTTTGGTGGATAAGAGGAAAAGGGAAGGCTATATGTAATAGCCAGCTTTACCAGAGAAGAGTCTATGGAGACCTGAGGGTTTGTGACATTCTAATGGCATTTGAAAGCTGATTCCAGACAGGAGCCAGGAAGGAATTGGCCTGGCCATGGAGACTATGGTCAGGAAGAGAGAGGCACCTTTCTCTCCGACCCAAGAAACATTATAGTGCAGATAGCCACCCCCACTTCTCTAGAGTGAGCAAGCCTTGATCCCTCTCTGGCTCTGGGTCTATGCAAACACTGAATATCAGAAGTGAAAGCGCTTCTGTGACAGCCTGGATTCCAAAATTTCATTTTGCAAATGAAAAAAGATAAGCAAGTTCCAATATAGGGAATAAACCTGTCTAAAGTCATTTAAGTGTTAGGAGAGGAGTGAGGATGAGAACTCAGACTACCTCCTTCCAGGATCATTGCTTTCTTGGAAATCTCTACACTTCGTTCTCCCTGTATTTTCTCCCTTTCTTTTCCTATGACCCCTTAATACCCACCCCTGAGACCCTGACACAGGACAGCAGTAGAGACTCACCAGCAGCTGCTAACTTTTAAAAAGAGAAGCCAGGTTATCTGTACTGAAAAAGGATGAGGGTATGCAGGATGGCACCAGTGTCACTGAGGGGCATCAGGCTGGGTCTGTCATGGAAGAATTTATCCTGCTCCTTCCTCTGTGTGTGTGAAACACCAAGGCTCCACCTGGGGGAAGCTGAGGAGAAACAAACAGTCCCCGGGGCTGGGGGCCCATGGGCAGGAGTCGTCATGATTCTCCTCTCCTTTGCCTTTATTCCGCACTCCTTCCATGGGCTCACCTGAGGGTGGAGAGCCCGAACTTTATAGGAGTCAGTCTCCAGGCTTCAGCTGCTGACAGGTATCGCTGCAGGAAGCCTGGTGCTCTCTTACTTTACCCACCAATTCTGCTTTATGAAGAAACCAATCCCAGTCACCTGCCACCTCATTTATTCCTTTCCTTTGTTCATTAGAATAAGCCTACAGTTTGCTAGAGTGGTTGTACATAATATATGATTATCCATGCAGCTTCCACATCAGCTATAAATTGCTCATCTTCCTTGCAGGGCCACACCTACCTCTGACCCAAAGTGCTCTCACTCTTACCCTCATTTTTCTACCCATTTCTGTGTTTCCTTTTACATGATCATTAACTTCCCCTTTACCTCTACCATGGACAGTGTCTTTGAGTTTAGTGGCCAGTCAGAAAACCTTTTACATTTATTCCCACCCAAATACCTGTCCAGGCCAGTGTCTCAGGCTTTTCCAAGGCTCTTTATTCAGGAATAAAATATACGATAAAATATTTGTGACCTTTTTTAAGACAAAATATCAAAAAAATATAAAGAAAAAGTATTCAATAAACTCAATTTCATTAATATTAACATCTGCTCTGCTCTTCAAAAAACTGTTGAAATAAAAATTAAATTCAGAGATTGGGCAGATATTCTTTACAATATACACACTTGAAAAAGAACTTGCATCCAAATTATGTAAACAACACTTACAACTCAAAAAATTTTTTAAAAATCCAATAAAGCAAACAAATCTTTAATTTTCACAAAAGAAGATAGTTAACTGGCTGAGAAACATAATCAAATTATTCATCATTAGGGAACTGCAAATTAAAACCATCATAAAATGCCACTCTTTTCACACCAGAGCAACTACAATTGAAACAACAGAAAATGACACACTGTGTTGTTATAGACATGGAGCACCTGGAATTCTCATGTGTTCATTGTGAGAGAGTGAAATTCTTTCATAACTGGAGAAATACTCGAGAGCTGAGATATCAAAGCACAGCATGTTTTATAAATCTCTTAAGGTCTCATAGCTGATAGAAAGGGTCAGAATCTGAATCAGAACTCAACTCTTTACAAAAATGCAAGTCAGTGATGTGTTAGACAAGGTCTTAATTTTTCAGTCCTTCATATTATCTGTTGGAAAAGAGTTTTCAGACTACCTCATTATTTTGTGCTTTTCTATATTGCACTTCAAAGGTCATGTTTATTTGCAAATTAAAAGTGCATGGCAACCCTGCATGAAGCAAATCTAACACCATTTTTCCCCAAAGCATTTGCTCGTGTCTATGTCACATTTTGGTAATTCTCCCCATATTTCACACTTTTATATTATTACTATATTTTCTATGGGGATCTGTAATCAATGATCTTTGATGTTACTATTATAATTATTTTGGGCTGCTGCCAACCACTCTGATACAAGATGACAAAACTTTATCAGTAAATGCTCTGATAACCGCATTCTGACTGCTCCACCTACAGGCTGATTCTCCATTTCTCTCCCTCTCATTTAGCCTCCCTATTCTCTAAGATTCAACAATATTGAAGTTAGATCTCAAAAAATAAGCCTACAGTCATCACTAATTGTCTAAGCAAAAAGAAGAGTCACACATCTCTCACTTTAAATAAAAATCTAGAAAAGATTAACCTTAGTGAGAGAGGTGTGTAAAAGCCAAGATAGGCTGAAGACAGTCTGTTTGTGCCAAAAATTAGCCACTTTGTAAAAGAAAAGTTCTAGAAGGAAAGTAAAAGTGCTGCTCCAGTGAACACATGAATGATGAGAAAGCAAAACAGCCGTATTGCTGATATGGAGAAAGTTTCCATGGGCTAGATAGAAGATCAAACCAACTTTGACATTCCCTTAAGCTAAAACCAAATCCAGAGCAAGGCATTAATTCACTTCAATTTCATCAAGGCTGAGAGAGGTGAGGAAGCTGCAAAAGAAAAGCTTGAAGCAAGCGGTGGTTGGTTAATGAGGTTTAAAGAAAAAACCATTTCTATAACGTGAAAGTGCAAGATGAAGCAGCAAGTGCTGAAGTAGAAGCTGCAGTAAGTTATTCAGAAGGTCTAGCTAAGATAATAAACGAAGGTGGCTACATAAAACAACAGAGTTTCATTGTAGATGAAACCGTCTTATTTTCAGTTCAGTTCAGTTCAGTTCATTTCAGTCACTCAGTCGTGTCTGACTCTTTGTGACCCCATGAATCGCAGCACGCCAGGCTCCCTGTCCATCACCAACTCCTGGAGTTTACCCAAATTCATGTCCATCGAGTCAGTGATGCCATCCAGCCATCTCATCCTCTGTCGTCCCCTTCTCCTCCTGCTCCCAATCCCTCCCAGCTACAGGGTCTTTTCCAATGAGTCAACTCTTCACATGAGGTGGCCAGAGTATTGGAGTTTCAGCTTCAGCATCAGTCCTTCTAAAGAACACTCAGGGCTGATGTCATTTAGGATGGACTGGTTGAATCTCATTGCAGTCCAAGGGACGCTCAAGGGTCATCTCCAACACCACAGTTCAAAAGCACAGCCTTCTTCACAGTCCAACTCTCACACCCATACATGACCACTGGAAAAACCATAGCCTTGACTAGACGGACCTTAGTTGGCAAAGTAATGTCTCTGCTTTTGAATATGCCATCTAGGTTGGTCATAACTTTTCTTCCAAGGAGTAAGCACCTTTTAATTTCATGGCTGCCGTCACCATCTGCAGTGATTTTGGAGCCCCCCAAAATCTGTTTCCACTGACACTGTTTCCACTGTTTCCCCATCTATTTCCCATGAAGTGATGGGACCAGATACCATAACAACTTGATTTATACAATATTTTTAAATACTAAGTTCCTCAAAGGTATAATTCTCAACTTTTTCTTTTTGCTTACATTTACTCATCATATTTCTGTCCTTAATTCCACCTGGCTAATACTATTCTTGTTGTTGTTCAGTTGCCCAGTCATGTCCGACTCTTTGTGACCCCATAGACTGCAGCACACTAAACTTCCCTATCCTTCACCAGTGCCCGGAGCTTCCTCAAACCCATGTCCATTAAGTCAGTGATGCCATCCAACCATCTCATCCTCCATCATCCCCTACTTCTCCTGCCTTCAATCTTTCCTAACATCAGGGTGTTTTTCACTGAGTTGCTCCTCAGCCAAAATACTGGAGCTTCAGCATCACCAATAGTCTCTCTAATTAATATTCAGAATTGATTTCCTTTAGGATTGACTAGTTTGATCTCCTTGCAGTCCAAGGGACTCTCAAGAGTCTTCTCCAACACCACACTTCAAAAGCATCAATTCTTAAGTGCTCAGCTTTCTTTATAGTCCAACTCTCACATCCATACATGACTACTAGAAAAACCATAGCTTTGACTAGACAGACCTTTGTCAGCAAAGTAATGTCTCTGCTTTTGAACATGCTGTCTAGCTTGGTCATAACTTTTCTTCCAAGGAGCAAGTGTCTTTTAATTTCATGGCTGCAGTCACCATCTGCAGTGATTTTGGAGCCCAAGAAACTAAAGTCTGTCACTGTTTCCATTGTTTCCCATATACATGTCATGAAGTAATGGGACCAGATGCCATGATCTTAGTTTTCTGAATGTTGAGTTTCAAGCCAACTTTTTAACTCTCTTCTTTCACTTTCATCAAGAGGCTCTTTAGTTCCCCTTCACTTTCTGCCATAGGGTGGTATCATCTGTGTATCTGAGGTTATTACTGTTTCTCCTAGCAATCTTGACTGCATCTTGTGCTTCATCCAACCCTGCATTTCATAGGATGTACTCTGCATATAAGTTAAATAAGCAGGGTGACAATATACAGCCTTAACATACTCCTTTCCCAATTTTCAACAAGTCTATTTTTCCTTGTTTGGTTCTAACTTGCTTCTTAACCTGCATACAGACTTCTCAGGAGGCAAGTCAGGTAGTCTGTATTCCCACCTCTTGAAGAATTTTCCACAGGTCTTAAACTATTTAAGAGCTGTAGAATACTGTTGATACTATTCTTATCTGTTAACTATTGTTACTTCTTGGCATCCATGATTATAACCATAGCATCTTATTCAGGATTCCTCATATAGATTCTGACTTCATCATCTTCTGCTCTCTCTGGATAAAAAGACTCATTTTAATTAACAAGGAGGAAAAAATTCTCCTCTTCCCTTCAGGTTTTTATGGTTGGTGTAAAAATTAAATTGATATGAGACAGATTATCAGGTAAAAATCATGTGAAAATTTAATTTCATGTATGGGAGAGAGCAGGAAAACTGAGCAACTCTTTGAAGTGGCCAAAGCCCTCAACTTAAATGCCATCCTCAACAAAAGATGAAAGAGGATTTTGAGGGTAGGAAAAGTCAAATATAGAAGATTACCAGAAAAAGCACAGTTAGTAAGGTTGTGGTTGTGATTGTTATGGGGGTTTAAGTCATTGCCTTCTGCATTGACAAGAGTTTCTGGTTATTTAGTCATCCTCAGCTAGGGAGATACCTTTACAAATGAAGCTTTCCCTTACAAATGTAAATGTTTCTTACAAAATAGGAATTTCTAGTTGGTTTTCAGAATTTCTCTCAAGCCTGTTGTTTCTTAAAAAATCGTATGCCAAAGAAACATATTATGGCATGGTAAATTCTGCTCATCTGCCATACATGCAGTTGACCCTTAAACAACACAAGTTTCAGTTGCATGGATCTACTTATTCATGAAATTATTTCAGTAAATACATATAATAGTAGTACACGATCCAGGATTGGTTGAATCTATGGATAGGGAACTGAGGATATGTAGAGATGACTTAAAGTTATACATGGATTTTAACTGCATGGTGGATGATGCCCTTAAATCCCGTGTTGTTTAAGGCTTAATAGTATTTTGTACAGATCTAACATGAAAAAGAACTAGCTAAGAAATGATCAAACAGTATAAAATAGTGCTCAGTTCTGTAACTGGCCTAAATGATTTTGCATTATATTGGATTATTTAATAATAATCAAATCCCTCATTACCAAGCAAGTAGTTTTATTTGCATGCAAAGCTGTTGCTAGCCTAGTAATATAAATAACACTTTGTGTCTACCTTCTCTTTTTCCATACTTTTATCTTTTCCCTCTTGTGTTTTCACTGTCTTCAGACTGTTTCCTCCAATAAAGCATTAGCCCATAGATTTTCCTCAAGTTTTGTTTTCTAAAACTTTCTCTTATTTTGGTTTCTGTCATCCAATTGCAGAGAAGGCAATGGCACCCCTCTCCAGTACTCTTGCCTGGAAAATCCCATGGACAGAGGAGCCTGGTAGGCTGCAGTCCATGAGGTTGCTAAGAGTAGGGCACGACTGAGTGACTTCACTTTTGCGTTTCACTTTCATGCATTGGAGAAGGAAATGGCAAGCCACTCCAGTGTTCTTGCCTGGAGAATCTCGGGGACGCAGGAGCCTGGTGGGCTGCCCTCTATGGGGTTGCACAGAGTCGGACATGAATGAAGTGATTTAGCAGCAGCAGCAGTAGCAGCATCCAATTGCACTTTGTGAGGAGAAATTCTTGGACACCAGCCTAAAGTTGTAATCATTTATTATTGTATTTGTGTTTTTAAAATTTGCCTTCCTTGTTAAAATATAAGCATCATAGAGGCAAAGCCTACTTGCAGTGGTAGATCCTTGGTAACTAGTACTTATTAAAATATAGGGGGTTTCTGTTAAATAAATAAATGAATGAATAATTTTCATTGACTAATTGAATAAAGCAGAATGGATGTTTCTGTCATTAAATCTCAATGCCCAATAATGGAACAGTAACATATCAAGAAATGTGCCCCTCTGGAGATTTGAGTTTAATTTTCTCTATAAATGACACTGACCTGATGTTCCTGCCACTTAAGTCTATATAGATAACATATGTGTTTCTGCTCACTTTTCCATAGCAGTTCCTGCCTTGGCCTGTTTGTATAAGAGGTAGATGTGTTCTTCACCTATGTGATGTCTCATAGGATTAATAATCCAAAGTCTGAAATTTAGGATTTACTTAAAAGATCAAGACTGTCAGTGATAGAAACAATAAGTATGAAAAGGCAAAAAGATACGATATTGAAAGATGAATTCCCCAGGTTGGTAGGTGCCCAATATGCTACTGGAGATCAGTGGAGAAATAACTCCAGAGAGAATGAAGAAACAGAGCCAAAATAACACCCAGTTGTAGATGTGACTGGTGATGGAAGTAAAGTCCAATGCTGTAAAGAGCAATACTGCATAGGAACCTGGAATGTTAAGTCCACGAATCAAAGCAAATTGGAAATAGTCAAACAGGAGATCGTAAGAGTGAACATCGACATTTTAGGAATCAGTGAACTAAAATGGACTGGAATGATGAATTTAATTCAGATGACCATGGTATCTGCTACTGTGGGCAAGAATCCCTTAGAAGAAATGCAGTAGCTCTCACAGTCAACAACAGAGTCTAAAATGCAGTACTTGGATGCAGTCTCAAAAACGACAGGATGAACTTCGTTCGTTTCCAAGGCAAACCACTCAATATCACAGTAATCCAAGTCTATGCCCCAACCAGTAATGCTGAAGAAGTTGAAGTTGAATGGTTCTACGAAGACCTACAAGAACCTTTTAGAACTAACACCCAAAAAAGATGTCCTTTTCCTCACAGGGGACTAGAATGCAAAAGTAAGAAGTCAAAAGATACCTGGAGTAACAGACACACTTGGCCTTGGAGTACAAAACAAAGCAGATCAAAGGCTAACAGAGTTTTGCCAAGAGAACACACTGGTCATAGCAAACACCCTCTTCCAATAACACAAGAGAAGACTCTACATATGGACATCACCAGATGATCAATACTGAAATCAGATTGATTATACTCTTTGCAGCCAAAGATGGAGAAGTTCTATACAGTCAGCGAAAACAAGACCGGGAGCTGACAGTGGCTCAGAACCTGAACTCCTTTTTGCCAGATTCAGACTTAAATTGAAGAAAGTAGGGAAAACCATTAGACCATTCACATATGACCTAAATCAAATCCCTTATGATTATACCGTAGACAAATAGATTCAAATGACAAATAGATTCAAGGGATTATATCTGATAGAGAGTCTGAAGAACTATGGACAGAGGTTCATGACATTTACAGGAGGCAGTGATCAAGACCATCCCTAAGAAAAAGAAATGCAAAAAGGCAAAATGATTGTCTGAGGAGGCCTTACAAATAGCTCAGAAAAGAAAAGACACTAAAGGCAAAGGAGAAAAGGAAAGATATACTCATTTGAATGCAGAGTTCCCAAGAATAGCAAGGAGAGATAAGAAAGCCTTCCTCAGTGATCAATGCAAAGAAATAGAGGAAAACAATAGAATGGGAAAGACTAGAGATCTCTTCAAGAAAATTAGAGATACCAAAGGAACATTTCATGCAATGATGGACAAAATACAGGACAGAAATGGTATGGACCTAGCAGAAGCAGAAGATATTAAGAAGTGGCAAGAATACACAGGAGAACTATACAAAATAAGATCTTCACGACCCAGATAATCACGACAGTGTGACCACTCACCTAGAGCCAGACATCCTAGAATGCGAAGTCAAGTGGCCCTTAGGAAGCATCACTATGAACAAAGCTAGTGGAGATGATGGAATTCCAGTTGAGCTATTTCAGATCCTAAAAGATGATGCTGTGAAAATGCTGCACACAATATGGTAGCAAATTTGGAAAACTCAGCAGTGGCCACAGGACTGGAAAAGGTCAGTTTTCATTCCAATCCCAAAGAAAGGCAATGCCAAAGAATGCTTAAACTACCATACAATTGTACTCATCTCACATGCTAGCAAAGTAATGCTCAAAATCTTCCAAGCCAGGCTTCAACGGTTCATGAACCGTGAACTTCCAGGTGTTCAAGCTGGTTTTAGAAAAGGCAGAGGAACCAGAGAGATCAAATTGTCAACATCCGTTGGATCATTGAAAAAGCAAGAGAGTTCCAGAAAAACATCTACTTTTGCTTTATTTTTATGCTAAAGCCTTTGACTGTGTGGATAACAATGAATTCTGGAAAAGTCTTAAAGAGATAGGAATACCAAACCACCTGACCGACCTTATGAGAAATCTGTATGCAGGTCAAGAAGCAACATTTAGAACTGGACATGGAACAACAGACTGGTTCCAAATCAGGAAAGGAGTATGTCAAGGCTTTATATTGTCATCCTATTTATTTAACTTATATGCAGAGCACATTATGAGAAATGCTGGGCTGGATGAAGCACAAGCTGGAATCAAGATTGCCGGGAGAAATATCAATAACCTCAGATATGTAGATGAAAGTGAAAGTGAAGTCACTCAGTCGTGTCCGACTCTTTGTGACGCCATGGACTGTAGCCCACTAGGCTCCTCTGTCCATGAGATTCTCCAGGCAAGAATACTGGAGTGGGTTGCCATTTCCTTCTCCAGGGGATCTTCCCGATCCAGGGATCAAACCCAGTTCTCCTGCATTGCAGGCAGACACTTTAACCTCTGAGCCACCAAGGAAGCTTGACATCCTTATGGCAGAAAGTGAGGAAGAACTAAAGAACCTCTTGATGAAAGTGAAAGAGGAGAGTGAAAAAGTTGACTTAAAGCTCAACATTCAGAAAACTGAAATCATGGCATCCGGTCCCATCACTTCATGACATGTAGATGAGGAAACAATGGAAACAGTGAGAGACTTTATTTTGGGGGGCTCCAAAATCACTGCAGATGGTGACTGCAGCCATGAAATTAAAAGACGTTTGCTCTTTGGAAGAAAAGCTATGACCAACCTAGACAGCATATTCAAAAGCAGTGACATTACTTTGCAGACAAAGATCTGTCTAGTCAAAGCTATGGTTTTTCTAGTGGTCATGTATGGATGTGAGAGTTGGACTATAAAGAAAGCTGAGCACCGAAGAACTGATGCTTTTAAACTGTTGTGTAGAAGAAGACTCTTGAGAGTCCCTTGGACTGCAAGGAGATCCAACCAGTCCATCCTAAAGGAAATCAGTCTTGAATATTCATTGGAAGGACTGATGCTGAAGCTTAGACTCCAATACTTTGGCCACCTGATACGAATAACTGACTCATTTGAAAAGCCCCCGATGCTGGGTAAGATTGAAGGCAGGAAGAGAAGGGGATTACAGTGGATGAGATTTTTGGATGGCATCACCTACTCAACAGACATGAGTTGGAGTACGCTCTGGGAATTGGTGATGGACAGGGAAGTCTGGTGTGCTGCAGTACACGGTTTAGCAAAAAGTCAGACATAAATAAGTGACTGAACTGAACTGAATGATTATTATCATGGTTGCTTTTAAGTCATGATTTGGTAGCCTGTAGCATTTTCTTCCAGAGAAGGCAATGGCACCCCACTCCAGTACTCTTGCCTGGATGGAGGAGCCTCGTGGGCTGCAGTCCATGGGGTCGTTAAGAGTCAGACATGACTGAGTGACTTCACTTTCACTTTTCACTTTCCTGAATTGGAGAAGGAAACGGCAACCCACTCCAGCGTTCTTGCCTGGAGAATCCCAGGGACAGGGGAGCCTGGTGGGCTCCCATCTATGGGGTCGTACAGAGTCAGACACGACTGAAGTGACTTAGCAGCAGCAGCAGCAGCAGCATTTTCTTAAATATTTTCTGTTTTTCTCCAAGAATCACCTGTAAGTGCTCTACCAGCCACAAGGTGGCAGGAGTGTTTTATGGAACACCTGACTCACCTGGGGCCATCCAGGAGCCGCTTTGAAGGAAGAACTTGCAGACCGGATACAAGGAGGGTTGGAGATAGATGAGAAAGTAAGGTCTTTTTCCCCACTTCTTTTTCCCAATGGTAATGCTAAAAAAAAAAAAAAAAAAAAAGTCGCTTTTCTTTCCATTGTTGACAGAAAAGAGAACAAGCGCATCACTAAAACCATGGCCTTCTTTGGGGATCTTAGTCTATATTCACTTTAACCCAAGAATGCACACAGCCAGCACTGCTCTTAGTGTAGCAAGATGGAAACAGCCCCACACAACTCCTGCCTCCAACCAACAAGACTGTATGTTTGAGTTTTTTATATACGTGTATCTAAGTGTGAAGAAAAAAGGGCAGGGGGATTAAAAGAAGGAATTCTCTCTAAGGAAGGAATGAAGGTAGAAGTCAGGGGTCTTTCAATTTATTTTTAATGTGTATGAAGTATATCTATTATGTTATATTTGTATCATAGAACTATTTAAATTATTCTTGGAAATTTTAAAAGATTCAATTATTTACTCGTTACATGATCTTAAAGATTTTTTAAATTACCAGATTTTTTTAAGTAAAAATAAGATGTAAAAAATCTTTTCTTAATAATGAATCTAATAGTGCTACGTGTGGCTCATAATGGCTGCTAAAATACCATGGCTCATGGACTTCTAACTATTAATCATCATTCTTTGCCTACCATCTCACACATAAGCACTTACATCTCTCATGCTGGCCTCATAGTGCTAGATAATAAGCAGGTGCTTAAGTTACATTTGTGAATGAATGAATGTGCAAATGTGTGCTAAGTCACTTCAGTTGTGTCCAATTCATTGTGACCCCATGGACTGTAGCCCTCCAGGCTCTTCTGTCTGTGGGATTCTCCAGGCGAAAATACTTAGTGAGTTGCTATGTCCTAAATACCTACCTTTAAAAACTTCATCCTTCTTACATGTCTAATTCTAGATCCTGACCATATAGCTATATATATAATGATATCCAAATATTCTAGCACAGATTCTACTTCAAAGTCACGTAACAAATGTTGATAAACGAGGGTCTGTCTAATCTGGTCCACATAACTGACACATGACCTAGGTTTCTTGGAAGTCTATATGCTAGATATGTGAGCGTCACAAGAAAGACATGTTTTTGAGAAGAAAAAAAAAATGTTTTTCTTTCAACATCCTCAGAAGAGAGTCCCTCTGATTCCTCGTGAAAATGTGCAAATCCAGCATTCTACTCTCAGGAACACTTTGGCCTACAGAAGAAAGCCACCACTAGATCTATAATCTTGGTTCTTCCTGTTTCTAAGCATTAACAGCTTAAATCACTCAGTGTCGGGAACCTCAGAGACCTTCTCATAGGGGCTTCCCTAGTAGTCCAGTGGATGAGACTCTGTGCTCTCAATGCAAAGGAACCAGGTTCAATCCCTGATGAGGGTACTAGATGCCACATGCTGCAGATAAGACTTTGTGTGCTGCAACTAGAGATCCCACACGCCCCAAGGAAGACTGAAGATCCCATGTGCTGCAACTTAGACCTAGTGCAGCCAAATAAATACATAAACATTAAAAAAAAAATCTTCCGAAAAATTGAGCTAAAACCTCCACCAGCTCCTATTTTCTCACAGCGTCCTTGTAAGAATAGAATGCAAGTCTTTCCATTAAAATATCTCACTATCAAGAATTGTGCTTATAATCAAGTTTTGAAAAAGTCTTGGCTTTCTTTGACAGATCAGACCAGGTGTCTCTTCATCCCGAATATCAAACGATCCCATTTTCACAAAATTTCTAGTTATAGTAATAATAATAACTAAACCATCTATAACATTTACTATGAGCCAGGAATGATTAGGCGCATTACATGTATTAGTGCATTTAATCATGAAAACAATCCAACACGTGAAAGAGACCAAACAGATTAAGTGATTTGCTGGAGTACAGCCAGAAAGTGAAAAATGGCATTCTACACCATACCATCTGATTTCAAAACTATTGCACTAGCTTAGTCAGTCCTCAAGGAAATCAGTCCTGAATATTCATTGGAAGGACTGAAACTGAAGCTGAAGCTCCAGTACTTTGGCCACCTGATGTGACGAGTCAACTCATTAGAAAAGACCCTGCTGATGGGAAAGATTGAAGGCAGGAGGAGAAGGCAATGACAGATGACAAGATGGTTGAATGGCATTATCAATTCGTTGAACCTGAGTCTGAGCAAGCTTCAGGAGATGGTGAAGGACAGGGAAGCCTGGCGTGTTGCAGTCCATGGGGTCGCAAAGAGTCGGACAAGACTGAGTGGCTGAACAACAACGAATGTATATGCTCAGTCGCTCAGTTGTGTCCGAATCTTCACGCCCCATGGACTGTAGCCCACCAGGTTCCTCTCTCCATGAAATTTTCCAGGCCAGAATATTAGACTGCGGTGCCATTTCCTACTCCAGGGGATCTTCTCGATCCAGGGATCAAACCCAAGTCTCTTGTGTCTCCTACATTGGCAGGCAGATTCTTTACCATTAGCTTCCCCTGGGAAACATATGTATGAAGAATCATGAAAGGATAAATTTTCGAAAGCCAGAGAGGTTGTAACTGGACTGGGGCTTCTCAGATGGCACTAGTGTTAAAGAAGTCACCTGCCAACGCAGGAGATATAACAGACTTGGATTTGATCCCTAGGTCGAGAAGATCCCCTGGAGGAGGGTATGGTAAGCCACTCCAGCATTCTTGCCTGGAGAATCCCATGGACAGAGGAGCCTGGTGGGCTATAGTCCATAGGGTCACAAAGAGTAGGATATGACTGAGGCAACTTAGCATGCACACACATATAACTGGATTATCCATTCTGAGACATATTAATGCTTGAAGGTGCACCAAATATGATCAAGCTGGGGGCTCCACAGAAGCAAAGAGCCAAGCGAAGCTTGGGTTACTTATAAGGTATAATTGGAAGAGGGAGTGGTTTCGCTTTGGTAGAAAAGTAAAACTTTTGAAGAATGTCTGACTCTTTACTAACTGCTGAGTCAGGACGGCAAATACCTCATCTTGATCAAGATTTGGATATGAGACCTGAGACAATGAGAAGAGATACAGGAATAACGCTTAAGGAAAAGAATACATTAGACAAGCCCATTCACAATTTCTGCTCTGCAAATAGATTCATCTGTGCCATTTTTTAGATTCTACATTATATGCATTAATATGTGATACTTATTTTCCTTTTTCTGACTTACTTAGCTATGTATGGCAGACTCTCGGTGCATCCACATCTCTACAAATGACCCAATTTCATTTCTTCTTATGGTTGAATAATATGCCATTGTATATATGTACACATCTTCTTTCTCGAGGAGTGGGGAAGGGGAAGTAAGATGAATTGGGAGGGTAGCACTGACATATATATGCTACCATGTGAAAAAATAGCTAGTGGGACCTGCTGTAGAGCACAGGGAGCTCAGCTTCCTAGATGGATGAGATGGGGAGGGCGGGTGTATGAGGGAGATCTAAGCAGGAGGGGATATATGTATACATATATTGACTGGCTTCATTCTACAGCAGAAACTAACACAACATTGTTAACTATACTCCAATAAAAAATTATGGTAACACTGAAAACTGTGCCGATAGAATGTAAAAGGACAGACGGTATTAAAAGAAGAATACATCTGGATGTATATATTTTGCTAGTGTCTCTGTTGTGATGAACCAGGGAATCAGAAACATGATTTTTCATTTTAACTTCAAAAACCTCTGTTTAAAGTATCTTTATTCCAGTTAAAAGTGAAATGACTAAAACCCAGTGGTTAAAGGACTTTGGAAGTTCACATGGCAGTACTCATCATAGCTTCTCTTCCATCTGAACCACATTGAGACCTCAGAGACTATTCCTTCCCCCTTTCCTAGAGTCTTTCCTTCTGGGTCATTCACTGTAGGGGAGGGGGAGTATTTGCAAAGCGTGGGAGGGGAGTAGTTAGAGACCATAAGGTCTGTGCCTAAGAGATTAGACCCCAAGTGCTGGAAGGAGCTAGAAGTTTGGGCCTGTGTCGCTTGGCTCTGATAACAGCTCCACCTCAACTTGCATTCACAGGAACTCCTTTTGGGACTGGATAGGGGTTAGTCATTGGTGAAGAGTTGTTTTCTTGAGTTTAAAATTTTATTCCAGAGATTTCAAGTCCCAGAGGAACACCCTGATTTCCTTTCTTCCTTTAGCGTCCTATTGACAGAGAGACCTTCCCCTAGACTCCTTTCTGGGGCTCACTTCAGTTTTCCAGCTGTTTCTCCTTTGTCTTCTATACTCCTTTTGCTCATTTTCCTTTCCCTTTACTCCACTGACCTTTAACTGACCACCTAAGGCCTGTTCTGGTTTCTTTACTCACTGCTTATCTTGCCCACTTGGGCTCATCTCTAAGGCATCTAAACTTTAGCATCAGCACAAAGCTGGACAAGCAATTTATGCCCCTAAGGAGTTCTTGAGTTATCAACTGCCCCGTGGTCATGCTTCCCCACAAGGTGGTAGATTGATTCTAAGCATGCTAAGCACCCCTCTAACAAGCTCCTTGCAGTGCTTCAGTTTGTATGTTAACCGGAGCAGAGGACGGTGCTGGTACTCCCCTCTCCATCTTGCACTCATGCCTCCTATGGCCACCTTCAGACTGCTCAGATTCCCCCAGAGAGGCAGGCAGAGGTCCTCTATGAATGGTTAGGGACATAAACTTCATCCTGTCAGCAAGTCAACACACATCGAGCACCTATGTGGTGAAACAAGTAGATCTCTGCACCCATCTATAGAGGGCTTAACTGGATTAAATCGTATATTCTGTCTAGGTGGTCTCAAGCCACATTATCATTCTGAGGCTGTGTCCTTGAGGCAGCTTCTAGTAGAGTGCACAGTCCAAGTACAGGGAAAAGGAGCCTCTGATTGCCCACGTCCAGCTCACCAGTCAACTGGTGGTCACTTCCACCTTTCCAAAACCCTTGTGTTTCATTGTCTATCTTTTGTTCACAAGAACATATTTCGGTTCACTTTAATACTTGTCATTTTAGTCATAGGTCCTGGCTCTTCAACTGGGCATAGAATCATGAACCTACTCTCCTTAAGCCTCAAAATCAACTTTGATCAATATTTGAAGCTAGAAACGGTAATTTTTTTTCTTCTACTTATCAGCATTGCCTCCATCCTCTCTTTTTCTCCCCACTTTACACATATAACCAGCTCTATCTCCAGTCAAGTAATGTTGTTGGTAAAAATAATAATATAATTATATATCTGTTGTATTATTTATCTATATGTACATACACTGGTAAGTCAGTAGGTAAAGAATCCACCTGTAATGCTGGATATTGTCTGCAAAGTAAGAGACCTGGGTTCGATCTCTGAGTCAGGAAAGTCCCCTGGAGAAGGAAATGGCTACCCAATCCAGTATTCTTGCCTAACCCTAAACCTAACCCTAACCTTATTTTTTCTATGGAAATCCCATGGAGAGAGGAGCCTGATGGACTACAGTCCATAGGGTGGCAGGAGTCTGGCACAACTTCGTGAATAAACCACCACTACCACATATATTAACAGTGATAATAATAATATTTAATAAATGTTTATTAAAATTTTAACTGAACAGACTTAGATATAATTAGATATACTTTTCCTAGAGTTGTCATTTTAAACTGAGGAGAATAAGTATCATTGCTTCACTTAGTGCAATTTTCTAGAAACTAGTTCCATATGAGAAAATTTTCAGCAACTACATGTCTGGAGTTGAGTGAGTTTTTCCTAAATATATCAAAGCCTATACATACTAAACATATTGAAAAACAATGAGCTTTGATTTAAATACTAGTGGCCCATACTGTAAATCCAAGAATCATATATTGGGTGCCGTAGGTTCATTCAACAGAACGAGTTATCTGGGAAAAGAGCAAAGATCAGTTGGGCAACTGAGATATATGTTTAGTATATGCATATTATATAATATGCAATTCAGCTACAAATGGATAGTGTGATATGATCCTCTAAATAGCAGAGAGGTTGGTTATATTAACTTGGTTTTCCTTAGTTGCTACCATTAACAAAGCTGTCATCTTGCCCAAGTTGCCTGAATTATTCTTCAGAGAACAGTGTGTCAAAGTTATGCTCTAGAATGAAGCAGAGAGAAAAAATGAATTCTACCAGTCTGGATCTGCTTGGTTTTAATGCTGTAAGGGACAGGATTCATAAAATGTGGGAAAAGGAAGCATGTAATGCTCATCGTGATGTGGACCACATGAGGAGCATATCTTCCAAACCTATGAATAAATGTCAGACCACCAACAGTGGCATAGAATACTGGGAGGCAGCAGGTGTGTTGAGGTCCTTGGCCCTTTCTTCTCCAGAAGCAATGCCCGTGACAGTCTCGAGGATCAAAATGTAGGAGCAAAAGATGACAAGGAAGTTCAAAAAGACCATTGCCAATACAACCACAACAGGATAGAGACGATTGACGATGATATTGGCACACGGTAAATTGATGACATCTTGGTGTAGACAGAAAGCATGAGACAGTACATGGGATCAACAATAGGAGAACCAGGGAAGGTGAAGAATTATTAGTTTAATTGACAGCCTGGCCCTTGTCAATACCCCCATCCCAATCTTTATTACCCCGCTGTTGGTCAAGATGGAGGTATATCTCAAGGGGTTGCAGATGGCAATGAAGCCGTCATAGGCCATGGCAAGCAAAACACCAGACTCTACGATAGAAAGAGTATGAATAAAGTAGGCCTGAGAGAAGCAGGCCCTGTGGCTAATCTCTCTGTGATTCAACCACAGGATGCCCGAAACTGTGGGCATCATGTCCAGTGTCACTCCAAGGTTGGTGGCTGCCAACATAGCTAAGAAATAGTACATGGGCTCATGGAGGTTATGGTAATCCCTAATTGGAAAGAGAAGGGTTCCACTACCAAGAAGTATGGAGACATAAACCATCAACAAAGGAATGGAGATCCAGCGATGTGCCTTCTCCATACCTGGGAAGCCAGTTAGCAGAAACAGAAGCAGTGGTGGTGAGCACCATCCTCCCCCATGAAGTCCACTTCCTACCTGCCCAGAGCCTCGCCTCCAGCCTCTTCCACATTCACTTTGCCCCACAAGCTAGTGATAGCAGCTTTCTTCTTGGCAGTAAAATGCACCATGATGTCAAGTTTTGGAGCTTACAGGTGATCACAGAAGCATCAGAAGCAAGTCTGTGCTGCTGCTGGATGCTGTGGCCTTTTATTCTTTACTGCTGAACTTCTGCTTCCTTGCTCCCTCTTGTCTTAGAAGTCATTGGTCAAGGTTCGGCTGTGTCCCTTAGGGGTGGAGTCAGGTCAGCTTATGGTCAGCAAGAAAGATGTATATTGAGTGTGTGATAACATGTTGGTTCCTGAGACATTTTTCCTTTGTTAGGTCCTCCTCCATCCTTAACACTATTTTCCACTCATTCCCCATTTTTACCCTCTGCTCTTCCCATGTTTTTCTCCAAAATGGCATCCATCTCTTCCATTCTCTTTCACCCAGAATGATCCATGGAGTGTAGCTAAGCACCAGACAAGGAAGGAGTTCTATTCAAACCATTTTAGTATTGATTAAAGGTAGTGAGATGGTGACAAGGACAAAAACATGCTCAAGATAAAAATACTAGACAAGAAACTCAATCAGTTCTAGCTCTCTTGAGGAGTGGATTATAGCCAAGCTCTGGATTATAGTTTTCCAGGGATGAAAAAAACAAAACAACACACACATATATGATTACTTCAGGAAGCTGAATGGAAATGCAAGGGATCTGCAACAGAAATAAGAGCTCAATCCAAATTAAAATATCCAAAGGTTATTTCATAGAGAGAACAGGCAGAATAAGCTTGCATCTTGTGCTTCCAGGGAACTCTGTCCATTTCTCTGTGACAACAAGGGAAACTGTCTACTCTGGATACATTGCCCTGAGTGTTCTTCTTGATTTTCTCTACTTATTTATACCAGAGAGGCAGATAAGAAGTCTGAAATTATTTAAAACCATGATTTGTGATCACACTGAAGAATACATGAATTGATAAGAGAGGCTAGGAGTTGGAATATGTTTAATGTTTGTTGATGCCATCAGTGATGGAGACTTCAGGTTTCTCTAGTGCTCTTTTTTTGTTTTGAATTTTGATGTCCCTGTTGTCTGTAGGCTTCCCTAAGAACACATCATCATGAAATGAAGTAGGCAACTTTTTCAGCTGCAATCTGCTGTTATTATACTGGAGTCCTGTTATATGATGGTAAGGAATGGTGGAGGAGAAGCAGCCTTTAATTGCATAATTAAAAAATCAGCCTTTAGTGGATCAGTTTTCCTGGGCTGTGACCTTCACAAGTATTTCTTAGCTTCCCCTCCCCCTCCCCCCCTCCATCCCCCACCTTAAGAAAAATAAGAAAAGACTCCCTGGGCTAGACTACATAACCTAGGATGACACAATTTAAGCTTAAGAGAGCAGATATTTTATCACTAAAGTAGAAGACCAATGAAAGGACAAGAAATGTCTGGCTACACTGTGAAGAAATAGCCCTTGAGTGAATAAGAACATCTTTTTATCTATATTTGGTTTGTAAGTGTTCAGCAAATTCTGTATTTCTATATTTAGTTTCAGGTGTTCAGCAAATTGATTCAGTTATACAGTAAGCCCCCATATATGAACTTTCAAGTTGCAGACTTTCAAAGATGTGAATTTGTGTTCCATCGACTTCAGATGTGAGTGAAATTGTGGCTTGCTCTCCATCTCCTATTGCTGATGATCCTCCAGCTCTACCATCTCCCACCTCTTCTTCCTCCAGCCAGTAACTCCTCTTGCCTGTTCACTCGATGCCAGCCCCTGGATGCCAGCTGCTGTGCTGTACTACTGTAGTTTTCAAGATAGTATGCTTTAAGATTTAAAAGGTTTTCTTTATTTTTTGTATTTGCTTTTTGTGTGTTATCTGTGTAAAAACTATTGTAAACATATTGTAGTACAGTACTTTATAGCTGCTTATGTCAGTTGACTGAGTGTGTGCTCAGTCATGCCCAACTCTCTGTGACCCTACGGACTGTAACCTACCAGGCTCCTCTGTCCATGAGATTTTCCAGGCAAGAATACTGGAGTGGGTTGCCATTTCCTTCTCCAGGAATCTTCTGAACCCAGGGACTAAACCCATGTCTCCTGCATCTCCTACATTGCAGGTGAATTCTTTACTGCTTGAACCATAAGGGAAGCCTCATTAGTTGGTTAACTAGGCTAACTTTGTTGGACCTAGGAACAAATTAGACTTATACATGCTCTCAGAATTGAACTCATTCATATGTATGGAACTTAATGTATATATATATATATTTTTTTTTTCAGATTGTTTTCTCTTGTAGTCTATTACAAAATATTGAGCATAATTCCTTGTGCTATACAGTAAGTTTATCTATTTAATATATACTAGTGTGTTTATGCTCAGAGAAGGCAATGGCAACCCACTCCAGTACTCTTGCCTGGAAAATCCCACGTACCGAGGAGCCTGGTTGGCTGGAGTCCATGGGGTTGCTAAAAGTTGGACACAACTGAGAAACTTCCCTTTCACTTTTCACTTTCCTGCATTGGAGAAGGAAATGGCAACCCACTCCAGTGTTCTTGCCTGGAGAATCCCACGGTTGGGGGAGCCTGGTGGGCTGCCGTCTCTGGGGTTGCACAGAGTCGGACACGACTGAAGCGACTTAGCAGCAACAGCAGCAGCAGTGTGTTTATGCTAATCCCAACCTTCTAATTTATCCCTCCCCTACTTTTCCCCTTTGATAACCATATGTTTATTATATCTGTGGGTCTATTACTGTTTTGCATATCAGCTCATTTGTATGATCTTTTGGGGGCTTCCCTGGTGGCTCAGTAGTAAAGAATCCACCTGCCAGTGCAGGAGACATGAGTGGATCGGGAAGATCCCCTGGAGAAGGAGATGACTACTCACTCCAGTGTTCTTGCCTGGGAAATCCCATGGACAGAGGAGCCTGGTGGCTACAGTCCATAGGGTTGCAAAAGAATCGGACAACTTAGTGAGTAAACAACAACAACACACACACACACACACACACATCTTCTTTATCCATTCATCTGTTGATGGACATTTAGATTGCTTACATGTCTTGTCTATTGTAAATAGTGCTACTTCAAACATAGGGGTGCATGTATCTTTTTGAATTATGTTTGTTATATTAATCAGTAGACTTAGGGCTCTTGATTTCCAAGGCAAATTTCTATAGATATACACTGTGAGGACAGTGACTCTTTCCTTAGACCTTGGGTATGAGGATCAGACATTGTCGAAGTCCAGGGAGTAAGAACCAGGCCCCATTAGACCAAAAGTTTAGGAAACAAATCCCACCTGCAGCAGATAGTATGAGTACTTCCCATTCTCCTTCCAGAGTGTGGACACCAGTCTTCCCTTAATTTCAGAATGTAGAGTTGGGCCCTCTTCTTCTCCCTCATACCCACTTCAGGTACATCCTTCTCTAGAAACACCTTGCAGAACAGACCTGGCCTCCCTCCAGGGATCTGGCCCATCTCTTGCCTTCTTATTACTAAACATTGTTGAAAAATTTTCTCGGAAAGGTTATAGGGTTGAAAGACGGCATGTCTGTAGCTTAGTACAAGGTTTATGAATTCTGATTCTGAAGTAGGTAGCCTGAATAGAGTTTCATTTTTACTTAGGTGCTTGTTCATTCAAGCTCCATTATCTCAGCTGCAGATTTTTAAATATTTTATTTATTTCTCCTATGAAATACCATGATAATTGTCTCTTTCTCCCAGATGAAAAACCCAAAGTTTAGAGAGATAAGTGATGTGATTATCCATGATACATCAGGAAGAATAAATGGTCAGAAAAAACTAAGATTATTCATTTATTGGCTATAAATTAAAATTAATAAAATAAAAATGTTATTTCTAAAGATATTTAAATTAAAAGGACATTTTAAAAGAAATTCCAAAATTTGATAAAGACTAGCTCTTGCCTCTTTGGAGAAGGCAATGGCACCCCACTCCAGTATTCTTGCCTGGAAAATCCCATGGGCAGAGGAGCCTGGTAGGCTGCAGTCCATGGGGTTGCTAAGAGTCGTACACGACTGAACGACTTCACTTTCACGCATTGGAGAAAGAAATGGCAACCCACTCCAGTGTTCTTGCCTGGAGAATCCCAGGGATGGGGGAGCCTGATGGGCTGCCGTCCATGGGATCGCACAGAGTCAGACATGACTGAAGCGACTTAGCAGCAGTAGCAGCAGCAGCAGCTCTTGCCTCTTAGGGAATTTTGTAGCACTTGTACTTTGGTAAACTCTTTGCAGGATGCTAAGAAATATAAGACACTGGTTTTAACCAAGGAAAAGTAAAATATTTTATTAAAACTTTCTAGCTAACTATGACATATATACTAATCCTGTAAGTCAAATTATGTATTATCTTTAGGTGCTATTAGTATGGAGAATTATGTAAACTATAAATTTTAATAGATAAAAATAGATCTTTGATTCCAGTAAATTTGTTCATAGTATTAGCTGAGAAAAAAATACTGCAGAAGTTACTATTCATCACAAATGTGTTTTTTTAATTTTCAGTTTTAAAATTGGAAAATTATGAACACAGTTTATAAACCATTGAAGATACAAAAAAAGCTGCTTAGTATTCTTGATTAGAGAGGCTATAAATTAGTCTGCTTTCATTATAATCTGAATTTATCTTATTATAGTAGAAATACATAGGATCCAAGTTCCTATTAAGTGATGCATTAGCCTAAAATAAATTGGGTACCAATAATAGCTGGAAATTCTAATGGCTGCCAGACAGCAAGCCAATGTATACCTTCTGCTATAGTAATAATTGCGATGAAGGAGAGAATAGGCACAACTCCTAGCCAGGCAACACTCCTGCTTTGTAAACACAGGGGCTCTGCATCAGCTCCCACAAAGATTGAGGGTGACTCTGAACCCCAGCTGGGTCCATTCCTAGAGGGATTCCTTTATGTTGGTGGCTGACAGCACAGGCATTGATGGTTTGATGGACCTCTGGGAACACTGTGACTAAGGCATAGCCAGAGAAGCCTGTGTATGTTACTTAAGCAAGAGGAAACTTTACTAGGAAGAGGGAATGGAAAGCAGAACCAGCAAGTTATTACACACTTGTCTATGCAATGAACTTTGAAGGTAAAGAGCTGGAATCCGACAACTTATAAAAATCACAAACCTCTCATTTTCCCATTTTATAATGTTACTTTCTTGGCTCCACTAATGTTTTTTTGACCTTATGCAAAATTGCCTTCATTTACATTTATGATTAAATTTTTGAGAAATTCCAGGGTTTTTATGTCCAATTTAAATATTATTACCTAATGTATTCGATTAACTAAGCAACTCTGAATAGTTAGAAGGAATGAGACTATCACTGGAACCAATGAATTGTAGCTTTCTAGGCTCCTCTGTCCATGTAATTCTCCAGGCAAGAATAATGGAGTGGGTAGCCATTCCTTTCTTCAGGGTATCTTCCCAACCCAGAAATCGAACCCTGGTCTCCTGCATTGCAGGCAGATTCTTTACCATCAGAACCACAAGGGAAACCCTCAATGGAGCCAGTACTTGCTAATCTTCCTTTTTGCTGCTGCACTAACATAACTCATTGGTCTCATATCTCATGGATATTACTCAAGGTTTTAGCCAAGTACTAATTTTCCAGCTTTGTTCAAATGTATTGATAGTAGCTTTGAAGCATACATAAAATCAAAATTTAAATTTCTATCTAGAGTTGATTCATGTGGGATTCTTCTAGGTATAGGGTTTAGAATTCTATGTCCTAAGATTGGAAAGTCCTTGACTTGGTGACTTTGAATTCTAAAAGATTAATGACTAAAGTTTTTTCCTAGTCACATTATCTTCAATATTTCAGATACTTGGTACTGAATCTATAGCCCAGCATGTCTCTTGAATAAGAAATCTACACATATCTGAAACAGGATAGACTTGAGGTTTTGAAACTCAGCAGGGCTTAAATGGAAGCAGTGATGACTATGGTTATATCCCACCCATTAACAAGATCATCTACTATGAGGAATTGTGAGAAACTAGGATCCTTTGTACTATATGGTCTAGTGAGGGCCGTTAGTGATTGCTGCTCTCCCAAGTCCCTTTCCATACTGTGCTGTGCCTTGCTAAGTTGCTTTAGTCATGTCTGAGCCTATGAGACTCTATGGACTGTAGCCTGCCAGGCTCCTCTGTCCATGGGATTCTCCAGGCAAGAATACTTGACTGAGTTGCCATGCCCTCCTCCGGGGGAATCTTCCCAACCCAGGGACAGAATGCGTATCTCTTAAGTCTCCTGCATTGAAGGTGGGTTCTTTTACCTCTAGTACCACATGGGAAGCCCCAAGCCCCTTTCAACGTTTGCTAATTCTAGCCCCAGAAGGGCTCTTTCTGAAACCAAATTATCACAACCCCTGTCTTACTGAGTCTGTGAGGGAAAGGAAAATTTCTTAGGTCCCTAGACCAACAAGCTGCTGTAGCCCTTCACTCTACTCTAGCCCCATTCAGGCATTAGTGTCACCAATTATTTCTTGCACCTGTTTTGTTTTTTTTTTTTTTTCTTTCCCTTCCTTTCTTCCCCTTCTTCTTTTCCCTCCTCTACCCCTCTCCTCCTTCTCCTTCTCTTCTATCTCCTTCTCCTCCTCCATCTCCTTCTCCTTCCATGTGTTCACTTGTTTTCTGGGACTTTGGTGGGGGGTGGCATTTATTTTATTTTGTTTTGTTTTCAATTAACAGAGGTAGGGAGATCCAGTGTCTTTCTCCTTCTGGGGTCTTGGGCTGGTGATAGCTGGATGGGTCAGAAACTGTGAACATAGATAAGGGCTCAGGAGTACACAAAGAGAGGACCAGCTAAAGACAATGAAAGCCAGGGTGCTTCTCTTACTTCTTTCAAAGACTCTGTCTTTCGTTTCCATACAAGTAGATAAGTGAAAGAGATTATGGGTTTGTGCTTGGGGGTCTTGCATGGTTAACTGTTCAGAAACGCCTGGTCAGTATGCCCTGTGTAAAATATATGTATGTGTGCATGTTTATAAATATGTGAGTACTTCAAAATACGAAGGCTGCAGTGACTAGATAGCATGCAAGACCTTGAAAGCCAGGGGGAAAATTTCACTCTAATTTTAATTTCAATTAAAACTAAATTTAATTTAAAAAGTGATGAAAACTAATTTGAATACAAAAGACAGATGCAAAATCACCTGAAAGAAAAAGAATGCTTCCCAGGCCAGAAACTCTTAACTATAATCTATGGAATGTTCTGATGTGTAAAAGTTTGTTAATCATTAGAGAACTGACCAACAAGGGAAGTATAGGTAAAAGAAGGTTGCTCTGTTGGCTTAGAATCTAGAGATGTTGATCACTTAACATTTATGTTCAGTCCATATCTATCTTTCCCATGAAGAGGATGAATAAGTCATGGCTAAACTTCGTGTCAACATGCTTTCTTGGCATGGCGGAATCCAGCTACTTGCCTTGCAACAGTTTGCTTCCTCTACATTTACTTGATTGATAAAAGGAAAGCATGTATTACTCACAAAGAAGTGAAAATTCAAGTTATAAATCCCAATGTAAATTAATAAATAAGTACATTGATTTCTATTTTTAGGTTTGTGTGCCTTTTATTTTGACCAGAATAAGTCTTCAAGAGTCAACCTCAACCTACAAACAAATGGGCCACATTCTGAAACTAATTCAATCAAGGTCCTGTTTGCTGAGGTCTAAACAGTGCTGGTTGGCATTAACTATTTTGGCATTACTCCACTGATGTCTTGGTATGCACGTAGTGGTGGCTGCATATGTCTGCGTTCATGCATGCTAAGTTGCTTCAGTTGTGTCCAACTCTTTGCAACCTGGACTGTAGCCTGCCAAGCTCCTCTTTCCATGAGATTCTCCAGACAAGACTACTGGAGTGGGTTGCCATGCCCTCCTCCAGGGGATCTTCCTGACCTAGGGATCGTACCAGATTCTCCTGTGACTCCTGCATTGAAGGTAAATTCTTTACCACTGAGCCATCAAGGAAGTCTGTAGGTGCCAATATAAATATTAGCAATTGTTATTTTAGGAAATTAGGCTTTATTATGAGTGATGCAGGAAACTATCAGGGAACTTTAGGCAAAGAGATTACCATACACGATTTCCATTTTTACCATTGTGCTTTGACTGCCATATTGGGAAGCCACTGTTAGAAGAAAGATCAGTTAGGAGTGTGCAGTAAGCATCCAGGTGGAGATTATATTGCCTTACACCAGGGAGGTGGTAGCAAGGGGCCAACCTGTGAATAAATATTTAAAGTAACATCAAGTGGATTTTCGAACTGGATGTGGAATTTGTGAGGTGTTTGTATGTGTGTGTGCATGCATGCCTGCACATGCTCTTGTACTTGCTAATTTCTGAGTGTGAGTATCTGTGTGGGAGCATGTGAAAACTGGACAAGGAGAGTCTTTATGTTGAGTTTTGTCAATCCTTTGTTCATCACACTAACTGCCTCAGAATTCTTCCATTAAAATGAGGATAGTGGTACTTCCCTGGTGGTCCTGTGGTTAAGAAAGCACATGCCAATGTAAGGGATACAGGTTTAATCCATGATAAATCCAGGAAGATTCCATGCCACTGAGCAATTAAGTCCATGGGCCACGACTGCTGAGCATCACAGCTGCTGAAGTCTATGTACTCTGGAGTCCGTGCTCCACAGCAAGAGAAATCACAGTGAGAGGCCTAAGCACCACAGCTGGAAAGTAGTCCTTGCTTGCTACTAGAGAAAGCCCACATGCATCAATGAAGGACTAGGGCAACCAAAGTTAAACAGATAAAATTAAATGAAGATGGTGGATGGGTAGGTAGGAAAATCAGAAAATACCTCTGGAGCATGTTCACACATCCAAATTTTAGCCAAAGAGACATGAGAGTGACAGCACTTCGCGGCTGCTGATCAGAGGCCTAGAAGGTAAGACCATTTCCCCTGAGAGCAGCAGCGCCAAGACGGGCCTGAGATGTCCTAAAGTCGGGCGTTCCCTGGTGTCATCCCCAGTCAGATCTGCCCAGCATGTCACAGGCCCTTTGTCAGCAGATTCGTGGTGCCCTAAAATGGTGAACAATGTTTTCCTTTTCCTGTTTCATGCCCCTCTCTTTCATCCTCATATCTCAGTTATAACCACAGAACCCTGCAAAGTGGATGCGCAGTATGTGGAATCTTAAAAACGTGAGACCTAGGACTCCTCTGGTGGTACAGTGGGTAAGAATTCATCTTCCAATGCAGAGGACATGGGTTTGATCCCTTGTCTGGGAAGATTCCGCATGCTGCAAAGCAACTAAGCCTCTGTTCTGCAGCTACTGAGCCTGCGCCGCAACTAATGAAGCCCACACACCGCTACTACTGAGCCTGCACGCTGCTGCTCCTGAAACCCGTGTCCCTAGAGGGTGCACTCCACCACCAAGAGAGGCCACACAATGAGAAGCCAGCACACTGCAGTGAAGAGTGGCCCCACTCACTGCAACTAGAGAAAACCCCCAGGCAGTGAGAAGATCCTAGTGCAACCACAAGAAAAATTTAAGAAAATTTTAAAAGGTGAGATCTGGAAAAATTATTTAGTCATCCAGCCCTGCCACATCTTTATATACTGGAGGCAACGGTTTAGAAAGGCTCTGTCCTGGGTTGTACAGTACATGAGAAAGAATCAGGACTTCACTAGCAAAGGCTTCATGCTTTAAATTACTCTGATCACATTTGATTTATTTTGTAAATTATAAATCCATATGCATGAACTTTTAAGGTTTACTTTCGTGTGTTTTTTTTTTTTTTTTTTTTCTTTTCTTTTTCTGCTTCTGGCTTTGGGAGACTATCTGCAAGATGAATATTTGATGAACAATGACTGATCATTCAATGGCATCTGTTGGACAACCAGAAATACACTTTAAATCCAAAGGGAACATATTCCAGGACACCTCACATTCTGCCTCAGTATCCCTCTTTCCCCCTGATGCTGTCTCGGGTGGCGTTACAGTCAGGCAGTGTACTTCTCCTTTTTTGTCATCTGTTCTGTAAGCCTCCTGCTGGGAACACAGATAGCAGTCAACAGGCAGGGTTGAGAACATCTGGCCACACACCCTAAGCCTCAGCATGACTCAGCATGACTCAGATGGCTGTGTTAGAGGCAGGAGTAGACCCTCGCCCTTAAGGCTAAGCAGACTGAGAAGATAGGGAGCAGGGCATTGACTCAGATCTAGAGGTGGCCCCGAGCATGAATGCCTATGGGAAGGCAGCAGTGGAGGTTTAGATAAAATGAATTATGAATTAAAGGGAAATTGGAGCTTATTGGAGATGAGACAGTTGGAGGGGATAGAGGGGCCTGGGCTTGTAGGCAGAAGAGTCATTTAGTAAACGTTTTCAGCGAAGCTGTTATGTGGTAGAAACTATTTTCAGTGCTTGAATAATAAGGAAGACATGTATCTTGCTTTCCAGGAGTCCTGGTCAGAAATAGTATATAATATTACAATATTTTATGTATTCAAGAGAGATATATGTGGGAGGGGAAAATTATGACTCTCTAATTTTCTTCTCTGCAAGCAGAATAATAGTTAATTAACTTTTCTGTTGTTATCATTTTGCTATGTATATGTATGGGCTTCCCTGGTGGCTCAGTGGTAATGCCTGCCAATGCAAGAAATGTGAGCTTGATCCCTGGGTCAGGAAGATCCCCTGAAGAAGGAAATGACAACCCATTCCAGTATTCTTGTTTGGAAAATTCCATGGACAGAGGAGCCTGGCAGGCTATAGTCCATGGAGTCACAAGGAGTGGGACATGACTTAGTCATAAACAACAATGCTGCATGGTAGCAGGTTCTATGTATCATGCATGAAGCATGATGGAGAATGGGTATTCTCCATTACGAGAAACCCATTCATCTCTCAATGCTCACCTTACATTTTTTTAATCCTGTAAGATCTTTTGGTACATTATTTACTCTCCCAAAATAAAGACAGCATGAAGCCCAAACTGACCTTGGAGAAGTTACATATAAAGCAGGGTCCTGCCCTGGTAACATTTGTGAGGACTCCTTGTCAGAGCTCTGCAAAGGGAGTTTCAGGGAGCTTGCAGACCTCCTCACTTTTTGTTCTCTTAGCTCATCACCACAGTGCTGCCCCTGGTGTGGTTTAGTGTCCTGAGTGCTTGGCACTAATTAAGATGTCACAAAGACCTGAATAAATAGACATGCCTGTCTTTTAGGTTCATTGACTTTAATACACTCTCATCCTTAACCAAACTTGCTGCTTGGCCAAGGGGTCAAGAGGTCATTTGGACGCGTATGGACTTAACCTACAATCCAATAATCTCTGCAGTCCAAGCTAGGGCCTCTTTTTAAATTGAACCTGTTTCCAATTCTTTTTCTTCTTTCCTTTCAAACTTTCCTACAGAGAGATACACCCATGTGGAGAAGATATGGTCTGCAACTATGGCTTGAACCCTAATCTTCAGTCTCCATGGTAAAAATGGTAGGGAATAGGGTCAGTTTAGCCTGCTTCTATTCCTTGGGTCCACAGTGGATGTCCACGTTGATGTTTCATTGTAGAAAGAGCAGAGTCTTTAGCAGCAAGAGAACTGGGCCTGCATCTTAACCTCACTACTTACCAGCTCTATGAGCTTGGACAGTTTATTTCATCTCTTTGATCTTCAAGTCACCCACACTTTAAAAAAGACAATGTCATATAGACAATAGGTGAGCCCAGAACACCTGGGTTCAGATTAAAAATTGGCTACTTATTCAAGACAGTTTCTTACATTTTCTGTGCCTTGGTTTCCTCATCAGCTGAGAAACATTAGTGCACTTCTGAATATTGGTAGAGGATAAACTAAGTTAATTCATATAATGAACTGAAGTTATATCTTAGCATATATGAAAAACTCAAGAAGTATCACTTATCATTAGCATGAATTATGGGGTCGTGAAGAGTCAGACATGACTTAGCAACTGAACAATGACAACATATTTCAGGATATATACTTTACAGAAGTACCATATTAAATGAGACTATTTAAATACCTAGAATAGTACCTGACTTGTAGAAAGATTTCAGTAAGTGTTAACTCCCATCCTCTTTTAATTTTCCCCTAGTCTAAACCTCTTCTGTTTCTTCCTGTGGTCTCTACTTCCTTAATCATCCTGTTTCCTGTTCAGCTTCTGGTCAGATTCTTAGTGGACCTCTTATGCTTCAGGATCTAGGGCTGTATATGCTCCATGTGAAGTGAGATATTCTTTCTTTTTTTTTTTTTGCTATTATACAGGTATGCTTTATTTTATTTATTTTTAATATAAATTTATTTATTTTAATTGGAGGCTAATTACTTTCTTAAAGAGCAAAGTTGCTGTTAGCTGCCTTCGTCCGCACCTATGCCTTCAGGAGTTTCAGCCTGAAAGCTAAGCTCTGGACTTTGACCACAGTACCTGGGAAGATGGCCTGACTGGGGAAGGGGAAGTCTCTGCTTATACAGAATCTCAGGCCATTGTTCAATGATGTCTTGGGCCTTGAGACAGTCTGCGCATCTTTACATGTGGTTGGTGTTATTTTCAAGAACTTACCTGTTGCTTTGAGACGTCTGGTCCCTAGTGAGCCCATAGCTCTAGCCTGAACTGCTGTCATTGGTCCTGACACTGTGTCTTCAATAACCCCATAAGATAGATATAATTATTATCCTTATTTTACAGATTTCAAGACTGTGTTCAGAGGCACCAAGGCCCCCTTATTTGGCTGGAGTGTCTCACATGGTGGTAAAAAGTAAAATGCTGTGGTGCTGGGCCTCACTCCCCTTTCCCCTGCTCACTTCTGTTCTCACGGTCTATCTGCCCTGAGACTCGCAACTCCACCCAGAGCCGCCAACCTGACCTGACCACCTATCTGACCCAACAGACCTGTAGCCCTTCTGGGCTATGATAGCCAGCAACTAGTCCTGGCCCTGCCCTCTCTGTGACCTCTGATAGACACATCTTGCATCCCAGCTCCCAGAGTCCCTGCGGAGACCTCAGGTTTGCTGAGTAAAGTTTGCTGAAGTTCAAACCCAGAGCAGTTCCTGCTCCCAGAGTTATAGTCCCAGACTTCTCCAGGCCTTCCTCCTGCATCCAGAGCCCCATTCCTCTGCTCTTCTAGGCCTATCCATCTCACGCTCCTCAGCAGTGCAGCAAAGGGCTTGTGAGCAGTGGATTCAAAGTCTGATTTGGGTCCTAGAACTAGTGATGCATCTTACATGTCTGACTTCAGGCAACATGCCTTGACTCCTCTTAGGTTAGTCTTAGTCTCCTCATCTCAAAATAAAGATGATGATCTTATCCATTTTACAGAGTTTATGTGGGATTAGAATAAAATATGACACACTCTGAAGCAGCAGCTTATTTAATTAGACTTTAGAATATAGAAGTTCTCAAAAAATAGTAGCCTTTATCATCCATTAATCCTGTCTACCTTCTTGTACAACTCTCCTACTCATTCCCCATCTCCTTATTTCCCCACATTCCTCTTCATTCTCTCTTACTTATAGTGATTTCAGATGTTTAAAATGGGATTTTGGGGATAAGCCATTAACAAGTGAATTATTTCTTGAAGGATCCATACTCATCAAATGGGTCATCTCAGCAGCATTCAAGGGGAGGAGAGGGGATGAAAGTCAATAGCAGGAGCCCAGGAGGGAACCCCAGGCAGCTGTACTCAAGGAACTGAGAGTAGGAAGCTCAGGACCAGTCTCTGGATGCTGGGCTCGTAGGAAACTGCTTTAGGGAAATGGGACACAGACTGAGAAAAGTAGTTTCAGACTGGAGATAAGGACATTTTGATAGGACTGACTCAAGAGAGGGTCTCTAGAGGTTTGGAGCAAAGGGATCCTTGTCACACTAAGAAAACCTGCTCCTTGTGGGCACTTGTCTCTTTCCTGTGCATATCCTATGGGGCTCCTGATTTTAGGTCAGGCTTCACAAAGCCGTAACTTCCCATCAGCTGGACCCCTGAACCGGAAGAAAATATTCTGGTTTTCACTTGGAAGTCATTTTTTGCTCTGGTTCCCTCTTTTCCTCAGCATATCCACTTGATAATTTGATTCATCCAATGAAGAAGTGAGGGGAAAGCCTTCTCTCATGTGTGTCCATCACTGTGTGTATGATAGGGAAGAAGAGAATAAAATATAACAGCCCAGACCTTCATAGAGCTATGCGACTCTAAGAATTCATCAAGGACAATCTTCAGCTTACCCTGTTTCATACAGTCATGGTGAAGCACTTCCTCTTACAGGGAGAGGCACTCATGGCTTTTCCACTGAGCCCTTGTTTTTGTTAAAAAACATAATATTTACAAAGTTCTTATGCAAATGAAAATTCTTCAATCCCGTGTCACATAATAATACTCAAATCCCTGTTTCAGAAGATAACCTTCCCATATTGGAATAGTCATTTTTTACTATTGTCAAAAATATTAGTCAATATTTTTAAACCAAAATTGCATGCATTGCAATATGGTGACATACCAGTGACCCAGAGAGTCACAGTCCTTGACTTCACAAAGCCAGCTACTTAAATGAAGACAATAATCATAACCACCACCCTTCCTCCACTTGTATACTCTTCTTTCTAGTATACTCTTCCTTCTCTCTTAGTATACTCAGGGAAATACGTTAAATGATGTAAGTTACACAAAATCCTTGCTGAAATGTCTGGCACATTAGTAAGCTTTCAATAAATGCCAGTTGTCTTATTATTACTGTTACAAATGCACTGGTGTGAAGTGCAGAATAAAACAGTGGCTGGCTCAATAAAGACAGCAAAAGACTCTAGAGCACTTAGCATATATAAGCCACAAACTTTGAACATATTTACTCTCTCAATGTCACAACAATCTTCTGAGGATGTTAAAACCCCATTTTACAGGTGTGAGGATTGGGTCATACAGCTAGTAACTGGTGCTGAGTTCAGCCACTCAGACCACCTGACTCGATAATCCGTGCTCTTAATCACAGCTCTCTACCCTCTAAGACTTCCTTGAAGTAAATGGTTCAATCTCTGAAGTGAGTTAGTGGAGGCAGCTAAGTGGGGAGGGTGTCAAGTTCTTTCCTAGATGTGTGAGCAGAGAATGGAAGAAGAGCATGCTCTCTTCTCCCCTCAGCAACCAGCACACACACACTAGTACCAGAGGGTTTGCTTAGGAGAATTTCCTAGCTGAATGAGAGGACCTGAGGGAGTCTTGCTAGTTGAGAAGTATAGGGTTCAATAACACTCCTGGTTAAAGTGTTGAGGGAACTTACAAATTTAACCAGCAGAAATTCTCTGTTGGTAGAATAACAATTTTATCTGCACTGTGCACTAAGTGACTTTGTCCGTGTCCAAAAGAGAAATCTGAAGCACAGGGAAAGATGAGGACTTTCTCAGTGTGATGTAATTTGTCATGGAATTGCCCAGGCTAGGAATCAAAGCTCCTGACTTGCTCTCCAGGGCATTTTCCCTAAGGTCCTTGGCCTTGAACTGTTCTCTTTCTGAGAGAAGGAATAAATGGAACCTAAAATATCTTAGGGTAGTTTAGTGCCATGGGCGGAGTTCCTGAGGAAGGAGGCTTGGCATACGCAAAGGTGTGATCAAGCCTCATCTTAGGGTAGCTTCCATGCTACAGCCAGGCTGTGTGGGATCAGTGGTTCAGTTCAGTTCAGTTGCCCATTTGTGTTCAACTCTTTGAGACCCCACGGACTGCAGCACGCCAGACTTCTCTGTCCATCACCAACTCCCGGAGCCTGCACAAAATCATGTCCATTGCGTCGGTGATACCCTCCAACCATCTCATCCTCCATTGTCCTCTTCTTCTCCTGCTTTCAATCTTTTCCATCATCAGAGTCTTTTCCAACAAGTTGACTCTGCATCAGGTGGCCAAAATATTGGAGTTTCAGCTTCAGCATCAGTCCTTCCAATGAATATTTAGGACTGGTTTCCTTCAGGATTGACTAGTTGGATCTCCTTGCAGGGTAAGGGACTCTCAAGAGTCTTCTCAAACAGCACAGTTCAAAAGGATCAGTTCTTCAATGCTGAGCTTTCTTTATAGTCCAACTCTCACATCCATACATGACTACAGGAAGAGCCATAGCTTTGACTAGATGGACCATTGTTGGTAAAGTAATGTCTCTTCTTTTTAATGTGCTGTCTATGTTGGTCACAGCTTTTTTTCCAAGGAGAAAGGGTCTTTTAGTTTCATCACTGCAGTAACCATCTACAGTAATTTTGGAGCCCCAAAATAAAATCTCTCACTGTTTCCATTGTTTCCTCATCTATTTGCCATGAAGTGATGGGACCTGATGCCATGACCTTACTTTTCTGTATGTTGAGCTTTAAGCCAACCTTCTCACTCTCCTCTTTTACTTTCATCAAGAGGCTCTTTAGCTCCTCTTTCTTTCTGCCATAAGGGTGGTGTCATCTGCATATCTGAGGTTATTGTTATTTCTCCTGGCAGTCTTGATTCCAGCTTGTGCTTCCTCCCGCCCAGCGTTTCTCATAACGTACTCTGCATGTAAGTTAAATAAGCAGGGTGACAATATACAGCCTTTACATACTCCTTTCCCAATCTGGAACCAGTCTTGTTCCATGTCCAGTTCTAACTGTTGCTTCCTGACCTGCATACAGATTTATCAAGAGGCAGGTCAGGTGGTCTGGCATTTCCATCTCTTTCAGAATATTCCACAGTTTGTTGTGATCCACACAGTCAAAGGCTTTGGTGTAAAAATAAAACAAAAGTAGATGTTTTTCTGTAACTCTTGCTTTTTCAATGATTGCGGATGTTGGCAATTTGATCTCTGGTTCCTCTGCTTTTTGTAAATCCGGCTTGAACATCCAGAAGTTCACAGTTCACATACTGTTTAAGCCTGGTTTGGAGGATTTTGAGCATTACTTTTCCAGCGTGTGAGATGAGTACAACTGTGCGGTAGTTTGCAGACTATTTCAATGACAACATGCGGACCCTGACTGTAGGATAGTAAATATAGACAATATATAGTTAATCTTCCCTGGTGACTCAGATGGTAAAGAATCTGCCTTCAGTGCAGGAGGCCCAGATTTGACCCCTGAGTGGAGAAGATCCCCTGGAGAAGGGAATGGCTACCACTCCAGCATTCTTGCCTGGGACAGCCCATGGACAGAGGAGCCTGGCAGGCTACAGGCCATGAAGTCCCAAAGAGTCAGATACCACTAACACTTTCCAATCCAACAAAAGTGATGGATGCAGCCTTAGGATGAAGGTCAGAATTTAATTTTCAATAATAAAAAGATAGGTTTTTCTTTCTTGGGCTCCAAAATCACTGCTGATGATGACTGCAGCCATGACATTTGAAGATGCTTGCTTCTTGGAGAAAAGCTATGAAAATATTAAAAAGCAGAGACACTACTTTGCCAACAAAGGTCCATATAATCAAAGTTATGACTTTTCCAGTAGTCATGTATGGATGTGAGAGTTGGAGACATAAAGAAGGCTGAGCACCGAAGAACTGATCCTTTTGAATTGTGATTTTGGAGAAGACTCCTAAGAGTCCCCTGGACAGCGAGGAGATCAAACGAGTCAATCCTAAAGGAAATCAACCCTGGATATTCACTGGAAGGCCTGATGCTGGAACTGAAGCTCCAACAGTTTGGACACCTGATGCAAAGAGCTGACCCATTGGAAAAGACCTTGATACTAGGAAAAATTGAAGGAAGGAGGGGAAGGGGATGACAGAGGATCAGACAGTTGGATGGCATCACCAACTCAGTGAGTTTGAGCAAGCTCTGGGAGACTATGAGCACAGGGCTGCTGTGTTGCAATCTGCGGGGTCACAAAGAGTCAAACATGACTGAGTGGCTGAATAATAACAACAAATCAAAAGGAACTTAAAGATTAAGACTTCAAGTTTTCTGACAGTTGGCACTGGACTAGAATGAGTCATCTGAGGCCTTGTATTTCCTGTTTAGCTACCCTCAGGTAGAAATCTCTGCAGAGAACTAGTGGTCCCCCAAACCGTGCCCTAAGATAATATTTTTCCTTATGCAAAACGTCCAAGCAAGTCCTTTTCCTATTTCCTGAAATCAGCAGACAATGACTCTGGCCCACCTTCAGGGAAAGGGAAGATTTGAGGGGTTTGAGATGGTGACTTTGGGGGTTCACAATCTTCTTTGTCCAACAAGTTTAACACTCCTGTCTACTTCCACAGCTAACACAGTAGGTGAGAGACTGAAAGTGCTGAGATCCTGGGATCTCAGATGTAGGAAAGAGGAGATATTAGTGTTCATTCCCTATTTCTTCTTTTTTAAAAATTGAACTAATTGATTTACAGTATTATATCACTTTCAGGTGTAGAGCATAGTGATTCAGTATTGTTACAAGTCATGTCTATTCAAAATTATTGCAAGAGAGTGGCTATATTTCCCTGTGCTATACTATATGTCCTTGCTGCTTGTCTATTTTATACAAAATAGTTTATATTGGGTTGACTAAAAGTTTGTTCATGTTTTGCTATAAAATCTAATGGAAAAACCCAAAGTAAGTTTTTGCTAATGCAGTTATCTCATAATCCTACTTCCTTAATTCATCCCTCCCTTCCCTCTTCCCTTTGGTAACCTGTGAGTTACCTTCCCTTTCTGTATCTGTGAGTCTGTTTCTTTCTTGTATATGTACTCATTTGTATTACATTTTATATTTCACATATAAGTGATCTCATACCAGTCATTCATTCCCTATTGACATTATTAACATGCTCCTGAAACTTTTTAGTCCAATTATCTTGGAAGTATGAGTTTTGGGTCAGAAATTGTTTCTAATTTTTTAATTGAAGCGTAATTGACTTACAGAATTTTGTGTTCTTTCTGTCATGCATCAACAAGAATCAGCCATAGGTACACCCATGTCCCTCCCTCCCAGACCTTCCTCCCATCTCCCTCCCCATCCCACCCTTCAGTCTGTCATAGAGCCTCTGTTTGAGTTCCCTGAGTCACACAGCAAATCAAATTAAAAAAAAAATATTTTGGCTTCCTTTGACACCAGAATTTAACCTAGGCACTAATGAATTAAGGCCCAATATCTCAGATCTGAGACCTAGTCTTTCAGTCCCCTCCCTTCATCCCTGTCCCCACTACCACAGACTATGCAGTCTAGTTTCCCACATTGCATCCAGAGTGCGATGGATAAGGCTTGCCCTTGGAAAACCACCTCAGTGATCATGGTATATCTCCTGCCAGGTAAATATAACGCTGGGACTTTTCAAACAGGGTAAGGAGACAATCATGAAGGGAAGATTTAATTCATCTATCTATTCATCTATTCGCCACCTATCTATCTATAATATTCATTCATTCATAAATGTAAGCAAAACACTTAGCAGATAGTATGAAAGTGCTCAGGTCCTTGTGTGTGTGTGCTTTTGTGTCTGGGTTTAACTTAGGTGAAAGTACAACTCTGCTGCCCCCCTGTGGTCTTCAAACTATCCTGCAAGTCTCTGCCAACTGCTTAGCTTGATTTTGAGATGCTAGGTAAAACCTGCCGTCTCTGTGTTTAAATTTCCTCAGGATAATAACTTTCAAAATAGAATAATCATATCATATGTAGGAGGGAATTTTAAAAAATTAGATGAACTTCAGTTTGAGTTCAGTCTTTGAAACAAATTTATGGCACATAGAAATTTAATTAACATGTATGAGTCCAGAAGTCTTCAGGATGAGATTTGTATAATAGGATCTTGGGAGATCCTATTATACAAATTAAATCTTAATTTCTGATGCATTTACATACTTCCTGTAGTTCCTAGCATAAACTAAGACCCCTATAAATATTATCTTTTAATATATATATTTTAAGCACCTTTAGCATATTATTTGGGCTTCCCTGGTGGCTCAAATGGTAAAGAACCTGCCTGCAAAGCAGAAGATCCAGGTTTGTCCCCTGGGTCAAGAGGATCCCCTTGAGAAGGGCATGCCTGGAGAATTCCATGGACAGAGGACTTGGCAGGCTACAGTCCATGGGACTGCAAAGCGTCAGACACAACTGAGTATGTCATTTTAATGATTTGAGTTTTACACGCAATATTTCTCTTAGTCATTAATACACTATGCAGAAATCATTTATCCCCATTTTCTAAGTGACTAAAGTATAAATCAAAATATGTAAGAAAATATTTAAACATTATATAGCTAGAAAATAATTTTATTTATAGAATACTCCAACAATACAAACACTCAGAAACTGAAAATTGATAGTTCTTCTCCTACAGTCCTAATCTCATTCCTCTTCCTACAGGAAACCAGCCTTAGCAGTCTGGTGTGAATCCTTCCAGAATGTATTTCTGATTCATGGGGATGGGTGTGGGAGAGAGGGAGAGAGAGAGAAAGAGGAACAGAGGGGTTAGGAAAGAGATTCAATATTTGTTTATCTCTTGAAAAAGCTCTTCCTATTATGTTAAATTGAAGGTAATATTTCCTTTTTGAAATCTGGAATAAATAGAGACAGATTAATATCTAAAATCATTTGAGAGTCTGTGACATTGTGAAAATGTAATTTGATATTTTACTATCCTTTGCTTTACTATTAGAAATGGGAAAGAGAGTGTAGCCATTTCCTCAGGGGACATTACCGGGCAAAAGGAAGCTGAAAGAGGCACTCAAATACCTTGTCTCTGCAAGGTGGGGGCACCTACCTCCAGTCAAGAGACCTCTTCAACAGTTGCTTCATAGGAGGCTCCACCCATCATAACCTGGTAACTACGTCAGTATGTCCGTCCCTCTGATGGCCATAGCAACAGCAGCAGCCTACTTTTCTAAACAAATCTTCCAGATATATATTGGAGAGTATTAACACCCTGATGAGATAAAAATATATCGTTTGTCCTTTTTTATCATCATGATTACCACAGATATTCTGTCTTTCTTGTGGTCACTCTGGTTACACTGAAGGTCATCAGCTGTGAAACATTAAATCAGAGAAAAGGTAACCTCATGCTTACAGATTTAAGCTGAAACAGTTAAGCAGAGTGAATTAAAATCATGGCATCCACTCCCATCTCTTACAAATATTTTTCAGAAAGTGTGAAATAAGTCTTCTCCAAATTAGTGCATAGAGAAGAATAGTGGACAGTGGACCCCATATTAGGATAAGCAACTCTAGCATAAACCTACACCAATTTTTAGTCCAGACACAAAGACAGGCTATGTGGATCATGTCATGGAGGCAAGAGGGGAGAATTGATGGGAGCAAGAAACAAAAAGCCGTTTGATCTGGAATAGTAGAGAAGAACATAACAACAGCTGATTGTGAGCTAACAGTGCAAAGGAGATCCTGGTAAAGAGATGGAGGCCTAAGGCAGGGAGTAGCAGACAACCACGTGGTAGTCAAAGGACTTGGCCGTCAGGAAAAGGATCCCATAAAGAGTAATCTAAGGATGGAGCAATATTAGACTTAGGCTTAGAAGATAAACTCAGAGGCATTAAAACACAGGATTCCATGACTGTGGGGAGGATGGTTAGGTTAAGCTGTTTTTCAGTCGCTAAGCCATGCCCTACTCTTTGCAACCCCAGGGACTAAAGCATACCAGGGTTACCTGTCCTTCACTATCTCCCAGAGTTTACTCAAATTCATGTCCATTGAGTTGGTGATGCTATCCAACCATCTCATCTTCTGCAACCCTCTTCTCCTTTGCCTTCAATCTTTCCCAGAACCAGGGTCTTTTCCAATGAGTTGACTCTTCACATCAGGTGGCCAAAGTATTGGAGCTTCAGCTTCAGCATCAGTCCTTTAGTGAATATCCAGGGCTGATTTCCTTTAGGACTGAGTAGTTTGATATCCTTGCAGTCCCAGGGACTCTCAAGAGCCTTCTCCAGCATCACAATTCAAAAGCATCAATTCTTCAATGCTCAGCTTTCTTTAAGATCCAACTCTCACATCCCTAAATGACTACTGGACAAACCATAGCTTTTACTATATGGACCTTTGTTGGCAGAGTGATGTCTCTGCTTTTTAATACATTGTCTGGATATGTCATAGCTTTCCTTCCAAGGGGATAGCACCTTTTAACTTCATGGCTGTAGTCAACATCAACAATGATTTTGGAGAAATAAAATTTCTCACTGCTTCTACTTCCCCCCTGCCCCCTTCTATTTGCCATGAAGAGATGGGAGTGGATGCCATGATTTTAGTTTTTTGAATGTTGAGTTTTAAGCTAGCTTTTTCATTCTCCTCTTTCACCCTCATCAAGAGCTTAAGTTCCTCGTAATTTTCTCCCATTAGAGCAGTATCATTTGCATATCTGAAGTTGCTGATATTTCTCCTGGCAATCTCAATTCCAGCTTGTGATTCATCCAGCCTGGTATTTCACAAGATGTACTCTGCATATACATTAAAAGGGCAGGGTGCCAATATACGGCCTTGTCATACTTCTTTCCCAATTGTGAATCATTAAGTTGTTCCACATAAGGTTCTAACTGTTACTTATTGATTCTCATATAATTTTCTCAGGTGAAGATAATGACCAGATGCATCTATCTCACATGGAGAGAAATATAGGCTCACTAAAAAAGTGTTTCCTGATGTTGGCCAAAACTGCAGCACTGCCCACTGGGACATGTAACAGAATGAGCTAACAGAATGAGATAGAGATGCTGGCAGAGAGGGCTAAGTATGCCTGTGAGACTGACTAGGAGCTTCTTAGTGTTAGTCACTGTGGATGTGACTGGTAAAGGAACCACAGAGGCCTTTGCCTTAAAGTCACTCAGAAATCTGGGCCATAGTTCAAATCTCAGATGCATAAGAATGGAACAATGGATTTAGATAAAGCTCATTGGTTCCTTACATTCTATGAATGTTGATCAATTTAGGTGAACTTGAGAAAATGGGCAAATGTGGGGGAAAACTAAGAAACTAAGAAAATTTTTTTCATTTTTGGAGGTCTGGAAGTGATGGTCATTTTATCCTAAGTGAGAACTTTAAATGGCATTGTAATAAAAAGTAGGATTGCAGTAAAAGCAAACAAAAAAGGCATAAACAAATACAAATGCACAATATCTGGCACACAATTTGCCTCAATAATTTTGGGCAGTTTCTCATAAATTAGTGTTTATTCATTGCTTATGTCACAGGCAGATACTGATTATTAGGTAGTTCTCCTGGGTGCTCACCTCCAAGCAGAGACACAGTATTTGAATTCTCTACCTCAGAATTCCTTTATTCCTCCCAATGGGAGGAGAGAGGTATGGGGACAAATGATGTGATGACACCCCTGATTTTGCCAGGAACACACTATTACCTTCATATTCCTTTATCCAAACCAGTCACAGGGCCAGCTTAATCAAAGGGCTGATGGATCTGATAGAGAGCACATAGATTTCAGGACCCTGAAGGAAAAGGCAACCCACTCCAGTGTTCTTGCCTGGAGAATCCCAGGGACGGGGGAGCCTGGTGGGCTGCCGTCTATGGGGTCGCACAGAGTCAGACACGACTGAAGCGACTTAGCAGCAGCAGCAGCAGCAGCAGCACACTGTCTCTGCCACACTGGTCACTAGCATTTAGCATTATCTAAAAATCTTCTTGGTTCCAGAAAGAATTAAGTCACTAAAGGGAAGTTCCCAGTAATGTACAGAGATTTCTGACTGGAGTACAACATATGCTAATATATAAAAACGTTGCAAGTTAAGTAATGAACGATTTGAGAATTTCAAAGTTCATAGAACATTTAGAGGCTTTATACAATCATCTGCATTTTACCTGGATATTTAAAATGCTAGTAAATAGATGTGTTGCTTTTTTTCAGATATTTTTAGCACTGGGCAATCTTCGAGATAGTCTGTTCCCTTTGTGTACAGCTCTGATTGTTGAAAAGTCTTTCCTATATTGATCTAAAAATGTGCCTCCTTATAACTTTCCACAATATATTTTAGTTATTTTATATAAAGAAACTCATATTAGTTTTGCTCAAAATGCCACTCTGTTACTACCTATCTTAGTTTCTTTTTCTTTTTCTGTAAGTTTCTTTTTTTTTTTTAATTTTAATTTTAATTTTACTTTACAATACTGTATTGGTTTTGGCATACATTGACATAAATCCACCATGGGTGTACATGAGTTCCCAAACATGAACCCCCCTCCCACCTCCCACCCCATATCATCTCTCTGCATCATCCCCGTGCACCAGCCCCAAGCATCCTGTATCCTGCATCAAACATAGACTGGCGATTCATTTCTTACATGATATTATACATGTTTCAATGCTATTCTCCCAAATCATCCCACCCTCTCCCTCAGAGTCCAAAAGTCCGCTCTACACATCCGTGTCTCTTTTGCTGTCTCGCATACAGGGTCATCATTACCATCTTTCTAAATTCCATATATATGTGTTAGTATACTGTATTAGTGTTTTTCTTTCTGGGTTACTTTACATAAAGTTCCGTTCTAATCTGTTCTCAGTTTCTATCTATGATCAGATCTTTGTCACTCTTATTTTGTTTTCCCCTCTCCAATTCTTTCGTATGTGTAGAATGCTAACCTCAATTCATATTTAATAACAGGTTAATGGGTGCATTTTCAGCACTCAAAGACAGATTTAGGCTTAAATGTCTAGCCAGTATAAATATTACCTTTAAAATGTATTTGTTGTATTCATCTGTTCCATCATGGTAACATGATGAGGAGATATGGAAAGGGAATTTCTGATACATTTTCTCTTTTAAAGTCACTTCATATTAATTAACTATTTCTTATCTGCCCCTGGCAGTGTGAGCTGACCCTCTTGTCTATGGTCCCAGAAGCTTTTGATAAATAGGCTGCATTTCTTATAGCTCATTTCAACATATTTCAATTTTGTATTTCATGCATTTCTCCCTAATTAGGCTCCAATATTAAATTAAAGATTGTATTTTATTCCCCTTTGTTTCTCCAGTACCTACTGTAGGATCTGAGGCAGTTTAGACACTTAATGAGTTTTGGTGAATGGATAAACTTTAAGTGATCCCTCAGTTTGTATTAGATATACACTATGATGCACACTTTCCACTGAGACTCAGGGCAGTAGAGATACCCAGGCATTTAGACATTACCGAGGAATAGACATCTGTATGCTGAAAGTGTTTGATACCTCTAGACACACCAGGAGATGTAGGAGCAAACAGGCACACTTTTACACACACACACTGTTCATAAATATAGCCTCTTCACGCAGGCAAGCATCATGTGAGTCTTACATATACTCTCATAATCATTGCCTTATCAACCTTCTTCTCCTTCTTTATAGGCCCACCGACTCTCATACATATTTAGGATATGATACTTTGATTCATGTACCCATCGCCCAAGTCTTCAGCAAACATTCAAGGTCCTTTTTAAGTGTGATAAATAGATTGAATATTCTACTTATTCCCATCTGCCCAGAACCCCAGAGAGGCAAAGCACTCCCTTCACTTGCACCACAAATTCTCTTTGTATATTTGTATCTTATTAAGTTTCACAATGTATGATTTGGGATAAAATAGTTAACTTCAGGAAATTAACCCAGGATATTCACTGGAAGGACTGATGCTGAAGCTGAAGCTCCAATACTTTGGTCACCTGATGCTAAGAACTGACTCTGATGCTAAGAAAAGACCCTGGTGCTGGGAAAGATTTAAGGCAGGAGGAGAAGGGGACAATGGAGGATGAGATGGTTGGATGGCATAACCAATTCAGTGAACATGAATCTGAGCAAACTCTGAGACATAGTGATGGATAGGGAAGCTGGTGTGCTGCAGTCCATGGGGTCGCAAAGACTTGGACATAACTTAGCAACTGAACAACAACTTAAGTAACCCACCTACATCTTAGTCCCTTCATCTGTGTATTGGGGATTGTAATGAAAAGTAATTCAATTTTCATGCAGCTTAATTAGATAAAAAGACATTGAGTAGCAAAAGTAAGATCTGACCACATAATTGACTTTATCCTATTAATGTTAGTACATCCTGAAATCATGTTAGAATCTAGGTTTATACCTAAGCTTTTCAAGCCACCTTAAAAATACCTGTATTTTCCACTTATAAGTTACAGCGTTGAGTCTTATTCTTAAATGCAGTACCTATGCTTATCCCTATTACAATTCACTTTGCTAGTTTTGTTCCCTTCCCTATCTGTCAACAATACTTTTGAATCCAGCTGTTCAACAGTGATAACATTTGATAATCATGCTAAGAGGCTTGGGTGGGCTATCAGAGGAGTCAAGGCTACTGAAGGCTATAAGGGGAATCAGTAAGAAGTCAGATAAACGAAGTGGTAGGAGAAGGTTGTCATGGAGGAGTATACAAAAGATGGAGAGAAAATAAAGAAAGGAAGAAAATTATTCATGTAATATAGTGACACCAAGGTACCTGTGATTTCTATAAGGTGTGTGAGCAAGAGAGGTACCAAGATAGGAGGATCTAGCACTTAAGACTTAGATGTGGGAGATTTCTGGCTAAGAGAAAATGACAGATGAGGCTTTCCCATGTTGAAGTTGCTGGAATACTCTTAGAGAGCTCTCTGACTGGATAGGCATCAGTATGGAGAGTCTCTGAGGTGAGGCAGAGAGAACCTAGACTGGACTTGTTATATCCTGGGCTTCGTACATAAGATCTAATCAGAACATAGGATGTGGGGTGGAGGTCCAAGTAGAAGAACCAGCTTAGAAATACAAAGAAATGACAATTTTCGGAGAGCAATGAGCATTACCTTTTTAGAGCACATGTTCAGAGCTAGCCTAGCTCCATATAGAAGCATAGAAACAACAGCAGATGAATGTTAATTAGCATAACCTATAACATTAGCAACAGACTGTAGGCTATATTTCTTTTTTTAAACTTTTATTGAAGTACAGTTGATTTACAATCTTGTGTTAGGTTCAGGTGTATAGCAAGGTAATCCAGATATAAATGTATATTTGTTTTTAGATTCTTTTCCTTAATAGGTTATTATAAGATACTGAGTATAGTTCTCTGTGCTATGTAGTAATAGGTCCTTGTTGGTTACTTTTTTTATATATAGTACTGTATATATTTTAATCCCAACTCTTAATTTATCCCTCCACCACTTTACATATTTCTCTCTAGCTTGATGAAAACTTTTGTATTTTTGCTGACTATTTCAACCAAAATGAACAGCAAAAAGACAAAGAAAGATTTTGAAGAAAGTTGAAGGAAAAACCTATTAAATCAGTGCATAGTGTTACTTTTCCCAGGTTTTCTGTCTTCATTAGCAGAAAAATTTTGTAAAGTAAAAATGCTCTGACATCTTCTCTGTCAGAAGGAAGTGAGGAGAGATGGATACAGGAGCTGAAACATTAGGAAGCAAATTAGAAAAATGGAAAGAAGAAAATTAGTATATTGATGCTTATTAGGATAAAGGAAAGGTGTGATAGGGGATCTGACTTCACAACTAACTGATAGGAAATTGGTTAGTTGCTATTGAGTTTTTAATTGTATCCATTTCCCTTTAATAAAATAAAACATATGGATTTGCTAAGGGAAACTGAAGTTTCAGGAGTAAGTTTCTAAAGCTGTATACATTTGCTAGTTTTCCTCACTTATAAAACAACATCGTTTCTAAGAAAGATTCAAAACATAGATATGGGCAGATGATAAAAGTATCACTATAATTCTATTTTATAGAGCACACAAAATGTACCTCCAATTGCACATATGTTTTTCAGACCGACCAAGTTTGAACCAGGCTATGTTGTTGTTCAGTCACCAAGTTGTGTCCAACTCTTGTGACTCCATGAACTGCAGCATGCCAGGCTTCCCTGTCCCTCACCATCTCCCAGAGTTTGCCTAAGTTCATGTTCGTTGAATTGGTGATGCCATTCAACCATCTGATGTTGATGCTGAAACTCCAATATTTTGGTCACCTGATGCAAAGAGCTGACTCATTTGAAAAGACCCTGATGCTGGGAAAGACTGAGGGCAGGAGGAGAAGGGGACAACAGAAGATGAAATGGTTGGATGGCATCACCGATCCAACCATGGATGACTTTGGGTGAACTCCGGGAGTTGGTGGTGGACAGGGAGGCCTGGTGTGCAAAGGGGTCGCAAAGAGTCAGACATGACTAAGCAACTGAACTGATCTGAACTGATCTTGCTATGAAACCAGATCCTTATTTGGGGCCCTTTCTACCCTTGTGCCTGCAAGGGTAGAGTGAGACCTCAGTGAGAAGTCTTTAGATGCCCTCACTGACCTGGATTTTGGTTCTTTCCCATTCTTCAGTGCCATAGTCATGAATGGAATTCTTAGCCTTATTAAAAATTTAGTCAAAACACCATTCTTTTCATCATCTTCATGAAGTCCTGGCTGATGGGAACATTTATTTTAGAAGCTCCTCTCCAGGGTGCATTCCTAATTTAGGTCACTCACTGTCCCTCCTCTGTCTTCACTCTCTGCGTCCTCCTCTTCCATGTGTCTCTCTTTACATCTTCTGCATCCTTGTTTAGACCCTTGGCTTTGGAGATCTGGGACTTTGAACAACAATCCCCAAGGTCTCTGTCTTAGCTTTTACTTAAGCCTTGTTGCTAGCAGAGTGATTAGTTATTTATATCTATTATTATGTGGGAGGAAAAAGTAAAATATTAATATTTATGAATCTGGAATGAAACAAAGTTTTTAAAGTCCTTAGAATGAGGGATGTATCCAAATTACTGGAGAGCAGGATATTTGTTTTGATGAAGTAAAAGAGCTCCCCCAACCCATCCTCTCTCTCCTAGTTTTGATATTGGACTGTGATATTAGACTGCAATCAGTGGGAGCCCTGAGCCCTGCCTCCTGGAAGGGAGCTCCCTTTTCCTGTCCCTAATTTCCCGTATCCCTCTGATTATGTCCTCCATATCCATGTTCTCTACAAGGAGACAGTGAAGGATGGATGTCATTTTCAATCACTGTAAGTAGGATACAGAAGGCAGGGATTATAATGCCAATTGTCTGGAAGCCAGGTATCTCATTTTCTTCCCATAGAGAACTGGCAACACAGTATGCACGTGATTAAGAGCATTAATGTTGGAACTTGAGTACTTTGCTAATGTTAAGACTGTGACTTTTGCTGCGCTACTATAGAAAAGTTATTCAACTTCACTGTACTTTGCATTCATTATTGCAAGAATATATGTAATTATAATTACTGTTACATAAAGTTGCTGTGACGTTTAGATGTAAATCACTTAGGACAGTACTCAATATGTAATAATGACTTAATCAATGTCAGCTATTGTTACCTCTGCCATAATCAATTACACCTATTGTTTGTATTTTGGACCATCTTTCACTATCGAAGAGTGAACTGTTTGAGAAATAGACCCCATCTTTCACAATTTAATGGCGCAAAGATACACAAGTGACTAAACCATAGAATCAATGTCATATTCCCTAATTTCTGATCCTGAAGGTAGATAATAGCAGAGACAATTTGACTATGTATCTCTGATTGATAGAGAGTAATTTTCATTTCCAGATTAAAACCACTAACTCATGAACACCAGTTTACTTAACAAAGAGCTTTTAAAAACCTAGATTTTAGTAATAGGTCTATCTACAGAATATATAGAGACAAGCACAGGGATGTATTCCTACCTTAGTTAAACCAATTATGTTTCAATATAATTATCAATTATTTTTATTTAATTATTAATATAATGAGAAAAAACACAATTGAGATAATACATTATAGATAAACCTGAGCTGACAATCAGAAGAGGCTTCAATGAACATTTTTTTAAGTAAAAAAAAATTGAAGTTAATTTACATAAAGAAATGTTAATGAATTATGAAGGTCTAACATAAAATGAATATCATGGTTTTTAATTAAAATTTAGTTGATTTGAAAGTGCTCTACTAGTTTCAGATATACACATAGTGATTCAACATTTTATAGTTTATACTCCACTTAAAGTTATTATAAAATATTGGCTATATTCCTTGTGTTGTACATTATATCCATTTCATTTATTATATACCTAGTAGTTCATACCTCTTAATATCCTTCCCCTATCTTGTTCTGCCACTCCAGCTCTCCCCATGGGTTACCACTTGTTTATTCTATCTATGAGCTATTTTTTTTGTTTGTTTGTTTTGCTATGTTCATTTGTTTGCTTTATTTTCTAGGTTCCACATGTAACAGAAAACATGCAGTATTTGTCTTTGACTTATTTCATTAAACATAATAACCTTCCAGGTCCATCCATGCCATTGCAAATAGCAAAATCTTATTCTTTTTTACAGCCTGAATAATATTTCATTGTATAATATATAAGTATGTGAAAGCCACTCAGTCATGTCTGACTCTTTGTGACCCCATGGACTGTAGTCTCCCAGGTTCTTCTGTCCGTGGAATACAGGAGTAGGTAGCCATTCCCTTCTCGGGATCTTCTCGACTCAGGGATTGAACCTGGGTCTCCCACATTGCAGGCAGATTCTTTACGGTTTGAGTCACCAGGAAAGCCTATTTTATATATATATATATATATATATATATATATACACACATATATATATATGTATGTATATGTTTGTGTGTGTATATATATACATACGCCACATATTCTTTATTCATCCATCTGTTGACGACTGTCGATGGATACTTAGGTGGCTTTCACATCTCAGCTATCATAAATAATGCTACTGTGAAAATTAGAGTGCAGTTTTGTCCCCCCAAATTAGTGTTTTCATTCTCTTAGCATGGATACCCAGGAGTGGAATTACTGGATCATATTACAGTTCTACTTTTAATTTTGGGGATTTTCCAGGCAAGAGTACTGGAGTGGGTTGCCATTGCCTTCTCTGTTAATGTTTGAGAAACCTCAAAAATTTTCTATAAAGGCTACAACAATTTACATTCCCACCAACAGCATATCAGAGTTTCCTTTCCTCCATGTCCTTGCAAACATTTATTTTTGTTTGGGGCAGAAGCACTCAGGAAGCTGGGTTTCTCAGGTGTGATGGGATGGTAGTCTGGTTTGGGGTGTGGCTGGTCCCTGAGGGCTTGAGGATGTACTACTTCTGTGCTGGTTATAATTTTTCCCCATTGTTTGCTCCTTTGTTAGAGGCTGGTTTGGGGCTGAAAGCATTGATGTCTCACTACTTTTCTGGCTTCTCTTCCTCCCAGGTTTGTGCAGGGATGGCAGCTCTGGCAAGGGGCTTCTGCCCTGGAGCTAGTTTTGCTTCCTCCCTAGGGGTGTTAGGTGACTTCTTCCAGGTCAGAGGTAGGGCTGTGGTCCAAGCTCCCTCCAAGTGTGAGCACCCTTGTTGGCAATGGCAGCCTCTGCCTTAGTTGAGAAGCCTCCCTGGGAAAGAGGCTTCAGCAGGCTAGGGGGCATACTAAGGCAGTCTTGGAATGCAGGCCAGAGCTCCAGGAAGTTTTCAATTTGCTCTGACTGGGAGGAAAAAAGTTTGTGTGTGAGTCCTTTAAAAGTGGAGTCTTGGTTTCTTAGAGTCCTCCAGTAAGCTCCACTGGTTTTGTTAACACAAGTTCAAGTTGCTGATGCACAGTGAGTTCAAACACAGGGAAATGTCGGAATTTCTAGCAGAGAAAGGCTTATTGCAGGGCCATGTAAGTAACTGAGGTGGTCCATGCCCTAAAAAGCCTTGAGCTGCTAGAGAGTATCAACAAAGCATTTTTAAAATCCAGGTGAGGCAGTGGGGGTCACAGGGTATGTGATCAAACTGTGCACAATTCTCTGCTGATGAGGGAACAGGGCGGTGTCACAGGAACTTTATCAGAGCTGAGGTTCCAGGAGGCCTGGGGCTGTGTGCTCACAGTCATCAAGTAGTTAACACCTTCCTTTCGGTGGTTTTTTCTTTGGTGTTTCTGCAAAACAACTCAGGAAATTTGCATCAAATACTATTATCTAGGTACTACTTCAGAAAGGAGCCAAATCAGAGGATAAGGAGGAAGGCCTGTCCTGGGAAGGACTATCCTGGTGGCTCTGGTGGTAAAGAGTTCACCTGCAATGCAGGAGACCAGGATTCAATCCCTGGGTCAGGAAGAACTCCTGGAGTAAGGGAATGACTACCCGCTTCAGTATTGTTGTTTGGAGGAGCCTGGCAGGTCCCAGACCACGGGTTTACAAAGAGTTGGACAAAACTGAGCAACTAAGCACTGTCCTTGGAAAGCCACATAGGATCCAGCTAAGTTATAGTTTTCAAACTAGTTAAAGGCTCATCTCCCCATTGTCAAACCTCAGTGTTAAAGTGCCTAACATGTGGCTTGAACCCCTTGCTCTCCAGAGTAATATCCTCTTCCTCTCTGTGTCTTCCGCTAGGGTTGTGGGTCCTAACCAGGTTTCTTCTCCTTTTCTACCAGATTCTGTATGGACATTTCTTTACAGGCTTCTTTGTGGAAGAGCCATCCTGCTAGTCCCCATGCTGATTTTGTAAGAGTGGTTTTACGTCTAGTTGCATTTTTGATGTTTTCTGTGAAGGAAAGTGAGCCCAGCCATCTTGGTCTCTTTCCTCCAATAATATAATCTTGCATAACTGTGATAAAATATCAAAACAAGCAAAGTGATATTGGTAGAATCCACAAGGATTATTTAAATTTCAACAGTTCTACATGCACTCATTTGTGTGTATATGTGGATAGCTTTATGCAATTTTATCACCTGTGTAGATTCATAAAAATGACACCACAGTGAAGATACAAACTTGTATCTTATATCAAATAAGCGTCACCATATCAGGATATAAAACTGATCCATCCTAACAATGAAATCAATTGGTGTCATTTCAGGGAAGCTCCGAAGAGCTTCAATACCATAGTCCTTTATGTCTCAGGGCAGAGAAGAATGAAGTAAGAGCAAAGTGGTAGATGAGAAATTATCTATTAGAATAGGATACTGGTGAGATTTACAAGTGGACAGGTGAGAATGCCACACCCTGGGAAATTAGTAGGCTACAGTTTTATAATCAAAGAAAAAGTGGGGAGGGGAAGAAGAACTTTTTTGTCTTTCTTGAGTAGACGTCATATTTCCATCATCAATTCCTCCCCTAGAATTGGCAGGAAAGTTCACTTGTCCCATCCTATATGGTTAGGCCAGGACTGCCACAGAACTTCGGAAAAGTATTTTCAGGTCTCAATACAATGAGGGTCTTTCATTTTGAAAAGTCACCTTCCATAAATGATTGCTTTTTGTGTGTGCGCAGAGCCTATTTTGAGGGTCTGTAACTTACTGAACGCACTGGACATGCTGTGGGTCTCACGCCACCATTGTTTTATTGTTTTGGGACATGTCTTATGCTTCTGTTGCATGATTTTATGGTTAAGAAAGCTTGATGGTTTTGTGGTTAAGCAAACCTGCTTTCTCCAGTAATCATTAACTTACAGGAGTTTCCCATATTTTTCTACTTATCATCCCTTCAGATTAACTATTTAATCACCTATTTTATCCCTTCATTCTGTCCCTATCAACAAAGCTTACTCCTGTTACACCTTTATAGACATATCCATCTTTCTTTCCACCTTTCCCTCATCAGTAACATCTGGTGACTACTAATCTGTGCGTCCTATCTAAAAATCTAGACATTTTTCCAAAGTAGACACACAAGTGGCCAAGAGATACATGCGAAGGTCTTCAATATCTCTAATCATCAGAGAAATATAAACCAAAACTACAGTAAGATATTGCCTCAGACCTGTTAGGATGTCTACTATTAAGAAAACAAAAAAAGACTAGAGACAATGAACATTGGCAGGGATATTGAGAAAAGAGAACCCATGTGTACTTTTGGTGGGATGTAAATTGGTGCAGTTACTATGGAGGTTTCAAAAAAAAAATCGTTATGCCTATCCTACCAATACCATACAGTCTTGATTACTGTAGCTCTGTTGCAGGGAAGGGCCAATTCTGACTACCCACTGGAACTGTTTCTTTTACCTGTTTTCTGTTGCTTTTGTTATTATGATCATACATAACAATCTGCCTCAGAGAATCCTGCCCCTCTGCTTGACTGTTAAAGTGCTGTTGTTCAGGGCCCTGTCCTCCCATGGATGGCTGGAAGGAAGAAATAAACAGATCCCCTCCCTGAGGCTTGCCATTCCAGGAGATACTTGCAAGATTAATGGCCTTTTTACTTTGCTTCCTTCTTCCTCTCCCCCTCCATCTCTGTCCTATAAAGAATCTGGCACTCAGGCCCCAATGAGATGATTACCTTGAGACTGTAACCTAACATCTCCTTTGTGAGCTGGCTTTCCAAATACAGTCGCGTCCCTTCCCTCAACAGTGCATCTCTAGGATTTACTGGCCTGTCATGTGGCGAGAGAGGAAACGGCAACCCACTCCAGTGTTCTTGCCTGGAGAATCCCAGGGGCGGGGGAGCCTGGTGGGCTGCCGTCTGTGGGGTCGCACAGGGTCGGACATGACTGAAGCGACTTAGCAGCAGCATGTGGCGAGCAGAGCGAACTTGGACTCGGTAAGAGCTATATAATAAATCTTAATTTGGAATAGTCTTATTCTTCTCATTTTATTTTTTTTTAAAAACTATTTTAACTATTTAGATCCTTGTTTTCCCCATACAAATTTTAGAAAAAGCTTGTCTATGTCACTAAGATGTTTTGCTGGGATTTTGATAGAAATTGCACTAAATCTCTCATTCAATTTAAGGAAAACTGACATCTTTCTACACTGAGTCTTCTGATCCATGAACATAGGTTGTCTGGCCATTTATTTAGGCGTTCTTTGATATTTTTTATCATGACTTTACAATTTTAACATCTACTCCTGTACATTAAATTTATACCTAAATATACAGTCAGTATTAAAGAGATTATGTAACTTGCTCATGTTTACATTGGTAGAGGACTAGTTTTCTAGGGCTGCCATAACAGAATTAGAGACTGCATGGGTTAAATCAACAGACATTTATTTTCTCACAGATCTGGAAGCTAAAAGTTCAGGTTCAAGCTGACAACAGTGCTGGTTTCTTCTGAAGCCTCTCTCCTTGGCTTGTAGATGGCCATCTTCTCCCTGTGTCTCCATGTTTTTTCCCCCCTGTGTATACTGGTGTCTTTCTGTGTGCCCAAATTTCCTCTCCTTATAAGGACACGTGAGATTGGATTACAACTCATTCTAACAGTTTCACTTTAACTTAATGACCTTTTTAAAGGTATTTCTCCAAGTACAGTCACATTCTGAGGTACTGAGGGGAAAGACTTTGATATATAATTTTTTTGTGGGGGGAGGGGGTGGCACACTTTAGCCTTTAACAGTTACTAAAGAGTTGATGATTCTAGCAGAATTCATCTGGTCCTCTGATTTGCAATGTGTGTGTGTGTGTGTGTTAGTCATTCAGTCACGGCAGACTCTATGTGACCCTATGGACTGTAGCCCACCAGACCCCTCTGTTCATGGGATTCTCCAGGCAAGAATACTAGAGTGGGTTGCCATTCCCTTCTCCAGGGGATCTTTTTAACATTACTTTAATCTTAACAAAGCATGTCAAGCTCCAAAACATTTCTTCAGGTTTGGGAGATTTGTTTTTCTGGTAATATATATTTATTTTCTGCTAATGGTAAGAGGCAAGATGTTTTCTATAAGAGTTGGAGAAGAGAGAGTTCCTGATGGCCTGTGTATCTGTGTGTGTGTGTATGTGTGTGCTAAGTCACTTCAGTCATGTCGAAGTCTTTGCAGCCCTATGAACTGTAGCCTGCCAGGTTCCTCTAACCATGGAATTCTCCAGGCAAGAATAGTGGAGTGGGTTGCCATGCCTTTCTCCAGGGGTCTTCCCAATCCAGGGAAAGAGCCCACATCTCTTATGTCTCTGCATTAGCAGGAGGCTTCTTTATCACTAGTACCACCTGGTAAGCCCTGGTGGCACTAGTAGTTAAGATTCTGGGTTTTCACTGCCATGACCTGGGTTCAATCTCTGATGGGGGACTAAGATCCTGCAAGCCACATGGTATGGCCGGAAGAGTTGAAAAGGAAATAACAGATTTTTATCATGCTTAGGACTAAAGTGATAGAGTATGCTTGTCTTAAATACTGTGTTGTAATTAGGCCCACTGAAGTTCTAGGAAAAGAAAAAATTATCATGTAATAAATAATAAAGGAATAAAGGAATGCTAAGGACTGCGAATTCTGGGTTCACCATAGGTTCTAGGAGAAGCTGCTTGGCTTGTACCATATTGACTTTAGTCCACCTAACTTTCTACTCTCAAGCTAGCTCTGAGATAAACCAAGAAGAAAATATAATTAGCATTCAAAACATAGGCTAAGAAGATGCTTCAGTTTCCTCCTGAGAACAACTGGGAAAAAGTTGACTTTTAAAGTAGACGTGAAGGATAAATGGCCTCCCATTGGTGATGCCAGGGTCTCCTGGGCCATAAAGACAACCTTTTGACTCCTCTCACATCAAACTGTCACCTGAGGCTGTATTAGCTTCGTATCTTATTTGGAGAAAATACTTTGAGACCTTAATTATGTGGTCCATCTCCTTCACAGAGAGGTTAAGATAGTGGGGATATTTCTTAAGATCCTGATTGGCTGGAAAAGGAAGAACTCTAGGAAGATGCTTTCTTTATTAATAACCTCCCTGACTGGCTCGTTTAACAGACTTTGAGAAGCAGTCACAAAACTGAGTCTTCATGCTGGAACCCCAAACCTTGCTCTTCATTCCTAACAAGCTATGCGTATGTGAGTAGGGAAATACCTGAGAGGTGCAAAAAGAGGAAACTGGGAGATCCCTCTACAGACCTTATAGAGAGATGACAAGGGGAGGAAGGGAAGGATAAATAGAGCCAATAGTTCTCAAACAGTGCACAGATCTTAGATTGAAGTTGGTAAAATTTAGGAAGAGCAATAGGCGTAAGTATCTTAAGACTTACCGTGTCCAGTGATATAAATATGGTTGACCCTCCCATATGTTTCCTATTCTTTCTAGGTGATGAATACAGTGGTACCTCTTATTCTACCAGACTTTTCAATGATGCAAAGAAGGTTTATGGCTGTGAATGACATTGCATGTGCGCTAAGTTGGTTCAGTCATGTCCAACTCTATGCGACCCCACTGTAGCCCATCAGCCTCCTCTATCTTTGGGATTTTCCAGGCAAGAGTACTGGAGTCGGTTGCCATGCTCTCCTCCAGAGGATATTCCTGACCCAGGGATCAAACCAGCGTCTCTTACATCTCCTGCATTGTCAGGCAGGTTCTTTACAACTTAGCACCACCTGGAAAGCCCTGTGAATGATATTAGCTTACATAAATTTTGGGGACATTCAACTAGAAATTCTTCCGGATTTTATCCTCAACTTTTGGATCCTCTTTCCCTTCCGTACGGTGTTTGCTCAGCTTTTATCTTTTCACTCAAGGTCCTTCTCATAAACCTAGAGAAGCTCCCAGCCTAAGCTGTGTGCTTTTATTACAGCATGAAGTACAATGTGTATCTGCATGACATTCTTGGGAATGGAGAAGAGGGAACTGAGTTGAAAGCTATTGGCAAAATAGAATTGATCCCTTCTACTTTGTGTAGTTTTTTTTTTTTTTTCTGTAGTGATACACTACTTGTGCTATACAGTCTTTAACAAGAGGGGTTTCTTACAAAATTTCAGTAAGAGGTTGGGTTAAAGAATATCACTGCTGAAGGGTCAGAGAAATGGAATGAAGCTGCATCAAGAACACAGAAGAGGATCAGCCATGTGGGATGATATTTGCATCCAGTGATTGAAGAATAAACATCACTTATTATATTTTAAATAAGCATTAAATTTTGGTTTGTCTCTCACTTCTGGGGACAGAACAGGGAGAATGAGAAGTGATTTTGTCAATTTTCCATTCCTCAGGGTCAATCCAAAAAGGCTGAACCATACCCTTATGCCCAGTTGTCTGGCAACTCTTTACTGCTGGAAATTCGCAGCTCGACCTCATCTATACATGTAGAAGCTAAGAAGATACTTTTCTTTGGGAGCATCTTATGGGCAGTGGCTTATATTGGCAAAATAACTTCAAAAAAGCATGTTTGCAAAAAAGTAGAACATGCATTTACTCAAATTCAGTCATATTTACTGATGACACTTGACATTTTCACAAGTAAATATATGCCTCCCACAGACTATCCCTTTTGAGTATAAAATTTCTACCAGTCTCCCATTAGTTCAAGTTAGAAATCTGGAGTATTCTCATTTCATTTTCCTCTCATTCTCATTTCCAACATGCGTCTTGGTATTTCCTCAAAAGTGCATCCTTATCTAATTTTTTTTCCATTACCACTGCTGCTCTCCTCGTCAGAGTCATCATCACCTCTCATTTAAATTATTTCAATAGCTTTCTCCTTCCTTTTATCTTTCCTGATAATCCATTCTGCACTTAGCAGCCCAAGTGATCATTCAAAATGCACATCATAATATGTCATTGCTCCTCCTCCACTGAGATTTTTAAAACTCTTGACTGTCTTCTAATTGCATTTGTAGTTAAAACACAATTCCTATTAGCGTCTTGAGGACCTATGAAACCTGACCACTGCCTGGGTTTCTGATATTCTCTGTTATGCCTCTTCTGTTTGCTCACCAAGCTCCAGACATGCTAAATTTCCTATTTTCCTCTATCAGTGAAGCAATCTTCCTCTCGATCTTTACATGTCCAGCTCTTCCTTGTTATGCAGGTGTCAGCTCAATGTCACCTCCTCAGAGATGCAGTCTCAGGTCACCCAAACTACTAGACTAACCTGGAACCTGGATGCAATACAATTTCAAACAATCTATTGAATAGTACTGTTTTATTCTAAAATTACTCTTATATGTATCTAAATTTTTCTCATTTAGTTTTTGAATTTATTTTTAATTGGAAGGTAACTGCTTTATAATATTATGGTTTTTGCCATATACCAGCATGAATCAGCCATAGGTATACATATGTCCCCTCTGTCTTGAACCTCCCTTCCACCTCCCATCTCACTTAATTTTAAGCTTTATTATTTATAAAATCAGATACTTTATCTTATTAACATTTGTCTTCAGTGCTTAAAATGCCAAGGCTATCATACACTGGGTGATCAAAAACTGCTGGGTGTATAATGTGTATAAATATATGTGTATACATATATATGCATGTATGTAGATATGTACATTTATATATGTATTATTGATGTATGTGTACACATATATACATATATCTCACATATTAGGTACTTTGCTAGGTATTGATCATGGCAAATAAAATAAGAATCCCATAGGATAGTGGCAGAAGAAATGTCAAAGACTTCTTAAAGGACATGCATCTTCCTCCATTAACAGGAAATGCTGTCTTTAAGCAACAATGAGCCCCATTTAATATTGGGTAAGCCTATGGTTAGATATAAAAGGAAGAAAATTAAGATTTAAAAAAAAAATACAAATGGAGAATTTGAAAGGAGAGGAATCAAGTCCTGGGGAGTTATTTTAGAGGGCTGACAGAAAAATAATGGGGAAAGAGAAAGAAACTACATGAAAATAAGAGAATATAAAATTTTCACATACAAGGCGAAACTCTATCATGAGTCAGGTCTATCCCTGGCCTAAGCATTTATTCCAGTCTGAGGGTCTGTGTTCATCTACATTTGAATCAGTTTGGGCCACAATAGTGGTAGTGAGTATTCTGTACTGTCTGGGTGAGGCTGATCATTACTTAAGGTAATTCTTTTTGTTCTCCAAAAACTAATCCATGAAATGGGAGGAAAAGTGTCTCTTCTCCACATCAACTTTAGCAAACTCCTTAGCAAACACGGTGGTGGCACAGCTTCTTTTCTTATACATTTTTCTCTTAGACTCTTGACACTTTTATTGAGAAATCATACATATGCAGGACAACGTGGGTTAAGGAAGCCTTACTGTGAAGATAATTGAATTTTAGGTAGTGGATAGTGGATTGTAATGACATTAGAGTTGAGTTCCTTGAAATTCCTCAAGGATTGATTATTCTGGGAAAGCAGCATAATTAATAAAAATGGGTCTAAGTTGTAGTATGCATGAGAAATTCCCTGGGGAGCTTGTGGACATGCAGATGACCACGTGAGGTTCTAAGGATTTGATTGCTTAGGTAAGTGATGGTTCCTGGAATATGCAGTTAAGAACTCAAAAAATATAGATTGTCGTACGAATATATTCTCAAAAACAATGGCTTATATTGATGTCATTCTTACCTTTAAGAAAGAATTCTGAGAAGATATATTTGGAGTGATACCTTGAAAGTAGAGCTGCATTTCTATGGTAATAAATGAGGAAAAAAAAGAATATTTCCCTTGGAGAAACCCCACATGTAGCCCAACAGCAGCTTCAATTCCTTCCTGTTGACTGGTTTTCCAGACTTGGAGGCAGCTCACCACTGGATTTCCACACCCTTCCTTTTTTTCTACTTCTCTGTCCTTTTTGGTGATGGCGTCCTCCTCCTTCTCTTTAAGGAAGATCATAATCTCCATGCGCCTATGTACTATTTTTGGCCATGCTGGCAGCCACAGATCTGGAGCTGAGCTTGACTCGGTGCTGGGAGTCCTCTGGCTGGATCACAGGGAGATTGGAAACGTAGCCTTGCTTTCCTCAGGCCTACTTTATACACTCACTTTTCTTTGTGAAACCTGGAGCTTGCTTGCTATGACCTAATGATCATTTTATTGCCATCCTCAACCCCCTTAGATATACCTCTATACTCACTAATACTCTGATGGTGAAGATTGGGCTGGGAGTTCTGATGAAGCGGTTTGTATCTGTTGTCCCCCAAATCTTACCCTTTATTTTTTCCCTTATTGCCATTCCCATGTCCATTCCCAGGCATTCTGCTTTCACCAGGATGTCATCAAACTGGCCTGTGCTGATACTACCTTCAATCGACTGTATCCAGTGGTCCTTGTGGTCCTTATATTTGTACTGGATTCTGTGATTATTCTCATCTCCTATGTGTTGACTCAAGAGTGTCTTGAGCATTGCCTCCAGAGAAGAGAGGGTCAAGGCCCTCGACACCTGTGGGCCCTGTATCTGTTGTGTCCTGGTTTTCTATGTCACAGTGATTGGATTGTCTCCAATTCATCGGTTTGGGAAACATGTTCCACATATCGCCCACCTCATTATGAGTTACGTCTATTTTCTGTTCCCTCCATTAATGAACCCTATAGTCTATAGCGCCAAGACCAAGCAGACCTGAGTGGCATTCTTCACCTTTTTACTACCCATCAAGTTACAGCCTGATCTCTAACAATCATAGTCCCTCACCCAGAAAGTCAGAACTCTGGTTTTGGACAGGGGAGTGAAGAAGTTTCATGTCAACTCCCCATAATCAAATCTCTTGGTAAAATAACTGTCAAAATAGAGCTACAAATCATCCAAGGTATTTCCTTAAGCCCAGGTCTTTGATCTAGTTTTTTGCAATTAAAAATAAATTCTGTGTACTAAATATTTCTGCTTGACACTCAGTTCTTGTGTGTCAAGTACCCACCTTAGGTGTTTAGAGATGTGTCTATAATGTAACTAAAACATTTTTATTTAGAGTTTGAAAGGTGGCAGATAAGAATAGCTATAAGGATAAAAAAGTTAGGGTGAGATGGATAAAATTTGGTCTATTTATAGCCAATCAATCTCTAATTCTAAACAATTCCTGCACAGATATCCAAAGACACTATGGAAACCTATGCGTTTGGTCACTGAGGCAGGAATTTTTCTAAAAAGAAGTAAAAATTAGTTCTTGATCAGTGTTGTATCACTTATCATCCCAATTATCTCATCAGTGTTTACCTCCTCCATTAAATGATTGTGGCTATGTCTCGAGAACCATACATTTACATTTATTTTCCAAGGCAGTACCTGCTTAGGAAAAAAATTATTTATGGTTAGAGAAACCAAGGATACATGAGAGGAAATAGACAGTCAGTGCCTTCTCCCATCTTTGCCCTCATTCTTAACTTCCCATCCCAATCTTTTACTCAGATGTTGTACCCACTCTAGAGCATCTATCAGTGAGTAACTGTGTCTGAGTGGAAATGTAGTTATCTCTCCCTTCTTTTGCTTTGAACATGGCCTGAGACACTGAAGGAATAGATTTCCACACTTTTAGAGGAAAATGGTTGCTTTCTATACATGTATCTTGGCTCCATTTTTAAAGTGTGAAATGTCTCAAGGAATAAGTTATTATTCTTATTTGACTGAAATTTTCTGACCAATTCAAAAGGGACTTGTGACTCAAGTTAAAATATCCTCAAAGGGTAGACACTACATCTTTATTATATCATAATTAGAGGAGAGAAAAAAACCTAGGTGAGTCAGGAGATGAAACTACAGAAGATGTTATTGATGTCACTGGTGTCAGGAATGGTGTTACACATAAAGGCGAGGAGAGCTATCTATGCAAATGAGAGTGTAAATCTACTCTTGTTGAAATGAGGAGAGGCAGCTTGAAATGATGTAGGTTATCTCAGTTGCTTGCTACTTCCACCTCATTTTGAGCTCAAATATGGCTTCCCCAAATCAAGGAACGTCTAAATTTATATTTAGTACAAAGAGTTTTCAGGTATAAGAATATCCAGATCCAAGTCATTCTCAGAAACTGACTCCAAATCATGATTATCCAAATCCTACTGGGTTTCAGAGGGCTTTCCTGGTGGCTCAGCCCATTAAGAACCCACCTGCAATGCAGGAGACTCAGGTTCGATCCCTGGTTTGGGAAGATCCCCTGGAGGAGGGCATGGCAACTCACTCCAGTCTTCTTGCCAGGAGAATCCCAGGGACTGAGAAGTCCAACAGGCTACATACAGTCCATAGGGTCGCAAGTCAGACACAACTGAAGCAACTGAGCACCCACACACATACACACACACTGATTTTCAGAAGGATTTTTAACGTAAGAAGTATTTTTGAGTATAAGTTCAGGAAGGACTTAACTGAATCTGAAATGTCAGAAGCCAGATTGTTACCAGCATGTTTGACCACATTGTGCTCATCGTCATTTCAATATCTTGCAGGTGGGCTAGGTTATAGGATAAATTTAGGGTATAAGGCTGAGACAAAATAATAAAGACCCTCAGGTGCTTCTTTCTGCCAGAATGTGACTATAGTCTTCTCTACTCAAGTACAAACCATCAGGGAAAACCAAGGATGGAAAGATTACCTTTAGCAAGTCATCTTACTATTTGATACTTAAAGTAAAAGACTCTTTTTTTTCATTATTTGCTTTGAATTGTTTTAGAGGTAAGAACAATAACCTCTGGTTATGACCAAGAGATAGAAAACTTACTCCTTGAAGAAATTTATCAGCACTTCCACTCATTTGTGAGAAAACATGGCTTCAAGAATGCATTTGTCAAGTACTGTGAATTTCATTTGAAGCCAAGGAAAGGTGTCAGGGAATTTTCAAGCCTCATTTAAGTTTAGTGACCTTACTTCAAGATTTAGGAATGATAAAGTGAAATACAGTTTTGACAGTGTCTTCTCTGTTGAGGAGGAGATCAGAAAGGACAAAGGTCATATGAGAGCATGACTTCTATCTGCTAGATTCAGTTATAATTCTGCTCTCTGTCTGCAATAAAAATGTGGAGTTATAGACCACAGCTCTGGGGTCCTATCTCCTTCCCCAGAGTAGGCTAGGAAAAGACATCCCAGAAGCCTAATTGTATGAGGGACCCTAGGGCGCATTTTTCTGTACAATAACTTTGCCAGTTTACCCTGTGGTTAGAAATGATGTTTGCACCAAGTTCTACGTCAAGACCCAGCAATCACCTTTCCCCTTAATTTCTGATGCCCTAGGCAAGGATTTGGTGATCCTGGCAGAACGTAATGGAGATAATAGAGAGGGAAATAAATTTGACTGGTTTCTTGGACTGCTCTTCCTTCAAGCACATGTTGCAAGATTGTAAATAGAACACTGAGGAAAGCTATTTGCCTTTATGGATTCTTTCCAGGGTAACAGATTGCAACATAATGTTTAATTCCCTGGAAAATAATGACTTTTATAGTTAAGCAGTGTTTTTTCTTTTTTTATTTGATTATGGATGCTTATATGAATAATCAAGAGATCCAGCTTTCTACCCAGATTTTCTTGTTAGGTTAGGACTATTGAGATATTTTTCTTACAATGCTCTATTTATTGGAAGAGGCAGAAAAGGGAAGAGAGATGGATGTTGAGTGAATGGACAGGGTAGGGTTGTCATGACAAATCATTATCTACATTACATCTTTTCCTTCTGTTTGGGCTGTTGTCTGTGTTCACTTTTCTTTCTCTCATATATCCCTGTGTTATATTTCTACTCTTATCTTTCTCATTTCTCCTTTCTCCTCTCCTTTCTCCTGTGCCTTTTGCCTTCAGAGATAAGGCTGAGTATCAGTTATAGGACAAAACTGTGTGTGTGTTCTTACCTCAGTGCTTATCCTTAAGAGTTGCTATTCCACTAAGGCTTGGAAATGATCATTAGATAAGAACTCCATAGCGAGAGACAGTCAGGACTGCTCATTCATGTGCAACTTTGGGGAAAACTTGGAGTCTGGATAGTCTGATGATGACAAAGTATTCAGGTGGTTGGTGAGTTATTGGTAAATTTTAACAGGACATTTGTTTGTGAAAAAGCAGAGTATATATAAATCAGTCAGTTTATGCATTAGCCAATTATGGTATCAGTACCTATTATTTGGAAGTCAATGTTATTACATAAATCAGTTTAACCATCAGCATACTAGCCATTAAGCACATCAATGTTAATAATGATGTAATTAAAAATTCATAAATGATCTGACAGTCAATATGTCAAAATATGTCATTACTTCCAGGAAAATTGGTATGTTTATATAGCAGTCAGTAGGGTAAACAACATTAGCATTGAATTGGTACTACATCCATGATTTAATCAGGATGAGCTAATTGGAGCCACTAGGTCTAAGAGATGTGTGATATAACATAGAAGACAACATTTTGTGTTAAGTTTCGCCCTGAGCCTTGAAAAGGCATCTGGGCCTTAACTGTAGGGAGAGATACAATCATAATAAATCCAAGAGAAGTATACTGGATTTAAGAAGGGAAAAGCAAAAAAAATGATAGGATGGAGAAGACATCTGGTTGAAACCTAGGTGTATGAGAAAGAGATGCAGAACTTACCAGAAGTACCCAGCCGAGGCCAGCCAGAATTACCTAAATTGTGCATATGGGTTAAAAATAAATATGCAATGTTGTAAGCCATTGATGCCAAATAAGCCTTTGTCACGTGGCAATTTTGTGTCAGTAACTAACTGATAACTTATGTAAATTCTCTAAATATTAGTTTATTAGTTATGAAGTCTACTAGACTTCTGGCCTATAGCACTATGATATTATACATGAGTGTTTCTTGAGCAGGACAGTCTGTAGTAGTTTGCTACACAGCAATAGAAAACTAATGCTATTGGACAATAAATAACTAAAATAGCACTTGTGTATATCATAATTTTGTAAGTCAAAAGTCTAGTAGGCTTGATTGAGCTCTCTGCTTAGGGCCAAAATCAAGTTGATAATTGTACTACACTCTTATATGTAGGGTCTAGAGAAAAATCCACTTCTAAACTCATTGACAATGCTGTAAGTATTTGGTTTCTTCTGACAATAGCTCTGAGGTCCCCACTTTTTTGCAGGCTGTCAGTGAGGACCCTCTTTCTGTTCCTAGAGGTTGCTTGAATTCCTTCTTATGTGACCCTTTGTACCCTTGAACCAATAACTCTCTGTCAAGTCCTTCTCAACTTTGAATCACCTTGGGTCCTTATTCCATAACTAATTTGTATAAACACTCTACTTTTAAAGGCTCATATAATTATATTAGGGTTATCTACATAATCACCTTTTATTAACTCAAAGTTGACTGATGAGGAATCTTAGTTACCTCTATAATCATCAACATCATATTTCATTATAAAAACAGTCTAGCAACTCAGGGATTAGGATAGAGAATCTTGGCAGGTATGTGTGTGTGAGGGGGTGAATTTTAGATTTCTGACTATTAAAAAGTAGCTATTGAAAGAAACTTTCTTTTCCAACATGTTTATTGTTTATACAGTACATGTAAAATAATATTTATTTTTAACAAGTATTTGATGAAGTAAAGTCTCCAAATGAACTCTCAATAGCGGCTAGAGTAGAAACTGAGAATGGGGTAATTAGAGTTCTTAGAAAAAACAAAAGTTAGAGCATGTAGAAGGCTTCCCCAGTGACTCAGTGGTAAAGAATCTGCCTTCAATGCAGGAGCCACAGAAGACACAGGTTCCATCTCTGGGTCAGGAAGATATCCTGGGGTAGGGCATAATAGCCTACTCCAGTATTCTTGCTTGGAGAATCCTGTGGACAGAAGAGCCTGATGAGCTACAGTCCCTAGGGTCACAGAGAGTCAGACACAACTGAAGCAAATTACCGTGCATGCACAAACATAGAGAAGAAACAAAATTTGATTACTGAGATTGAAAAGAAATTCCAATTTAAAAGACAGACAGGAAAAGACATTTACACTTATTGCTCAGTAAAATTTATTTTGCATTTACTATGATCTAAGTCATGCAATTAAAAGACGCTTACTCCTTGGAAGGACAGTTATGACCAACCTAGATAGCGTATCCAAAAGCAGACACATTACTTTGCCAACAAAGGTCTGTCTAGTCAAGGCTATGGTTTTTCCAGTGGTCATGTATGGATGTGAGAGTTGGACTGTGAAGAAGGCTGAGCACCGAAGAATTGATGCTTTTGAAGTGTGGTGTTGGAGAAGACTCTTGAGAGTCCCTTGGACTGCAAGGAGATCCAACCAGTCCATTCTGAAGGAGATCAGCCCTGGGATTTCTTTGGAAGGAATGATGCTAAAGCTGAAACTCCAGTACTTTGGCCACCTCATGCGAAGAGTTGACTCATTGGAAAAGACCCTGATGCTGGGAGTGATTGAGGGCAGGAGGAGAAGGGGATGACAGAGGATGAGATGGCTGGATGGCATCACCGACTCGATAGACGTGAGTTTGAGTGAACTCCGGGAGTTGGTGATGGACAGGGAGGCCTGGCATGCTGTGATTCATGGGGTCGCAAAGAGTCAGACATGACTGAGCGACTGAACTGAGCTGAAGTATTCTTCAGAGTTTCCCTGGTGGCCGGTGATAAAGACTCTGCCTGCCAATGCAGGAGTCACGGAGACATGGGTTTGATCCCTGGGTCAGGAAGATCCCCTGGAAATGGCAACCCACTCCAGTATTCTTGCCTGGGAAATCCCGTGGACAGAGAAATTGGTGGGCTACAGTCCATGGGATTGCAAAGATCAGACACAGCAACAAAACAACAAGCATTTTATATTTATCATCACTATTATTTTTTATATAAGACTATTATGACAGATGGTTTCTGTGCATCCACTCCATTAGACTATAAGCTATAAGAGTTCAGGGATGCTCTCTGTTTTTTGAAGGACATTTTTTAAGAGCAGTTTTATATTTACAACATAACTGAGAAGATATAGAGATTAATCATATACCGTTTGTCCTTACACAGGCATTGCTTCCCTTATGATCAACATCATTTCACCAGAATGTCTTTTTGCTTTGTTTTATTTTTTCCTTTAAAAAAAAGGTAAACCTGATTGGCATCTCAATCACCCAAAGTCCATAGTTTACCCTAGAGTTCACTCTGGGTGTTAGACATTCTACAGCTTTGGAGTTATTAGAAAATACTAGAATTAGAGAACTGGAGTGAGAAATTTATGAAAGAAGGCTATACAACTTGGACAGAATTTTATACAGATACTGTGGTTCTTTATTCTTCAAATGATATGGGAAAATAATGTGCAACATTGCAATTTTACATAGAATATTTTCACTACTACACAAACCCTTTATGCTCTACATATTCAACCCCTCTGCCCTGACTCCTGGCAGCCACTGATCTTTTAATTGTCTCCAAAGTATTGTCTTTTCCAGAATGTCATAGAATTGAGATTATACAACGTGTAGACTTTTCAGATTGGCTTTTTTCATGAAGTAATATACATTTAAGCTTACTCGGTGTGTTTTCATGGCTTGATAGCTCATCTGTTTGTTTGTTTGTTTTTTTAAGTGCTGGATAATATTCCTTTCTCTGGATATATCAGTTATTTACCCATTTACCTATTGAAAGTAACTTGTTTTTTTCCAAGTTTTACTGGCTATGAATAAAAGTTATATAAACGTCTGGGTGCAGATTTTTATATAGACATGTTTTCAAATCCTTGTATAAATACCAAGAGATACTTTTTTTTGGATTGTATGGCAAGAGTATGTTTCGTTTTGTAAGAAACCTCCAAACTGTCTGCCAAAGCATCTGTACCTATTTTTCTCTTTCCACAGGCAATGTAGGAATTCATATTGCTCCATATTCTCACCACATTTTGGTAAAGTCAATGTTCAGGATTTTAACCATTCTAATGAGTGTAAATATCTACACTTAAAAAAAATTTAATATATTCACCATATTTAGCACAAAACTCTGAAGATCAAAGAAGCAAAAAAATATCAGATCACTGAGTAATAAAGACAAATATGGTTACCATTAATTAAAATTTAGAAATTGAAAAAGAGTGTCACATCCAGGTTTCTATAATGTCTTCTGGAGCCAAATGCCATGCTTCCTTGAAGCAGACAGTTGTAAACTCCATAAGTTTAGTAATATAACAATCCAAGGAGGTCAGCAGATGCCTGGACAGACTTCAGGCATCCCTCTTCAGGGTTCCCTGAGTGGGCTGGCCCTGTGGGGTTATGTAATCTATTTATCCATACAAATAATTATAATGTGAACTTAAAGTAAAGATGGAATAACCCAAAGAAAATTTATTTTTGTTACTCACAAGATCCACCAGCCCGGGTTTGGTGTTTGCATCCTTAATGCTTAGTCCAATTCTTCATTTATGTAGGTACCATTGAATTTCTATTTATTAAATCAGTAAACACGTAATATAAATGTTATATCCAAAATGAAAGTACTGACTTATTTCCTACAATATAAGATATGTTCACAATATAGAGAAAAAGAGATTAGAAGAGAAACTTAAACTGACAAAAGGTTTTGGATTTCAGGTGAGACCAGGTCAGACATTTAGGTAAGCAGAGGATTCCAACCAAGATAATGAGTTATTAGAAAATACTAGAATTAGAGAACTGGAGTGAGAAATTTATGAAAGAAGGCTATACAACTTGGACAGAATTTTATACAGATACTGTGGTTCTTTATTCTTCAAATGATATGGGAAAATAATTTTTACAATCTAGAAGTGTACTCTCTAATACTGTAGCTTGTGGTTAGCTTGAGTTAGGAATTTTTAAAGTGTAAACTACATTCTTTATTTTGAAAGATTAGTCTTCAAATGATATGGGAAAATAATTTTTACAATCTAGAAGTGTACTCTCTAATACTGTAGCTTGTGGTTAGCTTGAGTTAGGAATTTTTAAAGTGTAAACTACATTCTTTATTTTGAAAGATTAGTACAGTGAAATATAAAATATCTCATGCACAATTTTTATAATAATTAATTTTGAAATGGCATAATTTAGATATAGCAGGTTAAATAAAAGGCTGAAATTTTTGTAGTTCTTTACTTTTTTAATGTTTTTAATGGGGTTATTAGAAATTTTAGTATCACATATGTAGCTCAAACTGCATTTCTACTGAACAGGGCTAATTAGATAAAGTTGAATTTCTTCTTCCCAGGGATCCACCATGTGGTCCAACATCAGTGCTGCCCCTTTTCTATTGATTGGCTTCCCAGGTCGGGAGATCTTCATCCTTGGTTTTCCATCCCCTTCTATGTCGTCTATATCTCCATACTCTTTGACAATGGCACCATCCTCTTCCTTATCAGAGAATAAACTCTTCATGAGCCTATGTACTACTTTCTGGCTATATTGACAGTCACAGACCTTGGATTGACTTTGACAATGATGCCTACTGTGCTTGGTGTTTTGTGGCTGGATCACAGAGAGATCAGCCATAGAGCCTGCTACTTCCAGGCCTATCTGATCCATTCACTGTCTGTTGTGGAGTCTGGAGTCTTGCTTGTCATGGCCTATGATCGTTTTATTGCCATTTCCATCCCCTGAGGTACACTTCCATTCTTACCAATGCTAAGGTGGTGAAGAGAGTTCTATTGGTTCTAATGAGAGGATTTATCCTCATTGTGCCCATACTCATCACCCTTTCTGGATTCTCCTACAGCAGATCCCATGTCCTCTCATATGCCCTCTGCCTGCACCAAGATGTGATCAAACTGGCCGGTGCCGACCTCACCTTCAATAGACTCTATCCATAACTGTGGTCTTATTAACTAGTTTCTTGGATTCTATGCTTATCGTCAAGACTGCCATGGGAATTGCTTCCAGTAAAGAGCTAACTAAGTCTCTAAATACTTGTGTCACCCATATTAGCTGTGTTCTAGTTTTCTATATCACTGTGACTGGGCTGACCCTCGTTCATCAATTTGGGAAATATGTGCCACATATAGTTCTTATTGTCATGAGCTATGTCTACCTCCTCTTCTCTCCATTTATGAAGCCAGTAATCTATAGTATTAAGACAAAGCAGATACAAAATGGTATCAATCACCTTTTCTCTTTCCATAGGCTTTGAGTGTGATCTAATCTGCTTTGGGGGTTCTCCTCATTGTGGGATGGGTTTCTTGGCAGAATGGACTATATAATGACAATGTAGCTCAGAACTAAAAGGATTGAAATTCCTGTTATTTAAAAGAAATAGACTCATTGCTCTGATTCTTAGCCCCTTCCCCCTGTCACATCCTCAATGACTTTGACCTTAGTTCTGTTGCTTTGCTGGGTAGATTGTCTGCTTTATCCTGTCATTTTCTAGTCTGGCAGAATCTCTTGGCTTAATGGTTATATGAAGCTACTGATACTTGAAACTTGTAGAATCTATAAAAAAAAAAAAAAGAGGAGAATGAGATAATGTTACAGAGTTCCTCTGTATCTGGTGGAAAATAGTTTAAACTTAAAAAAAAAAATTCTCTATGTCCTACAGTGTATCAGAGGTGACAAAAAGTCTTAGACAACCCCATTGGTACTTTATGGCTGTAAAGTAGATCAGAAGTAGATGGGAGTAAGATATTCAGACAAAAACAACCACAAATCAAATAAGAACTCAGATTCCAGCAGGTGCCAGCATGGCTAGATGCCCACCAAGGATTCATGAAAAGATTCTGAGTTGATAATGTCTGGTGTCTTCCACCTAGTAGGTTGAGGACTCCAAATCAGCTACATTAAAGTTCCATTTACATACCTGAGTTTTTGTTCCCCGTTATGTAGTTAATAATTTCTATATATGCTTAACAATAAAGTGATACTAGTTGTGGAGGCATTCTAATAACATGTTAGCAGAGGCAACGTTTTGTCTCTTTTTTTTTCTGAACAGGGTGTTTGTAATAAACTACCTCCACAAAACACTGTAATATTGAAGTCTTGAAACACATAAGATATTTAAAGAAAGTTAGTTAAGCAAATTATTTAAGGAGAGTTCACTTAGGGCTTCTGATGCATTTCATTCCTTGCAGAGTTCAACATGACCAGATGTGTACATCAGCAATATAGGTAGAGAACCTACATTTTATTTGTTCATCAAGGGATAAGGAAGGTTAGGTAGAATGATGCATACTAAGCAAAATTATAGAAAAATATATCAGCAAATTAAATATCAGTATATTCAACCACAATTAGTACATGTCTTTCCTTCTTTTTTGAAAAAGGGCATGCATGTGACCTGCCTCTTAAGAAATCTGTATACAGGTCAGGAAGCAACAGTTAGAACTGGACATAGAATAACAGACTGGTTCCCAATAGGAAAAGGAGTACGTCAAGGCTGTATATTGTCACCCTGCTTATTTAACTTCTATGCAGAGTACATCATGAGAAATGCTGGCCTGGAAGAAACACAAGCTGGAATCAACATTGCCAGGAGAAATATCAAGAACCTCAGATATGCAGATGACACCACCCTTATGGCAGAAAGTGAAGAGGAACTAAAGAGCCTCTTGATGAAAGTAAAAGAGGTAAAAAAGTTGGTTTAAAGCTCAACATTCAGAAAACGAAGATCATGGCATCTGGTCCCATCACTTCATGGGAAATAGATGGGAAACAGTGGAAACAGTGTCAGACTTTGTTTTTGGGGGCTCCAAAATCACTGCAGATTGTGATTGTAGCCATGAAATTAAAAGATGCTTACTCCTTGGAAGAAAAGTTATGACCAACCTAGATAGCATCTTCAAAAGCAGAGACATTACTTTGCCGACTAAGGTCCGTCTAGTCAAGGCTACGGTTTTTCTGGTGGTCATGTATGGATATGAGAGTTGGACTGTGAAGAAGGCAGAGCGCCAAAGAATTGATGCTTTTGAACTGTGGTGTTGGAGAAGACTCTTGAGAGTCCCTTGGACTGCAAGGAGATCCAACCAGTCCATTCTGAAGGAGGTCAGCCCTGTGATTTCTTTGGAAGGAATGATGCTAAAGCTGAAACTCCAGTACTTTGGCCACCTCATGCAAAGAGTTGACTCATTGGAAAAGACTCTGATGGTGGGAGGGATTGGGGGCAGGAGGAGAAGGGGATGACCGAGGATGAGATGGCTGGATGGCATCACTGACTTGATGGACATGAGTCTGAGTGAACTCTGGGAGTTGGTGATGGGCAGGGAGGCCTGCATGCTACGATTCATGGGGTCACAAAGAGTCGGACACGACTGAGCGACTGAACTGAACTGAACTGAACTGATGCATGTACCCATATGTTACTAGGGTCCTTAGAGTGATTTCCTATACCAACAGATTCTCTTTTAATTAATTTTATTTCTCCATTGAAAATGATTACTTACAAAATAACCTTTGAAAACCATTGACTTAAATCTTCCATCAAGGTTTTCTCTAATTTTTAATTCCTTTAGCTTTCCCCATTTACTTTAGTTATTTTTCCTATTGATGCTGTGAGAAAAAAATGAATAGAACAATTGATATGTATAATTCAGTAAGTTTAAAAATTTTTTGCAAAGCGTGTATGGCAAGAACTTAAAAGCAGGAAAATGATACACTTAAAAGTTATAAGTCAACATGATACAACTCAAACATAGTAAGTATCTATAATAGAAAGCTACCAAGACACAAATTCTAAGAGAAACAATGAAACAGACAAGATAAATCCATATTTCTTCAGAGAAGATTCAACAGTTATGATCTTTATTTTCTTATATCATTAAAATATATAAACAAAATATATCAAAAATGTAGAAAGATATTATGGAAATCTGGTTACCAATCAATTCTAACTAATATACCATCTTAATTGCATTGTTTTACAATCGATACTTTCCCTTCAAACTTCCCTAGATAAAATGGGCAGAGTATATGATAGACATAGGAAATTTTCTATTACAAAGCCTAAAGCTATATTTGTTTTTATACCTTTGTATAAAGTAAATCTAGTTGTGTCAATTTAGTTGGAGGACACGACATTTAGAAAAACAAAACTGGATGAGTACGGAAGAAAGAATGCGGTTTTTGAAAAAATAAATCACCTCTCTTCTTGTCTTACTCACTTACAACATTTGTGATCTTGAACAAGTCATTTAATCTCTGAGCCTCAGAAAAACTCACATATCAATTAGAATAGCAAAATGCACTTTGGAAGTTTTTCTTTCAGGATTTGAGAAAATGCATTGTACTACTGGCACTCATGTGTTCTATTAATTATTTTAATATCATTCTCACTGGCAAAGACAAACCTGAAAAATTTAATCTTTCAAAACTGTTAGGAAGGAAGAACAGTCAGCCAGTAAAAATAATCAAATATATGATGATTCTTTTGTATGATGAAATACACAGCTAATAATATGAGGTTAAATAACTATTTTTTAGTTTTTTTTAGAAAATAATTATTTTTAAAAAATAAAAAATGATTTTCAAAGTTATTTTTCCGTCGGTTTCTCTCCATATAGCTGTCTCCTATGGTCTCCAGTTCAATGACACGTTCATTACTGATTCTTCTGTCTTCATTTACCTTTTCAACCTGAATGGATTTTATTGTTCAGCTATTTAGAGAGTCTCATGGAAATAGTCTACCAGTATTTTTGTTTGTTTCTGTCCCCATAATTACTTTTCTGAGAAAACATAGTAAAACAAAGGAAAATTACCCTTACTGAGCGTTTTACATTTCCAGGCCTTTGACCGACACATACATAAATTAACATTAATCAATACACATTTCACCATCATTCTTAGGAGTATTTATTTAATCCTCACAACAACTGTTTCAACAACTTCTATCATCCCCACTCTACAGATGAGTATATAGTAAAGACACAGAACCTATAAGATGTAGAGTTAGGGTTCACACTTAGTCCAGCTGATTTTAGAACCTATGCTCTTAACAACTAGTTTCAACAATTTGACACAAAATTTTCTGATTTAACCTGATCATTGACTGTTCTTGAGTCTCTTCTGCTCTATATAACTGATTGGGAGATATTTGACTTGAATGTTTTAGAATCTGAATATTCTTTTCTTCGTTTTCCAAATCTATGTGTAAAGCAATGCTTAGTGCTAAAGAGTCCAACAACAAATAGTCATTGATTACTTAATAAAGTTATTCTCTGCCTATGATCCTTTTCTTAACATAGGGTAAAATAAAAATTGCAGAAATCATCTTTCACTACTTTCTTTCCTCAATCCACCACTTTGGTCAGTCACCAATTCCTCTTATTTCTAAGCCACACAACCTTTCATCCAATTCTGTCCAACCTTACTGAAAACACATCATCACATCCATACCAATACTATTTCTCACCTGGATTATTGCAATTGTGGTTTATTCTGTCCTCACACAGCCTTCTACTTTTCCAATGTGGGTTCTCATACTTTAAACGAAGTAAGCTTACAACAATGATTATGCGATTGTGACACCATTCCCATTCATTTCATACTCATTACTCTTCGGTGAAGTCCAAAATCCTTAAATGACCCCACATGATTAGAACCTGCAACCACAGATTCATTTTATGTCAAATTTTCCAACATGTTTTGTTTCACCTATAATAATTGTTTAAAACCCATCATATTTTTTCTTGCCTTTGGCTTCACACCTTCTCACTAGAACTAAAAGTCTATCTCACTTACAATTACTGAATTCCTTACCATTCTCATTGTTCAGTTCTCAGCTTAAGTTGCAATTTTTTCTGGGACATTTTCTCTGATTCCCAAAATATTTTCTGTGTGTTATTAGCATGCTACCATGCATGCAGTGATGACAGTGTTATGAACATTTATGGTAAATATTTTCCTTCTGGTACTCACTATATGGTTAGGTTACATTTTGTGAATAAAGAGACTGTGTTCTTCATTGTGAACCTGACAGAATAGTTAATGATCTAAAGACAATGTAATTTTAACACTATCATTTATAAAATATATAGCTAGTGGGAAGCTGCTGTATAGCACAGGTAGCTCAGTTCAGTGCTCTGTGATGACCCACGAGGGTGGTGGGGGAGGGGGGGCGGGGATGGTGAGGATGGGAGGGAGGCTGTAAGGGAGTGAATATATGTATATACATAGCTGATTCATGTAGTTATATAGCAGAAACCAACACAACATTGCAAAGTAATTATACTTCAATTAAAAAAAAATTTAAAAAGGGATAGGTTGACCATTCCCATACACATGGCTATTAAGAAATCCACTGATGCTCTTCTGGAACAGAACTTATTTCCTGAAAGAAATGGGAGAGACAAAAATACAGTTGGAGTTCGCAAGCTCTAGGATCAATGATGGTACATGTGTCCCCTAAGGGACGCTTGTGAAAGAATGACTTTTGAAGCAGACAACAGGAAGGATATGTGTGAATTTCTTCAACCTTGATGCTGAGGGTTCTGGGGGAGGTGGGGAAGAGATGTCACGTGACCAAGTACTGATATCTTTACCTCTGCTGAAAGTTAGTCACTCCGTAGTGTCTGACTCTTTGGGACCCCATGGACTGTGGCCTGCCAGGCTCCTCCATCTGTGGGACTTTTCCTCCCAAGAATACTGGAGTGGGTTGCCATTTTCTTCTACAGCAGATTTCTCTGACCCAGGGATTGAACCCAGGTCTCCATTGCAGGCAGACTCTTTATCATCTGAACTACTGGGGAAGCCCCTTACTTCTGCTGGTATTTCAATTTCCAGTTTTCCTCACAGGTCTTTTGGAAAACACTATTTCCTGAGGACTTTGACTGAATGACCCAGCTCTTCCCAGAAAGAGAAGGGAAAGAGAAATCAAGGAGTCTCTTGAGTAGCTGCAAAGCTGAAAGTCTCGGGAGATAATTCCGAAATATGTAAACTTTCTTGAGGGGTCTCTTGGGGAGGCTGAGTAAGGGAATCAGCTGTGCTATTTAAATAGGGCAGCAATGAGTGCCTATTCCACCAACTAGACTGGAGTGGGTGGCTGTTAGGAACAAATCTGTGGAATGACTGCTCTCACTTCTGATGTTAGATGCAATCAAGGAGATAATTTAATGTTTTTTAGAGACCCACCTAGAGGGAAGATCTCAGCTGAGGTAGGAAACACTTCAGCACAGAATTTTCCCTTCTTAATAAGGGTGTCCAAGGAACTGTGAGAGATTTTACTTTTCTAATCTAGAATCCTTGGATTGACATCAGGATACCTGTGCATGCCCAAAATTAAATGTGACATTGTGTCCCCTTGTCCATTTTTTTGGGTAGAGGTTTACAGTTTGTATTAGATCCTAACAGCAGACTGTGTGTTGACTGTAGGAACTGCTCTCTTAGAAAGAACATGAATAATTGTTAGTTAGACTCACCAGGAAGAATCCTGAGACCCTGATCCTAGCTCATAGCCCTAGAATCTACCAGGGCCTATCCCCCATCCAATTCCAGAGAAATGGAATATATGCAAGAGTAAATGAGAGAGGATAAATCACACTGTCTTCTCAATTTACCTTTTTATTTGGACACTGATCAATTCACTATTCTGCATTTTCTTTTGAGGTCCACACATTTTTCTTACTTTTTCTTTCCTCATATAACTAATTCTCCTTTCTGTCCCTCTCCTTCCTCTTGTTTTTTAGTCACTAAGTCATGTCTGGGCTTCCCTGGTGGTGCAGAGGTTAAAGCGTCTGCCTGCAATGTGGGAGACCTGGGTTCGATCCCTGGGCCGGGAAGATCCCCTGGAGAAGGAAATGGCAACCCACTCCAGTATTCTTGCCTGGAGAATCCTGTGGATGGAGGAGCTTGGTGGGCTAAAGTCCACAGGTCACAAAGAGTCGGACACAACTGAGGGACTTCACTTCACTAAGTCATGTCTGACTCTTTGCAATCCAATCCCATGGACTCCTTTGCAATCCCACTCAGCTCCTCTGTCCATGAGATTTCCCAGACAAGAATACTGGAGCGTGTTGCCATTTCCTTCCCCAGGGGATCTTGCCAACCCAGGGATCAAACATGAGTATCCTGTATGGCAGACACATTCTTTACCACTGAGTTACCAGGGAAACCCTATCCAGAAAGCACTGGACAAGAGACAAAAGCGCTTCTGTTGGTACAAACGTCCTCTTTGTGTGTGCTTCCTCTCTGTGTGCATTAATTTGTTGCTTTGTTTTCACTTGAGATGTGATGATTGCTACCTAATATGGTTTTCTCCAGAAGCTTGGTGATTTTGGGCAATTTCCTCTAAAGCAGGAATAAAGGGAAGATGTCTGTTTCAAGAACAAGTGCTAATATGCACGAGCTACATCTTTCAGCTGATGTACTGTTGTACACATCAGTCATGGTGTTTCCTTCTCACTTGCCTGAATGGGGTACATCTAGAATTTGCCCCTGTGGAACTGGCAGCACCAGGCCTTGTTTTCCTCTAAGGGATATAATGTGTACATGGTTTATTCTGATCTTACAGGGGCAGAGATTTACCTATGATACTATAGAGGTACTTTCTCTATATCCCATAACTAAGAATCAGGTTATGTCCTCACATTGACCAATTTCGGCTGTTTCCATGGATGTCTATATGTTTTTTGAGTGTGAATAAGAATCCTATTTACCCAGATAAATGTCATCACATGAAAATCAGGTTGGTAGCAAATCTAGAATGATCCAGGAATGTGGCTCAGATCTATCTATGCTTCTTCATGTTTTTAGCATTGTAGACTTTGTTGAGATGCTTATGAACAATACCATGTGTAAAATTGCAAGTTGATTGTTAAACTCAATTATAAACTTCTGGTTCACACTGTGAGGTTCCTCAGAACAGAGTTATGTTTATTAAACGAAAGAAGCTGCCTGCAATGCAGGAGATGCAGGTTCAATTCATGCTTTAGAAAGATTCCCTAGAGAAGGAAATGGCAACCCAGCTCAGTATTCTTACCTGGAAAACCCCATGGATAGAGAAGCCTGGCAGGCTGCAGTCAATTAAGTTGCAAGAGTCAGGCATGACTGAGCATGTACATGCAGTACACACAGATGATGCTGAGAAGTGATGCTTCTATTGGCTGTTTATACCTTGTTGAATAAGTCGCCCCTTGAAGGACAGCTCATCAGATACTCCCAGAATCTAAGGAAGTAACTAAAGAAAATATATGTCCCAGGGAGCTGCTAAAAAATTTTAATATGATACATTTCTCATCTATACCCAGACAAACTATTCATTATGCACCTGATGTATTTTTAAAAAATATTTGTCAGTAACTAAATCCATATATAGCCAAGCTGTTTTGATGGAGGTTTTGCTATCTAATATAGACTTGGGAGGATGCATGCAGTATGGTCTCAGGTCTGAAGAAACTAAAGTTCACCTCAGCTCAGTGATGCATCTTGTGTTCTTCAAAGTGCCACAACCCAGTTTCTGGATAAATACCAGGGTCTTCTCTTAGTCTTGCAATGGTTTCTCCTTATGTTTTATCTTTGTTCTGAAAGGTCAGAGGCATAAACTGTTTTTTTATATTCTTAGAGCTACCAAAGTCTTCACTATATCTTATTATTTTTCTGACTCAAATCTAGTGATGGAGAGAAATACAACCTCTTTGTTTCTCAAATTTGTTCTGCTCATAAAAATAGTAAAAGTTTGTGTCCATTTTGGTCTTAAATGTTTCATTAACAGTCTCTGCAAAGACTTAACTAATTTTCAAGCAGTAACTCACAGAAGTTTTTCAAAGTCTGAAAGTATAGTTAGTTATTCTGCATTTCTTTTAAAAATGAATCCAGAAACTTATTTATTTCTGCATATTTTACCCATCAGCATCCATATGTTTCTAATTCATTGTATCATTACATCATGTTTCTCTTCCTTTTGTTTATTACTCTTTCATCCACATTTTTCATCCAGAAACTCATAAGTAGAGCAACATTTGTATAATAATCGTACTTTGAACCTCTATGTGACCTAAATGTGCTTTATTTTTAGAGAACTTTTAGTGTTGGTGACTTCTACCCCAATGAGTATCATGCTTATACAGATGCAACTTCAGAATATTCTCTTACACAACAGTTAGAATCTTTGTGATCTGTCACAAAGAAGGGCTTTCCTGGTGCCTCAGATGGTAAAAAATCCACCTGCAATGTGGGAGACCTGGGTTCAATCCGTGAGTTGAGAAGATCCCCTGAGAAGGGTATGGCAACCCATTCCAGTATTCTTGCTTGGAGAAGCCCCATGGACAGAGGTGCCTGGTGGGGTACAGTCCATGGGGTCACAAAGAGTCAGACATGACTGAACGACTAGGCACATGAAGGAGGGAAGTATTCCACTGCTCAGTACTGAGACATGCTTTGAAGTTTCTGAATTCATGGTAAGGTAAGACTTCAGCATAAAAGGTATTAGGTTCTTTATTTGGGGTTTCGGCAACCAAGAAGATGTAAATAGTGGAGATAACTGACATCTTTAGGCTGTGGGAATGTTATAATGTAACCAGTCACACGAGCAGCACCTTATCAGGAGTTAAGTATTGGAGGAAAAGGAGACGGGGATAAGAGGAGAGATGAAGAAAGATCCTGAATATTCAATTATGTCAAATAATTTTGAAAAGGACAAGAGGCAGAAAAAGAACCAGTGAATTGAGAGGATCAGAGAAAATTATCATGAGAGGATATTTGGAGGGAATGAGATGGTCAGTCAGGTGGAGGAATGAAATAACATGCATCTCCAAAGATGGAGTAGATACGACATGCGTAGAGGAGTGCTTTTCAGATATTACTGTCCATTCAAATTTCCTAAGGATCATGATAAAATGTTGATTCAGTGGTTTGGAAGTGGAATCCAAGGTTGCAGGTCCACCAAGTCCTCATATTGGTTAGTTGAGGCTGGTCTATGGCCCAAACTTCTAGAAAAGGGTAACAGCTGTAGTGACAAAGCAATTGAAAATGATGGCAGTTCTCATTTTGTTCCATCAAACACTGATAGTCAATTTCAGAAGCAAAAAAGCTAAAGGGATGTATTTATCATGACTATTAAAGATAAAAATGAAAATTAAATGTGTCCAAAAAGTTATCAATCACAGCAAAAAAAAAAAAAAAAAGCAGCTAAATAAGATAATAATCTATTTACCTTGTGTGTTGTTTCTGTCACTGTTCCTGCAAAAATTTTAAGCTTGCACCCAATCTTAGGGTAGGATGATTTAGGAAAAGTTAATAAAAATGTTTCTTTTAATTTGAGAAAAATTTATTCATTTACTAATACTTTCTTTGAATTAGAGAAAGACCAATATTACTCATCTCAAGTGTAACCTGCAATCTTTATTCTTCTTCTGCAGAAAAATACTCACAGAGTTCCATTTATCATACCAGTTCATTATCCCCAAGTATGAAGATGTGATAGATGCTTCTGGGATACACTGCTACTAAAAACTTTGGATTCTTGGGTAAAAGATTTCCAGCTGCTCTCTACCTGTCAATATACCATGTGGCCCAACATTAGTGCTGCCTGCTTCTTGCTGACTGACTTCCCAGGTCTAGAAGCAGCTCATCACTGGATCTCCATCCCCTTCCTCACAGTCTACATCTGTGTGCTTCTTGGCAACAGCACTCTTCTCTACCTCATCAAGGATGACCAGAGTCTCCATGAACCCATGTACGATTTCCTTGCCATGCTGGCAGCCACAGATCTGATGGTGACATTAACCACGATGCCAACTGTAATGGATGTCTTATGGGTGAATCCCCGAGAGATGAGCCCTGGAGCCTGCTTTTTACTTCATTCACTCCCTTTCCTCTGTGAAATCTGGTATCTTGCTTGCCATGGCCTGTGACCATTTTATTGCCATCCGCCATCCCTTTGAGAGGGTAACAGACAGGAAGGCCAGGGGTCTCCAAACGAGGGAAATAGGCTGCAAGTGTCAGACATTTTTTTATCTCTCCCTTAAGTGGCAGGAGGGAAAAACTATGGAAATGCTTTTCTTAAGCTAAGTTAATGAAACTATGTATTTGCTTTGGAATTTTCCCTTCTTCAAAATGGTTCCACCTAAGACTAACTGTTTTTCTTTTCTCAAACCTTGGGCTGATAATAGCTCAACAAACCAGTATTCATATCAATTGTTTTATGGCTGGGGGATGACACACCTCATGACACCCTATCTCAAAAATACATTTTGTGGGAGAGGGTCCTGATGAAACTCTGTCAGCCTTGAGGTGTCTCTCTTATCTGATTAATAGCTTTCTAACAGACATAAAACATCCAGCTAAAGACTTGCAGGGGGGCACTCTCCGTGCCCCTTCTGCTGTCTATGTCAGAAGCTTTCTCAGTCCCTTTTCGTACTTTAATAAAACTCTGCTATGCAAAAGCTCTTGAGTGATCAAACCTGGCCGCTGGTCCCAAAGTTAAATATTCTTCTTTGGAGATCACAAATCTGACACCATTCACCATAAGCTATCAGCTTGAGATACACTTCCATCCTCACCAAAACTCAAGTGATTAAGTTAAGGATAGGAGCTTTTGTGAAGGGTTTTATATCCATCATACCTGTAATCTTGTATCTTTTTTGTTTTCCATATTGTGACTCTCATATTCTGTCCCATGCTTTCTGTCTTCACCAAGAAGTCTTGAAACTGGCCTGTGCTTACATAACTTTCAATAGACTATCCTGTAATTCTGATTTTCCTAACAGTTTTCCTAGATTCTCTGATTTTTCTTTTCTCTTATATCCTGATTCTTAAAAGACTGTCATGGGTATAGCCTCTAATGAAAGTGATCCAAGGCCCTCAATACCTGTATCTCCTACATGGGTTGTGTGCTCTTCTTCTATGTCACTGTAATAGGTCTGTCCTTCATCCACAGGTTTGGGAAGAATGTGCCAAAAGTGGTTCACATTATAATGAGCTATGTGTGCCTCCTCTTTCTTCCTTTAATGAATCCTATTATCTATATAGCATCAAGACCAAGCAAATTCAACAAGGCGTTTTCTGCCTTTTATCTAAACATAGATTTGGAAGTTAAACTCTGATGTAGGGTATTGCCCACTGAAGATGGTGGGGATATAAAATTTCTCTAAGTAGAGGGCATGGAATCCCATACGTCTCAAAACTTCTTAGACAGCCTCCACTTCTCTAAATGGCAAAATGCCATTTATGAAGCTTATAAAGAGTCCGCTCTTAAATTAATAGATTTGCCATTTGTTAAGTTCCTGGGTTGTTTTGTTTCTCATTATCTCATGTTCTTCTGTCTAAATGCTAAGTAGACGACAGAAATATTTTTGGTCTGCCTGGATGATTAAGTGCAGTCTGATATTATACTTTTTGAATATTTAATTAACTTCTATGATTAAAAAGCATAAAAAGTTTTCAATTTGCTGAACCATTTGCATGTCTTACTGACTTCTCTAATCATGTCACTCACTCAATGTCCCAACAGGATGTTCACACTTTCTTAATTTATTTGTGGATATTCATCATAAGTGAAACCCAGTAAGCCATTTATATTGTAAATACTTCCATTTTATTTGTATTTAGTAGATAGAATTAAAAATGTTTTATATAAATAACTTCATTTTTATTTACTTTATTGAGATTTTACAGCCATATGATAAAAACCTCCCTGATTCCAGGTTTATTTATATATTTTCTTGTGTTTTTAATGTAACTTCCTTTCACATATTCTATTTTATCATAGTTTATTATTTGAAGATAAGTGGGCTTCCCTGTTGGCTCAGATGGTAAAGAATCCACCTGCAATGTGGAAGATCTGGATTTGATCCCTGGGTTGGGACTGTTCCCTAGAGAAGCTGAGGGCTACCCATTCCAGTATTCTGGCCTGGAGAATTCCATGGACAGAGAAGCCTGGCAGGCTACAGTCCAAGGTGTCACAAAGAGTTGGACACAACTGAGCATATTAGCACACAAGGAGTTTAAATCAAACCTCCCTATATCTATTTTCAAAGGTAGTAACACTAATATTTAGTCATCCATTTGACTGATATTTTGAAGCATGAGACAAGAATGATGCTAAAACAAAGCTATAACCACAAGCAAACAGATAAGATATCACCTTGTGTATATACAAGCTACTGGGGCATCAAAAATAAAGCACACCTAAATTAAAAATAATCACTGTAACTAGTGACATAATGTAAAGGACAAACTGCCTTGAGGATATGTGTGTGTGTGTGTGTGTGTGTGTGTGAGTCAGTCAGTTATGTCTGACTCTTTGCAACGCCATGGACTGTAGATCACCAGGATTTTCTGTCCATGGAATTCTCCAGGCAAGAATACTGGCGTGGATTGCTATGCCCTTCTCCAGGGAATCTTCCCAATCTGGGGATCAAACCTGGTCTCCTGCACTGCAGGAAGATTCTTTACCATCTGAGCCACCAGGGAAGGATCTCAAAAAGATCACATCAAGACTGAGGAAGGGAAACTTTTCTGAAGGAAGATCACTTCAGCTGAGATCTTAGAGTAGACTACAAAATAACTAGTGAAAACAGGGATGAGCGTGTCAAGCAGAAGCAGTATGTGAGAGACTGCAGATGGGATGGATCATGAAATCTTCCTTGAATGTAGCTGACAGGAAAAGTGTGATAGTTCCAAGAGGAGGCTGAGAGGAAAGAGGAGGTTCAGTCAAGAGCATCCTGTTGGCTTTGGGTGTTAACTCAATGTCTTACTCCAAACTAGGGAGTGAGGTGATTTCAGTGATGTTTACAAATTAAAAGTTCAGGTACTATTAGACGTGAGGCAAGAGGAAACAAGAAAATCAGAAAGAAAATAGTGTACCAGTTTCAGAAAGCAATATCAGTAGCTAAAATTATTCTATTAAAGTGATGGTGTATGCAGTGGATAGATACGAGTTTTAATTGGGATCCAAAATCAACATGATTTGCGAGTATTTTCAGTTCAGTCACTCAATCGTGTCCGTCTTTTTGTGGCCCTATGGACTGCAACACGCCAGGCTTCCCTGTCCACCACCAACTCCCAGAACTTGCTCAAACTCATGTCCATCAAGTCGGTGATTCCATTTTAGAAAGGTGTATAAAAGTTTGGGAGGAAAAGATATAATGTTGAATTTCTGGATTATTTTTGAAATCTTAGTACTATCAGTCCTATTACTGATTATGTATCCAGTAAATTATTAACAATCAGAAAAATTTAATTATTTAAAAAATGTTCTGTGACTCATGGTTACTGGGGGAAAGGGGTACACTGGGATTTGGGGTTGACATGTACATGCTGCTATATTTAAAATAGATAACCAATAAGGACCTAACGTATAGCATAGGGAACATTACTCAACATTCTGTAATAATCTAAATGGGAGGACAATTTGAAAAAGGATTGATACATATATCTGTATAACTGAATCATTTTACTGTACACCTGAAATTAATATAATATTGTTGATCAACTATGCTCCAATAGAAAATAAAACATTTTAAAATAGAGATAAACAATTTTTCTGGAAATTTGAGGATGATTAAAAGTACAAACGATGAAGTTGTAATCTATAAAAATGACTTCTGGAAATATTCTATACTGAAGCACTCAATTTTTAAGGGAAAATAGTACCATATTCATTAAGTAGTCATATACTGAAATAATTGTTAGTATGTATATTTTTTGCTGGACTATGCACTACTTGGATGCAATCTCAAAAGCGACAGAATGATCTCTGCCCATTTCCAAGGCAACCACTCAATATCAAATAATCAAGTCTATTCCCTGACCAGTAAGGCTGAAGAAGTTGAAGCTGAATGGCTCTATGAAGGCCTACAGGACTTTTCAGAACTAACACCCCAAAATATGTCCTTTCATTATACGGGACTGGAATGCAAAAGTAGGAAGTCAAGAAACACCTGGAGTAACAGGCAAATTTGGCATTGGAATGTGGAATGAAGCAGGGCAAAGGCTAATAGACTTTTGCCAAGAGAATGCATTGGTCATGGCAGATTCCTCTTCCAACAACATAAGAGAAGACTCTACACATGGACATCAACAGATGGTCAATACCAAAATTGGATTGATTATGTTCTTTGCAGCCAAAGATGGAGAAGTTTTATAAAGTCAGCAAAAAGAGGACCAGGAGAAGACTGTGGAGATCATGTACTCCTAACTGCCAAATTCAGACTTAAATTGAAGAAAGTAGGGAAAACCATTAGAACATTCAGGTATGACCTAAATCAAATACCTTACAATTATACAGTGAAAGTGACAAATAGATTCAAGGGATTAGATCTGATAGACAGAGTGCCTGAAGAACTATGGACAGAGGTTCCTGACGTTGTACAGAAGACAGGGATCAAGACCATCCCCGAGAAAAAGAAATGCAAAAAAGTAAAATGGTTGTCTGAGGAGGCCTTACAAATAGCTGTGAAAAGAAGAGAAACAAAAAACAAAGGAGAAAAGGAAAGGTATACCCATTTGAATGCAGAGTTTCAAAGAATAGCAAGGAGAGATAAGAAAGCCTTCCTCAGTGATCAGTGCAAAGAAATAGAGGAAAAAAATAGAATGGGAATGACTACAGATCTCTGCAAGAAAATTAGAGATATCTAGGACATATTTCATGCAAAGACGGGCTCAATAAAGGACAGAAATGGTAAGGACCTAACAGAAGCAGAATATATTAAGAAGAAGTGGAAAGGATACACACAAGAACTGTACAAAAAAGATCTTCATGACCCATATAATCACGATTGTATGCTCACTCACCTAGAGCCAGACATCCTGGAATGTGAAGTCAAGTGGGCCTTAGAAAGCATCACTACAAACAAAGCTAGTGGAGGTGATGGAATTCCAGTTGAGCTATTTCAAATCCTGGAAGATGATGCTATGAAAGTGCTGCACTCGATATGCCAGCAAATTTGGAAAACTCAGCAGTGGCCATAGACTGGAAAAAATACATTTTCATTCCAATGCCAAAGAAAGGCAATGTCAAAGAATGCTCAAATTACCGCACAAATGTACTCATCTCACATGCTAGTAAAGTAATGCTCAAAATTCTCCAAGCCAGGCCTCAACAGTACGTGAACTACGAACGAACTTCCAGATATTCAAGTTGGATTTAGAAAAGGCAGAGGAACCAGAGATCAAACTGCCAACATTTGCTGGATCATTGAAAAAGCAAGAGAGTTCCAGAAAAACATCTATTTCTCCTTTATTGACTATGCCAAAACCTTTGATCGTGTGGATCACTACAAACTGTGGAAAATTCTGAAGGAGGTGGTAATACCAGACCACCTGATCTGCCTCCTGAGAAATCTATATGTGGGTCAGGAAGCAACAGTTAGAACTGGATATGGAACAACAGACTGGTTCCAAATAGGAAAAGGAGTGTGTCCAGGCTGTATAATGAGACCCTGCTTATTTAACTTAGGCAGAGTACATCATGAGAAATGCTGGGCTAGATGAAGCACAAGCTGGAATCAAGATTGCCAGGAGAAATATCAATAACTTCAGATATGCGGATGACATCACCCTTATGGCAGAAAGTGAAGAAGAACTAAAAAGCCTCTTGATGAAAGTTAAAGCGAGTGAAAAAGTTGTCTTAAAGCTCAACATTCAGAAAATGAAGATCATGGCATCCAGTCCCATCATTTCATGGCAAATAGATGGGGAAACAGTGGAAACAGTGACAGACTTTATTTTGGGGGGCTCCAAAATCACTGCAGATGGTGATTATTGCCATGAAATTAAAAGATGCTTACTCCTTGGAAGGAAAGTTTTGACCAACCTAGACAGCATATTAAAAAGCAGAGATATTACTTTGTCAACAATGGTCCATCTAGTCAAGGCTATGGTTTTTCCAGTAGTCATGTACGGATGTAAGAATTGGACTATAAGGAAAGCTGAGTGCCAAAGAATTGATGCTTTTGAACTGTGGTGTTGGAGAAGACTCTTGAGAGTCCCTTGGACTGCAAAGAGATCCAACCTAAAGGAGATCAGTCCTGGGTGTTCTTTGGAAAGAATGATGCTAAAGCTGAAACTCCATTACTTTGGCCACCTGATGCGAAGAACTGACTCATATGAAAAGACCTTCGTGCTGGGAAAGATTGAAGATGGCAGGAGAAGGGGAAGACAGAGGATGAGATGGTTGGATGGCATCAAGGACTCAAGGGACATGAGTTGTGTAAACTCCGGGAGTTGGTGATGGACAGGGAGGCCTGACATGCTGCAGTCCACCAGGTGGCAAAGAGTCGGACACGACTGAGTAACTGAACTGAACTGATTAGTAACTATAGAAAAAGTAGGAGTTTGTCAGTCTGTGCTAAAAGATTATAGAATACAACAGAAAAACACCTGAACTTGTTGTCACTTAAAAACATAAGCTCATTGAAGACAATGGTCTTTGCTTTCCTATCTTGGGAGAACAAGATAGATCAGGATTACTGAACAATTTTTTACTAGAGTTTGCTCACAAAGAAAATACAAGTCAGTTGTAATACAAAATACAGAAAATAATACATAAATTGTGATAAGAAATAATGGTTTAGAGATGGAAAATCAGGTACAGACACAAATACAAAGATTGAATAAAGAACAACTGGATTCCTCTAGTCAAAAAGCAATGCTACATTGGAAAATAAAGATTTTTTTTTTTTTTTTTTTTTGGCTAGGGCTTAAGTAATTTACCACAGGGCTGGGGCATAGCCTACAGATGCCTGGTCACAGGTTTCTGAAGAAGACTATATGGAACTGAAAGCTTTCATACATAATTCCTATTTCAAATGTACCTGGAGATTAGCCATCTTAATTTGATTCTGAAAACAAGCCCACAAATCATCTCCACGTACGAGGAAGCTTTACATCAGTGTGTGCTTTTGCATGTGTGTGTTGGAGGAGGTGGTGAACATGCTAGTGTACACATGTATAAAAATAAAAGAAAGTTGTGATTCTAATTCTCTATAATTTCTAACTTTAAAGTCTTTTCTTTTTCTCATAATAAAGTTGCATTAGTATTTTAAGTTTACTTTTAAATCAGCATGTCTTGATGTCCATTTTAAATACCCTCTAGCCTGAGTTAAGAGACTCTCTGGGATCATGATTTGCATATTATATTTTCCAAGTGAAACCATAAGTCATTTTCAAGTAGGGAATTTAATGAGCTTCTGTACAATTCCAGTGCATTCACCCCAGGGTGCTCAGGTCCTACACAAACATATATTTGAACCACTTCCCACTTTGAATATTCTGGTGCCCAATCTAAATCCTTGAAGGAAAAAAACAAGGCACACCTCTTGGAAGAAGTCACTTTTTTGCTCAATGATATACATAAACTTATCCCTTATCCTGGGCTTCCCAGATGGCACTAATAAAGAACATGCCAGCCCGTACAGGAGACATATAAGCGATACAGGTCTGTCCCTGGGTCTGGAAGATCCCCTGGAGGAGGAAATGGCAACCCACTCTGGTATTCTTGTCTAGAGAATCCCATGGACAGAGGAGCGTGGTGGACTACAGTCCATAAGGTCTCAAAGAGTTGAGCACTGAAACAACTTTGCAGCAGTGTTCCTTGTCTTAATGAAAGTGAAGTCACTTCATCGTGTCTGACTCTTTGCAACCCGTGGACTGTAGCCCACCAGCTCCTCCATCCATGGGATTCTTCAGGCAAGAATACTGGAGTGGGTTGCCATTTCCTTCTCCAGGGGATCTTCCAGACCCAGGGATCAAACCCAGGTCTCCCACATTGCAGGCAGACGCTTTAACCTCTGCACCACCAGGGAAGCCCTTAAATACAAGAATACAGTCTCTCAGAAAACCTCTTATAGAGACACAGAACTTCAGATCCAAGTACTAACATCAGATTTCAAGGGAGGAAAGGAAGCCAGGTTGAAAGAAGAAGGGGGAGGAGGCAGGGTGAGGGGGGAAAAGGGTGGCCTGATAGACATCTCTTGCCACCTACAGATACCCAGGCATTATGGGACTTTACCCTGGGCCTCCAGAGAACGGAGGACTGGAACTCGGCCCTACCAGAAATCAGCCAGAATTAGAGTTCTCTGCCAAGAGAGGTGATCAGTCTCCAGTTCACAGCTCAGGCTGAGGGCCCTTCGACCAGATTCCTGCATCCAGGACCAGGGGACTAGAAAAGCAGGGAAGGATAAGAAGGGTTAAGGAGAGGAAAGAGAGAGGGAAGGGGAGAGAGGTCAATAAAGTCTCTTGTTCCTTACCAGTCGGGGCACTCTGGCCAGTTGTCCATGTCAGGAGGAGACCAGGGACAAAAGGGTCCCAGTTGCGGCTGCTGGGTCTGGTCTATTGGCAGGCAAGCTGGCCCCTGAGTACCCCAAGTGGTCAGGATGTCAGTCTCAGCAAAGAAGAGTCCCCGCCAGAGTCACCATTTGTTGCAGGAAGAGGGACTGCTTCCAGGGCCCGAAACTGGGCTCTTGTCTAACACTCGGAAATGAATTGTCCGAGGAGACACATGTGCTGACAAAGCAAGAGATTTTATTGGGAAAGAGCACCTGGGTGGAGAGCAGTAGGGTAATGACAGGAGAGAAATGTCAAGTCCATAGAGAAAAAAATATAATCATTTCAGAACTAAAAACAGAAGGCATCTACACTTTGTAGGTACCTCTCCAGGATGAAAAATTAGAACTGATAATTTCTCTGCAACAAATATGTGCTTTCCCTTCTATGTACAATGTTCTATACTGGGAAGACAGAACAGCATGCCTACAGATGGAATCTAATCTGAAATGCTTAAAAAACTGGGGTTAGGAGGAATTTTCTGTAAGACTGTGTGCTAAATTATTTTCAACTTAATTTACTTGTGCAACTGGATTTTTATGTCAGAAGATTCATAACAGGATAATGTGCCCTAGAGTAAAATGTTTAAGCCATTAATGCTGAATATATAACAAAATTTTAAAGTCTGGTTATTTCCCAAAGTCTTCCTCTGTCCCTCATAATGTGTGTCCACAAGGCCTATAGTATATATATATCTTTAACAGAAAATGACACCCCCAATTTTTCCCATTTGATTTGCTAACTTTGGTGCAGAGGTTCTTTCGCTGAGGAAAGACTAGATTTGCAAGTCACGTTTGCAGAATAGAAGCTGTGGGGAATCTATGGTTTCTGTGTGGTCACCAATGACTGATATATCCCACTTTCAGAGTTAAATTTTAGAGATGGGTTGCCTCTTTTATAGTGCTAAATTTGATGGCAGAAACCCCAGTTAATCTGGCCAAGGCCTTTTAAGTTATAAATCTTGCTAGTTCCTTCATACTTAGTGAGCAAGACCCCAGTTACCTCACATGGATCTTCATTTCACAGTTTACTTAATTACCTGCCACATATGTGTGAGAGGATTGGGAGATTCAAATTTTAGTGGACCAGCATTTTTGGCATGCTCATTTGGGCACATCGGAGAAGGCAATGGCACCCCACTCCAGTACTTGTGCCTGGAAAATCCCATGGACGGAGGAGCCTGGTGGGCTGCAGTCCATGGGTTTGCAAAGAGTTGGACATGACTGAGTGACTTCACTTTCACTTTTCACTTTCATGCATTGGAGAAGGAATTGGCAACCCACTCCAGTGTTCTTGCCTGGAGAATCCCAGGGACAGGGGAGCCTGGTGGGCTGCCATCTGTGGGGTTGCACAGAGTTGGACATGACTGAAGTGATTTAGCAGCAGCAGCAGCAGCAGCATTTGAGCACATAGAGGGTTTGGACATGAAGTGACAATATTCAAGCGCTCCTGAAGAGGTGCAAGAAGGCCTCTCACTGTTGGATAAGCAGGGTTGTTTTCCCTATGGAGGGAGAAGACTTTAGGCAACTGGTAGACTTATTGGTGGAGTTGTTCCCAAGCTTTGGTTAAGAAGTTGAGTGCTCTGCCAGTGAGAATGGCCATCATCAAAGTCTACAAACAATACATGTTGCAGAGGGTTTGGAGAAAAGGGAACCCTCTAGGACTGTTGGTGGGAATGTAAATTGATACAGACACCATGGAAGACAGTATTAAGATTCCTTAAAAAACTAGGAATAAAACCACCATATGACCTCGCAATCCAACTCCTAGGCATATATTCTGAGGAAGTCAAAATTGAAAAAGACACATGTATCCCAATGCTCACTGCAGCACTATTTACAATAGATAAAACATGTAAGCAACCTAGATGCACATTAACAGATGAATGGATAAAGAACCTGTGGTACATATATATGATGGAATATTACTCAGCCATAAAAATGAATGCATTTGTGTCAGTTCTAATGAGGTGGAGCCTATTATACAGAGTGAAGCAAGTCAGAAAGAGAAAGATAAACATTGTATACTAATGCATATATATGGAATCTAGAAAGATGGTACCAATGAATTTATTTGCAGGGTAGCAATGGAGAAACAGACATGGAGAACAGACTTATGGACACTTGGAAGAGGGAGGAAGGCGAGGGTGAGATATATGGAGAGCGTAACATGGAAACTTGTATTACCATATGTAAAATAGATAGCCAATGGGAATTTGCTGTATGACTCAGGGAACTCAAACAGGGGCTCTATATCAACCTAGAGGGTGGGATGGGAAAGGAAATGGGAAGGAGGTTCATGAGGGAGGGGACATATTTATATCTATGGCTGAATCATGTTGTTGTTTGACAGAAAATAAAATTCTGTAAAGCAATTATCCTTCAATTAAAAATAAATAAATTAAAAAGAAGTTCAGTGCTCTGTTCCAGGTAACTTTATTTTTTTTTTTTAAGTTTTATGTATTTATTTATTTTTTACTGTGTTGGGTCTTCATTGCTGCACTGGCTTTGCTGTAGCTGTGGCAAGCAGAGGTTACTCTTTGCAGTGGCTTCGCCTGTTGCAGAACACAGGCTCTAGGAAATGAGAGTTTCTGTAGTTGTGGCTCCCAGAGCCACAAGCTTAGAGCACAGGCTTAATAGTTATGGTGCACAGGCTTGGTTGCTCTGCGGCATGTGAAATCTTCCTGGATCAGGGATCTAACTCATGTCTCCTGCATTGGCAGGCAGATTCTTTTCCACTGAGCCACCAGGGATGCCCTGCCTTTATGGTTTTTTAAATGAAATTGTTTTTCAACATCATATCCAGCTTCTTGAATTCCTATTAACTAAAGAATAGAGAAATAAATTATATTTTATAATGAATATTATACTTAAATATGAACTAACTCCCAGCATGGATGCATCTTAAACATGATATTGAGCAAACAATAAAAATCAAACTCTTGTGTGAATCTGCTGCTGCTGCTGCTGCTAAGTCGCTTCAGTCATGTCTGACTCTGTGCGACCCCACAGATGGCAGCCCACCAGGCTCCCCCGTCGCTGGGATTCTCCAGGCAAGAACACTGGGGTGGGTTGCCATTTCCTTCTCCATGTTTAGTCCAAATACAAAAATAGGCAAAATGAGTCTTATATTGCCTTTTAATCACTACATCCACCCAGAGTAACTATATCCTAAATTGACCACTTATAGATAGAATGACTGAAACAGAACAAGTTCTCTTTAACCTTTTCAGCATCTAATGTGTAAAACAAAGCTTAGTGAAAAAGAGTCAATCAACAAATAATTGTTTATTAATGAATGAAGTAATTATCTTCCAGTGATCTATGTTTACACATGGAATTATCCTTCAGTCAGCTAGGTCAGAAATACAGTTGTCATCTTTCCCTTAATCTACCATATGCAATCAGTTATCAAGTTCTATTCTTCCTAAATCATCGACTCTCTCTTTCATCAACTTCTATCCAGCCCTACTGATAACAGCTAGTCACATCCCTACCAACACAGTTTCTCATATAGATTACTCTTTCCTACTATTTCTCTTTCTTTTACCACCTCTTTTCCAATGTAGTAGTCATATTGTAGCAAAGTGACCTATAAGCAATGATCACCTGATCATAAACACAGTCTTGTCATTCATTTAATGCAAATTGTCATTGGGTGATCAGATTTATGTGATCAGAACATACCACCACAGATTCATTTTATGTCAAACTTTCTTTCAGGTTTTGTTCTAATGATATTATAAATTTTTAGTGCATCTAATGTAGCATAAAATGATTTTTTTTGTTTAGTCATAATATTTTCTTTTGTCTTATGACCAGTGTAGATGTTTTTGTTTGATTTGGTTTTGTTTTTCTCTCTGCATGAAACCAGTGCCAATTCTAACCCAAACTATCATATCCCTTACTTGTCTCATTATTCAATTCTCAGCTTAAATAGTACTTCTTTGAGGAAGTTTTCCAGATCCCAGATACATCTTCTGTGCTCCCCTTATAACACATTAACTTCCATGCAGTGACGGTTGTGTTATGAAAATGTATATTTCCTTCCTAGCTTGCATTAGATTTTTAAGTTCTGCTCAAGAAAAGAACAAGTCCATCACCCTGAATTTGACACACATGGGCAATAATCTGAGTAATAGCAAAGTAATTTTAAAATACAATATAAGATGTCCTTTATGTACTAGGCTATTCACAGATCTGTTGAGGTTTCTGTGAATCAGAACTGATTTCCCCAAAGAAGCAGGAAAAACAAAGATGCAATTAGGATTTACAAATTCTTGGACTGACAAAGTCACGTGTAACTCATGAGGGTAACTACTGGGAAGTCATGCATGGATTTCCTAAATCCTGATGCTGAGGATCCCGGGGTCACATCCTTACACCTGTGTGGCAGTCCTACATGGGAAAGCCGTGGCATCCTCGTACCTGTATGTCATTTGAATTTCCACTTTCCTGATACATCCTTGGGGAACTATAGACTTGTAAACATTGTTTGAGTGGCTCATCTTCTCCCAGAATAAGAAGGAAGGGAAGGAAAATCAAAGACTCTCCCAAGTGGCTGGAAAAATACAACTCTGGGGAGGTGATTTCTATATACATAAACTCTCTAACCTGGACTGTTCAATGGTTTTTGAGATGGAAGTGTCTGGGCCAAATCTTCAAATAAGACAGAAACAAGTAACTATTCCAGAAATAAGACTGTGTTATTGGTGAGTGCCAGGACCAGAAATATGAAATGACTCCTCTCCAAGCTGATGTTAGATGAAGTCAAGAGAAGATAGATTTTCCAGAGGTCTGCAAAGTGGGGCATCTACTACCCTGGATGGTCAACACCTATAGCGCAGATTTTTTTTTTATTAAGACATGTATATCAAGGTGAATTTGAAGTTTCTAATGGAATATACATGGACATGCTTTAGAAAAACAGAATTTCTTTAGTCTAAAGGTGACATGTCTGCTCTTCTCCATTTACTGCATAGGCCATTTATGGCTTTTGTTTAGAATTCCATAAACCAATAACATTCAATTTTGAAATGAAACAAACATTTTCTAACAAGAACTCTCTATCATGATTGTGAAACATAAAGTCAAGCTTAAATGTATTTAAAAAATTACAATTAAGCAAAAAGAAAATCAAATGAAGCAATATTATTGCCCATTTTTGTATATCTATATTTCTTTTTTGTTTGTTTTGTGGGGGCGGAGGGGGAGCCCATGCTGCATGGCATGTGGGATTTTAGTTCTTCAATCAGGGATTGAATTGCACCCTCATAACATGGATTCTTAACCACTGGACCACCAGGGAAATACTCTATCTTCTTTTTCGTTACTTTTATTCCTTCAAACATTTTCCAGCATATACATTAGAGCGGGGCCTCGTGTTTTTTTTTTTTAATTATGAACATTTTAGCTATTAATCTAATATTATACATAACTTAGGAAAATACCATTATTCCTCTTCCTTAGTACAGTCTATGCATCTGTATTATTCTTCTAAAAGAAAATAGTTTCAAAACCACACATATACAAATTCATTCTTTTAACTACCAAGGGTATAATTGAAACCGTTGTGATATATTCCCGCAAGGAGATATTGCAAATTGAAAACTTTGGGTTTCTGCATAAAAGGTTTCCAGAAGGCTGCTCTCTACCTGTGGACATGCTATGTGGCCCAGCACTAGTGAGGCCCCCTTCTTGCTGACTGGCTTCCCAGGTCCGGAGGCAGCTCATCACTGGATCTCCATCCCCTTCTTCGCAGTCTATATCTCTGTGCTTCTTGGCAATGGCACTCTCCTCTACCTCATCAAGGATGACTGGAGTCTCCATGAACCCATGTACTATTTCCTTGCCATGCTGGCAGCCACAGATCTGACGGTGACATTAACCACAATGCCAACTGTAATGGGTCTCTTATGGGGCAATCACAGAGAAATAAGCCCTGGAGCCTGCTTTCTGCAGGCCTACTTTATTCATTCCCTTTCCATTGTAGAATCTGGTATCTTGCTTGCCATGGCCTATGACCGTTTCATTGCCATCTGTACCCCTCTGAGGTACAACTCTACCCTTACCAATAATCAAGTGATGAAGATAGGTCTTGGAGTACTAATGAGAGGCTTTTTATCCCTTTTGCCTCCAATTCTGCCACTCTGTTGGTTCCCATATTGCCATTCCCATGTTCTTTCCCATGCCTTTTGCCTCCACCAAGATGTCATGAAACTTGCCTGTGCTGATATTACATTTAATCGTGTGTACCCAATTATTCTGGTTGCTTTGACTTTCTTCCTAGATGCTCTAATGATCTTTGTCTCTTATATCCTAATCCTTAAGACAGTGATGGGCATTGCCTCTGGGGAGAAGCAAGCTAAGGCTCTTAACACCTGTGTGTCCCATATCATCTGTGTCCTAGTCTTTCATATCACTGTGATTGGTCTGACTTTCATCCACAGGTTTGGGACACATGCACCACGTGTGATCCATGTTACCATGAGCTATGTCTACTTTCTCTTTCCTCCATTCATGAATCCCCTGATATACAGCATCAAGACCAAGCAGATTCAGAGAAGCATTGTTCGCCTATTTTCTGTGCACAGTAGGGCTTGAACTTTTCTTTCAGAATTTTGGAAGCTCCAGGATGTCTAGGCCTTTTATCAGAGTAAGATAGGCTTCAATTATTACATAAAGATACAAGCTAAGTTGAGGAATGCAATATAGATAGTAATTTCCGCATGTGCGCTCAGTCGTTCTGACTCTTTGCAAGCCCATGGGTTGTAGCCCACCAGGCTCCTCTGTCCATGAGATTTCCCAGGCAAAAATACTGGAATGGGTTGCCATTTACTACTGCAAGGGATCTTCCCACCCCAGAGATCGATTCCTCATCTCCTACATTGGCAGGTGGATTCTTTACTACTGAGCCACCTGGGAATCCATAGATAATTTCTAGATAGGTAGAATTTGGAGATAGGAAATATATCTAAATATAACAAATACTCTAATAACCAGGAAAGATAGGTAAATTCAGATTCCATACTTTTAACAAGTGTCAAATAACCGATTAGAAAAGGTCAAGCTTGATGTCCAGTCCGGGACAACCACAGCCTACTATAAGGAAAGTAGGTAATCACAGCTTCATTTAAGGGCCATACAAAGATGAACCAGAGCATGTGGATTGAGAACCATGAAACTCTATCTCAAAAGTATTATATTTCAATGCAGGATTTGCTTTCCAAGTGATAGAGTGTTATTTATAAAGCTTTATGCCAGAGTATCTCTGAGCTCATGAATTAGTTCATTTCATGAATGGTTTCTTTTTTCTGCTGTTCTTTCTAAATGCTGAATATATGAGAGAAACATTTGTCATATGTCTGATATATGAATTCTAGTCTGATATCATAGTTTTGTGTATTCAGTTTACTCTTTATTGCTATAAAGCACAAACAATTTTAATTTTCTGCAACCATTTGCACTTCTCACTTTAAACTTGTCTAATAGTATTTTTTTTTGCTATTTGTAAGAGTCCATTTTATATGATCTGTTATGTTTTATGTATAAGTATTTTCCCAGTTTTTTTGTATTAAATTTTTAAATTTAAATTTATTTATTTTAATTGGAGGCTAGTTACTTTACAATATTGTATTGGTTCTGCCACACATCAACATGAATCTGCCACGGGCGTATATGTGTTCCCCATCGTGAACCCCCCTCCCACCTTTATTTGCCTTCTATATAAATATTTTAAAAATTGATATATAAACAATTTTATTATTTGCTTTATCTATTGAAATAATTGAGGCCACACTGACAAAGTCCTATTTTCAGATTTATTTGTATCTTTTCTTATATCCTTGTATAACTTATTTTCACATATTTTGTTTTATAATATATTTGTGTTTGGAGGAAGATAAGGGATTTAAATCAATCCCCTTCATGTGCCCGTTTTTACGAAAGTAGCAATAATATTCAATCATTTATTTGGCTGAATTTTTAAGGTGCTAGTATGGGACAAGCAGTTTGCTAAGCAAAAATGATATGATAGCAACAAACAGACAAAAACCTTTCCCTCTTTGAATTTTTAAATAATCAGAGACTCAAAAATTTAAATAAAATCAAATTTAAATTCAAGCTAAATTAATGACAAATTTAATAAATTAGTAATTATTATTCAAAATTAATAATAAAATAGATAGAAGAACCTGATTTCAGATTGCTAGTCTCAAACATTCTGGCTTAAGGTAAAGGTAAGTTACCCTGAGAAAAGCGTTCCATTAGTTGAGATCTGAAAAAATTACAAACTAGCTGGTGAAAATAGGAAAAAGGATATTCTAAAAAGAGAATTAGTACATGTTTAGACCTTCAGTCTATTACAGAATCACCCATATAGATAAAATGGCTATCTGGGGAGAGGGATTACCTTAAGGAGAAGCTGAGGATAAAAGAGGAGATCAGATCACAAACACCCTTCTGGCCATGGCAGAAGGTTCAATATTTACCCAAAGATTCATGGAAAACTACTGAAGGAAGTAATATGACTTCACTGAGGTTTTAAAAATCTTCATTTCAACATTATTGATGAAATAAGCTTGATGGATATGGAGACAAACAGAAGAAACAATCAGAGGATATTAAGAATAGTTTTTAAAAGAGGTAATAGCAGCTCAGTTTCAGAAAATAAAGAGGGGAGGTAATGGATTAACATGAGATAAATTTAGGATCTAAATTGATTAAGATTTATAGGTTTTTTTCTTTTCTTTCTTTTACTTTTGTTTTTAAGAAAAACAGAGGAAAAAAGATTGGAAAAGAAGCAAAGATAACCCTGAGTTTCTGTTCTACACTATTTGAAGAATAGAAGTACCAACTGAAAAGCAATTATTAATTTATAAATTAATAATGTTTTGTTAATTTATAAATAAGAAAAATAGTACTGTAATATATGTATAGTATATATATGACTATATTTGATTTTTTCTCTCAAGAAAGTATACATATATATAACATATGTGCATTTGTGTGTGTTTGCACATGTGTAAAACAGTGATAAACCTTTCAATGTCTTATCCTATAAATAAATCCTGATCTCAAAACTTTTACAACTTTCACAATAAATTTAATGAATAAGAATGAATGTACTGAATTATTTTTATTGTGGTTTATAAGTATTTTGCATATTATATGTATGCATATTACATAAAATTTGCCATTTTAAGTGTACAATTTCATGAAATTCACAATATTCAACTATCATCCTTATTCCAAAAGGTTTTAATTATCCCAAGCAGACACACTGTATGCATTAATCCGTAAGTCCCCATTCTACCCTTCTTCCAGGTCTTTGTTACTTCTAATCTAGTTTATATCTCTATGACTGCCTAGTGTACAAAGTGGAATCTTATAATATTCTTTTGTGTCTGGCTTATTTCACTTCAGTTCAGTTCAGTCACTCAGTCGTGTCCGACTCTTTGCGACCCCATGAATCACAGCACGCCAGGCCTCCCTGTCCATCACCAACTCCTGGAGTTTACTCAGACTTATGTCCATCAAGCCGATGATGCCATCCAGCCATCTCATCCTCTGTCATCCCCTTCTTCTCCTGCCCCCAATCCCCTCTAGCATCAGAATCCTTTCCAATGAGTCAACTTTTTGCATGAGGTGGCCAAAGAATTGGAGTTTCAGCTTTAGCATCAGTCCTTCCAATGAACACCCAGGACTGGGACTCTCAAGAGTCCTCTCCAATACCACAGTTCAAAAGCATAAATACTTTGGTGCTCAGCTTTCTTCACAGTCCAACTCTCAGATCCATACATGACAACTGGAAAAACCATAGCCTTAACTAGATGGACCTTTGTTGGCAAAGTAATGTCTCTGCTTTTCAACATGCTATGTAGGTTGGTCATAGCTTTCCTTCCAAGGAGTAAGCGTCTTTTAATTTCATGGCTGCAGCCACCATCTGCAGTGATTTTGGAGCCCAGAAAAATAAAGTCTGACACTGCTTCCACTGTTTCCCCATCTATTTCCCATGAAGTGATGGGACCAGATGCCATGATCTTAGTCTTCTGAATGCTGAGCTTTAAGCCAACTTTTTCACTCTCCTCTTTCACTTTCATCAAGAGGCTTTTTAGTTCCTCTTCACTTTCTGCCATAAGGGTGATGTCATCCGCATATCTGAGGTTACTGATATTTCTCCTGGCAATCATTCCAGCTTGTGCTTTTTCCAGCCCAGCGTTTCTCATGATGTACTTTTTCCTATCACAAAATCTTTTCTTATGTGGCTGAATAATATTCTGCTGTATGTATACATTGCATTAAAAATCTATAGATGTTATTTTATTTCCAGGTTTTTTGTTTATTTATTTTTGGCAGCTGGTTAGCCAGATCACCTACACCCACCTCAATGTGGCTTGGTGCGCCAGACTCCCTGGTTGGCAGTCCAGTTCCCAGATGCATGCCCAGAGTCCCAGGCCACGTGGGAAGACCACAGGCCTCTCTGCCACTCCTTGGCTAGAGTAAAACACACGGCCCTCTATCTCCCAGAGCATAAGCCTCAGTTTCTGTTTTTCCCATGTGGTGACAAAGTTGAAATCAAGAGGAAGAAAATAAATTTAACTTGTAGTATAGTATCCTCTGGGTAGAGATTTTATTGAAACTGAAACTCTCTTCCAAGTGTTAGTCTAAGCAGTCAGTAGTCTGGGTAGATTATAGAATCAGGTGGACTTATCGTAATTAAACATCAATAACACTTTTCAAAGTAGTCTTTCAGTCAAAATAGAGAAGTATAAAGTCTATAATAAACGGTTGAAAAAATCTCTTCTTAATCCTCACAAGTCAATAAAAGCACTCAGAAGGAAAATAGACACATACATCTCTCTTCTGTAACCTGATGGTGTCATGTTACACATTTCTTTCTGCAATATGGTTGAAATAAAAGTTGGAGATAAATAAATGATAAACAAGAAAAGGACATATAATTCGACATACTTGAGTGAGGGACTGAATCTAAAATAGTTAACCTTCTTATAAATAAAAGTAAAAGATGTATGACTACAAGCCCAATTGCTTGATAACATGATTCTGCATTCATTCACTCAGCTAGTACTTAACGAGCACAAACCACAACTAAGCTTTTTGCTATGAAATGAAAATGCAATTCCTTTAAAAGTCTTTCAGAAGTTTTATTATGAGTCAATGTGAATTAAATTGATAGCACAGTTATTAAAAAGCTACAATCTCTTAACTATAATTCTGAAATCAAAGGTTCTGTAAAACTATTTATGAAGTATATTTTTATTGACAAAAATCTGACATAGTCTAAGACCATACTGTAGCAAAATCTGATCTGAAGATACAAGTTAGTCTTTCTTTATTATCTTAATATAAACAGATGATAGTTGATAAGGTATTACAGGTTGCAACCTGCTAGGGGTGTCATGCATAATATAGAATGCACATTTTATGACTATTTTGCTTGAATTTTGGGCATGCTGTGCAGCATGTGGGATTTTAGTTCTCTGACCACGGACTGAACCCACTCCCCCTGCAGTGGAAGCAGGGAGTTTTAGCCACTGGACCACCAGGGAAGTCACTTTATGACTTTTTTAAAATCTGAAAGACTGGATTCTGGCATGCAGCTTGAGACAAGGGTTTTGGATATGTATTTGCAGACCTGCACAATCATAGACTGCTAAAATAGAAATTAAACATATGGTTCAGTGGGTATTTACAGAATGAGGCTGATCTGATAACATCCAGACTGTTATGGAGCAGGATGATAAAAAAAGAATCAGAACTAGGAAACATTATGTCACGAATAGTTAACATACTACTGGATTCTCAGCTATCCAGAAAGATGTCTCAGAAATATTAATGCAGATGTTTTTACAACATTTAGAGGTGGGATATAAATGTGATTGTTTAAATTTGATCATCTGACTTCAGAGATCAGGACTAGGGATAAGGGGTAGATCATTCAGAGAAGTAGATTTATATTTCAATGTATAATTATATCACATATATAATAGAGACAAAAATGGAATGCATTACCTCAGGAGGTATGGTGTTTTCAATCCATCAGTTCAGTTCAGTTCAGTCGCTCAGTCGTGTCCAACTCTTTGCGACCCCATGAATCGCAGCACACCAGGCCTCCCTGTCCATCACCAACTCCCAGAGTTCACTCAGATTCACGTCCATCGAGTCAGTGATGCCATCCAGCCATCTCATCCTCTGTCGTCCTCTTCTCTTCCTGCCCCCAATCCCTCCCAGCATCAGAGTCTTTTCCAATGAGTCAACCCTTCGCATGAGGTGGCCAAAGTACTGGAGCTTCAGCTTCAGCATCATTCCTTCCAAAGACACCCAGGGCTGATCTCCTTCAGAATGGACTGGTTGGATCTCCTTGCAGTCCAAGGGACTCTCAAGAGTCTTCTCCAACACCACAGTTCAAAAGCATCATTTCTTTGGCATTCAGTTTTCTTCACAGTCCAACTCTCACATTCATTCATGACTACTGGAAAAACCACGGCCTTGACTAGACGGACCTTAGTCGGCAAAGTAATGTCTCAGCTTTTCAATATGTTATCTAGGTTGGTCATAACTTTCCTTCCAAGGAGCAAGCATCTTTTAATTTCATGGCTGCAGTCACCGTCTGCAGTGATTTTGGAGCCCCCCAAAATAAAGTCTGACACTGTTTCCACTGTTTCCCCATCTATTTCCCATGAAATGATGGGACCAGATGCCATGATCTTCGTTTTCTGAATGTTGAGCTTTAGGCCAACTTTTTCAGTCTCCTCTTTCACTTTCATCAAGAGGCTTTTTAGTTCCTCTTCACTTTCTGCCATAAGGGTGGTGTCATCTGCGTATCTGAGGTTCTTGATATTTCTCCCAGCAATCTTGATTCCAGCTTGTGTTTCTTCCAGTCCAGCATTTCTCATGATGTACTCTGCATAGAAGTTAAATAAGCAGGGTGACAATATGCAGCCTTGACGTACTCCTTTTCCTATTTGGAACCAGTCTGTTGTTTCATGTCCAGTTCTAACAGTTGCTTCCTGACCTGCATACAGATTTCTCAAGAGGCAGGTTTCAATCCATAGAAACAACAAATAGATGTCTGATGAAATTTTATTAATAGATGGTGGCTTAAGGATTTGGTGGTCTTCCCTTGTGGCTCAGCTGGTAAAGAATCTGTGAGCAATGCAGGAGACCTGGGTTCAATCCCTGGGTTGGGAATATTCCCTGAGAAGGGAAAGGCTACCTAATCCAGTATTCTGGCCTGGAGAATTCCATGGAATGTATAGTCCATGGGGTTGCAAAGAGTCAGACAGGACTGAGAGACTTTCACTTTCTCTTAAAAAATTTGGTGAAGAATTGTATCTGATGGTCTCTTCATATTGCTGTTCCTAAAAATATTATGGTGTGTCAAAATATAATTCAAGAACAGTTAAAAAAAGAGGAATTGAATAGTTTTTGCCAAGGCCAATAGTTTTGAAGAATCAATGACTTATCTTCTGGTTCTATAACACATAGAACTCTTGAAAGTGACTTAGATAGGCTTGCTTCATCTGATGGTAGAGACACTGCCTCACTTAGAGGTTCTCCATACAGAGAAGAAAACAAGGGCACAGGGGGCAACTGCAGCAGGCCAGATCTTTTTCAGATTGGAGAGGGAAAAAAGGATCATTTGCTATTCCCAAATAGCCTATGTTGGAAATGAGCTAGAAAACTCGCTTGGGAGTTGTTTCTTTAACAAATAAACGTATCAGGACTCTGAACACATGGTAAAGATACAGGAACAAACCAATCCACAGATCATGCTCAGGAACCACAAAGAAAAAGCTGTGGCTTGGGTAAGGAAATACATGGATTCAGATGCAGCAAAAATGCTTTAAGGGTAATTCGTTGGCATGGCTGTTAAGGAGGAGAAAGCATTTAGTCTTTTTTTTTTTTAATGAAATGAATAATTTAGGAAATAGTATACTATATGGGAAGGCAAACTTGGGCAGGAGAATTAGCATTTATATTCAATGGATATTGGTTTTGATCATGAGTTCAGGGATCAGATAAACCTGAGCTTGAATTCTTATATACCACCTACTAATTGTGTGATTTTTGACAAATTGTGTAACCTACTGAAGGCTTAATTTTCTCATCTGTAGAATGAATGTAAATATATTTCACTCTCTCATTAAGTATTCATTTTCCATTTTGCAATCATTCTGAACATATTTCTGAAATTTTATTGAAAACATCAAGATCACTGAAAGCCTATTGCCCCCAAAATGGATATTTTTCATTTTTCTCTTACTTGGAAATTCTATGACATTTTTCACTATTAAACTACAGCACTGCCTAATTCTATAAAATTTATTTTCCATTTGCTTTTTAAATTATAGATCACCTTTACTATCCTCTTATATTTCTGCCTACTTTGTCCTTTTTTTTTGAGATATGTCCTTCTATCCTAAAATGAATGCTTCCCTGGGTTCACAGATTTTCTCTACATCTATTTTCCATCATAATTTATACTTAAGACAAAATTCAAACTTACATGTAAAAGCTGAGATCTTTGAGATTGTTGCCTCCAACCCGTCTTCTCATTATTAGTTGAGATTATCTATCTAAATATATAGATATCTAGATATAACTTTTTTAAATGAAGGAGTACACATTCTTAGGCAATATCTAAGTGTGAAGGAAAAATGGAGTCAGGAGGTGCTGACTATATGGGTTGCTTTCAGATTACACAGAAGTAAAGAGAAGATTTTTCCATTTCTTCAGCATAATTCTAATGGGCTCTCTTCTTTCCCTTCATTTTTCAACTTCTTATGTCTGTACTACAGGTTTCTAGAACAGTTCTCTAGTTTCTAGCCAGCACAGCAGGCTGAATAAACTCTAGATGATTTATCTGAGTTACTCTTAGAAACTAGTAAGGACTCAGAGAATTTTCAGAGAAAATATTTTCAGAGAAACAGACCAATGAAGACTCTGAGGAGGCAGTGCGTGCATGCCAGGTGCTTCAGTCGTGTCTGATTCTTTGCGACCCTATGGACTCTGTCTGTGGGATTCTCCAGGCAAGAATACTGGAGTGGGTTGCCATGCCCTCCTCCAAGGGATCTTCCCAATCCAGGGATCTAATCTGCGTCTCTTATGTCTCTTGCAGTGGCAGGTGGGTTCTTTACCATTAGAGCCACTGAGGAGGGAGAGGAGATAGTAAATTCTAGTCATCTCTGCATCTCTGATGGAGCCTCAGGCTTGCCTGATGGTGATGAGACACTCCACTGAAGTTACTACTATTGTCACACATTGCAAATAAGAGACCCTAAACTGAGTGGCTACTCCCTCTGGCATATTCTGGCTACTCCCTCTGGGAATATGAGGACAGTTTCTGAAACTGCCATTTTCCATAATTAAATGCCAGTGTGGCTGCTGCTAAAGACTGCAGGTAATGAATTGAGTACAATTCTAATTTAGTCTATCAAAAATAATACATTTTAATGTCTATTCCCAAAGCAATCCCCATACAGTTTGTGTACCTGAATCACCTCAAATTCCAAAATCCAAAGCCTTCAGTTCAGATTTTACAAGTCCATGTCATTTAAGCAAGTTCAGATTTTTCTCCTGCTTCCTTCCTCTGGTCCACTTACTGGGTGACAGTTGGTCCTAACAGGTCATCTGTACATATCCCAAACAACAAATTTTTGCATGTATCCACTCTCTTTCTTTTCATTTCATGAGTTTTATTATTTTAGAAATGCAATGTTGAAAAGTTAAGAAGTTGGTGTAGGTAGGAATGATGATTTATGATGATTTATATATCAAGTAAATAGGCATTGACAAGGGAGCCCCACATGGGTCATAGTTCAGTGGATCAACTTAGTGGCAATCTCATCAGTATCCACATCAACAAAGTACCTGCCACTTCAATGTCCAGACTGATCTTTTGGTCATTGACAGTATTCCCTGAAGTGGTGGTCATTTCCACAGAACACTCTCATTTCCTCTGTCCATCTCCACTCACCATCCACTGCTCTTTATTAGATACATTACTATATGCAAAATCCTCAAAAATCTATTCTTATTTTTATATTTTTATGAAATGGAAGTGGTACAAAGACTGTTGTCATTTCATTCTTTCTAAATTCCTCTTCAGAGATATCAGTAATGATGAGAAGAGAGAACAAATATTTAACAAGACTCTTGGTAGGTTACCAGGAGGAAGTGATACTCAGGGACTTTGGGAAGGTCATGTACACACAGATATTTAAAATAGATAACCAACAAAGACATATTGTACAGCACATGGAACTCTGCTCAATGTTTACGTGCCAGCCTGGATTGGAGGAGGGCTTGGGGGAGAATGAATACATGTATATTTATGTCTGAGTACCTTCTGTGTTCACCTGAAACTGCCACAACATTGTGTTAATCAGCTATACTCCAATACAAAGTGCTTTTGGTGTTAAATAAAAATTAAAAAAAAAAAAAAAGACTGGGTACATATAGATTCAGCTGAATTTAGAAGAAACTAATGTTTCTCTTATATTAAGTGTTACTTGCTCAGTCATATCTGACTCTTTGCAACCCCATGGACTACAGCCCGCCAGGCTCCTCTGTCCATGGAGCTTTCCAGGCAAGAATACTGGAGTGGGTTTCCATTCCATTCACTAGGCTATCTTCCTGACTCAGGGATCAAACCTGGGACTCCTGTATTACGGACAGATTCTTTACCCATTTGAGTCACTAGGTTATTGCGATCAGCTTGCTCTGAAATTTCTTGGTTATAGGCAAACAAAGCTAACTTGATTTGATAAGAGTATAATTATAAACATGTCATATTTCAAAATTTTCTATAGAAGCCTATTCTTAATTTTTTCTGGTTATGAGCTTTCTAGACTCATAAATACAAGAAGTTCTAAATGATGCCTCCATTAGCAATCTTTGTCACTCTGGGACCCTTATCTTTTCCAAAGAGATGGCTGTGTAAAATTGATGTGTTCAGTTAGGAATTTCTGATATTGCTTTTGTCATTCAGATTCTCATGCCTTTTTAAAATCTAAGACTCAGTGTAAGTATTAGGCTTCTGGCTTCTGAGACGTTTGTTCCAAGACTTGTCTTCCTCAGAATGTTTCCTGTGAGAGCTCTCAACTACCATCTCTTTTCCTGTTTTAAAGTTTGTGTCTTGGTGTTTCAGTCCTCAGATCTTCTGCAGTACAGAAAATGTCCTGAGCCCTGTGGTTATGGAGTGGGGCTCCATATACCTTGCCAAAATGAGTTTACCAACTCTTCCCACTGGGGGGCACTAGTGGTAAAGAACCTGCCTGCCAATGCAGGAGAGATGTGGGTTTAATTCCCAGCTAGGGTAGATCCCCTGGAGAAGGGAATGGCAACCGGGTCCAGTATTCTTGCCTGGAGAGTCCCATGGACAGAAGAGTCTGGGAGGCTACAGTCCATAGGATTCCAAGGAGTTGGACATGACGGAAGTGACAATATGCATGCATGCATGCACACTTATTCTGATTTCTCTAGACTTTCACAAGTCATCTCCTTATTCAAATTCCTCTTGAGACATCACTATTCATATTTCTCAAATACTTCTTGGTGATGGACTCAATTCTATGGATTAATCATTTTCTTCAGTGATTAATCAGTGACACAAATATCTGATTGATTTCAAGAGAGAAAATCTTTATTGGTTTATATTGGGAAAATACCTAAATGTGAAATATTATATGAGGAGGAATAAAGGAGTGAAGAGCATGAAACAGAGCCACAGAATCCTTCGGGCAACTAGGCATAAAGGCTAGAAACATAGATGTGTGATTGATAGAATAAAAGTTAGATGCTGAAGAGTAAATTGCTGAGATTATTAACTTGCTTAGTATTATGTTTGTTTATTATTCCAGGAAAAGGCTTTGTGGATAGAGATTTATAACTAATTAAGACTGAAACAATACATAAATTCTTGTACATTTAAGAGAAAAAAAATGGCTTGATAATATGCTGTAAGAAGATGGAGAGAAAGAACAAATACTGCATAATAAGAGTGCCTTGAAAAAGGCACTTCACCTGCAAACCCTACCATGTGGTCCAACAACAGTGCAGCTCCCTTCTTTCTGACTGGTTTCCTGGGTTTAACAGCAGTCCACCACTGGATCTCTCTTCCTTTCTTTATCATATACCTCTCCATCCTTTCTGGCAATGGCATGCTGCTCTTCCTTATTTGGATGAACACGGTCTTCATGAGCCCATGTACTACCTCCGGGCTATGCTGGCAGGTACAGATCTTGGGATGACGCTAACTACAATGCCCATAGTCCTGGGTGTCCTGTTGCTGGATCGGAGGGAAATTGCCCAGAGTGCTTGTTTCACTCAATCCTACTTCATTCACACACTGGCTATTGTAGAGTCAGGTATCTTGCCTGCTAGGGCCTATGACTGTTTCATTAACATCCATAGCCCTGTGAGGTACAGCTCCATTCTTATCATTTCCTGGGTGATGAAAATAGGACTGTGGGCATTAATGAGGGACTTTGTGTCCATTGTACCCCCAATTCTGCCACTCTATTTGTTCCCATACTGCCATCCCCATGTTCTTTCTCATGTCTTTTGTCTCCACCAAGATGTTATGAAACTCGCCTGTGCTGATATCACATTTAATCATGTGTACCCAGTTATTCTGGTTGCTTTGACTTTCTCCCTAGACGCTCTGATGATTCTTGTCTCTTATATCCTAATCTTTAAGACAGTGATGGGCATTGCCTCTGGAGAGGAGCAAGCTAAGGCTCTCAACACATGCGTCTCCCATATCAGCTGTGTCCTGGTCTTTTACATCACTGTGATTGGCCTGACTTTCATCCACAGGTTTGGGACCCATGTGCCACATGTAGTTCACATTACTGTGAGCTATGTCTACTTTCTCTTTCCTCCGTTCATGAATCCTCTTATATACAGCATCAAGACCAAGCAGATTCAGAGAAGCATTGTTCGTCTATTTTCTGTGAGCAGTAGGCTTGCTTGAGCCTTGTTTCAGGACCTTGAGATCTCTAGGATACTTTGGCCTTTCTCATCATTGGGAGAGAAACTTGCTTTTATGCTCACTTGTTCTTTTCCAAGATAGATGAGATTTAAATTATTACATATAGCTGTATGTTGACTTGAGCAGGTTATATATACTACTTATTTAATGTTTGACTAGAGTATATATTAGAATAAATACATAAAATATACTAATAATGAATATAATGTCAGTGATCTTGGGGAAAGGGATATAGGAAATAGTGAGATGGGACATTCCAGATCATGTATGTAAAGAAATAGTAGGTATCAAGATAAATAGATGAAGAGAGAGACAGAGGATGAGATGGTTGGATGGCATCAATAATTCAATGATCATGAACTTGGGCAAACTCCGGGAGTTGGTGTGGGACAGGGAAGCCTGGTCTTCTGCAGTCCATGGTATAAAGAGAGTTGGACACAGCCTGGTGACTGAACAACAACACAGCCTGGTTCAAACTTGGTTGGTCTGAAAAATATATGTGCAATTGAGGGAAAATTTTGTGTGCTCTATAAAATAGAATTATGATGATATCATCTTCCCTTATCTATGTTTTGAATCTTTCTTAGAAATGATGTTGTTTCATAAGTAAGGAAAACTAGCAAATGTATACAACGCTAGAAACTTTCTCCTGAAACTTCAGTTTCCCTTAGCAAATCCATATGTTTTATTTTATTAAAGGGAAATTGACACAATTAAAAATTAAATAGCAACCAACCAATTTCCTATCAGCTAGTTTTGAAGTCAGATCCCCTCGCACACCTTTCCTTTTTCTCAGTAAACATCAATGTACTAATTTTATTCTTTCCAATTTTCTAATTTGCTTCCTGATGTTTCACCTCCTGTTTCCATCTCTCCTCACTTCCTTCTGACAGAGAAGAACTCAGAGCATTTTTACTTTACGAAATTTTTCTGCTAATGAAGACAGAAAACCTGGCATTAGTAATGCTGTGTGCTGATTGAATAGGTTTTTCCTTCAACTTTCTTCAAAGTCTTTGCCTTTATGCTGTTCATTTTGATTGAAATAGTCAACAAAAATACAAAAGCTTTCATCAAGCTGGAAAGAAACACGTAAAGTAGGGCAGGGATAAATTAGGAGTTGGGATTAAAATATACACAGTACTATATATAAAATAGGTAACCAATAAGGACCTACTATATAGCACAGGGAACTATACTCAGTATCCTGTAATAACCTATTATAGAAAAGAATCTAAAAAAGAATACTTACATATCTGGATTGCCTTGCTATACACCTGAAACGAACACAACATTTCAAATCAGTTGGGGTCGCACAGAGTCGGACACGACTGAAGCGACTTAGCAGCAGCAGCAGCATGCTTCAATAAAAATTAAACAAGAAATATAGCTTACAGTCTGTTGCTAATGTTATGTTATGCTAATTAACATTCATCTGCTGTTGTTTCTGGCTACTATATGGAGCTAGGCTAGTCCTGAGCATGTGATCTAAAAAGTTAGTGCTCATTGCTCTCTGAAGATTGTTGTTATTTGTATTTCTCAGTTGGTTTTTCTCCTTGGACCTCCTCCTCACATCCTATTTTCTGATTGGATCTTATATACAAAGCCCAGGATATAGCAAGTCCAGTCTAGGTTCTCTCTGCCTCACCTCAGAGACTCTCCATACAGATGTCTATCCAGACAGTGAGTTCTCTAAGAGTATTCCAGCAACTTCAACATGGAAAAGCCTCATCTGTCATTTTCTCAGCCAGAAATCTCCCAGATCCAAATCTTAAGGGCTAGATCTTCCTATCTTGGTACTCCTCTTACTCACACACCTTATATAAATCACAGGTAATTTGGTGTCTCTATATTACATGTATAATTTTCTTCCTTTCTTTATTTTCTGTCCATCTTTTGTATACTCCTCCATGAGAATCTTCCCCAACCACTTCCTTTATCTGACATCTTACTGATTTCCCTTATAGCCTTCAAGCACCTTGACTGCTCTGATAGCCCACCCAAGCCTCTTAGCATGATTATCAAATGTTATCACTGTTGAACAGCTGTATTCAAAATATTGTTGACAGATAGGAAAGGGAACAAAACTAGCAAAGTGAATGGTAATAGGGATAAACATAGGTACTGCATTTAAGATTAAGACTCAACTCTGTAACTTCAAGTGGAAAATACAGGTATTTTTTAGGTGGCTTGAAAAGCTTAGGTATAAACCTAGATTCTAACATGATTTCAGGATGTACTAACATTAATAGGATAAAGTTAATTATGTGGTCAGATCTTCCTGTTGCTATTTAATGTCCTGAGAGCTTCGAACTTTTCTCTAATTAAGCAGCACGAAAATTGAATTACTTTTCATTATAATTCCCAATACACCGATGAAGGAACTGAGACTTAGGTGGGCTACTTAAGTTGTCGTTGTTCAGTTGCTAAGTTATGTCCAACTCTTTGCAACCCCATGGACTGCGGCACACCAGGCTTCCCTGTCATTCACTATCTTCCAGAGTTTAGTCAGATTCACATTCACTGAGTCAGTGATGCTATCCAGCCATCTCATCCTCTATCATCCCCTTCTCCTTCTGCCTTCAATCTTTCCCAGCATCACGGTCTTTTCTGAGTCAATTCTTAGCATCAGGTGGCCAAGTATTGGAGCTTCAGCTTCAGCATCAGTCCTTCCAATGAATATTCTGGGTTGATTTCTTTAGGTTAAGTATTTTATCCCAAATCATACATTGTGAAACTTAATAAGATATAACTATACAAAGAGAGTTTGTGGTGCAAGTGAAGGGAGTGTTTCTATTTCTGGGGTTCTGGGCAGATAAAAATAAGTAGAATATTCAACCATTTATCACACTTTAAAAAGGACCTTACGTATCTGCTGAAGTCTTGGGTGAGGGTTGCATGACTCCAGATATCATATCCTAAATATATATGAGAGGGTGAGCCTATAAAGGAGAAGAAGATTGGTAAGGCAAAGTTTGTGAGAGTATTTGTAAGACTCACATGATGCTTATCTATGTGAAGAGGCTATATTTATGAATAGTGTGTTTGTGAAGGTGTGCCCGTTTGCTCCTAAATCTCCTGGTGTGCCTAGAGGTATCAACTACTTTCAGCACACAGATGGCTGCTGCTGCTAAGTCGCTTCAGTCGTGTCCGACTCTGTGCGATGACATAGACGGCAGCCCACCAGGCTCCCCCGTCCCTGGGATTCTCCAGGCAAGAACACTGGAGTGGGTTGCCATTTCCTTCTCCAATGCATGAAAGTGAAAAGTGAAAGTGAAGTCGCTCAGTTGTGTCTGACCCTCAGCGACCCCATGGACTGCAGCCTACCAGGCTCCTCCGTCCATGAAATATTCCAGGCAAGAGTACTGGAGTGGGGTGCCATTGCCTTCTCCATTCCTCTGCAATATCTCTATGCCTGGGTATAGAGTTTCTGCTTCCATGACTCTCAGTGGAAAATTTGTATCATAGTGTATATCTAATAGATACCTGAGGGATCATTTAAAATTTATCCATTCACCAAAACTCATTAAGTGTCTAAACTGCCTCAGATCCTACAGTAGATACTGGATTAACAAAGGTGAATAAAATACAATCCCTAATTTAAAGGGCTGTTTAGCCTAATTAGGGAGATATACAAGAAATGCAGACTTGAAGTATGTTGAAATGAGAATCTAAGAAATGCAGCTTATTTATCAAAAGCTTCTGGGATCATAGAACAGAGGGTCAGCTCACACTGCCAGGGGTAGATAAGAAAGAGTTAACTAATATGAAGTGACTTTAAAAGAGAAAATGTATCAAAAATTCCCTTTCCTTATCTCCTTATCATGTTGTCGTAATGAAACAGATGAATACATCAGGTACATTTTAAAAGGTAATATTTATACTGGTTAGATGTTTTAGCCTAAATCTGTCTTTGAGCACTGAAAACGCACCCAGTAACCTGTTATTAAATATGAATTGAGGTTGACATTCTATACATACGAAAGAATTGGAGAGAGGAAGGCAAAATAAGAGTGATGAAGATCTAATGATAGATAGAAACTGAGAAGAGATTAGAACTGAACTTTATGTAAAGAAATAAGATGGGTAGTAACGTATCTGTAGAGTACCATTTTGAGCAAAACTAATATTCCATAGTCTGAGTTTCTTTATATAAAATAATTAAAATCTATTGTGGGAAGACGCAAGAAGGCACATCTTTAGATCTATATAGGGAAGATGTTTCAATAATCAGAACTGTACACAAATGGAACAGACTATCTTAAAGATTGCCCAGTGCTATAAATATCTGAATAAAAGCAACGCATTTATTTACTAGCATTTTAAATATCCAGGTAAAATGTAGATGACTGTACAAGGCCTCTAAATATTCTATGAATTTTGAGATTTCCTGGTGGCTCAGACGGTAAAGCGTCTGCCTATAATGCGGGAACCCCAGGTTCGATCCCCGGGTCAGGAAGATCCTTTGGAGAAGGAAATGGCAACCCATTCCAGTACTCTTGCGTAGAAAATTCCATGGATGGAGAAGCCTGGTGGGCTATACAGTCCATGGGGTCACAAAGAGTTGGACAGGACTGAGCGACTTCACTCACTCAATTGTTCATTACTTAATTTACAACATTTTTATACATTAGCATATGGTGTACCCCAATCAGAAATCTGTGTACATTACTGGGAACTTCTCTTTAGTGACTTTGTTCTTTCTGGAACAAAGAAGATTTTGAGATAATGCTAAATGCTAGTGACCAGTATTGCAGAGACAGTGCAGGGTCCTGAAATCTATGTGCTCTCTATCAGATCCATCAGCCCTTGTGATTAACAGGGCCCTGTGACTGGTTTGGATAAAGGAATATGAAGGTAATAGTGTGTTCCTGGCAAAGTCAGGGGTGTCATCACATCATTTGTCCCCATACCTCTCTCCTCCCGTTGGGAGGAATGAAAGGATTCTGAGGTAGAGAATTCAAATGCTGTGTCTCTGCTTGGAGGTGAGCACCCAGGAGAACTACCTAATAATCAGTATCTGCCCATGACATAAGCAATAAGTAAACACTGATTGTATGAGAACCTGCCCAGATCTATTGAGGCAAATCATGTGTTGGATATTGTGCATTTCTATTTGTTTATGCCTTGTTTGCTTTACTCCTATCCTACTTTTTACTACAATGCCATTTAAAGTTCTCACTTAGGATAAAATGACCATCACTTCCAGACCTCCAAAAATGAAAAAGATTTTCTTAGTTTTCCCCCACATTTGCCCATTTTCTCAAGTTCACCTAAACTGACCAACATTCATGGAATGTAAGGAACCACTGAGCTTTATCTAAATCCATTGTTGCATTCTTATGCATCTGAGATTTGAACTGTGGCCCAGATTTCTGAGTGACTTTAAGGCAAAGGCCTCTGTGGTTCCTTTACCAATCACACCCACAGTGACTAACACCAAGAAGCTCCTAGTCAGTCTCACAGGCATACTTAGCCCTCTCTGCCAGCATCTCTATCTCATTCTGTTAGCTCTACATGTCCCAGTGGGCGGTGCTGCAGTTCTGGTCAACATCAGGAAAAAACTCTTTTTTGGTGAGCCTATATTCCTCTTCGTGTTAGATAGATGCATCTGATCATTATCTTCACCTGAGAAAATTGTATGTGGATCAAGAATCAACTGTTAGAACCTTACATGGAACAACTGAATGGCACAGCACTGGGAAAGGAGTATGACAAGGCTGTATATTGTCACCTTGCCTGTTAAACATATATGCAGAGTACATCATGTGAAATGCCAGGCTGGATGAATCACAAGCTGGAATCAAGATTGCTGGGAGAAATATCAGCAACTTCAGATATGCAGATGATACCACTCTAATGGCAGAAAATGATGAGGAACTAAAGAGGGTGAAAGAAGAGAGTGAAAAAACTAGCTTAAAACTCAATATTCAAAAAACTAAAATCATGGCATCCAGTCCCACCACTTCATGGCAAATAGATGTGGGAAAAGTAGAAGCAGTGATAGATTTTATTTTCTCCAGAATTATTGTGGATGATGACTGTAGCCATGAGGTTAAAAGATGGTTGCCCCTTGGAAGGAAAGCTATGACACACCTAGATAGTGTATTAAAAAGCAGAGACATCACTGCCAACAAAGGTCCAGATAGTCAAAGCTATGATTTTTCCAGTGGTCATGTAGGGATATGAGAGTTGGACCATAAAGAATGTTGAGAGTTGAAGAATTGATGCTTTTGAATTGTGATGCTGGAGAAGGCTCTTGAGAGCCCCTGGGACTGCAAGGAGATCAAACTACTCAGTCCTAAAGGAAATAAGCCCTGAATATTCATTGGAACGACTGATGCTGAAGCTGGTTCAATGCTTTGGCCATCTGATGCGAAGAGTCAACTCACTGGAAAAGACCCTGATTCTGGAAAAGATTGAAGGCAAAAGGAGTAGAGGGTTGCAGAAAATGAGAGGGTTGGATAGCATCACCAATTCAATGGACATGTATTTGAGCAAACTCTGGGAGATAGTGAAGGACAAGTAAGCTTGATGTGCTTTAGTCTATAGGGTTGCAAAGAGTAGAACATGACTTAGTGACTGAAAAACAACTTAACCTTCACCATCCTCCCCACAATCTTGGAATCCTGTGTTTCAGTGCCTCTGAGTTTATCTTCTAAGCCTAAGTCTAATATTGCTCCATCCTTAGATTACTCTTTATGGGATCCTTTTCCTGATGGCCAAGTCCTTTGACTACCACGTGGTTGTCTGCTACTCCCTGCCTTAGGCCTCCATCTCTTTACCAGGATCTCTTTTGCACTGTTAGCTCACAATCAGCTGTTGTTATGTTCTTTTCTACTATTCCAGATCAAACGGCTTTTTGTTTCTTGCTCCCATCAATTCTCCCCTCTTGCTTCCATGACATGATCCACATAGCCTGTCTTTGTGTCTGGACTAAAAACTGTTGCAGATTTATGCTAGAGTTGCTCATCCTAATATGGGGTCCATTGTCCACTATTCTTCTCTCTGCACTAATCTGGAGAAGACTCATTTCACACTTTCTGGAAAATATGTGTAAGCTTTCTAATTCACTCTGCTTAACTGTTTCAGCTTAAACCTGTAAGCATGAGGTTACCTTTTTGCTGATTTAATGTTTCACAGCTGATGACCTTCAGTGTAACCAGAGTGACCACAAGAAAGACTGAGATAGTCAGTGGTAATCATGATAAAAAAGGACAAACGATATATTTTTATCTCATCAGGGTGTTAATACTCTCCAATATATATCTGGAAGATTTATTTAGAAAAGTAGGCTGCTGCTGTTGCTATGACCATCAGAGGGACGGACATAACTGACGTAGTTACCAGGTTACGATGGGTGGAGCCTCCTATGAATCAACGTTGAAGAGGTCTCTTGACTGAAGGTAGGTGCCCCCACCTTGCAGAGACAAGGTATTTGGGTACCTCTTTCAGCTTCCTTTTCCCCAGTAATGTCTCCTGACAAAATGGCTACACCCTCTTTCCCATTTCTAACAGTAAAGCAAAGAATGGTAAAATTTCAACTTACATTTTCACAATGTCACAGACCTTCAAATGATTTTAGATATCAATATGTCTCTATTTATTCCAGATTTCAAAAAGGAAATATTACCTTCAATTTGACATAATAGGAAGAGCTTTTCAAAGAGATAAACAAATATTGAATCTCTTTTCTCACCTCTCTGTTCCTCTTTCTCTCTCTCTCTCTCCCTCTCTCCCACACCCATCCCCATGAATCAGAAATACATTCTGGAAGTATTCACACCAGATTGCTAAGGCTGGTTTCCTGTAGGAAGAGGAATGAGATTAGGACTGTAGGAGAAGAACTATCAATTTTCAGTTTATGAGTGTTTGTATTGTTGGAGTATTCTACAAATAAAATTATTTACTAGCTATATAATGTTTAAATATTTTCTTACATATTTTGATTTATACTTTAGTCACTTAGAAAATGGGGATAAATGATTTCTGCATAGTGTATTAATGACTAAGAGAAATATTGCGTGTAAAACTCAAATCATTAAAATGACAAAGCGTCAGTTGTGTCTGACGCTTTGCAGTCCCATGGACTGTAGCCTGCCAAGCTCCTCTGTCCACAGAATTCTCCAGGCAAGAATACTAGAGTGTGTAGCCATGCCCTTCTCAAGCGGATCCTCTTGACCCAGGGGACAAACCTGGATCTTCTACATTGCAGGCAGATTCTTTACCATTTGTGCCACCAGGGAAGCCCAAATAATATGCTGAAGGTTCTTAAAATATATATATTAAAAGATAATATTTATAAGGGTCTTAATTTATGCTAGGAACTATAGTAAGCATGTAGACACATTAGAAATTAAGATCTAATTTGTATAGTTTGGGGTCTATAAATAGGAGACTATTTATAGACCTATAATAGGTCTCCCAATTAGGAGACCCTATTATACAAATTTCATACTGAAGGCTTCTGGACTTATACAAGTTAATTAAATTTCTCAGTACCATATATATGTTTCAAAGGCTGAACTCAAACTTCATTTTGTCTAATTTTCAAAAATGATGTCATACATATGACACAATTATTCTTTTTCTTTTTTATTATTTATTTATTTTTTACTTTACAATATTGTATTGGTTTTGCCATACATCAACATGAATCCACCATGGGTATACACGTGTTCCCAATCCTGAACCCCCTCCCACCTCCTTCCCCATACCATCCCTCTGGGTCATCCCAGTGCACCAGCCCCAAGCATCCTGTATTCTGAATTGAACCTAGACTGGCAATTCTTTTCCTATATGATATTATACATGTTTCAATGCCATTCTCCCAAATCATCCCACCCTCTCCCTCTCCCACGGAGTCCAAAAGGAAAAGAATACATTTGAATCAGTTCTAATGAGGTGGATGAAACTGGAGCCGATTATACAGAGTGAAGTAAGCCAGAAAGAAAAACACCAATACGGTATACTAACGCATATATATAGAATTTAGAAAGATGGTAACGATAACCCTGTATGCGAGACAACAAAAGAGACACAGATGTATAGAACAGTTATTCTATTTTGAAAATTATTATCTAGAGGAAATTAAAACACAGAGAGGGCAGGGTTTACGCAGCATCTCAAAATTGAACTAAGCAATTGACAGAGACTTGCAGGGTAGTCTGGAGACCACGTGGGGGCAGCTGAATCATACTTCCACTTAAGTTAACCCAGACAGAAAAACACACACATGCAGGGACCTGAGCATTCATACTATCTGTAAGCTTTTTGCTTACATTTATGAATGAATGAATATTATAGATAGGTAGGTGGTGATTAGATGAATAGATAGATGAATTAAATCTTCCTTTCATGATTGTCTCCTTACCCTTTTTGAAAAATCCAGGTCTCATATTTACCTGGCAGGAGAGATACATGATCCCTAAGGTGGTTTTTCCAAGGGCAAGGCTTATCCATTGCACTCTGGATGCAATATGGGAAACTCAGCTGCATAATGTGTGGTACTGGGGACAGGGATGAGGGGAGGGGACAGAAAGACTAGATCTCAGATCTGAGATATCTGGCCTTCTTTACTTCATTAGTGCCTAGGTTTAATTCTGATGTCAAAGGAAGACAACATATTTTTTTCTTAAAAATCGATTTTCTGTATGACTCAGGGAACTCAAACAGGGGCTCTGTGACAGACTGAAGGGTGGGATGGGGAGGGAGATGGGAGGAAGGTCTGGGTTGGTTCTTGTTGATGTATGACAGAAAAACCACAAAATTCTGCAAAGCAATTACCCTTCAATTAAAAAACAATTCTGACTGACAACTCATATTTCCTAGATGATTGGACTAAAAAGTTTCAGGAGCATGTTAATAATGTTAATAGGGAATGAATGACTGGTATGAGATCACTTATATGTGAAATATAAAAAATAGTACAAATGAGTGCATATGTAAGAAAGAAACAGACTCACAGATACAGAAAGCAAACCAGTGGTTACCAAAGGGAAGAGGGAAGGGAGGGACGAATTAAGGAAATAGGATTATCAGATAACTGTGTTAGCAGAAACTTCCTTTGGGTTTTTCCGTTAGATGTTATAGAAAAACCTGAACAAACCTTTTGGTAAACCGAATACAAACTATTGTGTATAAGATAGATAAGCAACAAGGACATATAGTACAGCACAAGGAAATATAGCCACTCTCTTATAATAATTTAGAATATAACCTATAAAAATACTGAATCACTATGCTGTACACCTGAAAGTGATATAATACTGTAAATCAATTAGAGTTCAATAAAAAAAGAAATAGGGAATGAATACTAATATCTCCTCTTTCCTTGCATCTGAGATCCTAGGTTCTCAGCGCTTTCAGTCTCTCACCTACTATGTTAGCTGTGGAAGTAGACAGGAGTGTTAAACTTGGTAGATGAAGAAGATTGTGAACCCCCCAAAGTCACTGTCTCAAACTCCCCAAGTCTTCCTTCACCCTGAAGGTGGGCCAGAGTCATTCTCTGCTGACTTTAGGGAACAGGACAAGGACTTGCTTGGACTTTTTGTGTGAGAAAAAAATATTTTCTCAGGGCACTGGTTTGGGGGACCACTAGTTCTTTGCAGAGATTTCTACCTGAGGGCAGTTAAATAGGAACTTCAGGACCTCAGATGACTCATTCTAGTCCAGTGCCAACTGTCAGAAAACTCAAGGTCTTATTCTTTAAGTTCTTTTTGATTTGTTGTTATTATTCAACCACTCAGTCATGTTTGACTTTTTGTGACCCCATGGACTGCAGCACGCCAGGCTTCCCTGTTCTTCACAATCTCCCAGAGCTTGCTCAAACTCATGTCCATTGAGTTGGTGATACCTTCCAACCATCTGATCCTCTGTCATCCTCTTCTCCGTCTGCCTTCAATCTTTCCTACTATCAAGGTCTTTTCTAATGGGTTGGCTCTTTGCATCAGGTGGCCAAAGTATTGGAGTTTCAGCTTCAGCATCAGTCCTTCCAATGAATATTCAGGATTGATCTCCTTTAGGATGGACTGGTTGGATCTCCTTGCTGTTCAGTGGACTCTCAGGAGTCTTCTCCAACACCACAGTTCAAAAGAATCAGTTCTTCTGTGCTTAGCTTTCTTTATGGTCCAACTCTTACATCCATACATGACTACTGGAAAAATCATAGCTTTGACTATGTGGACCTTTGTTGGCACAGTGATGTCTCTGCTTTTTAATATGCTGTCTAGGTTTGTCATAGCTGTTCTTCCAAGAAGCAAGCCTCTTTAAATTTTATGACTGCAGTCACTATCGGCAGTGATTTTGGAGACTGAGAAAATAAAATCTGTCTCTTTTATTATTAAAAATTAAATTCTAACCTTCATCCTAACGCTGCCCTAGTCACGTTTTTTGGGTTGGAAACTGTTAGTCCTATCTGACTCTTTGTGAACTCATGGTCTGTAGCCTTCCAGGCTCCACTGTCCATGGACTGTTCCAGGCAAGAATACTGGAGTGGTAGCCATTCCCTTCTTTGGGGGAGCTTCCCAACCCAGGGATCAAACCTGGGTCTCCTGCACTGAAGGCAGATTCTTTACCATCTGAGTCACCAGGGAAAATTAACTATGTATTGTCTATATTTACCATCCTACAGTCAGGGTCAGCGTGTTGTCATTGAAATACCCTGCAACGCCTTTCCTGGATTTTCTATGATGTGTCAGGCATACAACTAGATGCTATATATTAATTATCACATAATTGTGTTAGTCTCATAATATTTATATTATTGATAAAAAACTGAGGCCTAGTTTTTATTTTCTGACTTTGTATGCCTTTCTCTTTGGTTTACCACAATGTACTGTAACTTTTTCCCAACAATAACAAATGAAGTGAAGTGAAGTGAAGTCGTTCAGTCGTGTCCAACTCTTTGTGACCCATGGACTGTAGCCCACCAAGCTCTTCCGTCCATGGGATTCTCCAGGCAAGAATACTGGAGTGGGTTGCCATTTCCTTCTCCAGGGGATCTTCCCGACCCAGGGATCGAACCCAGGTCTCCCACATTGCAGGCAGACACTTTAACCTCTGCACCACCAGGGAAGCCCTAATCGTGAATATATATAACCACAAGAAAGTTGTTGGGAAATTAAATCTATTGCCAGTTTACAGGGGGAAAATGTATGCGCTTTCCCATTAAGTCACTGAAGAAAGAGAAACAAGAAAAAAAATTGAAAAAGTAAATTTTTCAATGATGCCTTAACTATTATGCAAAGACAAGCATGCGGGCCTGGGAAGAGAGATATGGTCCATGTCAGGTGTGGGCTGAGACAAGGTTTTTTTTTGTATGAGATGGCATATAGTGCAAAGATCTCACCATCATTTTGAGAGCAGAGAGCTCTTTACGGCTGAAGCACACAAAAAGGGATGCAGGTTATACATAGACCTCTGAGTGTCCTTCCTTTTCTTAGGGAGAGAAGAGTCATAACTGAGTTTGTGGACTATAAGTCCTTTCTCCTCTCTCCCCCTCAGCCTCCAGGTCTGAATGATAGGTTTGTTCCTGTTCCAGACTAGGCTGACTCACGTCAAGGCTCAGTCATGGGAGGGGCCCTGCCAGGGCTCTGATAGCATTATCTGTAGGACCAGGACCTGGAAACAGCAGCCTTTCCCTCCCAGCCACTGAGCAGGGTTTGCCTATTTCTGTATTCAAATGACATATTTATTTTTTAAAAAAACTAACCAGGATCCCACTTAGCCTGGCTGTAGCAGGGAAACTACTCTAAGATATTTTAGGTTCCGTCTATTCCTTCTCTCAGAAAGAGCACAGTTCAAGGCCAAAGGGCTCAGGGAAAGTACCCTGGAGAGCAAGTCAGGAGCTGTGATTCCTAACCTGGGCATTTCCATGACAAATTACATCACACTGAGAAAGTCCTCATCTTTCCCTGAGCTTCAGTTTTCTCTTTTGGACGTGACTAAAGGACACTACTGAGTGACTGAACTGAACTGAAAAGTGACTTAGCGCACAGTGCAGATAAAATGGTCTTTCTACCGACAGAGAATTTCTGTTGATTAAATTCATAAGTTCCCTCAACATTTAAACCAGGAGTGTTATTGAACCCTATACTTCTCAACCAGCAAGTCATCCTGAGGTCCTCTCATTCAGCTAGGAAATTCTCCTAAGCAGACCCACTGGTACGAATGTGTGTGTGCTGGCTCCTGAGTGGAGAAGAGAGCATGCTCTTCTCCCCTCTCTTCTCACACTTCTAGGAAAGAGCTTGACACTCTCCCCACTTAGCTGCCTCCACTAACTCCCTTCAGAGATTGAACCATTTACTTCAAAGAAGTCTTAGTGGGGTAGAGAGCCGTTGTTAAGAGCACGGACTATGGAGTCAGATGGTCTGAGTAGCTGAACTCAGCATGGGTTACTAGCTGTATGACCCAATTCTCTCACCTGTAAAATGGGGTTTTAACATATTCATAAAATTCTTCTGACATTGAGAAAGTAAATATATGCAAAGTTTGTGGCTTATATATGCCAAGTGCTCTAGAGTCTTTTGCCATTTTTGTTGACTATTTTATTCTGCACTTTACACCAGTGCATTTGTAACAGTAATAATAAGATAACTGGCATTTATTGAAAGCTTAGTAATGTGCCAGACATTTCAGCAAGGATTTTGCATAACATATCATTTAACGTATTTCCCTGAGTATACTAGGAGAGAAAGAAGAGTATACTAGAAAGAAGAGTATACTAAGTAGATAAAGGGTGGTGGTTATGATTATTGTCCTCACTCAAGTAGTTGGCTTTGTGAAATCAAGGACTGTGACTCTCTGGGTCACTGGTATGTCACCATGTTACAATGCATGCGATTTGGGTTTAACAAATATGTATGTGACTATTCCAATATGGGAAGGTTATCTTCTGAAACAGAGATTTGAATATTATTATGTGACACAGGATTAAAGAATTTTCACTTGCATAAGAACTTTGAAATATGCTGTTTAACAAAAGCACAGGCTCAGTGGAAAAGCCATGAGTGTCTCCCTGTAAGAGGAAGTGCTTTACTGTGACTGTATGAAACAGGGTAAGCTGAAGATCGTCCTTGATGAATTCTTAGGGTCGCATAGCTCTCTGAAGGTCTGTGCTGTTACATTTTATTCTCTTCTTCCCTATCATACACACAGTGATGGACACACATGAGAGAAGGCTCTCCCCTCACTTCATTGGATGAATCAAATTATCAAGTGGATATGCTGAGGAAAAGAGGGAACCAGAGCAAAAAATGAATTCCAAGTGAAAACCACAATATTTTCTTCCCATTCTGTCCATCTGGTGGGAAGTTAGGGCTTTGTGAAGCCTGGCCTAAAATCAGGAGCCCCATAGGATATGCCCAGGAAAGAGACCAGAACCCACACGGAGCAGGTTTTCTTAGTGTGACAAGGATCCCTTTGCTCCAAACCTCCAGAGCCCCTCTCTTCAATCTGTCCTATTAAAATGTCTTTATCTAAAGTCTGAAACTGTTTTTCCCAGTCTGTTTTCCATTTCGTTGAAACAGTTCCCTAGGAGCCCAGCATCCAGAGACTGGTCCTCAGCTTCCTACTCTCAGTTCCTTGAGTACAGCGGCCTGGGGTTCCTTCCTGGGCTCCCGCTGTTGACTTTCATCCCGTCTCTTCCCCTTGAATGCTGCTGAGATGATCCATTTGATGAGTATGGCTCCTTCAAGAAATAATTCACTTGTTAATGGCTTATTCCCCAAATCCCATTCTAAACATCTGAAATCACTATAGGTAAGAGAGAATGAGGAGGAATGTGGGGGAATAAGGAGATGGGGAGTGAGTAGGAGAGTTGTGGAGAAGATGGATAGGATTCATGGATGATAAAATCTACTATTTATTGAGAACTTCTATATTCTAAGGGCTTTCCTGGGGCTCATATGGTAGAATCTGCATGAAGTGTCAGAGACCTGGGTTCGATTCCTGGATCAGGAAGATCTCCCAGAAAAGGAAATGGCAACCCACCCCAGTATTCTTGCCTGGAAAATCCCATGGACAGAGGAGCCTGGTAGGCTACAGTCCATGAGGTCACAAAGAGTTGGATGACTGAGCGAGTTCGCTTTCCTTTCCTTTTTTCTATATTCTAAACTCTAATTAAATAAGCTGCTACTTCAGAGTGTGTCATATTTTCTTCTAACCCCACATAAACTCTAAAAAATTGGATAAGATCATCATCCCTATTTTGAGGTGAGGGGATGAAGATTAAGCTCAGAGGAATCAAGGCATGTTGCCTAAGGTCAGACATGTAAGAGACATCGCTAGTTCTTGTACCCAAATCAGACTGAATCCACAGCTCAAAAGCCCTCTGCTGCACTGCTGAGGAGCATGATATGTATAGGCCTAGGAGAGCAGAGGAATGGGGCTCTGCGTGTAGGAGGCAGGCCTAGAGAAGACTGGGACTGTAACTCTGCTAGCAGGCATTTCTCTGGGCTTGAAATTCAGCGAAATTTGACTCAGCAAACCTGAGGTCTCCACAGGAACTCTGGGAGCTGTCTATCAGAGGTCACAGAGAGGGCAGGGCCAAGACTAGTTGCTGGCTATCAGAGCCCAGCAGGGCTACAGGTCTGTTGGGTCAGATAGGAGGTCAGGTCAGGTTGGCGGCTCTGGGTGGAGTCGTGAGTCTCAGGGGAGATAGACTGTGAGAACAGAAGTGAGCGGGGGAAAGGGGAGCGAGGCCAAGCACAGAAGCATTTTACTTTTTACTACCATGTAAGACTCGCCAGCCCAACTAGGGGGGCTTGGTCCTCTGAACAGTCTTGACATCTGTAAAATAAGGATAATAATTACATCTACCTTTGGGGTTATTGAAGACAAAAAGAGATACACACCATTAGGACCAGTAACAGCAATTCAGGCTAGAGCTATAGGCTCACTAGGGAGCAGATGTCTCAAAGCAACAGGTAAGTTCTAGAAAATAACACCAACCACTCTTAAAGATCTACAGACTGTCTCAAAGCCCAATACATCATTGAACAATGGCCTGAGATGCTGTATAAGCAGAGCCTTCCCCTCCCCCAGTTGGGCCATCTTCCCAGTTACTGTGGTCAAAGTCAAGAGCTTAACTTTTGGACTGAAACACGTGAAGGCACAGGTACAGATGGAGGCAGCTGACAGCAACTTTGCTCTTTAAGAAAATCTCACTTCGCATGGAACATGTACAACCCTAGATCCTGAAGCATAAGAGGTCCACTAAGAATCTGACCAGAAGCTGAACAGGAAACAGGATGATTAAGGAACTAGAGACCACAGGAAATTCACTTGAAGAAACAGGAGAGATTTAGACTAGGGGAAAATTAAGAGGATGGGAGTTAACACTTACTGAAATCTTTCTACATGCCAGGTACCATCTAGGTATTTAAATAGTCTCCTTTAATATGGTAGTTTTGTGAAGTATATATCCTGAAATATGTTATTGCTGTTTAGTTGCTAAGTTGTGTCTGACTCTTCATGACCTCATAATTCATGCTAATGATAAGTGATATTTCTTGAGTTTTTCATATATGCTAAGATATAATTTAAGTTCATTATATGAATTCACTTAGTTTATCCTCTACCAATATTCAGAAGTCCATTAATGTTTCTCAGCTGATGAGGAAACCAAGGCACAGAAAATGTAAGAAAATGTTTTGAATAAGTAGTCAATTTTTAATCTGAATCCAGGTGTTCTGAGCTCACCTATTGTCCATATGACACTGTCTTTTTTTAAAGTGTGGGTGACTTGAAGATCAAAGAGATGAAATAATCTGTCCAAGTTCACAGAGCTGGTAAGTAGTAAGGTTAAGATGCAGGCCCAGTTCTCTTGCTTCTAAAGACTCTGCTCTTTCTTCAACAAAACATCAACATGGACATCCACTGTGGACCCAAGAAATAGAAGCAGGTTAAACTTCCCCTGTTCCTTACCTTTTTTTACCATAGAGATTAAAGATTAGGGTTCAAGCTATGGTTGCAGACCATACCTTCTCTACATGGGTGTATCTCTCAGTAGGAAAGTTTGAAAGGAAAGAAAAAAAAAAAAAAGAATTGGAAACAAGTTCAGGTTAAAAAGACTCTAGCTTGGACTACAGAGTTTGTTGGATTTTAGGTTAAGTCCATATTGGCCCAAATGACCTTTTGATCTGTTGGCCAAGCAGCAAGTTTGGTTAAGGATGAGAGTGTATTAAAGTCAATGAACCTAAAAGATAGGCATGTCTATTTATTCAGGTCTTTGTGACATCTTAATTAGTGCCAAGCACTCAGGACACTAAACCACACCAGGGGCAGCACTGTGGTGATGAGTTAAGAGAACAAAAAATGAGGAGGTCTGCAAGTTCCCTGCAACTCCCTTTGCAGAGCTCTGACAATGAGTCCTCACAAATGTTACAGGTGTAGGACCCTGCTTTATATGTTAACTTCTCCAAGGTCAGTTTGGGCCTCATGCTGTCTTAATTTTGGGGGAGTAAATAATGTAAGGTGAGCCTTGAGAGATGAATGGGTTTCTCTTAATAGAGAATACCCATTTCACATCATCCTTCATGCAAGATACATAGAACTAGCTGCCAGGCAAGGTTGTTTAGTCATTAAGTCGTGTCCCACTCTTTGCGACCCCATTGACCATAGCCTGCCAGGCTCCTCTGTCCATGGAATTTTCCAAGCAAGAATACTGGAGTGGGTTGTCATTTCCTTCTCCAGGGGATCTTCCCGACCCAAGGATCAAACTCACATTTCTTGCATTGGCAGGCATTACTGCTGAGGCTCCAAGGAAGCCACAATACTGTGAGGTAGAATAATTGAGCCTTAGTAAGGATGATGACTGCAGCCATGAAATTAAAAGACGCTTACTCCTCGGAAGAAAAGTTATGACCAACCTAGATAGTATATTCAAAAGCAGAGACATTACTTTGCCGACTAAGGTCCATCTAGTCAAGGCTTTGGTTTTTCCTGTGGTCGTGTATGGATGTGAGAGTTTACTGTGAAGAAGGCTGAGCACCAAAGTATTGATGCTTTTGAACTGTGGTGTTGGAGAAGACTCTTGAGAGTCCCTTGGACTGCAAGGAGATCCAACCAGTCCATTCGGAAGGAGATCAGCCCTGGGATTTCTTTGGAAGGAATGATGCTAAAGCTGAAACTCCAGTACTTTGGCCACCTCATGCGAAGAGTTGACTTATTGGAAAAGACCCTGATGCTGGGAGGGATTGGGGGCAGGAGAAGAAGGGGCTGACGGAGGATGAGATGGCTGGATGGCATCACTGACTTGATGGACGTGAGTCTGAGTGAACTCCGGGAGTTGGTGATGGACAGGGAGGCCTGGCGTGCTGTGATTCATGGGGTCACAAAGAGTCGGACACGACTGAGGGACTGAACTGAACTGAACTGAAGGAACCCCTTAGTCACAGAAAGAGACTTTATCACTCACCACAATAAACTCTCCCTTCCTCTTCTTTCCTACATCAGAGGTTTCATAAGTCTATTGGGGTCAGGAAAATTATGTAAAGGTAGATATGGTATCAGGGTCTTCAGTGACTACAAGAACATTGCTAATCAAATAAGGATGACAATGCTTCAGTCAAATGTTACCTTGAGGAACTGGAAGCGGTTCAGTGATCCCAATGCTACCTACTCCTTATATAACCTTGGGCAAGGTTCTTAATGTCTCCATGTGTCTGAAATATAGGATGATAATATGACTTATAGGGTAAATCATGAGATTTAATTTATTGTGTAAAGAGATAGGGACACAATATATGTTCACTAAGTATCATCCATTGTTATAATATTATAACAAGTATTTATGTATAGCTATTACAGTCACACCTTACATCCAAACGATGATTGGAGATAAACATATTTAAGTCTTTTTTTTGCTTTCCTTTTTAAATAAAAATAATACATGTGTTAAGTATACAATATGATGATTTGATATATATCATATATGTATATATACATATTTATATATATAGTATATATACGTGATGGTGGTGGAGATGGTTTAGTTGACTCTTGAGACCCCATAGACTATAGACCACCCAGCTCCTCTGTCCATGGGATTTCCCAGGCAAGAATACTGGAGTGGGTTGTCATTTCTTACTTCAGCAGATCTTTCCAACCCTGTGATCGAACCCATTCCTCTAGCACTGCAGGCAGATTCTTTTACTACTGAGCCACCAGGGAAGCCCATACAGATACATAGCAAAATGATTGCAACAGCAGAGTTAGTTAACTAATACTCTGCTTTGCAGAGAAGAAAATTAGAGAGTCATAATTTTCCCCTCCAACATATATCTCTATTAAGTATGTAAAATATTATAATATTGTATCTATTATACATTATTAACTATTGTTTCTAACTAGGTTTCCTGGACAGCAAGATACATGTCTTATTTATGATTCAAGCACTGACATTAGTTTCTACCACATAGCAGCTGCTCTGAAAACATTTACTGGATGACTCTCCTGCCTACAAGCCCGGGCCCCTCTATCCCCTCTAACCATCTCATCTCCAATTAAATAAGGTGCAATTTCCCTTTAATTCATAATTCATTTTTGTCTAAACCTCCACTGCTGCCTTCCCATAGGCATTCATCTGAGTCACTAGATCTGAGTCAATGCCCTGCTCTCTATCTTCTAGGTCTGCTTAGCCTTAGGGACAAGGGTCTGCCTCCACCTCCAACACAGCCATGCTGAATCATGCTGAGTCATGCTGAGTCATGCTGAGGCTTAGGGTGTATGGCCAGATGTTCTCAGCCCTGCCTGTTGACCTCTATCTGGGTCCCCAGCAGGAGGCTTACAGGACAGATTACAAAAAAGGAGAAGTACACTGCCTGACTGTAAACCACCCAAGACAGCATCAGGAGGAAAGAGGGATACTGAGGCAGAATGTGACGTATCCTGGAATATGTTCCCTTTGGATTTAAAGTGTATTTCTGGCATCCCATAGATGCCATTGAATAATCAGTCATTGTTCATCAAATATTTATCTTGCAGGTAGTCTCGCACAGCCAGAAGCAGAAAAAGAGAAAAAAAGAAAGAAAGAAAACCTTAGAAGTACATGCATATGAACTTTTAATTCACAAAATAAATCAAATGTGATCAGAGTAATTTAAAGCATGAAGCCTTTGCTAATGAAGTCCTGATTCTTTCTCATGTACTGTATAACCAACACAGAGCCCTTCTAAACCGTTGCCTCCAGCATATAAAGATGTGGCAGGGCTGGATGACTAAATAATTTTTCCAGATCTCACCTTTTAAAATTTTCTTAAATTTTTCTTGTGGTTGTGCCAGGATCTTCTTGCTGCCTGGGGTTTTCTCTAGTTGCAGTGAGCGGGGCCACTCTTCACTGCAGTGTGCTGGCTTCTCATTGCATGTCCTTTCTTGGTGGAGTGCACACTCTACGTACACGAGTTTCAGGAGCAGCAGCGTGCAGGCTCAGTAGTAGCAGTATGTGGGTTTCATTAGTTGTGGTGCAGGCTCAGTAACTGCGGAGCACAGGCTTAAATTACTTTGCAACATGCGGAATCTTCCCAGCCCATGGATCAAACCCATGTCCTCTGCATTGGAAGGTGAATTCCTATCCACTGTACCACCAGGAGAGTTCTAGGTCTCATGTTTTTAAGATTCCACATACTGCACATCTGCTTTGCAGGGTTCTGTGGGTATGGACTGAGATATGAGGATGAAAGAGAGGGGCATGAAACAGGAAAAGGAAAACAATGTTAACCCAGACATCAGGGCCTGTGACATGCTGGGCAGATCTGACTGGGGATGACACCAGGGAACGCCCGACTTTAGGACATCTCAGGCCTGTCTTGGCGCTGCTGCTCTCAGGCGAAAATGTCTTACCTTCTAGACCTCTGATCAACAGCCGCGAAGTGCTGTCACTCTCATGTCTCTTTGGCTAAAATTTGGATGTGCGAACATGCTCCAGAGATATTTTCTGATTTTCCTACTTACCCATCCAGCATCTTCATTTTATTTTATGCATTTAATTTTGGCTGCCCTAGTGCTTCCTGATGCATGTAGGCTTTCTCTAGTAGCGGCAAGCAAGGCTACTTTCCAGCTGTGGTGCTTAGGCCTCTTACTGTGATTTCTCTGGCTGCGGAGCACGGACTCCAGGGTACACAGACTTCAGCAGCTGCGGTGCTTAGGCTCAGCAGTTGTGGCCCATGAACTTAATTGCTCAGTGGCATGGAAGTATCCCCTACATTGGAAGGTGCATTCTTAACCACAGGACCACCAGGGAAGTACCACTATCCTCATTTAAAAGCAAGAAATCTGAGGCAGTTAATGTGATCAACAAAGAAATCGACGAAACGCAATGTAAAGACTCTCTTTGTCTGACTTTCATATCCTTCCACACAGATACTCACATTCAGAAATTAGCGCGTACAAGAGCATGTGCATGCATGCACGTTCATACACACACCAACAGCTCACAAATTCCACATCCTGTTAGAGAATCCACTTGGCGTTAAATGTTTATTTACAGGTTGACTCCTTGCTACCACCTCCCTGCTTTAAGGCAATATAATCTCCACCTGGATGCTTACAGCAGATTCTTAACTAGTCTTTCCACCACTGCTCCTGACAGTGTTTTCCCAACATGGCAGTCAAAGCACACTAGTAAAAATCCAAATTGTGTATGGCAATCTCTTTGTCCAAAGTTCTCTGGTATTTTCCTGCATCACTCATAATAAAGCCTAATTTCCTACAATAACAATTGCTAATATTTATATTGGCACCTATGGACTTCCTCTGTGGCTCAGTGGTAAAGAATCCACCTGCAATGCAGGAGTCACAGGAGACTCAGTTTCAATCCCTGGGTTGGAAAGATCCCCTGGAAAAAGAAATGGCAACCCACTCCAGTATTCTTGCCTGGAGAATCTCATGGACAGAGGAGTCTTGCGGGCTACAGCCCATAGGGTCCCAGAGTAGGATGAGACTGAAGTGACTGAGCACGCATGCAGGCATGTTGGCACCTCTACATATAAATGGGCTTCCCTGAATTTGCTAGTGGTAAAGAACACACCTGCCAATGCAGGAGACACAGGTTCAGTCCCTGGGTTGGGAAGATCCCCTGGAGGGGGTCATGGCAACCCACTCCAGTATTCTTGTCTGGAGAATCTCATGGACAGAGGAGCTGGCAGGCTACAGTCCAGGTTGCAAAGAGTCGGACATGACTGAGGCAGCTTAGCATGCATGAATGCATATATGTGCACCCACCACAATGTGCATACCACAACATCAGTGGAGTAATGCCAAAAGAGGTAATGCCAACCAGCGCAATTTAGACTTCAGCAAACAGGGCCTTGGTCAAATTATTTAATTTCAGAATGTGGCCCATTTGTTTGTAGGTTGAGATTGACTCTTGAAGACTTATTCTTGTCAAAATAAAAGGCACACAAGCCTAAAAATAGAAATCAATGTAATTATTTATTAATTTACATTGGGCTTTATAACTTGAATTTTCATGTCTTTGTGAGTAATACATGCTTTCCTTATATCAATCAAGTAAATAGAGGAAGCAAACTGTTACAAGACAAGTAGCTGGATTCAGTCATGCCAAGGAAGCATCTTGACAGTAAATTCAAACATGGCTTATTCATCCTCTTCATGGGAAAGATAGATATGGCCTGAATATAAATGTTAAGTGAGGTTCAACATCTCCAAATTCTAAGCCAACAGAGAAACCTTCATTTTCCTATACTTCCCTTGTTGGTCAATTCACTAATGATTAATACTCTAATGATTAATACATCAGATCATTCCATAGATTATAGTTAAGAGTCTCTGGCCTGGGAAATATGCTTTTTCTTTCAGGTGATTTTGTGTCTGTCTTTTGTATTTAAATTAGTTTTCAAAGCTTTTTAAACTAAATTTATTTTTAATTGCAATTAAAATTAGAATGAAATTTGTCCCCCTGGCTTTCAAGGTCTTTTCATGCTACCTAGTCACCATAGCCTTCATATTTTGACAGTACTTACATATCTATAAACATGCACACACACATATATTTTACACAAGGCATATTTACTGGACATTTCTGAACAGTTAACCATGCAAGACCCCCAAGCACAAACCCATAATCTCTTTCACTTATCTACTTGTATGGAAACAAAAGACAGAGTCTTTGAAAGCAGTAAGAGAAGCACCATGGCTTTCATTGTCTTTAGCTGGTCCTCTCTTTGTGTACTCCTGAGCCCTTATCTATGTTCACAGTTTCTGACCCATCCAGCTATCACCAGCCCAAGACCCCAGAAGGAGAAAGACACTGGATCTGCTTCCCTTTCTTGATTGAAAACAAAATAAAATAAATGCCACCCCCAAAAGTCCCAGAAAACTTGTGAACACATAGAAGGAGAAGGAGATAGAGGAGGAGAAAGAGATAGAAAAGAAGGAGAAGAAGGAAGAGAAGGAGAGGGGTAGAGGAGGAAAAAGGAGGAGAAGAAAGGAAAGGGAAAGAAAAGCAAAAAATAAAATAAAATAACAGGTGCAGGAAATAATTGGTGACATTAATGCCTGAATGGGGCTAGAGTAGAGTGAAGGGCTACAGCAGCTTGTTGGTCTAGGGACCTAAGAAATTTTCCTTTCCCTCACAGACTCAGTAAGACAGGGGTTGTGATAATTTGGTTTCAGAAAGAGCCCTTCTGGGGCTAGAATTAGCAAACGTTGAAAGGGGCTTGGGGCTTCCTATGTGGTACTAGAGGTAAAAGAACCCACCTTCAATGCAGGAGACTTAAGAGATACGCATTCTGTCCCTGGGTTGGGAAGATTCCCCCGGAGGAGGGCATGGCAACTCAGTCAAGTATTCTTGCCTGGAGAATCCCATGGACAGAGGAGCCTGGCAGGCTACAGTCCATAGAGTCTCATAGGCTCAGACATGACTAAAGCAACTTAGCAAGGCACAGCACAGTATGGAAAGGGACTTGGGAGAGCAGCAATCACTAACGGCCCTCACTAGACCATATAGTACAAAGGATCCTAGTTTCTCACAATTCCTCATAGTAGATGATCTTGTTAATGGGTGGGATATAACCATAGTCATCACTGCTTCCATTTAAGCCCTGCTGAGTTTCAAAACCTCAAGTCTATCCTGTTTCAGATATGTGTAGATTTCTTATTCAAGAGATATGCCATGCTATAGATTCAGTACCAAGTATCTGAAATATTGAAGATAATATGACTAGAAAAAACTTTAGTCATTAATCTTTTAGAATTCAAAGTCACCAAGTCAAGGACTTTCCAATCTTAGGATATAGAATTCTAAACCCTATACCTAGAAGAATCCCATATGAATCAACTCTAGATAGAAATTTAAATTTTGATTTTATGTATGCTTCAAAGCTACTATTAATACATTTGAACAAAGCTGGAAAATTACTAGTTGACTAAAGCCTGAGTAATATCCATGAGATATGGGCCAATGAGCCATGGTTGTGCAGTAGCAAGAAGGAAGATTAGCAAGTACTGGCTCCAATGAAGGCTTCCCTTATGGTTCAGATGGTAAAGCATCTGCCTGTAATGCAGAAGACCAGGGTTCGATTTCTGGGTTGGGAAGATACCCTGAAGAAAGGAATGGCTACCCACTCCATTATTCTTGCCTGGAGAATTACATGGACAGAGGAGCCTAGAAAGCTACAGTTCATTGGCTCTAGTGATGGTCTCATTCCTTCTAACTATTCAGAGTTGCCTTAATTCATCAAATACATTAGGTAACAATATTTAAATTGGACATAAAAACCCTGGAATTTCTCAAAAATTTAATCATAAATGTAAATGAAGGCAATATTTTATAAGGTCAAAAATCATCAATGGAGCCAAGAAAGTAACATAAATGGGAAAATGAGAAGTTTGTGATTTTTCTAAGTTGTCGGATTCCAGCTCTTTACCTTCAAAGTTCATTGTATAGACAAGTGTGCAATAACTTGCAGGTTCTGGCTTTCCATTCCCTGTTCCTAGTGAAGTTTCCTCTTGCTTAAGTAACATACACAGGCATCTCTGGCTATGCCTTAGTCACAGTGTTCCCAGAGGTCCATCAAACCATCGATGCCTATGCTGTCAGCCACCAACATAAAGGAATCCCTCTAGGAATGGACCCAGCTGGGGTTCAGAGTCACCCTCAATCTTTGTGGGAGCTGATGCAGAGCCCCTGTGTTTACAAAGCAGGAGTGTTGCCTGGCTAGGAGTTGTGCCTAGTCTCTCCTTCATCACAATTATTACTATAGCAGAAGGTATACATTGGCCTGCTGTCTGGCAGCCATGAGAATTTCCAGCTTCTAGTGGTACCCAATTTATTCTAGGCTAATTCAACACTTAATAGGAACTTTGATCTTATCTATTTCTACTATATCAAGTTAAATTAAGATTATAATGAAAGCAAACTAATGTATAGCCTCTCAGTAATCAAGAATACCAAGCAGTTCTTTTTGTATCTTCAGTGGTTTTATAAACTGTATTCATAATTTTCCAGTTTTAAAATTGAAAATAAAAAAACACATTTGTGATGAAGAGTAACTTTTGCAGTATTTTTTTTTCTCAGCTAATACTATGAAAAAATATAGTGGAATTAAATATCTATTTTTATCTATTAATAATTTATATGTCTCCATACTAATAGCACCTAAAGATAATACATTATTTGTCTTACAGGATTAGTATAGATGTCATATTTAGCTAGAAAGTTTTAATAAAATATTTTACTTTTCCTTGCTAAAAAGCAGCATCTTATATTTCTTAGTATCCTGCAAAGTTTACCAAAGTAGAAATGTTACAAAATCCCCTAAAATACAAGTGTTAGTCTTTATCAAATTTTGACATTTCTTTTTAAAAGTCTTTTTTATGTAAATACCTTTAGAAGTAACATTTTTATTTTATTAATTTTAATTTATAGCCAATAAATGTATAATCTTAGATTTTTTCCGACCATTTAATCTTTCTGATGTATCATGGATAATCATATCACTTATCTCTTTAGACTTTGGGTTTTTCATCTGAGAATAAGAAACAATTATCATGGCATTTCATAGGAGAAAAAAAGTAAATTATTTTAAAATGGGCAGTTGATTGGGTCGTTTATTTTTCTGGAATTGAGCTGCATAAGTTGCTTGTATATTTTTGAGATTAGTTGTTTGTCAGTTGCTTCATTTGCTATTATTTTCTCCCATTCAGAAGGCTGTCTTTTCACCTTGCTTATATTTTCCTTTGTTGTGCAGAAGCTTTTAATTTTAATTAGATCCCATTTGTTTATTTTTGCTTTTATTTCCAGAATTCTGGGAGGTGGATCATAGAGGATCCTGCTGTGATTTATGTCTGAGAGTGTTTTGCCTATGTTCTCCTCTAGGAGTTTTATAGTTTCTGGTCTTACATTTAGATCTTTAATCCATTTTGAGTTTATTTTTGTGTGCGGTGTTAGAAAGTGATCTAGTTTCATTCTTTTACAAGTGGTTGACCAGTTTTCCCAGCACCACTTGTTAAAGAGATTGTCTTTACTCCATTGTATATTCTTGCCTCCTTTGTCAAAGATAAGGTGTCCATATGTGTGTGGATTTATCTCTGGGCTTTCTATTTTGTTCCATTGATCTATATTTCTGTCTTTGTGCCAGTACCATACTGTTTTGATGACTGTGGCTTTGTAGTAGAGCCTGAAGTCAGGCAAGTTGATTCCTCCAGTTCCATTCTTCTTTCCCAAGATTGCTTTGGCAATTCGAGGTTTTTTGGTATTTCCATACAAATCTTGAAATTATTTGTTCTAGTTCTGTGAAAAATATGGCTGGTAGCTTGATAGGGATTGCATTGAATTTGTAAATTGCTTTGGGTAGTATACTCATTTTCACTATATTGATTCTTCCAATCCATGAACATGGTATATTTCTCCATCTATTAGTGTCCTCTTTGATTTCTTTCATCAGTGTTTAAAAAATGGGCCAAAGAACTAAATAGACATTTCTCCAAAGAAGACATACGGATGGCTAACAAACACATGAAAAGATGCTCAACATCGCTCATTATTAGAGAAATGCAAATCAAAACCACAATGAGGTACCACTTCACACCAGTCAGAATGGCTGCGATCCAAAAATCTGCAAGCAATAAATGCTGGAGAGGGTGTGGAGAAAAGGGAACCCTCCTACACTGTTGGTGGGAATGCAAACTAGTACAGCCACTATGGAGAACAGCGTGGAGATTCCTTAAAAAATTGCAAATAGAACTACCTTATGACCCAGCAATCCCACTGCTGGGCATACACACCGAGGAAACCAGAATTGAAAGAGACACATGTACCCCAGTGTTCATCGCAGCACTGTTTATAATAGCCAGGACATGGAAACAACCTAGATGTCCATCAGCAGATGAATGGATAAGAAAGCTGTGGTACATGTACACAATGGAGTATTACTCAGCCGTTAAAAAGAATTCATTTGAGTCAGTTCTGATGAGATGGATGAAACTGGAGCCAATTATACAGAGTGAAGTAAGCCAGAAAGAAAAACACCAATACAGTATACTAACACATATATATGGAATTTAGAAAGATGGCAATGACGACCCTGTATGAAAGACAGGAAAAAAGACACAGCTGTGTATAACAGACTTTTGGACTCAGAGGGAGAGGGAGAGGGTGGGATGATTTGGGAGAATGGCATTCTATCATGTACACTATCATGTAAGAATTGAATCGCCAGTCTATGTCTGATGCAGGATACAGCATGCTTGGGGCTGGTGCATGGGGATGACCCACAGAGATGTTATGGGGAGGGAGGTGGGAGGGGGGTTCATGTTTGGGAACACATGTAAGAATTAAAGATTTTAAAATTTAAAAAAAAAATTTTTACATATCAAAAAAAAATAAATAAAATGGGCAGTTGAGATAATTGAGTTTGAATGAACAAGCATTTAAATAAAAATGAAATTCTATTAGGCTACTTGACTTCAGAATCAAAATTCATAAACCTTGTACTAAACT